>NC_142431.1:4223125-5565000 GCF_059516105.1 Syngnathus floridae
CGTAATCACACTGTTGACCACTAGATGGGGGAAGGCTATTTAGTTTGTGTAGTTTTTGCAGACAACTATACAAACCACAATATGTTTTTAAATATTCCAGTAATATTTTTGGACTATACAATACCTAAAATATTATCAGTATAGGGTCATCTTTTCCATATGCCATCTTCCTAATTTTCTTCATCTCTTGACATTAAAGATGGAGTCAACCATGGATGACTTAAGCCGAGTGTTGCTGGATTCCCAGGAAACATTCAGTGACATCTGGCAAACTTAGTAAGTACTAGTAATTTTTAATTCTTCAAAGTTAATATTTGATAATGTGAAAACTGACTTTTTGCTATCTACACCTAGCATGGGAAACCCTGCTCATTCTGTTGAGGATAACAGGTCACCCGACATCATGCAGGTAACGGTGCTCGGTCTACTTTTTCCTTGTTTGTAAAACTTAAGTATTTTTTTTTAAACTCTTGACCCTCTTCACACAGCTCAGAGACTCGCAAGTGGAATTTGATGAGAACCTCTTTGACATTTCGGTGGAGCCCCTCGCCAACGAAGGCATCCCCCCACCGGCGTCCACTGTGCCGGTCACAACAGACCATGCCGGGGAATACGATTTACTACTCCGCTTCCAGAAGTCTGGAACTGCCAAGTCGGTCACATCTACTGTAAGTTTCAGGTTCAAACCTCTACGATTAAAAGTACAGTATAATAAATATATTTTCTATCAGCCATTGTATGTGTTTGTTTGCGCAACAGAGTGCTGAATTATGATTTGAATGTTTGGGCGCCACACCATTCTTACTGTTATTCATTTATTTTTTATTATTATTATTTTTATTTATCACTCCTCTACGTGTTCAAACTTGATGACCTGATTCCTTACACCCGAACTTGCTATTTTTTTATTTATTTTATGGTTGGTGTGACTTTTTCGGGCAGGTTGGCCAAGAATTTTCATTTTGGTGTAACACTAGTTTTAAAAATTCCAAAATCTTTTGAATTTTATTTTTAAAAATCACTACAATTAAAATAAATTCTATTGATGTTATTTCTGAGATAAAAATGTAAAAAAAAGTTAAACCAAAATTCGTTTTATATTAATTTTTTTCTAAATTACATTCTACCATAAAAATGTCTCTTTACCCCCAGCTCACGCCTACTGCTACGTGAGTCTGCAAAAAAATGCATCTATCCAATCGATATATATATTTTAAAAATTCTGTTAAAACATGTAAATTATATAAACATTTTGTTATACCAACAGTATTTTTAAATATAAAAACACTTTTTACTTTGAAGTTTAATGGCATTCTACTTTGACGCTTCCACTGTACAGTGTGATGACGTCCAAAGAGTGAAACAAAAGTTTGCCGCCGAGGTCCGTAATCCATTCTTCCCTCAAGCTAGTTTTGAAAACTAACATTCAACAGTTATGTGAAACATATTGGACAACTCATTTTATAAAACTAAAAATCTTACCTCTGTATCCATTCCAAACCGCTCTTTCATTTCTCTCACTCATTCAGCCTTTGATTTTTCATTCATTCTTGTCAAATTACTTCGCTCTCTTTCACACGAGAGCCAATGGCATGCTTGTGACGCAATCACAAAGCGTTCCGGTTGGCCCTTTTTGTTTAAGTTAGGCTGATCTGGCCCCAAGTGTTCCCACCCTCTCCCATCTTGGACTTGATAGCAGGAGCTGAACATGATGGGACATGTTCCCCTCACTGCAGCACACAAAGGGTTAAAATGGACTATGGCATGGTAAAAAAAATATGTTGTGTCTCTCCTGTCAGTTTTCCCCGGTGCTCAACAAGCTGTTCTGCCAGCTGGCTAAGACAACCCCGGTGGAAATTCTGGTGGGCAAAGAACCGCCGGCGGGTGCTATCCTCAGAGCCATGGCGGTCTACAAGAAAACGGAGCACGTGGCCGACGTGGTACGGCGATGCCCCCACCACCAGAACCAGGATGGTACGTCCCGCAATTTCTTTAAACGGAGAATTGCAAATATATTTATCTTTATTCATCCGTCTGATTAAATATGCCAAGCAATTTGTTGGAAATCAGTAAGTGTTTGTAAAATAATAAGTGTTGGATCAAGTTAAGTCGCTAAATTATAACTATGGATCAAATTTGAAAAATGATTATAATTTAATTAAAAAAATTGAAAAACATTTTGAATTAAATTAAATTATCAAGTAGCTTAATTATAATTTAACTATGGATCAAATAGTATCATAGTAAATCTCTGCAATCTACTTTTTTTTTTTTAAACTTCTCTGAAACATGATTGGTATTATACCTTTAGACATCAATTTTTAACAATTTAACAATTAAGAATTTCCTGCTCATTTTGACTTTTAATCTTGTTGAGACATAATTCTGTGAGGCTTCCGCCAAGTTTTTCATACTAATTAGGTGTCTAATAAGCAATTCATCTAGATTTTTTTTGACACTTTAGATTAATAATTAGTAAAAATAACAGAGACTTAACTGTGAAATGGATTTGTGAAAAAAAATCATCTAGCCGCAGAATACCGCAGCCACCTGATCCGAATGGAAGGCAGCCAGAGGGTGCAGTATTCCGAGGACCCGTTCACCAAGAGGCAGAGCGTGACCGTTCCCTACGAGCCCCCCCAGGTGCATCCCAAGTCTCAACTTTAACCATTTTAGCATAACTTTCATGCATATAAAAATGTACTTTGTTTCTTAGTTGGGCTCTGAGATGACAACTATCCTCCTCGGCTTCATGTGCAACAGCTCCTGTATGGGTGGGATGAACCGAAGGCCAATCCTCACAATTCTCACTCTGGAGACCCCCGAGTTGGTGTTGGGCTATGTCCCTCGCTATCATCTCAATTTCTCATTCATTACAGCCGTTATTATTCTCCGTCTTTCCCAGGGGGCAGATTTTGGGCCGCAGGTCTTTTGAGGTGCGCATTTGCGCATGTCCCGGCCGGGATCGCAAAACCGAAGAGGACAACCACGGCAAGACCAATAATGGCACCAAGCAAACTAAGAAACGAAGTAGGTGTTCAAAATGGGTTGAGTCTTTCAAACAAAGCTTCTTGAGACTTTAACATTTTGTACTCTCGTGCATAGAGAGCACCACTGCGGCGGCCAGCGCTCCGGTTAAAAGACCCAGTTCCACGTCCAGCGTGGTGGAAGACGATGAGGACATTTTTTATTTGCCAGTAAGTTACCACAAAGCTGAAATTTCAACGTTCATTATTTTCTATTTTGCAAACATTCCAAAATTTCCCTGCAGATTCGTGGACGCGCACGTTATGAATTGTTTAAACAATTTAATGAGGGCCTGGAGCTGCAGGACAAAAAAGGGTAAGACATGTCCTTCAAATAACGGAGCATTTTGATTTGATTTTAAAGTTGTAAGGTCATTTTGGCAGGTTCCAAAGCTGGCTTTATTTGGCAGGACTAACTTCGCATTGGTAACACCAGCATAAGTGCACCAAAACTCTTGACCGCAGTTTTACTAATTAGCAATTTTCTAAGTACAATTCTACACGACGGGTCATACAGTCGTAAAAAGTTTCACGGTCAAACCTGGAAGTTTTATTTTATTATTTTTGTGGAACAATTTTCCAAATCAATGACTTCATTTGAGAAGCAACTTTCTAATTTTGTGGCACAATTGTCTTTCTAGGGACCTCCAGGATTTTTCAAACAATAAAACAATATAACAAATGAACATTTGCTTTTCTTTTTAATATATTCTTTCTTAAATGGAGATTGTATGTTGCAGCAAACTATTTTATTTTTCGATGCAAATTTTTGCCTTAACATGATGGCTCATAATTGATCTCAGAATTACTTAATCCAATGCATTTGAATTTGATGTTAAAAAAAACCTGATTACATAATTTAACCATGTCGTTATAAAATAAAATTTATTGTAAAATGTGTCTTACATGTTTCATATGCCACACCTAATTCAAATGATCAGCATCATTTGATTGGTCGAGAACTGATGTGTTTATTAATTAATGAGTAAAACAATTGAATCAAGTGCCCCTGCTATTTGCCTTAACCTGCCAACGCTATATGGTCTTAGAAATATTTTTATTTTTATTAACTTTGCAGAAAAAACAAGCCAAATGCGGTGGTGGACCAGGACACACCCATGCCGTCCAGTGGGAAACGACTCATGCTGAAAGAAGAGCGCAGTGATACCGAATGAAAAGCTGGACCACCCACCACAAAAACCCCAATCATGCAAAAGTTTTAATTTGTACTGTCATTTTTTAATGTCTCATGTAATCATTCCTTTTAGTTTTATTTCATTTTGAGTGTCATGAAATATTTTATACTGTAGTCAAGTGGTCCCCAACCACCAAGCCGCGGGCCGGTATCGGTAACGCACTCAGGCCAATGAATCAATACTGCCTTCAAAATGGATTCATCAAAAAAATCAAAGTGCCTTAAGTTGCTGAATAATTGCCAGTTCGTGACGGGTTTGAAGTTAAAAAAAAAAAGTTGGGGTCCACTGCTTTAGTCAGGTATGGATTAAGGTGCCCATTTGGAGGATCTCTTTTGTCAATCATGTTTTTCCATTAAATGATATCATATGGTGTTTTTACATTATGTCTGCAGTACTACATACTTGAATTTGACATTGAGAATTACAAAAAGGTCAAAGGTGCTCAGCAAAAAGGTGCAGGTGAATTTGTGAATAGCGACCCGAAAATAGCAGGTGGGGGTTTACTGTATTGCATTCTACAAAATTTAAGAAAACAGGCTGATGGTAAATTAATTAATTTTGGTTGTCTTGGCTAGAAATAAATCAGATTAATTGGCATGATATAAAGAATCCTTTCATTTAACTCAGAGGTGTCAAATTCTTGGGCCGAATTTGGCCCACAGCGTAATTATATTTGGGCCACTAAGACAAATTGTGCATCAACTCATGTCAATACTAAAATTGCAAATTGTCTCCACCTTTAAAAAATAGAGCATTTTTATTAACATTCATCTTTTTTAATAGTTCTTACTAGTCTCTAATTTCAAAACTAGTTATTGTGTAACCTATACTGTATATAATATGAGTGTCATTACTAGAATTGCAAATTGTCTTCACTTTTAGTAACATCTTTTAAATATTTGACCAGTTTTGACTCGTCTGATTTGAAAACGAGTTATTTGTCAGTTTGTTTTGTAGCTTTTACTGTATATAATATGAGGTGCTCATACATTTATTTGGGTTGACAAGTCATAATGGCCCTCTGAAAGAAGCGATGACTACAATGCGTCCCGCGAAAAAAATGAGTTTGACACCCCTGATGTAAACCATAAACCATGTTAAGAGGTAATTTGATGACTCGCCAATTTACACGTGAATTCCTCCCAGGTCTGCCTGTTCTGTATCAGCAATGCTAAATCACTGTTGTGGGGGAAAAAGAACAAACACCGACAAACTTTTGCTGGGTTCAAATTCTGGCTGCAGCTACCTCAGTCATCCAGAAAATCAATAGGCAGATTTTGCAGTATTGAACCAAAGTATCTCTGAAGATTTATGCTTGTGCTGTACACCGACAAGAAAGCTGTATCGATCAATCTTTACATTGTCCTTGGCTTTTGAAAATACACGGTCAAATATTTTAATTATTAAATTTGAGAATGTTCCAAACTTCCTTAATTGCCTTTTCTCTGTGTTATTAAAGTCAGAGTTATGGATATGAAGCATTGGTGATTTTATTATCATGGAGTTCACAGTTTTGCAATCTCTTGAGTGGCAGCATTGGTGCACAAACAATGCTCCCTCGGAGGCTTTTTCTGAGTGAAAGGCAAATGCAATGAGTCACAAGGTCTTACTTCGCTCCAAATGGCATTATTTGCTGTCCAGGCAGAAGCCTGCTGGAAAATGGCCAGTGCAAGTTAAGGCAAAGCCATCTTTTTCCCTTGAAATGTGGATAATTGCATCATCTATATCTCGAGATGTTGCAAACACGCTCACTATCATTTTTTTTTTTTTGCAGTTCATATGGAAGCATACAACAATTGGGTGACTATGAAGCACACAGAATTTCGTGTGCAACCCGTATGGATTAACAAAATGTCGCTGCGGAAAAGGTCACGAGGCTTTTTGGACAGAATTACTGACCGCAAGTGACATCATACACAAAATATGAATGTGCAGATACGCAAGAGATCTGGGAAAATGACAATGCAGGAAGTGAAACTAGCTTTTTTTTTTTTTTTATCTCCCCCTCTCTCGCTACAGTAACCAAGAGAGAGATTGTCAAAGATCAGGACAAGAGATGGTGAGATCGAAAACCCGGTTGTCATGTTCTTGGCCACTCGCCCTGGTGCCTGCCTTAACCGAATCAATACAAGTCAGACATAATCTGTTACGATCTGTCACTGTATTTCTAATAATTCTCTATAATCTTCTTCCAATAGGAAATATAGTATCTTTTATCTTGATGGGTTTCTCTGATGATCCCTGTCTCCCAAAAGCCTTTTTTGCCTCCTTGACAATGGAGCTTTGTCATGGTGGGAGTCAATAATAGGCAGATTAAGTCAACTCTTAAATTGCACTCAAAGATTCTCGCTTTCATATCCTCCCTCTGATGGTGTGTCATGGAGGAAAATAACTTTTACCCTCGTGAACCATCAAGAGCTTAATCCTTGGTGAATGCATTTGCAATGTGTACATATTTTATGTGCATAAATACATATGTTAGGAGAGAGACAAAGTGTGAAAAATGTATTTTCTAATATTGACACTTTTGGTTGAAAATCCAAGAGAGTCAAAAGTGACTTTTTTGGTGTCTTGTGAAGGCTCAGGTGCTTGGAGTTTATAGTGCTGGGAATTGAGGATTTAAAGACTATTTGTGGAAATGAGATGGCACCCTATTGCGTGTTTGTGTGAAAGTGACTGACGACTCAGTGTGTGTCCCGTAGCTCAATTTCACATATCTTTCATGAAAGGACTCATCAACAGCTGTCTTGTTTATCACTCGGGAAAGTAAATACAGGAAAGTGGCTTAGTAAAAAGACAGAAATGGAGCTCTGAAGGAAAGTGCTAAAGGAGAAATCAAGTCAGCCTTAGAATGTTATAAAAATTACGCTCTCTCACTAGTCTAAACATGACGTTCTGGTTAATGTTGTATTTGTGGAAAAAGCAGCAAAGTCCTCCGATTTTTAGCCACTTTGTCACTTGTGATGTCATTGTCAGTCAACATGTGTTTACCGTATTTTCCGCACTATAACGCACACCTAAAAACCTCAAATTTTCTCAAAAGCCGACAGTGCGCCTTATAATCCAGTGCGCCTTGTATATGGACCAATATGGATTCGTGGATGAGGACTAATTTATTAAAGTATGTTTTACGTATTTATTTTGTGTGTTGTGTGATATTAACGTTTGAGCAACGTTGATTTATTGATATATTGTTATTGTTTTCACTATTTCGAGTGTTACTATATTGTGATAGCATTTGAGGTTGAGTTATTTATTCTATGCGCCTTATACATGAACAAAGTTTTAAAATGGAAGGTGCGCCTTATAATCCGGTGCGCTTTATAGTGCGGAAAGTACGGTAATTGCATATTGAATCGCAATCTGAATATTGACAGAAAAAAAAATCCTTTTTAGATTATTTTCAAAAACCTTTAACCCCGATACCTTAGCATGTATCGTCATGGTCTATAGGAGCTTTTCTATGAATCTACTCTCACACTCAAGCTGAATTTAAACCAATTGGCTGGCCTGCTGAGAACACCACAATGGGCTCTTTGTGAAAACAATCATGTCGTGGCACTGTGGCACCAAGAAGAAAGCGAGGAGGAAGAAAGGGTTGGAGATTAGAAGGAGAAAGCGGGTGATGGTTAGAGACGGACAGAAAGGCAACACGTCATTTGGAATTCACAGTCGGTGTTTGGGCGTGCTGAGCTACATTTGTGTCTGATCTTGCTTTGAATTCTAAACACTTGAGGTCTACTTACTCCCAGACTCGTTTCTTCTCTTACTCGATGCATTTTCAAGTTCATCTCCTAGGCAATGTTTTACTTTTAAGACGTTCTAGTAAGAATAGATCCAGTGGTGCTTTGAGATATGAGTTGAATTCATTCCATAACCACGCTTATAACTCAAGACTCGTACCGAAAACCGTACCAGTCTATAAAATTGTGTATTTTAATGAATAGCAAAAAAAGCACTCAATTATGAACAATTATGAACAATTTTAGGATTTATCAAAATGCTGAGTTGAGTTTTTTGCCATCAAAAGGCTCTTGTCTGCCCCAATAAATTGATTGATGGCTCCTATCTTGAAAAAAAAAACCGAGTCACTCATATCTCAAGGCACCACTTTGGTCCAAACTCGGCATGTCATGATACTTTAAAGTTTTGTTACAGTTCTAACAGTATTGGATTCATGTCTAAGTATACCAACGAGAGCATCCCTCAGAGGGGTGACTGTCAAAGAAGCAACGGATGCGATTCTTTTTTTTCCCCCTCACTGAATTTTTTTCATTTGAATCTATGAAATATACATGAGCGAGGCAAAGGCTAAGGCCACGAGACCGCATGGCTGCATTGCATTAAGGTTTGTCCTACTTGAGCAGTTATTACTCGTTGCGGTTGTCATAAAATCAGAATTTTCCCATTACGTACATTTCTGCAAACTATTACCCCTCCCACAACGGATGTATTTGACATTGATTGACAGGGATGATGTCCCTGAACAGTTTTTGGATCATGTTGGGACTGTCAGTGCCAGTGTACTGTGGCGGAAGAATTTGTTGGAGGCTAGCAAAGGTTTGCGCGAGACGCTAACGGGTAGAAATAAAGAGCTCTCGTGCTAGCGACACATCCTTGTGTGTATCCAGGCCTGGTCTTGAGCAAATACAAGTTCCAAAAAAGGTTTTCTGTGTTCACATTTTAGTGGGTTGGTACATCTCTGTATTCAAGTCAAAAGTGAAAGCACCTGGTGTCTTGTAATTATTAATGACCTCTATCCGTTATGATTCCGTCACCTCATAAAAGTTCACTATTTTGCATGCAAGGTTTTTTAGACTGTTTTACACAACCATCAATTAAAGGGGGGTGGGATAGTACAAATAAAAGCAAATTTTAAAACAGAACCAGGAAGAAAAGTAAAAAAATACATTGTCACTACCGTATTTTCCAGACTATAAGGCGCACCTCAAATTTTCTCAAAAGCCGACAGTGCTCCTTATAGTCCGGTGCGCCCTATATATGGACAAAGTTTTAAAATGGGCCATTCACTGAAGGTGCTCCTTATAGTCTGGTGCGCCTTACAGTCCAAAAAATACGGTACTACTGTGATTACAATGTGAAATAGTGTTACACAATTGAGTTACACATTGAATCAGGTAAAAATAAAGAACAATTCAAGCTATCCAGTTTCTCAGAACCTAAAATAATAATTTGCTATTTCACAATACTTATCATGTAGAGAAAAGGGGAAGCTGGGATAGAATGCAACAGTTCACTTTTTTTTTGTGATTACTTATAATGCAAGTCACAAGGAAGTGTCTTTCATACTCCTTTAGCTAAAAAGATATATTCTGAAAATTCATCCATCCTTTGGTGAAAAATAATCAAAAAAATCACATTATTGAAACATAATGCCAGCCTTTTTCTCCTAAGAAAAAAAGAAAATATCAATAATAACCGAAGCCTCCTAAACATCCTGTGTCAGGGACTGTCATGTCAGAGTTTGATCAGATCAGAATATTGTAGCGCGAGGAAAAGAGAGTTCAAGTGACGGCATAAATCAATAATGAGCTTACAGCAAAAAAATATGCTGCTGTCATTTGAACCAAGTTGGGAGCGCTGCTATTTGGAACAGACGAGCCTTGTCTGTTTCTGCTGTGTAGCGCATTAAAAGGCACTGAAGCTTACAGCAGCTCACAAAGACTTGCCGCTGATTAATCGAATACTGCTGTTTATTTCATGTGGGCAATTAGTGTCAGGCTGTTAATAACAGGAACACGAAACAAGAAAAGTGTAGCTTATTTGTTCTTCCATTAGAATTATTATTACTGTCAATTATTTTTTAAATGAGAACAGCTGAGTACAGTAATAAGACTGGATATTATTTTTGCTAGCTTCTGTTTGTGTGTGGTAAAATTCCATAAATACAACTGACCGCTTCGCTAAATGCTAATAATGTTTCTAAAGTTAATGCAGCTGTGATTGGCAATACAAGAAATCTCAGGCTTTGTTTTAATAAACATATTTCACAGCAGTAATGGAAATGTTACATTAATCGTTGCAAATTACTCACTAAATGACTTCTTTTACTTCAAAATTCCATAAATACAACTGACCGCTAAGCTAAATGCTAATAATGTTGCTAAAGTTAATGCAGCCGTGATTGGCAATACAAGAAATCCCAGGCTTTGTTTTAATAAAGTAAACATAATTCACAGCAGTAATGGAAATGTTATACTAATCGTTGCAAATTACTCACTAAATTACTTCTTTTATCTCAAAATGGCTGCTGGTTTTAAGCAATCAGACAAAGACCACAATCAACCGTTTAATTTGCACTAGCAAACGCTGTAAGATAAAGTGAAGAAGGTAGAGGAGATAATTAAGAAAGCATAAGAGCGGATCAAAACCGTCGGTAGGATTAGCATTTAAGTTTATTTCTTGGAATTAGTGTATTTTTTTAACTCTCCGCTGACGAACGACAGGCTAAGAGATTCATAGTGTATAATAAGCGAAATATTTTATGAATTTTTTTTTCCATAATGTATAGGGTGATATTAAATTTTTAAGCAGGCAGCTTATTTGATAATGACCTGATAATTGCAAAACCGACGGTAGAGGCTCTAGGCCCTATGAGACCTTTAGAACCACCTTAATTTAAAAATGGACACGCCTCTAACCTTTTCCTTCCACGTCATTATAAGACAACATTGATAGCCACGGCCTGGCTTGACGTCTTCCATTAGATGCCATCATGGAGTGACATTTTCTCTCACACCTTGTCAGCGAAAGCTTTTAGTGCACATGAGAAATTGACAGGTTGGCAGACTTGGACATAAGAAGTCTATTGTTAGCATACATTCCAAATGTAATTGATTTTAATTTCGAAAAACAAATTTGAAGTACTCGATTATTTATATACCGTATTTTCCGCACTATAAGGCGCACCTAAAAACCTCAAATTTTCTCAAGTGCGCCTTATAATCTGGTGCGCCTTATATATGGACCAATATGGATTCGTGGATAAGGACTAATTTACTAAAGTAAGCTTTACGTGTTTATTTTGTGTGTTGTGTGATATTAACGTTTGAGGAACGTTGAGTTATTGATATATTGTTTTCACTATTTCGAGTGTTACTATATTGTGATTCCATTAACATTTGAGCAACGTTATTTATTCTACGCGCTTTATAATCCGGTGCGCCTAATATATGGACAAAGTTTTAAAATAGGCCATTCATTGAAGATGCGCCTTATAATCCGGTGCGCCTTATCGTGCGGAAAATACGGTAATCACTTTACTATATTTAGGAGCTTGGGGGTTAACGACATATCAATTTAAATTCTTGCCATCGTGGTTGCACATCTTTTTTTTTTACCTGGATGCCACTACCCACAACTCCCATCCCTTTTCTCTCTCTCACACACACACACACTTATCTGTCATCTTTGAAAAGCAGATGGCTGCTTTCCGGCACCACATGGCCAACACTCAGGAGATGTGGGGAGTTCTTTAAGTAGAAAATTACTTTCAATCTGCTGTGGAAACTGCAGAACCGCCGTCCTCCCCCTTCGCTTAATTCAGTCCCACTTTAGGGCCCCCAACAACAACTGATAAGTGTGGCACTAGGTTTACATTTCCAGTCTCTTCATCTACTGTGGTTTAATATGTAAATAGGTTACACCTAATTAACATGTCAAACACAACACAAGGTCATTACGTGAGATTATTAAAACACTCAACTGCCTGAGAAATTCCTGCTCTCAATTTCTGCCCCCCCCTCGCTAAATAAATTTCGATGGCGTCACATTCATTATTCAAAATGGGAGTCAGTCTGTGAATGGTATAAGAATACGAAATAGTAGAAGAAGGACTTTTAAATGGGGGTTGATTATTTTAGTAGTCTTTTTATGGATTACCTATTTGAGCTCATTTAGTTGTGATGGGCTGCAATAGATTAGATGAGATAACCTTTAAATCAACATTTTCTCTTTGGATAACGTGGGAAAGCACGATGGAGAACATCCCATAAGAAGTCATGGAAATATATCATATAACTGTTGACGTAAATTATTTATCAATTTTGTAAGTAATGTTTTAAAATCATAAAAGTCTAATGAGATATCTGATCGTGTTAAGATTAAATTTGATTATGCTTGAGGGATTTATGAATGATTCTTTTTCAGGCAGACAATTTGACAATTAATTTCAAATGATATGACCTAGTAAGCAATGTTATGGCTGAAATCTGTGGTACTTACAATGTGGAGCATGATGTAGTCACCCAGCCGCGGGGCACTGTCGATGCGAACGAGGATGCCATCTTTGATGGTGGTGCTAAAACCTACAGCCAGCCGGTCTGTCCGCGTGCTGGGCCTTTCGTTATTAGGCCACGTGTATGTGATCAGACCTCCTCCTTTTCCGAAGATGTAGGTGGTGCCAGCTGTGGAAACATGAGGAATATGATCAGCTCAAGCTTGGAATATTATTTTTTAAAGCGTCAAAATGGTTGCCTACAGGACTGTCTCAGAAAATTTAAATATTGTGATAAAATTCTTTATTTTCTGTAATGCAATTAAAAAACAAAAATAAATAATAAAATATTTCAGTTGATTTGTAATGAATCCAGAATGTATGACATTTTTGTTTTTTTTGCATTACAGAAAATAAATCATAATATTCTAATTTTCGGAGACAGTCCTGTATGCAAACAAAATAAGAAAACATTTTTAAAAACTCTTGAGCTGACCGATGGGATCTTTGCATCAATGCTTTTATTGCACATCATTCTCAGAGTTTCACTCCTTTCCAAGTCACCTAAACATCTGCTTTGGCCTTGTGATGGCTGCCCAGCTGTTTCACTTCCCCCCCCCCCATGAAGCAGCCAGCAGTGTGTGCTCCGTAGTCCCTAACACCCTGGAGACTACACAAACATATGGAGGAGGGCAAGTAAGACAGAGTTGAGGCTCTACCCACCAGATGACTGTCAACAGACACACAAACAGGTCCGAATCTTGCAAACCTCAGGAGAAATGCAAATGGAAAGCTCATGTTATTATTTTGGTATCAATCCAATATCGATTAAATCCCGATTTCTGTTCACTCTGTATAAATAGCGCATTTCCTGTATGGCGAAGCATCTTGCCGAAAACACTAATGCTGCTAGAACACAGGTGTCAAACATTTTATGTGGCCCGCGAAGACAAATTGTGTATCAAATTCGTGTCATTACTAGAATTGTAAATTGTCTTCACTTTTAATATCTTTTTTTTTTTATATTTGACCAGTTTTTACCAGTCTGATTTGAAAACGAGTTATTTGTCAGTTTGTTTTGTAGTTTTTAGCTTTTACAAATATATGAGGTGCTCATCAATTTATTTGGGTTGACAGTCATAATGGCCCTTCCGAAAGAAGCTGACTACAATCTGGCCCGCGAAAAAAAAGTTTGGCACCCCTGTGCTAGAAGGACAACAGCTCACAGCCTGCAGCCACATTGGAACGGATGTGGCCCTCACTTTCCTTGTCACCTCAGATTTCTTCTTGCCAAAAAGAGTTGGGATGCGATTCTCTCGCAAACTTCCCAATCACATCTAGCGCACTTTTTTTTTTTTTTTTTCTGGAGGGGAAGACGATGATGACGAGCGTCAAAGATACAAGCACCCGGGGGAGCCAATTATCACATTGAGGAGATTTACTCAGTATTTCTGGAGGACAATGTATGAAAGTCTGAAACACACACACACACAGGAAGCCCGCACACAAACTAGTGATGCAGACAGGCGTATGGCGGCACAAATGCACATTGTGACGCTCAAGCATGAAAAGTGTGCACACCCACATGATGCCCTCTCACATACAATCAGTGTGGCTGATTACGTCCGCAGATAAGAAGACGGTGAACCCGAGAGCTACAAAATCTAGCACGTTTGCTTCCTGCTGGGCCCACGCCTCAGCAGCTATTTTCCACTGAACTGCATCATTTTCAGCCATTCATTGACTACATTACACTTTGCTCACATATAAAGCACGGGTTTCAAAGATAAGGCCCGTGGACCAGATCTGGCCCGCTAGATCATTCTATGTGGCCCGTGAAAGCAAATTATATGTCAACTTTAATGATTCTTGCTAAATTCTGTCCTGAAATATTTGTCATGTGTAATAAATAAAACATTTTGCAGTAACTTCAACAATGATTGGACAAATTGTTATCCTTGACATCTAATTTCAAAGCTATCATATTTTTGTGTGAGGGAAACAAAGTGGCCCGAGACAAAAACAAGTTTGACACCACTGATGTGAAGCTTGTGTTGCATTTATATTTATGGAAAAAAGAAATCCACTTCAAATATTTTTTTTCTACATTCAGCAACTTGAAAAAAATGATGCTACACAACAAGCATCCTTTTTTTTTTGCTATCACCCAAAATAATTGGTATCGGTCGACCGGCTGTCTGTGTAGGGCCGTGATTCATTGCATCTGTGCTTTGCCTCCATTTAGAGACACTTACTGTAGGAGGAAAGCTTCCGTCAAAGTCATGGCCTCTATTTTCCAAGTGGACCCATGAGGCATGGGAGACCAGACTTAAGGTCAGGACACCTGTCTGCAGAACAGAACCATGTCCTGTCTTTTAAGACCTTCTGTGACACAATTCAACTTACATAGAAGAGTGAGAAAAGAATAAAAGTAGCAGACACAGAGATGAATGATGGACACTTCATTTTTATGGACACTTCCTTTTTATGAACAAAATATAAAACCTTGCCTGGCTGAACCAACGGAAATTTGAAATTCTATGAAGTTCAATGAATCCTCATTGGCGACAATAATGACCATGCGTGTAAGCAAATTTTCCTCAATGCTATCGGTCAGCAGCCAAAAGAGGCGAGCAGATGCTATATTTGCGAAAAGCGGCTAATTACTCGAGTCCAGCCCTCACAGTCAAACTGTCATAAAGCCTTCTGCTGATTGGAAGCAGCTGGTAGTGTTGATAGCCATCGACAAAATCTGCTTGGAGAAAGGCTGTGTTGATGGACTGTCTATTATAGTACCGTATTTTCCGCACTATAAGGCGCACCTAAAAACCTCAAATTTTCTCAAAAGCCGACAGTGCGCCTTATAATCAGGTGCGCCTTATATATGGACGAATATTGAGCTACTACAGCAGGCGTGTCCAAAGTCCGGCCCGCGGGCCAAATGTATATATCTTATATATGGACAAAGTTTTAAAATGGGCCATTCATTGAAGGTGCGCCTTATAATCCGGTGCGCCTTATATATGGACAAAGTTTTAAAATGGGCCATTCATTGAAGGTGCGCCTTATAGTGCAGAAAATACGGTACATATATTTACATAATTATGCATGTGTAAAGAAAATAATTCCCCCTTTTCACCAAGCAGGCATTAAAAACACAGCAGGGTAAATTGTCTGATTAAGGCCATATACAATCATTACCTCTGCCGCAAACACGCATGTTTTTCCCCCTCATACTCGCTTCGGCTTCCAGCATGTTCACACCCCAGGGGATAATAAAATGAACACAATTAAGATCGGATATGGTCAAATTCCGTAAGCTCTGCAAAGATGTCTAAAAAGCAAGTGTGATCCTCCTGTCACGCTCCAGTCGCCGGCGATTATCAGGCTTGTTGTCCTCGGCGCAATAAACAATAAAGAACAGTTGACAGAGGAGAAAAAAATACAAGATAGTGAGGGGTGTAATCACTAGGAATCATCTCCATTTTACAACCTCCTATTTCATAATTCATATTTCCAACTGTTGCCTCTCCCCTCAGGGATAGGGTGAGGGACGGTTGAGTGGCTCAGTGTGTTTGTGTTTATGTGTGTGTGTGTATACACATCACAAACTACATACTGTATAGACTCGTGTATGTGTGACTTTCTGATGTCACTACTCGTTGCGGGCAAATGTTCCATCACTCATTACTGGCATGTGGTAAAAAAAATAAAAAAAAGTATTTGATGGATGAAGGGCTCGGTGCTATTACTAGTGTCTTTGGAAAGCAGGAAACAGGAAAGCCTTGAATGATTTACACTGGCTATTTTTTTCAATATAGCAGAGACACATGGAATAGATTGAAACAAAGGAAAAACAAATAAGTGTGAAAAATTGAACAGCCAGGAGTGAAGAAAGAGTCACTTTCATTGTTTTTTGTTTCCTCTCGCAAATTTATCCTTGAGATATACTTCCTAGGATGTACCACAGGATGTCAGACTCAGGTTATTATAAAAAAAAAAAATCTGCCAATGGAGGTTTAGGTCATGTTGAAAAAGTACACGGACAACTTAACTCATTCTCGTAATTTATGAGTTTTAACAATCTAATGAAGTCAGTGATTTGAAAAGTAGAAGGAATGACAAAGAGGATTTAAGGTCAGGATGGAAAGAAGGGTTGATGGTGTGATCCATGCAGCATTCGAGGATACAATAACAACCCCGTCTGCTACTGCGGCGGTCGAATTTTTGGCTAGCGATAACGGGGATAAAAAGAAAGTGAAAGAAGAGCATAGACAAACAAAAGCAGCAGGCCAATGTCATCTTGAGATGGCTAAATGACACCATTTGTAGCGCTTGGCAATCCCTTAAACCTGATTGACAATTCTTTCCATCTCCAGAATATACATTTTGTTGATTTTCATTTTCCAAAATTTCTAACAAAGGTTTCTCCCCTGAATTTCTATCTTTCATAATGCATGGAAATGTGAGCGAGAGTGTGTGAGGCATATCACTTGAGGGACAGATCACCCAAAACCCTGCAGAGGATTAAGCCAAGCAGATCCCCCAAAAGAATAAAGCATTCAAAGATGGCTCAGACTGGAAGCGTATTTTATAATTGAATCTTCCCTTGAGGATGGCGGAATTCTCTTTTCATTCTTTGTTTGTCTTTGCAATGACCGAAAAGCCTCGTAAAAGATTCTATCCCAAGATCTACCAAAACCAAGCATGATATAATTCCTAATTTGGAAAGTTTTTGAATCAATCCAGTCCAACTAGACTTTGCAGTACTGGGAGGTGACAATATAGAAAGAATTTTGTTCTCCTATTGAGACAGATAGTATTGCAGAGTCATTTTTCAGTACATGTCAACAAACCGCAGTGGCAAATGGATTTTGACATTTGCCTCAGATTGGCTGTGCGCTGAATGTAATGAGCCGCAAAAGATTGACTCTTTGTCAGACTGACTGTCATATTTCTACCAAGCAGTCCTCTCAAGCATTTTCTGGACGGGGTAGTTAATTTGTGTTCATTTCAAGACACAGTACCTTTGAGGCTCTCACCAACTTACCCTATTTACGCACTATAAGGTGCACCTAAAAACCTCAAATTTTCTCAAATGTGCGCCCTATAATCAGGTGCGCCTTATATATGGACCAATATTGAGCCACTACAACAGGCGTGTCCAAAGTCCGGCCCGCGGGCCAAATGTATATATCTTATATATGGACAAAGTTTTAAAATGGTCCACTCATTGATGGTGCGCCTTATAATCCGGTGCGCCTTATAGTGCGGAAAATACGGTAAATTGTTTTAATTTGATTCATTCATATTTTGGGGGAAAGTAAAAGAAACATTTCACATAGCACCTTGAAATGAACTGAACTCAACTGCTCGAACATGAATCACATTTAATATGCAGTCTGCAGCGTCCTTTCAGTTTCTTTTTATGGATGCAATGAAAAAAATATTGATAATCACCTGTAATTTCCTTATGGAGTCAGCAGGAGACTTTTCGAACAAGCTTTTACAGTGGCACTCAGACCTACAGCTGGCTATTTATGTCCAGACTAAAACATATAGAGACTCGAGAAAATAATGAGGAAGTAGCAAAGCACAATTTTTTTGTGCCCACCTTGTTTGATTGCAACTTTTTAATTTTAGGCTGGTTTCATGTATCTATTGATCTAAAAGACCAACTTAGCTGAAGTTGGGAAGGCTCGGTGGAATTTAGAGGGTACTGGCATGGAACAAGCCGGCCACTCGATAGCTTAGCTTAATTAAGGGCAAAAGCAAAAACGTGTGAGAGAGATTTACTGATACTCACGGGAGGTTGAACCAAGCGCTTACCCAGTTACATTCTAGATAGTGTTTTAAAAGACAAGGAAACTTTTAAGTGAATAAACTAGCTGGATTTAACAAATCATATCCTGAGGGAATACTTTAGCAGCCTCTAATAAGTACAATTTCATGATAGTGAAAAAGCAGATTTTTGTTGAATAAAAACTTGTGGTCAGTGGAAGAATTATAAAGATGGTTACAATTTAAATAATACTGTGGGGCTAATAAATAAATACAACAAATTAATAAACCTAGAATCTACCAAGTACCTTTACGGCTTATTTCTCTTCACCTTTCCCTATTGGCCTTTTTTCTTAACTCAATTTCTTCCAGAATATCTATCTCCATTCCAGCCGTACCAGCCAGCTCCGGTTGCTCCCTTTGAAGATGTACTTAGCTGCACTGACGAGAAATGTAAAGCAAGTGATGGCAGCTTTCAACAGCTCATGAAAGGGAAAAGAAATCTTCCTCTCTGTGCGAGTGAAATGGATTGGAAGGGTAGGTGGTGGTGGTGGGTGGGGGGGTGTTGCAGGGCTATGGGCGGTGAGGACAAGGACTCTAGGCAGAAGCTTACTTCAATCCCTCAGCTGCACTTAGCGTACATTTGAGCTCACACAATACTTGGAAATGAGTAAAATGTAATGAACGTACAAACAGTCGCCATGGTTTCATCATGCACATGCAGTATTCTTCCAACAAATATCCAGAAAATGTTTTCCTCAGACACCATGTGATTGAATCTAACTGTTCAATTCATAAAATTAAATACTCTAAAAAAAAAAATGCTCAAATTTTGCACCCTGAATCACGAATTTTAGCTGGTGCGGCTTATAGTCCAGTGCGCCTTATAGTCGGAAAATTACGGTAATTACTGTTGTGGAGACAATTATAGACACATGAGCTAGCTAGGTAGCTAATAGAAAGGCAAGCTCAAGTTCTGGAACCATTGATAGTCTAGACAGGAGTTTTTGTTGTATCAAAAAGAAGACTTCAATGCATGGGCAGTGCCAAATACCACAATCGCACCACAGGGTCCGGTTTTACTGCAGTGTTGGATTATGAATACTGATGAAGATTTGTTTTTCCCTGCTCATGCAGACAATCAATAAGAGCACATATTATCTACAATAAATAGGACTGGAATTAGTTGTCTGGCTTTGTAATGAACAACACTCCCTTCATGAGATGAGAACATATAGTATGATTTCCACGAAAAGCAAGACGTAAAAAAGATTTTATTCCATGAAGAGTGTCAGGGAAGTGACAGAAAAGACTGGAGGGCATACTCCATCTTACAAAAACAGAATATACGGCGTACAGCTCAAGAACTAGCCGACCTGACAAGCAGTTGTAAGAAATGATAATGAGAAATCATCTAACATGTCTTCAGATGAAACATTATATTCTGTCGAAAAATTAGATTGCTTTGATCAAGCGAAACTTTTATTTTGTTGTCAAGTGTTTCTTTAGATTGTGGACAATTTTTAAACACGCAAGAAAAGGGAAGTAATAATTTTTTTATATAATGCACAGATCAGGAATGTTTTACAATAAATTACTTTTAAATATTTATTCATGTCAGTGAGGTTTTGCTCCTTTTGTATTAACCAAACAGTTTATTTTTGCTGGCAAAGCATTATGCTTTTTTTTTTTGGGCAGCATAATTTCTTATAATATAAATAGTATTTTTATGCATTCAAATATTTCTCCTTCAAAAGTGCAGGTTTTATAATTAAAGCGCAAACATTTACTTAAGGCTGTTTAAAATGCAACTTATATTAGATTTTGAACCTCAGTGCCACAGAGTAAGGTTACTAATTATTATTGTTGATTGCACTAAGCCTCCAATTATCCCAAACAAACATTCTGATCCAATTAAAAATGGCAGGTTGAAGTTTACACTCTGGGTGGCTCTGTGACCGAGTTGTGGCTACACGTGTTGCTTCCTCTGCACACCTCACACAACCGTCATTTTGACACTCCTTGACTTCCATTAAAAAAAAAAAAAAAAATCACGATTATTCAGCCAGAACCCATCACAACAACACTCATATTTCTCCTGAGACTGGGATAAATGGATCATTCTCACACTACCAATAAATCAATAAAACATTAGGCTGAAGAAAAAAGTGAATCCCACAAGAACAGCGGCAGACAGCGAAAGGGTTGGGAAACCAAAAAAGGCTCCTCCCCTTTGTGTAGTCTGAGTGTTTACTAGCCTGACTTCTAACAAACAAAGCAGCATGAATCCAAAATTTGACCCAAAAATATTTATCTAAACTGAAAGCCTTGCTACTATCAATAAAAAATCTCCTCACAGGAGCCAAAGCTGCATAAAGTGCTCAAAGTAAATTAAGTGGTGTGAACTTGACACAGCTACCTCAAGGTCCTGAAAGTTAAACTATTTGCTTGCTTGCTTCTCCTTGCAGGAATAACAGATCGATGCTTGTTGATGGTGTGATTGAGGCAACTTCCCTCTCCAAATATTTCCACTGAGCAAATTTCCCACTTTGCTTTAAGTACGACCTAACCTTTAGTTCTTGAGAAGACAATTTTGAAATAAATAAAACACACATATACTGGAGATTCAGATTTTGCCGCTTATTATAATACCGTATTTTCTGGACTATAAGGTGCACCTAAAAACCTAAAATTTTCTCAAAAGCCGACAGTGCGCCTTATATATGGACCAAATTCCTAAATTTAAACTGGCCCGAAGCATTGTGTCATGAAATCAATCATAAGTGGGCCGCTGAAGACTATGAATCATGAATCAAAAAGACTATGGATCATTATTTTGTGATTACAAAGTAATTTGTTGCGTCTGAAGTTGATATAAAAAAGATAAAATGGAGAATGATTTGATTTGGATTAAAAATCTGACATGATGCATTAATGGTGCGCCTTATAGTCCGGTGCGCCTTATATAAGGACACAATTTTAAAATGGGCCATTCACTGAAGGTGCGCCTTATAGTCTGGAAAATACGGTAACCAAAATGCAGCGAAAACATTCAGCTTTTATTTTCTGTGTCCAGCTCATTCAAGAAGTGGTTGAAAAAGAGGAAAAAATAGGTGAGTCAACTGCCAATGAAGTTTTGAAGTGAAATATAGCTAAGAGAGGAACTGCCTAACTTGATCTGGAAATGAAAAAGATAGATCGTAGGGTAGCGGTGACAAAATGGGTTGCAAAAACGCATTGGGAATCTCAGAACAGAGTAAAGAAGAGTGACTTATGAAGCACCAAGTATTACTTGTCAAAAGTCACACTTTCCTCTCCAGGGACACAAATTCCTGTTCTTTCCTAAAGGCCAATAGCACTCCACCTTGCCAATTATGTCCTTTCGCTAGGAGCTATCTCGCCGTCCCTGACCTTTTTCACGCTATTCCCAACAGGCTAGACTCCAAGCCGCCACTTTCTCGCACACTATCCATTGCAGTATTGACTGCACAAAGACAAAAGGGGGAGGGGGGTTGTTGATTTTTAATCACATCACAGCATGGAAGAGATTGTTATCTGTGTGGTCATCTTGGCTGTACTCCAATTACCGTATTTTCTGGACTATAAGACGATAGTTTTTGCACAAGCTTTTATATTCCAGTGCTATGGATTTTTAAGATAGTGTGATTTGTGCATATTCTCTTATATATGGAAACTAAACATTAAAACACCTGCAGCTTATAGTCCAATGTGGTTTATATATGAACAAAATGGGATTTTACCCGAATTTTAGCTGGGGCGGCTTATATTTGGGTGCGGTTTATAGTCGAGAAATTACGGTAGATTGCGCAGCTGTACTTAATATTATGAGAGGTTAAAATTTGTGATTAGTTAATGGTTTCAATTTGAATGAAAACTACTTGCCGATTTTGTTGTTGCTGCACATTTCCCGAAAAAAAAACCCAAAAAGGCCACATTTCTGGATAATCCATGTGTTGACTGAAAATGCTGCTTAGCTGTGAGTTTCCACGTCCATTTGCAAAACGTGAACTGGTCAGGCTGTTTCAGGCTCCAGTGCTTCCTGATGGGCCGATTTAGCAGAGCTCCATAACCCAATCAAATTACAGATAATTAAAACCAGAAACCCATTTAAAATCCAGAGGGTGGTTGAAAAGCATTAATGTGAGAAATCAAGCAGATGGCTCTAAAATATTCAGATAATCCACACACAATATGCACTTTCTACATTTTGCTCCTCTCATCTCGCTCGTCTCAATAGTATTATTTTTACATGCACGATGTAGGCGTGATTAAATATTTGTGAGCTCGCTAAATACTTCACATGCTTTACAAAGCTAATGGAAATCACGCCGCTGTCTGAATCAGACCTTCAACTTTAAATTGAATGTCTCTACTCTATTTGAGAGCCACAGGAGGATGAAAGGAACACGTGACGGGCCCTTTATCTTCTTGCTCATGAGGTTCTAACCAGAGGACCCGCAGTTGCTTCTAATGCCACTGATCTGCATCGTATTCATTAACGCTGGTATATGTGAGCCTGGCGTGCTCGGGTGCATGTGGTTCAACATGTCGCTGAGTGGCCACTCGACCGGAAAAAAAGCTAAGTGGTTAAAAGGCCACTTTCAAATTAAAGTTTGACTGCACTGTTTGGATTTTTTTTATTTATTTTTTTTACTTCACTGTTAGACTATTTCTGTTCCCCCAAGGAAGACTTTACTAGCTCTCAGACAATATCGTATTTTCTGACCTTGTTAACAAGTGAAGGCGCTTGTGCGATCTCACACGTCTTGTGTATTCCTAAGGATGTTGTACAGGTTATAGTATATACCGTAT
This sequence comes from Syngnathus floridae, assembly GCF_059516105.1. Lineage (NCBI taxonomy): Eukaryota > Metazoa > Chordata > Actinopteri > Syngnathiformes > Syngnathidae > Syngnathus > Syngnathus floridae. Next base: position 4,246,198 of record NC_142431.1, read on the forward strand.
TTTCCGCACTATAAGGCGCACCGGATTATAAAGCGCACCTTCAATGAATGGCCCATTTTAAAACTTTGTCCATATATAAGGCGCAATGGATTATAAGGCGCACCTTCAACGAATGGCCCATTTTAAAACTTTGTCCATATATAAGACATATACATTTGGCCCACGGGCCGGACTTTAGACACGCCTGCTGTAGTGGCTCAATATTGGTCCATATACAAGGCGGGCCTGATTATTAGGCGCACTGTCGGCTTTTGAGAACATTGGAGGTTTTTAGGTGCGCCTTATAGTGCGGATAATACGGTGTCTATATATACTCTTGCGAAATAATAATAAAAATAATAGCCAGTTTTTCTCTTCAAACTTGAAAAGCACAAACTGTAAGCCACACCACACTGAATAATTTGCAACAATACCGGACAAGAAATCCCAATTGTGTTGACTTCTTAGCATAATGTGACAGTAAGGCCACGCATTTTATTCAAGAGCAAAAAGACGACATCAAGACAAAAAGGACCTTTTGCTGCAAAGCGTACACTATGGGCTATTAAACGATACTATAGCGCCTACAGCTAATACCTAGACCGATAGATCATTTATTCATCCCATGAGGACAATACACACCAGGTAAGGTGACCATTTCTTTTATAGCTGTGTGTCATTAAAAGTTGCAATCATGAATCTACTCAGCCAGTGAGTGACCAGATATGTCTGGTACTACTGTACTATAATAATAATAATAATAATAATAATAATAATAATAATAATAATCATGATGATAATAAAAATAATAATAATAATAATAATAATTTTCTTCCTTATTTGTTCTCATACTGATATTGAACAAGAACAAAACGTGTAAAGCACAGCTGAACACAGATGTGGCTATTGTGCCTCTTCACTTAATCAACAACCACCATAAGATTCAATGCAGCACTTTGGTATTGATTTGGTTCTCCTCCGTGGTCAATGGTGACTCGAATAATAAGGTCTGTTTCCACATCAGTTCCACTGTTAAAGGTCAGGGAAGACGTTTTTTGTCACTTTGACTCATTCATTGTAAAGTGTCAGGAACGATTACTGATCGCTTGCATTGGTGCAGATTTGTGGAATTCTTGGTCGTTGATAAAACAGAGCCACTGCCACCAAATAAACCCAAATTTGACATTTGCAAATTGTGCTGATGCCGCCTGGAATGGCACTGATATGCACATTATGGAAAGTCATTGGGGGTGAATATCTCCAAGACTCTGATAAGCTCTTCTCCGGCCACACAACGGGGGGGCGGGGTTCATTTCTTCTGTCTGTCCTGCATGTCTTCTCACAATCCAGGCCAAACGGGCCTATTTCACTCTAACGCTGTCACGAATGGCGCTCAATCCATTTCAAGCCTGCGGCTTGCCATTAAAACAGCTCGCGAAAAAGGAGCTTGGCCGTAGAGTTTAATATGGAGAAACTCAAAACAAGAGCCTTAGATGTATAAAGAAGGAAAAACAAAGTGAGCAGTGGCTATTTATAAAGATGAATGGCTTCAGCGGTTGTGGAATTAACGAGAGCAACAAACCGTCGCGCGTGGGCATCATTGTTTAGATTACATTCAGGTAACACATGGCTGAATACTCGCTTATGGATCCGAGCTAAGCCCGTCTTGCTCATATGCGGCTTTCGCAATCTTCACCTTTCTTCTGCCAAGCTCTTTTCATGTTGGTCCAATAAGATGAATCAGAGGAAATGGTGTTTCGAGGCAGTCAATTGGAGCAACACAATGGTGAGTTATCACTTGTTAGTCGGACAACAATAACTCACACAGGAAGTACCGTATTTTCCGGACTATAAGGTGCACCTAAAAACCTCAAATTTTCTCAAAAGTCGACAGTGCGCCTTATAGTCCGGTGCGCCTTATATATGGACCAAATTCCTAAATTTAAAATGGCCCAAAGCATTGTGTCATAAAATCAATCACAAGTGGCCCGCTGAAGACAATGAATCATGAATCAAAAAGACTATGGGTCATTATTTTGTGATTATAAAGTAATTTGTTGCATCTGAAGTTGAAATAAAAAAGATAAAATGGAGAATGATTTGATTTGGATTAAAAATCTGACATGATGCAACCTGGCCTATTTACTGCAGACACAAACACCAATATCACCCTTCTTATTCATACAACAATAACAACAATAAAACAAACTTAATACATCTACTAAAAAATTCATTCAACTTCCATAAAATTGTTAATTTGTTATTATTTTAATCTTTAACTTTTAAAGTTTACTGATCTATCTGACTGTTTTGTACTTATTAAAGTAAGCCTTACATGTTTATTTTGTGTGTTGTGTGATATTAACATTATTGATATATTGTTATTGTTTTCACGATTTCAAGTTATTATATTGTGATTGCATTAACGATGCGCCTTATAGTCCGGTGCGCCTTATATATGGACAAAGTTTTTCATTGAAGGTGCGCCTTATAGTCCAGAAAATACGGTACTGTTCAATACTGGACTGTATTAAGGAACTTTTATCTGTTATATTTTAATGCTTGTGACGGCATCATCCAGTTCATTGCACGGGAAACTAGCGCTGAGTAATTTTATGAAGGACACGAGGAGTGAGTGAGTCACATTTGGGGCAGATGTAGCAGCTACTGGATGTTTGCGTCAACTGCGATGATACAAAGTCACACTATTCCAGAACCAATCTCTCAAGGAGATTACCAGTGCAAATATATACACACACACAAACACACACACAAAAAAAAACCCTCATCTTGTGTTAGTAACGACACATCAAACACATCATCCGCAAATTCAAACCGCACTAATCTGATTTTCTGTTCAAAACACTTACACACACAGTCAGCATCTTTGGAGATTATAATTTGGCACAATATCAGTTTTGCAATTAATACGTTGGCGTGGTTTTGATTTTTTTTTTTTTTTTTTATAAATCAAATCAATCTGACTCTCACCCATCGTGCAACACACACCAAGATTTATAAATAAACAACATAAGGAGCTTCCAATCAATCTCAGGCAGATATGCTGCTTGCACTTGGATCCTATTAGTGAAGATAATTTACTCACTGCTTTTGAAACCTCTTTCTGGCATTTAAACCACAAATGGAACACTTGATGGAAAGAAGAACTGTAATAGAAATTGAGATTGGATCGGATCGTGTCTGTTTTTGATCTGGTTGTCGTCATCGAAGAAATAACATCCTTCCAGTGCTGCTCTGTTCATTTTTAACGACAAATTCAAGTCCATCATTTGTGATCAAACTGCTGCTAAAGCAACATTTGTGCCATTTACAAGCTTGCACTTTCCTAAAACACCCCACAAGCCACTTCCCTCTTTCTCCCAATCAATAACTCTTATCGGTAAATTCAATGCTGCCAATGAGGTTCTCCAAGAATATTTTATTCTCTCCAATCCTCACAAGGTTATCCTTTCGTGGACCCGTTCAAAATTGCTTCAGAGTCATTCCCCCCCCGCCTTGCACATTACCGCTCTCGTGTCCTCTGTACGTCCGCGATAGTGGCGCTAGCAAAACGATATCACGTTTCAGCCGGCCATGGAGCCTCACGGCCAGTTCTGGCTGTTTGCTGAGGGACTTCCAAAAATCCCAATGCAATATACTCTCAGTGAATCTAGGCAAGCCCACGAGCTCCTTTCGAACCGAGCAGAGTGTGTTAAACCTCTCAGATAGTCTCTATATTTCTTTTCTACTATCAGTCTGTGATCTCTTTTAAAATATTTCTCCAGCTTTTTCTTGTTTGAAGTCACATGTACTTTTTTTTTCCCCGTCACTCTGCTATGATAAATAACAGCTTAGCAGAGCGGCGGAAGAAACTACAAATGGAAAGTTTGCAATTTTTCAGGGGATAAATTATGGTTGTAAATGAGAGGAGGAATATCAATAAGCCTTGGATAGCCGTCCAACTGAGCACGTCGTTTCATTTATCACTCCTGCCGAGATGACGGGAAATTATTTTGATAAACTCACATCTAAGGGAAAATTATTTGTTAATACGAATGTTACATTCATTTCGTCATGGCTCAAGACAGCTTGCTGAGACTCAGGAGAAGATAAAACTGGCAAATTATTGTCTATGGCAGTGCTGTCAATACCCCTTCACGTAGATTCAAGAATCAATTAGTGAGATACTAATTACTGCAGTCACACGCTTCACGAAAGTGATGGGAGAGTGAAGGAGGTGGGACTCCGCTGTCTGTAAATCATTCAGCTGCAGTCTTCAAGGTCAGTGTTTGGAGCAAATGTGGCTAATAATGTCCCTGTGGCTACAATAAAGTAGATTGACTCAAGTCACGTGGCGATAAATGCAAAAAAAAAAAAAAAAAAAGAAAGGTCTGAGGTCCTGCCACCTGTTGTGAGGGGAGACAATAATGAGCTCGGACTGAAGTCACTCAAAGGCCGGAGGGCCAATCGTTAGTCCACCTCATGATGTCACTGAAGATCCCATCAAACACGATTCATGACTCCTGTCTAATCCTAAGAGGTTTTTGTTGCAGACGCTACGATGCCAGAGAAAAACAAGAGTGACTAACTATGGACTTCACGCTTAAATGATTCTTCCACACAGATGAAATTTTCTGCGTAAAGAACTTAACATTTAAAGAAAGAACTACAAATAATAGGAATTTAAAATAGAATTGCTGGATCAGCCTGTGGTGAGTCATTTCCCTCAAAGAAGCAGTTATAGGATTAAGACGCTTTTATAATAATGAATATATATTTTTAATAGAATGCCCCCGTCCGTGTACATAGGATGTCAAATTTACTGTCAGTGAAGCAAAGCTATTATGTTGCAATGAGGCTTTTGTCCTCTGTGAGTTGTAGCGTGCAAATTAATGAATATACAATGTTGGAACAGCGGGAAAAATACTGTATCTTAATATTGTGGACTGGAAATAGGGGTGGGAATCAGCTAAACATGAAGGTAATGCGCTCACCACCTCCCACTTCTCTATGGCAGCATGACAAATTGCACTGCCAATGCAAGATTAATAAATAAAAAAAAAAAGAAATCCATCCGGGGTAAAAAAAGAGGTCAGAGAAGATGGTAAAAAGCTTAATTAAGATATCAAAATGGTCCTTGCTATTGATTGGCTGTTAAGTGCCAGGAGGTGATGTGAGAAAGCAATGCTATACCTTTGAATTCCAAAAAAAACAATCCTTAGGTGTTGTCATCAGAAGTGAATCATGGAATAAACATCGGTGGACTTAGTTTGCAACACAAGGCCAAACAAACCCTTGCTTTAATAGAATAAATCATAAAACCTCCTACAGATATCTGCTTTTTCCAATACATAGTATAGAACAAGTGTTTTAAATTCATTGTTCATAACTGCTTAGACAACATATAGCCTTGCAGTGCACTCCAGCGCCACCTCGATGATCTCACCAGTGCGTTGAGGGGAAACAAATACTGGAATTTGTAGTCATTTCACTTGCACAGTGAAGAAAAAGATTGCTCTTGCCCTTTTTATACTCCTGGGTAAATTCAGAGGTGTTATGATTCAATATATTTCAGTGAGAATGTACGATAAAAGATGTGTAAGGGCACTGCTGAATTGGGAATGCTTGCATAAAGGTGAAAATGTCATCAGGACGATGTATAAAATCTCTTTATAATTCATATAATAAAAATTAAAAAAATGCCATATAGTTGTAAGTGATGACTTAACTCTCCACTCACTATCTATTTATGAATATTATGGTCGGTAGTAAGTTGAAAGGTTAAGTGTTATTGCAGCCACTTTGCCATTACATCACATTAATAGCTGGATGAATATTATATTGAAATAGGTCAGCAATACAAAATCCTCCAAATTGATATTAATTAAGAAAGAGAGGGAGTGATGTAATCATGGAATGACTTTAAATAGATGTAACAATTAGAATAAATAAAAAAAAAATACAAATAAAAAAACTAAAAATAAAAAAAAAAGGAAAAAAAAATACAATTAATGGATGAAATAGCTGTGCCATGTTTTCCTTCCCTAAAGTCCAATTACAAAGTAGGAGAAGCCATGAAAAGAATGCTTTGTATCATCACTGGACATTTATGCCTTAAGCATATTTAAATTGTTCAACATATTTTGCATGAGGGTCCCTCATTAGTGCATCATTCCCCGTCAAATCATCTCGTTAACATTTCTGCGTGAACATAAACTGGCTTTCATCAACATGAAAATGCACATAAAGGAATAAATAAGTGAGCATTAGCAGAAATTGAGAGGTGCAAGAAAAGACGCCTAGTGCTAAGCAGAGCTAAAATGTGGCGGCAAATTTCAACCCAAGCCATCTTAATCGAATAAAAAGTTAGATATCTTTCATAAAAGTATCAATAGATCTTATACTTCATATGATAAGTTGTAAAAATTGTTCAGACATGCTGCTTTTTCATCAAAGATGATGAAATCGGGCAGTGCACATTAGTAATGCAGATCCTCTCCTCAGCCCTTTCGCAGCCTGTCAAGCTCATCTGCACCAATCGTGTTCAAATGTGCTGAAAATGAAATCCTTGAAGTGTAAAAAAAAAATGGAGTCCAAGAGAAATCTGTCTCAAATGTACTGGGCCAACATATTTGAAGCTCCAATCAAAGATTGATTGATCAATGTGACAACAGACTGTCAAAATAGTCAATTTTTTTTTCCGTGCCATCGAATACATGAGACACTGAATGTAAGACAATTAAAAATAAATCCCAAATACCTTGTCATCAGTATTATAGGCTATGAGAAGTATTTGGTAAATTCATAGAAATTAATCAATTGAGAATAGCAGGTGTAACATTACACATTGATTCTTAATTATAGCTTAGTGTTGCACAACACAATGGAAAAGCAAATATATTGTTCTGATAATAAACACTCCTCCGAACTGCCCTTGTAGAAGCTTATGTTGCAAGCAGTTCACATTACGTACCGACAAAACCGAAGTCGATAATGAAATGGAAGTCCATGATCATGAGCAACAGCCCCCCCCCTCCCCTCTGACTCTACATCTTTAACGACCATGTAAAAGGGTAATTAAATGTTAACTTGATAAATGTTCTTCAGAAGTGTGAAGACACTTAAAGAGAACCAGAAGGGGATCATTTAGCATTGACGCTTAAATCTCCAGCTGAGAGTTTTACTTCCTCTCACAGGCAACCAACAAATGGAGTCAAATGATGCATGGCTCTATAATAAAGTATATTTGCTTATTTAGACGTTGGCATCGGGAAGCGAGTCAGTGAAATAATATTGAAACGATTATCTACGGATGGCCTCAGCTCGCTGACATCATTCAAGATGAGAAACAGTCCAAGACCGAACTCACCGTGTCCAACTCGTAGCGAGGCCGGCGAGCGATACATGGACACAGGTGGCTGATGGTACCTGGACACTTGAGGGCCCTGTGAGTACTCTGGTTGGGGGAGGGCGGGGGACTGGGGGGATCCAGGGGTAGGAGACAAGAGATGGAGGTCTGAGGAGCCAAAAGCTGAGCTGAGCACCGTCCATCCAACTGTCCAAAGCAACATCCAGAACAGGTGGTGGCCCTCCACAGCTTTTCCTTTGGGGAGCATGGCTCACGCCCCCACCCCTTCACGACGATTCAAAAGAAAAAAGGAGGAAAGTCCACAACAAAATGAAGACTCCAATTGATGGAAAGTGGAAGATCTTCGCTTTGAATCCCAAACTATCTGTGGTGATGAGAGCATAGACGGGTTTTCTCTGCCTATGAGCCGCTAGCGGCACCTGGAATGGGTTCCCTGCGCTCCGTTCTTCACCTGCGGGCAGAATGAGGAGCGGAGGGGGAAGGGAGGGGATCGAGCCTTCTGCCAGTCTCGCTTCGCCACTGCGCTGCTCCACTCTGTCAAGCCACTGATATCACACAGCGAGACCGGGGAGGAGGGAGGGATGCAAGGAGGAGAGGAAAGAGAGAGAGCGATAGAGAGAAAGAGACGGGGAGCCCCACATGCTCCGGCACAGGCAAACTGTCAAGATTTTTATCTCAATCGTCTCCGCGGCAGAAGGCTGGCTATGGTTCGCCTAATCCGGCGCATTTCACTTTTGGGAAGTTTGGACAATATTTACTGAATTACTGGACTCGCTTTCTACCAGCACTTTTTGTTTTACAGATCTAATCTAAAAGAGATGACAACGCGGAGCTAAGATAAGAAACAATGAAGACGGAGCGAGATGTGAGGGGATGATAAGTGAGGGCTCAGGTGAATTTAAGTGAGGATGACGGGACGGAGAAAATGAAGGAGGTGGCAAGTGGGCCAGCTCATGCAAATCCTCCTCGAGGGTGCGGGAAAATCAAGGTATTGGGAAGCCATTGCAGAAAAGTGGCCTACTCGGAGGAGAGGCGGAACGTGCAAAGACAGCTGGGATTAAAAAGAATGACAAGTCAAGATTGTAACCGATAACGTTCTCTGAAGCTCATTTGAAATGAACAAGATGTGGCTTTATGACAGCATCTTTATTTTTGATGGCTCTCAAATGGCCTATTGAAAAAACTATCCAGGAAAGAACACCATAATAAAAGTATGGTAATTTTTGGAGCCGCACTGGACTATAAGTCGCACCAGCTAAAACTCGTGATTCCGGGTTCAAAATGTGTGAAAGTCGCGGCTTATAGTCCAAAATTTACGGTAATAGAGGGAAAAAAAGTTTAATCGTATCAAAAAAATATATTTTACTGTTAAATCTTTGTTTACTGTTCAATATTTTATTTGATATTTTCAAATATATGATTTTCTCAGCCCCCTCCCCACCCTTTGCATTAGTCAAGCCCCCTTTGGCCCTAGAAGAAAAAAATCCCTGGAGCCGTGCCAGAGTAGAAGCAAGTAGCCGTCCGCTGTGACCACTTATTGCTGAGTGAGGCGGAAGAGGAGATGGCTAAGCGCCGGCAGCAATGCGCGTGCACTCGTCTGCTGACGTCCAGCCCACTGGTCACTGACAAGCTAACAAAACCAAGGTTTGTCATTGGCCCATCACAATGTCTTGCCGGATGAGAGCCGTCTGTAATTTTTCTCCTCCACATGAGCTAAAATAACATTAGCCTGACAGTCTTCAACCAGTGCAATGTAAAATAATGTTAGTGAATGTTTTTATTTATATTTAACATGACTGCGGTTTACACATTTATGAGCTCAACTTAAAACTGACTAGTTACTGAAACGATTTAGGAGATTGAAGTATCCCGATGGCCGAGTAGTTACGGTGTAAAATATCAGATGCGGTGTGATGATGGACAATTGGAGAAAATAAACCTTAACCCACAAGCTCTATGTTTTTTTGTGCATTAGTCAGCCTGTTCCTTGCCGTTATTTATTTCAGAGAGCACTCTTATCTGAGACACCCACAGGCACAGTAATTGTGGTGCGTGTTGGGAGCAGAGAACACAGGGATAATGTTTCCTGGGCAAATGAGCGACAATGGAAAGAAGACATTCTGACATTCACTGGTCCGTGTAAGAGGGGGGGAAAAAAAAAAAAAAAAAAAACAGCGGCATCTGAGAGAATTCATACAACACACAAATATTGTGACTGTAGCCACTGCCCATTGATGTATTACATCTTCTCAGACCATGTAGTGACGGGAGTTTGAATACAAAGCAGATTTGTAGAGTGAGTCCAAGCAAATGACATTTATATCAATTATTTGGTGAATTTAAAATATAAATGTTCTAAGATTGACCCCTGCGGAACACCATGTTCCAATATGAATTCAATATCAATTTGACCCAGCAGTACAGCGTGTCTATAAACTATATTAATTTTTTTCTGTTCAAAAAAGAATCTTGGCAGTGTTTATTCTTTCACTGACTTGGTAATGAACTGTTGTCAGGATCAGTGCTAATTAGCGCTTTACACTTGGTGGTGTGTCTGTGTGACAGCTTAAGTCTGTTTGGCAAAACATCTCAGTGTCATGGAGTGGGCACACAGTAGAGGATGGATTAAAAACTCTTTAATTCAATTAAATACACAACTTCGGAGTCATCAGTCTGAAAAAAAAAACACTGCAGAGGACCACGTGCACAAACTGCAACACAAATCGGATGGTCACATTTGAATTGCTTGTGAAAATTCTATTAATAAATCTGATCACTAAAAATACAAACGCAAGCTTCAGCATTGGGTAAAGCCAGACACTACAAAGACTGTCAAATACAGTAATAATGGGAATACTGCTTTTAAGACTTTCTTCAGTACGTGTTCACATCAATGAATTGGGAGGGTAGCGCCCCCCCCCCCCCCCCCCCCCGCAACTCAGCAGTTCCCACACAAAGAAAAATGTGCTTTCCAAAATTCACCTAATACAAGAGGGACCCAATAGAATTCCATTGGCATTCAGTGACTGCCGCAATGTTTATCACAAGGTTTTAATATCGCTAATGCCCTCTGTTTTGTGTTGAAGCACATCTGCAACTAATAGCTTTCCTCTCCTTTCATTTCTACACATGCACGTTGGACTCGTCCACTCACCACAAAGGTGCAGTAATCCAATCCGTCGCACCAGGACTGCACCCTGACATCTTTAATAATGAATGAATCATAAAAACAAAACTGACATGCAGCAATTCAAATGGATTAAAAATGCAGCAAATAAAATGAATAAATTATAAAAGGCCACCGAGCACCTCGTAGGAGGACAACATGGGGGGAGAAGCAAGCTAAGCTAAAAGAAAAAAAAAAAGGACGAGGTCAAAGCAGTTACCACAACCAAGGTCACTTCACCACAAGAGTATTATGTTTACCTTACAGCGTGACCTTTTACCTATAGCAAAGACTGTAAGCTAACGAGAAAAATCCATTTTAGTGACCTCTAGAGTAAAAATAAAAATCCTTATAGTCCTGACCAAGCAATTTAGATGCAATGAATAAAGATAAAATATTGAGAGAGCATTTGATGCTGTTGTTTTGAGTAAGATCCGTAAAGATGATTGCTTACGATATGTGTTACAGCGTTGGAAAGAAAAAAAAAAATCATTCACAGCTGGAAAATGCTCGCTTAGCTGTGTTACACTTACACATGTTTGCTATGCATGAGAAATAAAAAATGTGCACTCAAGGATTAAGGTAGTACAAGCAGACGATGGACGGGATGAAAATAAACTATTTTGCTTCCATTTTTTTTCACCAACTGATTATTTATAGATGATTATTCCCGATCATGCTAATGATATTTCACTTTGGAGTTTTCCCACAAGACCATAAGGGGATCTTGTTCACTTGCCGGCTAAAAGTCAAACTGGACTTGGATTTAACACCTTTGGACTGGACCTCCTCAGGAAACTACACTTCATTTGAAGTCCCACAGATACTCATCTCCTGCACAGTTCCACCACACGCACCTCTAGAAAGAGTAATGAGGAGCATGGACCGTGCATCAAAACACACCTAACCGAGCGAGCGAGCAAACAGATGCCGGTTAGAGCAGGTCCCAATGCATCGCAAAGCTCCGCTTGCTCTCACTCTCAGTGCATCCTAACTCAGAGCGCTTTATATGCAGCAGGGGAGTTTCCAGAGGATGATGTAATGCTAGAATTTGTAGCATCTCAGCATTTTATTAGCTCCATCGTACAAATGTAGAGTCGAATGCACTGGACCTTTAATAATCTTAAGTTGTAATGCGCCCCGATAATGATATCACGCTTCACCAGATGGGTATAAATTAAAGAGGAAGAGTTTTTTTTAATTACCCCAGGGTAGCTGAATATTGGTCATTCTGCCCTTGTGAGGCTCTGCAGAGAAGCGATAAAATTCAACCACCAGGCCCCTTTGACCACAATCCAGACTGCCTTCTTTCTTCTCCTTTTTTGGGTTACCTGTGCTCTGGTCCAATTAAAGTTGGCTTAGCTCACCACTAGGCATGCTGGGAAATAGTGACATTTCACACAGGGCGCTCTCATGAATATGAGGTGGAGTAATTAAAGCTGTAAAGAGCTCTGTAAAGATTTGGGAGTCATTTTGAGGTGAAATGAAAGGAGGACGGGGGGGTCAAGTAGACAGCCCAATTAAGGTAGAAAGACAAGTTCAAGCAGCGCACCTGGCACAATATGGATTTACAAAGCGGAGAGGTTATATGATTCAATTCAACAGGATGTCAAACATTTTTTTTTTTTCCCTCCTCAAGCAAGTGTTTTTCCAACAGACAATGCTATCAAAGTGGATGTGAAATACCGTAATGGTCCGAATATAAGACTGAAAAAGTGGGGGGTCGTCTGACATCATGGGGGTCTAGACATTAGACTAGATGGTGCCAGATATCTTTAAAGCGAATGCTGAACTTAACTCCCCAGGTCAAATCGAACCCCTGTCACAAAGAAGAAAAATAATCAGGGTCGTCTTATATTCGGGCCAATACGGTAACTTTTACGAACCAACTCGGTCCAAATTGAATCCGGACTTTATATGGAAGATTCATAAGATAAAAAAAAAAGGGTCAGTATTTCAGCTGTGGCTAATGGAGTAGCTACACGTGGCTAAAATAACTCGGGACATTGTTCCTTTTTCTTCGCCAGCTCTAGCTAGCCTAAGTGCAATCCCTGATGGGCCTTGATGAAGGCAATCAAGCCTGAGCAGGAACATCTGCTTGAATGTCTCTCCACATTGCGCATGCTGACGACAGCTTTAGGCTTTTAAACAGACACGAGCTTTCACATCCTTGCATGTTTGCTGCTTTTCTCCATCCGGGGAAAAAAGCAGAGCTGTCTAAATTCATGTAAACACTAAGCACATACACGACACCCGTAAACACCACACTGGAAGTCCTCACACTGGTATGACGACCTAAATTGGACTTTTTGAACTTGATTTAGATTAATATGCTCTGTAGCACTGTGTGAAATATGTGATGAAATAATTATTAATAGGAAACTGTTAATTGGCGTTTTCACAAGTTCTAAAGAGGCCATGATAGGGTTTGATTTTTTTTTCTCTACATAAATTCATCTGTTAACTATTTTTGTATATTTTGCCTCACAATGTGATAATTATAAACAGAAACTTAATTCTTAAATATTTGTCACCCCCTCTTACACGGGAATCTGAATATTGACTAATAATTTAGGCTATTCATATTCAGAGATCAACCAAAAAAATCTGTTTACAAGGTGGTCTGATCAAATTCCGTTTTGAATGGCAGCTGAATTTCCTTCGACAGCAACTTCTTCAAAAAAACAAAAAAGTACCATCAATTTTACCTCATCGTTTGCCACGTAGAAGAGCAATTAGACGAGCTCTAGTTTGCTACTTAATTATCGCTCTAATGGAAGGAGAGAATGGCATTTAATTAGTTGGCCCTAGAATTAGACATATTGCACCACAGAGGTAAATGGATTTAATGTTGCAAGGATAAATGGAGTCTGTGCAACGATGTGCGAATGTTTGCAAGTGTGCAGCGGCCGTAACCGAGTGTCACAAATCGCTTGATACGTCATTCTCGGTCTTGTGTCTCAATTGCCATGTGGATTCATCGCATGACGTTAAACACAAATCACAAATGCCTGTGTTAAATGAAACACGTTTGGAAAGTGGCTGCTATTGTAAAAAAGATACCCTAAAATAGTATGTTCAAACTTTTAGCAAATCAGGCACCGAATCATTTGCATTTTTTGTTTTATGAATTCAATATGAGTAAAAGAAAAAGAAGGATACATCTTGCACTTTGTGACAAGCGTATTAATCTGTCTTCAAATCTGGGTTTGAAAAACTACTGGGAACGCTGTGCTGTCAAAAGCGGTTATCTAGTTCATCCCCAATTTCTCCTCCCCTGCGTTCTAAGTCACGGTTGCCTCACCAAAACTTTTTACTGTTGATCTTTTCTGGATTACGTGATTCAGCATGTATCCCGTACATATTTCTTAAGTCCATTCTTATACAAGTATAAGTGATGGTACCGTATTTTCCGCACTATAAGGCGCACCTGATTATAAGGCGCACTGTCAGTTTTTGAGAAAATTTGAGCTTTTTAGGTGCGCCTTATAGTGCGGAAAATACGGTACTCTGATTGGGGGATGGAATGATAGTGACAATAAAGACATTAGCAGTGGCGTTTTTTCGTTTAGGAAACCACCATGTCCTGTCTCATAAATAAAGACAAGAATCCATTAAGACTAAAAAGGTGTATCCATTCTCCCTCGTCTCTCATTATTAGGCCATCTGCATCCATTGACGTATACATTCCTCACGGCAAGGCCACGCAGGGCCAATCAGAATGTCGAGAGCGGGCATGTTTCATCGCAACAGCCTGCCAATACAGCGGGTCCTCACCTTGATGAGGTCATAAAGATAACGGTGGAGCAGTCATTTGGGAAGCGCATACTTTGGAGACTCAGCGGGATTCTTGAACGGATGCCAGATGCTCGACGCTCGTGTTTACCCTCGTCATTCTACAGACAGGTTTTTTTTTTCTTAGCGGTGGAGTCACAATAAAAGCCTGTGCTTCTTGAGCTGGAAAATGCCCTCTTGTTCTGCCCACACACTCACAGAAGCTGAGCTGAGGAGAAAATCAGCTTCTTCTTGCATGTCGACTCGCATGCCTGTCTTTCTGTGCAAGCCGATGCTCAATCATTGATGAAGCCAAGTTCTCTGTTATTCATGAAATCACCATAGGATTAAAGAAGAAGCATCAGTAAGAACTTTTAAAAGATAGTTTGCTGCTCCATCACACCAGACACTCAAACAAAGTGTCAAATTTTTTTTTTTCTTTTTAGGGTGGATTGAGTACCATCATTTCTGGACTATAAGGCATACCCGAATAAAAACCGCACCAGCTAAAATTCGGGAAAAATCCTCTTTTGATCACATATAAACCGCACTGGACTATAAGCCGCATGTTCAATTTCCATATGTAAGAGAATATTCACAAATCATACAATATCATAAAAATTCAAGATTCAAGAATCTTTATTCACCATGTTTGGGCGAATCATGAAAAAAAATAATGAAAAAGTAACGGCTTATGGTCCAGAAAGTACGGTATTTAAGATTTTCCCACTTCCTGCAGTGGGGGAGGTGGCCACTCTCCATTTTGGAGGATCAAATGGTCTTTTCAGTTGGTTGAACTCTTCAACTTCTGATAACGTGCACATACATAGCCCTTGTGAGCTCCAGCTAAATTCCTCTGATAGTGTCTACGTACTTCCGCACATAAACACACCAAAAAAAAACGCCTGGTGAGAAAAGCTGCACTCGGCTGATAAAGTGCTTACACCTTTTTGACATCTCATTCGCTTGCCTCCTGCTCTTTTCTCACTCATGCATATGAGACTTCTCATAGAGACAATTTAAATAAATATTAGTTGGCTGTAAGATATAAACTATATACGTTGAGAAAAATCAGCTCCTCATTGTGCCTGACAAAAAAAAATCTGAAAAAAAAGCCCTTATTGTACATTCTAGACCTTCTACTATTTATTCATGCATTTTGCAGCTCATATTGATGTTGCAGCTATTTCCAGAGGTCTATTAGACAGATGGAAACAACAAAGGGAGAAACATGTTGCTATGGTAGCACCCAAATGAGTTTGATAATGAATAGATACAACCTGAAATATTTTAGTAGTAGTGATGTCACATCTGTTCCAAAGACACACGAGGAGCCAACCAGGTGTCTTTTAAAGATGACAAACTAAATTAGATATTCTCAATCTGCTCCATTAATCACAGCAAACCACATGAATCAACACAGATTGATGTTTCCAATTACATTTTGGTTTCAAGTCTCATTAGAGTCTCCAATGCTGACCATAGAGAACATCTACCTTCTAAGGTGATTGGTGAGAAGCAAATCCTTTTTTCTGGTACACTTTTGTGTCGCTTTGGAAAACAGTTGAGTTTAACTCGAGTTAATACCAGATAGACAACAATAGAACAAAATAGTGAAAATAATCTTTACTCCTTCAAGCACATCAAAAGGTTTCATGGTTTTCATCTGAGCAGCAGGGGAGCGAATCACCAGGCAGACTAAGCTCCGTGGCTCCCTTTCATGAATTTTCCAATACCGCTACACTTTTAATGAAGTCAAATTACATTGAAGCTTCCAAGGAAAGAAGAAATTAATTCAATCCTAGCAGAAACTGGTTGGTCACTTTATACTGGTATGAATCCAAAAAAACATCTCCGTCCAGTCTTGCAATTTGACTTTGCAGAACAATTTGAAATTCCCGTTAAACTGAATGAATAGTGTAAGGTGACCACTTTAAAAAAAAAAATGACCACAGCGCATCTATGCAAATTGGAGCCAACTGTCAAATACACGTTGTGACATCTCCAGGGAGCATGTGTAGCCTAATTTGCAAGCCGGTGAGGTGACACGTGGATGTGTCTGGGGAGGGAAGAAGGAAAGGAGGGGCACACTGTGGCCTGTGGCACTGCTCCCTCGCTCTTTCAGTCTCTGCCTACGTTTCTGTCTCTGGAGATCTCTCTCAAGCCGTTCGTCCTCGCTTCCCCTTTAACTTTTCCGTATCCTTTCGCCTTTTAAATCCCCCATTGCTTCTGTTTCCTGTCCCATCTCGTTTGATGAGCAAGGTCGGAGGTGGTGGGGTGTAACGCTGATTTGCATAGGAATGCAAAGTGGGCTAACTACTGGTGCTTGGGAAAAGGATGAACATATGGATGTTTTGTGGAAAGGGGGAAAAAAATTGGGAATTGAAATGAATACATCGCTTTATCCCAAATACGGCTCGACTAGGGCGGAAATTCATCACTCGCCAGCGACACGTCGTAATGAAGCTGTCGTTTGTCTGCCTAATGGCACCTAGGCTCCATCTGTCACTTGAAAACCAACGCCGACATGCGGCATTCACCTTGCCAGCTCGTCTTTGCTGACAGAGAGCCACACGCGTGACCTTTGTCTCCCAGTACGTGGATGTGTGTTTTCACGCTAAATCTCCGCTGCGCTCTCACCGCTAATGCACGCCACTGCTCCAGTTTTGTTGGGGTGTACGTTACATATGACCCGGTTGTCATGAAACTAGGTGTGCGTCTTTCCAGTCGGACAGCTGGAGCTGAGCTCGCAGTCTGTCTTTTGGGAGCACTTCATGGCTTCTACTCCTGTGCCAAGGCCTAAAGGCGAACAGTTAACCTTGGGTATATCGAGACCGCTATGCACCAAAACACACCCAAAGTCATATTCACATTGCTAGGTGTAATAAATTCCAAGAGGTAGACAACCACAAGTTATCTCGATTTTTTTTTTTTTTTGTCAAGGATTCCTGCAAACAAATGGTTAAACGCAATCGATAAAAGTGAGCAAGCTGGGAAATGTCATCGATTTTCACGATGAGCTGCGTTCCGCACATGAAAATATTGATGAGCAAATATAAAGTTGAAATGCAGTAACTATAATGTGGTTTGCATTGACACAATCCAAGGGGGGCTAAAAATTATTTATGCCAACAATACAGTATATCTGTCAGGAATGTTATTGGTGACTAAGCACAAAGTACCCCCAAGTTAACACCTGTAAAATACGGTGGATATAAAAATATTAACTGCATTTCCCCTCATTTAACATGAGACGTTGTAATGTTTATACCTGGCATTGCACAAATGTTATGACATCAATTCTTGTCCCATGTGCTATTGTGAAGTTGATGTTTTAAAAGATTCGCCAAGAAGCGAGATATGTGTGCCTGACATTTGACCGCTTAAGTTTGAGGTGTCACTCTTTTTTTTTTTGCGGGTCGCATTGTAGTCAGAGCATTATGACTGTCAACCCAAATAAATGTATGAGCACCTCATATTATATAGAGTAAAAGCTACAAAACAAACTGACAAATAACTCGTTTTCAAATCAGATGAGTCAAAACTGGTCAAATATTAAAAAAAATATTAAAAGTGAAGACAATTTGCAATTCTAGTAATGACACACGAATTTGATGGGGCCGTATCTGACCCCCGGGCCTTGAGTTTGACACCTGTAGCTTAAGTCATGCAAGTAAATTTAAATTCTTCATTCACAGATCTCAGCTTTATCAATGCTGACCAAATACCAGAGAAATTTAGCGCAAAAACGTAATTATGGAAAAAAAAAAACAGCTGCCCACACAATCATCCATGTCAAGAAGCCATGCATTTTACATAAATGAACCCAAGGGAGACAAATTCTGCGTGTCCTTATTTTATCTACTTCCATATAAATTATCTGAGCCGTTATCAACAAGATATATATAAATAAACAATATTTTGCTCTTTTCCAGATTCAATTATGCCTCCTGGAGGGAGGGGGTGAGCAGTCTGATTGGGGTGCTGGCCAAAATTACATGTGCTGCATCTATGTGGAGTTAACAGCAGCAGTCTAACTGCCACTTAGGGACATAAAAAAAAAAAAAACATGCATAGAATTGACTTCACAAGTACAAAAATATCAGAAGTTAGAATTTTAGGTTTGTCTTGATTGCTTCATGCAGGTATACTCGTGACACAGCATGCCATTCAAGTGCAATCAGCATCGTGTTGACAGTAAAATATATATCTTGCATGTTCATTTTCACTGTAATCTACATGATTATGTTCAGGCCACATGAAACCGATAAATTCTAAAAATACAGCAAACTTTAAAATACAGGAAACTTTTTCTCACAGGAATTGAGTCGGTTTTAGTCGAGTTCAGTGGGAGGGTAACTCAAAATGAACTCTGTAAACTCACCTGACAGGTAGATGGATTGCTACTGTATAATTGTTTCAATGCTTGTTCAATTTGATAAATGTACAAAGAGAAAAGTTGAGAGAAATAATCAAAAATGATTAACTAAAATGTCCCCACAGCATTGACAACAATATTTTCGAAGATTGAATCTTTAGATTTAGACTTTAAACCCACCATTACGCTAACTTGGAATAAGATGTCATTTAAGATATTTGTGTAAAGGAAAGAAACTATTACGTAGGTCAAAATGGATTTCCACTAGATATGGGTGAATACCGATTCCAGGTATCGGTATCACTACCGATATGAGCCTTATCATTAGATATTGGTACTTGCGACGACGGCTAACGTCTTATGATAATTTTCCAATTAGGAATGACAAATTAGAAGTCGAGAGAATTTTCATGCAATTTAAAAAATTGCCACATTGAATGTGTAGGGCTTTAATTAAAACTGTCATTGTTTATGGGGGGTGATAATTGTGGTATCGGCACTTGGTATCGGGTTGGCAAATTGAATGAATATGTTTAAATTTGTAAAGGTAGATGTCTATGTTCCACTTAGTGCTGTATATTAAAATCAAATAATTACAAAAGTCATAGAAAATCTATTTAAATTTAGTTGAGCATGAATATTTATGCCACAAAACCTGTCTTGATGTCATTATCCCAACAGTTCAACTCTCCTCATTTGTCTTTTGTCATATTATTGAATGAACACAGTCAGAGGTTATAATTGCCAGCATCCTCCTCCTCCTACTTCCATCCCGCCATAAACAAATCAATGCTACCCTGACAAACAGCATCGCTAGCAACGTGCATCATGTTCCGATTAGCAGAGCGATAAGATGATGCGATGAGACATTGACCTCTAGACGAATCATCAACACATACCGTACTGTAAAAGTCGACGTGTACCTGCAAAGCTGTACCTGGCATGCATACTAAAAAGATACAAAACTGGCCAAGACCGGCTAACTGCATATAACATCCAGATTTAAAAATATGCAAATTAGGGGACCAGGGTGGTTGTGGCAGGAGATTTTGGGGGGTTGGTCTCACTCTAAGAAAGCCCAAGCCACTTTCATTTTGCATCTTCAATTTACACAGGGGAAATAGCACCATGAGGGTAGCACTATCTGAAGCGAGAGTTAATGATATGATAATAGATGAATTTCACCTTGAGGTCATTCGACAATTATCTTCTTGTCAATGTAAGAGCTCATCTTAAAATTGAGCTTCGGCCTTCAGCTGCTCTTTAGAAAGATGTGTTATGGAACAAGTGAACACTGTGCTGTATGAATGAACACAGTACATGTATACATAAATTGTTTTTATACTGCAAGACACTAATCTCATATTTATTATTGATCAATACTGTTATTATAATGATTTCATTTAACGTATTTTCCAGACTACAAGGCGCACCTAAAAACCTCAAATTTTCTCAAAAGCCAACAGTGCGCGACTATAAGGCGCACTGTTGGCTTTTGATCATTATTTTGTGATTATAAAGTAATTTGTTGCGTCTGAAGTTGAAATAAAAAAGATAAAATGGAGAATGATTTGATTTGGATTAAAAATCTGACATGATGCATTAATGGTGCACCGTATAGTCCTTATATAAGGACAAAGTTTTAAAATGGGCCATTCATTGAAGGTGTGCCTTATAGTCCGGTGCGCCTTATAGTCCAGAAAATACGGTATTATTTATTTATTTATTTATTTATTTATTTTTAATTTATATTTATAATTTTTTTTTTTTTAGAATTTACATTGTTTGCAGTAGGATTTTTTTTAACTTATATGTAATATCGTGATGAACACCTGATTGTGACAGGAATGAATGTTACTTTATATTAAAACACAACTAATGCATAAGCAGTATGATGAACTTGTGGACAGGTCTGACAATTAAAAGACTCCGTTTCCTCACTCCAATATTCCCGTTCAACCGCAACCTGATGGAGTCAAGACTTACCAACCACACACTAAATCGACATCCTCCTTTATGCATGGTGAGTTCTCACTTGCAACGCAGTTACAAGGCAGCAGGAAAAAAAGGATGGGAGGGGGGAGGGCAGAGGAGCAGATGCTTTTGACAGTGTGCGGGCAATAAGGGTCACTATGACTGAGAAAGAAATCAGCTATGCTTCAACACACAAGCACTTGTGCGCGCACATGCAAAACCTTGAGTGAGTAATGGGCTGGCAAAAAGAGCCTAGGGCCAACCTCACTGACGCACACAGACTCAGCACACACTATAGGGAATCACGAAAATGTAAATAATCATCGTCACTGTCAACTGAAAATTTACTAAAATGTAAAAAAACTAAATGACATATGACCTCTGCTCATAATGACTCAGGTGAAGTTGCAGGGGAAAAAAAGAATGTCCTGGCACGCTCAGCCATTTTCTCCCATGCTACGATGGCACATATGACATCCCAGCGTGCTCCCCCCCTGAGCTTGCCTCAAAAATGCACGCAAAGCCTTTCAAAAGCATTACACCACCGACGGAAGACACGTTTATTGCGCCGGACACTTTGGTGAGAAGATGGTTTGATTCGCAAGAGCGAGCGAGGGAGGGAGGCAAAACAAACGGCGCTGGCCGTGTGTGGGGCTCGTGTTGCTGTGGAGACATTTCAAGAAGTGGGGCACAAGAGCGAGGGCACGCTGAAGTAAACAAGGTTTGAAAATAGCCTGCGATAAAACAGGCATGGCACGTTTTTCCTTTGGAGCACCTGGATGCTGCAACACATACCGTATTTTCCGCACTATAAGGTGCACCGGATTATAAGGCGCACCTTTGATGAATGGCCCATTTTAAAACTTTGTTCATATATAAGGCGGATTATAAAGCGCATAGAATAAATAACTCAACGTTGCTCAACCGTTAATGCAATCAATATAGTAACACTCGAAATAGTGAAACCAATACATCAATAACTCAACGTTGCTCAAACGTTAATATCACACAACACACAAAATAAACACGTAAAGCTTACTTTAATAAATTAGTCCTCATCCACGAATCCATATTGGTCCACATATAAGGCGCACTGGATTATAAAGTGCACTTTTTAGAAAATTTGAGGTTTTTAGGTGCGCCTTATAGTGCGGAAAATACGGCACATGACAATAGGCAAATACAAAGAGTTTGTATGGCCAATACTTGTAATATGTTATTAGAACTAAGATAACCAAATGCCAACACTCTGGTGTGCATGGACGTCAGGTCCGACATGTATCGGGCATCTCCAGACTGACAGCAGTCTGCTCGAATTACTTTCACAGTTACAGTGATGCATTTGACCCGAGTGTTTATCACAGCTGTGAGAGGACACCAACACTCCTACACACACATATTTAAAAAAAACACACATGTTCACCATGACACATGCCACGATTTCCTCCGTGACACATGAAGGGAGGGGGGGGTCTGTGGAAGAGCGGCTGTAATTGGGTCCCTTGTCAACCAGCAAATTCATGTCAGCATTGGTCACATGGGATAGTATTCTAAATGGCATCAGTGTCCTACTTTGCAGGTATGCCCGTTTGCTCGTGTGTACATGTGTGAACTGAGACCTAAAAAGTATAAATGAACTGGATCTTGTAAAAATAATGCCAAACTGATATCAAACAATATTTGCAACCTATGGGATCAAATTTCAACATTTGATCAGGTCACACGAACAATGGTAAGGATAAAACTGTCCGACGTGAATCGAATCAAGAATTACTCATCATTCAGACCTTTAGATAATAAATATAAATCATTCGAGAAATGTCATGTTTTGTCTCGATGACTCACTTTGATTGAAACGCTGTTCAAATTACTCGCGTGTATCGTGAAACGTTCTAATCAAATTGTTAATTGCGTAAAAAGTTTGAACGAACCCAACAGTAGGATTAAGATGTACAAAGTGTGCTGATTAAGATTTAATTGTGCACAGCAAAGCATTATGGTATCGGTACTTACGACGTTGGCCGATACCAATATCACCTATTGTGGGTGTTTTGTAATCACGATTTCCATTCATTTCTTGCAATTTTGAGAAAAACTGCCGTATCAGGATATAAAGGTCGGATTTTATGTATCAAAAGTACAATTGGTATTGTTGCTTGGTATCGGTATCAATGACTATCCAGGAATTGAGTACTCGTACTGGTATGGGTCTGATATCACAACATGCCTTAAGATTTGACTCCATTGCCTGTTGGTACAATCCAGTTCTACGAGTACCATCTGAGATTGTTGCGTAATGAAACAACATGACAATGACTGCAGGCATCAAACTCTGGAAATAACTAGAAAAGTATGAGAACCGCGCAAGATGGCCTGTGAAAAACAGCCGAAGAGCTTAAAGTGAGAAGATGATACTTAACAGGGAGATGATGACGATCACGCATTTGGTCAGCGTCATTTTTAACACTGTAGTATTAGAGTGTTATGGCTGACGTCAGAATTCGGGTCGTTCCTCTGCTTTGGTGTCTTTCCCTCCCAGCTCCCAAAACAGGAAACACACTCCGATATAAGTAACGGAAAATTATGCAACGTGCTGTCAGAGCAGATTTGCTCCAAAACAAAAAGTTTTTTTGGGCTAAGAAAGGAAAGCACGTGCTTACGAAACGCTTGGCTGCAAAGGTACAATCGAGGATGTAGCGCTAAGTCGTACATCACCTTAGCCAGGTTGTCTTTTGGGAACTTTTTAAATATCCAAGACCTCCTGCATGGTTCATTAACACAGCCAGGAACAAAATAGGGTTGTAAAGTGAGCGTGATATAACGGCTAGTTTGTATTCAAAAGTTTGAAATTGCTTTTATTGAAGAAAAAAAAAATAGCATCACCAAATTTCCCACCTACCTGCTTTACAAATATTAAATATTGTCTCTCAATGTAAAAAAAGCAGAAGCTTGCAACAGAATGAGTCCAACTCATAATCTTTTATGCTGCAGCCAGGACGGGAAGTTTATCGTTTGTACTTGCTCATGCAATTGAGTGCAAAGTGAGAATGCTGTCTGCCTCTGACAAATTACTTCTATTTGGGTGGCCTTCGAAACATATCCGCCACACTGCAAAAGTTTATCAACCTGCAGAGGCGGCAAAGATAGGAGAGGCTGATGAGAACTTGCAACTTCTTCTTGTGCTTGCCAGATATACACAAGCAGGTACCAAATTCACATGCACCTTGAATATTGAGATGCTAGCTAACATGACAAGTAGCTGCCCTAAACCTAAATTCTGCCAAGGTGTTCAAAGTATTGATTGGATGATTTCTACGTGTAGCCGGGGCTTCTGAAACGTGTCCCGGAATAAGTGTTGATGGATGCGTCTGCAGCCGGGCTCTCAGTCAGCGAGAGGAAAGGCGGCTCCTGGGAACGCTCCAGCAGTCTCAAGGTTATGCGCCTGGCACCAAAACAGATGGACGCCCCTCATCGTAACGCTCTGTAATGTCCGTAGCTCAATCATTCCTCCCCTCTCTCTTTCGCAATAGAACATTTCCCATGCTTGCTGAAAGAGGCTGGACATCAAGAGATGAATTGTATCGAATGTTTCCACAAGTCTGTTTTTATTTATCCCACCTCTACCGATAGGAAAACTAGTTATGTTTGGGTTAAAGGCTCAACACACTATGGATTAACTTTTATTCTTCCATTGAATTAAATGGCAGAGTCATATTTAGATTATCATTTTCAGGGTCACAGCACATTACAACTTGAACTGGTCACCAATTAAATAAAAAAAAAGGTGAAACATGGCAAGAGCATTAAATGATTTAAAAGCAAATACAAGTTTTTGGAATGAATCCAGTTGTGCACTGGTCAGTCACTGCTGTGAGGCTAAAAATGGACCGAACGTGCTCAAATTTAGATGAGCTCGTTAAAAGATGATTTTTGCCTATCTGCAGGCAACTAATGGATGCAGCTCTGACCCCCCCACATAGAGTCCATTACAGTCGTCCTACCGGGTAGGGGCAAAGTTATGGACTATTGTTTCAAAGTACTGCCTTGCAAGAATTAGCTTGACTGCTGCTACAAGTGAAAACATAAGGGGACTTAGAACTGAGCCCCTCACTGGAGGTGAGTGAATGAAGCATCACTAAAGTCAACTGTATAAACCCACTATTTATATATATATATAAAAAAAAGGCTATTACACTTAAACAGCAGTTCTTACTTTTCCGAGAAGCCTTTCGACAAGATTGAGTGCATTACATTTTTTTTTAATCCACTCATCTCTCCTCCAACACCAAAATCGTCTTAGCATGCATTTATGGATCTTGCTTCATGCACTTTGAACAAAAAAAGTCTTTTCCCAGACTATTTCTAAAAAAAAGTAAATTTAAAAAAAAAAATGGTACTGACTGGTACAAGAATTGACTTCCCAGCATCTTTAATGGAAAATGTAAATTCCCCGAACGTCTGAAACTGGCCACTTGATACTCATAAGTACTGTTGTTCGCTGACATAAGCGATCTTCATCTTCATCAACAATCTAACTGTATGATGCAGCTAGTGGACGGCGAGTTTAATAAAGCCTCATTATGCATCAACGCGTACGTACACTTCCTGACAACTCAAGATTTATTATATAATAACAAAGGTTCATGATAACGACATCCGTACAAGCAGAATCAATAACTGTCAGCGTTAGTTTACTGGTTCTGTGCTCTGTCTTCCTCTTTGTTTACCACGTCCCTGACTGGGTAAACAATGCTGTGACCTTTGCAGTGATAATTCAGTTACGTAAGTTGAGTAATTGCTCTGGATGTGGAAGGGAAGAGAAGTCCCCGCTACTTTTGTTTTTCCGACCGCTCCCATGTGGCTTAAATGTAATTCTGAAGTACCGTAGTTTCCGCACTATAAGGTGCACCGGATTATAAGGTGCACCATCAATGAATGGCCCATTTTAAAAGTTTGTCCATATATAAGATATACATTTGGCCCGCGGGCCGGACTTGGACACACCTGCTGTAGTGGCTCAATATTGGTCCATATATAAGGCGCACCTGATTATAAGGCGGCGTTTGAGAAAGTTGGAGGTTTTTAGGTGCGCCTTATAGTGCGGAAAATACGGTAGTCATGGAATCTGACAGTTTCTTGCCAAAATCAGTGATGGGTATGCAATGACACAGAGTGGGAGGACTATCATAAACTCAGTGAGCCAAGTTGGCACAAAACCCTACAATCTTGCTTTGTGTCTTCTTCTCGTGAGTACCACATCCACAATCGCAAAGCAGGGACCACACATGAGGAATAAAAAATCTGAGCGTAGAATGTTCCTGGCTGCTTAGATTTACTCCACACGTTCAGCCACCTAGAGCGCTCTTGCCTGCAATGAAGGGACCCTTTACTGGCAAAAATGTTCATAGGATGGATGGAGTCAGGGAAGCAGACAATTACTGCCATTTGCTGCCAGGCTATTAGGGAGGAGGGGGCGGAGAGTGAAGCTACAGTGCTCCCCTACACTGCTAATTAGAAACCCTCTCAAAGCAATGTGCTCAGTGAATAAAAAGCCAGAAAGCAAACACGCAAGACAAAATATGCCTCTTATCATCCACATTTGATACGTATTTGCTGAATTTGACTAAAAATAAAAAGGTATTGCAGTAAATTTGATTTGGTTTTTACTGTCATCTTGCAATTTATCCCGGAGAGTGAATGAGCCGTGGGGACACACTTGGGACGGGTAGAGCAAGAAGCCTGAACAAGAGACGAGGCAGTGGAGGAAAGTAGCAGGAAATCTGATTTCATGCTCCAGGGATTGTATCTCATTTTCTCCTAGCACCGAGGGACAGTGTGCAGTCGTGCATATGCATTTAGTGCCCCCTGGTGGTGACACACCGAAAAGCACAACCAGACGAATTCAGCTATTATGCATGTTTTTTTTTCCAAGTGAAAGGAAGCCAAATCCACACAGGAACATCAAAATAGGAATCAAACCACAATCTTATCAGTCCAACAGAGATTCAAGATCCTTAATTTCAATAAAAGCTGAGACTGCCAGCAGATCTAAATATTTCTCTTCATACTTCTAAACAATATGTGCACACCAAAGGCCTCAGATGCCGATAAATGTCTTTGTGCAATCCACAAAGCTCTGCAATCGCGGTTTTGAAGGTAAAGTAGAACAAGGCAGTACTCACGGTCATTGCAATGAGTCCCAGAATAAGACGTCATGGAGCAGTCGCAAGTGAAGTTCTCCCACTGTTGGATGCACACACCCATGTTGGCACAGGAGTCCTCCTGGCAGGTGGTGCTCGGGCCTGCAAATGGGAAAGAAGTAGAGCTAAGGAAGTGTCACCAAAATAATATTGAAATATAATCAAGTAGTAGTAGCCATGCAGAAGAGAGGTAGTCTAGAAATAAATATGTACAGTAGAAGAAGAAGCAGTGTCACCAGAAGAATCCAGGGTTGAAAAAAAAAAAAAAAACGGATTCATTCACTTGAGTCCTTTTTTAAATCTGAATATGTTCCTGGTGCTTTTCTTATGGTGACATTGTCAACATCTAAGATCATTTCTTATTTCTGCACAAGTGGACACGCATGCAATTTTCTTCATTCCGACGAAAAGTGTTTCAGAAGTTTTATCCGAGTAAAACTTCAAGTGTTGCATTTCCTCGGTGAACAAGCAAAACAAAACAGCGAGAAAACATTCACTCATAAAATGACAAAATATGTTACGAGTATTCTCACAAGGATTTAGTGGGAGGATTTTTGAAAACAGAAATGCTTAAATATTACTTTGAGACAAAATCACCAGGCGTTATTAGAAAACTATATTCATTTTTATAATTGGATTTGTATATGCTATCTTGATTTTCTGACTACTAAATTCTAGTGAGAACAGGCTTTCCTCTCAATTAGCTTTTCTCAAAACAATTTTTTTTGAGAATACACAATGGACATGTCCACTTAGATTTAATGAGGCACGATAGAAAGAAAAAAAAAAGACCACAGTGAATACCTAGTATGCATTTTAGCCAAAGAACTATTCAAAGTGAAACTAGAGGTGCGTTTAATATTATTCAACACTTAATAAATGGTAGCTTTGACTACATATAGTGGGAATTCAGAAAAGTATGAGTTCACAACTACAACCCTTCAAATCAAAATCAAAGCAGACACTGGATGAAAATCTGAAAAGAAAAGTCAGAAAAACAGTAAAGACAGTGAAATAAAAAAAAGAATCCAAGTAATGGAAGACAAATGCAAGTTAAGATTTTGGAGTAACACACTAAAGTCAAGTTTGCCGTCTGAAAGTACAGTGCAATGCATTATGGGGAACCACCAAGCTTTTTATTTAATCATAAATGTGTTTATAGATGCGAGTCATTGATTTTGGACTTTATTACTTGCTAGCTTTCTGACACCAATGATATTGAGGAGATATCTTACTTTTTTTCTTTACTTCTTAATAATAAGGTTCAATGACATATGATGTTTTGAACTGCTTTTAATTGATTCACCTTTTCCAAATTTATAGGTGTAATGATGGCCATCAGAAATAATATCTTTGTATTTTTTTTTTTAATGTTCTCTCACAGCCCCCTTTTCCATTTTGTTTTTATCTCTACGACACTAAGGGGCAAGATTGCCTTGTTGACACCCGTGATGCATTTCACACTGCAGACTTTCAGGCAAGCCAAGACGCCGAGTTTAGCCCTCTACCTTGCAGATCGGCTTTGGTGAAACCAACTTTGTAAGAGCAGGAAAAATATAGTTGTAGTTTAAAAAAAGAAAGAAAAGGGCAAAAAACAAAGGGGAAGATGTTAGTAGAGGCATTGCAAAGTGTATTGAGAGCTGGAATAAAACCTTCAGGAAAATGCACATCCAGCCCAATATATATATTTTTTCAATTAAAATCTGTCTATTGTTATTATATCGCCCTCTAGAGGTATTGAGAACATATTGTATTAATCATTATGTTTCCATTCCTGACAATGAGCCCTATTTTTTTCCAATTACTGCGCCAACATTTCTTGCTTATTAAATAACAACTTTTAGCAAAAAGGGAAAACATTCAAGCAGAAATATTCTCAAACAATGAATAAAAGTAGGAGGGAGGAGGGGGTGTCAAGTAAGCAGCATTAAAAGAAGCTTCCGGAAAACACTTCTAATTAGCCAGATCATTTTGTAACAGGCTCCAGGCAATTTGTACCTTCACAGCCCCGTTCAATCTGCCCACTACGGAAAAGGGCATCGCTGATGAGATCCGGCAGGCGGCCGTTGAGGTCAACTGAGGCCAAACAACCCTGGAAGCCTTCACGAGAAACCACCAGCTTAGGGAGGTTCTGATACATGTTAGGTCCCAGACCTCCGACAAACAGATCACCTAAAGCGAGATGAAGGTAAATGAGCATCATTAGCGGTGACTTATTATTTCACTAAACAAATCACGGGGGGCTTTCCAGAGATGGAGAGAAGTCGTTCTGTATTGTTCTTTACAGCCTCGTGATAATTATGCACAATCATAATAATTAAAATGACATTACACAGCATTTCGTTTAGCTTTGTTTTATTTCTTTCTTTAATACTCCCCCTGATGTAGTGAAATATAAATGTCTGTCACTGTGGTAATTACAAACCAAACAGCGTTGCCAATAAGTTGCAGACTACATAAACACGTTTGTGTTCTAAAAGTCTATTAACTGTACAGATAAACGTGAAGTGTCCAGGAAGGTCCAATAATAATTTATTTCACCAAAGGTGAAGATGGTTGCCATGGCTACGATGGTCGTAATTATACTGGTCCTTTAATTTCTTGCTGTATATTTTGTTACACTCATTTTCGATTGAAATATTTTTTAATTTCACAGATTACCTTTCAAATCAAGGTTCTTTGCTCCGTTGACATTCTGCGTGACCGACTTGGCGTCCACTTTGAGTGTGTGCGTATTGGAAGCATCTCGTGTGATCACCACATTGTGCCACTGGTTATCATTCAGCGGATTGTCGCTGTTGCCCTTTAAGAGACTCGGGCCATTCCCAAGATCAAACACATAGTGGATGAACCTGTGATACAAAGCAGTGCAGGATTAATAACCCCTTCCCGAAACAAATCAATGGTAATGGCAAGCATTCTGCAATGGGAACATTTCGAGAGGTCAACTCATCGACATTGTTGTAACAATCCTCTGTGGACGATCATCCAACTCACCCTTTGACCAGTTCGACAGCAATAAAATCGCTCCCGTCGCCGCTGTTAAAGAGGATGAAGCCATCGGGAGAGGTGGTTTTGAATTGAAAGAAGAGGTGCATTGTGGTGTAAGCTTGCAGAGTAGCCAAGCCCAGGTAACTGCCCTTGGTCTTGAAAGTCACCGGGTCGGCAATGATGAAGCGCATGCCAAAACGGGCGTTGAGTTCGCAGAAGTCAATGTCGCCGTTCTTGCACATGTCGATGTACTGCATACCGTTGAATTTGAGGCCCTGAGGGGGAATTATTCAATTAATCAGCACATCGTAGTTAGTTTCCTTCGGAGGGCCATTATGACTGTCAACTCAAATAAATCTCATATTATTTACAGTATAGGCTACACAAGAAAATGATGAATAACTTTTGAAATCAGAGTCTAGTATGAACTGTTCAAATTTTTAAAAAGATGAATGTAATAAAAAATTGCTAGAAATTATTATATTTTTATATATTATGTTTTTTAAAAGTGAAGACAATTTGGAATTTTAGTATTTACACAAAGTCGATGGACAATTTGTCTTCACGGGCCAAATATAATTACACGGTGGGCCAAATTTGGCCCACTGGCCAGAGTTTGATTAATATTCACATTTTTAAAAAGATGAATGTAATAAAAATTACTAGAAATTATTATATCTTTAAATATCATTGTATTTTTTAAAAGAGAAGACAATTTGGGATTTTAGTCAATCCACAATTTATCTTCACGGGCCAAATATAATTACACGACGGGCCAAATTTCAGAGTTTGACTGACAAGATTTGGACTTGATTACCTGGAGGTGTCCTATAAATGACGACGGGGCAGAGGACACAAAGCGCCTCTCGGTAAGGATGCCCGTCTCCACATTGTTGAACTCTAGACGGGTGTGATCGCCTACCATCTGGCCTAAAAGTCAAGAGGAAAGGCGTAAGAGACTAAAAATATCAGTATACATAATCATGAACAGAAACACAACAAAAGAGATTAATTTTAAAAAAATCAGAAAATACCTTCGGCCATGTCGTCATCCACAATGAGCTTGATGAATTTACCCCGACGGGCAACTCGGACCGAGTGCCACTCGTTGTCGTTGAGCTTTTGTCCAGCATAAAGAGCCTCAGGACCCTTGCCTGAAGAGGACCACTAGTTAGTCAGTTGGTTAAGCAGGTGTCAAAGAAACAAAAATATCTCTCACATCAAATTACATTCAAATATTAATCATTATTTTCCCGAGGATTTTTAAAACTCATAGGCCCGTTTTCTGTTACTCATGCAAAAAATGATAAATTGAGATAAATGATCTCTATCTTGTCTCCAGTTAGCTCATTACCACCACCGATATAGTTTAATTGCATCTCTCCATTCCCAAATGTTCACCCTTCTTTCAGTCAAATTACAAACGACAGATTATCATAACATGAATAGTTAATGAGGAAACCAGTCAGGGAGGCAAAGGGACATTCGAATCACTGAACGTTAGAGGGAGCGCTTGTATCACGACAAGAGTTGATTAACGCATCTTCATTTTGATTTCTACAATAGAAATATAGTTACAGCTGGATTATTAGTTTGGGGATTTAATTGTACACATTTATAATTCAAGATACTGCTTGCGTCTGAGCAGACCTTGAACAGTGGATATAAAAAGTCTACACACCCCTGACTAATTATTGTGACCTATAAGAGTCTCCTTTATGTCTCACAGAAGGTTCTTATTTATGTATGATTCACTTTTTGCATCATTTCGTTGACCCTTGTGTGTTTTTTGGGCCAAAAATTCAAATCCTATTCAAAAATAATATCGGTAAAAACAAATGGAGGGTTCTCGTCTTATGTTATTCACAGCAATTGTATCTTAAATACAGTGTTGAAAAAAATAAACTGCAATTAGCACAATATAATTGGAAAAACAAATGTAGAGTTATTGCAGTGAGCATACCGGGAAGTATTAAAAAGTTGTCTACTGAATTAATTCCTAAAATGGGCCATTAAAAATATATGGAGAACATTAAGGCCGATTTGCATAACTTTGATCTCTGGCTATTACTTCTTATCTGTGAAATCCTCTTATCAGTCCCCCGCATGCATACATCTCAGCCCTTTTGCAACTGGCACGCAGGCGCTTCTAATCAAACATTTATCGAAGGAAGGAAGGAAGGCTCCAGAAGAAGAATGTTGACTTACTGGTGTTACAGTTTATCCTGACACAGTCTAGATGGGGAGGGGAGAATAAGTGACAGATGAATTTGCATCCTTCAAAGTTACAGCTGCAGACATCCAAGTGCAAAATAAGGCCACCTTCTGGGGACGGTCACATGATGCCAGCGGCCATTTAAATTTGCCTAATAATGGAATTGAGAATCCAATTCTGTTCTGCATTTTTAATAAATAGGTGTACGGTTTAATTTAGGCAATATCGAAATATCAATTTTATTTTGAAAAACATCCGCCTGGAATTTAATGGCAATTTTACAATAGAGGCAAAATATTGTTATCATGCTCAACTATGCAATATATAAAAAAATAATAATCAATTTTGCACTGATTGGTGTGATGCTTTGATATGAGTATTGCACCTCGAGTTGGAGAGTGCAGTTTGAAATTCATGTGACCGGACAAGTCATGTGCCGTCAACCGCAACAGAAAAGTGGGAGCAAACACCCTCGAGCCACGCAGCACCGACACCTTACAGAAGTCCCGTTGATGCCAATTCAGAAGGTACCAACTATATATTTGCTGCAATGGGAAGTTTACATTTGAGTGCTTGAATGAAGATGCTTTAGAAATATAAAAATGTGTCGAGTGGGAGTTATTAGCAGCTACCCGTCAGATGATTATCGTCTAAAAATGGTGTCACGATTCATCTGTAGGTGCGCCAGGTGCTGTGGCATCGAGCTGTTTGTCAGGCGGGCCGCAGGCTCGGGGCCTTTGAAGGGGTGAGTGCCATCTTTGGGCGAGGCGTTGGAGATGTTAACTAAACCAAGAGAGTCACTCATGGAGGAATTTGCTATGAGAAGGATTCAAAAAAAGGGGGGTAAAAAAAAAAAAAAAGTAACAGACCCACATATCAAGAATGGGGACCAATGTGGAAGCACTAAAATGTTTCCTGCAATCGATTATTTCTAATGTTGCAAAGAAATATGAGATCATTCTGTAAAGATTTGAAATGAAAAAAATGACTGATATGATGCCATGATCAGCAGCAGACAAATTGAGTGTTAGATTGGTGAATGGAGCAATCTCCAAAGACAAGGCCAGAAAAAAATACAGCCAAGGCAAGTCAGAAAAACATGCAACTACAAAAACTGGTTTAGTATGTGTTAGGTCTGATTTGAAGTCTGCACCCAAAAAATAAGGCAAGACGGAAGAAAATGCATAAACAAAAAAAAAAAGACTTCCCCCAGGAAGCCAGTCCAGGTTAGGCTCCAGGGTTTGGGGGGGGCGGGTGGGGCTGTATACGATACCTAAGTTGACCGTCAGTTTGACCCTTCCGCTCTCCAACTCCAGTCGTAACGTGTCTGCTGACTCGCGAGATGTGGCTGCCATGAGCAGACCGAACGCCCTTTGGGACATGAAGCGAAGTGAGACATCCTCCGCTTCTGTGTGCACCACATTTGGGATCACCACCTTCATGTACATGCTGCCATCAAAGGAAAGGATGGATGACTCTGCAGGGAGAAAGATACACAAAGAGGCGTTGAGTAATGCTCAACTGTAATGAGAAAAACATTTATACCGTATTTTCCGCACTATAAGGCGCACCAAAAAACCTCCAATTTTCTCAAAAGCCGCCTTATAATCAGGTGCGCCTTATATATGGACCAATATTGAGCCACTACAGCAGGCGTGTCCGAAGTCCGGCCCGCGGGCCAAATGTATATATCTTATATATGGACAAAGTTTTCAAATGGATCACTCATTGAAGGTGCGCCTTATAATCCGGTGCGCCTTATATATGGACAAAGTTTTAAAATGGGCCATTCATTGATCGCCTTATAGTGCGGAAAATACGGTACACCTATTTTTGCAATGAGAATCGGCACATCCATTTATTTGGAGACACATAACATGCACGATGGCAGCAGTATTCATCAAAGTCTGGCAGTCTGATGCGTTCACGTGCTGCTCAGTGCACAGAAAATTAAATCATCAAGCCACTTCCTGTTTATATCTTTGCTTTAATTGTGTCATATTTTAAGAGGTTTGTCATTGCCAAATGGAAGCAATTAGAAATGACTACAACATTATAAACACAATCTCGAAGATGCTGAAACACATCAGGAATGTTCCAAGATACTTGGACAGACTGTTCTGTTCACTTGAGTTTAAAAAAGAGAGGACAAAACTAGTGTTGGCAAGAGGAGACGGAGACAGAGAAGACTCTAGAAGTCTCTTGAGGAAAGACAGATTAAAATGGATATCCATAAAATACATATTTCAACACTGCAGCTCTTAAAGGGGCAGAAACATAAAAAAAAAAAATACTTTACAATAATATATTGTGCCCCCACTAGTCTAACCACGACATTCTGATTAATATTACATTTGTGGGATATAAATTAAGCAGCAAAATTCTCTTTTTTAAAATCCATCTCAGGGGGGCGGCCATTTTGCCGTTTGCTATCGACTGAAAATGACATCATAGTCTCAGGTCACAACTAATCACGGCCCATTTTCAGAAAATTAGTGAGCATTAAGCATACACTGCAGACAAATCGGCGCACTTTCTGAATAAAACATCAGTGTGCAATGTCATTTTTACCCACTAAAACGCAAATAAGCCTCTGTGGGATGCTGCCAAAATGTTTACATCCAGATATTTATGCTAAGAAACACATGCACAGTTTTCTCGGTGAAAGCGGCAATGCAAATGTCATTTTAAATGTCAATTGAAATGATGTGTGTTACCACACACAGTCCAGCTGATGCGACCTTTCATTTCCCCCCCCCCCATTTGTTTCGGCAGTTAGTGTTTATGTGATTATATCCGTGACAATTCTGTCAATTCTGTATTTATTTTCATTTCATGAAAACAACACTGCATTAATATCCTCCACTCCAAAAATAATACTATTGTAAAACTGTATTTAGGTTACACTGCAAGCCAAAACATCAATTTAGTAAAAGGTCAACAATGAATGAGATTAAAAAAAAAATACTCTTCCTGGGCTTCACATACGCAGGAGATAAATTCACACGAATATAAAAATTCACAAGCTGCAGTGATGTGGCGTCAATATGAAACAGTAAGCGGTTTTGTGCAGCAGACATTGAATAGGCTTTACATGGGGATGAGCTAAATCCGCAGAGCTTTATCAACATGTGACAGATATAACCCGCATCGGAAACAAGCCACAAAAGCACAATCTAAATATATATATATTTTCCTTTAGGACATAAATACGCACAGTTGCTGTATTTTAAGCCACAACATAAAAAGTCCTGGACTCAAAACCGCACTGACATTGAGCTTAACCACATAACCAGTGAAAGTCATTCAATGTCATCTCACAAAGGTTCCATAATGCCTCCATAAGATGGATTATTCAAAGACAAGGAGACGTTTGACCTAAAAGGTGTTGACTGTATGATTAATGGCGGTTTGTGATGATTAACCACAGTTTGGTGTGTGGACACACACACACGCATAAAGGTCAGGGACAAAGAAAGGCTGAGGGGGAAAGAAAAAAAAACCTAAATTGGTAAATCACCAGTTTGAGGAATATCCAGAGGGGGAAAAGTTACTTTCTAGTGATTTTCCTTTCCAAACTATTTGCAGTCGCGTCACCTTCTTACAGGTGGTGTAACTCATTTAGATCAAGAAACAGTTGTCGTGCATTGATTATATAAATTTTGAATTCAGGTTTTCAAAAAAAAAATAATTGGAGGCATTCAGAGTGTTGAGGTCATGTACTTTTGCACAATGTGGCACTTCTGAGTTAGATGGTTGCAGGTGGAGGCACTAACATCTGGTTTACCTCATTTTGTGTACTTGGAGATTGCCATAAACGCAATTTATTTACTTTGTGGCGTAATATGGGATACTTCTGAAACAGCTTGTGAAAGTCACAGCTGATTAGAATGAAAAAAAAAATCGTTTTGACCCACTTATGGATGTGTGGGATATATTTTTTTTTATGAATAAACACTTATGGATGTGTGACATATTAATTATATCTGTTTGTATAAACTTTAAAACAAGATAATAAATGTCAGGATATAATAGTATTAATAATAAAAAATATTATTATTATTATTGTTAATTAAATAATTAATAATATATTATATATAAAAATTATTATTATTTTGGCTGTATTATCATCAGGGCTTCATAAATCCCACCGTTAGGGGGCAGCAGAGTATAAGGCCTGTAGCTGCTGTGAAGGTAAGGTAAAAAAGATTTGATGGGAAAGGTGGGCAACTTGGAGACGGGCATGAAGACCAATGAAGCAAGTGTGTTTGGAATATACAATATGAAAAGGATTCTGAGACCAAAAAAAAAAAAAAAAACACTACAGATGGCCGATAACCAAAAAACTACAGATGGCCAGTAAAAAAAAACGACTGTCGGGTGGAGGTAATTACAAAAGCAAGTTAAGTGTATGACCACTGATGTTCACAGGTAGTGTTGTTTCAATGTCAGACCCTTTATCTCCTTCAGGAGTTTCCAAAAGGGCCGTAACAGATGTCACACACTTCCTTCCTGCGCTTCCTCGAATTTGATTCGAATCCTTGGGAAGTCCTCGTGCCAGTGGGACTTGTGCAGTTGTCAATTTTTCAGATGGCAGAAGAGACACTTATTTCCACCGTGTGCACACGCTCAGTGTGAGAGCGAGAGGGGGGAAAAAACAGAGTTTAAAAGCTTGTGTGCACTGGTGGGAGAAAAAGACGACAAGGCACACGAAGCATGGGAAGACTGAAGAGGCACATTCCCATCGTTCATTCCACATTCGGCGTTAACAGCCACAATGGCAGTGTGGTGGTTTACATAACCTAGCGCGGCGCCTAAGCACACATTTAATTACAAATGGGGATTAGGGAGCAACAAGCATCATGTACACCAAGTGGCGTAAAAACGGCAGTGAATTGGTTGAGTTTGTTTTTTTTCTCGTGGGTAAACATTTGCAAATAAATCTCAGCATGTGTCTTGGTTGTATTTCTAACATCCCTTGGTGATGATTTGTTCTTCCTCTGCACCCACACTGGTCTTCTGGTGTTTTGGCCTTCATGTGCTCAATAAATGTTTGTTGTCTGAGCCACTTTTAGCAGCTAGCATGGCAAGAAAAATGTGAGCTCATCATCATTATCCTTGCAAATGATTAGCGTTAGCTGGTGAAAGAAGGACAAAATGATTTCAAGGTAGGCTTTTAAAAAAAAAAAAAACCAAAAAAGTCCTCTTGCAGCATTGTGCTAAGGGCTGAATTGCCCAATGCGCCTTGAAAAATGTGCGACACGCTTGATAATGTGGAAGATAAGAAAGTCATTATTCCACTCAATTCAACGATTATTCAGCAGCGGGAAGTTGATAAGCGTTAAAAGACAAATGGAACAAAGCTGAGAGTAGAGGGCAGAGAAGAAAGACTTGTTTTCAATGATAGAAATTGGAAGAAAAAAAATTGAAATTGCAGGCCTAGGGGTTTTGTAGAACCGGGACAATTGCGGGTTGTCCAAGCTTGAAGTAAACGAAGGATTAATTTAACATGCTTCCCCACACAAGACAAAAACATCCAAGCACAGAAATCGCTACCGCAAGATTTAAATATATTTTGGAGCAGTACGTTTTCGTAACCTAAAGAGGGGAAAAAATAATACAAAGTACCTGAAAACCTACAATTTTCTCAAAAGTCGACAGTGCGCCTTATAGTCCGGTGCGCTTTATATATGGACCAAATTCCTAAATTTAATCTGGCCCGAAGCATTGTGTCATGAAATCAATCATAAGTGGCCCGCTGAAGACTATGAATCATGAATCATAAAGTCTATGGATCATTATTTTGTGATTATAAAGCAATTTGTTGCGTCTGAAGTTGAAATAAAAAAGATAAAATGGAGAATGATTTGATTTGGATTAAAAATCTGAAATGATGCATTAATGGTGCGGCGTATAGTCCGGTGCGCCTTATAGTCCAGAAAATACGGTAGATGTAAAAAAAAAAAAAAATTTTTTAAATTGCTGCACTGTATTTTTTTTGTAAATCTAAACTTTTGGCTTTTCAAACTAAAATTACTCGATCTATAAATATCTCAACAGTGCCACGAGTAAAAAAAAAAAAAAAAGAAACTGAAGGTAATTGAGATGAATGACCGCTAAGCTGTTCACAGTTTCTGCCCCTCACCATTCATCTTTCTCCACAGCTTGTCATTGTTTTGTACAATAAAACCCACAATTCTCTCTCGGCCGCACCCACCTGTTTATGTTCCATCAAGTCTACGCATTGGGTTGTTGCCGGGTAGCGAGGGCAAACCTTAAAGTGTGATTTTCATTATCTGCTGAGATACACATTCCTGCAAAACTGCTTATCACCATTTTTTTTTTGGGGTGAGACAGTGGATGCTAGAGAAGCCCGAGGATGGCAGTGAAACAAAGGTCAAGAAATTGTAGACAAGGAGAATAGAGGTGGGTAATCGTTTTCAGGGATGGAAACACTTAATTCTTTGCCAGAATCTAAAGATGTCGGGCTTAATCATAAACATGAAAAACTGACTTCAGTCGTCTCACTCAGGTATGATAGCTTCCTTCAAATGTCAACAGCTGAGCTGAACAAAATGAAAAACCGATGAAAGCAAAATGGCTGTACAAGGACACTCGGATAGGCACGTGGTTATAAACCTTGAAATGATATTCTGCACCAAATTATCAGGCTGGTGGTGACAGGGGCGGCATTTCTTTCTCCTGATCAGAAATGTGGTTTAAGATGGAGCCACAAATTCCCCGTAAAACCGCCAATGAATATAAGCCCCTTTGAGAAAACTAAAACTTCTTCCATACTTAAGTGAATATACTTAGCATGAGCTTTCACCAGAAAAATCTCACAATCAATAGAAGATTACAACACTTAAATAACTTGTAAACAACATCTACAGAAGCAAAATTAAATTCTGACGTTTTGAATCTGTGCAGGAGTCTACAGACGACTCTTGAGCAGAAACGTCGATAAAGTAACCTCGGTGTAGTCACTTCTTCCGACAGCTACGTGTTCCCGCAACCCCACGGATGAGGTCATTAAAGATTGTTTACAGGCTTTAGAAGGTGGAGACAGTGGAAGCTTATTTGAAAATTGTGTTGCCTTTCTCACCTTCCAAGTACACCCTTCAAGGTGTGTAATTTCATTGCTAGGTTACAAGATTAAGTGGAGTAAGATGGCAGGCATCAATAGGTTCCACACTGGATTCACGGCAAAAAGAAAGAAGGGGGGAGAAAACGATTTTATGGCCAGTGTTTATTTCATTGCTTTAAATGAGCATGGCGCAAAATGCACAAATAGCTTTTTTTATGTATATATGTATGTCTGTCTTTACTGTAAGAGTCAATGTATTATTATTATTCACATTTTTATTTTTATTATCATTGTCATTATTATTATTGTTATTATTATTACTATTATCAATACTATAATATTTATTTTTTTCATTATTTTTATTATAATTATTATTGTCATTACTGTATTTTCCGGACTATAAGGCGCACCTAAAAACCTAAAATTTTCTCAAAAGCCAACAGTGCACCTTATATATGGACCAAATTCCTAAATTTGAACTGGCCCGAAGCATTGTGTCATGAAATCAATCATAAGTGGCCCGCTGAAGACTATGAATCAGGAATCAAAAAGACTATGGATTATTATTTTGTGGTTATAAAGTAATTTGTTGCATCTGAAGTTGAAATAAAAAAGATAAAATGGAGAATGATTTGATTTGGATTCAAAATCTGACATGATGCATTAATGGTGCGCCTTATATAAGGACACCGTTTTAAAATGGGCCATTCATTGAAGGTGCGCCTTATAGTCCGGAAAATACGGTATATTATTATTATTATTATCATTACTATAACTATTACAGTTTTTTTTTTTATTATTTACCTTTAGAATTACAGTTGTTATGCATGCTATGGATGACAGCTTATCCGACTACAACTGCCGGCACTCATCCCGAGTGCAGGCGTACTCTCTCACTTCCTGTGGCACTACCTTGTGTGGTTCACTCTATATGCAAAGTCCATTTCCTACAGTGAAAGGTGAAGAGGCAAAGGGAGGCTGCTGACTGATCTGCACTGAAGCCATTTCCAGCCATCAGCTCAGACCTGGAGCCTTCTTCTACCAGGCTCTCCACAGTTGGGAAACACGGCCACTTACTGTATGTGGGCGGAGGCACCTTGTCAGGGAAAAATGTAATATGCATTACACACAATCCAATCTGTCTCCAGTGGTTTAGTGTGTCTGTGTGTGTTCCATTGCCATATTTGTATTGAGAGTCTGGTTGTGTAACTGCTTGTTATAAAAAGACCTAGAGGGGAGCCTGTCGGTGGGACAGCTTGGTTGCGAGGCCGGCACGAAGATAGACAAACGCACTTCATTACAGGCCAGTTTACCCGATTAAGTGAGCTACTTTATCAGCCGCACAACACGCAGAGTCCTTGCACACAAGTGGGCCTTCGCACAGTTTACAAATAGAAAGCTTTAAACTGCATATTGAATGACAGACCGGCGTCTGGCACGACAATCACCTTGGCGAAGCTAATGGATGACATCAAATATAGCTCCCTGTAGATTTCCGTTAATGTCACCACTTACAAGTTCAATGTGAATATTCTTTTATACTCAAGTTGTACTAATGGGGAATATCATTTGTTTAACCTTTTCATGTAATAACCAAAGTGCCTCTGGTATGCGTCGAAAGACAAGAGTAAGGGCAAAACCTTGAAATATGATAACGGCAAATTAAATATATTTTTTTGCTCTCTTTCAAATGGGAATCTCACAACTAGCTACAATATTAACCCCTGAAACCATAAAGGTGACAGGAATAGTTGCAATAAACATTTTCAATTCCACAAGAGTAACATTGCTCTGGAGGCAACTGCATTGAAGTGTATTATTGTGCCCTGAAACGATGAAGCTACAGTCTTTCTTTTGAGCTAGCAGCTTTTTTTTTTTTATGATTGCGAGTGAACCAAAAAGAGTGAGAGAAAATATATATATATAATAGAAATTAAGTGTCATGGAAAAAGAAATGAGAATCTCAGGAGCAGGTATGACAGCAAAGAGAGAATCTGCTGTCTGTTGAATAGAATTTACTTCTAAACAAAAATTCTAAAATATCCGCCATGATCTAAGCCACAGGTGTCAAACTCAAGGCCCGGGGGAAAGATACGGCCCGCCACATCATTTTATGTGGCCCGCGAAGACAAATTGTGCATCAAATTCGTGTGTCATTACTAGAATTGCAAATTGTCTTCATTTTTAATATCTATTTTTTTTAAATATTTGACCAGTTTTTACTCGTCTGATTTGAAAACGAGTCATTTGTCAGTTTGTTTTGTAGATTTTACTGGATATAATATGAGGTGCTCGTACATTTATTTGGGTTGACAGTCATAATGGCCCTCCGAAAGAAGCTATGACTACAATGCGGCCCGCAAACAAATGAGTTCGACACCCCTGAGCCTTGGAATTGGGGCATGCCTCCGTTTTTCACTAACCAGCACCAATGTGGTTCCAGTAGAGATAAAGTTCAGACAACTTTCAGCCCTCATTATGCCAAAACGCCAACGGAGCAGTCCGCAAAATTCACAGACAGGTATAACAAGGCTTGTAAAGGCAGAAAAATCAAGATGCGGCAGCTTTTATTAGCGTAGCGCCCCCGCCTCTTTGTATCGACCTGTTTTTGTAATTTGTAGTCAACTTATCCGAGGTATTTTTTTTCTTCCCACCAGCCCTACATAGAAGATAACAACCATCAAATCAGAGAGATGTAATATTTATGTGTACATAGAAAGAAAATAGCTTTCAAAGGGTGATTCTATCATTTACAGTTTGACATTTGCAGATTCTATTCAAGTGCTTGCAGATAGACAACAATATTTACGAGGGGGAAAAAATTACTGCATTTATTTATTGATAACAAAACAGAGAAAGGGATTTTTTTTTTTTTTTTATATTTTCCGGCAGATCGTTTACCTCTACCTGTTATGGATTTGAAGGAAGCATCAAACCAAAAGGTTTGACATTATTGTTGCCTCACTTTGTTCAGCCCTTACACACATTTTCTTTGGGTTGTCGCAGATAAAATACAGTAGCTGACACAAGCAGCTGAGGTGCGGTAATGCTACAGAGACTTGCAGTAGTTCAGCAAAAAAAAAAAAAAGACGTCTTTGTAATGAGCCACTGTGCTTTGTGCACATGTGAAATGAATAATAAGTGACTACTGGGAAGATCTAAAGTCCATCGGACATTTTTGTTTTTGCTTTACAGCCTATAGCCAAAGTTCCAGCATCAAGGTGCCTTAGCCTTTCGAGCAGAACACAGCAAAATAGGATATTGTACTATTTCTGTGTGAGCTAGAGCAGAATTTCCTGAAGGAGCAATCCCAAGGGAGGAATAAAGTTGAGTCTATTGTGGCAATTGTGTGCACAATAAGATATTTCGATGTTGGGAATGAATTACTTGTGTTGGGACTCCATTTCCCATGATCTCAGGGCTACTTCCAAATCATCTCCAGCAGCTTTCACTGGATGTTTTACTAGCCAACCTTATAACATTCCTACCGGGCAAGTGTAAAACTTTACACCTCAATATGTCAGCATTGCTGCATTCCTGAGACAAATGTGGCATTCAGAGAGCAGAAAATTGCCAAAATGACTTTGCCTCCCCCCCCACTCATTCCATGTCAGTAAAATTTATAGATATTTACAAAGGAGCAAACTGCTAAAAAATGGTGCCTGCTTTTGGAGGCAGCGTAAATTCTAGACTGCTGCTCACTAGCATGGAGACAGATTGATATTATCGTCTGTAACAATAATTGGAAGTGAGAAGAAAGGTTTAACTTGACTACACATTTAGCGCAATCGCTAAGCTCCATCTTTTAATTTCTTCATAAAAGTTAGACAGCCACCACATTTCTGCAAAATGTACTTTTTGCCAATGATATATCATTTTCGAACATAAACAGGATTCTAAGCAAACAGAGGATCATTATTGCTGCTCAATGAACGAGTGAATAAATAATAAAAATACGAATGCATCCAAGCCAGGGGTGTCAAACTCATTTTTGTCGCGGGCCGCATTGTAGTCATAGTTTCTTTCGAAAGGGCCATTATGAATGTCAATGCCTTATTTTCAGGATAGGCTGCACAACAAACTGATGAATAGTTTTGAAATCACAGACTAGTAAAAACTGTTCACATATTCAAATGAAATAAATCCAATAAAAATTGCTAGCAAATTCGCTATAGTTTTAAAACTGAAGACAATAAGTAATTTTAACAATGACACAAAGTCGATGCAAAATTTGTCTTGGCGGGCCACATAAAATGACCTGGCGGGCGGAATCTGGGCCCCCGGGCCTTGAGTTTGACACCTAAGATTTTACAACAAGTTCAGCTCCGACCAATTGCAACCCAAAACAAGCCACTTGGTTGAATCTTGGTAATTTTTTCTAAAAAGCTTCCGGAAAAAAAAAAAAAAATGAAGACTTACCTCTTTCACAAGTGCTGTCCCAGAATCCCGTTTCAGTGCAGTCACATATGAAGCGGTTCCATCCCTCCTTACACGCCCCGCTGTTCTTGCAAGGGTTGCTGTCGCACTGCTTCCCCATCAATTTACTACAAGACGACTTAATACCAGTCGCGTTCTGGGATACGGCGATCTGTCGAATATCTTTGCTCCGTCCATCAATAAAAAGATCCCGAATGCATCCCACGTAGCCGTAGTTTAGCATCGCCGTCCAGAGCTCAGTTGGGAGTACCAAACCTGCTCGGGTGTCAGGAAGCCCACCCAGATAAAGATCTCCCTCCAGGTCTAAGATTTCATTTTCTCCACCGGCTGTGAAAGGTGTCCGCCGGGTGTTTACAGAGATGATACCTAGAGGAGGACAAATCCAAGTGAC
Source organism: Syngnathus floridae (assembly GCF_059516105.1). Classification (NCBI taxonomy): domain Eukaryota; kingdom Metazoa; phylum Chordata; class Actinopteri; order Syngnathiformes; family Syngnathidae; genus Syngnathus; species Syngnathus floridae. Next base: position 4,290,159 of record NC_142431.1, read on the forward strand.
AGATTTCAGTTCTCTGTCAACTCCATAAAGTTCATTCGCGGGCAAGTAACATTTTACCCAAGTGTGATTACGTGCACGTTTCTTACCAATCCCTCAGTTTGCTATCCCTCTATCTATCCATTTTCCTGTGATCCCCACTTTCTTCTCCACTATCTCACTAGGGGCACTGCTGGTGATTAATCAAAGCAGCTGACTCTGACACACGGCTAAATTGGCTCGGCTAAACTGATTTATATACCACGGGCTGCGGTGGCGACTAACACCCGAGCTCTCCGGAGTATCCCGTCTAATGCGGAGATTGCATTGGCTTTCAAGCTTAAGGCAACAGAATTTTCTAGCACCTTTTCTCGAACGCAATCTTTGTTGAATACTTTCTTTAGACCATGTGTTGAAATCAGACGTCTTGCATACTAGTGAGGAGAAATGCGATTTCTTATTACCGTATTTTCCAGACTATAAGGCACATCGGACTATAAGACGCACCATTAATGCATCATGTCAGATTTGTAATCCAAATCATTCTCCATTTTATCTTTTTTATTTCAACTTCAGACGCAACAAATTACTTTATAATCACAAAATAATGATCTATAGACTTTATGATTCATGATTCATAGTCTTCAGCGGGCCACTTATGATTGATTTCATGACACAATGCTTCGGCCAGTTTAAATTTAGGAAATTGGTCCATATATAAGGCGCACTGTCGGCTTTTGAGAAAATTTTAGGTTTTTAGGTGCGCCTTATAGTCCGGAAAATACGGTATAATAAATCAGGGATAAAAATAATTCCTTTACCTGAGCGGCCGTCTCTTTGGATGTCCACATGATGCCAGCTTCCTTCATTCACTTTTGCCTGTGTCGCTTTCACCTTGATGGTACCAGAACCCATGTCCAGCACGAGGTAGAGAACCCCATCCAGAAGCTCGACAGCAAAGAAGTCCACTTTGTTGGTCTTCTGGGATTTGATATCACGTCGCTCTTGAGGTTTGCCGTGGGTGAAAAGAATTAAGCCGTTAGGCTCGGAGGTTCGGAAGTCGAAGGAGATCGAGCCGACGCGTTTGGTGTTCCATTTTGGCAAGGCCAGGTAGGAATCGGGTGTCTCGAAGTTGATGGGGTCAAGGGTCGGGACGTTTTCGCACTTAAAGACCACATCGCCCTGAAGTTTCATCTTTGGGTCTACAATCCGAGCCAGGCGGGAAAGTTCCAGACGGATGTCATTGTTTTTGTACACCACCTAAAAAAAAAAAAAAGAGGCAGGCTTCAGTACATGCAACATAAAAACAAAATCTTACTTATTGGTTGTGAACTATTTTGATTATTTCGCTGAATAAACTCGTGGATTGATTTTTTGTGCTTTTAACACAATGCGTATTAAATATTATTTGAACAACAATCCTGCTCAAAATGAAAAAGGAGATTGAATACAAACACTTGGCTCTATTATATTGTATTGAACTGTCAGGCAAGTAAGACTGCTGGTATATGGACAGCTCAAAAACACAAGCCCGCTGAGGATAGATTCAATATCAGCACTATTTGCCAACAGTAAATTTGCCAACGTTTCTTTATAACAAAATATCACTTTAATAAAAAAAAAAAAAAAAAGGACAGTAGATTATCATCGAAATGCACTGAGGCGGAACATTATCGTCCCCTCTACTTTCGGTGGAGGAAGAGAGGCTTTTCCTGGTATATAGGGCAATGTGTGTGTGTGTGTGTGTGTGTGTGTGTGTGTGTGTGTGTGTGTGTGTGTGTGTGTGTTGGGTCAGCAATAGCGTCACAACGTGCACAGCTGTCAGCAAACAAATATTACTGCTGCTGGATTACTGATAATCCTGGAAGATTTGACAGCAAATCAACACAGGTGACCCAAAGAAGGAAAGAGAAACCGGCAAAATGGAGAAAAAGACAATGGATATAAATTCCTTTTTTTTAGGGGGGGGTAATTATTTTTCAAAATTTCTGTTAAAAATGCTAGCGGATCGACCCCCATTAAGATTGCACGATTCGCCCCTCCTCATGAGCGCTGATGTTTTTTTTAAACTACCTAACCTTCCACTTTCGGCGGCGAGCTTTAAGTCTACTCTTGGGCAAAAGAAGAAACTGAATAATACATGAAAAAGAAAAAAGAAGTGGGGGAAGTTTTAATGCAACTCATTTGCAATAGAAAGAAAAAAGTATTGTGATGGTCACTGTGCAAGTTTTCAAAAAATTGCTTCAATCCAGATGATTGAATTGTTATCATAAAAGAGGGTGTGACTACCGCTGCCACACGCACCTTTATTATGGTCGGCCATGTTTTGCCTTTGACCCATCACTGATCTTCTGGAGCCCATTCATAATGCAGGGAAGTGTAATGACTCCATAAAGCCAAGATGCCCCATCTCTGCTCCAGGATGGCGTATTGATTGGGCCGGGGAGGGGGGGGGGGGGGGGGGGGGGGGCTAGACCAAGCACACACACTGGTCTATCCACATTTAGAATCTCTCCCTAATCTACTTCCTGTCCTCTCAGGCCCCAAACTGCAGCTGCTGACAGATGCTGATGTAGCACCAATTTTAATGAAGAAACAAGAGGATTCTAACCCTTTGAATTAACATGCACAGAGAGAAAATACCACTTAAAGGGTCCGTACGTACAGCAAACTTATTAGTCACATGCTGGGAATTGTGCCATTTCCTAGATTAAGTTAGAAAGACTGCAACTCAAACACTGCTGGTCGTGGTAGTATGTAGAATTTCCTTCTACTAATTTCAAATCAATATTTAGACTCTAAATTTGTAGTTAAGTAACTTCAAATCACCTCACGGGTCGGATTAAACCAGTTCACGGGGCTGATCTGGCACACGGGCCGTATGTTAGTTTCAAAATGTTTGTAAAAAATATTCAGGCTATATTATAAAGGTGCAGTGTCAATGAGCAGGTCTATTTTGGATTTTTTTTCTTTTTTTCATTCTCTTCACAGAAATTAATTGATTAATAGGAACAAAATGAATATCTTAAAAGAGCAACGACAAATAGGGTGAAGTCAAGTCAGACATACACATCACTCTCTGTTTGGCCCTCCAGAAATTAAAAAAAAAAAAAAAAAATTAAAAAATAAGACAGGGTTACATTTGCATTTGTATCTGAAGGGGAAAATGTGCAAAATGTGATGACTAACCCAAACAAACGTGTTCCTTTCAAACAGTCTTGCCCTCCTTTCTCCTCACTATTCATTCTTGCCCTTCCTGCTTAAGTCAACAGACCTCGACTAGATGTTTTTTATTCTATACGCCACTTGAATTTCAATCCCATCTGTCCTCACATTCATCCTCTTCCTGCTCTCAAGTCCTTCTCCTTGATGCCTGATGACAGCGCATGCTCCTGCCACCCCCACAAGTTGCCACTCCACGGCTCTGGAACCATCGACGGGTGCCCCGAGACACCCCAAGGATGACTTGAATGGCGTGCGGGAAAGGCAAGGGCTTGCGCAAGGCGCTGACAGCATGCTGCTTGCAAACATCAGGCTGACTGCCCACTGGCCTTCCTTTCACGTGGCGGCTGGAGAGCAGTGGGCGGAGCCTGTGTGAGTATTGTGTATGGATGACATCCCCTGTAGCCTAAAGGGGCAGATGCATGCAGTGCTGTCTGAACACAAAGGGGGGGTTGTGAAAGCCGCACACTATCTCTCGTTGGCAGACAGAGGAAAATAAGGTATTCACATACTGCAGCAAAACATGTCAACATCAATGTATGGCTGTTTCAAAGGGATGTAATTTATGTTCTCGCGTTGGGGAGATCAATAGACACACCCTCTGTGGTCTAAACGGTAAATTGCTCACTCATTATCCAGAGAGATTGAACAGGAAGAGAGATGAGAAAAACAAATGTAAAGAGAATTACCGTATTTTCCGGACTAAGGCGGAACCTAAAAACCTCAAATTTTCTCAAAAGCCGACAATGCGCCTTATAGTCCAGTGCGCCTTATATATGGACCAAATTCTAAATTTAAACTGGCCTGAAGCATTGTGCCATAAAAACAACCACAAGTGGTCAGCTGAAGACTATGAATCATGAATCAAAAAGACTATGGATCATTATTTTGTGATTATAAAGTAAATTGTTGCGTCTGAAGTTGAAATAAAAAAGATAAAATGGAGAATGATTTGATTTGGATTACAAATCTGTTGTTTTTCCTATTTCAAGTTATTATATTGTGATTGCATTAATGGTGCGCCTTATTGTCCGGTGCGCCTTATAGTCCGGAAAATACGGTAATATTATTTTGTGTTCTAATCAATCTGGAGTCATTTTCATCATCCAGGTTAGCAGATGGCTTCATGGCTGCAATGTATGAGGGCCACAAAGTACTACCACTGTCAGGCCAAATGGTGAATCACCTCCATGATCCTGTCCAAGCGTGTCACACTCTCAAGGGCCAAGGCATCGCTGGGTCACACTCACTCTCAAAATGTTGCGGCTACATATGCACACGCAAGTTCATTTTCTAAATGGACATCTGCCCTTGTCTTTGAAATTAGGATTGGATGATTCTGGATATCATCACAACACGCTATTAGTCGCTTTTGGGTGTTTATGTCTGACAAACAATCATGGTAATTTTGCAGTTTTCTTTCGTCAGTGTCAAATTTAGCCCTAAACACGCAGGTATATTTGGAAGCGTTCACACATTTGTGTCAAAGGCAAACAGACTTGAGTGGAGAACAGCACCTAAAGCCGCTCAGCGGAAACACAAAACAAAACGATCCAGACAAGGTGACTTTCTCATCTTATTGCTGTAATATCCGTCAGCCACAAATGATGATGTGAAAGAAGGACTAACTGACTGCAATAAAAAGATGATTAAACGATATCCTGGCTCATGTGACATCCCATAATCTGCGTTAGCCTAATGTGTCTGCTATAATTTAGCTAGATTTAAATATGCGTTTGTAAAACCACATTCTCCTACGTCCCAGAACACAACAAACAAATTTGAGAGATCTTCATCAGCAGCTACTTCATTTGTTTCATATCGTTGCCCGTTGGGAGACGCTCTCGCCGCACACTCAAGCTGATGCGGCAAATTACATGTGACACGAGCAATTTTTATATATTGTCTCACAGCAAGTATGATGAATTATTTTTAAGTACGAAACGAGGGAACATTTCATACTCCCTGAGCTAACTCAGCACATTTCATTAGAGAATTTAATTGTATTTATTTCTTATTTTTTGGGCTTTCATATACCGTATTGGCCCGAATATGAGACGTGGTTTTTTTCATTGAAATAAAACTGAAAAAATGGGGGGTCGTCTTACATTCGGGGTCTAACAAAGGCTTTTTTTTCAAACTTGAATCTTGAAAAAGAGGGGGTCGGCTTATAATCGGGGTCGTCTTATATTCGGGCCAATACGGTAATATTGATTACATTTACAATATCTACTGAAGGTCAGAATTAGTCATGGCTTAGTTTTGTTTGTTCTCCTACCTCTTTGAGGCAGCCCATGAAATTGTTGCTAACTGGAGATCCAGGAAGGTCGGCAGTGCTGGGGCTCCCACCCACATAGAAGAAATCGTCAGAACCCAGCATGGTGTAGTCTTCTTGGGTGTAGCCAGTAGTGGTGAGGATCCCATCCACGGATATTGTCACCTGTTAAGGGGGGGGGGTAGCACATAGCCGATGCGGAAGCATTACAATCTGGGATCGGACCTCGTGCCACATTTTTAAAAACACATCTCCTTCCTTGGTCTGCATTTGGACTTTTTGCACTCCATTTTTCGTCGACTCCCCGATCGTTTTTTTTTTTTTGGACCAGACGGCGTTTTGATTTGGGTAATGGATTTTTAGTCATAGGAATTCACAGGACAGGTAAAGAAAATATGGCAGAGGCATATTTTCTTTATCTTTGATGGGGGTAAGAAAATGAATCGTAGGTTTGGTTTTGATACTTTAGGTTGGGGAGGGAGGGTTAGTACAATGTTCAAACCAAGGACAAATTGAGAGCACTTGTCTTGGGTTTAGGGATTCGTCTCGTAATTGCAGACACACGTATAAGGTTAACACACACAAAATTCTCCCGCACGCTCCTCTCGCTTGCAGACGCTACACACATGCAAAACAAAAGGGACCTTTTTCACACCACGTTAATTTGCAAACCAACGCCACCACTGTTAAAAAAATAAATCAAAATTCGACACATTTAATTGGACATGTAAGGGAGTAATTGAATGGTAACCATACACAGCTTGAGCAGACCACACGAGGTGCCGACTCTCATGCACATTCAAGACCAAGGCCCATATTCAAAATCTTTTCTCAGAATTGCAGTTGCTGATCTCGGGTCAGGTTTAGCTCAAATGCCAAAAATCCTAGATCAGTATGCATATTCTTCAAAATGTTGTGTCTATGGACCCAGGGGTAAGGCGTTAAGGGTTAGATAAGACGCAAACGTTCACCACCAACATGCTACAAAAACACACAAGGGGAGGGGCAAAATGGGTGAAAGTGATTGAATGAAAGATGAGTGATTGAATTATTGTGTTAGTGGTTAATTGGGGTTGCATGGATTATGATGTGGAATGACGTCTGGGCATGCCATGCGCCATAGTGAGTTGGAAACAACTGTCAGAGCTCCCGCAATAAAACTTCAGCGTTTCCAGTTTGAAGTAGTTTTCTGGTTTTTAGGGCTCGGTGTTGAGGTCACCATCTTTGCTGGGATTGTGGAAAGCTTCTGTCAGTTCTGGACGACAGTCCTCACAAAAAATGGGGACTTTTGTGTGAACAAAGAAAAGAACAAAATAAATTGCCCCGGCAAAAGGCAAAATAGTCAATTTTTGTATTTATTGGAAATCTGCAGAAATGTAAAAAAAAAGTTTAAAAAAAAAAGAAAATAAATAAAAGCTAAAGTGAAAAAAACAGGATGGGGGAATTGTGAGGTAAATAAGAAGGTTGTTGGCAGGTCAGGGAGGAAATTGAGAAGTGAAGAAAGAATTGCCTGGTAATACAAACCCATCTCCTCATTTTTTGATAAGAGTGTCTAGGATGGAACTCAAAAAATAAAGAACGAATAAAAGAAGAGAGGGGGAGGGGACACACGGCAAACCCAAAAAAAAGACAATAAGAATGATATCTACCAGACAATGTAGTTTGTTTACCATAGCGTGTCCAATGCCTGATTGCTTTCCAGAAAAAAGGGGAAGAAAGGAAATCAAAAGAATAGTGAACAAAAAAGGTTGTTAATAAGGATGGACAGAAATCAAATAAAACCAATGATGAAGAATTAGGATGATAGTTAGTACATTAGTTAGATATTGGTTAGTAAAACATGAATTGTATCATGGATGAGTTAGTGCCGCGGTGAATAAACACTACATGATTTGTCGAATATAATAAAGGGTCAGCTTCTAATCACATTTCCTAAAAATCACTGCCAGAAAGCACAAGCAACAGCAGCGTGAAGAAAAGATCTTGGATTTGATGATTTTTGCAGCACAGCGGAAATCCATACAGAACCTGTAGTGTTTTTTTTGTTCACCCTGGATTTAACAGCGGCTTTCAAAGTGGGAAAAAAAAATGATCGTGAAAAGCAAGGGCAGAATCGAAAAAGGAGCAGACTACACTGTGAGCAATTACATCTTCATCTACACGACTAACCCGTGGCGCTACGGTTTGCTGCAGATGTCAGGAAATCAGCACTTAAGGAACTTGTACTGTTTGGAAGGCCATCTTTGCCTTGCAGACAAAACTATTGACAAACCCCCGGCTGCCATAGCTAACACTAACTCAACACTTGTATGCCCTGTGTAAGCCCTTTGCAGCAGCATTGATTCATACAACAGCGGAACCATAAAATGAATCCTTTGCAGGCTACAGCAGTTCATTATTTTATTTTTTTACTCTGATATTTATTTATTTTTCAATTATTTTTACTCTGATATATATTTGATTTTTAAATTTATTTGTTTATTTTATTTTAAATGTTTTTTTTATTTTTACTCTAATAAAAAATCTTTCACCATTATGCAATAAAAGCTTAGTAAATCAAGTCCTTTAGTGCCATCAGAATTACTAAGAGGCATTCCGGAGTTAGAATTCTAAGAAAACTGGGGCATTCAAATGATAATGTCCGATTGTACAGTACTGCTCCGCCCTGATGCGAACAAACCACAAAGTGCATCTATGCTAAAAGATCCTGTGATAAAATCTACTTACGCACCGTGTCAAAAAATAAAATAGCATCATACTATAAATACAGCATTAATGGACTTCTCAAAGGCAAACATTTCCTTTTGTCTATATTCCATCTTAAGCAAAATGCGTCTGAAAGCAAGAAGATCACAACTGCGAAATTGATCAGACGTGAATCATTACTGTTAGCCAACATAACAGAAAAAAATATTTGCATTAACAACTGGACTCAACTAAGAGCTATAAAACTGCTTTGCTTTCAACGATTCAGTCAAACAGAAGTCAAACAATGAATTAAAAGAAGGTCATGTAAAGAAATTTGATGGCATTTCTCACTGAACTGTGGCAATGCAATGACAACTGATAAGAACATGGTGACATTTTTAAAACCAGCTCTGTCACTCAGCTCATCTGAAACCCCCCACCAGCCACCCCCTCCCTCTCCCCAAAATAATTCAACCTGTTGCCAAACTCCATCCATCACCACTCCCCCCCGACCCCGATTACCTGTCTCAGGTTGCGTGTGACTTTGATATCGTGCCAGGCGTTGTCATTGAATTTTCCATTGACGGGCTCCACGATGGCCTCAAAGGCCCCGGAACCCAGATTGATGACGAGGGAAACGGCGCCATCTTTAAGCGCCAGATTGACATAGTCTGCTGATTTCCCCGTGTGGAGCAAAAGGCCGTTGCGCTGCCACGTCTTGAAGGACAACGTGATCTCATCGCTGCTGCTCTGGATTGGGTTCTGCGACAGGTCGTAACAGAAGTACTCAGAGCCTCGGAAGGTAGCCACATTTTCTTCCCTCGCTGAAAATGACAAGAACAAAAAAGTGGACGTAAGGCATCGGTGTCAAACTCGAGGCCCCGGGGGCCGGATACGGCCCGTCACATTATTTTACCAAGACAAATTGTGCAATAATAAAATTACAAATTGTCCCCACTTTTAAAAAATAGATATTGCTAGCAATTTTTTATTACCAGTCATCTTTTAAAACACTTTTTATGAGTCTCTCATGTCATAATTATTCATCAGTTTGTTGTGTAGCTTATTGTGTATATAATATAATACAATGAGTCATAATGGCCCTCCGAAGGAAACTATGATTACGATTTGGCCCGCAACAAAAACGGAGTTCGACACCCCAGATGTTCTCGTTCATTAAAATTGAAGATTTGGGGTGAAAGGTGTCTGATGAAAATATTTTCAATTCATATCCACACACCATGAATAAAACAGAATGACCACTAAATCCAAACCATCTCACAAACACATCCATGTTCCCTTCTGACTAAATGATGAAATAGCCTCATTAAAACGGAAGAACTGCTTTGCCATGTAGAAAAGGTCGCATCAAGCAAACAGCATAATTACACTTTTGATAATTCCGCAGTTCGCTTACGATCATAAAAGCGCTGTTTGCACAATTGAGGATTTAGATATCACGTATACACAGACTACTTGTGATGGAAAATCATTGCTATCTAATGGTGCACATGAATCCCGAACAATCTTAATTTGACAGTTTTACATCACTTCCATGTTTCAAAGTGACTTCTTGAGCCCATTTTTCATTCAGATTACGAGAAAGTCAGGATAGGAAATGAGGGAGCTGTTGGAAGGCCAAACCAAAGTTCTGACTGGATCATGTCCATGTTGCTCGTTGCATCCTTATAGAAAGCAAAAAGCGGTAGGATAAAGAATATCCATCATTACCTAGAAACAGAAGAATCCACTGAGGTGCAACATTTCCCGAAAGTTCTATTCTCTATTGTGTACACTCACAGAGAAGTCACGAAGGCCACGATATAAAAGGAGGGAAAAAAAAGATAGATGACAAGAAGAGAGCAAGCACAACTGCTGAAAAAAAGCTTCAGTTTGTTTGGTTTGGAACAGACTACAAGCAAACATGGATGAACATTCGTGTAAAGCTGAGAAAATCTCCCCCTAAGAATTTGGAAAGAAAATACAGCCCCGAAAGAAAGTTGACCAAGGTTACGGGATGACGAGGTGTTGATTCCGGTCACTATAAATCATTCTCTTGGCATCTCCAAGCCTTTCAGTGTAGCGAGGAAATATGAGAGGCAACAAAAGGCCTGATGAAAACTCTCTTGCCTTTGCCAAGGGAATAAATAAAAGCCATTATTGCAACATTGGATACACAACACAGTGGGATTCGGAGAGTAAGATTAAAACCTTTATCTTTACTAATTACCACCATCTAATTGAATAAATCACAGACACCCACTTAATCATATACAGCATTGCACAAACGTAATATATCAAATGTGGCTGTACGGAAAAAAAATCTATTTTCTTTTCAGTTGTGGTTATAAATCAAATAAATTCATTTATACTGCAACTCCACGACTGTGTCTTAAAATATGTCTTTAAAATAAATTAAAGTAAATGTTAAGGAAAATAAACACAAGCCAAGAATCATCCACTTTTTGCTGTAATCATTTTACCAACTTTTACCTCATTACTTAATCTTAATCCATAATATCTATGATTCTCCACAGCTTCATTATGATATCATTTTAAAGTTGCCATTAATGAATATGGGTGCTATGAATAATACATGGCAAGTGGCTATAATAAAATATTTGTGTACCTCAGCAATATTAAACTAGTTGTAAGTGTATACGGATCCATAAAAGGGAAATGTATTGCCTGTTGAGACATGTTCTGCTCAAATCTGTGGCTTTTACATTGATCATATACGGGAGAGGGGTCATTTTCCCTTATTTTCGCCACAGACATCAATATTCCATTTGCGAACAGTATAGCGCGTTCACTTGGGGTTGGGGTTCGATTTCAAAATCCAGTGGAAGCAATTAGCTCGGTCATTATCATCTTTGGCTCTCTTCCGTCCTTAAAGTGACTCTCCACTGCTGTTCAGTGTGACTTTACTGACAGTGAGGTCAATGTAGAAGGTTCTGGTACGACATCTAAGATAATCACAAAATAGCAAAACTGGGTCTCTTGTCTTTGTTTGGGTCACAATTAAGGTGCAGCCAGACAGACAACCACTATAGCCACTCTGATGGGCATTAGTAATCTAATCCGTGAATTTAGTGTAAAAAAATACTGTATTTTCCGGACTATAAGGCGCACCGGACTATAAGGCGCACTGTCGGCTTTTGAGAACATTTTTGGTTTTTAGGTGCGCCTTATAGTCCGGAAAATACGGTATTAAAAATTGAAAAGTGGGACAAAGCGGTACAGAAAATGGGTGGATGGAAAAGAATATAAAAGAAGGCATTCTCCTGTCATGTTATATACAATTACCGTAAAGTTCGGGCTATAAGCCGCGACTGTTTTTGCAAATTTTGAGTTTTAGCTGGTGCGGTTTATAGTCTGAAAATTACGGTAATTAGTCACATAATCCGTAAAATATTTTTTCTAGCATAGTCAAAATTAGTATAATGCTGACAAACCAATAAAGTAGACTGAAAACAAAAAAAAAAGACAAGGAGAAATAAAACTGCTCCCAAAAAGATTAAATGTTAATTTGAGCTGAAATCCAACACAGCAAATATCAGATTCCTGCAGTTTTACAGGGAAACAGTTCAAGATCCAAAGCCAGCACTACACACTATTTGTTGACTCTCTTAATAACACTCAGTCCAACATCATGCATTCAAAACGACCCCATACTGGGATTTAATTAGCATTTTATGTGTCGCCGGACTACTCAGTAATTAGTTGCTTGTGAACATGAAACGCTAACCAGGCAAGCGGAGATCTTGAAGCTCGGTGACTAGCCAAACCGTGTCAAATGAATTTGGAGCATCATGGATGATGCGGGCTGTCAAGACAAGGTTCAACGACGTACTGGTGGACTGACCAACACGAACTAGGCCAATGCCAATTAAAAAAAAATATTGAATGAACCTGAATAGCCTTTTTTTTTTTTTTATGCGCATTTGTGTCTGAGCTGGATGGTTCAAGGGTTTTTACAAGAAGCTCACATGTACCCACACAAACACACACGTGTGTCAAAGTCACCAAGACTTGCTGCTGATGGTGTCGCATGAGTGATGAAGTTCAGAGTGACAGTAAATAGCTGGAGTCAACGGAAGAAGAATGGAGGTTGTGTGAAAAGCAGGGGCAGGTGCCTGCAGGTTCAATCCCATCAGCTAAGGCAATTGTGCGGAGAGAATACTATCCAGGTAGCTTCTATGCTCTTTATCACCAGGAGATTTGACTGCAACAGTATATGTTATATTGTTTGCATCCATAAAGAAACAGGCAGGTGGGGGCCATCCCAGGAGCCCGTCACTCATCTAGAGTGGCAACTCCTTATTGGCTATTATCTCTCTTGTCAGAAGCCTGGCCGTGCTTCCACCTCACCACATCCTTCTCTGTCAACACACACTCTGCCTGCTGGATGGAGGCACGGAGCAGAAAACGTCATGCTAGCATTTTCATTACTCAAAGGCTCGTGCTGTTTCAAAAGTCCAGGTTCGCTAAAAAAAAAAAAAAATTGCATTTGCAATTTGGCTAGTTAATTGAATGCAGTGCGATCATGCTGGCGGAGGTGAAATTGAGGACGGGAGCTTCCGGGAGTTTCTCCATCCCTTTACGCAGATTAGCACACCTAGCTGGTCAAAGCGGAGTCCATCTAATATTTATTATCTCTATACTCTCCTGTGTACTGCCAGAACATTTAGCAGCTTGCTCGGCGCGTGACAGGTTAAAAGGGCAACAGCAGAGTCATTAAAAAAAAAAAAAAAAGGACAATGAAATAAACATGACTCATTGTGAAAAAGCCCTTTACGGTAATATAATCCAGAAGAGCGGGGTGCCAAACGAGGGTTAACGATTGAACACCTTCCTCAACATTGACCTTTGACCTTGCCGGAATAGCCAGTCACATTGAGCATGTATTTAAAAAGGGGGATGATATACATTAAAATCCATTTTGAGATGAAAATTATATTGCACTATAAGATACTTAAAATGCACTTAACATGGAACATTAAGAAACTGGGGTCACATGTAGATGACTCAGGGAAGCATTAACGCCGTTTTTTTAAATCTAAAGGGGAAGGGTGGGGGGTGATGTTGCTTTAAATCCAGTTAGAACCAGTTGTAGCCTGTAGCCAAAACAATATGCATCTCCCGCTCTGTTCATGCAACCGTGTGTGTGTGTGTGTATCCCGGCCTTTGGATGGATGCGCTCCTTCAAGAGATAAAAAGAAAGATGGATTCTTCTCATTGTTTTTTTTAGCTTTCTCTTTTTAACCTTTGTCTGCTGTTGATTGCAAACAGAGAAGAAAAATGGTTTCCTTTTAAGCAGGCTAATAACACACATACATACAGTCTTGTTGAATTAATATCAAGAGGTGCAAGTAGCAATACCTCACACACTTCAAATTGAAACGTTAGCATGTACGTGGAAGCAGTGCGACGTGTGTGTGACATCCTCGTGAAAATTCTTCCCACACACGCACACTCAGTATGCATCTAAGTCAATAACATTATCCCCTTTCAATCTCTGCACTGGTTATTAGTCTGGAGAGCCAAATGGGTCTCTTCAATGACACCCTGGAGATGAAGGGATACACCAGCAGACTGAAATGGTGATTGTGTGGAGGAATGAGACTAGAAGGAAAACAAAATAAAAAGAGACAAAATAATCTCAGGCCTCGAATAAGATGAAGAGTCGGGAAACCTCACTTCTTAGCGTGCGCGTCTCTTCTGAGCTCGTGATTAAGTCTTGAATACCTCCTCTTGCTATTAGGGCAAAAAAATGGGCTAAATATTTAATGATAAATGATTACGACAAAAAAAAAATGCTAGGTTCTCCCATCCCATCGGATATAATATTTATTTAGTGTTTGCCACAAGGGCTGATTGAAAAACTACACGCCAGATTCCATCATGTGCCTGGCAGCGAAACAAGCAAGAGATCATTTACATGGAGGAGATCAGCAATAGGGCCATGTAAAATTAAATACAGAAAGGTTGGAAAGAAATAGCCAAACAAAAAGACAGTGAAATGACTCGGAAATTATATAAAGTCAAAAAAAAAGTTGTGCAGTGAAAGGGCAATTTTGAAATCTGTGCTTTTGACTTACCGCTGGTGAGTAAACCACGCAGTACCTACAGATACGCATTCTCACAAACCACACTAAGGATGACCTCGCCAAGTAATCGATCGTCCATTAAATAAAATTCCAGACTTTGACTTGGCTTTAATTTTTGCACTTCGCATGACACGCAAAGCAGAAAAAGCCACGGAGAGTTAAAATACATAAAGCCGTGAGTCACAAAGGACGACCTCATAAGCAAACGGCTATGTTGACTTTGTGTGTGTGTATACTCTTCTAAGCTGATGTGAGTTTTTTTAAAACAAAAAAAACTCTTTTGTAGAACTTTCTGTTCCAATTTATGGGCCATTAATGTGTAATGGGAGCCATTGGCTCCTGTTGGCCTCGATAATGGCAAAGAAAGGGCCTGTTTTTCTATTTCAGAGAAAATACATCGCCATCATCCTCTGTTACTGACCACCCACTTCACTGCTCAGTCCCCCCAAAATGTTCCAGAATGTGAAATAGTGGGCAAGTACCGAAACCGGGTATCAGTATCAGTGGACGTTATTGATGCTCATGGTACTTAGAATACAAAGTTTCCTTTAATTTGATGTAATTCTAAGGAAATTGATACATTGGGATATAAAGGTCTTAAAAATATTAATTATTAATATCATTTTTGGGTGGTATTGAAAGTAGTGTTATCGGTTCTTGGTATCGGTGACTACTCAAGAATTGAGTACTCGTACTGGAATCGGTTTGATTAAAAGGCGAGTCAAACCCCTAAATTTTTTTACCTATTTGAAAGATAGTCTACTTTGTAGGACTTATAAAAATGCTAACATGTAGGCATCCAGAATTATGACATTAATAGATAGCAATAAGGAAGATTTTTTTTTTCTTCAGAATCAGAATTTTAAAAATGATGCAAATTCCCTCCAAGGTGTGTACAGACGCCGTAAATGTTATCCGAGTCTAAGTACTGCTGCTCTTAAGCAAACTTGCAGAAACACAAGCAGGGAAAGAAAAGCAAAGAGGAAAAATCAAATAGCGGCTAAAATCAACAAACTTTGAAACAAGCAGTGTCATGAATATTCTCAGTCTTAGCCCCTGAGGCCATCGCTACATTCTGCATATAATCATTTTTTTTCTCCTGCTACCCTTTTTTATTTTTTACTACTTGACTTCAAAGACTAACTCAATTGCAGAAATCAGGTGAAGGAGGCTTGAAGAAAGCGTACAATATGCCACGTGCACGCCACAGCGCACATTCCTCACTCATTTATGTGTTAATCCCCGTCAGCTCGGCAGTGGATGGGAGACGAATGTAATTAAGAATTAGGCCGTGCAAAGCGACTAGCGCAACCCACATTCTACTCGCTTCTTCATTTGTATGCGCTTCTACCACTAGGCGATGTTGTAGGCGTGCTCGACATAAAAGGAAAGCGTCGTGACCTTGCGAGCGAGATCACAGCGTGACAATGGCGGTGAACTACGACCCCCTTTAAACTCTACTGTTGCGATCGAACACCTTCGGAGGGCGAGCTAAGTGCTCCAATTAAGCTCATTATATTTGAATGATGTGCTCCATGCTAAATCAGGAAGCCAAGTTGGAATAGCCTGAGACGCCCTTTTGTTAAGTGTCACCCAGGGAAGTCGGTGAAGTCTCAGGATATAAAATAGTAGGAAGAAGAAAAAAATATAATTAAAAAGCTGGACTGCTTACTGGCTAGCTGCATCAGGGTCAAGCCACACATCTATCAAGCAAAAAGCTCAAAAGCTATAGGGGATAAGGCATAGAGGCATGAAGAGAGGCTATTTCCATGGGGAGTCGTTGGAGGAACCGGGTCCAAAACTGCTGGTGAAGCCCAGCAATGAGAAGTCTCTCAAGGGGACGGCAGAGGATAAGAGGCCTCGGCAGAAGAAGCCTCACGTCAGCACTTCAATCACGCCTAATCCCTGCTTAGTACACCCACTGCTATAGCGAGGAGAGCAAGGGGGGGGGGAGTGCATTGTGAAAATGATTAGAAGGGAGACTAAAAGAAAGAGAGATGAAGACAGAGGAAAGATAAAAGCAAGAGGAAAGGAAAAAGATTAGGGGGGGAGACAGATGAGACTAAATTGCCTGAGGAAACATCAAAGGTGTGCCGGTGATGATATAGTGTGTGAACATTGTGATGCAAAAGTTCCATCAGAGGGTTTTGCTAACACGTACATACCGCGTCAAATCAAATCCAGTTAACGTGTGTCGTCATATAGAAGAATATCAACCAACATGGAGGAATGTGAAACACTGTATTGTGTCCAAAAAATAAAATTATGTTTATGCTATGTCAAGATTCTAGCGCCGGCCTATCGTGACCACTCCCACAGCGGTGCAACCCTCCCTCTCTCCGAATTCATTTGCAAAATTACAGAAACCGAATCAAAGCCGCCTCCGCACAGTTAAGCAGCACGCTGATGTTAACACAGAGCACACTGTTCACGTCTTTCCACACGAAATTTCAGATGAGTCAGTCAAGTTGGCATGGAAAATCATTTTTTCGTTATGCCTTCATCATTAAAGGTTTTTTTTTCTTTTTGGGTCGTGACTAGCGCAAGTTTGGTGCATAGCTTAAATCTGTGCCGATATTTTTTTTTTTTTTTTTTGCAAATGCTGTATCTCCGAGTTACATTTAATATGCTTTCAGAAGAAGCAACATTTCAGGTGTGGAGATTTTTGGCAAGAGAGCTCATGTTTGGCTTGTCAGAGAAATTACAGTGTTCCTTCTGCATTGATTATTCTGACTGCTTCACGCTGGTGTTCAGAAGTAAGATAGGATTATCCAGAGAAAACAAAAAATGTTATTCCTGTGTACAACCGAGTGGAAATCTTTCGAACAACCACACAGAGACAAAGTCTATTTTAAGATGTTTTGGCATGGAAGGGAAAACATCAACAGAGTGAATTGTGTTCTGTTGACCTTTCACTACTTTGCAAAAACACGACTACCTCAATTCAGCATGACAATTTGGAGTTTTTGCTCAAAGTTGCATCTTCACACATTTATCTGTACCATCAGGAGCTTGAGCGATGATAAGAAGAGGGGCGAGAAAGGCGGGACGGCGGTAGAACAGATGGGCGAAGGGAGATCAACGAAAGAGGATTATGCCACGTCAACCCATCATGGCGCTCATAAAAATCAGTCAACCCACACTGCATCGGAGCCACTATGCAACCAGGTTATTTTAAGTCCCGGGTACTACAGATAGTAAACCACCACTCGGAAGGAATGGACGGAAGAGAGTGTGTAAATAAAGTCCACCACAGCCTCAGGCTATTTATTGTATTTTTAAACCCAGCAGGATGATTTGGAAAGGGGAACCTCAAAGGGCAAAGAAATATTCCTGATGGGAATAATAATTGATAGATTCTGGCCATTATGTCAAATTTATTCTTGATTTATTTATGTGGAATATAAGCAACATAAGCGCTATTGATGGATGTGAAGTCTCAAAGCCGCTTTACGGTTGCAACGTGCTTTGTGAATTATATTGCCTCATTACATGTCACGGCGGAAGTGACAGTCACGCCCAAGTTTAGTTTCCCTCCAACCACAACATAAATAAAAGCCTGGGAAAAAAAAAAAGGGGGAAAGGAAGGCTGCCTCGCGGCATATTCTTCCAACAGTAGACACAGTTTAAGTCAAGAAAACCATTTCATCCTCATATTCACATCAAAAGCATTTTAACTTTAATCCTCAACGCCTCTAATTGATGTGTCGAAGTGTCCTTGAGCAAGTCTCGGGAAATGGAGTGAACTCAATTGATTGAGGAATTCAAGCCTCCAGCTCAGAAACTCTTTTTCACAGGACCTGTATTTTGGAACTGTCCTAAAACCAGGGATTGTCAACCGGTGGTCCGCGGCCTTGTAGTGGTCTGTGGCAGTATTGCAGTTGGTCCGCGAAATTAAAAATGAAAATAAATGTATTTTTTTTAAAATAAAATGTATTTATTATTTAGACTTGATTTATTTTGCAGCTAATTTTGTGAATTATTTACCCATCCAAATTACATCAAATGTAGCTGAGATTCCAAATTCCAAATAAATATTTTATGTCAACCTAGAAATGAAAAGATAGTATCAGAAACCGTGTGTTTCCATCTACAATTTTAAACAATCAATATCGGGTAATTTCAACATTAAAAAAAAAAGAAGTCCAGCACTGCAGAGAAAATAGCAAGTCGTTTCAGCACCATGGACAGCGACACTGCTGCTCAGAAGAACTGTCGACATGTTAAGTTGAATTTCCCATTATCTACAATAGAAAATATCAAATTTCTCCACTTTACCATCACAGGTACACTCTGTGGTGACATAATTTTCTGGAAATTCTAGGTTGTTCAAAAAGAGGACTTTCAATACTACTGCTTTAGCTGCTGTGAACAAAATAGTAGGCTATAGATTGAGACTTTCTGGTAGCCAATGTGTCAGTATCAGAGGCAAGGTCTAATCATCTCTTTGAAGGCGTGCCAAAGAGAGGAACTGGGCAATCACAAAGTCACTTGTTCCATCCCACTGCCCAACCTACCAGCTGCCCTTGAAAGATAAACACATTGACGACACGCGGGTAAAGATGGATGCTTTTTTTTTTTCTTTTGTCATCTGTGCAAGCTGATTCTTTTTTAAATATACAACGTGAAAACATAATGCATTAAAAACAGCATTACAGAGAAAACATTTAAGGAAACCAAAGGACACGTGAAGTGCTTCAGTGCGTGCCGCAATTAATATGTCAACGGGTTTCTGTGAAAATGCCATTTTGGCTTTTGTGAGTGTGACTCATTCCGCATGATTTGAGTCACAATTCCTTGAGGCAAATATGTTTTTTTTTTTTTTTGCTTTAATGACACGGACTTTGCTTCTGATAAATCTGAGTAGATTACAGCTAGTTAATGCTCATGGAAGAAAAGCAGGTGGGTAATGTACTGAAAGGCCGTCACTATCTTTCTATAATTCATGTCGTTCATTAATAGACAAGAGGGAAGGAAGTGTATTTACTGTGTGTGCTGCTCTAATGGAAGTCTGCCATCATTTCTTCACTTAATAGTTGAACACAGTCTGCTGTGTTTGTTCATTTGTTTGTATTTGTCCTCCCCTGCTCACAAAAGAGAGATGAATGCATTTAGTGCTTCAATAGAATCGACAAAAGGTTTTACAGTGCCGTTCTTTCTTCACAGAAGCTAAGAGCGTAGCTACTTTTTTTTTTTTTTTTTTTTGCTGCAGGGGAGACAAGTGGAAGCTCGCTTAGTTTGCCTGCTGGTGGCGATGAGGGAGATGGCAAAAGATAAATGTTTTTGTTCTTCACAGATTCAAGGCCTCATAAAATTGGTTGTAATTTGTTTCCTGTAAATATATAAAAGAATACACACGGGAGAAGCAATTTGCATTTTCTTCCACGTCAGCCATGACAGTAAACATTAGCGATAGATGGTTAAAACAGATTCCATTATTTTTTTTCATCTCCTCGCCTCGCATTTGACAAGAGAAGACATGGGAAAATTCTTCAAAGACAGTTTTTGGAATTGGAAGTCGTAATGAAAATCAGGACTTGGACACACTCAAGCGGAGAAAAGCTCCAAAAGGAGGTTTAAGATTGGTTAGGGATTATGGGATGCTGTGACTAAATCATATTATTTTAATATTGTGAATCGATGAACGTATAAAATGTTGGAGTCCTTGTACAAACTTGAAGTGTGTTGAAAATCAAACTGGTTTTACATTTTCAATTCAGTCAGCAAAGATTGGCTTTTTTTCCGGAAAGGTTTTAGCGTTCACAACTCAATTTATTAAATTATGTGCTATGGGAAGTCCCAATACACTCGGCGCTTGTCAGTATATCACGCTTTTCGCAACATCGATTGCTTGAAGCAACACCAGACAATTACATCTGGGTACAAAATTGATCAATAATGTTAATGTGAATACTATGGCGATTTGAAAATTCATTTAATATCAGCCCCCGCGGCAACCATAATGATTTTTCTTTTGCGTCTAGAATCTTCCTAAGTGTAATATTTTAGGGCTTTCTGGTAAATATGAGTAAACTTGAAGGAAAAAGTAGG
The DNA here is from genome assembly GCF_059516105.1 of Syngnathus floridae. Classification (NCBI taxonomy): domain Eukaryota; kingdom Metazoa; phylum Chordata; class Actinopteri; order Syngnathiformes; family Syngnathidae; genus Syngnathus; species Syngnathus floridae. The sequence continues at coordinate 4,310,481 of NC_142431.1, forward strand.
AAAACACAATTCTAGTAGTTTTCTGTATGAAGTATATGACAGAAGATTAAAAAAAAAAAATCTGTCATCTCATTTTGTAATTCTTATCACACTCTCATTTTTATCCGGTTGCCATGCTCCATTGGTTTCCTATTGACTCTTCCACTGAGTTCATTACCCATGTGATCTACACGTGCCAAAGACGATTTATACAATCTTGGAGAGACCTAACAGGCTCTTCCGTGATTAATCTTTTGCTTTTTAACAACGCTGACGTGCAAGCAATAAAAGATTTTGATGAAGCTCCGTCATGAGGCCTGTCAGATTAAGCGTGCCAACTACTAAGAAGTTATTATTATAACTATTTTGATGACGATGATTATTATTATTGTAATTTGATCATTTTATTATTTTACATATATGGGCTCAGAGCTCAATTAACAACCAATCACAGCTCGGTGACATTGAAACAGCTGTTGAGCTCAAACAACAGTGCATAGAAAATGTTTTTTTTTTGGATTCACATATATGTCAGAGCACCATTTTATTTTGTAGGAGCATTAACATGAGTGTCTCAGATCTCCTTTTGAGGTTCCTGGGATCATTTTTCTTTCTCTGCGGAGTTTTCGTCTCACTTGTTTTCTCCTGTTGCTTCTCAAGTTCTGCACTTGTCTTTTTTTTCATTTTACATCTGATCTCGTTGAGGCAATCCGCGGTGTGTACTGTGTGCTTATGAGTTATGAAAGCCAAATATATATATATATATATTTTTTTGGAACTCACAAAAATGAAAGAAGAGTGGGGAAAGTGCGGGCGTTGAACGGGAGGAATCTTGACATTTGCAATTCAGTGCCGAGTCAATGTTTGAAGAAAGTGTTGCTTGATATTTTAAATGATTCATGGAAACTGACTGTAGCGTAATGGATAGAGCAGACCGACTGAATAAACATATGAGCTCTAGAGTATATATATATATATATAAAATATAAAACATATTTTATGGATTATTTGACTAATTACCGTAATTTTCGGGCTATATAACGCACCAGACTATAAGCCGCACCAACTAAAACTCATGATTCTGAGTTCAAAATTTGGCGGCTTATAGTCCGAAATTTACGGTACATACTTTACGATGAAAAAGCAACCAAACAAAATAGTAATGCCAACAGAGCACCACCCCCCCCCCCCCCCCAAAAAAAAATCACCAAGTGTCTGTGAAAGTAAAGACAAATGATGGAAGCAAAATGAAATGTCATTTGAAGCAATGGAGTGAGCCACCATCAGTAAAGCGGGTCAATTGAATTGCAGGGGATGTTCTCAAGTGGCTCTGCCCCGGAGCCTCTGGATTCAAGCATCTTCCTCGAGAGTCAAAAAAACACACACACAATAGTGTGAGCTGCAGCAGGGGACTTGGGGAGGGGGGGGAGTATCGGTATTCTTTTGCAGCTGACATTTCCAGCAAACACATTTATCACCCATATATGTATTGTAATGTATACAGAGGAATGGAGGAGTGGAAACTAAAACCATGGCGGTCATTATACAGGGTGATAATGTTCTTTTTCTTGCTCCTCCTTGCATTCTTGTCTCTTAATGTCTCTGACCTCTTCCTCTTTTATACACTGCCTCCATCTTTCTCTCCTCCCCATGACCTGGATTAGAATATTTTTCCAGATCCCTGAGCTGAACAATACGCTCAGGCACATTAGCATGCAGCCCAGCCAAAAAACAAAAACCCGGCTCAAGTCCCTCCTCTCTATGACTGCCCTGCATGGTTTTGTTTCTCCCTTTGGCATCCGGCCTCCATTTTGCAGTCTGACTTTTCTTTTCGGTCTCCATTTTATTTGCTTTATCCATGTGGGATAGTGCACTGGTTTCTTTTAGGGCCCTTTCCCTTCTTCTCCAGCAATCCTTTCCTCACGCCAAACTCGTTTTCTGCATCTCTTCCTTCTGTCTCGTACATTCGATCCTCTTCGCCCTTCCAGCTGTTCACACTCCACTGCCCTGCCACTGGAGCGCCTGGGAGAGGAGAGCAGCACGGCTCACTTAATGACAGTAATTAATTCTCTTTCTCCTGATCTTAATGAGCCAAATCAGTCACAAGACCAAAGAAGAGGGAGTAGCGGAGGACGATGAAGTGAGCAGAACGAGTGAGAGCGAGACAAGTGCCTCTCATCCTTAATGCATGTAAAACACAGCTCTGACAGCAGCACTCGGCACATGAGGGTCCCAAACACTCAGCTGGCGGATCACTTGCACCCCGTCTGCTGCTCACACACCTCTCGAGCTCTCTGGAGGGACCTGCAATCAGGAATCTTATCATCTGCCCCACGTTGTTTAAGCAATGAAGATGTATCTAGCATCCGTAGCATAGGTGTCAAACTCGAGGCCCGGGGGCCAGATAGGGCCCACCAAATAATTTTTTGTGGCCCACGAAGACAAATTATGCATTGACTTCTGTGTCAATGCAAAAATTACAAATTGTCTTCACTTATAAAAATATAAAAAATATAAATCTATATAATAAATATAAATAGAAAATGTTTATTTAAATATTTATTTATGTTCACTTTTCATTAATATTTGAACAATTTTTACTACTTTCTGATTTCAAAACTAATTATTCATCAGTTTGTTGTGTAGCCGATACTGTATACGATATAAGGCATTGAAAATGATAATGGACCTCCGAAGCAAAGTATGACTACGATGCAACCCGTGACAAAAATGAGTTCGACGCCCCTGATCTATAGATTATCGTAACCATGCATCAACAAGTCCACAAAAAAAAAAATCTGGTCAAATTACTGATGTAAGCACACACAGCCACTACGTCAACTGTGTCAAATGAGCATCTTCAATTGGCCGGGATTTAAGTCAGCTGTGTTCACACCCACAACGGCGCAAACACCCATTTTGAACTGCGCCCGCTACGAAAATGTTAAAAATTCCACCCATGCAATAGACTAGACCCAAAAATTGTCACATTTTGGTCAAAGACACAGATTAATTAATTTATAGATAACTATTTATATAGTTTTAATTAGAAAAGAATAGTTATTATTTATAATTGTAAATCAAATTTATTTTGTTTTATGTTGTTATGAACGACAGCACTCTTACAGCTGCAGTTTTTTTTTTTTTAAGTGCTCTATAAATGAGGTTGAGTTGAGAATTGTTTTTGTTTGTTTGTTTTTCTGCCGTGTGTATTGGACGGCTGAATATTTTTATTTCTTATCAGAGCCAGTGTGCCGTCTGGAACTCCTACTGACCAATTAATCACACAAGCAAAGCATTAAACAAGAGCCGTATTCTCCCACTATTTAACACTTAGGGAGCATTTGAATCCTTTTCGCATTGCTTTCGAATGAAAGCACAGAGATCTCAAAGGAGTCATTTAATTTTATTAACCGGTAGGGGAAGAAAACACAATTTGAGAAACTGATCTGTGTGTAAGAGGAAGTTTAAAAATGTGTATGATGAGCAGTATATGCATTTTATCAAAACAGCGTTTTCCAAAAAAAATCGAATTTCCTGTATTAAAAAAAAAAAAAAACAGAACAATGAATGACAGCAGGGTTTGCACCATACATCTGATTTCCATCTCATTTTTTAAGTGCATGCCAATCTTCACAGCTTGATCTAAAGGCTTTGTTAGATCCCGTATGAGCGTGACTCACTCCGATGTGGATCTCCCGGGAAAAAGACTTCCACTTCTTCAATAATATGTCATCGTTAAGTTTTAAGACATCATATTAGAAAGACTGAACTGACACTGGAGACAAAGGATTGACTGGGAGGTGTCAAACACAATGTATTGAGAAATTCTGTGAGCTACCTGTTCACAAACATCATATTAGTGAAATTACTTTAGGTTGACAAATTTCTTGCAAAAAAGTAACTTTTTATTGTGCTATGTCGTTCATTTATTCTAAAATATTTTAATCCGGCACTGAAATTTTACACAGATGCTCCGATCGATAGACTCTTTAAATAAACTGAGGTTTTTTGTGTCAGGTTGAAGTGGAGAGGACTAAGAAGAAGAGGAGGAGGAGGAAGAGGAGATACACCAACTGAGTATTAATAGCTCCCAATCACACAGAGAATCCGTCCAAGACGGAGAAACATAAGAAGGAGGATGATTCGTGCGGAATATCCATTACACTCTTGTCTGTGTGCTGACATTTCCAACTGTGAAACAATGTATGCGGGGTTGAGGAATGATGTCCCACTGCCACATGTGACCCATTTCATTGTGTGAAATGCAGTGATTACACCGGCAAAAACACAGAAGCCCAAACAATAGCGGGAGGTCACCTTGAAACAGCTGCTAGCCCGAGGAGAAAATGACTCAATTACAGACACCAGGCCAAGAAGGACTCGAGCAGAGACCACAGGAAAGATAAAGAAAAAATATGGATGAGGCCTTTTAGAGAGTTCATATTTTATCATAAAAAAAGGGGCTGCGCTGTTGCGAGAAATGTTTATAAAGCGCAATGTTGGATTCAGTTGTGGATTCGATTGGAAGCACTTTAATAAATTCAGTCAAATCTACAACCTACGCCATAACCTGGAGTAAAATGAATTGGAATAGGTGCTAAGGGAATGAGCTGAATGATATTAAAGATTCATGAACGCTATGAACTTTACAGCATATGTAGATCAATTATTGGCAACAAAAGACAACAAATCACACTTTGGCTGTTATGCACTATAAAAGCGTGTGAATTCTATTTGCCGTTCAAAGCTCTTCTGCGTTTTCTTATCTTTGGATTATTTTATGTTGGTTTAATTTAGAAACATTTCATTTTGTCTTAGTTCGCCTGTCATGACTACTAATATAAATTAATTGTTCAGCTATTAAATTGTTTGGTGTTAAATATCTACAGAAAAAAATGCAAGAGATTTTATAGTTAGAGTTGTTACCAACATGTTTGTTTCACGGAATATTTTTTTTATTTATCTTGCTTCGAACAACTTTTTTATTGGGCTATCATACTTGGACCATACTTTCTGAGAACTACCCATTTTCTATGTTTAGAGTTTGAGCTGCTCCTCTTGTCCAAGCTTTAAAACAGACAACTTCAGACAAGCATCCTTGCCATTTTCTCGCTCATGCTAGCCACTGAAAACAAACATTTTCGCTACATTCAGAGCCGAGCAGCACTTGGCTCAGACATTCTTCACTGGATACTCTAAACCAGGATTTCATCCCTTTGCAAACTAGATGAAAAAATTTAAAACATGTGAGAAATGGAAATGTGCCCGGTTTCTGCCTGTCAAATCAATATATGAAAGCAGCGGCTTATTGTTTATGCAAATTCAGATGACCATTTCAAACCAATGTAGCTTGACAAGAGTATATATTTATAGCAAACGCTGGAGACTAATGACTCACTTGATGTCTCACTTGCAAAGCTGTGGTTCAAATGATTACGTGTAATAACTTCAAAAGTAACAGATGATGTGAAAATAACCTTTAGTTATTGAACAAGCACTTGAAAGTAAGATTTTAAAAGGCACATTTTTACACAGTAATGACCCGGAAAAAGATACTGAACCTGTTTTTAAGAAAATAACAAACATGGGTGTGTAAAAGTCATCCTCGTGGATTTATTGTTTCGCACAAGGTTCTTACCGAGACTGTTCTCATGATGAACGTTTCCTAACCCCGCCTAACCAAACAACTCCGATGTTTAATGCATAGGTGTCAAACTCGAGGCCCGGGGGCCAGATACGGGCCGCCAAATCATTTTATGTGGCCTGCGAAGAAAAATTGTGCATTGGCTTCATGTGTCAATGCTAAAATTACAAAAATTGTAAAAAATAAATAGAAAAATTGCTAGAAATGTTTATTTGCATTCATTTTTTAAAATATCTAAACAGTTTTACTTGTCTCTGATTTCAAAACTAATTATTCATCAGTTTGTTGTGTAGCTTATACTGTATACAATATAAGGCATTGACAGTCATAACGGGCCTTCGAAGGAAACTATGAATACGATGTGGCCCTCGACGAAAATTTGGACAGTTTAAAGGAAGGCGGAGCTTTTTAAACCTTTTTTTTAACTTATTTTCACATGTGCGGAGTCTTTATCCTCTGAAAGCAACCAACATAAATGGTTGGGATTTAATATGCTGAAAAATAAAAAAAAGAAAACAATAAAGTTGATTGCATTAAAAGTAAAGCTAATGTTGCTATTCCCCTGTCACTGACGCATTCCCCTCACATCTCCATCATTCCTGGAAACATCCTCCCTGAAGAGTCAGTGGCATGTAGGCCACTATATATACAGTAGGATGCTTTTTCTTGTGCCTGGGGCTGTCAAGCCTTTGCGGCAACCAGCCAGTCTCACTACAGCTACACATCAAACACAAATACGGTTACATACTGTACACTGCATACTGCACACATGCTGTTCTGATTAAACATCAAGGTACATACATGGTCCATATATTTGATAGAATGTATTGGCAGAGAGTGGAGGCAAACAAGGAGTGACAGCAAGTTGGATATCCCGCTTGAAAGATATTAGATGTTGAATTAACATATATGCATAGAAAATGTCAATCAAGAATCAGTGAACCTCTAAACATCAAATAATTGTCTATTTTGTTTCTGGTTTAGCGAGTGGACCCGAAAAGGTTTTTCGGCAGGCCACAGCTACACTGGCCTTAAGCTATGACCATGGCCCCATTCTGCCAGGAAAACCAATTACTTAGCGTTTCAAAGCCCTGTGAGTGCCTGAAACGCTCCCATCATTTAACCATAAGACACTCTAACTTCACTCACTGTGTTGCCTTGCAGCATAGGGGACATGCTGGAACACAAATACAAAGCCTCCAACAAATATCCGGAAAAAGCCTGGATCCTTAGCGTCACCGTCTGTGTAAAAAGTCGTTTCTAGCACTTCATTTTTTTAACCCAGTGGATGTGTTTGGTTGAGTTGACAAAAATATGAAAAAAAAAAAGGGGGATTGTTTACGCCTGACAGTAAACTTTTACTATAATACAATAAATAATAATGAAAATTACAATCCTAAATAAAATCTTGAATTTTTTAAACTACTGAAATACATACTGCCTATGTTATATATATATATTTATGCCTTGTGAATATTTCCAAAACTGCCTCAATGCCGAATGAGTTAATGAAAATAAAGACGTGAGGGTAAAGAAGAGAAACAAAAAAAATAAATAAAAAACAAGCGGGAGAAACAATCCGATGCAGATCTGGCCGGCCGCTGGCTATGACAAAGTGGAGCACTTATGCATGAAGGATGTGACTTTGTCGGTGACATCACTTCTTCTGCTGATCCCGCTAAAAAGCAAATATGTTTTATAATTCATTGTGGCTCTGACACAGGTGGGGGGGGGGGCAGACACACAAGTGTCATAGTCATGTTAAAAGGTGCAGAGGATCCTACTGAGACATTAACACATCTGAGCATCTGGTGCATGAGAGCAAATGGAAGGTCAAGAATGTTCTCTCCAAGTGCGCGTGTCAGGTAATGGTTAAGGAATACAACTGCTACAACACCTACAGTATTTTCCGGACTATAAGGCGCACCTAAAAACCTAAAGTTTTCTCAAAAGCCGACAATGCATTTTATAGTCCGGTGCGCCTTATATATGGACCAAATTCCTCAATTTAAACTTGCCCGAAGCATTGTGTCATGAAATCAATCATAAGTGGCCCGCTGAAGACTATGAATCATGAAGCAAAAAGACTATGGATCATTATTTTGTGATTATAAGTAATTTGTTGCATCTGAAGTTGAAATAAAAAAGATAAAATGGAGAATGATATGATTTGGATTAAAAATCTGACATGATGCATTAATGGTGCGCCGTATATAAGGACAAAGTTTAAGGACAAAGCCTTCTAGTCCAGAAAATACGGTACTTGTTTCATCTCATCCATCTCCCTGGACTCACAGCTTTCTTCTTTAACCAAGTACACGCCTTAGGCCTCATCATCCATCCCAACTGCCCCACTTGATGCTTGGCTGAATAATAGGCGTCATGCCCGAAAGAGATATTGATTATGCACAAGAATGAGTCTTTAGTGGCTCTAGTTTATCACCCATAAAGAGTCACCATACAAGTGTATGCTAGATATCATATAGCTTAACTAGACAGGATACAATATAGCTGCTAGCAAGGATCTTTTTACATTATAGCAGGCGTTCAGATTTATTTTGAGAACTACCGTGTCCAGTAAACACAACATTTGATTTCAAATGCAACCCTGCTGCCACATACAAAAAGTCTGCACACCCCTATTCAAATGTCCATTTTTTGTAACATTATCATTCTTAGTAATTTAAATATTATTATTTCAAAACAGTTCCCACCATTAATGTGACGTATAACCTACACAACTCAATTTAAAAAACAAGAAATATTTTTTCAGAACTGCACACAAGTGTGCATTCCATCTTCGAAAACTTAGCTGGACAGTTAAAATGCAAACCAATGCACCCGCACAGGCAGCAAGGCGTGCAGCTCGGGGAGCAGATCAACGCTTGATTATCGACCCTCATTGTACCCGCACGCTAAGCAGAATCTAATCGGATGACTTCATTTACATCTCATTTGCATAATAGCTCAGCCAAAGCAAGGACATTCGCCCGCTAGTGTGTACTTGGACTGATTCTCATTCTGAAAAGAAGTTAGGGTTGGAGTTTTAGTCTAATGAAGCTAAGTATATAGGGCCTTAGTCATCTCAAGCAGACAATTTGTCGAGGCCACTGATAAACAGTGTGCAACAACGCTGCGGTTTCTTTGCTGTTGCGTAACCATCTTTGCCACTAATTAAGGAGCTAATAGTGGCCAACATGTTGGCGCAGTTGTGTGAAAAGCATTCACTGGCTTGCATGTTTTCATTCTAAACAAAGCAGTTAAAGTTTTGCAAATAATTACATGGTTTAGAAATGAAAGTACTTTACTTTCCTGACCTTGCTCATAATTGTATTTAAAAAACAAAAAGTGAATTCTTATTTTCTGCATGGCGGAGGAAAAAGAGAGATTCCTCTGTATAATGATTTCCGTATAAATTAATGGTTGGTGCTCATAATGTGAACAATTAGAAAAATTAAAATAAAAAAATGATATTAATTATATTAAATTAAAAAAATATAGAATCACAATGCACACTGGATGTATGTAAGGTGAATAGTTTGACTTAATTAAGCTCACAATATATCACATCAACACAAGTACACCTTATTAAAACAAAATAATTCACGGCTTTATATACTGTAAAGACATTAAATTCATATTGAACACAATTGAGATTTCTATAGTGTTATCCTCGACAATTCTCACATGGCTCCTTTTGGATCAATTAATTGCCCAACCCTGACTTATATGACTACAACTGAATAAGTCATTTAGTGCTGTAGATGAATGAAGAAGAAAAAAAAAGTGGGATACATTTATTGTGCAAAATGAATTATCCACTTTGAAAATAATTTTGTGTTCCTTTTTTGTCTTGGCAGTGAAAATTTTGAGAAAAATATTTTCCATGGCCAAAAAAAAAAAAAGTACTTGAGTACATGCTGCTGTGAAAGTTTTCATTTGATCTCAGTGTTATTCTAGCTAGCTATTCCTGGCTTCATTCAGTGAGCGAGAGAGTTAAAAAAAAATCTCCTTGGTCAAAGTAACAAAGGTTGACTGAGACAATGAACGAAGAAAAGAGTAAAAAAGGAAGACGAGAGTCTGTTGTGTTCCAGCAGTGGAAAGTACTTGTCGCTCCAATCTGCTGCCGTGTTTGTTTACCCTCTTCCCGATGTGAACATCTATGGATGGCTGCAGCCATCAATTCTCCACCCTAACACACACTGCACACAAACAAGCCCCCCCCCCACACCTACACATTTCCTTAGCCTTTCTGGACTGACTCACTTGTATGCATTCCTTCTAGACACATCTTAACCTACTTCTTTGCATAATTCCTATTCACAAGTTCTCAGGCATCTCTCAGGCAATATGAAGAAGCTTTATAGTTTCGAACTAAATGTATTCTTTCAGGGTGGTACGAGTGCTGACTCATGGGAAATGAAAAGAAGCGATATAGATGTAGCATATGGGTGGTACAAAAAAAAAACATTTAGTGGATTATAAACAGAAATATTCTTCGGGTGAAAACCAGCATTAGAGCGAATAAAGGAAGAAAATATGTTGGTTACATATTCATGTGGTCCCTGTCCCTTGCACGGGCTTTCACGCTATTGCGTAACCGCTGACGCACTATATGATCCGTGAAAAAGCGAGAATCAGTCTTGCTCGGTTGATCCCGAGGTCAGTAGCAAGCCGAGCGCTGTGGGGAGGGGGGGGGGGGGAGGGATGAGAGGAAAAAAAAGAAAGATGGACTGAAGGAGGGCTGCGAGGGCAACCCAATGGTTAGGTTGGAAACTGGCGAATCGACGAATTGTGCATTGTAGCTTACAGGGCTGTCTGAACTTAATGCCGAAGGGGAATGACAGGAAGGGACAAGAATGTGAATGAAGAGTCGAAGATAAATGTCGGAAGGGCAAAATGCACCGGAAGGAGCAAATATGAGAAAATCAATATAGCTTGGCTTTTAGTTTGAACACAATAAAAATGAATTCCCCAAAAGTCGGACATATTGGAAACTTACAGGGGAAAAATTCACAACAATTTAGATTTGTGCTTGTAAGAATGTCAAGAGGTTTTGTCAGGTTAGTTGTGTATTTGTTTAGACACGAGAACAAAAGCCACAGGTCCAGAGAGAGTTTTTCATTTACGTGTTTGCTGACCTCTTGAGGAGCAGCTGGCCTTAGCTGAAATCAATTTGACCAATAGCCTCAATTTTCAGCCAACTTCCGATTTCACATCGACAATTCCGAGCTGTTTTTTTTTGATCGAGTAATGAGGAGTTGAACTCAATTTCAGGTTTAGCTTCTGGCGATTAATAGCCTGTTTACCAAAAGTGCAAGCAACACATGCCAACCTCAATCAATTCCACCTTGGGCTGATTAATCTCAATAAGTAATTCAAACCGGGGTGACATTTTTCCAACTAACATACAAAGGCAGGCGAGTGATGAAGATGAAGCGGTCAAAATCTTTGCAAACTTTGCATTGACTTTCTTTCACCTGGACTTTGTGACTTTGACAACAAACAAGACATTCTTAGTCCAAATCTTTGTTGCATTAGGATTAAATGCTTGCTCTCCTCCTAAACAACTTCTCATTACTCTCTGAAAGGACTTCATTGCCACAATGGCAGCTCTCTTTCTCCCACTCGAATAAAATTGATCAGTCCATAGATCTTATTAGTGTTTGTTATTCTCAATTTCTACAAATACTACCTTGTTTTAAGGTGATTACACACTGCGATAAAGTTCCCTGAGGTGAATTTTAATCTCCTCTTTGGCTAATTTCATGAAGCTAGTCACCCTTAACAACAGGGGGAAAAAAAAAAACTCAATAAAGTTCTGGTCTTTTTTTTTTCCCTCGTGCAAGTTTTGCAGAGCAGTGGTGATCATTTCGAATCCCTAATGTCGTTGCTTTGCATGCCCTTAGACAAACTGGAACACTCAGTGGACTCCACGTGGAAAAACACGGCTCCTTTTCATTCTTGTTACACAACAGCACCAATATGAACTTTTCTAGTTGTGCTACGAGTTAATTGTAATACGAAAGCATTACAGTCAAGATACTAAATAAGATACAATCTAATCTGTCTTTTGCACCTTTAAATAAATAAAAAATAAAAATTAAATAAATAACTAAAAATAAATAAATATAATTTGTCTTATATATGTTTTGTCATTTTTTGGGTTATATTTCTAGGTTGTTATGTACACGTGCAACATTGTGTCTTGACTTTTATTTTCCATAATGGCAAAAACTTGTCCTGATAATTCAATGTGACGTTCATCAGCAGTAGCTGAGCGTGGACATCCAGCTGCCACACACCTGACTGTGCTATGTTAGCGTGACCATGTCACCCACACGACACGGTATGGCATGCACGAAAAAGCTTGACGGGCACAGCTAAAAAAAAATGAGACAGGAGTTAAGGGTCCATTCAATTCTCCGACATGGTGCTCAAAAAGTCACAAATGCATCATTACGATCCACAGATGCAACCAAATGTCAGGTCTAATTTACCAATCAACTTCTTATCATCTGGAAAAAGAGCTGCCACATCCAATTAGTTGCCCCCATAGATTAACATTCAGGTACACACAAATGCATCTTCTCACGCTCATTAATATTCACTGCTTCCAAGGAGCGTGGGTGATCCATATTAGAGCAGACGCTCATCATTTTCTGTTAAACAGCAATAATTAAGGTCGTCCCTCTTGAGCATGCGTGGCGGACATCATTTCTTTCCGTCACTCATCTGTCACGCAACACTCGACACGTTCAACTCATTACAGAAAACATCTAATCTCAGTCCCATACATATGTCAGATGAGCAAGTTTAATGAACACAAATGATTGACCACTGGCAGAGGAGCCACTAAAGCAAACACACTTGAAGCTCAGTAGAAAAAGAAGCTGCAGTACCTTTGTTTCTACCTATAGATTGTAGAGAGACAGGGTCCGGAGAGAGAAAGGAAAGAACGAGGTCATCCCGGGTAGAACACCGCAGCAAGGCAGCAAGAAAGTTGCAATAAGTTGTAGTTAGTTTTGAGTAAGCCTCAAGAAGGTCCGCTTAAACTTTCATGCACAATCATGCAAATGGTCACGAGAAGCGCATTCCACAGACAAAACTAAAGCCAAGACTTTGACGAGTGCCACTATGTTTGATATCGGGAGGTTATCATCGGTGGCCCGATACCAGCCACCGATACTTAAGTTGCCATTTTGTGGCTGGGCTACAATCAGGGAATAAATAACATGCACGACTGAGAATTAGTATAATTCCAAACAACAATAGTGCACTAAAGTAAAATTACAATTTAAAAGAAGATGAAACCCAGCTAATAAAATTAATTTGGTATCCAATCTAGTTCGCAGGTGTCAAACTCAAGGCCCAGGGGCCAGATACGGACCCCCACATTATTTTATGTGGCCCACGAAGACAAATTGTGCATCGAATTCATGTAAAAAAAAATTAAAAAAAAAGATATTACTAGCAATTTTTTTATTACCATCGATGTGTAGCCGATAGTATATATACATAATCTGAGATAATTAATTTGGGTTGACAATTTTAATGGCTGTCCAAAGGAAACTATGACAACGATGCGACCCGTGACAAAAAACAGTTTGACACCCCTGATGTAGTTTGAAAGTAGCTAAAATATATAACTCGATTTTCTAAGGTGTCACACAGCAAAGGTCAGTTTAGAACATTTTAGTCACTTGCATGTTTGCTACAGAGTGGTGCACACAGTTATGTAATCCACAGGAAACTGGGTAAGACTAAGGTGGGATGAGATCACACCATGCTGACATCGCCCGATGCTCCTCCCTCCCCCCTCCCACCCATGAGAGCATTGCAACAAATGCGCACAGACAGGTAGCGAAGGCACACGGTGTAAAATTCTGCCCCAAAACCAAGTCAGGTGGAGAGGACAAACATCTAAGTGAGATGTACAAAGAAAGTGAAGAGTACCTTGCTCTGCCTTCAGGTGTGCGAGGCCTTAAATAGAAACATCAGACAGAAAGAGAACCAAATCAAGATGAGCACACCGATACAACATGTATTGTCATTACGCATGCTTTGCAGGATAGCAAACCATGACTACCAAAATAAAAGCTTCCCATAGTGCATTTGAAAGCTTTTGTTGCATTAATATAAATCCAGAAACTATTGCAAAAGTGACAGTACCGTATTTTCCGGACTATAAGGCGCACCTAAAAACCTAAAATTTTCTCAAAAACCGACAGTGTGCCGACTCTCTTATATATGGACCAAATTCCTAAAATTAAACTGGCCCGAAGCATTGTGTCGTGAAATGAATCATAAGTGGCCCGCTGAAGACTATGAATCATGAATCAAAAAGACTATGGATCATTATTTTGTGATTATAAAGTCATTTGTTGCGTCTGAAGTTGAAATAAAAAAGATAAAATGGAGAATGATTTGATTTGGATTAAAAATGTGACGTGATGCATTAATGTGCGCCTTATAGTCCTGTGCGCCTTATAGTCTGGAAAATACGGTAGTAACTAGTGATTTTCTAAGACATTTTGAGTTTGTCTTTAGACTCACCTGGTGTTCTATGGACTGCTGTGGGTTTCCCAAAAGATAAAAAGAAGAAGAAAGCAAAGAAGTTTGGAATTAGCAACACACTTCAACACGTTTATTTTGCATGTGAATCTAGCATGCAAAAGCTAAAAAAAAAATTGACCCCATCACTCAAGAGTTCATGTAAAGAGCAAAGAGCTGCCCCTTAACATGCACGATCAAAATTATTACTTCAGTTGAAATCTGCTGCGGAGAGAGAGGAAAAAATTAATCTGTCCCATCTGCTAAGGGAGCCAGATTGAGGTTAAACATTTGACAAAGAACTCATAAGAAATCGAATATTGTTTGGATAAGATAATATTCGGCACCCACGTCACACCGGGTGCCTCACACTCAGGTAAAACATAAATCTACACGAGGATTTATGGTGTCGAGAGTTGTTTTGGATCTCAAAATGTTCTTTTGTACCTCCATTTAGACCCTTAATGCTCATTGCAACCTCTTCTTGACACAAATTCAACTCCCAATGAGGATTTTCAGGGGAATGCTCAGTTTTGTTTTGTTTTTTTTAGTAGGAACTCACTTATCGATGACTTCTAAAAAAAAAAATCAGAGCGTCATAAAATGTGGATGTTATATTGCAAAATATACTAAAATAAATGTGGGAATATAAAAACAAAGTAACTCAATTATAATAGAAGAGTACACTGAATAAAAATAATATTTAATCATTATTTGCTCTTTTATGTCTACCATTTTGAGATTTTCTTTGAAATAGAAACTTTGATCGTGCCTCTGTCGCACCACTGGATTAAACCATCCATTTTTTTATCCTGCCCACACCCTGGATTGGTCGCCAGCCATTCATCTGTCTCTAATCAGCAGCAATAAGACATATAAAGAAGTTCCAAACAGAACTGAATGACTGGTCGACAGCCTATCAAGATAAATGTGTGTCCAAGTCAGGTTGAGATTTGTTTTCCTGTCCCCGCTAGGGAATTCAAAATGGCTGCTACTTCTCCTCCTACGTAAGAAGGATGACATTGGCAAACGAATGGGAAGGACAAATCGTGGCTGTTGGGGAGGGGGGGGGGGGGGGGGGAGACGATGGCCGGCTGAAGGACGGCAGCGCCGCTCCGGCTTTCGAGCACAAATGAATGCTTTACGCTTCAACGAGCAGCCATCGCTTTCTCTCCCTCCCTTCCTCCTTTTTTTTTTTTTTTTTTGTGTGTTGCATGTATGTGTGAAAATGTTAACGCGTGGATTGTGTTTGCGTGTCAAACGACCAGTTCCAGATGCAGATAAAGCCCTTTCTCTTGATGCGACATGCTCCAGAACAAGCCAATGTACTGTTGAGGACATGTGGCCCGAGCGTAATCCCTGCTCTATTTTCACAACTCAAATCCAAACATCATTTTCAGCTTGGGCACAAGGCACAAATGCCCTCTGCACTAAAATCATGCAAGTCCCTGCACCATTTTTCTTTTTTTTTTTTTTTCCGCCCCGTGACCTACTTTTGATAGTAAGATTATTGTAACTGTCATTTTTTCCCCCCCATGTCTGTTTATTAATCCCTAAAGCTAAGCCTGAAGGCACCATTTCAGCACTTGCTTAACAGTTTGCTCGCCCCAGCCATCAATTACTGGCGTTCTATCAAACCGGTATGTATTTTAAAGCAAAACAGGTCTTCATTCCAGATAAAGCACGTGGGATTTTTAAATTAGCCCTCATTTTACATCCTCATTAAATAATCCATTGTAGCTCTTAATAACCTTGACCTTATGAATATCATATTGTAATAACCCGAGGTTTTAAAAGGGACTTCAGATCACCACGAGTTAATTGAATTGAAAAAAAATGGGGCCTGATATCTACCTCATTACCATAAAGGTACGAATATTTCCATAGCTAATAGGAGGGACGTAATGTCGTTGAGATAAACGATGACAGTTAAATGGAGCACATGGTGGATTTGCCAGCCAAAAATCGCCGGTTGTGGAGCGAGGGGTGTCTAATTTAAGCGCGGTGTCCTGACACAGTTAGTCACACTCGTGTATCTTCATTCACATGGGACGAAAGTCTAAATGTGTTTCAAAAGCTAACTGCTTGTGGTGCAACCGCACATTAAAGAGAAAAAAATGTTACATACGCTGAAATGAACAAAAACTGGTTGAACTCGAATCCTACATCGCAATTATTATCCACGCCATTGAGTATGATTTTCTCAATATGCCTTAATTATGTCATTTTGAGTCATGCATGGAGCCATTTTCTGTACCATTTGTGCTCATTACGATCGTGGGTAAGCTTGAGCCTTTCCCAGCTGACTGAAGAGGCGGGAATCATGCATCGTTCGCCAATACTTTGGTAAAATAATTGAAAAGAAAGAAAGAGAAAAAGCTTCCATGTGAGTCATAATTGCCTTGCAATAGCAAAAAAAAAAAAAAAAAAAAAGAAACCTTCTTAAAATTATCCAATAGTAGCTTCGAACTCTTAATGTAATACTTTTGAAATTTCTTGGGGCTTGGTCATAATGCAAAATTTATTTATTTATTTATTTATTTATTTATTTATTTATTTATTTATTTATTCCATTTTTTATCTAGATTAAGTTTGCAATGTCTGAAAAGAAAAGAAACAATACATAAATATATGAACAGATATATCCCAATCAAATTTCTACAAATGCATATTAGTCTGGACACTCTGGCCCTTCAAATTAGATTTAAAACAGAGTTGTTTAATGTCTACTTTCTACTTATGATGTTGTCCTGGATGTCTCGGTAATTCAATTGACAGTGCTGACTTCGAGTGTTGGTGTGTGAGTGCAATAAATCTGTTGCGATCAATTTTAAAATGCAGACACAGGATGCAATGCAAGTAATTAACATGTCTGTCTGCAAATATGAATACGACGTGTCTGACTGAGGCTTTCCGTTCAGAGATATGGAACTGTCAGACCCGAGATGTCCAGCAATGCAATTTAGTAGTTTAGTCATTGGCCTGGGGCCCATCAAATGTGTACAAAGTGTCTAGGAACGTGACCTTGGAAATGTCTGTCTCTAATACTCTCCCTCGAAATCCCTTCATTGTCATCTTCACATTTCTTCCGGATTTAAATCAACTCATTGTATTGGCTTTCTAAGCCTTGCGGGCTAGCAGGCTACAATTAGGACGGTGGCTAGCTAAACACGACCCAAGCTGACTCCACTCAGTCGACCATCTGCCGGTTTTAACAAACAGTTCGAGGGTCTCGACAGACGGCGTGTACGCTTGACGTGCAGAGTAAATATTCACAAGTTTTAACAGATGCACATGAATGGGGGTGTTATGATCAACAGAATGCTAACAGACAGGTGTGCTGGCACTTGTTTGGATTTACCGTAATTTTCGGACTATAAGCCGCACCAGATAAAATTCGTAATTCAGGGTTCAAAATTTGAGGAAAAAAGGAGCGGCTTATAGACTGAAATTTACGGTAATTGCAACTTCGTTCCGTTAAAAGGTTGAACGAGCACTTGTGGACTCGATGTAGGGAATTCTGTCATTTGTCGGAAGTCTTGCATTTGTGAAGGCGTTGCTCTGGTAAATTTGTCGTCTCTGTTTCCATTATCTTCCTAATTACCGCTCCGTGTCTCTGTTGCATAATCAACAGTCAGCCACATCACTTAATGGCAAGCAAAGGAGGAGTAGCGGGTCATTGTGATCACTATTCATGAAGGAACTTGGTCTCTAGATATGTGAGGAAACTTGACAAAAACAAACGAGGGATGTTTTTGCTTTTTAAAACAAGGATATCATCGGTCCCTTGGGGCTTTATTAGATTCAAAACGGCCCCTGCAATGACTGCTAAGCAAAAGCAATGGGCAAATAGGTTGAGAAAAAAAAATGAGGATAAGTCCACTTTTACCGCTTGACTGCTCCGCAACCAGCACATCGTGTGCTGTTCTGAACAACGGCCATAGGCAACCTCTTGGGATTTAAGCTCGCCAAACATCTCAACTTGAACGATAAACAATATTGGAAACAAAAACAGTTAAATTGTTGCTCATAAATATAGATGGTTTAAGTACCTTCGATTTGTGCAGTTGCACATTGTGTCTCGATTGCACTAAAATAGAATTCAGTGAGCATTCCCCTGATGTTTAATCCCCCCAGGAGTGGAGCCAGTCTGATTTAGACTGGCAAGAACAGGTCAGCAGAGGAGGTAATTCAACATGGTCGTGTTCATGTTTTTTAAATTTACAATCCCCCACACATGAAGAAAAAATACTTCCCAAGATCATAGTGGTAGTGATGTTCATTTTTTTTATGTAACGGCATGTGATTTCTTAAAAAAAATAAAAAATAATAAGCTATTCTTGGCATCAGAAATTTATAAATGGCTCCCATAGGATAACACAAATACAGTATACGCCAAAAAGAACATGGATATAATCGAGTAGATAAAAGATTTCATCGAAGATGTGTGCCATCCTAACATTCCCCTCAAAAACGATTACCTTGGCACAGAAAAAGAGGAAATGAAATTCATCCCAAACATTTTGTACCTTCGGGTCCCTGCACGTCCTTGCAGGAGCTGAGTCACTTTCCCGGAGAAAAGATAACTTTGATAAGAAAGTGTTGTAACTTAAGTCATACTAAGCATTATATCAAAACTAGAATGGGACTTGGTGGCAAAGACTTTCATTAGGGACAATCAATCGAAATTAAAATCGGCGATGAACTATACCATGGGTGCATTTTGTCATTATTAGTATGGATGAGTAAACAAAGTGCGGTAAAACTTTGTAGCAGAAGCAATCGATAACTTTGGAGCGAGAGCACATAATCGTCAAAATATTAGACATTTTGTTGCTGTCTAATGAAAAACACAAGGTAGAAAATTAAATTCCAGCCTCAATTGTGACACCTCCATATACAAGAAAAGAAAATATCGCTTAACAAAATATTGATTTTAGAAGCTACTTTTTCTTTGTCTATTTTTTTGCTGGTGCGACTATTGCAACAGTGGCTGGCAAATAAAGAGAAATGATGATCGTAAAAAGCAGAACTGGAAATTGTTTTATAGTCATGGCAACAAAGAAAAATTTTTATAAGACGTCCCTGTCAAGGCTGCTCAGTTTCAATGCGACTGGAAGTCAACAATAAGAACTGAATGTGCGCTGAAAAATCTTTTGACCATTAATCACCACCACATTGGATTTAAAATGCTTTTCATTGGACAGCAATGATAGACAAAGCCCATTTGATGTTCATAAAAAAAACAATGAGTGGCAGCCATCTTACCTTCAGTGCAGTATGGTCCAACAAATCCAGTCCTGGAGCAATCACAGTAGGTTTCTCCATCTGCCAGTGAGCAGATTCCTCCATTCTCGCAAGGGTTCTCGGTGCAAAGGCCTAACATCTCTAAACGGACTTTCTGACTGTTGATGAGTGCGGGAAGTTTACTTCCGTAGATAAGGTCGGTGATGATCCCCTTGAATGGTTTTAGCTCACGGACGGACGGCAAGGTAATGGCGGACGTGCGGATATCTCCTGGAAGTCCACCGAGGAATAAGTCGCTTATGATCTTCATGAACTGCCGCTGAGGCCGGACCTCCGCCGTCTTGGTCTGGCCGTCCACGGACAAGCCGGTCCGCAAATTGTGTCTGTTGATAGCGGCAAAGTGCCAGCGGCTGTCGTTGACCATTTTATCGGACGTGATGGTGGTTTCGGCGCAGTCGATGCTGAAGCGAAGATTCATCCTGCCCTCGGATAGAGTGAGGAGTAAGAAGTCGCAGTATCCGCCGTCGTCAAAGTAAAGCATGAGGCCTTCTGATTGGGAGGTCTTGAACTGGAAGGTCAGGTCGCTTCTAGAGCTGGCATCCCAGCGTAGGTATCGAGCCCACTGACCTTCAGAGCCAGTAAACTCTAATCCCACACTCAGGGCCAGCACAGAACTTAGCAGAAGGAGAACTTTCCCAGGGCGACTGTTTGGATTCATTGTAGGGAGTAACAGAAAGCACCTGGAAGCGATTTGAACTTGATTCAGGTCCTCTTAAAGTGACACAAATATTTGCTTAGGGCAGTTTTCTAAGATGCATCTGATATATCGTATAATCCTCATTGCTTTAAAATATTTTTTTTTATCTCTGATCAAATATTGATAATAAATGCAATCTATACTTCAAGCCAACTGGAAGATAAAAAAGATCTGATCCCCAACGTTAAGTGCTACGTGGATCAATGATTCAAAGGTGCATCTTGGGTGTTTTCTTTGCGGCGACTTCCTGGATTGAAGCACATAACTTTCATTGTTTGTCCATGCCCCATGATTTGATGTGGAGTGTGAGTCAGGCCAGGCCTTTAAGGAAACTGGAACACAATAAAAAGAGAGCGAGAAGAAAAAAATCGTCAGAGAACTGCACAACAAAGGGAGTCAATTCAATAGTGCAAAAAATATATATAATATATATGCAATTCAATAGTGCAAAAAAAATATACATATATTTATTTATTTTTATTTAAGCAATATATATGTATATATTTATATATTATTAAAAATATATTTTTTTAATATATAAACACATATAAATAAATATAATAGAGAGACGCTGCAAAAAATATTACTTTTCTAAAAATGCTCAAGTTGTGAATTTATTTCGGCTCAAATTAATCACAAATGTGTGTACTATGTATCCATTAATGTAAAACAGAATATGCATCTCGCCTACTATTACTCAAGACCTGCTGGAATCCTGATAAATACGACTAATTATTCACTACCACCCTCATTTGCATGCCTTTAAGGGATTCCAATCATCCACAGCCATTCATAGCAGATTTTCGGATGGTGCAATTTACATCCAGTATTCAAATCCCATGACTATTGACATTTTGTGGAATTTCCTGTCATACAGTCATTATTTTCATTACAGATGGCGCTGCAAGGTGACAGAATATCAACACCGTCCTTGCTCCTCTCACAGCTCTTGATTTACATAACAAAACGGGAAAATGCATATATTCTTTTTCACTCCTCTGCCTTTGCAATTTGGTGTCCAATGGTGATCGCAGGAACTAGCAACGCGATAGATCCTTTACCCACCTGCTCTGAATAGTTAATCTTGCTGCAAGCTATTGAATTTGAGTAAGTGATACCTCTGCTGTGCACCTGCACCATGCACGCACGCGTCTCCCTGACAACACCAGGTCGACTGCCTCCATTATTGTCTTTGTCTTAAAATAAGTTTGCTCAAACAACAGTCAAAAGGTTCGTCGGAGTGACATTAACTCTGAACGCAGCTGAGTCAATCCAAGCCATTGACCACGAACGTGTGCCGTCAATAGGAAATGATTCATAAAGCCGTGAAACCCAAGATGGCACTCTTCTATGAAATTGGCTTGACTCAATTAACTTATTGTGTGTCAAGCTGAGGCATCAAATGTCCGATTTGATGGAGCTACTAACAATGTCCTTGGAGTTGAATGAACGACTAGAAATTTCTTTGTAGCCCGTTTAAATGACTTCATTGCGGTCTGCTAAATGATGTTAGTTTGACAGGATCCGCTGGTTTGTAATGCAGGGTGGTTTTTGTAAAGCTAACCTCAAGGCGAAATTAAATGAGGCTTATGTGGTGATATAAATTTCACATTGAATATTTCACTTACTCCCCATAGGCTTGGTCTCAAAAAAAAAATGCCCTTCAGCCAATCATAAGCCTGTCAGCATCCTTATCAGCTCCAATTCTGGGCTAAAACAACCCCACAAAAATCAAAGTATATTCTAGATGTCATATTTTTAAAAACTCTATTTAAAAGATATAAAACTATATAAACATTAAAGTCAGTGCTGTACAATAAGTGAGTTTTCCGGGATGAATAGTGGGCTGAATTATTAAACAGAGGATATGAGATGATCCGAATAGGATACTACTGTCACTAACTGGCCATAAAAGATTCATTAATGTGTCCAGCATCAGTGCATATTTTTGACATGTATTGTAATACAGCCAAGAGCCCATCATGCACTGGAAACCTCTCGATCCCCCCCCTCCCCTCCTCCTCTCAGCTGTGGATCACAAGCTTTGGCCAGAAGGCCCTTTTTTAATTTAACATCAGTCACTTGCTACTTTTACTACTGCTGGTTAGACATATTGAGATCCAGCAAGGGGCCCACCAGAGAATGTTCAGTGGACATCTTGCAGGTCACTCCCCACAACCAAAGTGATTTAATTTCCATTTGATGTTTTTTTTTTTTTTTTTGTTCTCATTGATAATGAATACATTTGATTTAATCCCGATTCATTAAAATCAACTGATTCATGTGTTGTGGTAGGCGTTGAATGATACTGCATTACTCAAATGTGTTTCTAATATTTTGCCCCTCTACTGCCACCAAATAAGGTCAACACCGTATTAGGAAGACCTCTCAATATGATGAAGAATGCTGCCACAAATCCCACAAATGAAACATATTTCAAATTAATAGCGCTATGATTTTCACAATAAAATTACTTATTTATTTATTTATTTATTTATTTATTTATTTATTTATTTCGAATTCACCTCATGGAATGGATTATCTTCTGCACCTAACTACATGCATTTGGTTTTATCAGAGAAATATTAAGTTGTATAATATTACTTTTAACTTTCATCAGCGATCCATCCTTCCACAAAGCCGACTATGTTATTTATGCATGCGTGTAAAGCTGACAATTTACATCGAATGCACAGCGATTAAAAAAGGAGGGGCTATAGAGTAATCTGCAAACACGACATCACGGGCAAGAGCATTTGGCAAGCAGCTCCGGTTGTAGCAACCTCGGTGATGAAACTGAGGATTTAATGGACGGGTGTGCGCTTTTTTTTATTTTTATTTGAAAACTATAAAATATTTGTAAATTTCGTCATCCATTGCTTGTTGACGACGAAAAGCAGAGTCAGCGTGGCGAAACTTTCAGTCACTCCAAATATAAATCCGAAATTCAATATAAGTCACGTTTGTGTGCGTGTTTCGTTTATGGGACCAAATCGGCGACGTGCGCTCATCCATAACGCTTGGATTCGGCTCCTCAGATTCACCGCGGTTGCAAATAAAACTTCGCAATTCATCAAAAATATTGCATTAGAAGATATTTGATATGAATATTAATAACAAATAGCAAGTGCAGTGCGTCTACCTTTTTTGCCCTGAAGGGAGATATGCAGCTCCGGGTGCAACTGGGCGTGCGTAAAATTGAAAATCAAAACAATCCAGGGCAAAAGTCCATCAGGTTCAAACGTTAGTTGTTGAAATCGAAGCCAATGCGGTTGTTAGTGTGAAGGTTTTCATGACCAAGTGAGCGCGACGAAGGCAACGGTCCTCTCCCTCAGTCCTCTTCCTCCGCCTCCTCCTGTCTCAATGAGCGCGCATCTCCCAGCCAGCTCGGCTCATTCTGTACATGTGGATGGATGGATGATGGAACTATGGATCTCTCCCTTGCCCATCGATTCTGCTCTGACACGCCTTATACACGGAGAAGGAGGACAACTGGCTCTCCAGAAACTTGCACATAGACTCATTTGTGGATAATTGTAAAAATTGATACTGAAAATTGATAGTGTGAACTTTATAAGTGTTGACTAGTCGTGGTAGTTGTGATGTTGTGATCTATCCATCCATCCAGATCTACACTTATGTACGTATATACGTATATACACACACACACGCACACATGCCCCCCCCGCCCCCCCCCCCCCCCCCCACACACACACACACACACGTATACATACTATAAGCCGCCTTTCAAGGCACTCAAGGTCGGCGTGCAGACGTAAAATGGCATAAAAAATGACCGGAGACACACACATATATATATATATATATATATATATATATATATATATATATATATATATATATATATATATATATATATATATATATATATATATATATACACATGTGTGTGTATATAAATGTGTATATATGTGTGTGTGTGTGTGTATATATATATATATATATATATATATATATATATATATATATATATATATATATATATATGTATGTGTGTGTGTGTACATACACATATTTATTCATTTTTTATTTATTTTTTATTTATTTTTTACTTGTTTATTTTTTTATTTTTCTTGTTAGTTATTTAGTTAGTTAGTGTCTGGTCCCGCCTAAAAATGTCCAAATGATGATGATCATGTGTACTGTGTTCGGGCTATGGGCTGATGTACTCCACCAGCAAAGGTCAGCACATTGAAAGAGTGCTAATTGCCCTAAGGGTTGCCTCGGGCTCCTTGGGCTTAAGCTGGGAGCACAATCTTACGAAATCCAAAAATATGCACAGTACTTTGGGTACCTTGGAGAGTTCCATATCATGACAGTGCATGGCGGGGCTCTGTCCGTGGTGCTGAATCCTGGCCATGAATTTTGCATGTTCTGCCTGTGGTCATAAACCATG
Organism: Syngnathus floridae; assembly: GCF_059516105.1. Classification (NCBI taxonomy): domain Eukaryota; kingdom Metazoa; phylum Chordata; class Actinopteri; order Syngnathiformes; family Syngnathidae; genus Syngnathus; species Syngnathus floridae. The sequence goes on from NC_142431.1 coordinate 4,335,081, forward strand.
TTCCCATCACGTAGTTAAGTTCCACTGCAGGGCTCAGGAGCAACTGTTGAGGATATAAAAATTAAATTCAAAGGAGCAAACATTCGAATCTAGCTTCACAGTCTGTGGTTCTCAAGTAGGTTAGTACTTCTTAGGTTAGTGCTGTTGCTGCAATGTATTTTCATCAAGTTTCTTTTAGTAACTATATGCAACTGCTTTTTCCTTTTATATTTATCTTTTAAATTTATGGGAAGTCTTCTCAGTTTTTGAGTACATAAACATTCATTTGCACATTTTCCACAGGTAATCCGCACTTCCCCTTGACATCCTGCTGCTTGTGATAATGAGGATGATAATGTTTGTGAAGTTATGCGACTTCGCTGAAAAGCTAGGTGAGGGGGAAAAAAACAGGAGCAACCTATTTAAATGATTTAAATGATTAAAAATTAAATATAACAAGAGATCAGGAAAGTTTGATCTTTAAAGTAAATGACTGTATAAGTTGAGTTGAAGAAAGACGTTAAAAACAGCTCACGCAGAGCTGGAAGCCGGCGGAGTGCTGAGATGCTCAGGCTGCCTGAGGCTCTTGACTTGATCTCTGACTTGGAGCGAAATGAGTGGCGTCTTCACATACATTATGTGGGCAGAAGAAAAGGGCAAAAGAATGAGAGAAATAAAGCAACAAAAGCAATCCGTCACTTTTTTTCAGAGCGCTTTGTATTGTATTTGAAGAGCGTAAGAGGGGAAAATGCTGAATCGTGAGAATTCACACAGGCTGGATTTGACAGTGAACGCCCACATTTCTGGGTTGCTCCACCCAGAGTGCATGTCAGGCATGAATATGCCTCAAAGGCAGATTGAAGAATCCAACCGTGGACCTTTTCCCTTCTCACGTGCATGGCAGAAAACAGCCAGAAGATTGTAGGAGCGGTACTTCGAGTCGGACAAGCTTATCTTTAGCATCTTCCGTGAAAATGAGGTGCAGCTTTGAAAGGGCCTGTGTGGCTGTATAAATATTTGAGCAGCTTTGTTTAATCTGTGCCCATTAGACCTTTTGCAATAGCATCCCGGAATATCGATGCTACTTCAAATCTAAACCATATCCCACTGAGAAAAATTATGTTTTTGATCATGTGTTTTGTTTTAAGGGTTGAGCAAATGTGGGTTTGTTATTTTTTTTGTAGACATCAAATTCATGCTGAAAAGACACGTGCTGGCATTTTCATGCGTAGCCAGTGACATATTAATTATGTTTTAGGGGCTAATGACGAAAAGCTCCTTCTGAAGAAGGAGCAAGAGGCAAGTCAGTTTTGGGGGGGGGGGGGGGGGGGGGGAAGAACATCCCTGGAGAAAACGCATGTCACTACATGTACAGACAGTATTTCCCGACCTTCGTAACCCTGACAAAAATACAACACAAAGGCAAATAAAAGACTGTTTCAACAAAACAAATTTCCAAGATCAAACACAATAAGAGTCTCAGTCGGGTGTTGAGTCTTTCTACTTGCCCTGCTCATCTCTTCACAAAAAAAAGATGTGAGAAATGAATCATCATCACCCTTTGATTTTTTTTTTTCTTTTAACTGAATTCCACACACGCTCCACTTTACTTTAATAAAAATCCATCTACTTGTTCCACAATCGGGAAAGACGTTTCATGCTAGCACAACCAATTGCAATATTTACGCTGTATTTTAGATGCTTTGAAGAAATGAATGAATGAATGATATTCCCTCTGCATGTTGAGTACTTCAAGAGCATGTTTCATCATCATGCCAAACATTTTTAAACACTTAAATCTGGATTTTTTGCGGACTTTGGGGTCCAGTCTTTTCGTTTTAGGCATGTTTACGTTACTTTAGGTCAGGCATGTTGTTGGGCAGCCAAAGGGGTCCTTTTGCTATTCTAGCTACAGTAATATAGATCAAACATCCTGACTTATTATTATCAAAAGCCTTCAAATTGGTGTCGGAAATTCATCAAATCACTAGCGCTAAGTCTTTTTTGTTTGTTTTTTTAGGGATGTTTACGTTACTTTAGGTCAGGCATGTTGTTGGGCAGGCGAAGGGGTCCTTTTGCTATCCTACCTACAGTAATATAGATCAAACATCCTGACTTATTATCAAACGCCTTCAAATTGGTCACGGAAATTCATCAAATCACTAGCGCTAAGGTTTACGCGCTAGTCATTTAGCTTTGTATATCGACCATTTAAAAAACTACTTGAAAATGCATTTTTAACAAAAAAAAAAAAAACAGAAAGTCACGTGGAATCGAAGGGTGTAAAATCAGGGTTCAGGTGTACTGCATGATTATTATTGTATTAATCAGATGATGGGTCATGATTCTGAGGTAGTCGGGAGGTCGCAAGTTCAAATCTCTGCTCAGGCTCTATCAATCTCCTGCAGCATGTTTTTGAATCCGAAACAGGTCATCTGGTGTTTGAAAAACATATTCTACCCTTGAGGCTACCCAACCACAAGCAACCATTTGGGGAAAAAAAAATAATAAACTGTCGCCAGCAGACACCACCTGTTATGACTTAATCAATATTCCATCATAGTTAATATCCAGAAGGTCACATGGTTTATATTGTTTTTCTCCTCCTCTCACACATAATGAAGCTGATTGAATCTAATTGTACTTATTTTACCTCAAATCCCAGGACGCTGGCCCTGTGAAGAGGCCATTAGTAGGTCAAAGTGATTACACTATCAAGGGTATCTATTAGAAGTCAATTTGGCCAGGTTGGCTCCTCAAAGCGGGCTCAGTTAACTCCCTTAATGGACGTTCATTTATCTCCCATTGTTTGGGAACTGTTGCGTGTAAAGTCTGCTAAGCGGGATGGATGTGATATTTATCAATCAATATATATTTATGTAGCTTATGGGAGGGAATCTGATGGCGAATGATATTTCATTGTAAATGTCACCGGAATGTTTTGCAAAGAGCATGCATATGAGCTATAGGATAAAAGCAGCATCTTCTATGGCTCCATCTGACAGCGGTGACGGCCTATTTGAATAATGAGGAGAAGCACCTGTCAGGCTCGGTTATCTTGACACAGCGAGTGTAGCGCTAACACCTAAAACATCTGAGAGTGGGACAAGGAGAAGACTGCACTGCAGGGCACCACCATGTTTTTTAAAGCACGTACACCTTGGAGCTTGAATAGACGATTGCCACGGAGGCTGGTGCAATAACGGCGCATCAATCACTGAGCGCACCATGAGAAAGTGCTTTTCTTGGATGAGGGTAATCAGTCTCGCAACAGTACATCATATAAGGTACGCACGAGTGAGTGTTTTATAGAAAACACCTTTTCATGCATAGCTCTTGATGAATATAGAGGTACTATAATTGCAAGTCTTCCCCCAGGACACAGCCTATATAGTAATTTGTAACGTGCAATCATTTTGAATCTGACAGCTATTTTATACGTGCACCTGATGACGGGCTGCGATTTTTTTTTTTTAATGAAATGTACAATATTCATGTCTATTTGGACACCATATTTATGACTCTCATCAGGCTTTGAGTGCCAGCATTTTTCTTCAACTCTATTCTAGTGTGAGTTAAAACCTGAAGTGGCAAAAGTATACTCGCAAGTGCAGACGCTTGTGTGAAATAAAATACATGTACTGTATTTTCCGGACTATAAGGCGCACCGGACTATAAGGCGCACCTTCAATGAATGGACCATTTTAAAACGTTGTCCTTATATAAGGCGCACCGGACTATAAGGCGCACCATTAATGCATCATGTCAGATTTTTAATCCAAATGAAATCATTCCCAATTTTATCTTTTTTATTTCAACTTCAGACGCAACAAATGACTTTATAATCACAAAATAATGATCCATAGTCTTTTTGTTTCATGATTCGTAGTCTTCAGTGGGCCACTTATGATTGATTTCATAACACAATGCTTCGGGCCAGTTTAAATTTAGGAATTTTGTTCATATATAAGGCGCACCAGACTATAAGGCGCACTGTCGGCTTTTGAGAAAATTTTAGGTTTATAGGTGCACATTATAGTCCGGAAAATACGGTACACACACACACACACACTATATAGTATATACAGATACACACACACTATTGCCACCTTAAAAGTCCTCATCACCTCAGCCACAGTTGACTTCAGCTCTCCAGATTTTTTTTTAACGTCATCTACAGAGGTTGTAAAAAGTAACGAGCCTATTTATCTTCAGTAATGACTTAGTTCAAAACAAAGGCATCTGAAAGAAGATTGTTTACTTCACTGTCAGTTGTGTCTGCTGTTTCTAAAAAGGGCCACCTGCTCGCCTCGCCAATACTGGCAAGACCTCCCGACTGGTGAGTAACAGCATGCCATTTGTCACACAAACACACACATCGCCACTGTAATAAGGCAATGTGTTGTTCTCTGTTTTTAAATGGAGAAGGTCAAAGCTAATTTAGGCTATTTCACGGAAATGAGGGAGGAGGTAAACGATTGTCTGGTGGAGACAGGAAAGGTGTGTTGTCACAACATGGCTCAGGGTTACTATTTAGCTCTGTTGCCGTGGTAGTTGATGGCGGGATGATGCGGACCTGCTCTGAAGCTGATAAGTCCAACAAAACAAGAGTACGCACATACGTTTGATCGGAGCAAAAACTAGTCTTCACAAATCTTTTATATATGCATGGAAGATTTTACTCATCATTCTTATGCTTGTCTGCACTCGGATCTTATCTCATTCAAAATATGACTTTCATTAAAGATAGGTGTGACATTATTTTTTCCAAGCCCGAACACTGTTTATGAAATAATGGATTTAGATGGGTCATGGACAGAGAAGCAAAGATTGCCACAAAGTATTAACTTTGCATATATTTCACGGTATCTGAGGATGGGTATAAATAATATGCTGTGATGTATGAGCCATCAATGGCATCACCAAGCAATTTTAAATCAATTGAAAGTTCTAGCTTAGAGAGTAAAGTTGTTTTAACACAGAGCTACAGTCTCATAAAAAAACATTTGCTATCTTCTCAAATTATAACTTTTAGGATAATGGCCTGGGGCTGTTTTGCTATTTCAGGATCTGGACGTCTACAGTTTCACGGAGAAACAAAGCACTATATTTTTTCTTTTCTACTGAAAGAGAAATTGAGTGACTCGTACTGTCTCATCATCTTTGACTTATACAACAAACATATCTTCCTTTATTTACATCCACCTATTTTCTATACCGCTTATCCTCACATCACGAGTGAGCTGGCACCTATCCCCGTTTACTATAGGCGAGAGGATTGGTCGCCATCCAATTGAGGCTGTCTGCCTGTATGTGGGAGTGTTATTCGGTAGAACCACAATGTGCTACACTTTTGTTGACTAAAATGAAGAACGTCTGGGGGAAAATGAACTCCTTTTATGCACATAAGATTACAACTAAAATTAGTCATGATGGAGTTTAGTGCAAGCTTCTCCATAAATTTAAGATGAATTCCAAATTTTGTACCTGACTTTTTCTTAATTCAGAAGCTCATCTGTATTAGTCATTAGTCACACAAGAGCGACAGATTTTCTAATAGACTGTTTTCCTTCTTTACTTTTTACCGCTACGTCGTCCATTTTCCCACAACTTCTAAGGGAATATTTTACCATATATTAAAACCCGTACGATAAATGTAAACAGATTAATAGATCACAGGCAACAACTCCGTTAGCCCCGCCCCTCCACACTGATGATCCTTAAAAATAAAAAAAGGCTGTGATTAATTTTCATAACCAACTACTTAAAAAGGTAAAGGTGACTGTGTGAGTAAATAAAACCCACAAATATCAATGAATAAAATATTTGTAGTGTAGATGGCACAGATCCAGACAGCCAAAGGTCTTGGCAAGCAATGGTTGCCACCTGGTCATGCGAATATTTAGCCACCTGCTTGGACTAGCAGTGTGATGGCTAAATGTTTGAGACTCTGGCCAGATGGTTGGGTGATGAGCTCCCACACACACATACAGTCTGAGACACATTGAGTTTCGAGTAAAGTTTCCTCTCACAAATAATTAATGGAGCCCAGATGCATTGTAGCTCAGCAGTCTTAAACACATGGAAACAAAACATGTGCTTTATGTACACCTGATGCTTAATCCTTTACAACAGCCTAAGGTGTTTTCTGTTTTTTGGGGACGATGTAAACAGTTCATATATCAAACAGAATTCTTCAGCAGCATCACTTGTGACTCTTGTTTCACCCTTCAATTTCCTTGAAGGTTTTGGAGACAGCAATCCAGACTTCACCAATGAAGAAAATATTTTCAGAAAGACTTCTTCCCCTCAAAACGTCTTCAGTGAGTGAAACAAAAGCTGCCACAAGATCACAGTGTTGAGATTTTTTGATAAGGATGACACCTTTTTTTTTTTTTTTTTTGAGGGAAGGTTTGCTCATAAAGCAACACACAATACGATTCTACTGGAAAGCGCAACATAAATCATATGGGCATTTCCACCAAAACCTGTTTGTTTTAAGTGGACCTCTCCAATTCATGAAGAAAACGAAAGCCCTTGGAAGATAAATCCTATGTGAAGTCAAAAAAGTGGGAACCAAAGCCCTGGAATGAGAACGGATCAGGGAGGACGAAATCCCCTTGCTCGCTTAACGTATTCCACTGGAAGCTTTCTATCTCTCTGTCTGTACGCCCAGAGGAGTTCATTCATATGGTCTGCTTTCCATCTCCAAGGCCATCACTCATGTCTCCTTCTGCCCGAAACAACAGCAGCCACTTCGGCCTAGTGAGAGGGAGTACCAATTATTTCCTCATTGTCTTGATGTATGATTCCTGGCTGCAAAAGCGAGAAGCAGATAGCCAAGGAACGTTCTCGGGGAGCTAAAGCCGCCGTGTGACGGGACTGAAGAAAGATGGCTCAATGTGAGGAGAAGCAGGTTAATCAGAAGGTTTGTCTTTGGGTTGAACCAGCATTGGACATCCGTACAAGAGATTATAAATATGGAAGCAGAAGCACGTAGGACTTTGAAGACAGAGCAGCAAAGCCTCTTCAGACTTCAATGAAGAACATGTGATGCTATTTTTCATAGACGTGTATGGAAATCTAAACTCACGACCCCTGGTTGCCCTCAAAATAAAACCCCTTCCCCCACCACCCTTTTGTGAACCTTCTGGTTTTGTCCAGCGTTCACTGAGCCCATAGGGAAAAAGGGAAATAGCCTGCAGATGTTTAATGAGAGAATCAAAAAGATTCACTTACATAATGTTGGTAGACATTTCAAGAAACAGATAAATTAAAAAAAACTGTGTGCTAAAATGCTCATCAAATAAAGGGAGATTGTTTACCTACCAGCTCTGTTGGTTAGAAGCGCCTGTAGCAAGTTTTTTTTTTTTTTACTTCCTGTTTGTAATCCAGGTTGCTGCTGCTGATTTAGATAACCACTGACACCTATGTGGAGCTTCACGCCTAATGGGCGGGGCCAAACATTTGATTTCACATGTGCAAAATGAGCTGAAAATAAAAACCTTGGCAAAATGGGGAAAATGTCAAAAGCCCAAGCAGTATAAAGTCAAATTTAGCCCAGCTAATTTGTTGAATCACACCAATCGAGCCCTAAACCAAGCTTTGACCTATGAATCAGCTTTGTGATTCACAACAGTTAGATTTGCAACTGAACTACCACGCCCACCCACTTTCCCTCTCTTCCATTTATCTAATGGCTGGACCATTGATTACTCACGCAAACAGGTAAGCAACCATCCGAGAAAAGAAGCAGTGATAATGTGAGTAAGAATGGAGTGACGCTCATTGTCTTTCTGCCAGATGTTTGTTGTGGATTAAAATCACCCACTCATGCACGAAGGACTCGTGAGGAAAAAAATAATCCATGTGTAATTCATTACGACCATTTTTATTGTATCTAATGGATACCAACCTCCTCATTCCCATGTCACACTATATTTAGTGAGCTGTGCATGATTACCATTCAGACTTCCCATGATGTCACCGTCAACTATGATATAGAGCCAGAAATTACATTCCAATTGGAATTATTATGGGCTTTGAACGTCCTGTATCGTGTTTATTCCATTTGATAAAGGCAAATATGTTCAATTTTAGTTGTCGGAGTAACCTTGGTTGTCAGTAAATCAGCCCCCCCACCCCTAACCCACTTTAGATATAGTTAAGTCAAACACTAAAGCTGCAAGGGTTGTGATGTGTGAGTCTTTTGGTCCTCGGGGAAAGAGGTGGGTTTACGAGATGATGTCTCTGTTTGAACTTCAATATCCTTCCTTTGTTTGGAAAGCTCCGGTGTAAGGGTGAAGGTCTCCACGATGAGATTTGGAAGGGAATAAAAGAGGACTCAAAGTTGGAAACGGGGAGAACATCGGGGCAAAAGTGAAATACAGGACATAAAGAAAAAATAATAATTTCAGTAATGCATGATTTTTTTTTGTAATTTGAAAACATTGCACAGTTTGAAACGCTTCCTAATTTTGTGATAGCTATTATACGCGCAACCCACTTTTTTTTTTTTTTCCTGAGAAGACTGAGTGAGAGGGAGGACAAGTTAGCAGGATACTTCTCCTTCTTAGCTCCAGCTTCTAATTGATTTGGTTGCTTAATCCCCCCTCAGATAGAGACTGAGAGACAGACACGGCGAGAGAATGCTGTGTGATTGGGGCATTTAAATTCCTTTGGCGCAACACTGCGGCACCATAGAGGTCATTTAAATGAATGTGGATAAGTCACTGCTTATGTTTACTTTGAGGATTTTCTTCTCGCTGACAACCATAATTCAGTCTACTCGGACAGACCATCATTGAGGTTATTGACTTCTGTCTACAGCAGCCGTGTCAAACTCATTTTTTTCGAGGGCCGAATTGTAGTCATGACTTCTTTCAGAGGGCCATTATGACTGTCAACACAAATAAATGTATGAGCACCTCATATTATATACAGTAAAAGCTACAAAACAAACTGACAAATAACTCGTTTGCAAATCAGACGAGTCAAAACTGGTCAAATATTTAAAAGATATTACTAAAAGTGAAGACAATTTGCTATTCTAGTAATGACACATGAATTTGATGCACAATTTGTCTTTCTGGGCCACATAAAATGATGTGGTGGGCCGTATCTGGCCCCCGAGCCTTGAGTTTGACACGAGTGGTCAAACTATATAGCTATATTTGGCCCACAGTGTAATTATATTTGGTCCCCGATGACAAATTGTGCATCGACTATGTGTCAATACCAAAATTGCAAATTGTCTGCACTTAAAAAATAATAAATTCTAGCAATTTTTATTACCATTCATCTTTTTGAAAATTAGATCATTTTTTACTAGTCTCTGATTTAGAAACTAATTTGTTGTGTAGCCTATACTGCATATTATATGCGACGTTCATACATTTATTTGTCATAATGGCCCTCAGAAGGAAACTATGAAAAAAAAAATGTTTTAAACACCTGGTTTACAGGTTTGTGATTGGAGAACGTAAAAGAGTAAGCTTGGTGATGTTAGTGGTCCATCAAATGACCATTTCCGCATCATCTTCTCTTCTCAGAGCCACTGCACAAACAAAAAAAAAGAATATCCATGCCAGGAGTGAATCCATGACTCTCTTGACATTATGAGGTTAAATGCAAAAGAAACGCATATTGAGGCTTAGCTGTAGACTAATATTGGACTGTGACCATGAAAGACATTTCTAATCTGCTCAACCAAAATCACATTAACTCCCTTAATGTATTTTCTCTACACTAACACAGCTCGTCTGGGAATGTTTTTAATGAGAAACTTAGCAGTGGAGTCAGTGGAGGGAAAAGTAGGAAATGCTGTGATGCTATTCGTCTCAAGCAAACTGCACACGCTTGGATGATCGGGAGGTGCAGTGCTGCGTCGGTAAATTTTGCCAGTTCGGTTTTTTTTTTTTGTCATCCGGCAGTGGTCCAGGTAACCGGGCCCAGAGGACCAAACTTGAAGTCCCCGGGTATTCTCAATCATTCAAATGATCACAAGATGTTGGGTGTTTGTATTTATTTAGAGGCAGGGGGGGAATTGAAGGATTAGTGTTTTTAAATCCAAAGCGGGCAAAATACAGTAAAGTCATTAAGGCTGATCAACTTCCCAGAGTCACAAAATGGAGGAGAGCCAATGTGGGCTGTGAAGTACAACATAAGCAACTTTCAGATTTATTTTTATTATTTTTTTTAATATAATTTATAAGAGCAGCACTTTCTGTTTGACTTTGACTAGTTATTAGAGTCACGTCTCTAGAGCGATTTGAATGAGCTATTGTGAAGTCGACCATAACCAGGTAAGATTCTAATCTCGGTAACAACGCAAATTGCTTTACGGTTCCCATGTAAACAGACGGGGGTCAGTGAGCCGTGGTTGTCTGGGTGGGCTCCCAGGAAACAAAATGGAAGAGGCTGAATAACAATTATCCCCGGGGAACTTCCAACTGCATATGAGTGATACAATAGAGCAAGTTTGTTTGTAGCGGAAATCTTCAATGCCATGTTCACACAGACGTGACTCTGCTAATTGCAAATATTCTTTTCTAAATTGAACTTGCCGTTCGTTATAATGAATCTGCTCTTGATGTCAGCTGCTGCGATGGGAATTAAAACTATTCAATGTTTTTCAAAGGCCTGCTGCGGTAACCATGTGATGCATTGACTTGGAGCATCATGTTGATCTAATTAAATCCTGCAGACTTTCAACATAGTAGAAGTCACAATAATCATTGTCATTGGATTATCAATTGACCTCAACCACTCATGGGAATAAAATCGTGAACGGGCTTGATCCGATCGGAATATTTTAAATTGGACGTGTACATGAAGCTTTTTTTATTCCCATCAGGCTTTTAACCGGAATAAATGCGTCCATGTAAACATAGTGTCCCTTTAATTTGCGCTGTGGCACATCTCATGAATACAATGAAAGCATTGGCAAAGGTCCAAGTGCAAATGACTGCAGATAGATAGTGTGGCGCCAAGTCAAAGAAAAGGACAGTGGAGCCACAAAGTAGACATGAGTAATCCAAGTGGAGAAATGTCACTTTAGATCCCACTGCCTTTTGCATTGATTAGACGGAGACATAATTAAAAGCGGCAGCAAAGCAATCAATAACAATCCCCACAGTGAGCCACAGGCAGAAGTGCAGACCACCCTCCATTTTGCACTCTGTCTTCCACACAAACACATTGAGAGGTGCTCGAGTGGTGACTGGAAGCGTGACTAGACGTGACATGCGGCAGTAGCGACGCACGTTATGTAAGAGTCATCCCGTGCACGCTTTGCTCTCTTTCTGCATTTGAGTGTGAAGACTCAGCAAAAGAGCCAAATCTCATCCTTGAACAACCCACCCACGTGTTCTTCTCACTACATGCTATCATATGTTAGCTAGAGAAACATCACGGCCCACTCGATGAAACTCCAAGGTGTAAAAAGTCCGTGGAAAAGAGTCAAGTTGCATTTTCATGCATTTGGAAAAAAAATAATCTTATTTTTATTCACAATTCTGTTTCGAGGTGTCTAGTGTTAAGTCCTGGTGTACATCTGGGGTACCCCCTGGGGTATACAATGACTGTAAGCTTCTTTGGCATGAGTAGATTACAGGGGGGGGGTTGGTAGTAGTGACACCCTCTGTCCTGTCTGTGCGTGTACTCGCACAGTTGAGTTGATCACAACCACATAATCCTCACCACATCCAAATTACACTGTTTACCTGACACACGGAACATCTGTCTTTAAAAACACACATATATTTTATTGCAACATTCAATTTAGCTTTGACCATCATTTGATTTTCTCTTCATGTCCAGTTGTTGTTGTCTAAGAAAGAAATGATTCAATAATCTAGAAATTAATTTCCAAGGACATCCAGTTCGATGCCGTTTCTGTGACTGTCTCTCAATAGCACATTTATCTGCCCGTTAAATACGATACCGGTTGGCAGGTTTTTTACTACCAGGACCGAAATTTGACATCTCAGACAAGAACAACAAAAATTAATTTTGTTTTCTGATAAATACCGTATTTTCCAGACTATAAGGCACACCGGACTATAAGGCACACCTTCAATGAATGGCCCATTTTAAAACTTTGTCCTTATATAAAGCGCACCAGACTATAAAGCGTACCATTAATGAATCATGTCAGATTTTTAATCCAAATCAAATCATTCTCCATTTTATCTTTTTTATTTCAACTTCAGACTCAACAAATTACTTTATAATCACAAAATAATGATCCATAGTCTTTTTGATTCATGATTCATAGTCTTCAGTGGACAACTTATGATTGATTTCATGACACAATGCTTCGGGCCAGTTTAAATTTAGGAATTTGGTCCATATATAAAACAGTCGGCACACTGTCGGCTTTTGAGAAAATTTTAGGTTTTTAGGTGCACCTTATAGTCCGGAAAATACAGTAGTCTTTTTTTACATTTCCAAGAGCTATACGTTATATTGTGTTGCAGTGACAAAGTTAAATACAAGCTACATGTAATTGAGTCTTAAAAGTTTTACAGTCCTATATAAGATAAGCAACAGGCTTTAATAAAAATGGCTGTTGCATACTTTTAAAATCCACACTTCTTGTCTAGCACGATAAGACCACCAGTATAAATTGAATTTGTGGTTAAGCTGGTAATGATTAGCTAATGGACCTAATGTCCCATGCAGTGCTTATCCTGCTTCTCTGATTGATGATGGTGGAGTGGATGGAGGGAAGATGTCACCCTGCATCATCTCACACAGTAAATGCATGCTAGTGCTCCAAATTTTTGGGGGGCCCAGTGAGTCACTTTAGTAATGATTCCCAATCAAGCACTGAAAAAGTATTGATTGAAGGCTCTCGATGCATAGAAATAATTGAAATGTCCTCTTCAACAATTATAATTAATTACCAATCAAGCAAGGGGACCTTAAATAGACCCTGGCTACTTCTAAGCTTCTTCTGAAAGTGGATTTGTGTGATTGCCTGTTTGCAGGTTCAAATTTCCATCATGGAGGTCTTTCTCACTGGCTCCGATCCAGCTCCCACTCATAGTGTTTGAAAAATATTTTAGGGCAAGTGTGATTGACAGAAGCGGTATTCACAAAAACTATTGATGACACTACAGAGGAAGGTCATCTCCTCAAGGTATGAATAATGAGAATGAATAAATATAATTAAATAAAACTGAATCAGTTGACCGGTGAAATCAATGCTTCTGACCTCGCGACATTATTATTTCAACAGCACACTAATAAGGTGGAATTAAAAAGGGATCATTACTATCACTTTGTGGCTTCAAGAGTTGAATCACTGTGTGTACCTTAAAAACATAGAAGAAGTATGTTTATCATTATTATGATTTTCCCCATGTGGTCTCTTAATTATTATTTTTTTGGGCTCTCATACCTAATGTTTTAAATACTCCCGCAAAAGGATAGTAGGATGTATGGTCTTTATCATGTCCAATTCATTATGAGATTCATTAATTCATATTTATTTCACAGTGAAGGTTCTTCCTTCAGAAGATGTCCTCTCGGTTCTGATGGTAGCGACGCAGCTCCAGCAGGTGAAAGCAACAGCCTGAGGTAACACACAACAACCTGATTCATCTCCTTAAAGCTCACCACTGCATTAAAATATGACTGGATTATGCTAAATAGCTTTTCATAGTTCTCTGGGCAAAAAAATGGCAGGAGTAGAGATGTGCTGAAGTAAATTGCAGTATTTTCCGCATTATAAGGCGCACCTAAAAACCTCCAATTTTCTCAAAAACTGACAGTGCGCCTTATAATCAGGTGCGCCTTATATATGGACCGATATTGAGCCACTACAGCAGGCGTGCCCGGTGGCCAAATGTATATATCTTATATAGGGACAAAGTTTTAAAATGGGCCATTCGTTGAAGGTGCGCCGTATAATCCGATGCACCTTATAGTGCGGAAAATACGGTAAATAAATTACAAATTATTTATTATCATTATTATTGTCATTATAAATTATTATCATAATAAATTTTTTTTTTTTTTTTTTTTCACATCTAAATTTAGACAACCATCAACATGTTTTTAATGGTGATGCAATAAACAAGTCCCCTCTGATATCACGCCATCGAGCAGACCCCACCCCTGAAAAAACTAGCACATCCAAAGTGGTCAATGCTCACTAGCTAAGTGTAAGCACCATAATAGAGACAAGAGGAAGTCAAATAAGAGCGAGAGGCAAGAAGCTCCAGGGAAAAGTCTATTTCCTCCCATTAAAGACTATTTGCTGCGTTTCAGTGTTTGAAAGGTACTGCTGGAAAAAAAAAAAAAAACGTTCTGGAATGTCACTCAGCTTTCCTGTAAATTGTATTTTTCCAGTTGTTTTAGACTGTGAACACATCAGACACTTACAGGGTGAGTGTTATTTTCAAAGGGGGCTTACAAGGCTTACTGACATTTATATACTCGACTATTATGGAGTCTAATACTTTATGTCCTCTTTTGACACGTAAAAAATTATCCCGGTTATTTTTTTTCATCCAATGCAATTCTATTTGTATACGTGGTTGCTATTGATGGCAGTTCAAACATAATAGACTGCTTGGCCTGACATATTTCGTACTAGAAGCCCTGAAGTATAATATTTTTTACTGTGTTACTTTACAATACATTGTTGATTCTATTTCTATTGTTTTTCACATTAAAAACAAACAGGCTGGCGTTTCCTATCTTTTTGCGCTTTATTACTAATATGTAGGGTCAGTATCAACAGTTTTAGTATCTTTTCCACGACTTTATGGACTCAATTTATGGACTAGTGGCCAAACATTGTTCACTAAGCCATCAAAACAAACACTGAGGCTAAAAAAAGGAGGCTGGAATCCAGATGAGCAGCTGGCTACTCATCATAAGCAGGCAAGGCAAGTTTTTATTCATTTCTGCACTGTGCATGCTGATTACGAGTGTAGTGCTTCCGCTCGTGTCAAGATCAGCCATTGTGACTGGAAAAGGGCCAAGTTGACGCCGGAAAAATAAAGTCTGAAAGCTACGAGGAGGAGCTGGAATGAAAATCACTGCAGACTGAATCAATATTTAGTTTACAGTCATGTCAACAAGGAGAGCACATGGAGGAATATTTAGATGGGAATATTACACACTACACTCCTCGTTCCTTCCGGAAAAAAGTAGCTCTGGACCTCTGCCCCATTTGAATGGTCAGCAGTAAAACGATTAGCTGAGGGAGCGAGACCGAGAGAGTGTGTGCGATGACAAGCCAATTTACCACCGTGCACTGTCATTATTGAAATACATTACACACTCATCGTGGAGCTGATGGAGCCAAACTGCTGTCAACTTAATTACTCCAAGAGCACTTTGAGGCTGAGGCACATTTTAATATTTTCTCAGTGGACTCCCTCTGGCCACTGTCTTGGATGATGAGCAAAAACATGGCGCCCGTGCTAATTCTCGTTGTTTCCGGTCATGTCAATTACCGTTAACTTACTCGTGTTTTTGGCATTTACAGGAATAGGGTGGGTGTTAGTGTGTGTGTGTGGGTGTGTAATGTGCCTTTTTTATTTTATTATTATTTTTTTTTAATCATAGCAAACTTGAATGGCACAGAGTAGAACACAAACTTTTGACAAGAACTGTAAGGCAAAGTTACAATAGATAAACAAGTTCATTGATAATGAGTGATGGTAAAAAATAAAAAATAAATAAAAAAATACCCATTAAAATTTAAAAAATACTGCATTAAAAGTATTAATTTATTGCGGCTTCTGATATTTACATTTTAGAATTTTTTATTTTAGTCAGCAGGCTACTTTCTGCTTCATGGAAAATGACAAAAGATAAGTACCATTAGCATTCTTGTGTTGAACAGCTAAAACAATCTAATAAAATAATGAAGTCCATTAAAATGAAAAGAAAAATAAAGCACATAATTTGTTTTTAATTAGTAGTTTAGTCATTAATCGACTGCTCCCAATTCATGGAAGAATGTTGTGAAGAGATATTTTTATTTATAGGGTAGAGAAAGAATATTTCAAGGCTGAAACAGTACTATAAACATATAAATTTCTCAAACAAATAATTATTAAATAAAAAAAATGGAGACGTTTGATATTTACGTCTCACTTTAAAAACACAAAGCTCCAGCACCCGAGTATTTGTTTTTTCAGGGAGACGACCACACTGCAACACACGTCAAATTCAATTAGACCACACGTAGAATTACATAACAAAAATACTGATGCATGGGCAGCTGCTTTCTTCTTCCTTTTCAAGTAAAAACTCTGCCAGTTGCATCATAAAAGGCAAAATAACTTGATTGTATGAATTATGTATTTTGGGTGGATTTAGAGCCTTTTTATGTGTGCCAAATCACACACATGCACATGAAACATATATGCAAGAGCACACATGCAAAGATGTTGTCAAGTTAGGTTAACTGCACTTTGCTTCATTTGAATTATGCAAACCGAGTACTGTATACCACCCATTGGGGAGTAAATATGAATTTAAAATATTAATATGGTGTTCTGTCTTTTAGTTACTTTTAGTCACTTTTTTTTTTCCGACTATTTCCTCAGCCTGCAATACGTCTTTTTCTGGCACTTAATGAAATCGGCAGACTTTGCAAGTCACAATTTTGAACACATAGGTGTGGGAATACAAAACAGCTTTTCAGGTGTAAATTGGACCCGAGGGGCGCATACTTGGAAAGCACTCATAGTTTACATGAGCCAAAATCAACAGATGTAAACAGCCCAAAGAAACTTGTTGTGATAAAGAACATGAGTCGTATACGACAGAGACTACCACAATGATGTAGAACAGGGGTGTCAAACAATTTTTTTCCACGAGCTGCATTGTCGTCATAGCTTCTTTCCATTCTGACCGTCAACCCAAATAAATGTATGAGCACCTCATATTGTATACAGTAAAAGCTACAAAACAAACTGACAAATAACTCCTTTTCAAATCAGATGAGTAAAAACTGGTCAAATATTTAAAAAAATAAAAGATATTATTAAAAGTGAAGACAATTTGCAATTCTAGTAATGACACACAAATTTGATGCGCAATTTGTCTTTGCGGGCCACATAAAATGATGTGGAGGGCTGGATCTGGCCCCCAGGCCTTGAGTTTGACACCTGTGATGTAGAACAATTAAATGTGATGAAAAAAAAAAATTGTACTGTAATGGTTACACCCTTGGTCTATTTTTTTTTCTTGCATACTGCAAGTTTGAAAGCTGCGATGTTAATGTCACAACAGCTGAATCAGTGGTCTGCTAAGCTCTCCTGTTGCATGAGGCTGAAGCAGCATGCTGTGAGAGCTGTCACATTCCATGCCTGTCGCTCACTGCCTGAACACATTAAAAGATGCAGACAGGCAGATGGATGTCACTGCCAGCCTTCCAGTAAGTCGACCTGCTTGATAAATTACTGGGCGCTCATTATGCACCAAGGCATAAAGTACATTTTCAGTTGCAGCATTTTTATTGTTTATTCACTCTTATTGTTGTTCTGTTGATCCAAAACACAAATTTATGGAAAGCAGAAGTAAACCTTGAAAAATGATTTTATACCAAAAGTATGATCACATGACAGTTGGAATTATTCAAACATAAAATAATTCATTTAAAATGGCAACAGAACTACACTATGAATGAACGAACGAACGAACAAATGAATGAATGAAATTTCAAGTTTAGTGGAGACCTGCCAATGTGTATTGAAAATACTGGCAAATATGGACAGGCTTTTTTTTTTTTTTTTTAAACCATTTGGCCATTTTATAAATCATTAGATTGTGACCTTAATTCTGTTGCCAGTAAGTATCCCAATTGCGTAAATGGAGAAAGTAGTACATGTTGTGATTGAAGCGCTTTGAAACTTGAAAAAGACTTGTCGCCTTAAGACATGATTGTTTCATTTAGAGTGTTAAATAATTCTGTCTATGTTAAAACTGCCCTGTGGAGCAAACAATCAAGTGTTTTGTTTAGCCCAAAATGTATTGAGTGTGTCCTTGAGGTCTAACAAAAAAAAACGCTGAGTGCATTTGCTTGATCATAAAATATTTGCAAGGCAGATTTTTAAATCACTTTAAATAATGCATTATTTGCATCAATTTTTAGTAGCTCATTCTTCCTTGCTATTACTGGCGCATCACTGCTTTTCTCTTCAAACTATAAAATCTCAAGCATGTGTGAAACCTTAATAATTGGCCTCTGCGTGTCCCCTAAGACAACAAGACTAAACAAGTACCTGGAACAATTCAGTCAAGCTAAATTGACTCACGCCTTTAATTTACATCACATGTTCCGACACAACAAAGCTTATTATCTTATATTCTGTACGAAAAGCTGTTACTTTTTGCACAAGTTTTGAATAAAGTCCAATAGTCCAATGAGACTTATGTAGTTTTACTGATTTTGATGATATTGTACAATTTGTGCATATTCTCTTATTTTTTTTAATTCATATATGAACAAATCAGGATTTTCCACAAATTTTAGCTGGTGCGGTTTATATTCCGGTGCGCCTTATAGTCCAGAAATTACGGTAAATATGACATTAAAAGTCAATACTGTTTGTTTTCCACTCCAAGTCTCATTTGTGATTCTCTGTGTGCTGTTAGGCTACCAGAACAGCCAGAACAGCCGTTTCATTTCCCATGAGTAGAAAATGAATATTAAAATGATTGAGTCAAGGTAACCATTTGTTTTAAGAGAGACGGGGGGTTTAGTAAGACACAAATGGTTATAATGAGCTCTTGTTTAATGTATATATGTGATTAAGTGTGTGCCATGACTGTCTTGCATGCCAATTTATAACTCAAGAAGCCACTTGGATTAAAGTTAGAAACTTGTCAGAAAAGAAAAAGTCCAGTTGTCTCAATTTAAATGTAATTTGCAGATTACATGTAGAGGTATAAAAAGTGTTTCTCCTAACTACTTCTTAAAATAATAGCATTTTTGTTGCTCTCTTATGATATCAACATTTTGGCTAATTTGATTTCTTTATCATTTGAAAACCAATTAAGGACAAAGTGATATGTGCCATCTGTTAGTGTGTTGATAATTCTGTTTTTCTTTTTTAATGTGTATTAATAAAACAAAAAAAAATAGTATTAAACCACAGCAAAGCAGCATGCTCTGCAATAAATTTGTGTTGGCGAAGGTCTTTACTCTATCAGCATAATTACGCAAAAACAGAATTTTTAATGACCTATTTCACCAAGATTGAGGCACATGACCAAAAAAATGCATCTTTTAAAAATCGGCCAAACAATCAGTGAGAACAATAACAATTACAGGACATAGAAAATAATCACACAATCGAAACGAGATGAAAACATAATATACTCTTATTTATTTATTGGTGTATTTATTTATTTATTTGCCCTCCGCAATAGGTTGTGGTAATCAATATCCCCCGCCTATTTCACCATCCAAGTCGACTTTTTTGAAATACTAGATAATGCATACAAACTGAACATAGTGGGCTGACAGCGGTTCGGGAAGGTATTTTATAAAAGCCGATCATCCTGAACACCGTCTTCCCACAAAGAATGCACATTCATCATAGTTCACTTGAGTCAATCATGAAACCGTTTTAAGTGAACTGAAGTCATTCAGCAGATGTAGCATTAATGATGTTACTTCCACCAAGTTTGTTAAATTCAAATTTTAACCTGTCGTGTATACCTAGCCAGCTTTTATAAGATGCTTCATGGCAAAAAAAAACTAATAATAAGACATTAATAATTTACAGATTGCTCCAAGATTCATATAATTGAAAATTATTTCCAATTAAATTTTCCTGTGGCAAAAAAATGTTGACAACAAAGGGCACATTTAATCTTATCACCTCCCTATATATCACACAACACTCTTTCTATTCAATTAGCATCCACACAAAAGCATCTGAAAGGAAACTGTTAACTTCATTGTCACTTGTGTCTGTTGTATCTCAAAAGGGCCACCTGCTCGCCACACAAATGCTGGCAAGCCCTCCCGGCCTGTGAGTGACGGCATGCCATTTTACCCACCCTCGCTACCATAATAACGCACTGTGCTCTCTTTTTTTTTTTAAATCCTGAAGGTCAAAGATAATTTAGGTCTTTTAGTGGGTGAGAGAGGTGGTGAACGTGTACCGAGCGTCGAGGAGACGGGAGGCTGCGGCAACACGGTTAGGGCAGGTTAGGATTTAGCTCCGTTGCCATGGTGATAGATAGCGTGAAGATGTTGAGCTGATAAGTCTAACAAAACGTTGCATACAATAATAACACCAGCTGAGCGTAAGGACAAACCAGATCTATTTCCAGAGCTTGTACTATGTATAATTCATGTACTGTACATGTTTAATTGCATGTTCATGTTGTTAGAATTCATACTCGGGAATTGCAATCTCCTCAGGGTCTTCTCGATATTAAATGAAAGGCGGTCTTGTGTTTTATTTTTAATACTTTTTCAAAGGCGTTGGATGCTATTGGAACCTTCAAGAAGCATGTATGCTACTGCTCAAGTACCGTATATTCCGCACTATAAAGTGCACCGGATTATAAGGCGCACCTTCAATGAATGGCCCATTTTAAAACTTTGTCCATATATAAGGTGCATCGGATTATAAGGCGCATCTTCAATGAATGGCCCATTTTAAAACTTTGTCCTTATATAAGTTCATTTACTTGGACACGCCTGCTGTAGTGACTCAATATTGGTCCATATATAAGGCGCACCGGATTATAAGGCACACTGTCGGCTTTTGAGAAAATTTGAGGTTTTTAGGTGCGCCTTATAGTGCGGAAAATACGGTATTTCTAAACGGCTGTCGCTGGACGTCCTCGTTCACGCTAGCACGCAACGCACTTCCATACCCGGCAAATCCATTAAACACCCCGCTTACTTGATTGCTTGAGAGGGCCGACCATTCGCCGAGTTACTGCAGCTATTTGGACTTATTTGCATGGTGCCGGATTTAGTGTGTGATTGTCCTCACTCAAGTAGAACATTGAGTTCTTGAACTCCTGTGGAACTCACTGCAGCAAATTTTGTTATGTAGCCACAAAGTGCACCCAATTATTCTTTATTTAAATTGAAAGTTTTTTTTGAAGGAAGTCAGAGATTTTATTTGAAGAGGGAGATTAAAAAAAAAAAAGATTTACACTTATAACATTTCAGTCAAAACACAGCCAAGAGAAACAGTTACAACCTCCCACTAATTAATTCCGAGCAAATATAATTTTAATTATTACCCTCCATATCAGCTTTTTTGACACTTTTCTCCATCTCCACGCTTCTTCCCAATTCTCTTACACTCAGATCATTTTTGTCAGATCAGAACACCTGTAACAGGTTGTTCCGACCTTTTCTGCTGCCATTTACGCAATCATGAGAAGATGAGATCATCGTTTCGGCTCGAGATAGGAGCCTAACTCCTTTTATCCAAGTCCACCAAGTTCTGATTTTCACTTGCCGAGTCCGACAATTGCCCAGCATAGTTTTGCAATACTAAGCGGCGTAACGGCCATCAACTTTTGAATGCGTAAACTGGTTCAAGAGCTTTCATAAATCTACACAACAGAAAGTGAGTGCTATGAAAATATGTCCTCCTTTAGGCAAACTTAAATGTCTACCCGGTTGAAAATAAATCTTTCTAACAAATGAATTTTAAAAATGTCTTTGCCCTTGCAGTCCGACTGAGGTCATAAAGCCAATAATAATAGAGCCAGTGGGAACCCATAAGCGGGATGTTCTGGTGATGGATCATGTCGGGGAAGTCGGGCCTGACCCGGGTCACGCCGAGGGCCTCCGAGTGAGAGTCTGAGGTTGTGGGTCCTAACTGTTTTTGTGTTCCTGTGCTACTTCAAGTCCCTGCAGCAGCCATGCTAAGCAAACATCAGCAGATCAATCACTTGTGATGCTTCACCTCTTTTTTTTTTTTTTTTCTTTGCTTCCTTCCCTCAAGCTATCATGATACATTCACATCCAACCTTGGCTTGGCAGCTACTGCTTGTCAAGTATTGAAAACACAGCGCGCCGGCTTGTACGTGCAGTCAGACAATGTAAAGCAGCGCGCTTTGACGAAGAACAATGTCATGCTTCGCTAAACCATACCGACACCTCAAAGGAAATTTAAAAAATAATAAAACAATGCCGACTGCTTGAAATTATTTTAAGTCCTTGAACAGACAAGAGCTGGCGTATGCTCATTATTTTATTTTTTTTCGCTGAAGATGCTTTCCAATAGTACTCAACTCTGCATTTACGCTCTCCCGTATGGCATAAAAGCCTTCGCAGCAGCTGCAAATGGTAAAATAAGAGCGAGTTTTTCCGAGAATAAGTACGTGCATTTGCCTACTCCAATTTAGGCCTCCCGAATTTCCACTTACGTCCGCACCAACATATGCATAATTTCCACTCTAAACTCAAGCTCATGATTGCTTTCATCTTTTTTTTTTTTTTTTTTTTTTTGCACATGATGTTGAAAAGGCTCCCAGAGGCAGGAATGGTTTTAAAAGAGACTTGCTGACAACTTGTTTCGAAAAAGCATGTCGCGAACATCTGGGCAATTTAACACTCAAGTCTCACACGGGGAAAGTTAATTAGCGGTATGGATAACGCCTAATAAATACATCAAGTGAATTTCAATACGGCGAGGAAAAAAAGTGTCAAGCCCATTTAATAAGTGACTCATACACGTTTCTTTTTTTCCAGCATAATTTGCAGGATCTCATTTGTATGGTACAGATTGTGTAAGGCAAGCAGAGAGCGTCACGGTTGGATAAAAATGCTGCCTGATTTTTTTTTTCTTTATTTGATTGTACATGATGGGAAGTAATTAGCAGTAATGTGATCGGGAGGTTAGGAAGGAGCCATTTGATCTCGGCAGTGATGCTTCCGTTCTCTGTGGGGGAGCTCGCCCGTCACTGCCAACTAGTGAGGCTGAAAGATTTTACTACAGTTTAAATAAGACGTTAAACCCCTCTGATTTCTCCTCTTCATCTGCTTCTCTTATTCTAACACTCTTCAGGCTCTTTTATTTTTTTGCATTCATATTCTCTCATCACCTGGAAAGGCACAAAGGAAACCCATTGAGAGACACAGCAAAGGCACAGATGTCGCAAAATGAAACTGAGGGGGAGAAAAAAAAAGTGTCACGGCCCTTCTTCATTGCTCATGGTGACGATTTAGCTTTCAAGCAGATGTTTGCCACCTCGATGTTAAAGGGAACAAATTGTTGCCT
Organism: Syngnathus floridae; assembly: GCF_059516105.1. Taxonomy (NCBI): domain Eukaryota; kingdom Metazoa; phylum Chordata; class Actinopteri; order Syngnathiformes; family Syngnathidae; genus Syngnathus; species Syngnathus floridae. Next base: position 4,358,297 of record NC_142431.1, read on the forward strand.
GTTATTAGACGGGGAAAAATGATCACAGGGTAGTCAGCCGCCCATTTTTATTTCAGTAAGAGGCTTGACGTCATTGCCTTTGGTTCAGTTATTCCTTGCAACATCTGTGATATTAGTTTGATAATTGTATTTTTTTGCTAAATTTGTGTGGCTGAAAATGATTTTTTTTTGTATTGCCAGATGGGGATATAGTCAGTGGTTGTGTTCTGCTGCAAAACGAATGATCCATTTAGCAAGGATTAGAAATAAATATATGTATTTTGACAACAGTGTAAAATTCTGATGAATAACTATCACTTAAAGTAATACAATTGCCTAGATTACCAATTTGGCAAACTTTTTTTATAAAGCAAGGACAATATACAATCTACAAGAGCTGGTTGCAAATTCAAATCCATTGCATTGACTATATCAGTATGCTGAATGCTTCTTTTTTTTTTTTTTTTACACTTTTCACTCCCCTGCAAAAGGATCCGCATCCATGAATGTGAAATGGGACTTGGAGTTCTCTCTAAATGTAAAACAGTTGATATTATTCGGCGGTCTTTGACTGAACCAATACGTTTCCATTCTCTGTCCACTTCCTGCTTGATGCCATTTTCTTGGATGGTTGTTTATTTATTGCTTATGTCAACTTGTTTTTGATATATAGATATCGATATAGCAAGAGAGATATAGAGATATAGAGATAAAGATATATATATATATATATATATATATATATATATATATATATATATATATATATATATATATATATAGGTATAGATATATAGAGATTTTTTCCCCCCCCAAGGTTTTAATGAATGGTAGTTCACTGACAATACACAATAATGTATTTTTTTTTATTATTATTATTATTACTCGTACTCAAGAAGGCTTCTACAAATGTATAGGACATCCTGAAAGTAAAGGCAAACGACATACTTTCTGAAATCATCAAAGGTTTTTAATAACGTCATCACTGATGTTACAATTTTAATCCTGAGTGTCGGCAGTTTCACCCCCCCCCCCCCCCCACCTAAGAATACACTATAACAGGTAAAAGAAATAATGAGAATATCAATCACCAAAGCAGTGATGAGATATTTTGCAGTATAACCTGACTCAATAAAAAAAAGTTCTGAGCCAGTGAAGACAATCATTTTTTTATCTCTTTTTGCACATACGTTCGTACTGGACTTGCATGCATAAATGGGACTGATCTCCAAGGATGAGTAATATATAGCGTTCAACTCCACATTGCCAAGAACGACAAAGATTATCATTGTAATTATCCATCACTCATATCCGTGTCTCATTTAGGTACACGGAATTCTCATTATGTTCAAGATTTTCTTACATTTACTCAGAAAGATAGATGACAGATTGTCATGAAGCCTCAAGCAGAATGTGTGGAGAGATATGGAGGATTTTACCGTAAATTTTGGACTATAAGCTGCAACGTATTTGAACCCAGAATCACGAGTTTTAGCTGGTGCGGCTTATAGTCCGGTGCGGCTTATAGTTCGAAAATTACGGTAGTTGAAAGTGGCATTAAAATAACCAATAAAGCATTCAGAATACTTTACATTGTAAACTATCAGCAATTATTTCTCTCACTGGAGATAGATGAACTGGACTTAGATTCTACAGTGTTGCATGTTCATGTTTTGTCTGCCCGTTTGGTTTTTGTCTCCACTTGTTCCTTGTTTCCAGCCACCTGTGTCTTGTCCAGGAATTTCTCGTCTGGTCAACTTGTTTGTATTCAGTTCTTAGTTTTGTTCAGTCCATATTAGTTTCTTGTCGATGTTGCTGCTATCCTGTGTGGTTTTTGATGTTAAGTGTTTCATTACTTTTGGATTTTATTTTTGTCATATTTCCTGTTAAGTGGTTCATTACTTTCTGAATTTTTATTTTTCTTACCTATTTTTTTGTCCTTTTTTCGTTGAAAAATACTGAGCAATTTTTCAAAATGATGAGGGACGATGGAAATTTTTTTTTTTTATTGGTTTCATTGCAAAAGTAGTTCATGTGTCATCGTCGAGTTTCTTCAAAGGATCTCTTGGAAGCATGATTCTGTTTTTGTTACTATGTGTTTGAAATTGGAAATGTCAAAAACATCAACAGAACAGTGGTTAGGGAAATGAACTAGAATTAGTCACATTATTCCTAAATTAAACATTATGATTTTGCAGCACTGAAAGCACCATCAATGACTGTTAAAAGCCAGGCTGCTACATTTTGTGTGGTCAGTCAGAAAATCCAGTCATTTCTCATAAAAGAGCAAACAATGTCAGCATTGTGAGCAACTCGGAATATGTTATGAACATTTTAAATGTGGCTTGTAATGCCATAAAAAAATTTATAACAGGTGTTGGGGTTTTTTTATATTGGAAAAATTTAGCACTTGGCAGTTGATCTGCACATGCCACCATGCAGCAATTCTTACGTTTGGCTCCATCTAGTGGTACATGAAAGTATTACTGAATTAAATGTTAAAGTGGCGTAAATGTTTTTATATGTCCAACAATTATTTAGGTGTTTTTATTTTTATTTTCAATAAGTATTAAGTGACTCATTACTTTAATACAGTTTTTATTTTTTTATATTTGGGTGCGGTGGCTTACAATAAAATTTTAAAAATTACCTGACATACTCTCCAAATTATTTTCCCTGACCCAGTGATATGAGATGCGCAAAAGCAAACAAGTGACGATGAGAGCTTTCCTAAAAACAATGACCTGTGTCTTCATGTTGAATCGACTTTCTTTAAAGGGCGCCTCTAAATGTCACCACTGGATTGCTGCCGCTTCTGTTTCTTTGTTTAGTGCTGATAGTCACACTCCATATGCTAAATTCAGACATCACAGCGTATACCTACGTGATACATCTGAGGGGATTGCCATTTATGATTATTAGAGCCACAAATTAAGCAGCCATATTTCTCCCATTATGCAGGTGGATGTAGTTCATATTAAATCCATTATGACTTAGTCAAGGGTAAAGAGTGAAAGGCAGATGTGGATACAAAAGGAGCAAGACCATGATTGAAAATGAAGTCTGAAAATGGACGAAAGGCACATCAATGGGCTTCAAAAATTGTTTTATAGCTACAAAGAGGTAGAAGACATTTTGTGAAAGTCGTTTATCATCAGAGAACTACTTGATAAGTAAAATCACTTTTCCAATGGCAAAACTATTTTATCACTTTTATTATTCTGGGTAGCGCAATGAAACTATTTTTCCAGACACTTCTCAGACAGTTGGAGTGTCGGAGAGTTAATGGAGTCGTTCTCAAGATATTTTCAACACTTTGAATTGGTTAGTAATGTGTCAAAATCACAGTGGTAGTACCGTATTTTCCGCACTATAAGGCGCACCGGATTATAAGGCGCACCTTCAATGAATGGCCCATTTTAAAACTTTGTCCAAATATAAGGCGCACCGGATTATAAGGCGCACTTTCAATGAATGGCCCATTTTAAAACTTTGTCCATATATAAGATATATACATTTGGCCCGCGGGCTGGATTTTGAACACGCCTGCTGTAGTGGCTCAAAATTGGTTCATATATAAGGTGCACCTGATTATAAGGCGCACTGTTGGCTTTTGAGAAAATTGGAGGTTTTTAGGTGCGCCTTATAGTGCAGAAAATATGGTAGTATTGATTTATTAAAAACAGGACAAGGAAAAAAAAAGCAGAACCTACATGCCATAAACAAACCATGAAGTCCTTTGTGGTAACTTAATGATATCAGTTGACTTTTCAACAGCCGTCAGACATATGAATACCTTCAGATTTTTTTATTCAGTCTTACCTTTCCGAACCTCAGGGAAATATTCAGTACGCATTACAAGTGATGCTTCAGTGCAAACTGTGTGTGTGGGTGAAGCCACACAGGGAGACAGCTGGCGGAGAAGCCGAGACAGTCGACAAACCAAACGAGATAATTCTAAGAAAAGTCAACACGACTGAAACGCTGAGAGTACATTGTTTCTCCCTTCGTCAACAATCGAAGAAGCGGCTTCAAACATGCAATAGGTGGTCTATCACGCAGAGCAAACAATCCCATTTTGAATAATTGATAATGGCGAGCATTCTCTGCTTCAAGTGCCTGTAAATACACACAACACACTTGAGCAATACATGCAGTCAACAATTGTTGTGTGAAAAAGGATTTGAAGGTGCCGTGCATCACCAACTAGATCGGCAAAACAAACACACCAGGACTCCTCCATCGCAAACACATCAAGTCATATAAATTATTTATACATACAAGTAATATAATTTAAAAAGTGAGGATTTGTTTTTTGTGTGTTGTTGTTTTTTTACTCTAGGTCTCCCTGACTTTGATGGAATCTGAACCGCTGTGTGTTTTAAGATGTTATTACATCAATGATTCAGATAAGACATTTTGGATGGATCAAAATGGCATGTGACTATTTGTCTATAGTGATGATCAACCACAATCACTTAGAATTGTTTCCAGTTAGAGTACCCAGAGTGGGGTGTTTTGGTTTTTTTTTTACCTGTATGCATCTATGTATCTAGCCGTCTTTTCAGTTTTAATTCCAGACATGTTTCCAATTAGCATCTTTGCATCTCGTGTTGTGGATTTTCTTGGCTACAGCAACTGTTTTAGTATCCGGCACTTATAAAAAAAAAAAAAAAAGTGAGATCCTGCAGTGCTATTAGCGAGTCTGCAGAATGGCCTAACGGTGCCTGTTCAAGAGAGTAGGAGAGGAAAGTTTAAAAAGCCAGAGTGCACATAGAAGTGGGCAGGTGCTGACAGTAGGAGTGCTGCAGAGGAGAGTGGACGGCGGCAGCAGCAGCAGCTACATCGTGACAGTGCCCACTTAAAGGCGAGCTGACAGGACCAATCATCTACACTGTCAGTCCAGGAGAATCAGCTCATGGTGTATGAGTCGAGTAAGGCAATGGGAAAAGGTGTGCGTGTCTGTGTTGGGTTGACGTTGCAGAGTGTTACCGACTGAGCGCGATGATGCATTTAAAATATCCACTATCTACGTCCAAACAGGAAGTGACAAACAGTATTGGGATTGCAGAGTGTCTGCTTAACCACAACTTGATGAAAGTGACATTTTTCACTTTCTTGTAAATGCATATCCTCCAGTCATGCAAAATATTCTATTTGGCATCTAACCATTTTTCAATTTTTACCAAGAACTGGGTGATGCTTTTAGATGTGGAAATCAAATGTGTGGTTCACAACATTTTTGCAAAACACTGCATATATTATTATTATTATTGTTACTATCATTATTTTTTTATTATTATTATAGTCATTATTATTATTAGGACAAAACTTTTTTTATCAGTTTTTTTCCTCCATTATTATTATTATTTTAGTATTATTATTATTATTGTTATCATTATTTTTTTATTATTATTATAATCATTATTATTATTAGGACAATTTTTTTTTTTTAATGTTTTTTTTCCTCCATTATTGGATATGTTTTAGCAAACAAAACAGGTACAATGCCACTCCAGACCAAAGTAATGAAATATTAAACTAATCTGGCTTGCTGTTATGATCGCAGGTGGCTATCAAGACAAGAGAGTCCCATGAGAACAAAGATGGAGGGAGGGGGAAAAAAATGATTCTCATTAGTTCATCTCACTGTCTGGTTTTATTCTGACAAGCTGTGAATGTGTTTGGCCTTCAGATTGGTGCTGCTTGTTCCAGAGATTCATTCTATTGTTAATATGATGACACTGATGAATGTTAATGTACAAAGAACACCTCTAACTGTTCTTGGCACACTATCAAATGCCACTTTTTGAAGTAGGAGTAAGGACTATTTAAATGTTTGGCTACCACGCTTTCCCTACTGTCAAATCTAATTTACATTTGCACACATGCTTTGAAAGTACAATAAACCAACATGTTCACATGATTCTTAAGAAAAAAAAAATGTGCTCAGGCTGTTTATGTTCTCTCACCACATTTACTTACTGTATTTTCTGGACTATAAGGCGCACCTTCAATGAATGGCCCATTTTAAAACTTTGTCCTTATATAAGACGCACCGGACTATAAGGCGCACCATTAATGCATCATGTCAGATTTTTAATCCAAATCATTCTCCATTTTATCTTTTTTATTTCAACTTCAGACGGAACAAATTACTTTATAATCACAAAAGAATGATCCATAGTCTTTTTGATTCATGATTCATAGTCTTCAGTGGTCCACTTATGATTGATTTCTTGACACAATGCTTCGGGCCAGTTTAAATTTAGGAATTTGGTCCATATATAAGGCGCACCGGATTATAAGGCGCACTGTCGGCTTTTGAGAACATTTTAGGTTTTTAGATGCACCTTATAGTTCGGAAAATACGGTACTTATGACCCCAACCTCCACTTTTTTCCCTTTCATGTTGTCTTGTTTTCATTTACCCCTCTCCTCCCGTTTTTCCTCACTCTTTGCCCGTGTAATCAAAGCACTGAGTGAGCAGTGTTTACAGGGTCATCCCAGGGGCCAGCAGTGTGCCACTTTCACTTTACAAGTGCTCGCCTGGTCTCACCTCACCCTCCGCTCCGTCTCCTAGCTGTGGTCACATTACAAAGGAAATGACAGACAACATCCCTCCTCCCGCCGTCCTTCCATACTCTCATCGCCATCTATCTCGACACCAACACTCGCAATCTGCACTATAGTAAACCAGAGTGTCTTATATACTGCTGCAAGCAGCCAGCCTCATCACTTCCTGGGGAAATAAACAAATGCAGCAATGCAAATATTATTGCTCAGATTTTTATTTCAGGTTACTTGTTGCTAGGCAGAATTCAATCTACCCTAAAGCACTATTTGTATCCACTGATCAGTTTCCCTAGCTACTTTGGGTAAGCTGCTTCCCACACAATAGACGCAAGGCTGTCAAACTCATTTTTGTTGCGGGTTATTATGACTGTCAACCCAAATAAATGTATGAATGCCTCATATTATGTAAAATATAGGCTACACAAGTAATTGATAAATAGTTTTGAAATCAGAGACTAGCAAAAACTGTTTTTTTAAAGATGAATGGTAATAAAAATTTCTATTTTTTTTTTTAAAAGTGAAGACAATTTGTAATTTGTGTATTGACACATAAAATCGATGCACAATTTATCTTATATAATTACACTGCGGGTCATGTTTGGCCCAATAGAGAAAGGACAGGGAGAGATGGCAGGAATAAAATCGGAGAGGCACCAAAGAACCCCCATAAAAAACTTATATGAATCATATTTTATCATATGCAGTAATTCTTTTTTTACAATAGTGGTTAGTGGACATTCCAGAAAATCAGAGAAATTATTTGAGTGAATTAAGCAACTAATAACAGCCATTGCTTTATTTTTGTCACTTAATTTTTCTGCAGTTTTTCTATTTTTTTTTTGTCACATTTGATGTGCACAGATAAAGTAACTGATTGCTCCGGCGTGTGAAAATGGTAATTTTCCCGTCGCATTAAAGCTGCAGAAAATGTCACAGCTCCGAATGCGTGAAAAGTTTCGCGACAGGCGGCTGTCATGTGCGTTGTCACAATGCAAGACTGACTGACAGCTTTTGAGTACCCAACTCACTCCACAGGAAGGCACAACAGCCTTTTCACTCATGAAGTCCGGGCTCTGCACATTGTCACAAAGCACCGCTACTACATCCAAGGACTATATAGCATTTTGAAAATTGACAGCGGGTCTCTTGTCATCACAGGTTGTCCGCCTCAAGCTGTCAGAAAATTTTAAACAGATCTTTGTGGTGGTAATTGAAAGCCGTCCACATTCTCTGAGTGAATATATTTTATGCAAAGCTAATATGGAAATTAAATTGTAATGAGGATTTTGATGATTTGCGGTCCACTCCGTATGCGCTTCATTCAAGCTGGGCTATATTTCCATCCAACTGGGGGACAAATTAATCTTTGTGTTACCCCTTCAATTTTTTTGCCTTGAGGCTTTACAGCAGCACTTTTATTGAGAGCACTTATAAGTCAGCACTCCATTGGGGGCGGGTAACATGAAAACATGATCCTTTGCTTGTGGGCAAACTATTTACCAAGTTGTTGTTTTATATGTCACGCTAATAAATTCAATTTATAGGAGGTAGACTTTTCATTGCTGGTGTGTCAAAAATGTTCCAGGACTACCGTATTTGCCGGACTATAAGGGGCACCGGACTATAAGGTCCACCTTCAATGAATGGCCCATTTTAAAACTTTGTCCTTATATAAGGCGCACCGGACTATAAGGCGCACCATTAATGCATCATGTCAGATTTTTAATCCAAATCAAATCATTCTCCATTTTATCTTTTTTTATTTCAACTTCAGACGCAACAAATTATTTTATAATCACAAAATAATGATCCATAGTCTTTTTGATTCATGATTCATAGTCTTCAGCGGGCCACTTATGATTGATTTCATGACACAATGCTTCGGGCCAGTTTAAATTTAGGAATTTGGTCCATATATAAGGCGCACCGAACTATAAGGCGCACTGTTGGCTTTTGAGAAAATTTTAGGTTTTTAGGTGCGCCTTATAGTCCGGAAAATATGGTAGTTGGTTGTCAGGTTTGGCTGTAAACCGTAACGACGATTCTAATGCAAGTTCTATAAAATAGGAATGCAATTTAACAAAATAGCAGTAGAACATTCATACTAATTTTGACGCTTTCACTACCATTGACAGCTATAGACATCCAAGATCCATTTTTACTTGGCTGCCTTCCTGTTTTTTGTCTCGGGACTTCAAGAAAGTGAGCAACTGACACTTTATCAAGTCTGACTGAAGAAAAATCTTGAGGAAAGGTATGTGGCAGATCCAATTCGACTCGTGTGTCAGTCTTCTCTGTCATCTTGTCTCACATCAGGCCAGGTGGCGTTGACACGTTCAATAAACTCTTTCATGGCGGCAGTCGACGATCAATGTAACAGGAAGTACTCCATATTCAGTGACTGGAGATCTGAAGTACTACCAAATAGATGCAGATGTTGTAATTTCAAGAGATGACTCAGTAGGCTTAATGAGAACATGAGCTTGTTTTGTTTTTTTCTCCCATTAGTGATGAAAGGAATGCAATATTTAGTTAATTGAACTCGATTCTTGTTAGTCATTAGATTGAATTGACTGTGAGTGTATTCACCAGTGTACCATCGCAGGCAGCTTTTCATTAGTTGGTCTTTCCCTGACTTAAATGGTGAGTTTTGCAGCAAATTAAACGAATGCTGACTCAATGGGGATCATAGCAAATAAGAATTTATAAAGACTACAATTTTTGGGATTGTGCTACATTCAACTGTACTGTGTAAATGTTTTTGCAATGTGGGAGGAAACTGAAGAACCCACGCAAGCACCGGGAGAATATGCAAATTCCACACAGGGCCGTGATTGGAACACCCAACAGCAATGAATGCCTTAATTAAAACAATTGAACTAATGAATAGAGATGGTCACAAATCAAAGCCGGTGTGGCATACATGTGATGTCATTAAGCAGTCGGGGGTCCCTTGAGCCCTCCACGCAAGACTTCTTGGAAATTTTCTAATGACATCTTCCATCATGCACCAGTGGGAAAAAATTTCCAAGTATAATGCGCAAATATTACATCATGCTAGGAGGAACAATACTCCTGGCTGACTGTGCTCAAATTTGATACCAAAAAATCCCTCTGAACGGTTAGGAAATTCAAGACAGGTTAGAAAGCATAAGTATATTTTTATTCCCAGTCCCTCAGTGCGATGTGATGTGCATGATAGATAATAGTTAGCTCAGATGTTTTATCTCCATGTTGAATATGTTTTTTAATATTGACTACAGTTGAGCTTGAGGTGCAGGTCAGCAGAGCTCAGGATTTGTGCAGAAAAAATACCACACTATTTGCACACTAAACTACAGGGTCAACTACAGGGAGCATTGGCATGCACACACACGCAGGCACATTAACCAGATCTGAGCGAGGCCATGGTTTGTGCATGTAAATCACACCCCTATGGGGCACTGGGGCAAGTCGGCTCAAATCTATGAATAGCAAAACAGATCCATCTGGGAGTGTCGGATATCAAAAGGAAACATAGATAACACCTTCTCTTATCTAGTAAAAATATTTTTTTTGCCATATATATATATGCATCACATTTAACTGTTAAATTTACAATAATAAGCTTGGTGCACTGGCGCAAATAGAGGGGGGGGGAATGGGGGCACTGATATATGCTTGAAAATCCTATATGCCAAGCTAGATAATTGACTTTTTACTCGTTTGTCCTGATTTTTATTTTTCCATTTCCACCCGTCCACCATAGGAACACATAATAAATCTTTGTCAGCATTTTTTGGAATTTTTGGAGTGTTTTTCTTATTCTTTTTTGGGGGTTATGGACCTGTTGAGATATTCTTAGCCCCCACCAAGGGAAAAATATCTATCTATCTATCTATCTATCTATCTATCTATCTATCTATCTATCTATCTATCTATCTATCTATCTATCTATCTATCTATCTATCTATCTATCTATCTATCTATCTATCTATCTATCTATCTATCTATCTATCTATCTATCTATCCATCCATTATATTTCTTACCTAGGGATGTTTGATGTGACAATTTATTGTGAAGGTTTAAAAAGCATCTCTTGTAATGCATACAGGCATCAGGTGTTCAGATGACAGAAAAGAATGGAAGTAAATCCCGACAGTGGGGAAATGGCAAATCGCCACTTAATACAAGTAATATAATATTTATCTACTTCACCTACTTGATATACCTGACTTGATTTTCCGCCCGATATTTGTGCTGTTCATCTTTTATTTTCTCAGATGCTCCAAGGCGCTGTGTAAGTTAAGGCACCGGTGGCACATAAACATTAGTCATCAGACCAGACCTCCACAGTTGAGGGAGCAACCCGTCCCCCTGCTTTGTCAGTCAACCCTGTGATATATGCTTGCAGGAAAGCTGCTAGTAGGAGGGAAGGTAGGATTTGATGTGTACATGCTGTTCAAATAACAAATGGCCCATGGGGAATACACACGCGTGTGCATGTGCGTGTGTTCACCAAAACCCGAAGCATGTAGCCTTTGAGCGTCTGACTTTTATTTGTGCTACGATGTCACATTTGCAAGCGTCACCATGGCAGCTCTTTGTATGTGCCCGAGGTTAGCTTGAGTGTGTCCAAAAATGCAAATGCTTCTTTTTTTTTAACTTTTCACTCCAATATAGTGAATTACATGCATGTTTCTGTCCAATTTAGTCAAATATATGCAATGTACATGGCTTGTCATCACTACGCAGTGACATTTCTGTGCATCGCTGTGCCTGCAGCAAGGTATGAAATGTTAACAGATGGAGCAGCAAACACTCGCTGAATGCAAAGTACAGCACAATACATCTTCTTGACAGAAAGTCACAATCTCCTTCATTGGCTTTAATGCGACGAATATTGTCAACATGATGAAATTTTGTATACCTGCTTCCAAATTTTAAAGAAAAACACACAAGGTACTACCGTATTTTCTGGACTATAAGGCGCACCTTCAATAAATGGCCCATTTTAAAACTTTGTCCTTATATAAGGCGCACCGGACTATAAGGCGCACCATTAATGCATCATGTCAGATTTTTAATCCAAATCATTCTCCATTTTATCTTTTTTATTTCAACTTCAGACGCAACAAATTACTTTATAATCACAAAAGAATGATCCATAGTCTTTTTGATTCATGATTCATAGTCTTCAGTGGTCCACTTATGATTGATTTCATGACACAATGCTTCAGGCCAGTTTAAATTTAGAAATTTGGTCCATATATAAGGCTTTTGAGAAAATTTTAGATTTTTAGGTGCGCCTTATAGTCCGGAAAATGCGGTAAATACAGTGTGAAGCCTTTCCTAGCAAGAGTAGGATATGTTGCTAGCTAGTGGGGCAATGCCTGTTTTATCCAGATGGCAGGAGCCAGACCTCATAATATAACATTAACTTTAACAACATGACTCCAAGCAGCCAAGAGTCAATGCGCTACAACGGTTGGTGTTTTAACAACCGTGAATCAAGCGATTCAATGTCAGTCTCTTAGTGGTCTTCAAGCACAGTATCATTTTAATGGGATCCGCAGGGGGGTTACATTATCAACGCTGAGGGTCATGCAAGGGGAGGCCTGTTTCTCGTGAAAATAATGAGGTCACCGGATGTATAACGAGGCGACTGATGTGGCGAGGGCAGATAGCAAGACACGAGGGGATTTCACGATCATTTTGCCATCAATTAGTCCATTTTGGAGTCCCATTTTCTACTACTTTCTTTCTTTTCTGACACTTTTTAAGATGCTATGATTGTATCATCAGCACCAGCGGGGTGTGACAACCCGTTGCTTTTAATCATTCTCAATCAGGAGGGACCGAATCTCGTTGGCTTTCCCTCCCTGCAGTACTCTGGGGAGGCGAGAGACAAAATGGGGAACAATGAAACATGCGTGTAACCTTTTCAAGGGCAGAATGAGCCGTCCGGCATTGAAAGCACTTTAGGAAAAGAAAACCACTCATGCGGTTAATATAGAAGAAAGAGAAGAAAAAGAAGAAGAAGGGGGAAATAGATGAGGAGGCCTGAAAGCCAACTATGATGACTTCTATATATAGCCGCCCCAGTGCGTTGGTGAAGGCCTTGCACTACTAAGACGTCATGCTTTCCAGCTAAAGGGATTTCATAGAGAAAATACAGTGTGTGTGTGTGCATGTGTGTGTCAATGTGTGTGTGTGTGTACTTATATATGTGTTCATTAAGGATGCAGATTAGAGCAAGCAGAGAGAGAGAGAGAGAGAGAGCTGTGTCGCTGCAGGAGATGTGGTGTCCTTAATTACAGAGCAAACAACCACGGGCCTTCTTCCCTTTTGGAATAAATGCTTATGTATTTCTCTGAAGGGCTGCTATTACTAGACTTTTCTACTCAGCGAATTCCAGTAATTAAATTTTACAAAGAGTCATTCGTCTTGTCAGGATTGTATAGATTATTTGGAAGGGGGGGGGGGGGTTCCTTTTGTGTATTCTTTGGAAACATATGGAAATATAATAAGAAAAAAACAGTTTATTGACAGGTGATTTTCATCTTGAAGAAAAATGAATGAAAATTGTGAGGTCACAAAGTGAATTCAAATTTTCTAGATATTACTAGACTTTTCTACTCAGTGAATTCCAGTAATTAAATTTTTCTTGCCAGTATTGTATAGATTATTTGGAGGGGGGGTCCTTTTATGTATTCTTTGGAAACATATGGAAAGATAATAAAAAGAAAAAAACTGTTTATTGAGAGGTGATTGTCATCTTGAAGAAAAATGAATGAAAATTGTGAGGTCACAAAGCGAATTCGATTTATGTAGATGGTGCATAATCTCATCATACAATTGTGTTAATAGATAACAATAGAAAATGTAGTAAATAAGATCATGAGAAGAAGAATAATTGCAATTGCCAGTTGTAGTGAGTTTCAGTGATTATTTAAAACAGAATCATTAGTAAAGTACCTGCAGAAAATGCAATCAAATTTCTATAATCATGATCAGTGATGTGATCATCTCAAGCCATTTACCACCCTATAAATACTGACACCGTTCAAGAGTAGTTCAACATCTGACCAATCACAAACAAGAGTTTAGACCATTGCTGTCCATCAGTTCAGGTCAACTGGCACGGCAGGGCAGAATTTGTCGTAAATTTAATGCTGACTAGCTGAGTTGCTAACCTTTGCAAGTAGCATCAATATGGCAACTAAAATTGGCGGTTACGATGTGCTTTACACAATTGGAATGGGATCCCGTGGAAGATGCCAGAGGATAAGAAGGAAATCTGATGGAAAAGTGAGTAACTTGCATTTGATTTGCACTTGGGCTTAAACCTTTTAAAAGAAATCAAACTGTTCTTCCATTTATTGTGTTCATTTCAAATAACTGACTTTCTTGTTACATAAAGGTTCTGGTATGGAAAGAGATGTGTTATGAAACTTTGAGCAAGAGTGAGACACAGACATTGATCTCCAAAGTGAACCACCAAAAGATGGCGAGGCACCGAAACATTGTGAGATGTTACGACTGCATCGTTGACAGCGCCAACACCAAGATATACGTTGTGATGGAGGAGTGCACCGGTGACAACTTGGCCGGCCTCATTGCATCTGCCTCGAGGGAAAGGTTTTTGCAATTCAGTAGTTACCTCTAACTTTTTATTTGATTACTTAATAGTGTTTCCCAAACCCTGGCTAATCGAAAAATCTGGGGATTTCATGTTGTGTCGATCTGATTGTGCTGCATCAGCACATATTCAGTTTGCTGCTGTGTTCTTTTGATAACAGTGACGCTCTGACGTGGTGCGTTTGGGGACTGACAGAAATCCCAGCGTGTAGTTCAGGATCTGGATTGTTCATTTTCATTTTCACCATATACAGTCAAATCGTGACTGTGATCACCACTCTAACTTTAAACGTGACTTCGTTCTTTGTCGCAATGTTCAATCAATCAATCAATCAATTTATAGAGCTAAAACAGTAAACAAAGTCATGTTGATTCTTTTGGATTTTAATCACAATCACTTTCAATAGTTTATTCCTTGCACTGTCTAAAATATTTTTTAAAAATTGTCATTTTTATTGAAAAAATTAAATACAATTTAAAAATATATATACCGTAATTTTCAGACTATAAGCTGCACCGGACTATAAACTGCACCAGCTAAAACTCGTGATTCCGGGTTCAAAATTTGCAAAAAAGAGTCGCAGCTTACAGTCTGAAATTTAGGGTATTTATTTTTATTCAATTATCTCTTTCCATATATAGATTGTTTTCCTATGTAAAGGTGTGCCATGGATGAAAAAAAAATCGGGAAACACTGACTTAATACACCTGAACCGTGATGTTACATTTTCAAGAAGTATTTTAAATGGACCATATCGTACAAAGTTAAATGACTAGCACGTAAACCTTAGACTTTTTTAAGAAAAAAAAATTACTCTTCTAAGAAAATGTCAACAGACTTCGATGTGCGTGAGGATTCACGGTGACGGATGGCAAAAGGACCTCCTCGGCTGCCCAACAACATGCCTGATCTAAATTAACGCAACCAAGGACCCCTTCAGCTGCTTAAAAACATGCCTTTCTAAAAAAGCAAGACTTTCAACACAACGTGCTTTGGGGGTTAACGCAATTCTGGACCCTAAAGTTCACGTAAAAAACAGATTTTGTTGAAATGTTATTCGATATATTTATGTGCAATATTGTAGGATATGATTGTCGTGTTTATGCATGCTAGGCGTCACTTGGATGAGAAATTCATCCTGCAGGTCATCGCTCAGCTCACATCAGCTCTGAAGACGTTTTACAGGAAGCGTAACGGCAAGCCCATCTTTCATCACAACTTGAAAGCAGGCAATGTCTTCCTGGACAGCGAGCGGAATGTAAAACTTGGAAAGCCTTCTTACACAACCACAGTGAGTGGAATTTTCGTAAGTGGCTGAGTGGGCGGCGCTACCTGTAAGATGTTTCGATATTTTTCTGCGGCATATTTGTTTTCCAGAACCAGATGTCCTTCGATAACAAATGCGATATCTGGTCATTGGGATGTTTACTGTACGAGCTCTGTACTCTCTGGTAATTTTTTCAAACTTTTCTGACATAGTTTCCTTACTAAAAGAGTATCTAATATCGTCATTTCTATTTTCCAGCCGTTACGTTCCTTCCTCGGAACAAAAAGTACTTGCAGAGAAGATACCAGCAAGGACTTTAATAAAAATCCCAGGGCAGTACTCGAAGGAACTGAGCATGCTTCTCAACAACATGCTCAACTTGACGGTTTGTCATCTTTTTTATTTATTTTTTGTCACTATTACACAATCACATAAAAACCACCATGACCTTTTGACTAGGATGACCTGAGGCCATCTATGAAATCCATCCTCCAGAGTAACCTTCTGGCTGAAGTAGTTGAGGAGGAAGCAAAGAAGGCCCAGAGAAGTTCGGAGATAGCTAAGAGGAATAAGATGATACGCTCTGCTCGCAAGAATAAGGAAAACCTCACGCCTGGTGATCCTCAGCTTGTGATGCTCGACAACATTGCTAGAAGGCCCCGGACAGACAGTCAGCACACCAGCCAAGTGGACAAAGACAGAAATGTCTGGCAACTCCGTATTTGACCTTTGGGACGACATGTAAATATTTGGATATCTATAACAGCTGATATATTTCTATATTTTAATGTATTTTTCCCCCATGCAGGAGAAAAGAGTGCAAAGCAGGCAAAGAGAAATGAAATTCATTTGTCTTTTTGCAACTGTCCACTTTTGGGGACATGACAAGGGAGGAAATGAAAAGATCAGGCAACGAGAAATGCTGTTTGGATGTGATTGAGAAAAATATTAAAAGGAAAGGAAGAGCAGATGGTAGCCAAAGTTTTTTTTCTGCTTTTTAATTCATGTGGATGTAATTTAGTGACATTTGTAGCAGGGTCATCACAAACTATGAGCTTTTGTTAAGATGTTTGCGACATTACCTTGATTTGCCTTTAGATGAAAAATACCTGAAATTCCATTTTGAATTATAAACGGTTAGTTTTATGCGGCGTGACATTGGAGTTTCGACCTTAATTGACTCAAGCCGACAGAAATGATTTGTGTTGAAATTGAGCAGAAAGTAGCGGGTACATAAATTGGACTAAAAAAAGCTGCAGAAATGACTCTCTGTAAATGGAGACATCACACTGTGATCAACACAAAAAAAAAAAATGAAGCTCTTATTTTCTGCAATAAAATACTCCTGAATCACACAGGGAGCAGTTGCAGCATTATACAAGTAGTACATTACACACTTTCAAACAATATTGCGACTCTTCCCTCCTCTGTATGTGACATCCATGTTGTAAACTAGCATCCTAAGCAAAACTGCAACTGACCTGTCACCATGGCAGCAATCACACAATTAGCGGGGCTCCCGGGAAATAAAGTGGGAAGAATGAATTCTCGGGGAAGAAAGGATGAGGCTGAAAAGAGGGAGCAAAATGCTGAACAGACAATACAATGAGAGCAACCCGCTAGTCTGTAATAGCATGAATAAAGTATTCCACGTTGCTTATTTGCTAAATTTTAATGCCACACCTCGGGCGGCGTCCACCACCAATATGCATGCCATAATGTTGCTTCATTCATAATGCATGTGCATGATATAAAACCCTATAGGCCCGGGTACTAAACATCACTGATAGGCGGTAAAATCACAAAAGGTACCGTATTTTCCGGACTATAAGCGCACCTACAAAACCTAAAATTTTCTCAAAAGCCGACAGCGCGCCTTATAGTCTGATGCGCCTTATATATGGACCAAATTCCTAAATTTAAACTGGCCCGAAGCATTGTGTCATGAAATCAATCATAAGAAGCCCGTTGAAGACTATGAATCATGAATCAAAAAGGCTATGGATCATTATTTAATATTAGATTATAAAGTAATTTGTTGCGTCTGAAGTTGAAATAAAAAAGATAAAATGGAGAATGATTTGATTTGGATTAAAAATCTGACATGATGCATTAATGGTGCACCTTATAGTCCAGTGCGCCTTATATAAGGACAAAGTTTTAAAATGGGCCATTTATTTGAAGGTGTGCCTTATAGTCCGGTGCGCCTTATAGTCAGGAAAATACGGTATTCAGCACTTAGTTCAACTGATTCGGGACTTGGTGACAATGTCCACTACTTTTCTTACTCGGAGGCTTAGATGCAAGCCTTCGCTTTTGATTTGACGTGAGGACAACGTCTGAGGATTGCAATGAAAAAAAAAAAAGAAATCTCTGCGTTATGTTGTGGGACGTTTTTATGAACTATAAGACAGCTTTTAAATTCAATCCTGTGGGGAGATATAAACTCCCTCCTGACCCAATCTTTTTTACAATTCTGTGATGTAACGCACCTACTGATGCCCGAAGCTCAATGCTTCTTTTTTTTCTTCTTCCCCTTTTTTGTATAGATCTCCCTCAGCCCACCTACGTTGTCTGCATTTTTACACTAACCCTCTGTGGGGCTCAATTGAATGAGTGAACCTGAGCGTTTGACTAAAGTGTATTCTTAGGAGAATTTAAGAAAGAAATCATATGGAAACGTTTCATGTCAGCATTACATTTTAACACGACTTTAGTTCCTAGCAACAAAGTACAGTATATTCCAAAACAGCAGTTTGGACAAAGATTTTGTAGACATATGATATACACTCAAAAATGAGTAAGTTGCTGATGAGGATAAGGATGAGGATGAGGATGAGGATGACAATCGATGATGATTGATGATGATGATGAATTGATGATGATGATGGGGATGGGGATGATGATGATGATGATGATGATGATGATGATGATGATGATGATGATGATGATGAACCAACACAAATATCGGTGGTGTGCTTTTCTGTGAGGGAGCATTGAGAGGCAATTTTGAGGAGTTAATTATAGTTTAAGATGACTGGCAGCAGTGGATGTGAATGAGAAATGTGCTGCCCAGCGATAAAGATGGTCGGCTCAATTTTGGACCCTTCATTGTCTGCTTAATGACTGCTGGTTGCTGATTGTTGCATTTGTCTGTTATCTCTTATTAGACAGAGTACATTACATGGAAAATATGTGTTATCTTGCAAAGAGATAATAATTATAGATTGTTTATGCACATTTACTGTAATTGCGATTGCGGATTTGCTATAGTTTGTTCAAACTTTTATGTATAGAACACTGACAGTATAACAGAAATTTCCATGTGTTTATGAGTGGAAATATTTTGGGAGTTGAAAAATGCCCAATTCGAAATTTATTTATTTATTTATTTATTTTATTTTATTTATTATAGTGAAGTGTGTTCTTGACATTTACAGTACTATATATTCCCTCAGTGTCGCACGGGGGGGGGGTGCAGACTTTGTCAGCTTTCCATTGACTTTCCATTCACAGCATCAGGCACTTGCAGCTCTAATCGATAGATCCTAATGCCTCTATTATAATCCCTCACTAGAATTTAGATTCCATTGATCAGCAGGCCTTTAGTTCCTACAGTGTTGAACTGTGTGAGAGACAACAAGGAAATTTCCATGTAAGACAGACGGTAATAGAACCGTGTGGGAAAGCTTCACCTGTGGGAAAGCGTATTCATTTTTCAGATTTAAGCCTCCATATGTAGGAATTAGACGCGGTAAGAAAAAAAAGCATTGTCAATCAAAACTGTTTTGTACTTGAAATGCAACTGAGCTTTAGGGGGACTCAGCGCTCCTGGTGTATTGTGAAACATACAAGATTGCCTCAGTGATCTTTGACAAGTATCATGCTTGAAAATTCAGTGTTATACAAAAAAAAACCATGAGTCAGCAATATTGTGAATGCACAAATTCGCAGAGTAACTTTTAGAATCAGCAGCTTATTTGCAGCTCAAAATGAAGAGGGAATTCTTTAAGGGCAACAATGTCCATATTCTAGCTAGGTCCATCCATCATCTACTCATAACAATTTTAATAATGACTCTATTGTGACCACACACTAGATTGAAAATCCAGTCGAGTTGATTCAAACAAGCCGAGATCAATTTCCACTTAATAATAGTCCATTTATCGACCACTGCTACATAACTCAAACAAATGATGAAAACAACCCAACAATTTCCTCCAACCTACCAAAAATACCTACTCTTGTATCACTTTCATTATCTCCCAAACTACTTGGTCCAACCTTGTTATCAGGCCTTGTAGCTGTTCATTTCCTCTTCTTTTGTCTTCTCCCACCTCCTCTATCTTTCTCCAACACCTTTCTGGTGTGACAGTAATTACAGGGATGAGCATGCAATGCCACTTATTGCTTGAGCATCAAATGTGGAGCTTGATGAAGTGTTTTATTAGTTAGTGAGATCAAAATGCCAAGGTTGATTAACTCTAGGACACACTGTTTACTGTCACTATCTGCGGCACATCTACAGAGAAACGTGTGTGTGTCTGTGTGTGTGTTGCACCGCAAATAATCTAAGTGTGTTGCTAAAGGTAATAAAGTTCAGATTGTGTTTGTTGTTTCAACTCACTTGTGACTTTGGGGTTATTTTCTTAGGTACACAAAATGTTATATATATATAAGAAGTCATAGATACAGTAATTTAATTCAATAATTCAGTGCAGACATATATTATGCTCAGAAAAAAAAAAAAAAAAAAGGGGGAAAGCTAGGTAGGTCTGAGTAGAACAACCCAAAAGAGATTAGGACTCGCCACATGAATGAAAGATGGATGCAGACATCCATGAGAGAAACTTGTGCTGTGTGGTGCATCAATCTCAATTCGTTACTCCGATATGACAGAAGAGTCTATAATCCTTCCTCTCTAGCCGGAGGCCTAAAAATCACCCGTCGTCTACAAAGTCAGCATCCATCCCAAAGGAAAACACTCATTACAAGCTTGCTTTACGTTCCACTGCATCTCTGGTCATAACCTTGAAACATTGCTCACTCCTGCCTAAAACATTTCAATTCAGCAAGGGAAGGGAGGTCAATTGAGTCAATGTCAAGGTTTTTTTTTTTTTTTAGACGTAGTTTTGAGAATGCAACAAGGATGAGCATGGGTCATGTGGGAACTTAAAGTGGTTGCGTTCGGATCTGAGAGAGTAAAACATCATAAACAATGAGAAAGAACATTGTGGAAATGAAGAAAATGTATTTTTGGTATGTTGTGATTGTCATAAATTTCTCAAAGCATCTTATCTTCATTTTTCTACACAGGGTGGCAGAACACTGATGACCGTATTTTCCAGACTATAAGGCGCACCTAAAAACCTAAAATTATCTCAAAAAGCTGACAGTGCGCCTTATATATAGACCAAATTCCTAAATTTAAACTGGCCCGAAGCATTGTGTCATGAAATCAATCATAAGTGGCCCACTGAAGACTATGAATCATGAATCAAAAAGACTATGGATCATTATTTTGTGATTATAAAGTAATTTGTTGCGTCTGAAGTTGGAATAAAAAAGATAAAATGGAGAATGATTTGGATTAAAAATCTGACATGATGCATCAATGGTGCGCCTTATAGTCCGGTGCGCCTTATATAAGGACAAAATTTTAAAATGGGCCCTTCATTGAAGGTGTGCCTTATAGTCCGGAAAACACGATCACTTTGGCCATGTCTTATTTATTGTTAAATTACAATTTGGTTTTGTTTCATGTTGTCTCGTCAGCTACTTGTGACTTGTCCAGGTGTCGATTATTTTTTCAACTATTTCTTTATAATTATAATATAGTCTCAGATTCTGTTACCACACTTGATATGACTTTCCACAGCTCAGCAGTGCTGACCCCTAATATCAAATCTAATCTGCTACCTCATTTGTAATGGAAATGCCGCATAATTTACAAAAAGTGAGCCAGTGACGTCCGTGGAGACAAATCACAAAGGACTAGCTAATTTCATGCCTTGTATTTTTCTGTCACGCATGACTTCTCCACAGCGGGGAACCACGTGATATAATGTATGGGCTGTGATCTTGCAGAGTCTCCTGTTACCTAGACCTAGATTGAAAATACTTGGGTTACTGTATGAAGAAATATTCCTATGAGCATATACTTTCATATACTACAGCTAATCTACAGATAAAACCAAGGGTGGCGCAATCGTGGTATTTCCGTTTGAGTTTTGACTGGGAAAAAAATGTAAATGACTTGGCAACAAAAATGCAGTTCAGTGCATTTTTTTATGTTAAAATGTTGACCTAGATTAAAATGGCAGTACACGAGTTGGCAAAACAATATACAACATAGTCAATTCAAGTCAAGTTTATTTATATAGCCCTTAATCACAAGCAGTCTCAAAGGGCTTCACATAGACAAACAAATTGACAATTATTCTCAAATTATTCTTAAGATCCCAAAAGGGCAAGGAAAAACTAAAAAAAAAAAAAATAGTTTATCTTATGTTTGAATTTTATTGCTGCAATATTTGACGCTTTGTCTCAAAAGAATGTGTAGAAGAAGAAACTTTTTTGTTTTGTACTCAAGCTACACCTAGTTTGTGAATTTACTGCTGTAATTTTCAAACAGTTAAGGTTGAATTGTCATTTGTACCAATACATTCATTTAGATTACTAAAACAAAGACAGAATATAAATGAAAAACAAAATGGTGGCAGGTAAAGAACATTTTTTAACTAGACTTTATGGTTTCTTTTGTGAAAAATGTAAAAGTGTTAACCTGGGAGAACATGGATGTTGTCATCCTCAAAACATTTCCAAAATATATATTTTTTTATTTTTTATTCTAGATCATGTGCTAAATACAGATGTCTGAGTTTCAAAGGCGGGCTGCCTCATGGAGACATAAAGATGAAAACACAGAAGAAAAAAAAAAAAACTCCATCAGTGAGGTTCTATTTTAAGATGTCCCCTTCTCACAGATCAAATGTGAGATGAGCAACACTTCCAATCATATCTAGTAACAGCTACAACAAAAATGGAGCCAAGTTCAACCATGTCAGGCCCGTACGTGTGTTATATCGACTTCTCAAACCGTGTTAAATTTACTGAACGTGAAACGGAGCAAAAAATAATGTTGCGCTCCAAATGCTCAAAGTCGTGTTCAAATCCTTCGCTTGACTTCGAGGACTCAAATTCGGAGCGATTCCTATCTCGCGCTGCTGGAGACGACACCGACGCTCCGCTATCAGCACCCCTCATCGAGCCTCTGGAGATTAGGAGGTGTGTGACGTTGCTTTGGCTCTCAGCGATGTCCTTCTCTCCACTTTCAAGGTCGGCGCGGAAAATTCGGAGCTGCAATTTGTCGTGTTGAAAGGCGCAAACGCAGCATGAAACGGGGCTTTATCTACTGTAAGCACATGCTTGAGTAAATTACATCAAAGTGAAGTTCATGTATGAGCATTAGAATAAGCTTGGCTGAAATTTTTACCCTCAAAGCCATTTGAAGTTAATCACTTCTGGGGCTAGTGATATCAATTCATTTTGATGGTGTTGAACCACCTTGAATGCACTTTTCGGTTTGGATAAAGTCCAAAACACAGAGGTGAAAATAATATGTCAGGGGGCTCGCTTGCTGATGTAAAGCGGCCCTGACCGGCTAGGGCTGGCTCTATGAATGCTTCCTCCTGGATCTCAGGCTTGCACTCAAGCACACAGAAGAAGCAAATACGAAAATACAGCATCATGCAGATGATGCAGTGTCTTTTTCATGCAAATTGGATTCTGTGTCGTGCAAATACAAGTAGGTATCTTGTGAAAGCCTTCGAGAAGATTACTTGCCCAAAAGAGAGGCCACTTTTGTCTTTTTCTGCCATCTAGTGGTCACGGATAGCTGGGCGAAGCTCCAGAGCAAGTTTTAAGGACAGCAGGAGTCTGGACATCGGATTATAATGTCTTTAACATCCGAGCAAGAAGCTACTAGAGTAAATCCATGCTGCGTGGGAGGCTCCTGAGCAGAGCTGAGTTTTTGTTTTTTTAATGCACAGATTAGAGTACAAACATGGTTTTGATTAGACTTTTGCGAGTGTTTACACGTTTTGTCATAAAGTGTGTTTTGGTTGGTGTCGGGTCTCTCTGCTATTCTCGATATAGCCCAAATTCACACTCCAACGCTTCTTGTTTCTTTCCATTCCACTTGTTTTGGAATAACAGAACAGCTGCATAGCAGAAAGGTTCGCCGCATAATTATGTTTGACAGGAAAGAAAAATGTAGCACAGTTAAGGAAGCATTATAAGATCATTACATCAGGTGAAAAACTGCAGTGCGACATATCATAAGGAACGGAGGATTGCATCACTTGCTTTAACATGCTGTGCCTCTTGTAATAAATGTTGTGTGAGGTTTATATGGATATTATGCATGCATGTAAACGTGTATGTGATTTCCTGGCTGCTGGCCCACTTGGAGTTCTTTTAATTTCCCATTTGATCCCCATGAGTAGTTACAAGGCTCTTCCTTCCTCTTGTCTTTTCCCGATCATAACGTGATCTTCAATCTTCATAAAACTGTATTCCAAGTTAGGCCCAGAAGGAGCGACCAACCTCTAATTGATTATTTAATCGACTGGTTGATTGTTTAAAAGGGAAGATAATCATTTCAAAAATGTCCTTTCATCCCAAAGAAAACATATCAGTCTGAAAATGGTGCTACATTACCTAAGGTGTTTAAAAGTCTCCATTAGTCATGCAAGTTAAATCGAATTAGACGGCTTAATGCCCCTTAAGTGGGTCTACTGTGGGTGCAGACAAGGGGAAGGAAATGTCATTTCGACATAGATGTATTAATGAAGACAGTGATGGAAATGATGCTGGCGATGATGATGCCCAAGATTAAATGGAATTCATTTATGAGTCCGACAATACATGCCCGCAGACAGCAGCGGTCATAATGAGGGAAAGAAGCACAGTTTGGGTTATTAAATGGATAAGGGAGAAAAGTAATTCCCCCCACATGATTAGATTCATTGTCCTGTGAAGAATAATATACCTTGACTTGTCCTTTTCTGTTGCATCAGGCTAATAATTGAAATGTATTGTTAAATATTTACTCAAAAGAAAAGGCCACGTTAATTCCAAAGGTTCATGAATTCTGCACGTGGTAGAGAGGAATATGTCATGATGGAACATGAAAAAAAGGAGTAGTTGCTATCTTTGACCAGCAGGTGTCAGTACTGCGATTGAATGTGTGCTAGTTGCCAACGAAGAAGGAAGCGGAAGTAGGTGGCTCAGAAAGAAAGCAAGATGTCTCTAACGAGGTAAGCGTCGCGTCAAAAGCCTTTTATCAACTTAATTGATGATATTTTGAACAGAAGATAATTTACATGTGCGGTATCAAATTAATGTAGCGCGTGGAATATTTTCAAGCGATCTGATTCGTCGTTGGTGACCACCATGAGCTGCTGTGCTCTTTCAATCGCGAAGCTAATGTTAGCATAGCAGGCCACTGTTTTACCAACGTGTTATGTTTGCGACTAGTTAATAGGTAAACTACGTTTTTTTTAGCACGTGATCCAACTAACTCTGATCGTTTTGTGTGTAGCTTTTTACCGGTACCGACCCAGCTGTCACAAGATCAGCTGGAAGCAGAGGACAGAGTTCGCGCCCAGAAGTCGTTCTCTACTGCCTTGGTCGCTTCCCGAAGGGAACCGCCACCTTATGGACACAGAGGTGGATGGATACCTCGCACTCCCGAGGTAAGAATTAATATTTTAAATTACAAGTACGCATGTATGGGTTGTTTAAAGTGATCTAAGATTACCCACCCACGTCTGTGAATTTACTTTTTTTGTGGGAGCTCAGTTTGCTTTTGCACACCCTAACAATTGATGTCAAAATGCTTGCCTGGTGCTTATAAATGAATGTATATGGTTTTAATCATATTTGCAAATTATTACACTTCTGCAGGACTTTGGAGATGGGGGAGCTTTTCCAGAGATCCATGTGGCACAGTTTCCTCTGGAGATGGGTCGGCAAAAGAAAACCAACAATGCTCTGACGATGCAGGTGGATGCAGAAGGAAAAGTCAAATATGATGCAATTGCGAGACAAGGACAAAACAAAGACAAGGTTTGCAGTTATAACATTATTTTTTTACAAACATGCAATTAAAAATAAAAACACAAAGATTGGCTTTCAGTAAGACAATGCATGGCAAAATGTATTTATGGTACTTTTGTGCCTTGTAGGTGATCTTCAGTAGGTACACAGATCTACTTCCAAAAGAAGTTATGAATGAAGACACCCCAGAGCTGCAGAAGCCTGATGAGGAAGCTGTTGAAGAGGTAAAGTGTGGTGTTTCGTTATTTGTCAGGCATTATGAGACTGACAAAAGTGTGCTTTGTGTGTTTTTGTTTTAGCTGACTGAGAAGACTCGTGCTGCCCTCAGCAAGCAGGTATCTCAAAAGATTGCTGCTGCCATGCCTGTGCGAGCAGCAGACAAGCAGGCCCCAGCACAGTACATCAGGTATCAAAACATTTCTCACCGCCCCAGTCATTGGAGTCTGAATTTTTAACAATGCTGTAAATAATAAATCTTCTACTATCTACAGTAAAGTCTTCTGTCTGTCTATCAGGTACACCCCATCCCAGCAGGGAGTGGCTTTCAACTCTGGAGCCAAACAAAGAGTCATCCGCATGGTGGAAATGCAGAGAGACCCCATGGAACCACCACGTTTTAAGTAAGCATGTCCGTCGTTTTATATTATACATGATCTGTCATTAATGCTTTTGAACAACCTGCTTCATCTTAAGAGAATTGAATTCAGATCAAATGTGTTGCAGGATCAATAAGAAGATCCCTCGTGGACCACCGTCACCACCAGCTCCAGTCATGCATTCTCCGAGTAGAAAGGTGTTATTATTGGAATTGCATATTTGAGATCGCATACAGTTTATGACACTATCATTTTAAAACACTTCTCGATTCATTGTAATGAAGTTGTTTCTTTTTTTTTTTTCCTCCTCTTGGTTTTAGATGACGGTGAAAGAACAGCAGGAGTGGAAGATTCCTCCATGCATCTCCAACTGGAAGAACGCTAAGGTAATCTAGCACCAAAGTTATGTCTATGGGAATAAATATGACCTTCTGTCCTTTTTTTTTTCTTTCTTTCTTTCTTTCCTCCCCCAGGGTTACACCATCCCTCTAGACAAGCGTCTGGCAGCTGATGGCAGGGGGCTGCAAACAGTTCACATCAATGAAAACTTTGCCAAGCTGGCTGAGGCCCTCTACATCGCTGATAGAAAGGTAATCTTACGCAAGGCTCTTTAAGTTAATGCTTGGGAAGCATTTACTCAGAATAAATAAATCCGTTGTGTGTTGTCCCACTCAACCACCATGTTTTTCAATTTTTATGGCCTATGGAGATTGAACTTTTGGTTGTGTCTATAGGCCAGGGAGGCGGTGGAGATGAGAGCCCAGGTGGAAAAGAAGATGGCCCAGAAGGAGAAAGAAAAGAAAGAAGAGAAACTCAGGGAGTTAGCCCAAATGGCCCGAGATCGCAGGGCGGGAATTAAAAGTCATGGGGACAAAGGTGAGATGGGACCAAACAAGTTACTTGGCTGGATTTGGGTTCTGCAGCTGTTAAAACATGTCACAAATCCTTTTTTTTCTCACCATTTTCTGTTTCTCTCCCATGTCGAATCAAGGCGGCGAGGACGGAGAGGCAAGGGAGCGTGACGAGATCCGCCATGACAGAAGGAAAGAGAGACAGCACGACAGGAACATTTCCAGGGCAGCTCCTGACAAGAGGTGCTGGACACACTCAACCCTCCTCTTCTCATATTGGAAGTCTGGATTTCACACGTCATCACAAATTCATGTCCAAGTCATACCATTTTTTTTTCTCCTCCCCTTTCAGATCCAAACTGCAGAGGGACCAAGACAGAGACATTAGTGAGCTCATCGCTCTGGGTGTGCCCAACCCTCGCACCAGCAGCAGCGAGGCCCAGTATGACCAGCGACTTTTCAACCAGAGTAAAGTGAGTGTAGTAATTTAAAAAAAAAAAAAAAAAAAGCTAAGCTAACCGTCTTCAGCTTTAACAATACATCCTGAAAGTGGAAGAAAAAGTAACAACTACCTTTTCCATCCCTTTTTGTCCTCCCAGGGAATGGATAGCGGCTTTGCCGGCGGCGAAGACGAGACGTACAACGTGTACGACAAGCCTTTCCGCGGCGGAAGAGACATGGCCTCCAACATCTACCGACCCAGCAAAGCCATCGACAAGGACGCCTACGCTGATGACTTTGACACACTCATGCAAAACAACAGGTATTGGGGGAAACACGTGTGTTCAAAGTACATTCAACTTGCTGTCATGTCGAGTCGGATCGTGGACGCTAAGAGAATTTCAGTCGAGTCAAGCACGAATCGAATCGCGCTTGCTTCTTTCAGGTTCGTGCCCGACAAGGAGTTCTCGGGTGCCGATCACGGGCAGAGGCGCGAGGGTCCTGTCCAGTTTGAAGAAGACCCTTTCGGTCTGGACAAATTCTTGGAAGAAGCCAAGCAGCACGGCGGCTCCAAGAGAGCGTCCACCAGCAGCCGCTCCAAGGACGATTACCACGACAAGAAGCGCAGAAAGGAGTGAAGGCCTGTGGTCATCATGTGCTTTTGTCTACACACTTTGTTCATCACAGGTGTTTTATTCCACTCAAATGTCTAGAGGGAGTTGTCTACTTTCCCCCCCCCCCCAACTAGTGTAAAAAAAATACCATTTATAATCCTTTTTTTTTTTTCCCCTACCCATATATGTACAGTGCGACCAATAAGGTAACATGGGAACTTCTGTCCTGGAAGTGTATAGATTTTAGTTAGTTTTGATTTCACACACATACCAAAAATACTTTTTGGGGTCAGTTCTGTCATATTTAAGATGCCCATTTAGGTGTTGTTACCGTTTGCCTATATGTGATGGCAGGTATGGACACTGATCTTGAAAAAAAAAAATATCCTTGTCATCCTTGTACAAGTATTGAATAAATTTCCTTTAGTGTGTGAAGGGTGTGGATGTTTTGGTACAGCAAAGTTCCTTAGTAATTTTTTTCCTGGTTGTGTAATACAACGCTTTTAAATGAATTTATCTGAATATCTGAAAATCCCAAAAGTATATAAAAATAAAGATTGCAAAAGTGTGCACACCCTCTTATAACTCGGAATGGGGCTTGTGGACAGAAGTGTAGGTACACATTACTTCCATTTCGCTTTTCTGCTGGGAAGGCCATCAAGAAAAGTTCTCTGACAAACACAACAAAAAAAAGCTGCAGTCCCTCCAGCCTGTCTTCGTGTGGTTAGTGCTTGATAATGTCTTTCCACTCAGCTCTTGTCTGCCTTTATGATTTGATGAATGGGATGCTCATTCATGACGCCAAGAGGAAATTGGTTCCCTGGCATTGCTTTTGTTCAGCTGTGGACATATTGTGTTGGGCCACAATGGAATCCTCAGGTTGCAGATAGAAGGTGTGATAGATCGCTGTTTATCTGGAAACAAGCCCAGAAATAATAAACAATATTGCGTTGTAGCACAGCTGTACTCTGGATAGCTTCGTTTTTTTGTGATGTCTCTTGAGATATTTCCCCTTTTTCCTTCTTGCAGAGAAAAGCAATAAGTTGGCTGATAAATGGTGCAAAAGTTGAGAGTGGCAGCTGACCTTATGACCTTTTCTATTAAAAGACTGCAAACAGAAGCACACTCCTTTATGGAAAATTATCAATGACATTGCCTTTTTTTTTAATTAAATGCAGTTTCATTGTGTTTACTTGGAGGATTTTGAATACATTGTCTTTGCCAAATCCTTTTTTAATTAGCTATTTCCCTAAATACATTTATGTTTAAACACACTAGTAGCTAAGCCACATTAGGGAAAAGCAATGGTGCATGTTTCCCTGTTCAATCCCTCAACTAACTCTTATTTTGTCAGCTAAAAAAAATACATCTGGAATTTCTTGTGTGGGTAAAGTGTACATAGCCAGTGTGTTGGTGACATTCATCATCGCAAGAACCTGCAGCTCCCTCTATGCCTTCTTCATCATTAGTTCCTCGTCTACACGTATTCAGGCCAGGGCTTCACTCATCATTATTCTGGCAGTCAAGAGTTAGAGTCTACTGCTCTTCGGAAAATGGTCTGTCTGTCACTCAGTGAGACCTGCCCGCCTCGGTGTCTCTCTTGCTGGATAATCTATTATGGAGTGAAGACCAAGACAAGCGTAACCGTTTCTAATGGTTGTGTCAGTCAGAATGAAGCCTGCTGGGAGAACAGCAGCAATGTGGAGCCTTAACCAACTGGAGTTGGGAGTGCACAGCAACCACTTTGGGATTTGCAGTGACAGGAAGTCATCTTTATTCGAGCAAAGAGCTTTGACTTGAACGTTGGATAGATTGATCTGCATTTGATTGAGTTAGGACGCTAGCTGTAATGCAGAAGTAAGAGTACCGTATTTTCCGGACTGTAAGGCGCACTGGCGCACCTTCAATGAATGGCCCATTTTAAAACTTTGTCCTTATATAAGGCGCACCAGGCTATAAGGCGCACATTAATGCATCACGTCAGATTTTTAATCCAAATCAAATCATTCTCCATTTTATCTTTTTTATTTCAACTTCAGACGCAACAAGTTACTTTATAATCAGAAAATAATGATCCATAGTCTTTTTGATTCATGATTCATAGTCTTCAGTGGGCCACTTATGATTGTTCATAACACCTGCCGCTGACCATCGACGGTGCTGTGGTGGAGAAAGTGAGCAGTACCAGATTCCTGGGGGTGCACATCAATGAACGCTGATCCACTCTCTATCTAACCCTAACGGTGATCCTATTAAAGCTACTTTCTTATCACCTTGATCTAGTTTGGAATGGACATCTTAAGTGCTCCTCTGTGTTCTGGCAAGCGCTTTAAGGACTGATGTTTCATTATTTGCCACTCAAGGTTAGGACCTTGAGAGGAAACAAAAAAGCAAAGGCCGGGAAATTGATTCAAGAATCAAATCATCTGATGTTATCATCGAAGGCTTAATCATGGACTTTAAATCAACTGGCTGCACATCAATGCTTCCTAACTGAATAGTAACCTTATAGCAGCAGCATAAATCCTGCAGGTAAAGTCAGATACCTTTATTGTCTGTGGTCCAATAGTGCCCTCTAGGGGCAGAGATATGTAACTTTAAATTTATACAACATTTCTGCAAAAAAAAAAAGCAAATATAGTGAACTAATATTACTATATATATATTATTAATTTACTCAATGGATTGAAATTAATTAAACATTTGATTTTATATGGGTATGAACGCAATCTAAATATTATATAAATTAATATAAATTTCTTCACAACTTCCAATGACACGAGGGATTGCCTTGACCTTGTGTGTTCTAACTGTCCGGTTCCGGTAAAAAAAAAATTATGTCATCGGGAGAATTCGGTTGACGCCTGAACAAAGGTTATTATGGGTCGTTTCCATGGGAGGAGCTTAAGGACGTTCCACGCAGGAGACGTTTGACGTATAACCAAGATAAAAAAATATAGTAAGACCACTTACTCTGCTTTTCTTTGAGTGTTGGTTTAAAAGAATCCCATGTTAAGTGTGACTGATAATGTTAATGTTTGTATCTAAAATGATCTGAAATATCTATTTTGTAAGATTTTCCATGATTTGCGTGACACCCCACTAAAAGTAGTGATAGTATTTTATTCAGTGGGCTCTTTTTTTTATAGACGATCTTTGGAGGCGACCAAGCGCACTGGCGAATGACCGCCCGTCAGGGGCGTGTACTTCCGGCGTGCTGGTGCAGACGCAGCGCAGTGGGCGTAGAAGCGAACGTTTCTCCGAGTTCATACATGACTTCCCGATTATCCGCACCCAAGTTGGGCTACTTCAATTTGTGATATCTTCCGCCGCGTTGAGCCGAAAAATATGACGGAAAGCTCTGCCAACAAGCTACTCAACGGAGATGCTTGTCGTCGGACTTCGAGTGGTCAGAAAGCCAGCAAAAATGGCTTCGTGAAGAACCACTGCCTGTTTCAACAGCAGCAGAAGTATCGTCGCCCCGGGGAGAAGGTGAGGCCCGCCCGGTCGTCAACCGTTCCGTGGAAGGCGGTTCCGAACTATTTTAAAATATTTGCATGATCTATCTTTTTGCATAGTCTTATATTGTGAATTGCTGAGTTAATTTCTAGGTTGATAAGATGACACTACAGCGCGATGTTTATAAATAGTTTATTTATTAATCAAACCCAGGATGTCAATATGTCAACTATACGAACAAGACATCAGTTCATTTCTTTTCAGCGTGAGAAGATTAGATCAAGTTAATGTTTTCGTTCACGTCAACACAAGCGAAAAGATCCTTGCTACGCTCTGATGACTTTACCAAAACAAACGAGATCTTCGAAATGATCTGATGAATTTGCTAAAACTAACAAACACTGATCGTAATGTTTTTTTTTTAAATTATTTTGAGTTGCGTCCATATCAAAACATTGGCATGCGTGACGTAATGTGGTTGCTGATGCGGTCGTTATACAAACTTGGCTTGGTCGAATTTTTTATGAACGTAACTAATATAATTCGATATTGTCATTTCTGGCACTTATTTTTAACCACCAGTCTTGTATTCATCAATGACTGAAAAATATTTCATTCCCATTATTTTTTATGTCAACACATTACGGATGTAAACATAAATTTGGCTGTTCTATATTATCATGTTCTGTCCATGTAACACAGCTATCTAATTTTTTCAAATTGATCTAGTTAATATTTTCACTTTTTAGCAGTTAAATAGATAGATCTTAATACAATGAGGGAAAATTAAATGTTCCTGTTTTGCAAAAATGGCCCAAGCCACCTGAATGTTATTGTTCAGCTCTTTGTAATATTACACTCAGCTATTTTTTCTGTCCTGCGAGTGTCTTCGTGGACTGGTCTCTGTTTACCTTGGCTAATGAGAAGACGACGACCAGGGCCTGTTGTGTTCGGAGTTGTTAATGGAGAGCAAAGCAAGCCTGCTTCCACATGACTCTTAAACGGGAAGGAATGTCTCCGCTGTCAAGGGTGTGGTCGCTTCCACCGTGAAATCGAAAACATAGTTTAGTAGTGGAGGTTTGGCATGCATACATGTTTTGTAATTATTTCCTAGTGTTGTATGTCGCTGTCTCCTATTGGCTCCTTTTTTATTGAGGTTTATATTCCATACTAAACCTCCACTGTTGTATTTATAATCTGTAGATTTGTGTTGGTTTACCCTCACAAGCGCTTTAGGTGCCTTTTGGAAATTGCTTTGCATCAATATGCAACAGCCATTTTTCTGCATCCTCCATCGAGGGAAGGTCACGTCCGACTGGTTTTAAATGCTCAATCTCTGCAGTGCTCTGAGGTGTTTCTTGGAGAAAAGGCATGACTGATCACATGAGGAGCTGCTAAGCTGCTACACTCTATGGGCCCAATTGATGCTGGCCCACTTCAAAGTTTTCTTAGGTTCTTGTTAGGTTCTTTTCAAACGCAGTCATACTTGGAATGTAAACATTTGAATGTTTTGATGTCTCTATATCAAACCTATGTATAAATCTGGGTTTTGTAATGGAAGCAAACTAGGGTTCAAAAGTCTTTTATTTTGAAATGCTCATGCATGCTATCTATGCAACCACAAGTACGCATGAGCATTTCAAATTTCCAACACAAACTCACAATGGCGTGACAACCAACCGACTCTACCACTTTTTAAAATTGCGCCTCAAGAAACGGAAGTTGTAATAATAAGAATGCTTGTTTTGTGTGTCCCCTCCTAGAACCAACATGGCACACACAACTCGAGCCTGTACAAGAGGCCCTTTGTGGAATCGTTCGAACAGACTCCTCTACTGGTGGCCGTGCTTACCTACGTGGGCTACGGCATCCTCACCATCTTTGGCTACCTCCGTGATTTTCTCCGCCACTGGAACGTCGGGAAATGCGCCATGGCCCGAGAGCGAGAAGAACAAAAGGTTAATAAACAATTAAAAAAATAAAAAGTCCTTCAAGTGCTGGTTTTTTTTTTTTTTTTTTTTTTTTGCATAGCCTCACGATTGTCTTTTCCTTTCAAGGACTTTGTCCCACTCTATCAAGACTTTGAGAACTTTTACACCAGGAACTTGTACATGAGGATACGAGATAACTGGAACCGACCCATCTGTGGTGTTCCCGGGGCAAAGATGGACCTGGTGGAACGAGTTTCCCGTGATTACAACTGGACTTTCCAGTAAGTTGATACAAATGGAGCAAAAGATTTCTCGTCTCAGTGCTAAAAAAATATATATTAAAGATGATTGGACGCCAGATTTGGTGCTTACAAGTCTTGACTAAACTATTTTCATTGTTATTAGAGCTTATTGGTTCTATTTCAGAACCATCAAATGTTTCAAAAGGGTGTGTTGACGTTCTCTACTGTATTTATCAAGATCGGAATGTGTCAAATATGCCTTGCCGTGCCAAAGCTGAATTTCCTTGCGATAAACCATTGCGCAATATCCCGCTGCTGGATGACTGGGGCATTTAAACAACACCTAACAGGAAATGTTTACACAGCTACCGCGAGACACATGTTAAAGTTAATTATTTTACCCTGACCCCGGGTTGTTGTCCTTTGTCCCGGAGTCGTCATTGTCTCGCTCTTCTTCAGGCACACTGGCAAAGTGGTGAAAGGCGTCATCAACATGGGCTCGTACAATTATCTGGGCTTCGCCGAGAACAAGGGGGCTTGTGCTGACGCCGCCTTGGAAGTCACGCAAAAATACGGCGTGGGAGTTGGCAGCACTCGCTGTGAATTAGGTGAGAGAACTACCAGAGGAACATGATGTATATCTCTAAAATCCAAAGGATGACAGTTTTGGCAGAAGCATCATGTAAACATGTTTTCTAGGGAACCTTGACATCCACGAGGAGCTGGAGCAGTTGGTTGCCAGGTTCCTTGGCGTTGAATCAGCCATGACGTTCGGTATGGGCTTCGCTACAAATTCCATGAACATTCCTGCGCTTACCGGGAAGGTATGGAATTTGACACTTTCCCTTCTTTTTGTTCTCCACCAGGCATGATATTCCTTCTGACTAACCGCATTGTTCCTATACTGTAATCTCAAGATGATAATTTTCTTTATCAGAACTAACACGGGTTCCTGTTGCTTGTTTTAAGTGGGGGGGGGACTGAACAGGTCGGACTGTTCCAAGGTGCTCTTGTTTCAGGATATTTCAAAATATTGTTGATTTCAGCCGCTTTTGTTTTGCAATATGGTGATATACAGTTAATGTGCCTGATTATACTTGATCGTTGCCCTCTGACCTCAATTTGGACATTTTTCCATCGTCTCGTTCTAGGGTTGTCTCATCTTAAGTGACGAGCTCAATCACGCATCACTAGTGCTGGGCGCCCGTCTTTCCGGCTCAACAATTCGGGTCTTCAAACACAACAGTAGGTGACCTCAACATGGTTCCACCCTTAGCGTCCATAGCAACATATTTGTTGGAGCGGTTTACATTTTTTTAGCGCTAAGCAATATTCTTGCCTTTACTGTAGACATGCAAAGCCTTGAAAAACTCTTGCGAGACGCCATTGTGCACGGGCAGCCAAGGACCCATCGGCCCTGGAGAAAAATTCTCATTTTGGTGGAGGGCATTTACAGGTAACACATTTCAGCTCTCGTGTGTGTAATTTGCTACTTTTCGACCAATCAAACTGGTTGTCTGAGCTCAGCCACATTTCTTCTTGTCGTAAAATCTACAGCAGTTTTGAATTGTTCCCACTCTCCTTAAAGTGCATTTTCTGTAAAGGTAATCAATCAGTCATGACTCATAAGGGATCGTTAAGCCTCGCCAAACAACTCAATCAATGTCCTTTTTACAAATGCAATGTTAATGGAGTCTGACTTGCACCGAAGGCAAACACTCAGATTGTTAAAATAGATTATGCCTTTAGCATAATCAAATGATAAAGAACTTTGTGCCTTTTTTTTTTTTTTTTAATTTGTCCTTCACCTTCTTGTCCCAAAGTATGGAGGGTTCCATTGTGCGTCTGCCAGAGGTCATCGCCCTGAAGAAGCGCTACAAGGCCTACGTGTACCTGGATGAGGCCCATAGTATCGGGGCTTTGGGGCCTAATGGCAAGGGAGTGGTGGACTACTTTGGTCTCAACCCCACCGATGTGGACGTCATGATGGGAACGTTCACGAAAAGCTTTGGCAGCGCCGGGGGTTACATCGGCGGCAAAAAGGTTTGCTTGACCAAGTATTCACTGCATGTCCAAAGTCCGGCCCGCGGGCCAAATGTATATATCTTATATATGGGACAAAGTTTTAAAATGGGCCGTTCATTGAAGGTGCGCCTTCTAATCCAGTGTGCCTTATAGTGCGGAAAATACGGTAATTAAAATGAATTAAATTCAGTTTAAAAAATATGCTAATTGTTTGCTTCAAAGCGTAGTTTGATTCCACTCAAGATGTTTACGTTCTTTCAATGTTTCTATGTTAGGAGTTGATCGATTACCTGCGACAGCACTCTCACAGCGCCCTGTACGCCACCTCCATGCCTCCACCCGTAGCCCAGCAAATCATCACCTCAATGAAAATCATCATGGGAGAAGATGGGACCACACTAGGTAGGTTCTAAACTTGCTTACATTGCTGGTGTTCCCCACACGCACAAAATGAAATAATGCATGTGTTTCAATTTTGATGATTATGTGCCCAATCACAAGCACTTTACCTGTGACTGTGTAGCCGTACTTGACCACGAGGTGGCAGTATAACCCAACATGTGTCCTGCTTCTCGTCACAGTCTCATGTAAATGTCAAATACAAACAATAGAGTATATATATATTATTTTTTCTGATTAACATTTAGGCAGACAAGATAGTGGTAAAATCGGCTGGTGTTCTAAAATAAAAATAAAAGCGTTCTATTTAATCAAAGACAGGTTCAAGCTTCTGCAATGGGCCGAGTGGGTAGTTCCCTACTTTCTTGGCAATAACAAGTTAATCTGATGTAACTTTGTGAGGTGCTAGTATAGTAAAATAGGGCCTTCTTTTATTGTTTTCATATGTTTGACTTCATGCTGGGTACAAAGCAGCATGGCGCAAAAGAGCCTGGTGATCGGATGCATCTACATACACAAATATGTATGCAAGGAGAAATGAAAATGTATCGCTGGTTTTATTTAGATGAGCGTCGAAAGTAGTTAATGAAGCATGTCATGGAAAATGGCTGTGTTTTGGTTTCTTACATATTCCAGCCTGCTTGCTAGGCAGAGGTAATAAACACCTGAAGCCTTTTTCACTGGCAGAACGTTGACCTGGCCTTTCATAACATCTGCTCTGAAGATAGCCAGACTGGTTGAGCTGCTGTTAGTTTTCATTGTGGAAGAATTACAATGACACCCTGATATGTTGCAGCACTGTCACCTGTTTCCATCCTTTTGAAGATCCAGACGTGAATGTAGTTGGAGCTGTTTGATAACTCGAGTATTTCCTTTGCACAAAGAGCTGCTCATGATTTCCTACATCAAATCACATCAGTCATGTATAAAAACAAAAGAAAGGAGGGGGGGGTGAGATTTGAAAGAATGCTAAATACAACTGTCTGAGTTTTAATGTTTTACCGGCAGTGCATTGAGTTCTTTTATTCTTGTTTTTTCAAAAAACGTTCTAATTTCAGACTTGGTTGTTTGTCATGGTTCTTTGATGTTATGCATGTTTTTCCGACTCAGTCAGACGGATGTATGTTGCTGCTGGCACATTGTACCATTTGTTTGACTAAGATGCTATCTCAGGGGGCACGGCATGAGGACACTGGGTGCGCATAAGACAGAGGATAAGATTGATGCCTGTTTAACTTCACCTCCACTGACCTCCATTTTGATTCATTCTGGTCGTCTTCAAAAGCACGCTGAAGTTTTTTTGGACTTGTTCTGCAATTTGACGGCAGAATAAAATGACTTTATACGTCATTAAAGGTGGGGGTTGTATAAATGTGCACGCTGTTCCCAATACTTAATAATAGGATCAATAAATAATGTACATTTCTCTGTATAAATGTAAAAGCAGAGAAGCAAAACTTTTTGTTGTGCCATTTGGAAAAATAATCTTCTGCCCACATCGCTCTAGGTGCGGACCGCCTCCGCCAGCTGTCCGAGAACGTTACCTACTTCCGCAGGAAACTTCGCGAGATGGGTGTCATCATCTATGGCAACAGCGACTCACCCGTCGTACCCGTGATGCTCTACATGCCCGCCAAAATTGGGTCAGTGATTGAATTTCTCTTTCTAATTAAGCTATATCGGTCATATTTGCTAACATAGATTAGATAATAGAGGAAATATGTTGAGCAATCTTTTTTTTTTTTTTTTTAGGGCGTTCGGGCGAGAGATGTTAAAGCGAAACATCGGCACAGTGGTCGTCGGCTTTCCAGCGACCCCCATCATCGAATCGCGAGCCCGTTTCTGCCTTTCGGCCGCGCACACCAGGGAAATGCTCGACACGGTAAGTCAGGAATGTCAAACTCATTTTTCCTTTCCTCATTGTTTCCTTTGGAGAGCCATTATGACTGTCAACGAACACCTTATATTATATACAGTACATGCTACACAACAAATAGATTAGTTTTGACTAGTAAAAACTTCAAATATTTTTAAATGATTAATTATAATAAAAATTGCCAGCAATGACTTTATTTGTTTTTGTTTTTTTAAAGTGGACAATTTGTATTGTTAATATTGACACATGAAGTTCATGCACATTTTGTCTTTGCGGGCCGTTTCTTTTATGTGGCCGGCCGTTTCTGGCCCCCTGGCCTTGAGTTTGACAACGATGCGGTAAGTCCTCCATTACGGCCAACTCGGATCCGCAAAGTTGCAATAGTCACTCACCCACGACGATGTGATAACAACACCAGCATGTTTTGCTTAACCCCCCCTCCACACACACACACACTTATTAGCAGTTTAGCTGCCTTATGTTGTCACTATTACAATAACACATTCAAGTGTTGTTGTTTTGAGTCAACTAACTGCGCTTGGTTCACGGTGGATTGACGTTTGTGTGTTTGAGTGAGCCCGGTGGATAATAAGGACTCCCAGTTTGCCCTTTTATTTTAATAGCACTTGGAAGCTGTCTGCGGGTATTACAGTGAGGCTTTTATATGAGCTGCCGTGTCTCTCCAAAGGCACTTCATTCATCTTACTGTTGGGCATGTCAACACCATTTGCAGAAGTCCATTTAAAGGGCATCCCAAAGTCTTTGTAGAGCACTCGGACGAGCCGCTTTTTCCGTCTTTGGAAAACCGGTCTTACTGTTTCTCGAGTTATGGAATCGGGGGAGAGAGAA
Source organism: Syngnathus floridae (assembly GCF_059516105.1). Lineage (NCBI taxonomy): Eukaryota > Metazoa > Chordata > Actinopteri > Syngnathiformes > Syngnathidae > Syngnathus > Syngnathus floridae. The sequence goes on from NC_142431.1 coordinate 4,397,146, forward strand.
AAAAAAAAGGTCACGGGGGAAGGTAAATTGTTTCCAGGTGCTTTGGAGTGTTGCAATGTCGATTCATTTAGTGTGGAAAGAAGTGCGGGAGTTTTCTGGTGTCTTGTGGCTTTCTGCTACTCGCCTTCTATTCACCTTCGCTCGAGAGCCACTGACATGTTGACACTCTGGTGTCACTTTAAAAGTTCACGCCTGTTTTGATGGTGTGATTTTTACTGTCCGCCCAGCTTTTATCAGTTTGAATTTTTCACTGACCGTTTTAAGTTATGATAATGATAAGATTGCCTCTGATGTGTTGCCAGGTATTGGAGGCCATGAATGAAGTGGGCGACCTGCTACAGCTGAAGTACTCCAGACGTAGAGCGTCTCCTCCTCCTCCTATCAGGTGGACATCTGAGGAAAGTCAGCTTCAGGACTGAGCCGCGAAAAAATGTTTCTGATCCTAAATCCATCCCTAAATATGTATAATTGTGTACATAAACACACACAAATCTGATAAAGCTCTCTTCTAGTTTTGCTTATGCACCACTTTTTCATACCTCTTCTCGCCACACTTGAAACCTCAATTGGTTCGCCATAGCTTATACAGTAGATATAAAAAGTCTGTACACCCCTGGTCGAATGCCAGATTTTGTGATATAGAAAAATGACACCAAGATAAATCATTTCAAAAACTACAATGTAAAAAGCCTGATGGTTTTGTGCATTTTCCCCCATATATTTTTCAGGAATTTAAACAGGAACTACTCTAATGTTGTCATCAGAGGTGTTTTAAATAGAGGTTGGTGCATGCTGACTTCTGTTTTAAGATTGATTCATTCTGAACATCGCCACATATCCAGTTATATGCGGGTGTGTACACTTATGCAACCTGTAGAACTGGTGGCAAAAGAGTTTTGAAATGAGTTAGATTTATTATATATAATATCACAAAGGCCGAGCATTTAAACAGGGGTGTGTATATATTTTTTTATATCCACTCTACCTTCACAGTCCTGCAACATTTTTGAATCTGTCAACTCGTCAAAAGAAGACCAACTTTTTATACATGACTTTGTGTCTGTATTGAAAGTTGATACTCATTTCACTCGTGACATGATGTGTTTATTCCTTTGAGCACATAAAATGTGTACGTTATTTGTGCAATAGTAACCACAATGGATTTCTTTTGGTTTTGAAGATGCCATTTGACATTACTTGTGCACTTAAAAAAAAAAAGTCTTAATTGTGATGGTAGCAGTTGCTATGATGGACAAAAAAAAAATGTGATGTATGTAAATAATTTTTTCACAGTCAATAATGCTGCTAAGGTAGCATCCCAAATCTCTTACAGGAGTTTTAACATAAGCATATATATATATATAAAATCACTTGAACTTAAACAGATTTTTTTTTTCCTTGACCAAAGCAAACATATATACATAAATATATTTTCTACCTTTCTCTTCAAATGTAAAGCAAATGTTCCAAAAGAAAACAACTAGCAGAGGGAAAAAGATCCCGATAAGAAAAAAAAAACTTCAGAATATTTTTTTACTGCTTTTTTTCTAGCTCTATTTTGCAGTCTTATTTACTGTTTACACCAGATCTTGTAAACGCGAGTCCATCGTCCTTTTCGTTTCTCTCGGTCTTTATTGTGCTTTAAATTCGGCACAGTCATGTACATTTGAACTGTATGTATGACGATACTGCCCTCACACTTATCTGATATACAGCTTTATTTATTTAAAAAAATGTTCTGTCTTTCAGCTCTGTTTTTTTTTGTGAGATGTAATTGTTATCTGAAAGGCAGCTTCACGTGTATGTGTGCATATTTTAAATAATTGTTTCAAAATTTTTACTTCAGTGCTCACACTACTGACAGGCATTGTAAATGCACAGATGATGTAGTCACTGAAATATGCAGGAGTTCTGCTTCATGTGTTTTTTGGTATCCCTCTCATAACTGATTTTTTTTTTTTTTTTTTTTAAGAATGGCATTCCAATTCGTTCTGCTTTTTTTGTTACATCACACTGTATGCACCGGGGTCATCCCTAAACATTCTGCTTATGTTTTTTTTTTTTATACAGTCCGATTTATTGATGGGAATTGGAGTTAAGTAAAGCCAGTGTGATCATCACATCATTTAAACCTGTTTTTCTATCACAGCGATGCAACCATTTGTTTACTACAACTGGAAAACTCATCAATGTAATATTTGTCACAAAAAAATGGTATGGATAACCACTCAAGTGATGTATTTCCATCAGCTTTGGTGTGACTTGCTGCAATTGTGAAATGTGCTGCAACATTGGCAGAATGTTTATGGAGGAGAAAATGAATTTACAAACAGCAACATGTCTGTTCCTCAGAACCAGGTTTCCCTCAAACCCTCTCCAGTATGTTTGACAGCACATGTGAACTGACCCGTAGAGATTAATGAGATTTTTCATATCTGTTACTTACCCCCCACTGAAATTGTATTTGATTTTGAAAACCATTCTGAGCAGATTGTGAAGCCATGATGTTTGTTGATCATGCTGTTCTAAACAAATTAAATCACTTTGTATCAACTTTGGGAATAAGAGACAATTCACTGTATAAAAAATATTTTTTGAACCTATCTGAGAGGCACATGGTTCGAATCTTTCGAAAAGTTGGCTTGACTAGTTGACACAACATTGATTATAACACCACTAGGTGACAGTATCACGTTAAACAAACTGCAAATATCCCCTTGTTGGATTTGTCAAACTAGAATTAACTTTTTTTCCCTTGCCAAGGCTCTGTTTGAGAATGCCAATAATTTGATGGCAGCAAATCAACCAAGAATACTTCACTCAGATTTTCTTTTGAAATTAAAGAGGGGAAATAGGATACAGAACAATTACTCTAAATGTCTTCATTGAAGAAAAATAGGCTTATGGACTTTTGCAATTAGAAATACTGCAGCATTTTAAACATCTCTGGAGCATTTTTAAGGTTTAAAAAACCGCTTGCAAGATTTGAATGTCATTTATCTAATCCAGCCAACATTTTGGCTTCTATTTTTTTAGTTACTTTTGAAATCAAGTAATCAGTAAATAATCTATTCTGACCAAGTAGTGTAATTTTTTTTTTTTTACAAATATAGGGAGTACAAGTAAAATCATAAAGGAAGATAAGTACAGAAACTTGATCAATTTGCTGAAATCTACTTAAGTAACAAAATAATTGTACTTTGTTTCTACGCACGCGCACACGCACGCGCGCGCACACACACACACACAGCTGTTTGCAATGAGCATTGACGGTTCCCACCCCCAACTCCCACAGCTTGGACCCAGTAAAACTGCGTGCGTAAAAAGGCACGTTTACCGACACCGGATGGCTGGGCTGGGCGGCGCGCGCACAAACAGACGCGCACATTCACTCGAAGCGCGCCAGCGGATGAACTTCAACTATATAATGGATTCACGCATCAGACAATTTACGTAGACGAGCTCCAAACCATGCGCTCCAGATGTCCGTGCATCGGAAGAAAACACCCACCCACCCACGACGGAGTGACTCACAGTTTAAAGTAGTTGAATAAGCGGTCGCCGGTGCGGACGGGGAGATTTCTGCGTGGGGTTATCTGGCTCCTTTGTGCTCCTACTTAAAGCCAGCCGTGCCAAAGCTTCGTGGTTTTATGGGGCAGAGAGGCGTTGAGCTGCATCCGCCACACGCACACGCAGCTGGTGACACATATGGATAGCACGCGTGCGCATCTTCAAGTGCCACACTTTTGGCTCGCTTGAAACTCCCATTTATCTTGAAAATTGTGGCGAGTGTCAGACAATTTACGCACACCAAGCTTAGAAATAGAGAGAGGCTTCCAAAAACTTTTTGTTGGGACACAAGAACTTTGAAGAAGATGCGTCAGGAGATGGTGAGGAGACTTCAGATGTCGCTTGTCATGTTCTCCATGCTGCTGCTTAGCTTGGCCACGGGATTCCCAAGCAGACACAGAAATTCTGCTCACAAGGTATGAATATTTATTTATTTATTTATTTATTTATTTATTTATTTGAGGTCCAATGAATAATCAACAACTAATCGATTATCAAATTCTTGATCATTATTTTTTGTGAATTCTTTATTGGTTTAGGTACTTATTTGCATTCTTTGTGTTGAATTAAAATAACCACAAGTCTCTGGCATAGATGAATACACATATATATAATAAATTAAAAATTTATCTTTAATATATACAATAATATTAATTTGTCGCAAAAAGTAATACACTGATATTGATCTATCCATCCCTCCATCCAAGCATGTAAGTTCGATCCACAATGGGGAAATTCATTTATTAACACCAATAATAATACTCCTGAAATGTTTCAAATTAGCCCCACTGAAATATTCCTTCACAGCCCACTAATTTCTTTCATGGTTCCTCATCTCTTACCTTGTACAGTAAAGTTTGCCATGTCTCGATCATAACAAATGCATCACTCTTTTTTTTGCCCACATAAAAACACATCAGTTTTAGTATGACACCCCTTTAGAGCATTTTTTTGTTGCACGTGGATCAAAGTCTGTTTGTGTCAGGGTTCAGTTGACGTTCCTTCTTGTGTGGCCTCTTATAGATGCTCCGTTGGCTCCAAAAAAAAAAAAAAAAAAGGTAGCAGTTGTACCTTCATTACGATCAACGGGGTGTGTCCGTAAATGCTGGATGGAGAGATTAGTAAAGGGTAGAGGGGAAACTGAGTAAAGAGGGAGCCCATTAATGATTGCTTATGTAACCAGAATAAGACGACCTCTCTAAATCTGTCACACTGCACCTCGGGTCAAGTGTCATTCATCTGATTGTTTACGTTAGCCTTTTTTTGTGTTAATGCGGAATTTCCTGTTTTGGGGTTCCCCCCCACACACATATAACACAAAAGGAGGCGTGTTGAATGGAATACTGCGATCTGTTGGCCTTGTCTGTTTTCCCATCCTGACCTCTACGACCTCACCCCTGATTCTACCATCCGTTTGTTTTCACTTTTTGCCCTCTTGGAAAAGATGGCGATCAAAGGGCGGGTTATCGTTTATTGTTCTTTTGTAATGGCTTGGAAAGAGCCAAGTAGAAGCCTTTGATATGTTCATACACATAAATCACAACTGTGTCATTGCTCGCCTTCTCCACACCCTTCAAGGTTACAACTTTATCGCTCACGCTCAGGCTCAACCCATCTTCACTTCCTTTTTCTGACCCGAGTGCATCATCAAATGAATTTCTGTGAATTTTACACAAATCCAGAATTCATTTAATAAAAGAAGCTTCAAGCCCTTTTAATGCCATCCCCTAGTTTCCTCTCAAACTAAAATGTGTGTATCAAAAAACTCCGATAGCTTAATGCTAACACATAATGGGAAACACAACAGACAGGCTAACAAAGCATTTATGTTTTCTTGTTATCCACCCTTTAAGGAATATTTGAACAGACGGTGCAGCAACACATGTAGACATAAAATATACTCACAGGCATATATTCTTTATCCCCTGCAAAAAATGACTCATTACTGAGTCACTTACCATAGTTATAAAAAAATCTCAGTTTTTCTTACGTACGTAATGTGAGTAGTTTTCCCACTTATGCCTGAATCTCTCAACAATGTTTGTGCGAGGGTAGACACTGTCTTGGGGCCAGGCAGAGGTCCCCGACTGCATCCATACGGCGATCCTGTTAAACACACCGCATGCCGTCAGCCTTTGGGCCTTTGATCAGAATGGAGAAGGAGGAGGAGGATGAGAGCAGGATCACAGAAGACGAGGGGGAGGAAGAGGATGATATACAACGTAAAAGAACACAGGATCCAGATGTGTAGCAGGATGAGATGAGCAAGATGTGAAAGAATGCAGACTCACATGTGACTACGTCGTTGTTGTAAGGGCACACGTGTGAATATATAAAAGGCGTGTGAGTGGATGGATTTGACGCTGATGCATTGTTAATAACCGGAAAGTAAATTACTGTATTTTCCTCCCCCCCCCAGTGGTGACCAGAGGGAGTTACATTTGCAGAGTGCCAGGTGTTTGCTTGAAAGGCGGCCTTGATTTGTACAACTACTTATGTACGGTTGCAATTGTTAGCTGATTGGTCAGCAAATAATTACTCGTGTTCCAATGGGAACGGAATTTGTAGCTGCCTTACATCAGTGTGGGTGATAGACACACCTGGTTGAAAAGAGTTTTTGTATTATTTTTTTGTATCTTTTATTATTCCTTTTTTTTTCTCATTTTAATTTCTTCATTATGTTCGTCTTAATCTTTAAGTGCTATTTACATCGAGACTATAAATAGCATTTAAAGGGAATGAGAAAAGCTATGATTCAAGTTGTATGTGAACATTCCCACAACAGCGCAGACCGCCCTTTCTTAGATCCACCACCCTGCACCAACACCAAGTATCGCTAGAGACAGCGACTAGGTGGCACCGCATGATTTATTTTTCCAAGATGAGCCATTTATGTTAGAGAAAACTATATTGTCGACCAGCGGCTTCTGTTGACGTGTCATTCATCATGCTTGACAAGCTTGAGGCTTTTTTTGTTCACATGCTTGCATTTGACCCTCCACATAACTTCTTTATGGGACAATCACAGCCACCGAATAGAAAGTACGTCCTGTTCTGGTTGCCATAACTGTAAATCATCAGCCGTTGGGTCATTAATGCAGACATTTCCTCTGGTAGCCCCCTCCTCAACTACCAGCGCTCTATATAGGCCACAAGCTGGCACAATCTTCAAATTCCACTCCTCTCATATGTTTAGGTCAGTTTAATGTGCTCACAATGACACAGATCTAAAGTTCGTTCGACTTTTTGCAAATCTAATACATCAGTTTGTTTACTTTTTCAATACTGTACAGCGTAAATTAATCCGTGGGATATTGTGATTATTATTTACATTGATTCTATTTTTGTCGTCGCATTCTTCCAGTAAGGTTAAAATAAGTGGTTGGCGTAGTGGCCCTAGCCGCGGGCACATACACAAGCGCAGGGGTCTCACGCCTCCCAGGCCCTCTCATTAAAGCTAAAAGAGGATCTTTCTGGCACAGACCCCTCTTTGTCCATGGCCTGGATGCCATGACTGTTGTGGGAAAAAAAAAAAAAAAAGAGAATGAAATACACGAAGGCCGGTTAGTCACTTGGCCGGTGAGACGGATGCCTCGGAGTCTCTTATGAACAATCTGCAGAGACATTTTTCGCATTTCATGAAATAGTGATGAAAATGAATCATGATTGAAACTACACGTTTGACCCAGACGCCTCTCCTATGCAATCAGGGTCACGGCCACAGCGCTGGGCTCCAGTATGACCCAGACGCCTTGGAGAAGCAGAACCAAGTGCAAAGTGTGCCGGACCCCCACAGCCATCAAAGAAAGTGGAACCACCCTCAGCACCGTTCTGTTGGAGTACTTCCTCAGCCAGAACCCGAGGAGGAGACGAAACCCTTCATCCTGGATTTGAAGAACTTCCCAGACTTATCTAATGCTGATTTGAACTCTCAGAACCCGAACATACAGGTGAGTGAAGTGAATTTGTTGACGTCAAGCACAATGAACGTAGAGAATTGAGCGCACCTAATCAAGTAGCACAGATTCCATTCATCCTTTTTTTGACTATAAAATACCATTGAACCCAAAAAGTGACTTCCCCTTGACTCCTTCCAAGCGCACCGATGACTCATTGAGGTAATGAGAGCGAGTTGCTTGGAATAAATGCTCACATTCTCTCCTTGAGAGGTTGATCGGTCGTGCCTAAACGCTCACGTCTAGCTGGCTTGCAAACATCCAAGGCGATATCGTCATCACAGGCGTCATTGGACGCTTCATTTCTTGTGACGACTTCGTAACAGGTGAAGCTAAACAGTCACTGATGCGCTTTTAATGTTCCGGCAAAACAATTTCAACTGATTATTAAATAGTTTGAGTTCCTGAATGCATCGTGATATATCAATTGGTATTTCATTATGACAGAGTAACGGATATGATGATAAAAAAAAAAATCTGAAATATGAGTGCAAATTTGCAAAAGCTACAAATTGCTGGTGGTAAAGCAGTGAGTGACTCCATAATGACAGGGTGGACAGCAATGTCAACGATCCATAAAAGCGGTTCAATGCATGATAAAAATGACTCGATTTAACAAATAACTTGTGGACAATAACAGCCTATGGGATTTTTTTTTTTAGTTTACAGTGTAAACTCATTTTTTTCACGGGCCGCATAGTAGTCATAGCTTCTCTCGGAGGGCCAACCCGAATAAATGTATGAGCACCTCATATTATATACAGTAAAAGCTACAAAACAAACTGACAAATAACTCGTTTTCAAATCAGACGAGTGAAAACTGGTCAAATAATTAAAAAAAAAAGATATTAAAAGTGAAGACAATTTGCAATTCTAGTAATGACACAAATTTGATGCACAATTTGTCTTCACGGGCCACATAAAATGATGTGCCGGGCCGTATCTGGCCCCCGGGCCTTGAGTTTGACACCTCGTGTAAACTTTACACGATACATTTTTAAGTCTGCTTCATGACGCCAGTGATTTTGACCCATAGAGTGCATGTGCTTTTTAAATGCAGGTCACCATCGAGGTGGTGGATGACCCTCAGATGGAGGTCGAGATGGACCTGGCCTCGGATAACGACTGGATCCCATCGTCTTCCTCCTCGCCTTCTTCCTCAGTAGATTGGCTGGGAGGGAAGAAGCTTTTCTGGCCTCTTTTCTGGAGTTACACCGACTCGGGCGAGGAAAGCAACAGTCGCTCAACCGTAGAAGAAACCGGTGAGGAAGAGGAGGAAGATTATTCTCTCTACGGCAGCGAGGAGCCCTCGCTCAGCGGAGTCGGTGGCGATTGGGGTAGTTACTGGAACGAAGGCTGGGATCCAGTACAGACCTACTATGGTAAGCATTTGCTTGATCCAAAAAAATGCATAAGGGCAAATTTGGGGAATTTGATCTTGGACAATGGAGAAGCGATAATGGGAAGCGATGTCAAACAACAAAGCGGTTTTCGGAAGGCTGCATGTCAAACGGTCCCAGAACAGCAAACAATGTCGGCGTGCGAGGCAGGACGAGCACTCGACCGTCCAAACATTGCGGCTTCTGGCCGCTTTGAAGTCGACACTGGTTGCGATGGTCGTCTTTTGAAGATGGCTCCGATGCGCTCGCTAATGGCAGCGTGAGGCGGCCACTGTTCTCGGACACAAAACAGTCCTCTGCTTGTGGACAATTAGAGGGCACATTGGGAACGCAGACTGACAGGGGCCATTCCGATGGGCCTTTCATCCTCGCCCGGGTCCCCACGGGCTCCCCCAACATCCCAACGGCCCTCGCTGCCCTCTGCGGCTCAGTTCAAGAATTTCCAAAGGTGGGGGGGGGGGGGGTTCAGGGTTCCACATAACTTCTACAACTATCTTCCCCTCTCTGTTTTGCCTCATCTGAAAATGTTGTGTCAGCTTAAACCATTGCTGAAAAAAGGCGTCGAATATATCGTTAAAAGAAAGAAGCGCAAATAGCGGAGAAAGTTTTGTTTCTGGCTGAAGCAGGTACCGGAAAAAACATGTTTTGACTGTAAACATTTCTCCTGGTTGTGACGACACACGCACAATATGCCAGCCAGAGGCAACAATGCCCATTAAGTGGTCACTTCTAAAGACTTGGCGCATATAAATCAAGGATGCCTGCCATAGCTTCTTCTGTAATTAAGACGCTCCTGAGACCTCATTCCCGTACGGCCACATGGCGAGGTGGCAACGCCCACAAAGTCAAATTGGTTTGCGTGCTACACCCAAGCTGGTATTTCTGCAGCCGCTTCGCCTTTAATCACGAGTGGCTTGTTTTCAGTGTTATTAACGCCACAAGAAAACGTGGTGCAGACGTGGAGAGCCGCAGCACAGCTTCTCTCTCTAATTTCACTTCAGGCCTCTCGAAAAGAATTTGGCTCGGGATGGGAAAGGTTAGATCAAGAGAAAATGGTCACTTCTATGAAATGACACAGGCTCGCCGAAAAATCCTCAAGTGCACGTTGAGTTCAATGCACGACACGATTTGAAAATGTTTGGGTTCATGATCCCCATAAAACCTTTTGAAGATTGTTTTTCACTGCCAAGCTACTCTCATCTTCGCATACGCTCTTGTCAACATGTCAATTATATTCAAACCTCAAACGCAGTCCAAAATATGGCGGGGAAGCACAGCTACTGTTTGTCTGACTTTTTTTTTTGTTTGTGACTCCAGCAGAGACTGACGAGTGGACTCCGTGGTCACCGTGTTCGGTCACATGCGGACCCGGTGAGAAGAAGAGGACAAAGTCTTGCGGCTACTCTTGCACGCTGACAGAAGCCTCAAAGTGTGACCTGGAACCTTGTCCAGGTGAGATAACCGACGGTGGACATTTTGGATATGTTCAACCTTTAATCACTGCTCGCTCTCCACACAGGTGAAGACAACAGTGTGATCGAACCTTTTCCTTTCGACATGGAGAACGGAACGGAGCCGTTTGGAACAGGTCAGTCTCATTTACCTTTGCGCACATTTCAACAGCATTCATCAAATGGTGTCATCTCTGCTGCAGATGTGGACAGCTGTGAAAAGTGGCTCAACTGCAAGAGCGACTTTCTCCAGAGGTACCTCCGCCAGGTGTTCCTGGAGCTGCCCAACTGCCCTTGCTCCTTCCCCTCCGAGGTGGCGTACACGGTGGTGAGCATCCACGACGACTCTCACGGACGGACGTTCCGATGGCGCGACGCCAGCGGCCCCAAGGAACGCCTCGACATCTACAAGCCGTCGGCCCGAGGCTGCATCCGCTCGGCGCTCTCCGGCGAGTCGTCCACGTTGGCGGCGCAGCACTGTTGCTACGACGACCGCGGGCGGCTCATCACCAGGGGGAAAGGCGCCGGCATGCCTAATCTAATCAGCACCGAGTTCTCGCCGGAGCTGCACTTCAAAGTAGACGTGCTGCCTTGGATCCTGTGTAAGGGAGACTGGAGCCGTTTCCACGCCGTGCGACCCCCCAATAACGGCCTCAAGTGTCCGGAGAACCCCCATGAAGATGTGTTCATGAATGAATTGGAGGAGGCCAGGGAGTACTGACGGACCTGAATGTCAGCCGACTTTTAAAACGTCATGTACTGTTTTGTCCCGAGCATGCGGCAGCCATTTATCATGCATTACCAAGAGAATTACCTTCCCCCATCTTCTCACAACAGGCTCCAATGAAGTGGCAATGAAATGGCATCTTACATTTTGAAATCACTTGGAATCAGGAGTTAAGTGTGTCGCTCAAAACTGTGCTTTTTAAGAATGGTGGCAAGATTTTGATCCCCCCCACACCCCTCCCTCGGCCATCAATTTCGTTTAAGAGCCAGAAGAAAAAGTTGAGGTGGGTGCCAAAGAGTTGAAAGTTGATATTTGGTGCCGACGTACATCCAAGCTCCTTCGTCTCTATGGTGCGCGTGTACGAGACGAAACTCCCGGGCTTTGTGTTTGTGTCTCTACCATGTTCTCAGGGGGACTCCAAAAGTAATGACAAAAAAAAAAGATGTCATCCGTTTACCTCGACAGTTGGACCTGGTACGAAGCAGGGTGGGTCATCCAGATCAGAAGTGAAGAAAAGGTGATGCTTTGCGTTCATTTGTGGTGATCACACCGAAAGAGTGTTCCTGTTCCTGTTAAAACAAAAACATACATTATAGTTCAGCTAAATAATGGTGGAATGGTTCTGATCGGCTTGTATCCATGCTGGCTCCAAATCCCCTTGTTTTTTCTTCAGGAACTGATTTGAACGGAAGGCACTTTATTTAAGGTATGTACTGTATATATAAAAAAAAAAAATGCAAAAGATTTATGGATTAACAGATGATGCGAAGATGGCCCGATCAAGTGTCAAGTTTTTGTGCTTTCTGAATCTAGTTTGACATCTTTGGTCTTGTACAGTATTTATTTGTCTGATCGCTCTTTTTTTTTTTAAGCTTTCAAACATGGTGCAGCTGTTGGACTGACGTGAAAGCACCACATTAAAAAAAAAAAAAAAAAGAATAATTCGCATTGCTACATCCAGCAGCATCCTGCGTTTATGTTGTTGTCCTGCAATGCTCTTTGTTGTTACAATCATGCTGAAGAAATATATATAAAAAAAAGATATTGCATCCATCATACTTTTTGAGGCATTTTTTCTTTTTACACTCCAATGCTGACGTTCAAGAAAGTGGAACAGATGCCTTTTGGGGATGAAGGGGGGGGGGGGGCGCTTAATGATCTGTGACCTTGTGGTTTGTATATCGCTGTCCTCCTTGATGAGAACTAATGGAGTCTCTAACCCTTATAAATATTTGAAAAAATAACAACTCAACAAAGTCTACTTGTCTGAGTAGCCGTTATGTAAACTCGGCTACATCAATTGAGCCTACCTGCAAACACAATTAGGATAAAATCATAAAAAACGACCAAGATTGATTATGATGTCCTGCATTGTTGAGGATTAAGTACAATTGAAAGGTCACGCTTATGGAAATCCATAAGCTTAGGCAAATCGATGCTCTAATTCCTCATATCCATTCAGAGAGAAGTAGAACATCAGGTTGGGACAAGTGGGACACAATTAACAGAGGGGTGCACTAATGTTAGATTCCTCCGATTACTTACTCAATGAGAGAAGGCCTTAGTTGGTGGCTGCAAATGAGAGTAGTGAGGGAAACGAGCCAAACACATGTTGAACACATTGCAGCCACAGTGTAAACACACAAATAACCACAGATGTGTAAAGACGCAGGTATTTAGCGGGGCTTTATGTGAAAATAAACTACTCATATGAGGTACTTTTAAGAATGTGACCACTAGCGTAAACTAAGACGTATGAAAATGTCACATTAAAGGCAATGATGTTGAATGTAGGGCAACTAACCACTGAAAATCACCAATTACTATCTTGCCAGCCAGAAACCCACATAGGCAAATGAAGCTTCGTATTTGCTTCATGAAACATCAGTGATCAGAATCGGTGTAGTATCGTGAGTATTTGTGAACGGGCACATAAATAAATGATTGAGCAAAGGTGGCCGCTGGGTGTGTACAGATGTGTTTACTTTGAGTGGCTGGCAGCAACACGAGATTTCCTGTGGGTGTACCGCAGGCCGCTCCGAGCTGCAAACAGCGTGGCCCTGTTTAAAAACGGCACACACACGAGTAAGACCCCCCACCACCCACCACCCCGAGCTTCCCTGGCTGCATGCAGACTGCCTGCAAACAAACCAGACACAGTGCATCAATGCTCGTGTGTCCACACACGTATTTGAGCTGCTCTACCTGCTGGATTTGCCCACACACAAAAAATACCAGCGGACCTTAAATCTGGTGGATTATGCGGTCTTGGACTTATCCCATTCCTTAGGCAGCTTGAAACACTGAGACGCTTTGTCTGGATCCGCAGGTTGAAACTTTAACTCAAGAGAATCAACGTTTTCTTTACTTTCCAGCTTGGACACATCCTAGTTTGCATGTTGGCTGAATGTCAGTAAACACAAAATATTCGGAAAAATCTTTTTCTGTACACAAACAACTAGTGTGAGCTGAATTGCGTAACATCTGCGCATATTCCTTTTCTTGGTTGTGTTGTCATCTAATTACTATTTTATTCTGAAATCCTTTACATCCTGTGTTTACTTGCGGTAGGCCAAACAACACACCCGGACACGCTATGACATGTCACGAGGCTTGAAATCTCAAGTCGAAATAAAAATCAAATGACCTCAGACAAAAAGGGGTCACCAATATGGTGCCCGTGGGTACTTAGTCCCTCGTCTAATGGGCACAAATTGAAATCCAAACGACTTAAAAACACCGTAAAAGGAGATTGGAATCTGTGATATTCTGCAGATATTTATTTGGACCCCCACCACCCCTACCCAATAAAATTCAATATAATAGCTTTGTTGAAGCATACCAGGAACTTTGAGGCCAGTCACAACATCAAACAGCTCGAGCATTTACGCAAGACTATTTGTGGCTCAATTTCACAAAAGAATTATGAACTGCTGAGTTATTATGAACAACATGTACATGTAGATGGTGACTAGCTTGTGAACCAGAAGATTTAAAGTATTTATCTTAATGTAATGGAATGCAAGCAAAATGGATGAACAGACAGTGAATACATTATTTCAGAAAACATTATGCAGCAAATGAGAATTTTTTATCCCATAAAATTATAATCTGCACTTTTTTATTTTTACATAATAAAAAAGTTATATTTATCTATATTTATCAGGATTATTTCAAGACAGTCAGTGATTACTTTTGCTGTTCAGAAAAGGCCTAAAAAAAAAGGGGGGGGCATAGTGGCATTCTAGTAGCCTCTTGTGGTAAGACTGTGTATTACAACTTGACGTCAACTGTTTATTCAGTGCACATTGAATTCAATAATGAATTTGTATCCACATTGACGTAGCAAGTGACAACCTTTATTTCCATCAACTAGCTGATCACTGTAGGTGTTGGTGTCAATGATTACGTTTCAATTATTAAAGCACTGCTGGAGACGAGTGTAATTGCATTATCAGCGGCTGAGATGGAGAAAGAGTCCTTGCGTGGGGTGAAATGTATTATGTACATATTGGTGTGCTCTATTTGGCAATATTTCGGTCCGTGTCACTTTTGGTCATTGGAAAAACGACTGGTTAATTGATTTTCATACATACAGCTTGATTTGATCGTTTGTTGAATTGCACGACTAAGTCTAATAACTGCTTGATTTTCCAATTTTACTTTACTTTATTCGCCAATTAAAACATAAAAATCGGCTTAATCATGCTTTATATGACAATATGTGTAGGTACACCTTCAATAGATACACTACACAAGGTTTAAAAAAAAAAAGAGTAAATTAGGCACATCAAGGTAATTTCTCGCACCTGGGATCAAACCAAGATCTTAGCGAGCAAGAGCTCGAGTCATTAACCAGTCGGCTATTTCGACCGGCAGTCTAGGGTCAGGCTTGCTCTCGCTTTTGCTGTGCTTAGGGTTAGGGTTAGGGTTTGTGTTCGGCTTGCTCTCGCTTTTGCTGTGCTTAGGGTTAGGCTTGCTCTTGCTGTGCTTAGGGTTAGGGTTAGGGTTTGTGTTCGGCTTGCTCTCGCTTTTGCTGTGCTTAGGCTTAGGGTTAGGCTTGCTCTTGCTGTGCTTAGGGTTAGGGTTAGGGTTTGTGTTAGGCTTGCTCTCGCTTTTGCTGTGCTTAGGCTTAGGGTCAGGCTTGCTCTCGCTTTTGCTGTGCTTAGGGTTAGGGTTAGGGTTTGTGTTCGGCTTGCTCTCGCTTTTGCTGTGCTTAGGCTTAGGGTTAGGCTTGCTCTTGCTGTGCTTAGGGTTAGGGTTAGGGTTAGGGTTTGTGTTAGGCTTGCTCTCGCTTTTGCTGTGCTTAGGCTTAAGGGTTAGGCTTGCTCTTGCTGTGCTTAGGGTTAGGGTTAGGGTTTGTGTTCGGCTTGCTCTCGCTTTTGCTGTGCTTAGGGTTAGGCTTGCTCTTGCTGTGCTTAGGGTTAGGGTTAGGGTTTGTGTTAGGCTTGCTCTCGCTTTTGCTGTGCTTAGGCTTAGGGTTAGGCTTGCTCTCGCTTTTGCTGTGCTTAGGGTTAGGGTTTGTGTTAGGCTTGCTCTCGCTTTTGCTGTGCTTAGGGTTAAGCTTGCTCTTGCTGTACTTAGGGTTAGGGTTTGTGTTCGGCTTGCTCTCGCTTTTGCTGTGCTTAGGCTTAGGGTTAGGCTTGCTCTTGCTGTGCTTAGGCTTAGGGTTAGGCTTGCTCTTGCTGTGCTTAGGGTTAGGGTTAGGGTTTTTGTTAGGCTTGCTCTCGCTTTTGCTGTGCTTAGGCTTAAGGGTTAGGCTTGCTCTTGCTGTGCTTAGGGTTAGGGTTAGGGTTTGTGTTAGGCTTGCTCTCGCTTTTGCTGTGCTTAGGCTTAAGGGTTAGGCTTGCTCTTGCTGTGCTTAGGGTTAGGGTTAGGGTTTGTGTTCGGCTTGCTCTCGCTTTTGCTGTGCTTAGGGTTAGGCTTGCCCTTGCTGTGCTTAGGGTTAGGGTTAGGGTTTGTGTTAGGCTTGCTCTCGCTTTTGCTGTGCTTAGGCTTAGGGTTAGGCTTGCTCTTGCTGTGCTTAGGGTTAGGGTTAGGGTTTGTGTTCGGCTTGCTCTCGCTTTTGCTGTGCTTAGGCTTAGGGTTAGGCTTGCTCTTGCTGTGCTTAGGGTTAGGGTTAGGGTTTGTGTTCGGCTTGCTCTCGCTTTTGCTGTGCTTAAGGTTAGGCTTGCTCTTGCTGTGCTTAGGTTTAGGGTTTGTGTTAGGCTTGCTCTCGCTTTTGCTGTGCTTAGGCTTAGGGTTAGGCTTGCTCTGCTGTGGTTAGGGTTAGGGTTTGTGTTGGGCTTAGGCTTGCTTTTGCTGTGCTGAGGCTTAGGGTTAGGCTTGCTCTTGCTGTGGTTAGGGTTAGGGTTTGTGTTAGGCTTAGGCTTGCTTTTGCTGTACTGAGGCTTAGGGTTAGGCTTGCTCTTGCTGTGGTTAGGGTTAGGGTTTGTGTTAGGCTTAGGCTTGCTTTTGCTGTGCTGAGGCTTAGGGTTAGGCTTGCTCTTGCTGTGGTTAGGGTTAGGGTTAGGGTTTGTGTTAGGCTTAGGCTTGCTTTTGCTGTGCTGAGGCTTAGGGTTAGGCTTGCTCTTGCTGTGGTTAGGGTTAGGGTTAGGGTTTGTGTTAGGCTTAGGCTTGCTTTTGCTGTGCTGAGGCTTAGGGTTAGGCTTGCTCTGCTGTGGTTAGGGTTAGGGTTTGTGTTAGGCTTAGGCTTGCTTTTGCTGTGCTGAGGCTTAGGGTTAGGCTTGCTCTTGTTGTGGTTAGGGTTAGGGTTAGGGTTTGTGTTAGGCTTAGGCTTGCTTTTGCTGTGCTGAGGCTTAGGGTTAGGCTTGCTCTTGCTGTGGTTAGGGTTAGGGTTAGGGTTTGTGTTAGGCTTAAGCTTGCTTTTGCTGTGCTGAGGCTTAGGGTTAGGCTTGCTCTTGCTGTGGTTAGGGTTAGGGTTAGGGTTTGTGTTAGGCTTAGGCTTGCTTTTGCTGTGCTGAGGTTTAGGGTTAGGCTTGCTCTTGCTGTGGTTAGGGTTAGGGTTTGTGTTGGGCTTAGGCTTGCTTTTGCTGTGCTGAGGCTTAGGGTTAGGCTTGCTCTTGCTGTGGTTAGGGTTAGGGTTAGGGTTTGTGTTGGGCTTAGGCTTGCTTTTGCTGTGCTGAGGCTTAGGGTTAGGCTTGCTCTTGCTGTGGTTAGGGTTAGGGTTTGTGTTGGGCTTAGGCTTGCTTTTGCTGTGCTGAGGCTTAGGGTTAGGCTTGCTCTTGCTGTGGTTAGGGTTAGGGTTAGGGTTTGTGTTAGGCTTAGGCTTGCTTTTGCTGTGCTGAGGCTTAGGGTTAGGCTTGCTCTTGCTGTGGTTAGGGTTAGGGTTAGGGTTTGTGTTAGGCTTAGGCTTGCTTTTGCTGTGCTGAGGCTTAGGGTTAGGCTTGCTCTTGCTGTGGTTAGGGTTAGGGTTAGGGTTTGTGTTAGGCTTAGGCTTGCTTTTGCTGTGCTGAGGCTTAGGGTTAGGGTTGCTCTTGCTGTGGTTAGGGTTAGGGTTAGGGTTTGTGTTGGGCTTAGGCTTGCTTTTGCTGTGCTGAGGCTTAGGGTTAGGCTTGCTCTTGCTGTGGTTAGGGTTAGGGTTAGGGTTTGTGTTAGGCTTAGGCTTGCTTTTGGTGTGCTGAGGCTTAGGGTTAGGCTTGCTCTTGCTGTGGTTAGGGTTAGGGTTAGGGTTTGTGTTGGGCTTAGGCTTGCTTTTGCTGTGCTGAGGCTTAGGGTTAGGCTTGCTCTTGCTGTGGTTAGGGTTAGGGTTAGGGTTTGTGTTAGGCTTAGGCTTGCTTTTGCTGTGCTGAGGCTTAGGGTTAGGCTTGCTCTTGCTGTGGTTAGGGTTAGGGTTAGGGTTTGTGTTAGGCTTAGGCTTGCTTTTGCTGTGCTGAGGTTTAGGGTTAGGCTTGCTCTTGCTGTGGTTAGGGTTAGGGTTAGGGTTTGTGTTAGGCTTGCTCTTGCTGTGCTTAGGGTTAGGGTTAGAGTTTGTGTTAGGCTTGCTCTCGCTTTTGCTGTGCTTAGGGTTAGGCTTGCTCTTGCTGTGATTAGGGTTAGGGTTAGGGTTTGTGTTCGGCTTGCTCTCGCACAGCAAGAGCAAGCCTAACCCTAAGCCTAAGCACAGCAAAAGCGAGAGCAAGCCGAACACAAACCCTGGCCCTAACCCTAAGCACAGCGAAAGCGAGAACAAGCCTAACACAAACCCTAACCCTAAGCACAGCAAGAGCAAGCCTAACCCTAAGCCTCAGCACAGCAAAAGCAAGCCTAAGCCCAACACAAACCCTAACCCTAACCACAGCAGAGCAAGCCTAACCCTAAGCCTCAGCACAGCAAAAGCAAGCCTAAGCCCAACACAAACTCTAACCCTAACCCTAACCACAGCAAGAGCAAGCCTAACCCTAAACCTCAGCACAGCAAAAGCAAGCCTAAGCCTAACACAAACCCTAACCCTAACCCTAACCACAGCAAGAGCAAGCCTAACCCTAAGCCTCAGCACAGCAAAAGCAAGCCTAAGTCTAACACAAACCCTAACCCTAACCCTAACCACAGCAAGAGCAAGCCTAACCCTAAGCCTCAGCACAGCAAAAGCAAGCCTAAGCCTAACACAAACCCTAACCCTAACCCTAACCACAGCAAGAGCAAGCCTAACCCTAAGCCTCAGCACAGCAAAAGCAAGCCTAAGCCTAACACAAACCCTAACCCTAACCACAGCAGAGCAAGCCTAACCCTAAGCCTCAGCACAGCAAAAGCAAGCCTAAGCCTAACACAAACCCTAACCCTAAGCACAGCAAGAGCAAGCCTAACCCTAAGCCTCAGCACAGCAAAAGCAAGCCTAAGCCCAACACAAACCCTAACCCTAACCCTAACCACAGCAAGAGCAAGCCTAACCCTAAGCCTCAGCACAGCAAAAGCAAGCCTAAGCTTAACACAAACCCTAACCCTAACCCTAACCACAGCAAGAGCAAGCCTAACCCTAAGCCTCAGCACAGCAAAAGCAAGCCTAAGCCCAACACAAACCCTAACCCTAACCCTAACCACAGCAAGAGCAACCCTAACCCTAAGCCTCAGCACAGCAAAAGCAAGCCTAAGCCTAACACAAACCCTAACCCTAACCCTAACCACAGCAAGAGCAAGCCTAACCCTAAGCCTCAGCACAGCAAAAGCAAGCCTAAGCCTAACACAAACCCTAACCCTAACCCTAACCACAGCAAGAGCAAGCCTAACCCTAAGCCTCAGCACAGCAAAAGCAAGCCTAAGCCTAACACAAACCCTAACCCTAACCCTAACCACAGCAAGAGCAAGCCTAACCCTAAGCCTCAGCACAGCAAAAGCAAGCCTAAGCCTAACACAAACCCTAACCCTAACCACAGCAAGAGCAAGCCTAACCCTAAGCCTCAGCACAGCAAAAGCAAGCCTAAGCC
Source organism: Syngnathus floridae (assembly GCF_059516105.1). Classification (NCBI taxonomy): domain Eukaryota; kingdom Metazoa; phylum Chordata; class Actinopteri; order Syngnathiformes; family Syngnathidae; genus Syngnathus; species Syngnathus floridae. The sequence goes on from NC_142431.1 coordinate 4,416,652, forward strand.
TAACACAAACCCTAACCCTAACCCTAACCACAGCAAGAGCAAGCCTAACCCTAAGCCTCAGCACAGCAAAAGCAAGCCTAAGCCCAACACAAACCCTAACCCTAACCCTAACCACAGCAAGAGCAAGCCTAACCCTAAGCCTCAGCACAGCAAAAGCAAGCCTAAGCTTAACACAAACCCTAACCCTAACCCTAACCACAGCAAGAGCAAGCCTAACCCTAAGCCTCAGCACAGCAAAAGCAAGCCTAAGCCCAACACAAACCCTAACCCTAACCCTAACCACAGCAAGAGCAACCCTAACCCTAAGCCTCAGCACAGCAAAAGCAAGCCTAAGCCTAACACAAACCCTAACCCTAACCCTAACCACAGCAAGAGCAAGCCTAACCCTAAGCCTCAGCACAGCAAAAGCAAGCCTAAGCCTAACACAAACCCTAACCCTAACCCTAACCACAGCAAGAGCAAGCCTAACCCTAAGCCTCAGCACAGCAAAAGCAAGCCTAAGCCTAACACAAACCCTAACCCTAACCCTAACCACAGCAAGAGCAAGCCTAACCCTAAGCCTCAGCACAGCAAAAGCAAGCCTAAGCCTAACACAAACCCTAACCCTAACCACAGCAAGAGCAAGCCTAACCCTAAGCCTCAGCACAGCAAAAGCAAGCCTAAGCCTAACACAAACCCTAACCCTAACCCTAACCACAGCAAGAGCAAGCCTAACCCTAAGCCTCAGCACAGCAAAAGCAAGCCTAAGCCCAACACAAACCCTAACCCTAACCCTAACCACAGCAAGAGCAAGCCTAACCCTAAGCCTCAGCACACCAAAAGCAAGCCTAAGCCTAACACAAACCCTAACCCTAACCCTAACCACAGCAAGAGCAAGCCTAACCCTAAGCCTCAGCACAGCAAAAGCAAGCCTAAGCCCAACACAAACCCTAACCCTAACCCTAACCACAGCAAGAGCAACCCTAACCCTAAGCCTCAGCACAGCAAAAGCAAGCCTAAGCCTAACACAAACCCTAACCCTAACCCTAACCACAGCAAGAGCAAGCCTAACCCTAAGCCTCAGCACAGCAAAAGCAAGCCTAAGCCTAACACAAACCCTAACCCTAACCCTAACCACAGCAAGAGCAAGCCTAACCCTAAGCCTCAGCACAGCAAAAGCAAGCCTAAGCCTAACACAAACCCTAACCCTAACCACAGCAAGAGCAAGCCTAACCCTAAGCCTCAGCACAGCAAAAGCAAGCCTAAGCCTAACACAAACCCTAACCCTAACCCTAACCACAGCAAGAGCAAGCCTAACCCTAAGCCTCAGCACAGCAAAAGCAAGCCTAAGCCCAACACAAACCCTAACCCTAACCCTAACCACAGCAAGAGCAAGCCTAACCCTAAGCCTCAGCACACCAAAAGCAAGCCTAAGCCTAACACAAACCCTAACCCTAACCCTAACCACAGCAAGAGCAAGCCTAACCCTAAGCCTCAGCACAGCAAAAGCAAGCCTAAGCCCAACACAAACCCTAACCCTAACCCTAACCACAGCAAGAGCAACCCTAACCCTAAGCCTCAGCACAGCAAAAGCAAGCCTAAGCCTAACACAAACCCTAACCCTAACCCTAACCACAGCAAGAGCAAGCCTAACCCTAAGCCTCAGCACAGCAAAAGCAAGCCTAAGCCTAACACAAACCCTAACCCTAACCCTAACCACAGCAAGAGCAAGCCTAACCCTAAGCCTCAGCACAGCAAAAGCAAGCCTAAGCCTAACACAAACCCTAACCCTAACCCTAACCACAGCAAGAGCAAGCCTAACCCTAAGCCTCAGCACAGCAAAAGCAAGCCTAAGCCTAACACAAACCCTAACCCTAACCACAGCAAGAGCAAGCCTAACCCTAAGCCTCAGCACAGCAAAAGCAAGCCTAAGCCTAACACAAACCCTAACCCTAACCCTAACCACAGCAAGAGCAAGCCTAACCCTAAGCCTCAGCACAGCAAAAGCAAGCCTAAGCCCAACACAAACCCTAACCCTAACCCTAACCACAGCAAGAGCAAGCCTAACCCTAAGCCTCAGCACACCAAAAGCAAGCCTAAGCCTAACACAAACCCTAACCCTAACCCTAACCACAGCAAGAGCAAGCCTAACCCTAAGCCTCAGCACAGCAAAAGCAAGCCTAAGCCTAACACAAACCCTAACCCTAACCCTAACCACAGCAAGAGCAAGCCTAACCCTAAGCCTCAGCACAGCAAAAGCAAGCCTAAGCCTAACACAAACCCTAACCCTAACCACAGCAAGAGCAAGCCTAACCCTAAGCCTCAGCACAGCAAAAGCAAGCCTAAGCCTAACACAAACCCTAACCCTAAGCACAGCAAGAGCAAGCCTAACCCTAAGCCTAAGCACAGCAAAAGCGAGAGCAAGCCTAACACAAACCCTAGCCCTAACCCTAAGCACAGCAAGAGCAAGCCTAACCCTAAGCCTAAGCACAGCAAAAGCGAGAGCAAGCCGAACACAAACCCTAACCCTAAGCACAGCAAGAGCAAGCCTAACCCTAAGCCTAAGCACAGCAAAAGCGAGAGCAAGCCTAACACAAACCCTAACCCTAACCCTAAGCACAGCAAAAGCGAGAGCAAGCCTAACCCTAAGCCTAAGCACAGCAAAAGCGAGAGCAAGCCTAACACAAACCCTAAACCTAAGCACAGCAAGAGCAAGCCTAACCTTAAGCACAGCAAAAGCGAGAGCAAGCCTAATACAAACCCTAACCCTAACCCTAAGCACAGCAAGAGCAAGCCTAACCCTAAGCCTAAGCACAGCAAAAGCGAGAGCAAGCCTAACACAAACCCTAACCCTAAGCACAGCAAGAGCAAGCCTAACCCTAAGCACAGCAAAAGCGAGAGCAAGCCTAACACAAACCCTAACCCTAACCCTAGCTCTAGCTCTAACCATAGCTCTAACCCTAACTCTAACCCTAAACCTAGCTCTAACCCGAAGCCCAGCTCTAACCCTAGCTTTAAAACTAACCCTAAGTGTATGGTGGTCTAAGGTGTATGGTTATATGGGCCAGCACACAAGCAACCGTGTTTTCTATGATAAAATTTTATAGGTCCCGCTGAGATTCGAACCCAGGTCGCTGGGGTGAGAGCCCAGAGAGCTAACCACTACCCTATGGAATGCTCGCTCACTTCTCATGGAACATGTATGGTTTTATGGAGCAGCTCACAAGCGACTTTATCAGTGAAGACTCCACAGCAGATGTCATCACAACACGTTGTGTACACGAACACCTAGCAAAGTACAATTTAAAATGACACTTTCGAAGTACCCAAAGTTAAACTTACAAAAGAAAACCCATAACAAATAAAACTTACACAAGAAGAGCCCTAACGTGGCACTTGACAGCTGTCAGTGTCAAATGCAAAATGTAAACAAGGACCATGTGAAAATTTGGTCAATGCAATCTCCGGTTAGAATATGTTATTTTGTAGGTATTAACAAGTAGAATCGTTTTAAATTAGTCACAATTATTTAGGCAGATAATTATGGGATATTTTGGTACACTACACGAGGTAAAAAAAATAATAAAATAAATAAATAAGAAAGTGTAGCGAACGATTTGGTGAACGATTCTTTTGAACAAATATTTGAGTGAACCGATTCTAAAGATTCAGTTCACTTGAGAACTGGAATGCACATCATTAGTACAAAACAGTGCAAGCAATTGCTGACTGCCGGTCGAAATAGCCGACTGGTTAGTGACTCGAGCTCTTGCTCGTTAAGAACTTGGTTCGATCCCAGGTCCGAGGAAATGCTTTCGTTGTGCAATTAACCGTTTATTTATTCTCTTTTTTTTTTTAACCTCGTGTAGTGTACCTACACAAATTGTCAGATAAAGCAGTTAACCAAATGTCTGATTTTTATGTTTTAATTGGCGAATATAAAAACAAGGAATAAGACGCCAGACAAGTTTTAACATAAATGTTTATTAAAAATAATATTAAAAGCAAATTTCAAACCAGCAATCTAATGTGAAATTGCAGTAGATGTATTGGATAACAATATTTAGGCGTATATAGGTATACACGTTATTTAAAAACGACTATAAGTGTTATACCACGATACAAGTGTTTACCAGCTCAGTGGCCTAAGAGGAGAGTGTCCGCCCTGTGATTGGGAGGTTGTGGGTTCAAACCCCTGCCGAGTCATACCAGCGACTATAACAATGGTACCCATTTCTTCCCTGCTTGGCACTCAGTGTAAGGGGTTGAAATGGGGCCCCCCCGTGCTGCTCACGATCATTGGGACTTTTGGCACTCAGTGTAAGGCAGGGGTGTCCAAGTCCAGTCCTCGAGGGCCGCATTCCTACATGTTTTCCAAGTGTCCCTCGTTAAACACACCTGATTGAAATGATCAGTTCATCCTCACGTTCTGCAGGAGCCTGATCATTGAATCAGGTGTGTTTAACGAGGGAAACTTGGAAAACATGGAGGAATGCGGCCCTCGAGGACTGGACTTGGACACCCCTGCATGGCATTTTCTTCTTCGTTTTGTTTTAGGGCGAGGTGGCACCAGCTTCAATGCGTATTACCGACACCTACTGGTTGAAGTCATATGAACTGAAAAAAGAATGAATCACTTTAGGAAGTGATTCGTTCACTCGTTCACTGAAAAGAAATTCGTTCTTTTGGACGAATCGTTCACTCACGAGCCAACACTAGTTGTTGCCGAAACTGTCAGAAAAGTTTGTTAAGGTAAGACCTGTTCAATTTGTCTGAACAAAGGAATACAATGGCTAGCATCAATGGAGACATAATGAACATAACAACTAGCAGTTGAAGGTTGGCATTGTTTGGTGAACGTGACAAGTCCTGCAGGTGAATCTGAGACTGAGCGAGAAAATTAATTACATAAAACTGTACGGTTATTAAAACACAACTGTGTGCAGTCTTACTATACATAGTTATTAAAAAAAAAAGCCTTACAATACCAGATATTAAAAAAAAAAGCTTAACTATACATGTTTTTTATTTAAAAAAAATATCCTTACATGTTTTTTTATTTAAAAATGTATATGGTTTTTGTAAATTAAAAAAGCCATATTATACATGTTTTTTTTTTTTTACAAAAAATTCTTCCTGTCCTATACATTTTTTTTTACAAAAAAAAAAGTAGGAGACAGATCAGACAGATTCGGCACACACACACACACACACACTCCATTTGTAACAGCCCTCCGCTTTATTGAAATACATCGGAGTCAGGTTAATATGAGTTGTCCACTGAAGTGTGGCAGCCAGTTCCATATATTTTGTTTTGACCTTACACCTTAAATATTTTTGTGCAAAAAGAATCTACATCACCTGTAGTGGGTTATCCTCAGTAAAACACCCAAACTGTTTAAAAAATAAGAGGGGGGGAAAGCAAATCCAAAGGAAAACAAACCAAAAACAAATGATTACATCTATTACATGCAAAACTGTACAAATTATTACAAAGCAATCCTAGAAAACAACCAAAGTGTATTATGATATGAAAGAGCAAAATACAGAAGGTATCATAGATAAGACCTCACTGAAATGCAAAGGCAATTGATTTATTTAAGTTTTTCTCTCCACAGCAGCCCTATAACCATTTTTTAATCCACTCCTCCAATCACCATATTGCTTCCAACCTTTTCCTGAGTTAGTCTCTTTTCTTCGGGATTGTTTTCTTTAATTTGTACAACAATGGCCAATAAAAGGTCCTCCTCACTCTGGGGTAATACATTCCACATGCCAGGCGCTTGGGAGGTGCTTTCAATCTGAATCAAATCGGCTTTTGTTAGTAACGAAAAGGAAAACACACACGTGTGGAATAGTGTTTCAAAAAAAAAAAGCTGGATGATGAGAAATGATCACGTAAAGTATTGTTTCCCTGACAACCACACTTAAGAAGTGACAATAGCATATTAGAAGCACACTGTAGTGTTGTGAATATTCACATGGTAGTGTCACATTTGAGGACACTGCATCCACCAGTACAAGAAATAAAATAAAATAACAGTCAGCACTATGATAAGCAGATTGGGGTTGTGAGTGGGAGGCAAGTTTATAAACAATGATCTCCCTCAGTGTTGACATTCTTTTTCTCATAAATGAGTAGATGATCCAAACAAACATTGTTCAATACAAGCATGTTGCCTCTCTTTTTCCCACCTTTTTTTTTTTTTTTTTTGGTTTCACACATGCACACAAACATTTTGCTGCATTAACGTCTCGTCAGTGCGTACGCGGGTTCATCCAGATTTTCACTCAAATGCAAATCAATATGTTAGGGGGGCGGGGAACAAAGTGTCATAAAATAAAAGAAATTCAAATAAAAGTTTTAAAATTGACTTTGTGTGAATAAAACTCCAAATCATTCGAGAATAAAAGGAAAATAAAAGTGTAGTTCTCTATAGTATTTCCTTATCATATATTACTCTCTACTTTGAACCTATGTACATTATTGTGGTGGTTGGTCGAGGGGGGGCAAAGTGGACCCCTTTTGATGATTGGTCCAACGGACCGAAGATGAGTGATGACGTTTTATTTTGGAAGGGAAACGGATCGTAAAGTCACTCACTTAGTGGGAAGTTTAGTGTTAGCAAAGTCTGCAGCTTGGTTGGGAACGATGGAGGGGGGGGCCGGGCGGGGGGGGTGTTCTTCCGGCCGCCTTGAGAAACGAATGCTTCTAATCTAAGATTGATAAATAAATTAAAATATTGTCCCCTAAAACCCCAAAAGGCTCCTATGTACAAATACAAATCTTTTTTTTTTTCCTGTCTTTGCATCTGAATGAGGCAGAGAGGGGGGCGTGTCAGTTGATGCTGAAAAGGAGGGAGATGTTTGATTCATATACCACTTCTCCACCCAAACAGGAGGGGGAGGGGGGGAGGGGGTCGAGAGAGGTACAGTTGTGTGGGCATGGGGGGTCGTGTGCTGTCGCTGGGCTGCCGGGCTAGTGAGGGCGCGGTCGGTTGGTCAGCTCATGTGTCCCAGCCCGTGCGGTCAGTGCTCTCCAAGGACAACGACTTGGTCTTGTGAGGCGAGGCCGGACTCGGGGGGCTGCTGAAGGTTGAGCTGTTGGAGGCTGTCGAGTGACGAGGGGAGTCAGAATCCTGCAAAAGAGGGAAAAAAAAAAAGGGAAGCCTTTACGTTGAGCTTTAATTTGTTTGGATTCCCTCTGTTGCCATGGTAACCGTATACACATGGACGGTTATCCTAACACATGATGTCAAGAAATGGAGGATAAAAAAATCGACAGATCATTCATTCAGATGAGACAAACACTTTTGTTCTTATTCTAGATTTCATTGATAGTTTTTCTCCCCCATTTAGATTTTTTACCACAAACCAAGCATCAAGTCAAACAAGGAATCGTTAGTGAGTCAAGATATCAACCGAGCATTATTCCAAATGTTTCAGAAACGGGAATTCTGAATATTGCCTGCATGTAGCGCTTCACCTAATATTTTGTTGCGCAACCTTTTGAGGCGATCACCACACTCCAAACAGTTTGTGTAACTTTCAATGAGACTTCTGCACCTCTTAGCAAATCTTTTGGCCCACTTTTCATGCACAAGCTGTTCCAGCTGCTTGAAGGGACTGAGTGTTTCCGCTTCTTCCACAGATGCTCAAGACAGCAAGATCTCGACCAGGGAGCGTAGAAAGCCACTTTTAGTCAGAATTTTAGACTTTGGTCTGTTTTGGATCATTATCCTGTTGCATAACATTTATGCTCTGGGCAGTACATTTCTGTCTAGAAAACCTTGGAAGTCTTGAGATTTCTTTGTCCCTGCACACATTGGGGAAAGTCCGGAGAGCAGATCCGAAACAAAGTGCACAAGTCAAACATGGTTATGGCGGACAAGAAGTGCACTGTAGCTCGTGTTTAGTTGAAGTGGAAACAAACATGCTGCGTGATTGGCTGAGTGGGCAGTGATCAAAAGGGGAGGTGGAAGGTCAAGCTGAAATGCTCTGGTGAACGATGTGACGAGGCATCATTCCCTCGGAATGTCCAAATGGGGGACATTTGTGGACTTGACACACATCCGATCACTGTGAGGATGCATGTACAATAACACACACGCACACACACACACACACACACGTCTTGTTGGGTGCTCTCGCTTGAGTGTCGGGGTGCAGGTCGTCGCCGTTGTTGACATTACCTTCATCTTACTAAGCAAGGTCCTTAAAGCTCTTTTCAGATCGGGGGTCTTCTCCGACGGCGAAACTGCCTGCCACTGCAGAGGAGAGTTCAAACTCAGCGCCGCACCCACAGACAGCAGGCTGGGGTGGGAGAGGGCCGGCTAGCGGGAGGGGTGAAGGTGTGAGAGAGGCGAGAAATGGGGGCAGTGTGGGAGCGGGGCGGCTTCCGCCGTTTGGCTGCCATGAGGGTGACGGTGGAGAAGGGCAAGGGGGGGAGGAGGAATGGGTGGGGCTTGTTTAGATGGGTGGGTTACCCATGACCAAACAACCACAGTGCTTACTGCTCAATGAGGGGTGACATGACAGACTTTCCTTTCACAGAACAGGAAATGACAATGTAGGCTACAACCCAGCCCAGGGGGGGGCAGTCAGGATCAGAAAGCTCCGCTGCTGCAGATCTATGACATCACAGGGTGCCGACCAATCAGGAGGTTGGAACATGAGGTAAAGCGCCTGCCGGGATGTTTGTGGCGGATGGGGGGGGGGGATGCGCAAGAACTATGATCACATGCAAAGACACTATCTACTTTATGACAAGTTCTCCCTCGAGTTTGTTCACATGGCCGCGGTATGCACTGACCTCTCTGTCAAACTGGGAGAGGGGAGCTTCCACGCAGTCAATGCCGCCACCTGAGGACAAGGAGCTCTCGGAGGGCGAGGTCATGGCTTGGCGCTTGGAGCTGTAGCTTCCGCCCGATAGCTCCCGACGCAGGGCGCTGCCATTCTGGGAGGACGAGCCTGCGGGCACATGAAGGGAGAAAGAATTCAAAGGGAGATCCCGGGACCGCTTTGAAGCAGGAATGACTCGTCACTCACGTATGCCAAGTCCACTGCTGGCGCTCATGGAGCGGCCCGGCTCGGCTCTGTTCTTGGTGATGGAAGGGATGCTGACGGAACCGCTGAAGCCTGCACGGCTCTCTTGGATGCGGACGTTCTATTTTAAGCAAACACATTGAAATAAATAATGAGGCACAAACAGCAGCATGGAAAAAACAGTATGCGTGTAAATTATGTGTTATGCATTATGTTCTGCGTGATTACACGAGTTGAAATACCATTGGCAAATCTTTGAGAATCTGGATTCCATCCCCAGGTCCCATGTGGGCAACATGGTTAAAGTTTGTAGGGTTGGAGATCAGCTTGTTCCTCATTTCTGGATCCCGCAGCATCTCTCTGCATTCACAAAACCATTTTTTTGTCAGACTGAATAAAATCAACTAAATTAAAAGTGAGTGTGAACATAAATGTTGGATTTCTGCCTGGTGAAGTTTAAGTACCTCCTCTGCTGAAGTCGTTCTTCTTCTGGCACCCTGAAGGAGAAGCGTCTCTTATTGGTCATGCTGCGTACCATCTGCTTCCTGCTGTTGTCTGACGTCTCCGGGACGACCAGCTCGTCGCCCTCTGAAAAAATCACAACATTGTCCCGGCTGTGTTTAGATCGGTGACTACAAAGCACATCACGTACACATGGTTGCTAACAACATGATCAGTGTTGCCACAGACACATCTGCTGCTTTCTGATCTCCGTTCCAACATCGAATCAACAGTAAGAATCGAAAATGTAAGATGAACCCAACATAGAATTTAGGATTGGACTACTCACCTGCTGTTTTGTTTCTAAAGTAGATGAGCCGCACTGTTTCCAGCCCCAACAGGTTTAGGGAGCCATCGACATTCAACGGTCGCACCTGTAGTCAGACAAGGATCGTCATCATTTTTCATTTGATCAAGAGCAAGCATGTTTTCATTTTCTCCACAAGAGGGAGACAAAGGACAGACTTTTACTGCCTGCTTACAATTTGTTTTTGTTTGACAAGTAGCAACCAATCTAACCATTTATACTGCAAATGCATTGTCAAATATCTGATACACATTAGAAAAAGTCTAATTAGCATTCATGCAATTTCCTCTTATGAGACATATAAAATGTGTTATAGGTGCAGAAAAATCCGTGTCACTTGAACCCATAAATTCAGCACAAGTAGTTTCAGACACGGACCTTCTTTAGCGGGATGGTCTGAATCCACTCCATGGTGTTGACATCAAACACATCAACTGCATTCTCACTGTACACTGACAGATAAGGGGCATTGTAGCCTAAAGGGGGTAAAAAAAAAAAAAAAATGTTTACACATTTCTGTCGAGGTTAAATCAACATCCAGTTCAATTTAGAGTATGCTTACAGGCGCCGTTTGGCACAGCAGGCCACATGAGCTCCTGCTGGCGTGACCTGCGACCTTGAGAGTCCACGTACACGCCGATGGCACTGAAGCAGAGTAGCAACTCCTTGCTAGAGATCTCCACGGCACAAAGGGCATCCAGGTTCTGCTGAGGGATAAAAGCCAGGGTGTGGTCCTCGGGATGGAGCAGGCTAACTGGAGACACGTCGCCATGGACACTATGGGAGGAAGGCTTTGAGTCACACTCAACAGATTCTCACAGGGTCAGCTGATCGAGTACCTGTAGCGGGTGAAGCCGGACTGGTAGCCCACATACAGCCGCTCATTAAGCAAACCCATCCATTGGACGAGCCCTGGAGCCTGCAGTTCCCGCAGCCGACGGTGGCGGACTTTGCTCTTGTTCACCTAAAGTGCAAGGAGGGCATGTTGGATTAAAAAAAAAAAAAAAAAAAATGGAACAGCAAGTGTGGTTGGTACAAACCTCGTAGCACATGATTTGCCTCTTCATGGCCACACAGAGACACGTGAGCGAGCCGTTACGGACGGGCCCGGAGACGATGGTTTGACAGCCTTTAGTCTCGCCGAGCTTGTAGGAGTCAATCTCGCGGCCATCCAGGGCCTGCGTGGGGACTAGTCGGACGTGGCGGTTCCGTCCGGAGATGACGGCCAGCAGCTGCTCCTGGGGGATCAGGTCAATGTGGTGCACCTTCTTATTGTCGCCCACTCGAATGATTTCTGAGGAGGGGATGCGGAGTTGGATAAGTTATAGAGAATTACATTAACCAACAATCCGTTTTGTCAAGTAAATTGACAGGTCTTACCATCTTTGGTGACGTGGATGACAAAGAGGCCTTCTTCGTTGCCGAGGGCGACGCGCTCGTGATCTGAAAGCAAAATGGCATATTGTTGTGAATGCTATCGCTAATCATATCTAATGACATGACTATATTTTGCACGTTGAATTCTCACCTATGATAGCAGCCGACTGTGTCGTCTTGATGAGCGGCAGCGTGCTGTCGTAAGCCTCCTTGGGGACGTAGACGAAGCGCTCCTTGAGCTTGTTCTTCTTGAGGATACGGTGGAGCTCATTGAGAAGGCCCACCCATTTGTTTCTCTCCTGGTCACTGTCGGCTAGAATCAAGATGGATGGCTTGTGGCTGCTGGAGGGGGAGAGCTGAGACGCCGTTACCTGTGGGACATATCAGAAAATTGATGAATAAAAATAAATTAAAAAATCCAAACAGTGAAGACAAATTAAGCAAAATTCTTATCATAATGCTGACAGGATGTATTAGGAAGAAAATGTCTTCATTAAATCAATTAAATTTGACACAGATAAATACAGATGAGAGGAACCCACTCTGAAGATGCACGGGATGTCTTTACGGCTAGCGTGAATAACGTCGGAGGCCAAAACAGAGCTGACGGAGAACTCCTCGTCCCTGAATGAAACAAAAGGAAAGACGAGGTCAAACATGCAGCGGTACAACCATTTAAATCATATCTGTAATCCAAATATCAATTTCAACTCCTTCACTTCTGATTCATCTTTCAGGCTTTTAAACAAGACGTATTTTAGAGAGCAAATTATTTGCGTATTACAGGAGACATTAAGGGCTTGAACAAGTATTATGTCAGCTTGCAAGACATGACCAGCTGTATATTTTCTTACCTCATATCTATGACCTGGCTCACAACTACACTCGGCTGTGTTGTCTTTCCTTCTCCAATCTCATAGAGAAAAAGTTTGAAGTCGCACACCACAGCCATGGCCCGCTGCCAGCCCTTCTTCACTCCGGTTGGTTTAGGCACCTACAACCCAAATGTTATCATAAGGTGGACATAAACTAACTTTTAGTAATTACTTCCGAGCTCACTTACCCTTACGTGCCCTTCGTATGCAGTCCCAATGCCCCTCTGAGGGTCGATCCCGAGAGGTCCTTTGGTCTGATCCTGCGGAACGGGACATACTGCTGGAGCCTTGTCTGCACATGTTACGTGGCAGGAGAAGTTGCACACTGGATGAGGAGAGAGCAGTAAAGAGGTTAGATGTTTGTGGAAGCAATTTCACGGTTGTACTCACGGACATTTCATGCAATTTGCAAAGCTTTTACCTTCACAGGTGCAACCTTGGCGTATGAGTCCCACCATGAGAGAAGTGCACTGGTTGCATTTAGTGGGCGTGTTGAATGATTTCACCACAAACTGATGTGCTTTTGGCTATAATGAAAGGATAGAGACAGTTAAGATGCAAAGCAGTTTTCAACTTCAACGTAACCAACAGTAGGAAAAAAATGGATAACCTTAGGGGAAGAGCGACCGATACTGCCATATCCTCCTGAGCGCAAACTGGGGTTCTGGACTGCACGAGGAGAATGATCTATCAACTGCAAGATGAAGGAAAAGGAAGAAGAGCAATGTGAAGAGTGAATTCTGATTTTGTTTCCCCATATGCATCTAGCAATCCTACAAGGGGAACAGTAAAATTCTGTTTTCTTCATATGAATATATATCTCACCTCTATGGGATCCATATCGCTGGCCATTGAGGGTGAACGTGAGCGGGACTTGCGGTGAGACTTCTGGTCATCTTCCCGGGATGGAGTGTTGGAGCTTGTAAAATTATCCATTGAGTCCACCTGATGAGAAAGATGGGGAAAAAAAATGATGAAGCAGAATGTCAGAAATACAAGCATACTGGAAGTTCACCAAAATGTGCCCTCTATAATTTTTAGGGAAAAGATTACAGATCATTGAAAGGAAAAAAAAAAATCACTCCTGTCCCTGATGAGAAAGATTCCATTATGATACACACTTTTATTGTCTATCTTCTGATTATAAAAAAAAGAAAAATCGAAAGCCCATGCTGATTGGCACCATATTGTACACCAGCTACCTTGCATGGCGATTCCCAAAGCAAACAAAGACCCATATAAGAAAATAGGACAAATCTAACATGCCTATTAACACCACACCAGCTACAAAAAAAAAAAAGAAGAAAGAAGCATCATATCCCACCCTTGCCATGCAACCTTAATAGTCCACAGGACACCCACACAAATGAAATGAACGATACAAGCGGCTAAACAAGAGTGGTTGGTAAGTGGCTTACACGTCTGCCTTTGCTAGCCGTGCCAACGGATGGTGAGCGCTTCGGCGGCAGAAGAGGTGGCAGAGACAGAAGTGAGTGACTATTAAAAACACATCTAAACATTTTCCATGATGTCTAATGGGGTTGGACTTTGGGAAAGACAATGACGGAAGAGCAGGGAAAGTCTAATCAAGGTCTGCTTTTAGCTTAAAAATATGAATGACTGGAAAATGGGGGGTTTGTATCAACTCTTTGGTGGTAAAGTTCAAACCAATCGCCACAACGGGAAAGCCATCGTGGACAGAGTTCACTAACATACACTGACTAACTAGAACCGGGATTGCAACATGTCAATCACTACAAGGATTTCTACTTGGGAGTTGCATTTCCACTCAACACAAAAACGTCCATCTAACCAAGGAAACTTACGTCTTCCCAAAACTCAATTAAAGAAGATGAAGAAGAAGAATAAGAGTCCTGATGTATTAAAAAAAACAAAGGACAAATTATGTAACGATACAAATATGGAAAGATTAAAAAAAAAAAGAAACCGTTCAATTAAGCCAATTAGAGTTGAGAACAAAATGGTGACCATTTTTGATGATCTGAGTAATATCAAAATGAATCCTTCAGTGTATTTTATACAAGTGAGCTGATAAACACTCACATCGAACTGGTCAAGTGTTGAGGTGGGGGCATTGAGAAAAGCTAAGAAAGAATTCTGGGAATCCTGATGCTTGACACCTAAGGGACACAGAACAAAAAACAAAATGAGTTGTTGCTAGCTTCTCACCCGGGCTTTTACATAATCAAATTTCGATTGCATATTTTTTCATTTCTAGCACAGAAAACAAATTCAAAATACTGCATTTTTTTAAAAGGTTTTTGTTTGAATGCTTTAACTGCACTTTGATTTTTTTTTTTTTTAACTGACATCATCAGCATCATATTGATCAATGTCTTTGTCATCATGACATCAAACGAACGTTGCTCATTTCCGTAAGAGATTAAACAATCGTATCCAAGCAGTTATGTTGACAAAGTGTCGCGGGCACCTCTGCGTAACCGCAGCTCCTCGTTCTCTTTCTTCAGCCTGTCGATTTCAGCCACGAGGTCCTGATTTCTACTCTCTATGTCCTGCAGTTTACTGGTGGAAAGACAAGCGTCATTTCACAAGTTGCGTATTTGTAATGAGAATTACTTAAAGAGAAAAAAAAATAATAATATACCATTCCGTGGAGATGTTGTTAGCCTTGACCTTATTCAGCTCATCCTGAATTCCTTGTTTGGCCCTGATCTCGGCATCTAAGGCGGACTGCAACTCCAGGCGAGCAGACATATCCAACTTGGCAAAGCGACGCATCTTCCAAGGCATGTCCTGCAACACAAGAGGAGGAGGTAAAAAAAAACATTGGACATGATTCTAACATATCAAGTAAGTACGGGTTTTACCGTAGCTCTCGCTCCCAGACTGGTATTTCTCAGGCCCTCCAGCTCTTCCGTCATCTTCGTGGCCAAAGCCTGCAGGTAACCGCGAGCATCTTTCTCATCACTCACCCTGGGGGAAAAAAATATTTCATTATTAAAGTGATGTTTAAAAAAAATGAACACAAAGGAATTGATGCTATACCGAGGCACTCCACCAGGGGGCGACCAAAACAAGATGATTCGCAATGAAAATTCCAAACTTGCCCTTTAAATATGTGAGAATGCTAAGACTTTAGGCTTGTCCAACCGAGAGGGGCCAAGCAGCTGGCAAGGTGTCAGCTGCAAAGGGAAGTGATCTGAGTAAGAGGGAGGGTCAAAGAGCTCATGATCCTCAGAGGTATGCAAAAAATGTAGCATTAACACGGTGAGGTGGAACCCAATACACCCACTGCACTTTTCGATGTCAAGCCAAGTTAGATGAAGCAGATCAAAGTGAAGCAGATACAAATTGGAGCTGCAGTCTTTATGCTAATACAGGACGTGAGGTCCCAGCTTGTTAGCTCCCAACATGGTTTGCCCCAGAATGTAGTGCAGCACTATTTGCCCTGTAATAGAACAGTAGGGGTCCAGCAGGTGTCCTAAGACACTCTTAGGGTGGTCCCACTTAAGTCTTTCAAGGAATTTTATAAACACAGGTGTCAACAGGAATTGTTTGCTAGTCATTAATTCGTGTGGCGGTCGTGGTGAACGGTTTTCTCAGACCATCAGAATCTAATGTCGGCCCATGATGAAAAATGATTTCATTTGAATTTTCATTTATCAGTCAATCAGACAGACAAGTGGGGAGAGGAACATCACCGCTGCCTCTGAATGGGACCTATGGTCACAAGCGAATGTTGAGAAACGAGAGTTCACAAGGAGCACAGACTAGGTAGGTGAATTCATTTTCCCATAAATGACGGACGGGCAGACTCTTTTGTTTGGCTGTCTGGAGGGAACCACATATCCAGGTGTTGAGCAATTGGAAAAGTGAATTCCCGCTAAGCTTGGGGCGGGGGGCTGAAGACAGCAGTTTAAAAAATCACTTTGCAAATTGTCTTTTGCTTTTCAACATGAACCAGCTCAATTAAAATTAGGATCCTATTTAAATGACCTGGGTTATTTTAAACTCTGATTTAAATTGATGTCACGGTGATTGGATAACACATTTGAGAACTAGCTAATTAGAATGACAACGTGTTTACGCTTTAAAGATGTAGGACATTTTTTTGGTCTGGTTAACCTGTTAGGCGAGTAAAAGAATCATTTCCTGAGTAAAACAATGTGTGTTGCTCACCACTGGATGATTTCTGTGATCTGGGCCTCCCAGTGAGCAACGCTCTCCTTTTTGTCAGCCAACTCTCTCATGTCTTCCTCAAGTTGCCGGTTGGAGACATTCAACTTCTCAAACATGCTTGTTATCTGAAGAAATGAACATGTGATGTCAAAAGCAGTACAGCCGATTCTTTTAAATATCACATTTTTTAAAGCTAGGAAACCACAATTGGCACATAGAATAACAAAGGTCATATGTATGAAACAAACTTCAAATAATGAACATCTGCTAGTGGATCTGACGAATAGGTGCTTGGCCTTGAAATGACTTCAATTGGACATTTAAGTCCAAGTATTGTTGAAGGTCTTTGAAAATATTTCTGACTGCATTCCCAGTGACACACAAGCACTCAACACCATTACATTGTTTAAGACGTATCCTGAATTCTTTCATGTCTGTTGTGCAAGAGGATGTAACCATAGAGACATAACAAACGGCAAACTCTTCTATTGTTTGATCAAATGCCTCACTTACTAAGCACATTTTATTTCTGTCAGGTTTGTGAGATAATGCTCACACTGATACAGTATAACGTAATAAGTTCGACAGGCTTTTTCAAGCTCGGGTGAGACTACCGTAAATTTTGGACTATAAGCTGCAACTTTTTTCAGAAATTTTGAACCCGGAATCATGAGTTTTAGCTGATGGGGCTTATAGTCCAGTGCGGCTTATAGTCCGAAAATTACGGTATCTGAGGACAGCTAAGGTAACATTTTAAGGTTTTTTAGATTCATTTTAAGGTTCGGAAAGCGATCTGAACCACTACAGTGAAAATTTCAGACACTTTTCTTCCAGCTGTCAAAATGCCTTACACACATAAGGCACTGAAAGTAGGGAGCCTTTTTCAACTTTCAAGAATCTTTTCCTAAATCAACAGAATCCAGATTGTCATTCCACTGCACAGCGGGCTATTGACTAGTGATTTCTTTGGCATCAGGAGCAAGTGGGTGGGGGTGGAAGAATGTGATGAAAACATTTGGGCTGATCCAGAAAGGTAACCTGAGGTCAGAGACTTGATTTATTTGTGTGAGACAGGTTGAGGAAATGGCTTAAGTGCAAGATAAACTTTCATCTTTTTTAGTATTTTTATTATTTCTGAAATATATCTTACCTTATCCAATTCACTGGATAGCTTTTTATTTTCTTCAGTAAGCAGAACTTTTTCCCTTTCATACTTCTGCTTGTAATCCGTCTCAAACTCTTCCCGCTCACATTGACTGGGGAGGAGAAAAAACAGATTGTTAAAGTTTTGACACTGTATAAACCTGAATTTAGAAATTAGTTTCTGGCTAAAACTGTGCCCAGTGATACTTGGACACCAAGCATGAGTCCCCTCTCATTTAAATGAGCAAATGTAACGTAGTTTGTGTTATTCAGGCTATTTTGAAATGTAACAAAGCTGTAACTAGAAGGAAGTATGACCAAATGTCATATACTGTGAACAACATGTGCTGTGTTTTATAAACTGTCAACTTTGCCCAGAGTATCTCTAGGAGAACCTGACAACACCAAGCAAGACTGAAGCACTGGACGAGGCTTCCGCCAGTACGCGGCATGAAAAGCTCTGCCGGAGGTCCTCTCTAATGGTTCAAAAATTTGTACTTGTTTTATAGTTATGGACTTCAGAAAGATGTCTGGAGAAAAAAATACCCCCAAACAATCTTGTAAAATCAGGCTTGTTTTTTGAAAGCCTTTGGCAAATTTTGGAATGCCAATATTTAGGTCAAAATATGTGAATCTGCTGATGTCAGAGGCACACTATCCTCACTTGTTATTTTTACGCAATATTAACAAATCTATGAACACGAAAAATGTCTGCGAAGTGAGAAACGCCGCCTGTGTTTGGTCCTGTCGAAGAAAGCTACGACATAATAAGGTAAGGGATTCATTGGCCCAGAAGCTGCCACATCGAGAAACTGATCAACTGGATATCAACATGGATGAAGTCAATGAAAATTTCACACATGGAAAAAATAATTCTGTTTAAACATCCAATTGAATAGTTGTAAAGGACTTGCAAATTATTGCTTTTTACTTATGTTTTACACAACGTTCCAACTTCATTGGGGTTGTATATGAGATGTCAGTTTGTGCCACTGCCAAATTAAGAAAATTATGTCTGAATTGTTCACAGTATTTTAGTTAAAAAAAAAAAACAAGGGCCACTCCAAGCCCAAAAGATTCTGCATCAGACAGCTGTATTTTAAGTTCAACAAATGACACCAAATTAACAATTTGGTTATTCCCTGGGACCCAAACATAAATTATACACAGTAAACAGGATTTATTACAACAGGAATCAATATTCCCCTGTTGTTCCTGCTTGATCAATATTGGCATATGGGGACGCAATTACAAAAAAAAAACATGTGGGTCCAAAAAGTGTTTAAAAAAAATCTCTCCCAAAAACAAGATGTGTATCACCTGAGATCAAAATGAGTGGCTGCTACCAGTGAGCTCACCAACTAGATTACATAGCACTCATGCCGTTTTAAAACCAAATTTAGGATTAGCAGCTCCATTATGAAGTGTTTTAAATGGGAGTGAATGACTCCTAATCCTGATGAATGACTCATTAGAAACCAAAATGAAAACATCTGAGTGATCTTGTGTAATAGCTGCCCATTTCAAAATAAATCTCCATATTTTACTCTCGCATGTGTGTAATTTACCAGACACAGGTTTGAACTCTAAAGTATATGTAAAGATCACTTGTCTTATTTCTCACTGAAACCCAACATAAACAACTTTTGCAAAACCAATAAACCTTCACAGCAATGTAAATGTGGACATGTTACAATGTTGTCACTTAAATAGAGGGGTAAATAATCCTACGACGGTGCACATCGAATAAACGAAAAATAAGAAAAAGATGAAAGACCTCTCTCTTCGAGTCTTCTCGAGCTTGTCTTTGAGCACCAGCATTTCTTTCTGCATGCTGAGATGCTGGCTTTCGGCGTCACGTAGTTCCTGGCGCAAATCGTTCAACTCGGTGTTGTGTTGGGCTTCTTGACGTGCCAGTTCCTCCTCGTGTATGTGGGTCTGCTTCTCCAGGTCACCCCGTAAACGGCCCATGGCCTGGAATTGGTTGGATGGAGTCGAGACAGCCAAAGAGCCAACTTGTTTTCCCTGAAAAAAAAAAAAAAAGATGGAGTTATAATAATGCCCCTCCCTGACAGACTGCTTACCATTTGGATTATGCAATATAAAATGTCAGATGATGCCATTTCAAGGATGAGAAGATGTGATGTTTCACTCCATTACCTTCAGCCTTTCGAGCTCCACCTCCAGCTGCCGGGTGTACTGCTCATTACGTTCTTTCACCTTCCTCTCCTTAAGCGTCTCTGCCGTGCGCTCCTCCATTTTCGCCTCCATCTGATTAAACGGTTGAATTTGTGTGACTGAAAAGTATTTACAAAAATGTACTCAAGTGAATTATGATGGAAGTACCTCCTTCATGGCCTTCTCCGCCTTGCGCACCTCAAGGCGCAGAGCCTCAATTTTCTGATTTTGGCTCTCCATGACCTCCACTTTGTCACGCAACTGGCGAGACAGTTGCTGCTTTTCCGATCTGTGGATTTGGTCACAATATTCAAATTATAAAAACTGAGTGCGAATCAAAAGCTCTAACTGTTTTTAGGTTAAAAGGAATGAGTCTTAGGTCTTGTTTTAACATGAGGCTACTACACCTGAGGTCTGAGAGGTCCTTATTGAGTTCTGAAAACTCATGCACGGCCAGTTTTCTCTGACCCTGAGCTTCTTTCAGATCCTTTGACTGTGACTTCATCTTCTCATTGGATTCCACAAGGTCCTAGCCACAAACAAGAAAGGTAAACAACATAGTAGGGCAAGAAAATACCATTGAGGTGAAGTTTTACCTTCAGCAAGTCATCTTTCTCCCTTGTGAGACTTTTGATTTGTTTCTCTAACATCTTAATATGTTTGGAGGAGTCCTCGAGTTCTCGACGAGCCATCGACACATCTTCGAGCTGTTTTTCCAATTGGCCTGAGTCTGTCATACACATACAATGAGCTGATTCATAAAACTAACTCAACTTAAAATACCGTTCTTCTTGTAAACCATGAAGTCCTACCAGCAATTTGTTTCTTGAGGATGTCTATCTCGCTCTTTAGACTCCTGATCTCCCCCTCTTTGTTGGCACTCAACAGGACTTCACCAGTTGGGCGCTGATGTGCTTGTACCGTCTTAGACAAATCTGCAATATCAATAGATCCTTCAATATTTAGATTCTTCAGATCAAATGTCTGGAACAAATAAACACTGCTTGTTGTTTCCATCTTTACGTATGATCTCCTGGCTTACCTTGAACTTTGCGGTTCAGCTCCAGTTTCTCCTGTTCCAGACGGTGGATCCTCCTCTCGTAGGCCTCTACGGCTAGGCTGTCCTGAACGCTACGGTGGATGTCTGCGTCAACCTGTCCCTGACCCGTCTTGCCTGCCTCACCTGACAACTGCCGAAGGCAACCTCGATCGGAGATTGTGCTTAAGAGGAAGAAAAAAAAAAAAGTGGGTTCCAATGAGCGTACTGTTTTTTTGTTTTTTTTAAAATACACAAGAGAATGCATGTATATGAAGTGGCTATAAAAAATTTTTCTTCCACAGTGAAAAGATTTACTTTTTAAACATAATCTCGTAGCCACAAAAAAATACGCAGCTACTAAGTTATCAGTAACACGGAAATCACAGGGACTAAAACTGTTTTCTGTGACTCTCAACAGTCTGACTTTCTCATGAGAGTCAGAAGGTGTGGCTCCCTGAGATGTTAGGACTGCCGCCCTTCTGAAGCTCCTCAAAACTGATATTCTCTGCCTTGAGTTGGAGAAATGATCGACACATTGAATGGTGCAATAATATTTGACCACAATGGTTGCCTAATGCAAAATTGAGAAGTTGAAAATGGAACTGTTGGTTGGTTAACAGTGACATTAATGCAAATTGTGAGAGTTGAAAAAGCAAGTGGAAGAGTGATGGGAGAAGTGGAAGAAGGGAACGAGTGGAAAACACCATTATCAGTGAGCCTTGAAGAGATAAGGGTGGCTTTCCCACGGATAGTGAGAATGTGAATATCAGTCAATTAGGAAAGAAGTTTCGAAACAGAAAATAAATAAAACAATTTCACTTGTTGACTTACCATTTACTGGTGTAGGTAAAGCCCACAAAGGGCAAGTGGTGGCCAGAAAAGGCAGTGTGAGAGGGAGGGGGCATGGTCTCCTGTTAAAAAAAAAAAAAAAAAAAAAAAAGGTCACAAAAGATTATTTGGATAGTCGACTGGTCATCGATTGTATGTAAATAACAGTTTGTCACTTCGGCAAACAACTGCAGTCATGGAAAATATGTGTTCTTTATTTTTTATTTTTATGATGTTTATATATGAATGTGCAAATTAAACTGGCGATACGCTGCCTTTTAATATTTCTACTTGCAACTTTGAAATGGAACACATGATCATCGTGCTGCCATAAAATGCAAGTTCTATTTTGCAAGCTTTCAAAGTCCATTTCCGGCAGTTAGGCATGATACTGTTTTTCCGGTGACATCATGGCTAATTCGTATAACCGCCACAGAGCTTGTGCGACAGGGACAGAAAGGCAACTGTTGCACAAAAAGGCAGCTTTGAGAGAAAACACAGTATAAAAAAATACAAATAAAAATAACCGTGTTGAGAATTAAATTACCCATGACCCCCGTGGGGACATGCAGTACAGATATGGATGGAAGGATAATTAAATTAATTGATGATAATTGTGACAAATGTTGAAAGCACCAGATTACATTTAGGGATCATTTCTTTGCCTTCTGATGACACTTACTGAGTTCTTGAGGGAGTCATCATCCACGTCAAAGTTGGAGGTATCTGTGGGACTGCTGACCTCCGGGATGTAAGGTGCCTCACACAAGCGGATATTGTCCCAGTCAATACCTTGATTGAGGGGACAGATAACCAATACACTTCAGAAGCTTTGAAAATGCAGCAATTATTTATTTATTTTTTAATTATAATTTATTTTTATTTAATTCAGTAATGGTACTTTCCCAGAAGCTGTAATCTGCTTATGTCTAAACCCAGCAAGATATTATTTGGGTAATATTACTGAGAAATGCTTGCTAATGTTCATGTTTAAATTTAGAAATAAATTGTACCAGCGAAAAATGGATGCTGCTTGAAGTCTTTAATTCCATTCTGTCCTATCCGGTACTCTCGACTGCAAATGAGCCGACGTACGAGATCCTTTGCTTCCTCTGAAACTGAATTTGTTATCTGTTGTGGGAACTGGAATCGCTCCTGGGGGAAAAAAAAAAACATACATGATGTTTGTTTCTGACAAATTCACATTAAAATCCCAAAGTGGTATCCAGTCAAATCAGCTGACCTTATGGTTCATGATCTTGCCATACGTTTCCACGAGGGACTCAGCATAGAAGGGGGTCTCTCCATACAGCATTTCATACATACAGACGCCCAGGGACCACCAATCACATTCAGGTCCATACTTGCCCTTCCCATCCTCCATAGCCTGGAGGATTTCTGGAGATATATAGTCTGGTGTCCCCACAGCCACAGAGGACTGGACCTGGAATGAACAAAACAGGTCAAAGACCAGAAGTCTTACACAAAGCAGATTATACATTTAACAACAGCAGTAGCATCGTGAATGCATACCGTTCCATCGTCCATGAGTTTGAGGCAGGAGCCAAAGTCAGCCAAGCGGATATGGCCATTCCTATCCAATAGGATGTTGTCGGGCTTTATATCCCTGAAGGAAGATTGAGAAAGCAAATTGTCAAGTAACAAAAAAAAATCAAAAGGTGGAAATTAAATTTATTAAAAAAAAATCCTATATAATGAGTTGAAAGCAAACTGTCAAGTAATAAGGAAAAAAAAGTAATAAAAAAATTCAAAGGTGGAAATGCAATTAAAAAAGAAAAACAATAACATTGTCCAAGCCAATAATAAGCATTTATTTGAATGGAAAATTGTGTTAACATTGTTAAATAAGTTCTACACACACTTTTTTTCTTACCCTACTCCTAATGACAGATTTATAATAATGTTTGTGGATTATGTCAAAAAGATTAATTGGAATACAGAGTCGTAAAAATTTCCACTACTGCAACCACCTCAATGGTTTTTTTTTCACTTTTTTTGCACCTACTCAAGTTCCACTTTTCGAAATAGATTTGTGTTTTAACTGGGAATTAGCTTTTTTTTTTCAGTTACTTAAAATGAAAAAGATGACTAATAAAAAGCCGCAAGACTACAACTACAAGGAAACACACTGTTCCTGAGTAAAATGAGTCACAACTGCAATCCCGAAATTCTCACAATCTTCAGCGCATGAATAATATATTGATCATCAACGCCTGCAAAATTTTGAAAATCAGGTTTGTCTGCATTGACCTCAGTGCATGCCTCAGTCATGTGACCAATAAAGGGTAATCCATCCGGATCTACAGCTTGGCCACTTCTACTAAACCAAGCTAATGTTACTTGAGGGTCTCCAGGCACAATTAGCTATTTTCCATGATGGCTTCTTTCAGTCCAGATTAGTGCAATGCTTTTTAAAAATTGACATTATCCAGCTGGAACTCACGACTATGAATAGTGCAGTGTTAAATATAGGCCTTGTCAATGTCCGACCATTCCATAGATTTCCTCAGAGAGTAGCGGCGGTCTCTCTGAAGACCTTGAAGCCACCCAACATGATTTCCAGATTACATGCAAGCTTCCAAAAGTGGATATCGTAAATAAAAGTTTCTGACTTGAACCGTATACTAAAAGCTCTGGTGCAGCAGGATGTGAGCAAATTAAAATCAAATAAGATTGACGATCAGCGGTTACATTTTCCGCAAAGTTCTGAATGTGTGCTGAAATTGGATGGTGAAGTTTGTACGAGACTGTGCTATTTGCATTTTGAGTTCGGGGGGGTTGATCGTTCCATTGGGAGCAAATCTTCCATGCACATTTTTATTCCGCGCCAATTTACAACCCTAGCAATAAAGTAGTGTTGTGTTTGCGGCACCAAGCTAACACAGCACACCCTAGCTTCCACGCATTGTAATGCTAACAGCAAATGCTAAGCTAATACTAGGCTCGTTAGTCCAGTTAATTGGGCAAGTGTGTCACAGGACTCCTGTGGTCTTAAGAGCAGCATGGAGACTAGAATAGAGGGAGGTAAGCTCTTCTAAGACACACCATCCATCTGGGAGGGCCATCTGGTTGCAGCCTGACAATAAACGTGCACGCGCACGAGCGCACATGCACAGACACAAACTCACAGAGGAAGCTGCACAGACAAGGATGTCTCACATGGATCTAGACAAGCAATTGTTCTGACTATGTGACCTCTGGTACCGCTCGACACGGCAGGGGAACACTAACACTCGTACTGCATTAGGCAGGGGGCAAATCTGACCATTCCGAACATTTATATGACATGTATAAATCTAGAAGAACATTCAGGAGAGGCATGTTGCCAAAAAGCCATTTTAAATATTCAGGTTGATATGCACGATCAGTCTTTAGTGCAGGGGTGTCAAACTCATTTTATTCGGGGGCCGCATTGTCGTCAAAGTTTCTTTTGGAGGGCCATTATGAGTGTCTACCCAAATAAATGTATATACAGTAAAAGCTACAAAACAAACTGACAACTCGTTTTCAAACCAGACCAGTAAAAACTGGTCAAATATTTTGAAAAAATACATTAAAAGTGAAGACAATTTGCAATTCTAGTAATGACACACAAATTTGATGCACAATTTGTCTTCGCAGGCCACATAAAATGATGTGGCGGGCCGTATCTGGCCCCCGGGCCTCGAGTTTGACACCTTTGCTTTCGAGTCATCATTTTAATTGTTTTCTTAATCCCAAGAGAGACTTGAAAAAAAAAAACAATACCTATTCATAGAGGAATAAAGCAATACTATCGCAGATCAATGAGCCAGGAAGGGACACGAGGTCCCGATTTGACACACACAAAACTCCACAGTAGTCATATTTGACTCACAATGGATTACTATCACACAGGACATATTATATTTCGTGACTAAAGGGCCTGGACTGATCGCCAACATTTGTCATCAGCACAGATCCCCCTCTATCTGTCCACACAGGGAAAGCCCTCCTCAGTACCAACCCCCACATCTCCTCTCATTTTGGCAGAATAGGCCTTTTTGCTTTCAACCATACAAAGCCAAACTAGACAGATGCGGTGTTAGGCAGCGCTAAGCTATGGTGAATTCGGCCACTGAAACATTTGTCGGGCCCCTCTGTGAGGTCACACTGAATACACAAGCGTGCACACACTCCCACTCTTTTTGTGCGTCGTTAAAATCAATATCGATCTAATACATTTTATGCCGACTTCCCGACAACAAAAGATAAAAACAAAACTGAGGGGAATTTATTAATATTTTAATAATGGACATGAAGCCGTGATAGTAAATAAATAAATATAAACTTTTGAAATCAGTGAATAATCGTGATTGTGATTTCAATTTCATTCAAAATAATAGGGATTTTTTTTGCCCATGCTTTAATTCAACATGGCCGCCTGCTAAACAATAAACGGGATCATCATTGATGATCCATGGAGACTGTGACATCACCCACTTCATGTGTGATTACCCATGGGAATGCCGCCAGAATATCATTGATCTACTTTGGAACCAAAACCTTTCCGAGTGCAAATAGAAACTTAATAAAAAAATCATTTTGGTGGCTGAAGACGGGATGTTTTTCTAATTAACGACCACTAAGGGCTTCTAATTTAAAGGGTGACTGCACTATCCTTTTCTTCCGTCATGCGAATAGGAAACAGGCTTAACCTCATATGTAGACGCACCACAACCAAGATGAAAACACACACCCTCGTTTTCACGTTGCCAAACACACACATGTACACACTTTCTCAGATGGGACCAGCCAATAAAACACACCCTGCTCAAGGGATGTGTCTGACTGACTCCACCCTCTGGGAAGAAAAAAATCGGATTCTCTCATGAGCGCATGGACATAAAATAGAGAAAGGGGGGAAGAGGTTGACGATGTATCAACACCACACCCACACACCTCCCAGACCCCATCATTACAGTCCCAAACAGTCCACAAAGGATCTTCAATGGGAACAGTGTCTTCATGATCCTTTTCCTTTTACTCTTCCATGTCTGCTACTGTTAGCAACCCCCACAGCGGCCGCGAGATAACAACGTACAATTAGCAGCTCCCTGCTGACTTTCATTACTCTCACATTTGTATCGACATGTCCGCTTCTTTCCAAACGTCACACCTTCAGACCTACCCGGGATATGATCACATTATTATGATCATATTTTATTCACATCTATAATTGACATCAAACTAATCCTGTGCCATTTGACAGTCCAGTGGAAGTTAATTTACTAGCGGCCCAATTTAGGCTTTGCTCACTAACGAGTGTGTTTACAAATTTAGCAGACAATTATTGCTTGGGTTCAAGAACCACGTTCAGATTGCTTTTTGTGCCGTCTCTCACACAACGTAATTGTCATTGGTAACTTTGTGGGCTTTTTTTTGCTATAAATTACCCTTTCAGTATGGCTCCCAAGAAAAATTTCAAGTACATGTGCATGGTGGGGGAAGAGAGAGAGTGTTGGCGTGATTACACTTCATAAAACTTGCTTTCCTTTGTTTTTGAGGTTTTTGGAACGAATTAAAGGAATCCCCATTCATTTCAATGGTGATGATGGATTTGAGATACTAGTCTTTCACAAGTGTGGGAGGTCAAGGCACCACTTTTGTCCAAGTAAAGAGGACATGAAAACTGAAACTTATTACTGAAAGGGCCGGTAATAAATGTAGTTAAAGAATATACCCAATCTGCTTCTGGAATGAAAAAAAAAAAGACTAGCCGGTGGATTCAGCTGTACTGGAATAAGAAACTATGGCAACCCAAAACAACATGATAACACAATCAGCTTCTCATGTAAGCTTCAAATCTGTGAGATGACACGCGTGTCAAATTCCTGATGTGTGGGCACAGATTTGGAAACGGGTGGAGGGCTGGAGCATTCCACTTGGTGTTACTGGGGAACAAGCACTGCGCTAATAGCTGAGTGAAACACTTGAAATTGTCTCATGCCAAATGTCCCATGCAGCTGTCACTCACTATAGGGCAGGGGTACCCAATATGAGCCTGGCGAATGTTAGCCACTTATGTTTCTTATCTGACAGGATTTTATGCTAATATTGACAAAGATGCCAGCGAGCATGATAAGCATACAGAGATTTTTTTTTTTTTTAAAGTCAGTGTGTACACTGTGCATTCTGTACTACAGTCTTCCACGCTTTAAGTCTCAAGTGTACTTTTAAGTACAAAATACATTTTTGTAGACTGTGTGCAATTAAATATGTCGTTAATCATGTATATGAAAGTACGAACAAATATTTCGACATTGGGTGTTGACATTGTATGATTGGGTTCATATCTTTCTGGTGGGGCAGATGCACGACTCAAATAAAAAAAAAATAAGGATCACTGCATGGACCTTCACAAACGATAGCCAACATGAGGAGCCGTGCCTCTCCCTTCGTCGAAATTCCGATCACGCCAAAGTAACAACTGCCATCGCAGTACAGGCCGGAATTGTTAGTACTGGACTTGCTGACGAGTTTTTCTTGAAGTTGTAATTTAACCAAGCTGTGAGGGATTTATTAAAAAAATTGTTTTTGTTGTTCATTTGAAAATATTTTATTTATCGCGATATTATTTTAGAAATATATCGAGAATGTTTGGTTTATGTCATAAAATTCTATTCTTCTATGGCTTTTGAAAATAGACCGCTTCATTTTTGGAACACAGTGAAGGCAACAGCAGCCGGCAGCAATGCATTCCGGCTGTAACATGTTTTATTCTGTCCGATACACACTTTCAAGCCAAACTCTTTTCCCCCTTTGTAGAAGTTCAATTTGTCTCTCGGACTTTGATTCCAAATCAAATAATCACTGAGTTGGGTAGTTAAAGTATTGGTGATGACAAATTTGAAAGAAAACTTATTGGGTCACCCGTGCAGTAATACACACGCCATATATTTTGACATTTCAAGAGGGGAGAAAACAAGACCTGAGGATTTTTTGGGGAAATTAAAAGACAATGAAAAGCTTCTAGTATACCTGTGAACGTAGTGAAGCTGATGAATAGATTCGATAGCAAGCACCATTTCAGCCAGGTAGAATCTGGCCATATCCTCGGGGAGTCGGTCCTCGAATTTACTGAGCAACGTGAGCAGGTCACCACCCACATAGTAGTCCATGACCAGATACTAAAACAACATCAGAGCTTTGTCTTAATTACAGTAACATAGAACTTAGGACAGAAAAAAAGGACAAAATATTTTAAAAACATTATATGGGACAGTATTTTTTTTTTTTCTTTTTCAGAGGCCACTCTAGAGAAACAAGCCCTTCTCGCCAATTACTAGAGAAGCAATCAGAGGAAATGAGTGCTGGAAAATATGCATACAATTTTTTTTTTTCTATAATTAGGAAGGGCAGTGATGTCTAGTCGAGAGTCTCGGGGAGTGTCTCGGCTAAAGTATTTGTTGTGAGAATGTGGGAAATGGAATGACAAGCAGTCCCGGCATTTGAACTTGGGGTCAAGGAGAGAAAGACACAGATGACAGACGCTCTAAATGGCAAGTGATGGCTATGGCATCAAAATTCATGCTAATTGGTACTTGTGTCGGCCTGATTTCCTCCAATTCTTAGCCATGTTGTGCTTTGCTATGGAAAATAATGGTGCAGGTCACCAGCTGGCAGGTCACCTGACGTACTGAAGAGATAAGCATTGTGTTCTAAACATAGATTGCTGAGTGAACCGGTGAAAGTCAGCTCAGTGCAAAATTTTTATACGTGGAACTAGTTCAAGTTCGTATTGCAGCCTACCAAATTGTTATCATCTTGGAAGGCGTAGTGGAGAGTGGTAATCCACTGGGAGTCCCCGTTAACCAACACGTCTCGCTCCTCTCGAAAACATGCCGTCTAAAAAAAAAATACGAAACACAATTTGAAACTATTAATATCATGACAGACACAATCAAACGAACGGATTTTTACCTCTGCTCGCTTCAGCATCTCCCATTTGTTAAGAATCTTCATGGCAAATACTTTGTCCGTATTTCTCACTTTCACGACGGCTACCTGTACACAAAGATCGGTGATGGTGAATGCAAAGTTTATAAGGACCGTACAATTTTTGTATTTAGTATTTACCACACAAAGTGAAGTAACAGATTCTGTAACGGTATGATTTTGAATTTCAATTTGCGTTGGTCTGAGGCAGGATTACGTTGGTGGCGCTAAACCGAAAAGTCAGCAGCCACTTAATCACTAATTTCTCCTTTCACTAACTGAATTAAGTCGTACAAATATGTGGGAAAAGGCTGGCAAAGTTCAGAAAGTGTGGGAGGGAAACAGCTGGATACTTAAATATGATTCATAACTCGAAGGAAAGTCTCGTCCATGGACATGAAACTGCAAACCAATCAATTGAGAATGGGAACATTTTTACAGATGTGATATTTGGATGCAAGTTGCTAACCACTGTTGACATGCACACAATGGAAAAAGATAACTTTGTAAAAACATCTGCAAAATACCTCAACTAGCTTTTCTGGTGCTTTTTTAAAACTTTTATTGTATTTAGTCACTTTATACGTGTGGTGAACTTTTAACCATGTATGACAGAAAGGAACTGAAGAGGAAACAGAAGAATTTGTGACACACACACGGAAACAAACAGAAGCTCATGCAAGAGAGTCTGTAGTCCATTAAAATGAGCTGGGGAATGTTGCTAATGCAATACAATGATAACATTCCTGCAGTGTTTGGATCCCTCCAAGGAGGCAGAGAGGAAGAAGAGAGCAGGGGGGGGAGCGCAGATCTTGGCAACGTCTCGCTGTTTTTGTCTTCTCCTGTCACTTTACTAGCTTCTTGTTCTCCACCCCCAGCATTCTCCTCTTCATCTCTTTTCCGTAATTATTCATTCAAGGTACACGTTGTGGCAGTTTGTTTACTTATTGAACAGAATGATAAGCAACTGTGTGTTTTGGATTTTTAAACATGAATGAAAATTTCCTCAGGGTTTTTTGGCGAGAAGTCTTTGGGAAGAGAAACAATGGGATGTTCATGCAAAGGTCTGAGTTTGCTTTTGGAAAGAAACAACAACATGGCTGGCTCAACATTCTAGCGAGAAAAGAAAATGAAGCAAAATTAGCTTCTTGCAGAGAGAGGAGACTTTAAGGCAACTAGAAATATGAAATCACTTTGAAAAGCAGACAAATGAGCGGAATTACTCTTGGAGACAATCACAGTCAACTGCACCGATTGCCAAAGACACCCTGCCAATATTTTGCAGAGACTGTCTTGTATGATTATCTGGAATGAATTGATTCAACGATAAGAAAAATCTCAATTGTCAGTTTGGAGCTGCCTTTGGCTGAATATTTTTTTTTATGCAAGAAGATTGGCTGAGGGCCATGATAACTGTCCTTACAACATTCCCCTGCTTTGTCATAATCACCTGAAACCGATTACCAAATATCTCCCAACCTTCTCACATACAAACTAGTGGTGTGAAAACAAAGCTTCAAATTTCAAAATAGTTTTGAACACCTGTAGATGGAACTGAACTGACTTGCCATTTCTTAAACGCATTTATTGAAACCAACAGTGACATCCAGAGGAGTCAAAATGTAACAAGTGGTTCACGAAGCAAATTTGAAGCTTCATTTTACCATCACTACATTCCACCGACAAAAAAGAGTGGTATTTGGTGGTTAGTTTCACTGGTACTTTAATCCCGTGAAGAGAGAAATGTGAAAGTCCCTTTTTGCAAGTGGAGTCATGCTCAATCAGCAGTCTCGTACCGCACACTGCAGCAGGAATGCAGAAGAAAGCAGCACAAATATCAGACGTGGTGATTGTCTGTTATATTTTGGTAATCTCGGTATTACTGTCTTTTACTTCTAAGGATTGTTTTAGGACCACATTGCAAAAAGTAGTGCCTCGAGGAACAAGTTTTAGATTTTGACAAGTCTCCTGTCAAAACAGACAAGTAGACAAAAAACACTGGATTTGATGTGAGCGGGTTTTAATTGATGCATGACACTTGTTTCCTTAAGAAAAGTGAAGGGGGAAACCCAATGGCATGTTACCTCTCCGAAAGCTCCTCGTCCAATCACTTTGAGGATCTCAAAGTCTTCTTTGTGTAGCCGCATCTGCTTCACTTTGGATGTAAAAGGTTTCGCTAGAAAGAAAAAGAAGAGAGAAGGTCAAAATCATTCCAATATGGCTCAAGTGACTTCCACAAGTAAGCAATTAAAATATACTTTTTAAAAAATAAAACAGAGGTACAATCAGTAGCTTGTAAAAATGATTCCTTTTGGAAAAACAATTTAAAATGATTCCCAGTGTAAATTATTTTAGTAGCTTATTCATAACATGAATGAGGCTAGTATTGATAGATTTATTTGCAGATAGATCATTTTATCTGTTTATTAGTTTACATACAAGGCACTACATGTCGACGCCCTCTACACTTGTCCGTGCGTGGGTGTGTGCCATGGTTTTATAGAACCGCAAGTGTTCCGGAAAATGACATTTTCATACTGTAGGGGTGTGGTGGGGGGTTGACGCCCTTTGGTCAAAGTAAACTAACACATAAGGTCAGTGAGTGTTCACTTTTAGTGGAGTCATGAGGGGCTGACATAGTTGGACTGCTATGACTGCTGGACACATAACATACAATTGGCTATGTTGTTTAGGGCTTGTATGAAAAAATAGTCTTGGTTCTTTCATTACTAACAATAGCATACTGTACCAGTTGTGTAGAAGGTGACCACAAATTACATTTTTACAACGCAATTGTAACACTCAGGACCGAATGGACAAACCGAGATTGTAATATTTGCCCCACTGCTGATATGAAAAAGTATGAATTTTTAATATTTGCAAGAAACCTGGTAAGTAGTTTCTCCTGTAGTACTCCTCAAACAAGCAAAAAAAAAATCAGTGCCAGCATTTGATGTGACTACTACATTTCTTGTGTGAAATAGAATTTTCACAATAATAGATTTATAATCAGAATACACCTCAAAATACAAAAGTATATTCTTTGGAAGTTCTCTAGTCAATGACGTTTTATTTATTTACATCTGTCATAGCTCCACTTATTTAATTGTAGTAGTAACATTAATGAAATCCCAGCAAAGTGTAAATAAAGCACATTTCGGCCCCGCTCGAGGCAACCTATATTGACCTCGGTCATTGGGGGCAGCCGTATCAATAAATGCTGGAAGACAACATCAATTATTCAGCAGTGAGCACATGGGTTATACATGTTAATTGCTTCATTTCCATCATCGGGAAGGTCATGAAGACACATTTCAGCCCCGACATTGCTACAGCTTCTCAAGCTGTCATTCTGATACCTGAGGGTATTTTTACTTAAAAGTATTTAAGAAGACAACTTGGACATCACATCTGATCTCACCCCGCAGCTTCTTTATCTTAAGTGATTTAATGAGATAGTGCTTGAGCAAATGGGTGGAAACCAAGTGATCACTTCTAGTCTAATTCTTCATTAAAATGAATTTTAGGGCACAGAGTTAAAGGTAATGGAGCAAGGAAGAGGAAGACGTGATTAGTAGCTGTCCGCTGAGTCAGGAGTTCCACCACATGAGATGTCTTTCATCTCCGAGCCCACAGGTCCGAGCCACAACAAAGAACTCATGCAAAGTATGTTCACATCCATCCGATGATATCTATCAAGTTCCCCACATCAAGACTAGATAAATGCTGAGCTGTTGTCTCTCTGGTTTCATAGAAATTCCATGACCTTGGGAATTAAAACAACAAAGACATCATTTGAACAAAGGACACTAAGAACCTGTTTTAGTGGCATGCAATTTATTATTGGAATTTGTCTTACGGGTGTGAGCGTGTAGGTAAGGTCATACTGCTTGTTTTCAGTAAACTACCGTATTTTCTAGACTATAAGCCTTATATATGGACCAAATTCCTAAATTTAAACTAGCCCGAAGCATTGTGTCATGAAATCAATCATAAGTGGCCCGCTGAAGACTATGAATCATGAATCCAAAAGACTATGGATCATTATTTTGTGATTAGAAAGTAATTTGTTGCGTCTGAAGTTGAAATAAAAAAGATAAAATGGAGAATGATTTGATTTGGATTAAAAATCTGACATGATGCATTAATGGTGTACCTTATGTCCGGTGCGCCTTATATAAGGACAAAATTTTAAAATGGGCCATTCATTGAAGGTGCGCCTTATAGTCCGGTGCGCCTT
Source organism: Syngnathus floridae (assembly GCF_059516105.1). Taxonomy (NCBI): domain Eukaryota; kingdom Metazoa; phylum Chordata; class Actinopteri; order Syngnathiformes; family Syngnathidae; genus Syngnathus; species Syngnathus floridae. The sequence goes on from NC_142431.1 coordinate 4,450,302, forward strand.
ATAGTCCGGAAAATACGGTAACCCACATTTGCGCGGCAATCAATGCGTCTGCTTGACAGCCACTGAATTGAACACGCCGTGCTTTATTCTATTTATTTTTAAACACAAGACAAGCAAATACCATCCAGTTTTGTCATCCATCTTAACTCGCAAGCAAAATACACAGGTAGACCCAACATAGCAACAGTTGCTAAGACAAGGTGTGGCAAGAACCCCTGGCAATGATTGGGAAAGTGTCAATCCAAGCTCTTAGAATGAAGCTCTTTGTTTGCGAGAGCTTTTGCAATGACGACGTAGCTGGTGAGTCAAGATTGGAAAAAGATGTCAGTTTAATGTATTACACTCGATGTTGGAAGGACGGCTATGCGTATGTAAGGGCGACATTTGCAATCTACACGATGAAAACAATTTTTGGCTTCGGGAGCCAGTGAAACTGGAAAAACGTGAGTGACGCCAAACTTAGTAGTGCTGTAAACTAAAAATCCAGACCACTTATCTGGCTCATCCATCGGTATCACAACAAGAGGCCATTTTGGTGCAGTTTCAGGAAAGTGTGTTTATTTAGCTCGAATGGCACACTTGTGAGACATTTCAGTACATTTTGTTGGCTTGGTTTAGTTCAAGTTGGCATGTAAGCGTGACTGGTACTTTGTTCGTGTACAGTAAAGCCGTCAAAATGAAGCATGCCACAGTATATTTTTCATTGTTCAAGTACTCTGTTAGGTTCATACATGGTTTTGTATGTGACTGTTGGGTTGGGCTGGCTCAGTGCCTCGTTTCAGAAGAAACATCTTAAGTAGCATGTGTATTTTTTTTTTTATATACTTTTTTCTTTAGCCCTCAAACTGTGTTTACCGTGTTCTCATTTTTGCAATATTGCTAGAATGTTAGGGAAAAAATACCGTATTTTCTGCACTATAAGGCACACCTAAAAACCTCCGATTTTCTCAAAAGCCAACAGTGCGCTTTATAATCAGGTGCGCCTTATATATGGACTAATATTGGTCCACTACAGGCGTGTCCATAGTCCAGCCCGCGGGCCAAATGTATATATCTTATATATATGGACAAAGTTTTAAAATAGACCATTCATTGAAGGTGTGCCTTATAATCCGGTGCACCTTATAGTGCTGAAAATACGGTATATAATATTCAAAGTAATTCTTCCTACTGCACAATCACAAATATAATTTGCAATCTTTTTTGTGGGACTATTTTATAGTAGGGGAAAAAAAAAGAAAGAAAAAAATTATGTTTTCTAACAAATTTATTGAGCATTGTAAATTTGTGTGTCTGTATCTTGTGGGCATTGTTTAACAGACCATCATCAATCTAACAACCACAGCTAATGAAAAAAACAGAAGACAGGGGAGGAATTAGTGGGCTAATGAACTCCGCTGGAAGAACTAACATGACGATGATGTCTGCTTCTTGTCTGCGGTTTACGAACTCTCAAGCTACAACAGAACATGATTGTTGGATAACAACATACGGTATGATGGGAAGCATAAAAGCACAGTCGGGGCAGTGTGGTACTGGAAAAACAGTCAGGGTCAACTCGGAACACAACGCATTCAGATACCGGACAGTGCAGATTGTGGCGTGTCGGACCAGTGAGACCAGTCAGCAGTTGAGCCAGTTAACAATATAGAAGTGTCCAACGCTTACAACCGCACCACACTCCGACCCCGTTCCCACTTCCACAGTGGGATGGATGGAGGGACATCTGGAAGCCATCACGGATATTATTTACAACCGCAGTGAGGTAACGACGCAAAAATGCAGTTTTCAAGAGAGACAGGGGAAAAGAAAGATGGAAAGAGAGGGTGACTTTTCAGGATTAGACGAGGAGAGGAAGAAACCTGTGGATGGCCTTCCCCGTCGTCTGACCGTGACGAGACCGCTGGAAGGAACACAGCTCATAAGCTGGTTTTCCTAGACAGAAAAAAAAATAACCTTGTTGGGAAAAAAAGTTGTGCATCTATCATAAAAAATGACCAAATGAGTTCTCCATAAGGTCATTATTGATACACAGCAACGGTTACAAGATGGATTTCACCGAGTCATTTTTTTCTTGTCCACTACGGTCATTTCCAAGAAAAGTTGGAAATTGTAATTTACCGTATTTACAGCAGAAGCCACTTTGTTTGTTCTCCACTAACCCAAATGAGTCTGGCTTTCTGGTGAATGACAGCTGTGACATCACTGCAGGCAGAGCCTGAAGGTCCAGACAGACAACCCAAGTCCCAGTTTGCAATGCAAAATATTTGTCACAAAATCATTGATGACAACAGGAAATAAGTGAAGGACAAAACGGACATGACTAGAACAGCACACCATGTTGCTCTGAAGCAGTAAACACAATTTGATGCAATCACTCCAGAATTACAAAATGGTGTCAAATTCTCTATAGTCTAGTTTCCCCCTACTCTCCATTTTAAATTATATTTCACTGAATTCATTTCAACAACTTGTTAGGAGAAATCAGGGTGTCAACTTGCAAGCAGTTTATGCAAGTACACTAAAAAAAAAAAAAAAAAACCTGAGTTTCAAGTCAACATGCTCAACCCACACTGCAAACAAGTTGATTTATGCAATTCTGAGTCAACAAGCACTCCCAATATGTGTAGATAAGGTGAGAAGCTTTTCCAGGATGTTACCAAGATGCCTTGGATTTGTGTATATTGTAATTTGATAATACAAGATACACTAATGATACAAAAACCTGCCAAGGGTTTTTAATGCACATGGGCTTTGCAAAAAAATATTCAATTTTGCTTGTGACGGTGGCGAAACACAAACTGACAGCTGGATGACTCTTCTGTCGAGAGTCTGAAGCCAGAAGAAACATTTTCTCCCGCATTCCCAGGAACAAGTGACTTTATAGCAGCTTCTAAAGCTGGCCCTAAAAGCTAAAAGCCGGGAATACCGATCCGTACGACTGTTCTGCATTTTCCAAAGCTCTGTGGTTTTACACACACACAAAAAAAAAGTTGGCATATTATGCGTACAAGAATGTAGAACGACTGTGGCACCTTGTTAACGTTGAGAAAGAAGTACTTAATAAATTTTAACACAGGGCAAATTAAAGTTAGCAATTTATATTTATCCCATCCATGTTCAAAACAACATCCCGACAGATATTACATCACAAGTTTCCTTTTCTGGGCACATCATGGTTATTGGTGATGGGGTTGTTATTACTATGTTACAACACTCTGTGCCTCAAGTGGTACGGCCCAGCAAGGACTTTGCACCATTTAAGGGGTTGTGTCACATCGGGTCCACCCGTTACTATAAATGGATTTCCCCATTTGTATAGGAGCATCCACAAGTCTTTTGTTTATGACCTTTGAGTCAAAAGGGAAGGAGATGCTATGCTAACACTACCAGGTGGTCATTCGTAGTCTGGGAAAAAGAGAAACGGGGGAATAAAAGAGCTGAAAAAGGGAATGCTGTTTGCCACTCCTTTGTTGTTGATTAAAAGTGAGGCATAAAAAAAAAAATAATCACAGTCTGATATTGAAATCACATTCAAACACAATTGTTCACCGACTTCAAATATTTATATATTTATTCAACTACTAACACTCAACTTGAAATACAACTTAAAATACCAACCAGAAAATAAATCACTAACAAATAAAATATTTTAAAACAACACTTGTAAACGTAAATCCCTCTCATGGTTTCTAATGCTAACTCTTGCTAGCAAGTCAATTGGGTTTTCCATTGACCGCTAGCATAAGCTAGTGATGTTTCTCAAACTAAGTACGTCTTCCATTTAAATGGACGATGTGTGTATTTTTCGCCGTGTTTTGTGTTTACGTGTAACGTGTTTGTGTAAACTCCAACTGAGATGGCAATAAACATCTTAAAGCGAGTTAAGGGAGAGATTGAAGAAGAGACATCACACGATTGGTACTGCAAACAACAAGGGGGCATTCAGGGGGCTTTTATATATTATACACACACACACACACACAGATCTTGAATTATCTTTTTCGGATTGTGGGAAACCAAAAATAAGAATTCAATCTTGATTAATTCCCCAGCCCTTCTGCGACCATAAAATACATCATTAATAAACACTCATGCTAAAATATTTGCACACACATACAACTCCCACAAGCTGTCACTCGAGACAACAAATTTAAAATGATCAAAGCCTTTTAAATTCAACATTTAAAATCAAGTTAATCTACTAAACAGGTGAAATTAACATGATTCACTTCAAGGGTTTAACGAACCAGCGCGAATTAAACAGGCAGGAAAAAAATCCAAAGCCTGATCCATTTAGGATGAATGGCACGATCATAAACTGTGACAACAAACAAGCACAGTAGCAGGCAGCGGCCGAGATAACAGGTAAGAGACGAGTGACCTCATAGATAAGTAGATTGCGTGGGTGGATACAGTGTGACCCCGTTGCCGTCGAGGTGAATATGTAGACGCCGCCTCTCTTGCGGCACTCAACGCCGGCATGCCGAGAAGCATGCCAACTTTCACCCAACAGGCTAGACTGCCACACCTTTGTCTTCCTTCTCATTTTATAATACAATTGCATTCCTGATATATGCATTTTTATAAAGTACTTGTCAAGTATGATGAGGAAAAGTTCCATGAATCCTTGTAAAAAGGGAAATCATGTCTTTATTTATATTCTGCAACGTGGCAGCTATGAAAAACTAGTGGGAGGAGCTTCGATTATGCAACACATTAGGATTGTTCTAAGCAAGCATTTCATACGTTATGCTGCACATTAGAATGAATTGTCGAATTTCCCACTTCCCAATTTTCTACGATTTTCTACGAAGCTTGCGACAGCTCGCGCAGATCACGGCCGTTCCACTTCCTCAACAGCTCTTTCTGAAAGTATGTGAGGAAAGGAATCTTGCTCGAGGGAGAATGCCTGAACAGATTGTCAGGTGGTGCACGGAAGTCTCACTTTATCACGGAGAGCCTCCGCACAATGCGAGCGATTCAGTATCGAGGAGGATGCGGGTCTATCAGATTAACAGCACGTGAGATTTTACCAAGTCAATGAGCACCATTGAGCTGCACGATGGATGAACGATGATGATGATGCCGATATCAATGGTGCTCTCGGATACCTAACAGCATCGCCGGGGGGGGACTGATAGAAGCACCAGGCAAGAGGGAGCAGGAGGAGATGTCAAACAGGAAACCGACAAGAGAACAAATCTAAAACATCTGAGCGAGATGTTTGATGATGATAAATCAGCAAAACAGAATAGCAGGATTGCAGCATTTAAAGAATGCATCGGTGAATGGAACCCGGTTGACCATCACGGACCAGCACAATGAAATCCACAATGAGAGGGAGAGGCAGACAGACGGAAAGACAGACAGACAGAATGTAAAGGAGGGGTGAGTGGGGAACTGGCGGACAAAGAGGTCGATCTGGCCCCTTCCAAACAGCTGCTGTGCTCCCGTACATTGCACCTCAGCTCCAAATTCCACAAGCAGCCCAGCAATGGGGGCTGCGGACTGAGTCAGCACTATTTTTTTTTTTTTTTTTTTTAAACACACACAACTGAACCCTCTGCTCAAAGCAACGGGGAGATGCGCGGCAAACATAGAAAGATATAAAGCAGCCAGATCCTGCGGTTTGGAGCCTCTTGCTGAACCCTAAAAAATACATAAGGGCAGAGATCCTACACAAAACGTTCGGCACATTAATCGTTTTTTTTTTTCGATTATCAAATTTTTTATAATCGTGACAAGCCAAAATCAAAACCACAAATAAATTCCAGCTAATTGATAAGCAATGAGGACTGAATGAATGCCTTCGGCCATCCTTAGCTTGGGAAAACACTTCTCTAGAGCTCTGGTCAACAGATTCGAAATAACAACCAGCAGAACTCCAAGTCATAAGACTTGTAAACTGAAAGAAAAAAAAATCATTTCTTCACTCATAAGTACATGCCTACAGCTGTGAAGCAGAGACAAGACGATCTCGATTGGATTCCTTGGCGTCCCCCCCATCCAACCATAACTGGGGGTTTTGTGCCTGTTTCTCTGCTGACAGATAAACATCCTGCAACAGGAAAGAGACGCCAAGCTGGAGGAGGAGAACGCAGAGGCCGGAGAAAATCACGTTATTTATGAACCTGTTGTGTGACAACGCGGTAGAGGGCTCTGGTTTTAAGAGCCTCAACGAGATTTCGTCCTCGGGTCGAGACAGCGGCGGGTCAGCCAGCAGTCAAAGTCCCAGTCCGATCGTGTTAAGGCCACAAAAACACAGAGGACGCATTTCGAGTTAAATTTTTTATGTTACCTCTAGAAAGCCATCTCCCATATTAAAGGATTATCTTGACTAAAAAAAAAAAAAAGATTAGTTGGAAGATATAATAGTGTGTGTGTGTGTACACATGGTTTAAAATGGATCGACTATAGAAGCCAAATTGCGTCTGTGGCTGAATCCCAAGGAGCCTTTGATTCTGTAATCCGTAGATTTAACAGCGGGTAGAGGAAGTTTGCTCTAAACTTGAAATGTATTACATTCTTTTAATCCTCTTTCCGTATCAATTTTATCATGGGCATACCATGGGTTCTTACTACAGTTCAATCCGAATCAACTAAATCTCGATTAATTTTGTGTTACCAATTAAGGGCGCGAAAGCTAAGAACATACGAGTCGGTTCGAACGAGCTTGTGATTCTATATCGAAATATCAAAGTTTTAAGAAACATCCAGTCTAGTAGAAACTATGGACGAAAAAAAATTAACATGACAAATTTTTTTGCTGACATTTTTTTAAGGCCAGTGCTGACGTCCATTTCCTGGCTTACACTTCCTCTCCAAGCAAATGGGAAGAGACAAAACTATGTGAATGTCTTTTACTCTTCGCCAGCCGTCTGCGGATCGCTTTGATCCCAAATGGATGGACTCGGTCGGCAAGTTTCCAAAACGTTACCCGTTAACAAGAGAAACTTTGAAGAAGGCGTTTAAGATGTTTTCCAGTCTGCGGCATTGACTTGTTGATGTGTGTCACTTGTAAACTAGGCTAGCAGACAAAGCGACTTGCTAATTAGGCTTCCGAACTTAAGTCATTTCGAACAGACATTCCTCCTGAATGACAAGTGTTTACATGGAATTAAAAGCGCAACTAAAGCGTTGAGTAATTTCCCATAATTCAAACTTTTTACGATGATTATGCCCAGTGGGACTTGCGGGAAGACAACTTAATTACATCAATGTAGACACTTTTGGATAATCGTAATATGACAAACTCAAGCTAATACCTGCAAATCCATTCATGAGAACCAAACTTGTGGTTACAGAGGTATGAAGGTGTGTGTCGAACTACGGAAGCCTGCAAGAAATGTGTTCTTTAAACTGCAAGAGGAAAAGATAGACATTTAAATTTGGTGGCTGTCTCGCCAGACATCCCAGGGAATAAGCTGGAAAAAAATAAAACTAATAACCAACAAAGATTCATGATGATGATGCAGTTCAGCAAGGGTCAGCCAAACCCACAAGCCAAGGATGAGGCAGAAAAGGGTAAGAATATTAAAAGCTGGTGGGGAAGAGGAAAGGGGAAGCATGGAGGGGTAGATGTCATTTGCGGTCAGGTCCTGGGGGTCCTTTGGGCCTGGCTAATGACCTGTGAGCTGCAGTGGATCCTTTGAGAGTCACAAAAAGGAAGTCAAACCAGCCTTGCTCCATTCTAATGAGCCATCATAATTAAAAATAAGCCTGTCTCAGATAGATAGATCGATTTGATGACATACACACATAAATAAAAAAAGACTTCAAACAGTACAACGATTCGTCCATTTTGTGTCCCATTATATCAACACCGCAAATGACTGGATTCACTAGCGAGGAAATGACCACGTTAATGACTTCGACCGCTTGTCAACATCATCACAATGCTGGACACAAGTGAGCACACAATGACACAATGCGATCCAGCTGTCGCACTTCCTTCAATGACATCATGTCGACATTTAGTCCCGACTAGCTCATTGCGCTTTCTTCCTGTCCACCGTCACCACCGGACAACCAGACAGGAAACGTCCAAACTGCCTGAGAGCTTGTGAGGATGTCCTGTTAGGAGACTGCTTCTATCAAAAGCCTACTACCAAGATTATCGTAATGCAGACTTAGTCATCTCAATCCTTCGAAAAAATTTCATTGAGCCCTGTTTTTCCATCTACAAGTATTGAATTGGCTTCATAGTGGTCTTATCACATGCTTACTAGTAATAGGCAGAAAGTAGAAGATGCCAGGGGCACTGAGAAGATCGCCTTGCATACTAGACTTTTTGTTCTGGGTGAGGTCGAACCAAAGGGGCTTGACGTCGAATTTACAACGCCTAATCGTTGGAATTGCCGTAGCGAGAACACTTTAAGAGCTAAAAGTCGAAACAACAAGTGTGCGGCTGTGTATTGTATACGAGTGTATACACACAGCAAGATTGTGTGTGTGTGCGTTTGGGGCATGCTGCCAATGAGAGCTCTGGGAAGGCGGAACGCCAATGCACATACATCAGCTGCGGCTGAACAACTGGCCGTTGCAGGCGGATTGAGAAAAGGTCAGCCGAGCGTCCTCCATGTTGGCTTACTGCAGGTTAGCACGGCAGCCGCAAGATGAGTCAGTGAAATAAAATATGTAAAATGCAAAAGGTAGAAACTGCAAATGGTACGAGATGAAAATATAGAATATCCAGACATCTTTTGAAACTTCAAATAATCCAGCAGGAGCAAAGCATAGAAAGCTGTTTTGGCTTAAAGGTTAAAACGGGCACATCGTGCATAAATGCAAGTCAATCTGTGTGGTTTGCAAACCGCACTGTGACTGAAGGAAAAGGCGCACGAGCCTGAACTAGAGAAGTCCGCTCGGCACACTGCTGAAGTAAACACGAGCAATGGGGATGCAGCGTACTTTCCCGTGTTCATTCCCCCTGTGGCTTTGGGTCATGCGGAGGGGTCTCCATTTCAGATGGAATGAGGTCACCAAACAAAAAGAAAAGCACACCCAATTTAAATGTTTACCTTGGTCTGTGCTTCATTCACTTTTGGCGGAGTGAAAACAAAACAATTGCACCGTATTGATAGATCATAAAAAAAGGTGTACAAGCCCCATGACTGTGGTTTGGGGGCCTGACTTTGCATTCTTAAGTTGGCTGAAAAAAAGCGGCTCTGTCTAATTCTAGGAGCGTTATTGAGTTTCACGCAGACCATCTTGAACCGTTTTACAGCATGTAGGATTAAACGGCGTCGATGCCATCAATCAGATGTAGCCTGCGCTTAATACTGTGACATTTGTTTTGTAGGGCCAAAGCAGAAATTGGAGATTGTGAAACTAATAAAGTGGTTTGCTTATCATTTTTAGTACAGGTGTTTTGAAGAATGCACTGGCACTCGTAAAAAAATGCACCGATACTATGACGCCGATACCGCTTAACCAGCCCAGAGTCAGGTATGTGGCGATAATGTATAAATGACAACACGGATGTCAAGACATGGAGAAGAGGAAGAAGACTTCTTGTCTTCTTGTTCTCATACTAACCAAGCCACCGCAGGCAGTTTTGTACCAGCCCAAAGGGATCGGTTTTTAGAACAGACCGACAACAGGTTGTACAGATGGCGATGGGTGGGGTAGACAAAAGTGAACCATTTGACCATTTAACGACTATCCTGTAATTATCACAGCTATTGTGTTTCTTTTAAAAGAACTGATTACAATTGGGGGCAAAACAGTTGTTACCGAAACTTTGTGGGGTTTTTTTTTTCCACTTGTTTACTTTCACTGTCTGGCATATCATTAATCCACATTCCCTCCTGTGAGGGCGCATAGTTGTTCCTGCTTCCAGGGCTTTCCCAGACATGCGGGGCAGGGCAGGCATGCTCCGGCAGCTAGCTTAAAAAGGTGAGTTGTTCACATTCCTGCTTCATGCACCAACCAAACTCACACAGGCGCGCACACGTGCATAGCTCTTCTACACGAACCAGTATGTGTGTGTGTGGTCCCCCAAGCTTCATGTGATGTTTTCTTTTTCTTTGTACAAGGTGGAAAAGTTACAAAACCGGACAAAACACTTTCCCTGGTTATAAAGTCACAAGAACTTGGCGAAGAGATGCTATGCAACTGTGATTAGTGTGTAAAATAGCAAACGAAAAGTTTACTCCTATGGAACTAAATGGTAAAAGTGACGTGACACAGTTGGGAAGCTATAATGGACTTGAGATCGTACTGGTTACGTCATCAATTGTTCACAATGTGAGGTGGGCAACTACTTTTTTTTTTTTCCTGTGTCACCATCCTCCAGATATTACTGTAGTATCTGCGACATTGCGTGTGTATGGCTTTAAAAGGGGAATTTTGGATACCATATGCATCAGTGAATACCATGATCCCATGACTGCATCATTTGTGGTAGCTCATGAATAAATGTGAATATTGCATGATTTTTTTTATGTAATTGTGCTTTGGGTCCTTCAAAATAAAACATTTCTTTCAAAATCACAGTTTACCCTCATAATGATATTATTCTTATAAAATATTACATATATATAACTATTATGGCTGCGACTGATAATTATTGTAATAATTGATAAATCTGTTGAGAAAGATGTTTTTACTTTCCATCATTTTATTTTGATTCAACACAAATCAGTCCACTCTTAAGGAAGATGAGAAGCTGAAATTCTGTCAATTTAGAAACGATTCATCGATTATCAAAAATAATGATCGCTTAATTTGGTAATTGATTACTTGATGAGCTCCATTACCTTACTATTAATTATATATCTATTAATCAGTGCTCCTCAACAAACACAATTCTTGCATTCACAGATTTCTCAAAGTTAGTCAATAAATTCATCAAAAAGGGTAACAGTAGGTATGCCAAGTTGTATTTTTTTTCTTTTTTTTTTAGGGAGGGCGAGTAATATTAAGGAAAAGAGCAGGCAGGCCACGACTACTATAAAAGGAATGTGATGTGGAAGGGAGCGCCAGTGCACAAGCAACATTATTAGCCTATCGTCTTACCAAAAAAGAACAACAATGAGGCTGCCTGCACAGGCCAAACAAGGACAATCAGAAATAAACAACAGTCGAAGATGCTCCCAGTGTCTTACCCCAATCCAAAAACTCCAGAATATTCTTCTCTCTTCGGAGTGGAGAATTATTGCACTCATCGTAGAGACACACCAGGACATCCAGAAGGGTTTCCACACTAAGACATTGGCCACTGGACTCAGCTGGCCCGTCCAAAATCAGCTTCTCCAGCTTCTTCAAACGAACCTCTCCCGACATGGTTGCACAGTCCAGTTGGGTTCGATGGTGAATGATGATGATGAAAATAAGGTTAAAAAAAAAAGAGTGGGGTCAAACTGGCCACTGGGGGGGGAAGTTATCTCACCTTGTATATGTTTCAAAAATACAGATCAAAAACTTTCTGGTGCGGGGAACTCGCTGTATTGCCTATCTACTCGTGATCTTTCCTTCAAGATCCACATTTTGGGGTGTATATGGGGTGCAGCAGCTCCCCATGTTAACATTCCTGATCGCCGCAGGGCACAAGAGAAAAGTCTAGTCGTCCCAATAACATAGCCTAGCTGCCCCAGGCCGGTTGGTTTGGACGCCGTTGTTTGATTGAACAAAAATGGAAAATCAGTCCTCTCTGGTTGCGGTTTAACACTTTCCCCTGAGTAGATGTGGCAGACATTTGGGATTCTCCATTCCAGCCGCAATGCTACAAAAGCCCCAATGCCCCTCCTCTGCTCCGGGAATGCAAAAGGGCGATACAGGCTTAGTTAGCAGTCTGCTACCTTAGCCGAGTAGCTTTCAAGCTAGCGCTGTTATCGTTACTTCGCTTAACTACCAAATGTCATCATTCCAATTTTCTTCAAAGGGTCCCCTTGTCATGTGCTCACCGCGCCTGTCAAACGTAACCCAAGTCGGGCCCTTTCATTCGTAATTTACACCCCCCTCCCCAAATATCCTCTTGTTGTCGCAACACAGTGCTTGCCAGATATGTTCTTTAAATCCCAGTGTCGGTCCTCGAACTAAAACGTCTCCGCTCCAACCCACTTCGACACGACGATTGTTCAAAGAGTTCCAAAGAAGTTAACCGTCAAATGCAGGAGTCTCTCCTCTGTCTCTCTCTTTTTCTTTTTTTTTTTTAGGGTTGTACGGGACCCCGTCTCGCGTCAAGGGGAATGCAGAAGTCTGGCGTCGCTGCTCCCAAGCACGGGACGCAGCCTAAAGTCCCTCTTGTCCTCTTGTCCTCCTCGCCTTTGCTTCGCCTGCTGCCTCCCCCGCCGCTCTGTCGATTCTTTGCTGCCTTTACACAGCGGAGCTACCCGCTACCAGAGATATTAAAACATTGAGATGATACCGGCCTGGTGATAGCTTCCTGTTGCATTATGGGAAGCAAAGCTCCTTTTGTAAAATACAAACAATGGATTAAAAAGTAAAAACTCAATGTTGGCGCTTAGAAAGCAGGTTATATTTTTAACTTAAAGTGACATTAAATGGGAAGTGGAGGCGCTTCCAGAAACAACAATTAAAGCTACCGCTCATGCGTGGAATGGGATAACTCCGCCATCTTGGTGCTGATTTGGAACTACTCTCCTTGTTTGATAGCATCTTTGGTTGCTTCTGCAGGCAAAATCCCAGATCACCGTCATGGCGCCCGTCGCAGCATCTGCTGTGCGGAAAAGAGGGAGGGAATGGGGAGGGGAGTGATGCTGGGGGGCTGTCAAAAAAAAATGTGAATGGAAACTGCGGGCTGTCTGACAGGCTGCTGGTGGTGTGGTGCATAGCAAGGGGGGTGAGGGGGGGCAGTCTTATTGCTAGTGCAGTTCCTTTATAAAAATGTAATATAACAATATAAAAGACAATTGCAGTCACATGAAGTTATTGTTGGAGGTGTATTGTGTAACTTAAATGACTCGATTTCCCCTGCATTATCAATCCAGGAGAACATCACATGCTTTTTTTATCTATTTGCACAATAATTATTCATGCTTTGCATGACCCCGGTTTGGAATATTAGTCCCGAAAGCCTATAATCGCATTCTCCTTTGCAACCCAAAGGAGGCCAAAATGAATATTTGCTCATCATTTTGAACACAAACGGAGTTCAACATAAGACATTTTGATCTTCATTATGCTGACTTATCACACCGCATGCTTTTGAAGTGAGGCGCTTATCACAGCTCAAAGTACATCGATTAATGATTAACAGACAACATTGACTAGAGTGTGCTTAATGGTGCAGGCTGGGGGGGTGGAGTGAGATCAAGAACGGGGGCCTTGTGTTTGTCAATGTGCACAGGTCCAAAATGCATTCATATTTTACACAATTCTTCTGGCTGTCTTACTTTGGACTACCAAGAGGGCTACACGGTGGTTATGCAATCTCATTCACTTTACATGGGGAAACTATGAATGCAAGATTAACGGTTATTACTCGTGGGCATTATTGGTGGGCCTCTGATTACAAGCTACATGGGCGCTCGATGTGGGGGAAAAAACTGGAGAAATTAAGGATGCCCTCGTATATGTGCAGGGAGATCCACAGCCGCAGATGAGCTTTCAAATGTTTATTGAAAGGGACAACCAGTAAAAACAAATACAAAATGAGAGCAGTGGCGGAGCACTTTTAAGGAGCTGTTGTTTGACTTAGGTGTGTGCAGAATCTGTCTGCATACACCTGGATCAAATCCTCCAAGATCACGTTAAACCACCTGCGCCACAACTTAGACCTGGTTTCGCCTTGTCGAAAGTTGAGTCAACTTTCTGTCATCAAATTGTCATGTGTGCTTAGGCGTATAATAAAAATACCCTCATTCCACCTGGAATGCCCACTGAAGATGTTTTTACATTCTTTATGTGCCCCTGTCTACGAAAAAAGGTAGAACAAATAAGATCGACAAGGCACTTACGTAATTTTCACCTGAGGAAAACAATAAATAATGATGCCACTAGGTGGCTGCAAGTACCTTTATCATATCATGTTTCACAATCTCATCCCATTACCCCATTATAAATGCCTGATATCTTCTGCAGATGATCGATAAAGAACTATTTGAGGAGATATGTTTTATTTGTGAACTATCCTTGATTTGTCGGGGGAAAATACAAATAAATTCATGCATATACTAATAAATAGAGGCCTAAACACATTCTGGGTGCATGCATGTGTGTGCATGTAATATTGTATATTTTTCTTTTTTCTTTTTTAGTATAGTTGTATCCACCATGTGAATTTCATTGACATAATTGCCAAGATTAAATTAAATACAAATTAGGGCCTATTATGGTAATTTGTTTTTCTATTTTCCTCTATTTTTCAACATATATTTCTACCAGAGACGATCCAAGTTACAGTATGAGACAATAGCGTCCTCTTGTGGACATTACTGAATACTTCCTTTTTAATTACAATGCTGTAATTATGATCTCTTACTCCGTTAACTTTACTTAGATATTTGTTTCTTTCTCAATATAATAAAATGCGTTCAATCAATTAAAAGTTAATTCAAATATCAATGGTTAGTCCTATCAAATCTTGTCTGATCCGATTTGTCTAAATCTACTATGAATTAAAGTGAAGCCGTGCTGAAATGCAATTAGTGTACTTGACTGGGTCGTTTGAGCAATAATTGTTCATCGGTCTAGTCTGGTCTGGCGCTTTTCCACTGATCGATGATTATTGAGCAGACTCGGTGGGTGGATTGCCTTGGACGTCTGCTGTCTGTGGGTGGGGACCCCATTATGGTGCAAAGGAGCAATTCGTCAAATATTTGACGTTCAGATAGATTAGGGAGCATGTGAATAATAATGACCGAATATGCATTTACCACCAAACAAGTTCAATATTGACTCCGCTCCGAGGAGGGGGTGTTTTTAAATGAGAGTGTTTACATATCATTTGCAAAAGCAAAGCCTGTATATTTCAATCAATGGAAAAGTCACAGTCAGCATTTTTTGGTGGCCTTACGAAACGCATCTGGCACAAATGGAAGGGAACGACCTATAAACTGGACGCCTTTTGAATGCAAATGTTGCATGTTAATTAACACCTCCATTGTTGATTGTGGGAGTTCAGTGGCCTTTGAAAACAAATGGCACCTAGTAGCATTGAGACGTACGTGGCTTTGAACCAAAAGGTCTCTGACTGACATGGGAAGGAAAAAAGGTTGAGAAGCATCAAAGTAAGAGGATGTCTTCATTTGCCAAATTAGGCCTTGTAATGATTAGAGGGCGAGGATAAATGTATTTTAGTGTATAGGCACTTAGACTGGCTCTTGACTGCACTCAACAATGGAACGTACCAGACAACCTGATTGAGCACTTTGGGGCCACGGGGGAATGAAGGGAGGGGGGATAGTTCATATTTGTCACCCCTGGCTACCATAGAACTGATGTTTATTGGTTCAGTTTTACGTCTATACATTGATTGGGTCGGGCCCTTGAGGTAAAATGATAGGAAATAAAAAAGATCGCATCTCAGCACCAAAAGATGCTGGCCCACTTTGTGCCAGATGGTCAGTCCAGTTCCTGGGCATGATTGAAATGGACTTTTAGCCACTAAACAGTCCGACTGTTTGGACGGCACACCATTGCTATGCGGGAATGTCCAGCGTGGCACAAAGTAGTCTGGCAGATTGGCAAACAGCTGCAGAATCAATTTCCCATAGTATTGTGCATTTGATATATTTAAGTTGCATTCATACATGTTTTATCAAAGGTAAATAATCACATAATGAACATAAAAGCAGTTATGAATAGCTATTCGTCAATAAAGTGTTGCACAATTTAATACGATAGTGTCCTAATATTATTTTCTTAGTACATACTGTAATTATTACAGTTCATAGAATATTTTAAAAAGGGGATTAAATAAAGATATAAAAAAAATATAAGTGCACTGTTAAGAAAAGGGAACATTTGATTGAGTGAATTTTCAACAACTCCTGGCTTTTTTTTTCAATTTCCAGGTAGGGTATCTTTTTCAGACATAAAGAACTGATCAAATATAACAATACTACTTAATTATATAATTAATTATAGCTTATGTTGTCAGTAGATAA
This sequence comes from Syngnathus floridae, assembly GCF_059516105.1. Lineage (NCBI taxonomy): Eukaryota > Metazoa > Chordata > Actinopteri > Syngnathiformes > Syngnathidae > Syngnathus > Syngnathus floridae. Next base: position 4,466,378 of record NC_142431.1, read on the forward strand.
TTTTGCAAATACAGTAAATCTAAAATGCTAGTAAGCTAATGTTCATACACTCTAAAATTATTTAATTAATGAACCCATAAACTGATGGGTGAAAAAATGTAAACTTGCTAATTGGGTCTATTTGACCCATGCAATTATCCGGGTAGATTTATTGGATCAAATTGACCAACCTGCTGGTCCACCCAAAAAAAAATCCTACTTCTGCCCGCTCAGAAGCTGCAGGCCTGGCAGTCATCTGTCATTTGCTCTTCCTGTGTGCTTCTTCAGTCTGTCTGACATCTCTAAGCAAACAGAGGCCAATACACAATCACAGGCAGGGCCTTGTGGGTAGCCAGTGAGAGCTGCCCTCTTGTAATGTTTGTGTGACAAAAAAGGCAAGGCAAATCCTCGCAATGGAATCAGATAATCACCAACCTGTGAAGAGCCTGCCCCAATCCACATCCTTTACCGGCCCCCCCGGCTCTCGGATTAACTGTCTGTTTGGCTAATAATTTTAATCTACCAGGGAGAGGACCAAGAATGGGCGACAGGGCTCGGAATAAACATCTAATCCTAAACCGCTCCCCTCCCACGCTGGTTTGCATTTCCTCCTGTGGGGGAAAACCTCAATTGAACGTTGCTGGGCGTGGACCGGACGACCCAATCTTCATCCGCTTGCTTAATGCTGGGCAAAACAACAGCTCTCCAGACAGCTAGAAATTAGCTTGCTGTGTGACAGACTGCTGCCAGACTGTCTGACATCGTCCGGTGGAATGTACACATCAGAGTTTGGGGTGTTATGGTGAAAAGGGCACTCGGGGTTCACAGGGTCAAGAGATGTCTGTCTGGGACACAATAGGAACAACAATTCTGTGAAATTTATTCTGCAGTAGCCGATTTTGGGGGAAAAAAGGCAGACTACACTTTGGAGTGGTCGCCAGTCAATTACAAGGCACATACTGCAGGGCTAGACAATCATTCACACTCAATTAGAGGTGTGGATATCGGCAATAAAATGCGACTGTGTGTCTCGATACTCGGGGTGAGATAGAATTCGAGTATTGTTTATTTTAAAGTGGAACGATTCGTTTCAATTCAGTGGGATTACCATTCGAAGGTCTGATGAAATTTGTCATTTACAATATACATAAGGCTACTTTAACGTGGCATTAACTCGATATATAAGTGGAAGTATTTGATTCTATTTAATTGGATTTTTTTGATTTGACTTTATTAATTCCTGCTTGCAGTAGAGCCAAAAAAAAGGTCCGATTGAAGAAACAGCAGAACTTTACAATAACAACAGTAAAATATTGAATATTTAAAAACATGATTTTCAAGGCATGGGAAAAGTTCTGGGCATGGAAAAAGCACTGATTTTCCAATGAATTCTTTCTATTCATAAATAAATATGTTTATAAATGTTTACCCTGTGACTCCAAACTAGTCTTCTGAAGACTTGACATGAAATACTACAGAGAGAAATTACACTCACTCAACAGTGATGGCTAATTGTTGCTGTTTGAAGTACGGCCACTTAGATATCCTGTTTAGGATATGGCCTTGCATTGTCGCACCTTTGTTCTGATAAGGTTCCCTCCCTGCCCCCCATAGACAAAGTGCAAACGACTGGGAGGGTCGCGACAATATAAAGGGGGCCGCACTCCATCACTGGGCTGACTCGTGCTACTGTGCGTCTGCTTATCTTCTTCCAAAATCTTCCTCATGGATTTCCTCCGCGCTTGGCTCCTGTGCACCGTCTTCCTCGGGTTGACTAAAGCTTTTACGCATGAGGATATGAAGGAGACGCTCCTGCGCAAACTGGGCTTGGATGAGGTCCCAAAGATCCACAAGAGGGATTTGGAGAATTTGGTTGTCCCGGCTCATGTCAGAAACAAATACTTGTCAATGCTGAAGATGCACCACAGCAGGAGACGGCGATCTTTGCCGAGCTTGGTCGGCATTTTGAGAGGAATTCCTGGCAATGCTGGTAAGAATTTGTATTTTATGATTCATTTTTAATAATTAAATAATTTAATTTTAGACCCTCATTTGAAGTGCGTAATTGCGGTGCGTAATTTACGCACGAATCTCAATTATGGCAATTATATCTCAATTCTTGATTTTATGGTTTTTGGTAGACATTCCCGGCGAATATGTATATTCGGACACGACTCGGCATCGAATGGTGTTCGACATGGAGTCAATAATCCCAGAAAACAGCGAGGTGACCATGGCCGAGCTCAAACTGTACCAAAGAGCGTCGCACAACAAGCGCCTCGCGGTGGAGAGGAAGAACCACAGACCCGTCAGCAACGCCCGAGTCAGCATCTACTGGGTCGAGGAGTTGCCAAACGGATCCAACCGCACCTCACTCGTGGACTCACGGTAATATGCTAAATCCAGTCTTTTGTCCGAGCCCTAATTAAATGTCAAATGGGATCAGGAAATCTAATTAACGATCACTCCGCGTTCACAGGTTGATTCCCATTCACGAAACCGGCTGGAAGAGCTTTGATGTGACCCAGGCGGTGCATTATTGGTCCAAGACTCAGCAGCAGAGGACGCCAATGCACCTGGAGGTGTGGATCGAGGGCGAGAGACCTGGCAGCTACGCGGCGGAGGTGGCGAAAAGTGTGCGCTTTACCACCCAGGAGCAGACGGACAACACCTTGGGCAAACCCGAGCTCGTCCTCTACACACTCAACCTCGAAGAGTACGGGTAAGGGCGCCTGCTTTTGATATACAGGATATTGAGACGATGTGACAATTAGCTCTCGACCCCCCCCCCCCCCACCTTTTTTTTTGTAGGGGGGGTTACCTGTCACCTTTTGCACCCCATGCATACAAGGGGTGCCACTGATACTCATGTTCAAGTAGAATTTGTTTAAAACAACAAGCAATAAACACTGAATATGACGTCAGGCGTAATTAATCCGTTAGATTGTTTTATATTTCTAGGAATTCATTAGGGTACTTTTCATTCAAGTACGCGATTTACGGGAATCGTGATTTTTCCGGCTTATATTAAACGTGTGAACTATTTTGCGCAGCGGCGTAAGAATACGTCGTCACGCAGCAAAAAAAAAAACAATTGCTCTTACCGGATTTTCCAAAGTGCAGTGATCCCTCGCTACTTCGCGTTTCGTTTATCGCGGCTTCACTACACCGCGGATTTTTTTTCCAAATTAAAAAAACATTTATAAGTCAAAATAAAACTTCTAAATTGAGGAAACGTGTGTCTAACCTTTAAGAAAATGTAGTATTGCTCCAAATGTTTGTTTACATTCCTTTAGAAGTCCTTTTACACGTGTTAGCATGATTGCAAATTAGCATTTTTCCGCTAACTCGTTAGCCTGCCCAGTACTTCTTGTTGGTGACCATACTTCGCGGATTTTACTTATCGCGGGTGGTTTTTGGAACCAATTATCCTGACCAATTTGAGGCACCAAAATTCAAAGACAAGTTAATCAGCAGTCATCAAACTAACCTGCCTCTTACCTTTTGTATTGCAGCTCTCGTGGTGATTGTGACGTGAACCAGAGCAAGGGCACCTGTTGCAGGGAGGAGTACTTTGTCGACTTCCGCGCCCTGACGTGGACCCAGTACTGGATCATCGAACCTGCAGGGTATCAGGCCTTCAGGTGCACCGGAAGTTGCAGGCAGCCCAAGCGTAACTATGGCTACGGGGAGAGGAGGTGCACGGTGTCGGAGAGCGCCCCCTTGCCCATTATGTACCTGGTGAAGAAGGGCGACTACACGGAGATCGAAGTGGCAGAGTTTCCCAATATGATCGTGGAGAGGTGTTCGTGCACCATGGATAATGTCTCCGTAGTGTGAAGTCAACATCATGGAAACATCGTCTCTGAAAATGATACTGTTTTATGGTATAGTTAAAGAGTTATAAAAAGTACTTCCTATTTAAATGGACAATCGCATGGGAGTTACTGCACACTCCTCTCAAGAGCACTTTTTAAAATATATATATATATTGTACAGTTCGAAATCATTTTCTATTTTGAATTTGTATGCAGTCATTCAAATTCCGGCTCACGTGTTGTACATATATATGAATGGATTTATGTTTGGTAAAATAAACTATTTTGGTTCACTAAAACTGACCACACTCATTGGATCCTTGAATTATCAATTCATTAAGATTTTAGAGATGTGGGAGAAAACCCAAAATCCTGCACTCAAGAACTCCACACAGCAGAAATTGAAATCCAGAACACCTTCGAATGCTGAGGCTGACATGCTAATGAGAGATGGGGGATTTAAATGATGGAGGGGTCAGAATTTATTATCAGCACTACTTAGAATCACACACTCCTATGACCAGATGTACATTGACAAAAACACTATTGTAAATATAAATAAAATACGGGCCTGACATTAGCGAAATCTGTGAACAATTGACAGCAATGCAGTTGAGAAAATTCCCCCACAAAAATATATTTAAAAACATTGATATATATATATCTATAGATGTATATCTATAGATGTATATATATATATATATATAATCTATCTATCTATCTATCTATCTATCTATCTATCTATCTATCTATCTATCTATCTATCTATCTATCTATCCATATATATATATATATATATATATATATATATATATATATATATATATATATATATATATATATATATATATACACACACACACATATATATACATATATGTGTGTATGTATATATTTTTTTCATTAAAAAAACATATATAATTTTTTTTCATTTGAAAAAAAAAACAAGGGTGGGCTTTTGCCCAAAAAAACCCCCCCAAAACACACAAAACAAAAATTAAGAACTGCAAAAATGCAGGGGTCCAAGTTTGCATTGCAAAATTGTTCAGGGGCCATTCAGACTTGCGGCCTTGCAAGTTTCCCATGCTAACAACCCGCGTACTGTGCTACTCCTTCTTGATTCATATTCATGTTGACATTCACATGGAGATAGTCGCCCAGACAACGCCGTGGGGACAAGCTACACGGCCACATAGGGAGAAACACACAAGCGATTCTCATGAACCAAGAGTGGTGGTCCTCGTGAGTTGACATCAGGCTTAAACAGTTCCAAACATACCTAATACATTGTTTGCTGTCTGAGTAGGGGGTCTTGTCATTCCCTAATATGCTGCTGGTGGAGGTAAACAAAGCCAGCAGGCCATCTACAGAAGATGAGGAGCGGTCTGTCTGCAAGGGAAGTGGATTCAAATTCAAAAGATAAAAAACAGGTGGTGCTCCGATTGTCATTGGAACATTTCAATATGAATATACTCACCGAGTAAAAATGTGATGGTGATGAATAAGGCACAGTGACAAACTTTAAATTTCACAACCTTATCATTTTTAATACAGTTGAGACTTTAAAAAAAATGTTAGGATACAAAAGACAAGCTGCAGCATGATTGGTTTGATACGAGACCTGATATACAACCTGCAACATAATGCAATAAAAATATAGTCTTTTGAAACCTAAACTCTGCTAAATAATCAAAAAAAAAAAAAAAAAAGTGGAATATACAGCAGTACTGGGGCAAACTAACACTTCATCACAACACAATATTTTTGGAGTATTTACATGCTTGTTTCAACATCCCTTTTGGTCAAAGAAAAAAACATTTTGTCAGGTAATCTGAAATGAGGAAAGAAAAAGGGCGGAAATATTAGCTGGGATAAACAATAGTCGGCTCATGGTGCAAGTTTGAAACGCACGTTGTGTAGCCCTTGTTTGCTGGTGAAAAATGTGCTACCTGATCTGCACTCAGCTACTTTCTCTGCTCTACCATCAACATGGACATAGTACAGCCAAAATTCTACTTTGAATTAAAATACTTTGGCTACATTATCAATTGTACTGCAATCAGTTTGCTAGCCAAATTACAAGTGTGGTCATGTTTGCAGCACAGGAGGGCCGTAAGAAGTACGAGCCAGCCGTGAAATTCTTCCAATAAATTCTCAGAGGGATTTATAAAAGGCACACCCAAAACAATGTAGTTAACATTGTTCATTCGAAGAGCTAAACTATTCCGTGCACATTACACTCAGCAAGAACACCAACACGGGCCTGATGTAAATCTCTCCAAACAGGCCATTCAAAGGTCGTTTTACACCTTTGAATAGAAATTATAAGCCAGGAGGAAAAAAACAAGCAAATTTGTGTTTATTGGAGGTCTACGAAGTTGGTTTACAGTTTTGGAAGCGGAAACAGAGACTGAAATTTAACTGCGGCTTTGCATAAACTGCACAGTGGACACGCAATATTCTTCAAAAGCCACGATGAGATTGAATGTTTAAACTACTCAAAACAAGTATTTACAATTAAGAATAATAAAAATGAATGAAGAAAAAAAAATGTAAAAATGCACACCCCTGGAAAAGAACAAAACAATTGTGGTTCTTAATATTACAATTTTTTTTTTTAAAAGCACATCTTTTAAAAGTGGTGCAAAGCAAATGAAATGTACAGCAAAAGATAAGAAAAAAAAAATCATGTTTTACACATCTCTCGTTCTTCAAAGACTTTCACCCATCTCATGTCTGCTGATCTCCCTCTGGAGTGGAATGTTGACCACGTTACTCAAAAAAGCAGGTTATATGAAAAATGGCGTCGTTGACGGAGGAGGGGGATGATGATCCGTGGCTAGAGTGGTTTTCAGTGTGGCCACCAGTCCATTAGAACAAGTGTCTCAGTAATAGTTGTGCTGATACTGCTGGTTCCATGGCTTCTGATTCCAGAACTGCACAGAGATTTTTTTTTTTAACCACAAGCTGTACAGATGCTCGAACAGCTGAGTAAAAGAGAAAGCACTGACCCCTTGTTGCCAGCTTTGGTTGAAGGCCTGGGCCTTGTCCATGCCGTTCCTGTTGCCAAAACCGCCGCTATTCCTGTTGAAATTGCTGTTCTTGTTGCCAAAGTTGCCGCGGCCGCCGCCTCTTTGCTGAAACTGCAAATCAACGTGATGAAAAAAAAAAAAAATATCCACGAGACTAAGCTAACAGGCAGCCACATACCTGGTTGTGATGTCCTCTATTTCCGCCGCGACTCATTCCGCCGCCGCCTCCTCTGCTCATGTTCCCTCTGTTCATCGGACCACCTCTATTCATGTGTCCACCTCCTCTGGGGCCCATGTTGCCCCTCATCGGTCCACCTCTGGGGGAGCCGCCCATGCTGGGCATGTGATTGCCGCTGCGGTTGTAGCTGCCGCGGCTGGGGTAGCCGCCTCTGTAAGCCGGGGGTGGCATGTAGCCACGAGGGGGGCGGGCGAACCCACCGCGGGGGTTTGGGGCTACCAACAAAGAAAATGTCAGCCTCGAGACGTTTTATCAACAACAAACACGCTTCCCACCTCCTCTGAAGTTGCCTCGATTCTGGAAGCCCTGACGATTGCCGCCGCCGCCTCTTTGTGCCGGCCCACTGTTGCGGCCAAACTGGTTCTTGCCTCCGCGACCGCCCCCGCGGGACCCACCGCCTCGCTTGGGTGTGGAGCTTCCCTGGTTGGGCTTTTTTTCAGCCGGCAGAGCGCTCTTGCTTTCTTCTTTGTACGTTTCCAGAACTTTGGCGGCGTCGTCCCTCGGCAGCTCAGCAAAGAGCACCTCGTTGAAGCTCTCGCCCTCCACAGGCAGAGAATAGAAGCCTGTGAAGGTTAAACACGGCAACATGATTAGCAGCAATTACTAACAGATACTAGGGACTACTTAATCAGCTAGCCAATATTAGCCATTTTAATTTCGCTAGCTAACACTTTCCCGGCTGCTTTCACCTTTCATTTTGAGAAGAGCATGTTCAGGCACTTCTTTGCCATCAATCATGACCTTCTTCTGAACTCTCTGCTTGTAGTCATCATCGGAGGGGAATACCACCACCGCTTTGCGCTGGAAGCCGGCAAACAAACACATCTTCCTCTTCTGGCCAGGGGCGGACAAGTTGGTCTGGAGAGGGACAACAATCCGAGAGTTAAACCTTCCATTAGAGATATCTCGCACGCAACAATGTTAGGGTGACTAACATGATCCAGGATGTAGTTCCTTTTCTTGCGCGCGGCAATCTCGATGAACTTTCCCAGGAAAAGAGGAGCACGCTGGGAAATGGCAAGCAGTTTGTTGTATTCTTTGGGTTGCCGATTCGGGGTGTTGATCTGTAGGTCAAGAACGATGAAAGAACCCCCAAAAAATTTAGCATGTGCTAAAACTAAAACTGCGAGAGAGCGTTAGGGTGTTTAACAACAGACCATCATCTTTTCCACGATGGTATCACTTCCCAGGATGTAGTACTTTCCCGGGTTCTCCTGGACATGGTTCTTCACCCATGTGGTCTTGCCCGCACCCGGCAGGCCCACCATCACAATGATCTAACAGTGGAGAAAAGCCATTAGCGCACCCAGCAATGAGAACGACATACATATATAACGTTGAGCAGCTTACCTCACAGTCGGCCTTGGTCTGCGGCCCGCAAGGCCCGCGGACGCGATCGTCGACGGGAACGTCCTGCATGAAGGTGTACTCGGAGGGAGCGGGGAAGTACGGGGTCTCCATCTGGCCGAAGTTGAACTCCACGGCGCAATTGTGGCACATGACGTGAGGGAAAAGAGGCTGGTCGTTCAGCTCGTCTTTGCTCACGCGGAAGGCTTCGGCTGGCTCCCCGCCGTTCTTAGAGTAGGACAGTACCGCCTCGTCTCCTTCAAAATCCTGAATAAAGCAGTAGACAACATCTAAGAACTAGTTGTGGATTTGAAAGACTTTACGACCATTTAATTACACTAATACGGAATTAACAAAAATAATCTCTTACAGCGAGACAGCAGATGACGTCGTTCTCATCAAAGGTTTCCCCAAAGTCCTCCATCACACCATTCGCAATTTTCTTCCCCTTCCCAGAGTACGCAAATGAAAGACTGCCGTCACCTAAATCAGAACAGGAGAGTGCACGCCTTAAGGGTCAAACATGGCCACGTGAACAAGTCATCACATCATGGTGGCTGGGGCGGAGCTCCCATGAGAGAACCCACCGAGTAGGAGTGATGAAGCAGTCGACGACCAGCCGACTTGCACGTCATGGATCTCCATGTTCTTACTGGAAATGTGTTTCACTGGAATCTTTTCTGTGATCTGCCAAGCAGAGAGAGAGAGGAACACGACGGTTACAAAACTATTTTTGGAGCAAGCGGGATTTTAGGTTTGCTCATACCTTCACTTCAAAGCAGACTTTGCCTTTGTTTACACCATGAGTGGCCTTGCCCCCAGACCAGAGGTAAGCAAAACTTTCCATTGTGAGCGACGAGGCACTGAAGCGGTCTCGCGACACCTTAAAATGCAGGTCGCAGTTGTCTACAAGGGACAGAAAAAAAAAAAGCAACAACCTTCAACTCCTCTGGAAAAGTTGGCTCATTCCTTAACAGTATAATTTTTGGTGGATTGATTCTGGCACAGATTTCCATTGACAGTTTTTACGGTTGTTAACTACTTTGAAATATATTAACACCGCATAAGGTATCCCATTGATTAATCAACTAATCGGATACAATTACTCTTAAATTAGTTTTATTCGGTGGTTTAAAAAAACAACTAAGAAAGACAACACAAGAAAAATCGATGGTATCCAAAGTAAAGGCAGATGATTGCAAAAGTCTTATTTTGATTAAACAAAGGATAAATCAGTCTTCTTGGATGAAAGAGTAGAAAAAAATATATTATTTTGAGTCTGAAATCAGACGCTTTGGACAATCTGCAGTTAAAAAATGTCAATCGATTATTAAAATATAAGCTGATTAATTTGATGATCGGTTTGTTGTCGATTAATCCAATAATTTTGACATTTCTAGGCTACGGTAAAATATCAACTGGGTACCATTAAATGTTGTGATGGTTAACTTATCAACAGATTGCGTCAGACAAAAGTTACAACGGTAAAGCTCATTTCCTTGTTGCAGTCATTCATATTATTAGATAACTCACAGTTGTCCAGGCAGACTTTGGTGTCATCAAACTCTTCATCCTCTTCCTCCAAAGGGGGCACGGGCGACTTAAATGAGGCCCTGGAGGGAGGGGGGGAAAAAGACCAGACACATTCAATTGGATGATGAAGGTCATTCAATCGCATGGGTACCACTTTCTGAAATGAAGTGGGGGGGGGTCATACATTAGTAAGTCTCCAACCTGTTGTGAGCAGTGGTGTGTATAGTGATCCTGGACACTTACCTTGCCGAATCCAGTGAAATCTAAATATAAGACAAAAAACAAAAGCACCTCCACAAGAAGTAGATAGAGACGCAAGGACTTTTCTATTTAGTTGCATCTCTCGGGGCATGGCTTAACAAGATGGATTACACGCCGAATGGCCCGGAAACAATTTCCAACGTTTTCGGCATCGACATTCAATCACATGGAGCGTGGAATCACAAGACTTCTATTGAATGAGGATCGATAAACACCTCAAGTATTTTTGCAGTGACGATATTAGACATTAGCATCTTTCTCCACACTGTCAAATACAAACAATTCAATTAATCAATGACATAAAATCTTGACCAAGTACAGTGTTAAACACCTGTACCAACTTTTTCTTGGTTCTTTCTGACTACCGCCTTTATCTTCCATCTTTATGATGTCTTTCAAGTTGTTTTTTTACTTCTTTACATTTGTAATGTACATCAAATGGAAAACTAATATGAGCCATGGATTTTTTTTTTTAGCTCAGTAATAAAGTTTTATATTGAAAATATATCTAAGAAAGGCCATGTGCTGGATCGATCTAATCATCTTGGGGCAGTGTAGGAGGAAAAAAAAAAAATCAGATGCTAATGATGTAATTGTTACGTAACTATATAACTCTATGTGATGTTCCATTAAAGGTTAACGCAATGAAAACACTGATCAATCAGAATGTATGTGTACAGACCATGCATGACATCACCAGCACGGAGGAAAAAAAAAAAAAACACAACCTTGTAACACACCGCATCTCTCTAGCACACACACACACGACATGATCGATGAGACAGAAACACAGAAATAGCATCATACAAAGAGTGGGGAGACAATGAGAATTACTTAAAATAGCGAGGCAAACGATGGACGATCAAGAGCGAGAGTTCCTTCCTGGACGTTTAGACTTTTACAATGTGCCTGCCCTCCTCCCACATTTCTCAGCTACCACCCCAAGTCAGTCCCTCCCTTCCTCTGAATGAACTGTGTACATCTGCTTATATTCCTTCGGGGGTTGTTTGTGAGAAGCCTTGAATCACCTTGAGGACACAACTGGCTTAGCAAAAGTGTGAAGAGGAGCAGGTTTAAAGCTGATTTCACTCCTGCCACAAAATTGTAGTGCATTTTTCAAACAATGTATCAAAAGATAAATAATGGTAAGGCTCTCTGAGCAGTCAGGGATGTGAGAATGTGGTTATATAGATTTTTTAAAAAAGTTCTAGCTAGGTATATGTGCATCGGCACTTAAAGCCAATACATAACAAAGCTATGATGGCACTTCAGGGATGCTGAAGGCCATTTTGCTCTGTCCCATCCTTACCAGCTGTATTTGTTCTCTTCAATAAATTCAAAGTAGCCCCTTCCATGTTCCTCCCGGCGTCTCTTAACACCCTTCTTATTCTTCTGATCAGCATTCGTGTCTTTGTCCGCATCCCCTTTGAAAATAGAACAAAGATATATAATGAGGTGCTCCTTTGAGAGAGGTCGGACTGGCAGTGGGGGTCTGGCCCACAAAGCCCGGGTCAGTCAGTTACATAGAGTCGACCATCATAAGCTAAAGAAGTGGAAACACCTCATATTAGTACACAATAGTACAATCATGAGAATACAACTGTAATGACCAGAGTCTAATTTATTTACAATGCAAGCTGGTCCATAATATGCACATTTAAGAGCAGAGGTGGTGGGGCTGGGAAAACAATTTGGTGTATTCAAATGAGAACAATAATCCTACAGATGGTATCAAATAAATTAGTGTGGGACAAGTATTTCTGAGGTAATGCACCATGCAAGGAAATGTGAGCCTGCTAACTGCACTGACAACCCTCATTCCCTCCAAAGCTATGCAGAATTAAAATGGCGGCTAAGAGCTGTAAAAATACCAATTTTAACGGGCTATTTCATCAAACCGCAAATAATTAACCACGCGTTGACTAACCCTAACCCTAACCCAACTATAACGCTTTTACATTTCACATACATTTTAAGGTTAAGTAGTTTAACAGGTTCGGACTTTAATAAAATTTTCATACATTCGGAAAGCGTTGACAGACACGAAAGTGGTATTACAAAAGTGACCAAAAAAAATCAAAATGTATATAGTATGCCTTCATCTTTCATAGCAGAAACAAATGAAGGCGGCTAACAAGCGCTCCCAGACAAAGAAAATGACGCTAACGAGCGAGCTAACGAGCTAACTAATCACCCAGATCGCCTATTCAACGAATTACCGGACAGATTTTACGCAGTTGTCGGCTGTAAATTATACTTTAAACGCACGATGGAAACTTAACGGCACGGAATAGCGGTGATATTTGCGCCAATTAAGCTAACGTCTATATTAGCAGAACTGCGTCACTATGAAGCTAACGTTTAGCTTTGTTGAGGTCACGCCGAGATTAACATAAATGCTGCGTGTAGTTCCAACCAGCTCTCCGCCGCGATGCGTTCAAGTAGGAAAGAAGAAAAAGTCTCCACGAGATCAATTCAGTCGACTCACCCTCAGCTGCCTGTTCCTCAGGCTCACCGTCGTCTTCATCTATTTTCTCCATATCGTCCACGTCTGCTTTGAGCATGGGATCCATCTCGTCGTCCTCTTCCCCGTCTCCCATCTCTTCGTCCTCGGCGGAAGAAGCAGCGGTGGTGGAAGGCTCCGCGACAGCAGAAGCCTCCACCGCAGCGACACCACCATCGTCGTCGTTTGCGCCATTCTGTTCTACCTCGGCTTCCTGCTCGTTAGCCTCCATGCTTTCAACTACCGGACCCTCTCCCTCGCCCTCTTCGTCTTCCCCCATGCATTCTGGTTCGGCGGCCTGTTCTAACTCCTCATCCTCTGCAGCCTCTTCTTCGTAGGCCGCGGCCTCCTCATCCAAGGCGGCCTGCAGGCGGTCCATCAACTCAGCCTTCAGTCCCTTGTCGGAGAGATGACGCTTTTTCAGCTCGTCCTTCAGTTCGTTTACTTTTAGCTTTTTGACGTTGATTGAACTCATTGTGAACACCTATCGCAAATATAATACACGCGAAATTAAGAAATAAATAAACGAACGACGCTTGATTAGCTCGATGCGAAACTGCGCCTACTGCTGCCGACTGGTAAGTAGCGCTTAGCGTGTCAGTGGAGGCCGGAGGGAATGAGTCGGTAACGTCATTACCGTAATGCCAAGAATGCGGCGCAGCTTAATTTATAGCGCCATCTGTCTTCGTCACACGTAAATTTGTACACTCAGTATCCAGCTTCATTGGTACAGACCAAGGAAATTAAATAATATAGTTGTGAGAAAAAAAACATAACAAAAGGGAACATACTGGAATGACAATTGTAAAGAATTAACAGTGTTTGTATCAATTTTTGCTATAAACATTGTGCCGTTCATTCTGGTCTGCGCTCCTTGGCCACGCGGTGGCACTACAACACAAATATACAGATATAAGATGGAGAATCCTATCTTTCTCGATCTATCGAGCTATTTATTGATCTATTCTGGTCTATCCGGTTTTTGGGCTGTGCTAGGTTTTGTCTCAGGGTGAAATTTATACCCTTAAAACTGAAAAAAAAATGGATTTAAAATTGAAGCAACACAGCACAATTTAAAATTGCGATCAATTTGACCCAACTCTGGAAGTTCTTGAGTTGGTCCAATTTCCAACCTAAAATGGGTTGTTTTTGTCCCAGCTGAGTATTTTTATTGTACAACTATGTATATTATTTTTTACACTGCAACATTCAACTAAACATTTTTAGCAATAATAAGTTATCAATGACAATACTTATTCAGATATTAGACATGAAAATAAATCAACATGCGCCTCATCAGTGCTGTTGCTTGGATTAGATGACTCTTTAGCGCCGCCCTGAGGAGTTTTTGAATAGTGACACGGCGTGGAAATCCACGAGTGTTTCGCGGTGCGCTCATTCCATCTCCGTCTCCGACACTGTCGCCGTCATCCTTGCGACTCTGGCAGTGTCCTTACATTTACTCCATCTCACTCTCCATCAAAGACACTATGGGAGGAAGATTCTCGCTTTTCACGAATGGAATTGTGGAAAAATCACGTGAAAGTGTATCAAGCCTTTGTTCAGATATCTTTTTAAATATTAACAAGTTATCATGTCATATCTGACAGGAGGGAGAGAAAGATTTACTGCCTCTACAAGAGGAACGCTTTTGGTAAGTCCGCTTTTCTTACAAAACTATTTTATGGATTTTCTCCAAAATAATAATGCTTCATTTGTAGCTGTAAATGTTTCTCTGTTAGAAAACATTTGGGTGTGGTTGCAGTTGTCTACATCGATTGCTATCTAATTTGCGGCAACTAAAGCCCACATACATCCTTCTCATAATTGTTTTATTTCTCAGGACGTTAAAGTGCAGCATCACTGCGAGTCCTCCCGAGTTTGCGCAAGTATTAAAGGCAACGATTGCGTCTCCCGTCCTAACGAGCGCCCCACTCCAGAGGGTGCGGGGCTCAGGAGCGACTTGCATTGGAACATGTATCACCCCAGAGAAGAGGCGCTCCCGTCTTATAGGACTCTCCCTGGTTCCGTGGGAGAGCGCATCATGTCCTTGAGTCAAACCCTGCGCAGAAATCCTGGACTTGGGAGGCCTGAGCGAAAAGATGGATGCTGTGAAAGATGTTCAGCCACCCTTGTTGCTCTCAAGAAACAAGCTCTCAGCCTCTCCGTGCACCATCACTTCTCCTGTAAGGTTAGTAGAGCAACAAGAACAACAACAAAAACACACATGACACTCAAAAAAGGCAAGTGGACCTGAGAACTATCTAAACCTGCAGATGGCGCTGTGGCAACTTTACAGTGGAACCCACATACTTGCGGTTCATTTATTTGCAGATTTTTTTGTCCTCAAAAAAAAAAAAAATTTAGATTAATTGGTTCCAGTTTGCATAGAATCAACATAAACCAATTAATATCCACATCCTCAGCTCACACCACCAGCATCTATCATCCACACTTCAATTGACAAAGTAGACAAGTGCCATTCCTGTGCAAGTAGCTTCAAACTGGCATTAATATTTCATCTCAACATCCCTGTGTCATGTCCTCAAGTCTCCCCTTGGAGGAAAGTATTTATTTTTGTCTTCCTCAGCGGGATGGAGCAGGTTTTTAGACCGAGACCACACACTTTAGAGGCGCTGGGCTGAGGTCACGTGAAATAATCAGATAAGCCAGAAACAGCTTTATTGATTCGAGTATTCTTGCTCTATAGCATCAGTGAGTTACATCATCCTTTTATAGAAATGCAATCTGGCACAAGTGAAGCATCCTCAAGCTTTGCACTCATTGCACTCTTTCTCTACACAGCATCGAGAATTCAATACATGAAGTATATTGCTGATATATTATGGTGGATTTTTTTCTTCGTTTGATGAATTGATTGAATGGTCTCTTTATAATTGAGTGAAGCACTGTTTATTTGCATTATATTTAGTCTCTAATGCCGGCCTTAAAAAAAAGATATGAGCACCGTCTGTTGTCCACTGAGGGAATTTGGGCCAATGTCAACATGAACTTGCAGGAGCAGGATGGGTTGGACAGTTGACAAAGGGCAGGATGGATGAGAAATGATGTATGCGGTTGTGTGTGTGTGTGTGTTTGTCTGTGTGTGGTCAAGGGCAGAGCAGACGACATTAGTACATTTGATACATTAGATTGATTGACGTAGACACAGTCAGGGTTCAGGTCTAGAACTCATTATATTTTTTTGTACTTATATGAGATGATTACATGACCATGTCAAGGTCTTCTGAAGTGGTTTGCATCACTCACTTCATTTTGATACACGACTGTACAAATCCCAATTTCAATGAAGTTGGGATGTAAAATATAAATAAAAGTAGAATATAATGATTTGCAAATTATTTTCAATAGACAGTATACAGTATAAGTGAAATCCGCGAAGTACGGTCATCAACAAGAAGTACTGGGCAGGCTAACGAGTTAGCGGAAAGATGCTAATTCGTGATCGTGCCAACACGCGAAAATGGACTTCTAAAGGAATGTAAACGAATATTTGGAGCAACACTATATTGTTCTAAAGGTTAGACACATTTTTCCTCAATTTAGAAGTCATATTTTGACTTTTAAATGTTTTTTTAATTTTGAAAAAAAATCCGCGATGTAGTGAAGCCGCGATAAACGAAACGCGAAGTAGCGAGGGATCACTGTATATTGAATTTTACAACCTCCAAAAAAATAATTTCACTTTAAAACTTATCTTTTAAATGACTACTCCAGATAAGACTTTGAATGAATAACAATCCACTGTCAATTCCAATAGGACAAGAGTGACCTGTGTGCATTTCTTCAAGACAACCTACGTGTCCACAGCAGGTCCACCACAGAGTCCAGGGACAGAGGCAGGGAGCTGGGTGAATGCACCACATGTGGCACCAAGCTCAACCAGCTCAAACATGAGGCAGTGCACTTGGCTCTGAACAGAGGTCACCAGTTACCCAGCACCAGGAACGCTCCGCTACTGGGGCAAAGTAACACAAAACTCGGGGACAGATCTGCCTCACAACCTCATAGCCTAAATCACTGCCCTCAAAGCCCCAGGACACCCCGAAGTCCCAGAACGCCTCAGAGGACCCCGCAGACCCTCAGGAGAAGGCTAGGCAAGCCCCCCAATCAGGATATGGACCGCTGGGTTGAGGACCAGCACCGAGTGTCTCCTGACGGTGTCACTTTTTATCCTCACAATCAGGTACCCCGTTTAACACAAAATCAAACACCCCCTTCCTCTTAATGGGCTTCAGGGATAATGTACATCTTTATGAGTGCACGTCAGCAGAGCGGTGATTTATTGGCCCTATTTCGATGGCATGGCTGCGAACGTTGTCATAAGTACTTCTGCTAATGGAATGGAATTGGGTCATGATTTAACCTTGTTGTAAAATGGAGCCAGTCAAAAAAGCTCTTGTGATCAGTAGTAGAGGTTGTTCTATTTAGAAGGGCAAACAGTGAAATATAAATATTCATTAGCTTGATGGAAGTCGCACTTGATTCAAGGTCCCATTCGTACCAAGTCCCATAAAAAAAAAACAAAAAAATATTATGACTATCCACATTTTATTGCAACAACACACTTCTCTCAACTAACACTCCCTAATTGAATTGCACAACAATAATATTCTATCAGTGAGCACATTTCCTGAAAAAAAAAGTTGGAGCAGATCAATAGAATTTATTATTGATGGAAAGGAGATTTGAAAAGAGAGGAGTTACATAGTGGATGGCAGCAAGAAAATGGAATTGCAGAAAAAAAAAGAGGGGAAACTAATGATTGAAAAGCACTTACTGGCCACAACATTAGGAACACCCACAATAATGTTTCCAGCACTTATCGTCAAACATTTCATGATTAAAAAAAAAATCATGGTAATCATTTGGCAGGGCCTTTAAAACTAAGTACTGTTCAGGCATGTGTGCCAAGGAAACGTAATGGTGAATAAGTAAGAAGTAATTATCTTCAATTAAGGCTGCACTGCAATATTGATAGGATGTGCTAATGTGTGCTCATAGTGCATAAATCTTCACGCATATGTAAGCATTTGAATAGATAAAAGCTTCTTTTTAAATAAATACCGCCTTCAAATAACTCCTTGGTGCTCTGAGCAGTTAAGATTTAACGGTAGCCATGTACCGTATTTTCCGGACTATAAGGCGCACTTGAAAACCTACAATTTTCTCAAAAGCCGACAGTGCACCTTATAGTCCGGTGCGCCTTATATATAGACCAAATTCCTCAATTTAAACTGGCCCGAAGCATTGTGTCATGAAATCAATCATAAGTGGCCCGCTGAAGACTATGAAACATGAATCAAAAAGATCATTATTTTGTGATTATAAAGTAATTTGTTACATCTGAAGTTGAAATAAAAAAGATAAAATGGAGAATGATTTGATTTGGATTAAAAATCTGACATGATGCATTAATGGTGCGCCTTATATAAGGACAAAGTTTTAAAATGGGCCATTCATCGAAGGTGCGCCTTATAATCCAGTGCGCCTTATAGTCCGGAAAATACGATAGCTAATTTTTCTGTTCCTCTTATTGCCTCATTTTATCTTCTGAGTCACGCTTTAATTCCATCACAAATGCTTCCTAGCACTCCGTAGCTGTCATGTGACTAATGGTATACGTTTAACCCAGTGTGCCCCACTTAGACTAACACGTCATGATAGTAGTACCATTAAGAGTGGGGTGCTTGAGTGCAATTACATGTTTGGATTTGAACATACTTTTCTCTGTGGCAGGCTTCAGACAATGCCGTGTTAAGATGTACTGATATCGTACACGCCAGCAGCTCCAAGATTCCTCACCTCTCCAGGGTGGTGAACATTGCCAACACTGCTGCCATGTCCTTTTTTGCCAGGTATTAAAATACTAATAATAGAAAAATAGGACTTTTACTGCAAATGTCCCAAAAAATGCACGCTTGTGATATTCCGACAGGGCAGCAGAAAAGCTCAACCTGACGTCGAGGAGAAAAGGCCAGGCTTCCGACGCAGCTCCTGATCATCTCTCCAACAGCTTCAGGGATGTCATCCAGAAAAACCCTCCTCCTGTCCCCTCCTGCCTGCTCCAAGCTGCTATCAGAACCAAAGACTCGCCAAATGTTGGCAAGGTAATTTATATCCTTATTTAGGTTATTTGGTAACAGTTTCTTTGATTTAGTGCTATCAATTAACTAGCAATTAGCTCGCTATCTATTTAATGATAACATGGTTTCTGCCCAAAAAATTAGCATCCCTTTGGACCCAATCAATCAGCGTCAGATGGGCCCACCCAGTGTGTGTGTGGCCAAAACAACATCTATTTTTGGTTTTTGTTCTTGGCAGGAGAAGCATGGAATAAAAATCTGTGCCCTGCCCGTAAGCGCATGTTTGGTGTTTGACCTTCTTGACCTTCTTGTTTCAACGATGGCTATCAACCACTATCTACTAATTAATGTCAAATTACCTCTTGTAAATTAAATTAATGTAAATGGAATGTTTTTCTTTTACATTAGCGCCACCTACAGGACTGGAGTGTTACTGTTGCCTGTAATTTGTTTTCAACCAAATAAGTGGACTGAATATTTTTAGAATTGTTGAACAATTTGACAAAAAATGAAGGTTTGGCAAGTATTTTAACTGCATTACATTACTTATTACTATTATTTTTGTTTTAATACAATTGAAGGTTGTGATTTTGATTAATTCCTTTCCACATTGGAGTTGGGGCTCTGCACATTATAATTGTTGGTAGTGCTTTCTATATAAAAGATAATGTATAGAGACAAATAGCAATCCTGGTGCATTTTTACAAGCGCCATTCCAAACCACAAACATCTTAGCATTATTACCAGCCATATTGAATTGTAAAGACATCACAGTCAATTTGGAGGGGATCCGGTATCACCCCCCCTCCGATGCAATGGTAGGTGGCGCTAATGCCTCCATCTTATTCTCTTGTTCCTCATCCTTCTTGACCACTGGGAAAAGTTGGCCGGATCAATACCGTGACGGCCTGCTCTTCATAGACTTGGGTTGAGTCTAGAATTACATTTAAGGGCTCAGATGGAGCCTGCCCCCAGCTGCCCGAGCACTCAGCTCCATCATGCTTCTGCGTGCTAGATTTTATGCGTGTGAGAGAGAAGAAAAAAAATATTTCTGAGTTGTTAAAGTGTCTCTTGAATAATTGACGTCTCATAAATATGGTTCGACACAGGTTCAATATTGTTCGGTGGACACTTACTGCATACATTATCGAAATTATGAAGAGAGGAAAAGAAGAAATATCATGCGGCAGCATGGATTTCAAATTTTCAGTGATTGATGATGTCATTCGGGCATTATGCCGACTTCTGCACTTGACTGAATGTCCTACATAGATCATTGTCCTTTGTTTCTCTTGGCCTACAGTCACTGTAGCCCGTGAGCCATGTTAAGTGGCTGTCAGTCAGGATCGAAGCAAATTTAAGACCTTCCCGGAGACCACTGCATTAAGTAATTGATGTCACGACATGTAGAAAAACACTGGGCCAGTTTGCATCGGCTCGTGGAGCTGTGAGTGAATGCACAGATCCTTTATCTGTGCTAATGAAATTAGCTCTTGCAGAGTGAAAGCTGAATTTTGCAATTGTTTTCTTTTTGTTTGTGGATGTGTGTTTACATCTTAACAGTACAGTAATCCCTCGTTTATCACGGATAATTGGTTCCAAAAACCACCCGAGATAAGTGAAATCCATGAAGTACGGTCACCATGGGCAGGCTAAGGAGTTAGCGGAAAGATGCTAATTCGTGATCATGCTAACACGCGAAAACGGACTTTTAACGGAATGTAAACGAAAAATTGGAGCAATACTACATTATCCTATAGGTTAGACACATGTTTCCTCAATTTAGAAGTTTTATTTTGACTTTTAAATGTTTTTTTAATTTGGAAAAAAAAATCCACGATGTAGTGAAGCCGCGATAAACGAAACGCGAAGTAGCGAGGGATCACTGTACTTTTGAAACATAGTGTTCTTTTTATATGTATAAGCTCCACTTCATGGTTAGAAGAAGAACATGTAGAATGAGTCTATCATGAATTTTTAATGGTTGTAAATTTAATATGAAGATATTTTCAAAGAGCATTGCACCGATGCACAGTGTGATGGCATCAGCAGTTTCGAAAGGCTGTGATGTCGTTTTCAGAAGGATCTTAAACATGTATGTTGCAGATTAAGTTCAAGTGAATGCTTTGAGGTATTTTTATGTTCAGTGTGAAATTATTATAATCATATGTTCTCCATGTATTTTTTTTTATCACCATACGAGTGAAGATACTCACCCATCCCAATTTGTATCTTTTTGCTTCCAGCTCAAAGTTGTATTGCGAATGAACCCAACAACGAACGACGGCCAATCTCCAGTTCTCCACATCGACCCCATCAAGAAAAGAGCCATTTTATTAGAACCTGTGTGCCAAAGTCCACCACGCGCTAAGAAGACCTCCAGCAGGGATGGCAAAGATCTCCTGAAGGCTTTCCATTATGATGCTGTCTATCCTCAAGACTCCAGTCAGGTTTGGTGCCTGGTATTTTTAATTGGATTTTTTTTTCTCATTCAGCCGTCATGAAATATTTTCTGTCTGACCAGACTGAGGTGTGTGCTGGCGTCTTGGCTGATGTCATCCGCTGCGTGATGAGCGGCAGCGACGGATGTGTGCTAGGTTTGGGGTGCGCTGATGTGGGTGAGTAATCGCTCACTGCGAGGGGCCACAGGTTCAAATTTTGAAATGAGAGTGGGATGCTTTTATCTAGACTCAAGAGCCATTCATCCATCCCCCTCCCTCTTACACCTTTGTTGTCATCCATCCTTCCCTTATCACTTCAACCCCCTCTCCATTTTTGTCTGCGTCCTCAATACCCATCTCTTGCTCTCTTTGCAAAATTTTTTTTTTTTACAATAATTACAGAAAAGTGCTTCATCTTAAACTCCTCTTCAACAAAACCATTCATCTCTCATGAATGATATCGCACCAAAAAATCCACCAGTGGATCTTTTTCTTTTTTTTGGCTGAAGAGTCCCATAAACCAGAGGTTCCCAACCACCGGGCCGCGGACCGGTACCGGTCTGGGTCACTTAGTACCGGGGCGACGGGGAAAAAAAAAAAAAAAATGTATCAACGATCAATTCCTTCAGGTCTTGACTGAGGAGACATGTCATGTGACCGACACGAGTGTCTTGACCTGAACCGACGGATGTAATTGGGAGAGAATCGGCAATTTTTTAATATTTTTCAAAATAAATTCTTACTCATTTTTGCTAGCTTTACCTATCACGTGACCGGGACGAGCGTCTTAACCTGAATTAATTGATCGTCGATAAAAAACGATTTTTTTTTTTCCTGTGCGGCTTGGCGGCCCGGTACCAATTGACCCATGGACCGGTACAGGTCCGCGGACCGGGGGTTGGGGACCCCAGCCATAAACGATAGCCACTCAAGCATAAAGAACACACAAACTTACCTTTTATTGTATTTCAGGGATGCTTTGAGCGTAGAGGGGATTGTAAAGAAAATGGACTGTAAAATGTCGCTATTAAAGATATGGAGCCTTGCACTTAGCCTCGCTGAGCGTTACTGTAGAACACACACACTCACACACACACAGGGGTAAGGGGAGGGTCTCCTTGGAGCTTGCCTTTTCACATGAAGCCACTCTCCCTAAATGAGTTAGCCGGCCGATGCAGACTACTCGCGGCCCGCAGACGAGGGATATCAATCTCCTCCACAGAATCGTCTTTTGTCTGAATAACAGACAGTAGCCGGCAGTTCGACCTCTAATTGGAATAAACCAATTCTTTTATCCTCATTCAATTAATGTCTGGATGAGACAAACGGGTAAAACAGGCCTGTATATTTAATGGGATCCTGGGGGAAGGTGCGGCTGGGCATGAGTCCAGAAAAATACATGTTTTGTTTATATTATAATTTACGTATAGGTTCATTAGCTCCTGCAATTGTTAATATGATCATTTTTAAAAGGGACTTTACCTTTGAATGGCTTGTATGCAAACAGATCTCAGTCGTGCTTGCCCACCCATCAAGTGTGAAATCAAACAACCAAGTAAATTTTTAAATATTTTATCTGCCAATTTCTGAGTGAGCCGTTCCACTACATTGTAAGTTTTCCACTTGCAGTTTGCTGGTCTATGATATAAATTGTTTTTATTTTTTTTCATCTGAATTAAGTTTTGAAATGGGATATAATTAATAAAGGAAGACAAATAGTGGCGATTAACTAAATTATAGCATTTTACCAGTTGTTAACATTCACTACCATTGATGGTTATAGAAAAGGGCTATTCTATTCTATATTTATTATATTTATTATGTTTATAAGCTTTATTAGTATATTATTGACATCTATTTATTTTTTATGTATATTATATTTCTTATTATATCTACCATTTCCTTCATATGAGTAATGCTGGTTTTAAGTTGATGACACAAATTTGTAAAATATAATATGTCCTTTTATGGCATTACGCCTTGGTGTGGTATAAATTATAATACATCCACAATCCCTGTCAACCCTTGTCTCCCTCAGGCTCCTGGTCCAGCATGGTGGGGAATACTGAGAGCATCCACAAGCTCGGGCTGATTCCATGCGCCATCTCCTGGCTGTACAGTGCCATCGAGAAGCGGCGGGAGAAGACGTGGACAGATCTTACTGTGTCTGTATCTGCTGTGGAACTCTGCAGTGGAGAGGAGGATACATTGAGAGATCTATTGGGGGAGGTTGTTCCTTCTTTAGGCAGCATACAGGACAGCCCGAGACCTCACATTCGGCTCCAAGAGGACCCCATTCATGGGATACAGGTAGTAAGACCAATATGGCATTTCTAGCTGACTATAACTAGAAAAAAAAAAATTGAGATGCTAAAATTTTCCGTGTATGGCAAGGGTGTCAAACTCATTTTATATTCAGATTAAAAGTGAAGATAATTTGCAATTCTAGTAATGACACACGAATTTGATGCACAATTTGTCTTCGCGGGCCACATAAAATGATGTGGCGGGCCGTATCTGGCCCCCGGGCCTTGAGTTTGACACCTGTTTGGGTATGGGTTTGACAATATGGTTTTTCTTTGACTTACTTTCCAGCTCCGGAACCACAATCGGGTCAAAGCTCCAACTGCTGAGCGGGCTGCTTCCCTTCTGGATGTTGCCATTGCAGCACGCCGCCATAATGACTTCACCACCTTCTTGTCCCACAGCTCCATCATGTTTTTTACTCTGCACGTCCAGCCCCCTCGCACACAAGAAAGCAGCACCATTGGGAAAGGTTGTCATAAAATATTTAGCTAGCATGTGAGCATAGGCAAATTAGATAGCTCAGTATTAAGTATTTTCTAGCTAACCCTAAATTGCAGTTAATAAAGAGCTCATGATTTACATTTTATGAATTTTTGCTTTAGGTTCACGCGGCTCGACCAAGTTGACCATGATTGATGTCTGTAGTGGTATGAGGGGCGGGGTTGGATATGTCCGAAATAAACCTCCGCATTCCGACCTGGGCCCTGTTGTTTTGTCGCTACTAAGTGGACATAAAACCATCCCCAAAAAGTAAGTAATTTAAAAAAAATTCTTACAGTATAACTGTCAAAGAGAAGATATCAATCGATTATTTTTATGTGGCTGAAGTAATATTATATTAGTAATATTTTGTTGTTTGTGTCTGCGCAGGGGAAGTAAGTTAACCATGCTTCTTCGGGAGTCCTTGAGTCATGCTAACTGCCACACCACAGTCATTGCTCAGGTTGCTAATTCATTGGCGCAGCTACACGAAACCACCTCCATCATCCAGCTGGCTTCTCGCATCCGCAGGACACAGAAGAGGACAAAGGTATTATTTGTTATAAATTAATTAACTCATTTTGAGGTGCTGTTTTTGCTCATTTTGATGGTCGTTCGTATCGTATCAAAAAATATATATATATACCGTATTTTACGGACTATAAGGCGCACTGGACTATAAGGCGCACTTTAGATGAATGGCCCATTTTAAAACTTTGTCCTTATATAAGGCGCACCAGACTATAAGGCGCACCATGAATGTATCATGTCAGATTTTTAATCCAAATGAAATCATTCTCCATTTTATCTTTTTTATTTCAACTTCAGACGCAACAAATTACTTTATAGTCACAAAATAATGATCCATAGTCTTTTTGATTCATGATTCATAGTTTTCAGCGGGCCACTTATGATTGATTTCAAGACACAATGCTTTGGGCCAGTTTAAATTTAGGAATTTGGTCCATATATAAGGCGCACCGGACTATAAGGCACACTTTTGAGAAAATTTTAGGTTTTTAGGTGCGCCTTATAGTCCGGAAAATACGGTATATATATTTGATGGAGTCCAATCCAATACTAAAATTAAACAAAATCTTGACTCCACAGCAATCCAATTCATGCTCACCCAGCGGCAGGAGTTTGACAAGACAAAAGAGAGGCCCTCCATCTTTTTCCCTGCGAGCTTTCCACTCCACAGACGAGGTTGATGTTGATGTGCAACATTTTCGTCTCCGCGGAGAGCTCGATGAACGCTCCAGTAGTGACCAATCCTGTGATACAGTCATCCAAATAGACTCTGATGGATTGATTCAGCCTAGAGTTACCCCAAGGTTAGCAAAACCCGAGTTTGTGCCCATCATACCTTCCTTACATCCAAACAAGGCTGATATGGAAGACCCGGAGTTTACCGCTTTGCTGCAAGAGCTGCTGAAAATTCCTAAACTTCACGGAGAGAGCAAGAAAGATGACACTCAAGGGCAGGCTGAAATTCTGAAAGCAGAAATGAAGAAGCCGGAGAGGGACTGTCTTAAATGTGACACGTTCGCCGAGCTTCAGGAGCGCTTGGGCTGCATCGACGGGGAAGAAACGATGGATTTGCTCAAGTCCTCGTCAAAAATCCCTCCTGTTAGCAATATCGCACCAAAACCACAATCCCAGAAAGAGAAAGAAACACCACAAATGTTGAAACAGGGGCAAGGCTGCAGTCAGACGTTGGGTCGGGAAAAACAAACTGATGCGGCCTTCAACGCGGATAATTTTCAGAGAGAGGACTCTGGTCTTTACGATTGCGAGGAGTGCAGCGCAACCAGTTCCGGCGAGGAGCCGTTGAATCAAACTCTCAATCGAAACAAAACTTGTCGCTATCAGTTGCCAAAAACTGGAGCTAGTCAGCCTGCTGAAACACAACCCCAATTTGTAGATACCAAACCTCAACCTACTAACAATTCCCCTCAACCTACACAGAGACAAGAAAGTCATGGATCAGCTGATTGGTTCAAATCAGACAAAAGAACTTCACCAGTTGGAAAGAGTCTACCTGCATCTCCTCCTTCTCCTCCCTGCACCTCTTCAAAACCTTTACCGAGCAGTTCTCAACTTCAGGACATCCCGTCTAACGAGCCCAAAAAGGACGCTAAGGAAATGACGGCAACTATCACCGTAACCGTTCAACAACCGCTGGATTTAAAAGGTCAAGATGAACTTGTCTTCTCTATGGTGGAGGAGGTGACCATTAGCAGCACACTGGACAGCGGGAGGACGGGAGGGAACATTATTTGTATTAAAGATACTGCCCAGTCAACATCACGCATTCAAGGTTCTGCAGGCTCCCATCCGATCCAGATTATAAGGAACATAACAGAAGATTCTGCAGGAGCAAGTCAGACAAATGTCACTTTTGTTCATCCAGCAGGTCCGGCGACTGATTTTGAAAAATTACGGTATCCTTCAAGAGAAAGATCTCTACCTTCATTCATAAACCCCATGCTGATAAATGCTGATTCAGATGATGTAAAAGAAACACAAAGAACTGAATCTACAATAAAATCTGCTTCAGAGACTCACCTAATAAATTCAAACAAGATAAGTAACCCAAGTCAGATCCAATCTCACACAATGATCATGGAAAATGCATCTTCTCATAACAACATAGAGGAAAACAAAATTTGCGGCGACAGGATCAAAAATACAGACAAAAGCTACCATGGAGACTGGGAGCATGTTTACTCCACGAATCCTCCAAAGACCTTCTCGGGGGATGAACCCGCTCTCAGACGTTTTGGGAATACCCGGCTAATTGGTGTTTCCTTAGGTTGCTTAGAAACGCGTGGCGAGTCCTTCAATACGGGTAGTCTGCCTCGAAGCTGGCTAAATGCCAACCAGCAGCAAAGCCACCATCATATGGCAGATGCTTGTAGAGACCCAAGGGGGGTGACATCATCCACTCCGTGTAGCCCGGGGGTGACCCTAGAGAGGAGGCGTGGCAAGCAGTCTTCCCCGGTGAACCTCCACAAAGCCTCCTCGTTGAAATATGAAACAGACTACAAGCAAGAGACGAGGAGACCTCTCAGAAAGGGATCATTATTTGAGACCTCAAAAGTAGGTATGAAACATGATCATGTGTCTGGGAGGATGATGTCACC
Organism: Syngnathus floridae; assembly: GCF_059516105.1. Classification (NCBI taxonomy): domain Eukaryota; kingdom Metazoa; phylum Chordata; class Actinopteri; order Syngnathiformes; family Syngnathidae; genus Syngnathus; species Syngnathus floridae. The sequence continues at coordinate 4,493,570 of NC_142431.1, forward strand.
CTTGGAGGAGAGTGGCAGACTTTTTAGCGCCAAACTGGATCAGTTGGCGGGGAAATCCCAGGGGAAGAGCACATGTGACTTTGAAAGGGGAAAGGCGATCTCCAAGAAAAGTTCTGATGGGTCCGGCAAAGGTGCTCACAAAGGAAAGAGCATTCCTGGTTCTACAATACCAAGAGCAAGCAGAAGCTCCAGAAAGACTCGCCAGACTAGTCAGAGTAATACTTATGAAACTGCAAACCAATCCAAGCCAACACATTCAAAGCTGTCTGCTGTCGGGAAACTTAAAATGGTTTGTCCCAAAGTCCGACGCCTGTCCGCCCCCAGCATCAAGAACCTCAGTCTGCCTCGTAAAGGCCCGCAGCAGTCCATCAACCGGAGCGCTAGTCTTTCCCCGGACAGCAAAACCTTTGAGAGGACTTCATCATTTCGTTCCTCTTCTCCTTCACCCGCCATCAGCCGGACACCAAGTCAAAGCTCCACATGCTCATCCACAAAATCTGCCATCCAGGGCCTCACCAACGGACGCATTTCGGACTTCTTCAAGGAAAGACCCGCCAGTCCCGCTTCATCGGGATTGGACCCAATGGGGTCATTTCCTTCTCCTTACAACCAAGTCACTTCTCCTCGGACACCTCCTCACATGAGTGGACATGCGAGCGACACCACGAGCGTGCTCAGTGGAGATTTGCCGCCAGCTATGGGGAAAACGTCGCTGTATTTTTCAAACAGGAACAGTGCCATGAGCAGTGGTTATGATAGTTTGGTGAGGGACAGCGAAGCCACAGCCAGCAGCATATCTAACAGAGATTCTGTGAGCGACAGGAGCGGGTCCCTCCTCGGAGAGACTCACAGTAGTAGATCATCTCGGCCGAGAGGCAACACAGGTACAACTAATGTATTAGAAATGACTAATGAAGGCAACATGCAAAAGTATTAGGACACCTGGGAATGGACAGTGGCAGGGAGAAAAAAAGGGAGTGACAGAAATTCAAAATGTTCCAAAAATTTATAAAATGTATATTTATTTAGAATTTATAGAACAAATTATTTGGGGTAAAGGTGATTATTGTTTTTCAAAATAAACCTAGACTCCTGTTAAAGAGACACATTTCATTTTTCAAATTACCGTATTTTCCGGACTATAAGGCGCACCTTCAATGAATGGCCCATTTTAAAACTTTGCCCTTATATAACGCGCACCAGACTATAAGGTGCACCATTAATGCATCATGTCAGATTTTCAATCCAAATCAAATCAAATCATTCTCCATTTTATCTTTTTTATTTCAACTTCAGATGCAACAAATGACTTTATAATCACAAAATAATGATCCATAGTCTTTTTGATTGATGATTCATAGTCTTCAGCCGGCCACTTATGATTGATTTCATGACACAATGCTTCGGGCCAGTTTAAATTTAGGAATTTGGTCCATATATAAGGCGTACCGGACTATAAGGCGCACTGAGAAAATTTTAGGTTTTTAGGTGTGCCTTATAGTCCAGAAAATACGGTACAGGATATTTTTCAACCAATGCCAAATGCCAGCTTCATCTGAAAGTCAAGGATGGAAAATTTTAAAATAACAATGCCTTTACACATAATTTTCTGTTGCCTATTGTTGTCTATAGGACAAAAAAATGGATGGAAAATTTGACAGATATGGCCTAACTGTTAAATGTGCCTAAAGAAAACTCATGAAAGTTTTATAGAAATTATCCTAAAAGACTGTAGACATTTTTAATGAATAGCGGTGATGTCAATTGGAGATGACATGTCTGTGGAATGCCGTCAGATCATGTACACTTAGTGGTGAGGAAAGCCTTACAGTGCCAGAAGTCATATTATTAATACATGAAGCCAACCGTTCATTCAGCATTGGAAATTAAATGTAAAAACAGGTTGGTTCAGAAAATAATAAGGAGTGATTCCATCCCACCAGGTTTCAAAAATTGACAGAAAAGTCAATGAAAACACTTAAGCATCTTTCTCATATTAGATTTATTTCTGTTTGTAGGCACTCACTTTCGTCATCTTTCCAATGACGCAACCCCAGCCGCAAGACAATCATCTAATAGCCTGCAATCTCGCTGGGCGGATCATGGAATCCCTGAAAACTACAAAATATACGAGATTGACAAAGTGCAACAGATGCAGAAAAGAGGTATTCGCTATCAAATGCTAAATGAAATATATTGTTAATATTTTACGTGATATATTTGCCTTTTTGCTTATTTGTACCTGATGGTTATTTGGGATTTACCTTTTTTTTTTTTACACTAAAACAAACAAACCCTAATATCCTAGAAAATAAATAAATAAATAAAATAATACAAAAAAATAATTGAAAAAATATATATATAAATATATGAATATGGAGTATGAAAAACAGTGCTTGACAGATAATTTCATTATCAGAAAATCCCATTTGCAGTTCCCCTAAAAAAAAAAAAGCCCAACTAGCCATGCATAAGTAAATATTAAATAAAAGATGGCCACCTTGCATCGCGAGTCGAAATGTGCTCCGAAGCACAATCTGCTGCACATGGTGACGTTACGTCCCCATGACGAGCCGTCTGGCCCCCATGAGACCCCTCCGTGCCTCTACCACACTCAAACGTTGCTTCTTGATGCAATTTTAATGACCACATTGGGGGCTGGGAGGGGGAATTGGGTCAAAGGAACAAAGAATTAAACTCAACATGTTGGGGGGAAGAGTTGTAATTTAATTTTGTACTGTATATTGTATTTGCGTAAAAAAAAAGGAATACCCGTGTAGTACATAATCATAATAAGCATCATTTGATTTTGTGGCTTAGAGACATTAGGGGTTGTGTTTCGGTTCCCAGTGGACCTCATCTGCTGTCTTTAGTGGGCAGAGTGGAGGGGGTTAGTCTTGTTCTCAAGTGTAAAGTGTGTGTGTGTGTGTTTGGGTGGGTCGGACTTGCTGACCTACTTACACACAAACAGTTCTTAAGGGTCTTGGGGCTAATGATCGAATCAGAAAAAAAATTATCTTATGCAACTGTTTGCATTTTCAGGGACTCACATGCTCCAGCGGCAAGCGGCGGTGTTCGGAGCTCATACGGTAGATGATCACAGACGTCGGAGCCCGGTCCAACAAATTGAGCAGAGATCTGGAACGGGTCGGGCAGAATCTCGAGCTGGAGCACACCATACAGAACCGAGACTGTGAGTGATTGGATTTTAATGGGAGATTTGATTTATTTTGGAAAATCACAATGTATGGAGAAGCAGTATAGGGAATGAATGGTTGATCATACTTTACCGATTTTACACTGTCCTGCAGCCGACCTTTGCCAGAGTTTCAAGGTGGACTCCGTGGAGCCCCTGGAGGACCTTGAAGGGATGACACGATGGTTGGTGAAGAGGGAGAAGATGGCGGCCTTTTTGGATGGCAGCTCACGATAGGAACTGGAAACTACATGTATGATAACGACACTTTTTTTTTGTAGATTATCACTTATTGATTAAACACATGTCACCTTAAAGTTTGTTTTTGTTTCGTCAGAAATTGTAATATTGTATATGCCTGTAAATGGAAGCAAAAAATAAGGGACTTCTATGCTCTTACAATGGAAGAACTTTCTTCTTTTTTTAAAAACGGTCTTTTCAGCAGTTATTTATTTCTTGGGCTGAGATACTGTATATATGATGTATATATGGTTTATCATGAACTGTATATTTTAAAGTTGTTGGTCTACTTGGTCATTTCATGTTCTTATTCAAGCGTATTTGTGAATTTGCATTTTTATTCCAATATCACTTTTGCTTTTCTTCACCACTGAATGTGTGTTGTTTCTTTCTACCTGTTTACCAATTTGCCTTATTTAGAGAGACAAAACCACTGAAACACACTGGAACTGTAGCTGAAATGAATTTGTGTCCTAGTCTGATGAAAAAAAATGTGTTAGCTTTTTAAAACGTTTTCATTTCGTCAATAATAGGTTTGCGCTTTTCTGTGACTCTCCTGTTTACTGTTTAAAGGAAAATTCCCGATGACTTGTACTGTATATACTTTTTGGTGCTGAACAACATTGAAATAAAATTGTTAGTCTTTCGAAACTAAGGTAGAAAAATGTTTCTAAAATTTAAGTCCTACATAGATCGAGGAAGCCTGAGAAGACTCAATAATATCGAATAAAATTAGCATTTTATTGTAATAATGAATTATAGGTACATGTACATTGCTGTCATTTTTATGATATTGCAAATTTTGTTCATATTTTATTGTGCTTATATCAATTGATTTTATTTTGAAGGATCTTGAAAACGGAAATAGTCATAAATCGGTAAAAACTGACCTAAGCAATTGACGTTCTAACAAAAGTAGCGCAAAGCCTTTAGGCCAGAGGTGTCAAACTCAAGGCCCGGGGGCCAGATACGGCCCACCACATCATTTTATGTGGCCCGCGAAGACATATTGTGCATCAAATTGCAAATTGTCTTCACTTTAATATATATTTTTTAAAATATCTGACCAGTTTTTACTCGTCTGATTTGAAAACGAATTATATGTCAGTTTGTTTTGTAGCTTTTACTGTATATAATATGAGGTGCTCATACATTTATTTGGGTTGACAGTCATAATGGCACTCCGAAAGAAGCTATGACGACAATGCGGCCCGCAAAAAATATAAAAACCCATGCTTTAGGTGGTACAAATTTTTATTCCCTCTTGTACACACTCAAACATGAATGAATGGATAATACAAGTCAAGTTAACAAAATGCAGAATGGACACAAAACTCAACTTGTTATTGTGCAAGATTCCTGGTAATCTGACGCACACTACACCGGATTAAGTCATCATATGACTCTCCATTTTTTACGTAACCTCTGACACACAGCACGACTTCACTTCTCTGCCAGAAGATGGCAGTCTCGGTCATATGTGTGACTTAAAATAAATACATTTCAATCGCATGAAGGGAATCCAGTAATGAGACGAGGCTGCAAATTCCCCGGATGGAAGGGTAAACAAGATGAGCGTGGAGGAGAGTCGACAAGGCTGATGTGCACCTGCATCTATAAAAACAAGCGTCCGAGACGTGCGTTTCCTTTCGGGGGGAGAAGAAGATGTGCAAGCACACATAAACATCATGCAGAGGTGAGTAGACTATCTTCATCCTACCCAGATGTGGCATTAAAGTTATATAAGATCGCGTACATTTGGGTTAGAGGGATGTCATGCTACATAAGGAAACGACGGAGAGGGGGAAGAGTCTTTATTTTGCACCTATTTGATAAAGATCGCATTTTATGGATAATTTAAGCGTGGAAATTATTGAGCGGCAAAATTTTAAACTTGTTTTTTAATGTATGTAGCTAAATCACATGACAGGCTCCAATTAAAACCAAAAAACAAAACACATTTATAATGTATACAGCATTAGGGCGTACTAAATAGTCTTCAAGTTGAAGTAAATTTCCGGAAACGTCAAAGATATCAATCTACATTGCATGGTAAAATCTGTATTGTGCAAGGTTTTATAGATAAAAGTAAAAAAAATCCTGAAATGCTTGAAAAAAAATATTATTTTTAAATATTATTATTAATATTATTATTAAATAATATTTTTTAAATCAACATAAAAAATATGTTCGAGCCATCAATGTGTGAATGCAAAACCGCTGCCTCATTTTTTCATTTCAACTCTGAGATCCTTTTAGTGTATTGCAACAATTTAGTTATGCTTTTGACAGATGCTTTTAATAGGCTTAAGTGAAAAATATGAACAATTTTAATGAAATTTAAAAACAACAAAAAAGGACGTTTGAAGACATCAAAATGTCTGTTTTCATGGGGAAAGGCATATTAAACCAAGACCTTTAGTAACGAAGCCCGGGGTGCACAAAGTATGGACCGGGGTCTACATAAGGCCCGCTTCGTCTTTAATCCGGACCGCACAGCATTTGCATTGTCAAGAATTTTGCTGTTTCTCCCTTAAATATGGTATAATTAAGCAATTTTTCCTTAAATTGGTGAATCTTTTAATTAATTGATAAATCTATTGTAGGTGGGAATAGAAGTGTGAATGGATGTGTAAACCCAAATGGTTGAACGACCTTACGTGCATGTTTTTATAATGTGGTAGGATATTTGTTTTGCTCCTTGAATCTCCATATGAGTCATTCCTTGCTCCCAGCGTTCCTATCTCTTTCCATGTTGTAAAATTTACAGTGTCCCAATGCTGAATAAATATTGTGAGAACATTGTCGCACAAGCACAAAACATCATTTGCGATACATGTAATTAATTTACCCCATGTCAGCTCTGACCTATTCATTCTCCACTAATGCTAAGAGACAGGAAGTTGACGTTGGTGTTGACAAGCTTTTAGCATTTAAAATGGCAGCAGGCTTTGTGATTTCCTTCCTCCCTAACAGATGGGTGCAGGTGATTAGCTGGGATGAGCAAAAAACAATGGATGCTGTAAGTTATATAATGAGTTATCTTTTTCCACTTTTGTGCAAAATTTGGTCAGAATAATTTGGTGACCTGGTTTAATTTAATTTTGGAATTTATGCAGTTTGTGGATTAGAAGCAATAGTCTTCTAAAACTGCAGATGATTGAAAAATCAACTGATGGAAGGATGTAAATTTGCTGTCCATGTTCTCAAGGTAAAAAAGTTATAATAATATTTGTTGTCTCTTTGAATCCAGATTGGAGAAAGCCAGCGGATGAATCTGCTTTTACATCCAAGCCCTGCGTAATAAAAGACGTTGCCCATCTCCCCCTGCTTGGCCATCGAAGTACTGAGACCTTTTCTGTTCTCGTCAAAACGAGACCAAGGAAGGACAAACTAATCCAGAGACGATTACTGAAGAAAAATCCATGAAAGAAAAACTGGCTGAGGTGACGGAGGTGATGGGTAATAACAACAGTGAGCCGCCTAATGGTCCAGACATTGCAACTCATCAGGATGATGATGACATGGGCATCAGCAGTGTCACAGGTATTATAATTATATAACTTTTTGTTGTTTTGATTCAAATAGTCCACATGGAGGGCCTCAACACCTGACACCTGACTCTTATGTAATCGTTAATCTTCTGTGGTCTTTAATATCATAAATCATACACGCAAATAAATTAACTTGAACATTCCCAGATTTTGCGGGGGGAAATCTCACCTTAAAGCATGATCTGATATAAACATAGGGCTTTGGCGCTGTCTCCTGGCATCTTGAGTTGAAGAGCTTTATTAGTTGTAAATTTCCACATTTTAGGGTGGTTTTGCAAGGGAGTACTGATTTTTTATATTTCTAACCCTAACCCATCACATTTACTTACCCGATAATTTTGTCAAAATTAGTGCTACATACATGAATTAATTATTATGGCTGATATCTTGGACAGTAAAATCAATGCTTATTCACAAAGTAGCCCCCAGAGACTGTTTCTCATTTATGAACCAACTCAAGTGAAACATATTTGATAGACAAAGTGAAACACGTCATTCTGCAAAGACCTTCTGGTTAGAAGCATCATCATCATCATCATGCTTCCTCCTCTGAGCGTGCTCTAGGCAACCAGAGCATTAAGATGAGCAGGATGATAGTAAGCCCTGGAAAAATACTTTTTGTGTTCAGTATGTCTGTAATAGCAGCAACTTTTTTTTTTTTGTTACATAAATCCATCTTGCATGCAATTAAAAACAACATACCTCAAAATGTCATTGAATATTTCACGCTGTAGTTAAATCAAGCATTCTAATTTCACCTCCCAGCTAAAGTTCATCATTCATCATTGTGACTCATACTTTAATACGAGCGCATCATCACGTTGTGACACTTTCCACGAGGGGCATTTTTGCTTAAGCGCACCTTCATCACGCTGACATCACGGATGACATCACCGGGTTTATTTTCCTGCATTGACATTGCTTCGGTCGGGAAACATGCAAGGCTTCACGTAAATAATCGGACATGAGAAACAGCAGGTGAGTTTCCTAGGTGTTTTGTTTGTTTTCTGGTATGTTTCCAGGAAGCGTCTCCAGATATGGAGCGTCGAGCCTCAGCCCAGAGCTGCTGGCCTCTCTGCAGTCTCTTGGAGAAAATACTGACTACACACTACTGCCACACTCGCTACACCAGGTGGGTGTTTGTGTGGAAAGAGGGTATTTTTTTTTTCCTCCTCTAATCCTTTGGGGGAATATCCTTTTACTAAGGGAGACCAAACACGCATCTGGTGACACGAGCACACCACTTCCCTCACTTCATTCAGTCCACTAAAGTTCACAAAAACAACATCCTGCATGCTAGTGATTTACTGATTGTGTTTTGATTGTGTTGTTTTATGCCTGTAGTTGTGATCAATGTAGATACGATAATGTGTAATATTGATATTTTTGGGGGAAAATGTTGATTTGGCATCTTTCGAATTTTTGCCATTCAGTTTGCACTTGTGTTTAAAAAGATTATGGATGGGCGAGTACCGATACCAAAGTCTCAGTACCGATACTAGCCGTATTTCAGGATATCAATTGTCGCAATGGTGGTTGATACCAGTATTGGCCAGTTTTACGAATTAGAAATTAATAGATAATTGCTATATGTGGAGTTTTAAGGAAAATTGCTGTATTGGAATATATAAGTCTTTGTTTTTTTGGAGGGGGTTATGTATCAAAAGTATTAATGGTATCGGCATTCGGTATCGGTTACTGCTCTCACACTGGTATTGTACATTCCTAAAAAATATTAATATGCTGTGATTTTATGTTGTTTTATAGAAAATGTTTGATTTCTATCCAAATGAATTATAATTTAATGACTGGTAAAATTTGGGTCCTAATGGTGAGACCAGTTGAGAATCCCTGCTCCAGTTGACATGTTAGAATAAAAAAAAAAAAAAAAGAAATTGAATGTGTGCGATATAAGTAGTTGCACGTGACTTTCAATTTCACATGCTCTGTCTCACTACCGTCATCTCTGAAGGAATGGAGTGCTTTTCACATCAAATCATCTTCTCTTGGCTGAGCAGCTTAATTTGACAAGCTCCGCTGTGCTCACTCACGTGGATTTAAAGTTTTTTTTTCCTCCAATGACTCGAGGGTATACACCTTTATTGTACGTTAAACATGTTTTTCGTCACAGATCGCAGAAGCCTGCTCACTCCAAGAGGACTGTATCCTTTTTAGAGAAACTGGTCAAATATAAAAAAAAAAAGATATAAAAAGTGAAGACAATTTGCAATTCTAGTAATGACACGAATTTGATGCACAATTTGTTTTCGCGGGCCACATAAAAGTTGTTTGGAACGTCCTTAACCGGTGATGTCACCAGACCAGTTGGCCATCCAGCTTCTCCAGCTAGAGAAGCTCTACCATGAGCGTGTGCTTTTTAACCTCACTGTCCTGCAGGAGAACTGGGGTACTGCAACTCTATCTACTTTTCAACTTATTGGTGAGAATATAGATTTTTTTTTGTACTTGCAGAGAGCCAATGTAAAGAGAAGGAGGCTGACAAGTGCTTGCCTGCTGAAACAGACAACATTGGTCAGAAACACATTGAGACGCTGAGACACATCTGTGGGACACACCTCAAGTGAGTCATCACTGGATCGCTCATAGAATCACTTGCAAATGTTATTGGGAACCTTTCTGTTATTAGTCACTGATTGTTTTGTGGCATAGGTGTCAAACTCAAGGCTCGGGGGCCAGATACAGCCCGCCACATCATTTTATGTGGCCCGTGAAGACAAATTTTGCATCAACTTTGTGTCATTACTAAAATTACAAATTGTCTTTTTAAAAATACTTTTTATTGATAGCAATTTTTATTACCATTTATCTTTTTATTTGAACACATTTTACTTTGTTATTCATCAGTTTGTTGTATAGCCTATAGAAGACGTTGACAGTCATAATGGCCCTCTAAGAGAAACTGACTACAACGTGACAAAAATGAATTTGACACCCCTGCCCTAAGATGGCTCATGATACTGTCCAAGCAGGACCGACCATATGATGCCAGATGGGCCACGTCTTTTCGGCCCACAATCAAGAAGGCATTGGGCTTCTTATCTTTACTCGGGTTTCTACATTTATTAATAATGACATAATAGGTGGCCACCCAACCACTAGTGTATGCAGGCTCCCTCAGGTAGTACACAAAAAAATCACTGCCCATACTGTTCAGTTGTGTTTAACTTTTTAGTCCAATACATTTGCAATAAACTTTTTTTTTCCTAAACTGACTGATAAAGACATCACAGGTCTGTATGCCAGACATAGTTGTTTACCGCGCCACTCTGGTATGTGACTAACTCACAGCCTTTGGGTGCAGGTGGATCAGCTTCAGCAGAGAAAGCCACTTCCCGCTTTGAAAGCTCACAATCTTATTGCTTTTCTTCATATTTTGGTTATGTCAGCTCATGTTGGTTTTTCATGCCTGTCTTTCATGGTTCGATCGCTTTGTTTGGACTAAGACCATCCCTTGGTGAGGATAGAACGCTAATCGACGTAACAAGACAAAGCAAGAAAGAGACGCCCCATCAGGGAAAAGGTAAATGCAACTATTTCTGTTGTTGACAAAGACACAACTAAAGGCCGTTATTGTTGAAAAAATGTGTTTAGCTATTTTATATATATTTTGTAACATTATAGAGCTGATAAAAATGTGGTGGACCTTTTATAAATCATTAAGTTTTGCCTTGGGTCATATGTGGTAAATGGAGTGCACTTTATCTAGATGACCAAAATAAAAATCAAATTAAAGATATCACTCATCAAATAAAAATTCGCTTGACCTTTAAATATGGAGTAGGCATAAATAACAATTTGTAAAGACCTCGAGCAAAAAAGAATGCAAGGCACTGTATCATTAGAATACTTTTTAGTTGTAAGGATTTTTTTTTCCCTTAGGGAGGCCGTGGGTGTGCGAAGAATATCACAGGGAGTCTGTAAAACAACAGAAATTTTTGCAAATTCCCCAAATTCTTAAAAAAATGATAATGAAGATTCTGAAAGTCGATTATCTGGCCTGGCACCTTATTTCAGAAGGAGCCAGTGCCCCCGTGCCCCCCTTCTAGCTCTGCCTGTGATTATAATTAGTTTGTAAAAACTGTTCTTATAATGGATCTCATTCGATTTTGTAAGTGAAGTTAACTACAATAAATCAGCCTTACCATATATTCTTTAATGTTTGTTAACAGCAAGCAACCCCGAAATAACAAATGAAGATGACAAAGAAGCAGGAAAAATGATCTCCAAGTCAAATCATCCTAACCATCATAAACCTGGAATATGCGAAGAGACGCTTGAGGAAATGAAAGAAGAGGACGAGGAAGAGCAGGACGTGAAGGTGGAGTGGCCAGCAGGAGTTCCGCAGGCATCAGACACAGACCTGGCAAAACTTTGCCATGTAGATGGGGTAGGAAAGATCACCTTCTGTCTGTCCTTCTCGCCATTCCTTTACTCATGCATGGAATTATTCCTGCACATCACAGCCTGCAGCAGTAAAGCGTTTGCTGAAGACACTCCCTTTGTGATATCATACTCGATTAAATTTCCCGAGGAAATCGGCTGTTTCGAATGAGCACTTGCACTTCAGGCTGAACACGGTGTTGTTATATAACCCACTAGAGCTTTGGCTGGGTGGAGCCCGGGGGTAGCCATGCTGAATTACAACCGAACACTCTTTCAAAGAACCACATTCTAAAACAGGTTCTTTGCTGTGTGATAAATAGTGCGCTTTATTCTGAAATATTTAACCCTAACCAAAAGTTTTTATGAGTTGATCCTTTGCATGAGGAGTATAATTGGCTTGTGGTTAAGGTCAGCGGATAATGCATGTATATAATGTGTGCTGTAGATGGGGTCAGGTTTTTTGTCGGTGTTGAGTATCAAAGCCCTCCTGAAAGTCACTTTTACTGCCCCCTAACGACAAAAAGTCGAACTACATGTACACGATGATGATTATGAAATTAATCATTTGAATATGTAGCTTAGTAAATTGGAAGTGTAGTTAAACAAAAAACATTTTTAAGTAAATTGAGTGCAGTCATAGCATTTGATATATTTTCATTTAATCTTTAAGAACAGTTTGTTTTTAAACTTTTATTTGGGAACAATTTATTTTTTATTTCATAGGTTAGCTGCTGCAGCCGATGTTTGAATGTAAACAAAAAAGTGCAAAAAAACATTTTCAGTTATGCTGCAATGCAAAATTAATTTGATTATCTTATGTTTCAAATTTAGAGTCTGTCCTCCGATGGTCTGGTTTCTATTCTGAAGAGGAGGAGAGCATCCCTGGATGGACTGCCACCCCCTGGCAACATAGACAACAAGATGAACTGCAAACGCAAAGTTCGCTTTATTGAGCCGCAAGATGGCATGGACCAAGGTTGGATTCTGAAACGCATCAAGTTAATTCAAATAGTAGACTTTTTTAATTTCAGCGGAAGAATTGGAATGTTATGTTATGGCTAAATCAGTCACCTGCCCTTAATCCGATTGCATTTCAAAATATTTTTTATAACGAAATGTTTTTGGGTGACTGTAACAGATGAATGAAATGAATTTGAATGGATACTAGCAATATTGATTTATTTTACAGTACAAGTTGAATTACAATTAATCAAATGAAATTCATGTAGTTTGGACACCCACATCTGCTTTACATCTTCACTGCAGATGAAGTGGGTGGAGACTCCTGCTTGATCCTGCTTCTGCTGTGTCTAGTTACCGTGGTGATCAGCGTAGGTGGGACGGCGCTCTACTGCTCCTTGGTGGACAAGTCGTCCAATATTTGCACCGACTTCACTCTGAACATGGACTTCTACGTGACCAACGTGTGGAGTTTCTTCCAAGGTTTCCGACATTGGCTGCCTCACGGAACATAAGAGCCATCGTGTGAAGTCTGAAACAGTTCTCGGTCAAAGTCACAGACAGGGTGACATTTGTGATTTTAGCATGACTTGGAAATTAAGTTTTAATCTCCAAGAAACACCCAAATATAAAATGTTTTAAGTCAGAAGATGATAGTCAACGTTTGCTTGTGTGGATCGTTTATCCTAGGCAAAATCTTTACCTCAGAAGGGTTCTTGCTACTTTCACTTGTGTCCATATTTTAACATAAATAATCGTTACCCTCATTCGTATCACTTTGTGGCTTTTTTTAGTTAGATTTTCCAATTACTCCTGATTGTTTCCATTATGATTGCAGCTGCATTGATACATGGAATTTATCATATGTACGCTTGCATGTGTTTGTGTTTTTTGAAACAGTCGATAATATTTGTTTAGAAGCCATTTAGTTTAAATCCATCCACACATTCACCCAAAACCGCTAAACTGGAGTTAAGTGGCGGCTTCAGCAGGGAAGCCCAGTCTTCCCAGTCCCCAGTCAATCCTTCCTACTGTTCCGGAGGGATCTCAAGGCGTTCCCTGTCATGTCCAGGCCCTCCTTCCGGTTGGACATGCAAACGTCCAGGAAGCATCCTAATAAAATGCACGAGCCACTCCCATCTGCTCAATGTGGAGGAGCAATGGCTTGACTCTGAATCCTTTGTGGGTGACCCAACTTCTCACCCTATCCCTGAAGGAGAGCCCAGGCACCCTGCAGAGGAAACTAATATCTGCCCCTTGACTGTATACCCGTCTTATTAAATATGGAAAAGTGGAAAGTCGCTTGACATGCCCCAACTGTTTTACATTCAAAATCAGATCTAATAGAAAATAGAGTTGGTATCCTTGTTATCTCAATTTTGCAGTAGCATGGTTGGGAAAAACATTGGAATAATGTTAACTATTCATACTCCTTTTATATTGAAACAGAATTTTTTGGGGGTATGAGTAAAATTAATGTGTTTCACAGCTAAAAATATGTAACACTGTGAGGTTCAATATTATTATATTGATAAATAAAGGGAATAAATAAATCATCAGCTCATTATCTTTATGTGTTTGTGTGAATGGGTGATTGAGAGAATTTTAACTTTGTGCACTTGTTCTGTTTCCAGCTTGGGTCCATTGACACATCCAATATGGCGGACGTGATAACGTTAAGCAGAAAGTAACCAACAAAGTATTTGGTGAAGTGAATGAAATGCTTTGAATATATTATATTTATTTATTTTTATAAATTAAGGAAATTATGAAGAAGGTCTTGTGGAGGTCAAAATGTGTTGTGATAAACGAAATAACGAAACCACAATTATATATCGGAATCAGTCGCCTTCATTCTAGGCCGGAAATGGGAAAATCCGTGTGGGATAATTCCGACGTCCGACCTTCCATTAATGGAGCATATCCATGTTTGACGTCTCAGACTGCAATGGCATGGAGAAGTTAATTACTATAATTTAAAAAATATTTTTTAGCACATTTATTTCACTAGTATGTGGTGTCTTCACCATAGTTATTAATAAATGTGCATAAATCATGGCCGGAAGCAAGATTACCCGGAGTGATTTTGCACACGCACAAAATGGAGGCGGTGACATCCAGCAGACCTTACCATATCGTAGTATTTGGTGCTTCGGGCTTCACTGGCAAGTTTGTAGTTGAAGAAGTAGCTCGCTACGCCGCCGACAGCACCCCAGACAACCGTCTAAAATGGGCCGTGGCCGGCAGAAGCGGGGAACGTCTCAAGGGGATGCTCGAGCAGGTCGCCAACAGGCTAGGTGGGTATACACACATAACCAAAATAATCAAAACTCAAATAAAAGTACTCTTACTTTACAACAATATGACTCAAATAAAATAGAAAGCTGTCCTTTAAATATATTTTTGAGTGTAAGTATGCGGTGACAAGTAAATTTCAAGTAAATTTCCATAAACAATATGTAAATAGATTTCAGTGCAGAAGGAAATTCGATAACAATGCTCATGTTTATCTCTACTATAAAGATATTTTCATTTTCAGCCATGCCCGAGTTGAGCACAGACGTTGACATCATCATAGCAGATGTATCCAGCAAAGAATCTCTGGCCGTCATGTGCCAACAGGCTCTGGTTATTCTCAACTGTGTGGGCCCGGTAAGTATTAAATGCTGCTGTTGTTGAGAAATGAATCAAAACAAACTGTTGAAATTTGGATTGATGCACTAATGTTGTCTGTGTCATTGTTTCAGTACAGGTTTTATGGCGAGCCGGTGGTCGCTGCATGCGTGGAGAATGGAGCTCACTACATTGACATCTGTGGAGAGCCTCAGGTAAACGGAACATTTATTTGTCTAATTATGTGAACACAGAGAGGCCAACACTAACACAAAAAAAATGAAAAAAATGTCTCTGTAGTTTCTGGAGCGCATGCAGTTGGAGTACCACAATAAGGCCTTGGACAAAGGGGTGTATGTAATTGGTAGCTGCGGCTTTGACTCCATACCAGCAGACTTGGGAATTCTCTATACTCAGAGCCACTTTAAAGGTTAGACTGTTTTTTATGACATGTTTGGTACAGTGGACCCACAGAAGTCCCATAAGTGCAAAAATAATTAGCGTATTTTCCGGACTATAAGGCGCACCTTCAATGAATGGCCCATTTTAAAACTTTGTTCTTATATAAGGGGCACCGGACTATAAGGCGCACCATGAATGCATCATGTCAGATTTTTAATCCAAATCAAATCATTCTCCATTTTTTTTATTTTAACTTCAGATGCAACAAATTACTTTATAATCACAAAATAATGGTCCATAGTCTTTTTGATTCATCATTCATAGTCTTCAGCGGGTCACTGTTCATGACACAATGCTTCGGGCTATTTTAAATTTAGGAATTTGGGCCATATATAAGGCGCACCAGACTATAAGGCGCACTGTCGGCTTTTGAGAAAAGTTCAGGTTTTTAGGTGCGCCTCATAGTCCGGAAAATACGGTAATACAAGTAATGCTTTTTAAACAAATTTGATGATTCAAAATGAATTATTATTGTTTATCGAATTATTGTTTACTGTCTTGATTTAAGGGACGCTGACAGCAGTGGAGAGCTTCCTAATAATAAGCAGTGGGCCTGAGGTAATCTTCATTAGATTGTCCGTAATAGTCAAGGAAAAAATGCATTTGCTTGAACTATAGTGGAATAGCTTTGCCGAGCATCTTAAGCAATGCTCGTGACAACATTTTAATTTCAGTAAATAAAAGTACAAAACTTTTTCAAATTTCAAAGCACCAATATAGAGCAATAAATCTGTCAATTAAATTTTTGAGGATATTTTTGGAAGAAATATTGTCCAAATAGAAAGAGCAGCTCACTACAGTGCTGTTTACTTTTTCAGGGCTCATGCGGTCATGATGCCACTTGGCAGTCGGCTGTGCACGGCTTTGCGGATAGTAGCTCCCTTCGCCGGCTGAGGAAGAAGTTTGACCACAAGCCGCTTCCTGTCGTAGGAACCAAAGTTCGCCAGAGGTAAGTGATATGAAAGTGTTTATGAAAGAAACTGACGTGTTTACTTCGAGGTTTCATGTAAAACACCAGATATGTTTACTGTATGACATGATGTGTTTAGGAATGAGTACACTAATCCTGTGTGTGTCTGTGTGTGTGTGTGTATAGAGGTTTTGTGTTTTACAGCAAAGAGATAATGCAGTACGTCATCCCTTTTATGGGTTCGGACCCGTCTGTAGTGAAGAGAACACAGCGTTTCCTTTACCGGGAGGAATGTCGGTCACCTGTAAGTGTTCATGACAATTCTCATCCATGATTTTTGATGGCTAGAATTTGCAAACTTGGAATATGTTAAGTTATCATGATTGAGGAATAGAAATACAGTAGGCATTTGCATAAATTGTGCAATATTGTGGTTGTATCAAATGGTATCCCTTTTTGGAGACTATTTGCCAAATGTTATCACTTTTTTTTTATTCATGTGAACACATTAAAGCTTTAGAAAAAATGTATTTAGGGCTGCAAAAAATATTTATTTGATAATTGAGTAATCTGTCACTTTTTTGATGAATGGGGTCAAGAAACATTTTTAATTTGCATCGTTTTATTAAAAACAGAACATTATTTCAAACTGACGTGCAGAAAATGCACAAATTTAATTAATGGTCTGGTCAGTAATATCTTGGATTTTTAGTAGGTATTGGTAGTATGACTGTCTTTTATTATTTAACTGATTTTACTTGAGAGGGAGCGCAGGATTTTTGTTTTTACTGTTGCTGGATTATTTTGGTTTATCGTCTATCATGCTGGAAATATGATATAAGTCACCCGGAGTGAGTCATCATCACTCTGTAGAGTGCCATGCAATCTCACAAAGTGAGTCACTGGATGATTCGTCGAATCATTAGTGTGTATAGCTTTGGAGATAAATCTGGACCACCCGGCATAAAACCAGAATCCCAACCGCTTGACCAAATGGCTTGACCAATCGCCCTTTTATATTTTTTCTTCCTTCCAATCCCTCACCATCCTCCCCCGACAGATCCAATATTGTGCATATGTCGGGATAGGTGGTTTCTGCTCAGTTGCCAAGCTCCTTTGCGGCGGACTGCTCTTCTGGGTCATGGTCAAATTCCGCCTGGGCAGGAAACTTCTCACTATGGTACAGACATCATTGCGTCATCACCCAGCAGGACAATTTGTGGACGGTACTTTATGTTGATGTTTGGTGTCTTGCCCTTTTCCAAAGTTTCCAAGGTTTTTTTCCTTTGGAATGTTCAGTAAAGCTGGTCCAACAATTAAACAGGTAAGACTTGAATTTATCAGTGCTCTAATTAAATTAGTTAATTGATTTGTATGCTTCTTCTATGTTAGTTAATATAGTTGTGCGTCCAAATGCACCGAATGAAGAAAACGCTAGTGTTAAGATCATTGTTGGTAGTTTGGGTTTAAAATATTTATATGATATTTGTAATATAGATTTTAAATCCGGTTGTGCAATGTAAATTGATCTAGTTGAGTCGCTTGTATTTCATCTCTCACGTTGGACTCTCACCAGATTGAAGACACCTGCTTCAACATGACATTTTTCGGAGAGGGATACTCCGAGGGTACAGATCCTTCCCAGGGACCACCCAACGCCAAGATCTGCACTGAGATCATGGGAGCAGGTAGGCGTGCAGCACTTGGTTACTCCATTACCGGCAGGTTCTAAGTGATATCACAAAATGGCGGAATCTTTGGTGGCGGGTTTGAATCTCAATCGTTATTTGATGATTCAAAACCATTTTTTGTTTGTAGCGAATGGTAATTGCACTTGCGTCTGATTGTCTCAGCATTCATTGATTTCATTTTTTTTTTTAGAACCTGGTTATGTGGCCACAGTGATTGCTATGGTACAGGCAGCAGTAACAGTGCTGAAAGAAAAATACTCCCTTCCCAGAAGGTCAGTTATAGCTCCTTCACACGACGTTATCTCATCTTCTGAAAAATACCCCTCTGATGTCTTCTCTGCAATTTTTGTGTCCGACTCAACAGGGGAGGAGTGTACACACCAGGAAGTGCCTTCCACAAAACTAGTCTCATTGACCGCCTTCATAATCATGGTTTCAAGTTCTCTGTGAGACACTACGAAGAAGCCACGAAAGCTTAAGCCCCTTCATTGTTTGTGAGTGTTCCACTTGATCTGTTGCGGAGTGCATTGGATCTGTAAATGATAATCTTGGAAGTGACCGAAATGCACTTAAAAGGACTACTGGAGACAGATGTGCTTTTGCAGTTTTTTTTTTCCCAAATCACTTTAGGTCGAAATATAAGACTGGCAATTAAAAATTTCTATCAAAGAGGAAAAATGGAGAAGGAAAAACCCAACTGAGATCAGCAACCAGGTTCTAAATTGCTTTGCTGTAAGTATTTCTCTATAGTTATTTTGAGATAGTTTAATTAATTGTGGAACATTTTGCAATTATGCTGTAAAAGAGTAAATAATTTAATCAACAAATATATACGTACGTTATGCATGACAGAAAATATCTATGAATCATAATGTTGTAATTTCAACAATGGAAAAGCATTTGGAGATTAGAATAAAAAAAATAAGTATATATTACGAGTTTATTTATTTGCAGAATTTAAAATGGATTCCTCTCTTTAACCATGTTTTGGTCAAAAGGAAGTTAAAAAAAAATCTGAATTTTGGATTATAGTGTAAATAAATTAATATTGATATATAATTGATTGCCATATAAAATATCACACAATCTACATTTGTATTTATTTTTGAAGTGGAAAATGGTTTTAGTTGTAGTTCACCTTCACTACCAGGAAGTGGCAGCATTTCACCATCTTCCCCCAATGATGAACAATGACCCTTCACATCCTGTCTTGACAGTAGAGGTCATTTCATGCCTCTGAGGATGCAGAAGCGGTATGTAGAGTGACAGCCGGTCACCTCAAAATCCCTCTTGAGATTTTCATTTTCATTCGGCTGAGGCCGAAATCATTAGAAGGAAACACTTGCAAGTCACCCTGTGAGCCATTTCCCCGTCACATCTGCTTCCCATCCCCCCAAGTGTCACCTCACCACCACGTTAATAAACAATCCAAACTCTGGTTGTGAAAACAGAACATGTCAGTAGTGTAGTTCCTGCGTCACATCGCTCGTGTGATAAGCAGCTGCGGTGTTGGTGCGAGGGTGAGAGATTGCCGTGGTTCCCCAGGGCAGCCCCACCCTTACCGCCTTGCCTACAGTCCGCCATTGTGGCCGTGCTGCTTTTTTTTTGTGATCTCACTTTGAAAAGCTCACGAGCTCCCCTCATCTGACGACCAGCACTCTTGCAATCGCTTAAATCCTTTGTGGTGTTTTGGAGAATATGAAACTCCAGCACCTCCCGATTAGAAGACAGTAAGCACTTAATAGGCTGTTTCGAAAAAAATATTTGACCGTCCTTATTTTCAGTTGATTCAAGATAAACAGGAAAATCCTGATTGAGAAGGAGTCATGCTTACCAGAACCGCTAAGTTATCCTAAGAAGCTCCTTATGATGCTAATTTTAGAATATTTTCTCCCTGGAAATGTATAAATCTTGTATATTCCCATATTTGTCTATTCAGATATTGAACTTTGGAGTGTGTGTTTGCTTGTAGCTTATTACAGGATTTATACGAGCATTCTTGAATCTTCTATTGTATTTCATCGTCTGACTTTTTTTTTTTTTTTTTGTCTGTGCTTGTCCTCCCTCCAGTGGAATGAGGTGTTATTTTCCCACTCACACTTCATCCTCGCACAAATAGTGCGATGACCCACTTGAAATCTTTTAGTCTCACGTCCGTAATATATATATTTTTTAAATAAGAAAAAATATTTATGTAGTAGTACTGATTTTAAGAACCGAATAGAGAGAGTATCATTTAAAAGCAATAAAGACAAAGACAGGTACAAGCAGGGTTGATTACTTTTAATCAATTCAGCTAGCTACAAAATGTCCACCACTTTACACACTGACAAGATACAGAGAGGGAGTTTTTTTTTTTTTTTTTTTAAATATAACATGCGTTGAGGACATCAATCTCACAGTTGAATCTATTGTGTCATTCAGGTTTGGGTATTTTATCACCTTACTCTAAGGGACATTTCGGAGATTTGGTATGCATAGCTCTAAAAGTACAGAAGCAACAAAAACCCTTTTGTTTTCTTTTTTGGATTCAGTGTATAGTTATCATGAACATTATTTTTTTTTTACCAATAACAAACCACATGGGAGAATAAACTTACAGGTACAGTCTTTTTATAAAAGTAAGGTCTCTCAGAAATATGCGCCTTTGCTTTACATTGCAAACGTTTATTATTTTTTTCAGAGCATCCAAAACCTATGTTACAGTACACAACCAGTCCTCCTCTTTCACCACTTTATCAACATCCTCATCACGAAACTGCATAATCGTTTAGAAAACAGGTCTTTTTATTTTTATTTTTTTTGCAATACGACCACAGATCTTTATTTTGTCATCCTCGTCTCACTTTTTTGTTCCCTTTTGCATTATTTTACAACAAGATGGTCACAGTCGGTAAATATATCAAGACAGAAAAAAGTGGCACTATTGCAAACTTGCAGGGAAGAATGGAACGATCAACTGTGTCCTAATACTGAGCATGCGTTTTGTCAAGTCGCTACTGCCGTGTTATCATTTTTTATAGATATTTTTTTTCAGACAGGTTTTATTTAGAAGACTAAAATCTACCATTTGTCATGCAGAGAACGCACAATTCACATCACTTGGAATGCAAATGTCTAATACAGCTACAGAGAATCTAGTTGCACATTGTCTAAACAGTAAACTCAGTATGATTGCAATGATGGACAATGGACCAGCGACTTCCTTTTATGATTGTTAAGAGCTGTTTGCAATCTTCTCAGTTAATCATGACTTGCCATCGGTCTCCCTTTTACTGTGACAAAACACGAAAATAAGGAGCATCACAATAGCCTTCATGAAACCGCTTCACTTCGACAATACTGAGATACTGAAAAAAAAAAAAAAGAATCAGAACAAACAGCTTGTATCGCATTCTTTATATATATATATATATATATATATATATATATATATATATATATATATATATATATATATATATATATATATATATATATATAATGTCTAGAGAATAAAAACTTCACAGGTGAGCCAGAGCGCCATTAACTCAGCACTATATACAACCTTTGGAAAGAATGATGTACGGAGTATAAGAAATGATCATTTTACGAGGACAATCATCTTGAAAAAGCTCGACAAACGACACACAGAACGACATTTACAATGGGGAGGGGGAGGTGATATGTGCATGTGTGCAAACCGAGAAGGTCAATATCATATTGAAAGCATGTCCGGCGTCTGATGACGTGCGGCGCCGTACACCGGGGACGGGTCATGCTGGGTGGGGGGGGGGGGGACAGGGTGTTTAGCCACTGCCCAGCATCTTTGTGGCCCTTTGGTTGGCCTCATCGATCCTGGTCTTGTTGGAATCAGCCTGGGGGAGTGTAAAGAGCACAGTGCGCGAATCAAGATCCATAAAGGTAGGCTTGTGTGAGTTACCGTATTTTTCAGACCATAAGGTGCACCGGGTTGTAAGGTATACTCTTATAATTATATTTGCTTATATATAACATATTTCTAAACACTATATACTTTTATATTTTTATTTTTGATATATTATCACGTGTACTTTTATTATATGTCCTTATAAGTTTATTTTCTGAAATTTCTCCATATGGGGTACATTACTGCACATTCAGGGGGGCAAACCAGTACAGCAAATCAGTCAAACTTTATTTAACTTAAATTCAACCTTCATACATAAGAAAGACCTGATTATTAGTAGCTCTGTTTATTTTTGAGAAAAGTCAAGAATTTTAAGTATGCCTCATAGTCCGAAAAATACGGTAATGATATTGGAGGTAATGGCTAAGATTAGGAAATGTATAGAAACAGATTTCATTATTATGGATCATACTTGATGATATCCAAGTAATTGGGTCAAACGTGTTTTCCTCCAGTGTGTTTTCATTACCTTATCCATGATCCTGTCGATCTGGCGGTTCTGAGTGTCGATCTCGTTGCCCATGTCCACAGCCATGTGGCGCAAGTTTCCAATGATACCACCCACCTGCTCCAGGTTCTCGTCCATCTCGTTTTCCCGGGCATCATCTGTTACCCTGAAAACAAAAAAAATGGACGTATATGAAATTTTGGTACCCTACTACTTAAGATCACCTCGTTATTAAATACACGCTATAAATATTCATCTAGTAAACGCGAACTATGTTCTGGAAGGTTTACCTGCGAATGAAGCCTCCACTGATGGCCATCTGTTCGCGCTCATCCACAACCCGGGCTGGCTGACTGGCCACCACCCCATCCTGGTTGTTCCCCCAGGCCTTGCTGGCACCACTCTTCATCCTGCCCACCAAAATCGATGAAGAAGAACAGTTACCAAACATTCTAATAAACCGCACCATCAACTCCCTCAACCAGGCCGGCTTCCCATTAGTTAATTCAACCAACATAGAGAGCCGTGACTTTGAGGGTGGTTTTATATATCAATATCAAATTACTTGATTTCATGCAATAGTGGAGACTAGACTAAGTCAAGCAAAGCATAGCAAGCATGGATTGGTAGGGTTTGGAAGGTGCAAGCTTCTGTTTACACAATAGTAATGGTGAGTGATACTAACTAGCAAGTGTCGTTTGCAGTTTTGTATTATACGGCATGCATTTTAATAGCAGCAACGTTTTTCTAATTGCACCTCCATGTTGTTGCAATTAAAAAAAAAAAACAATCCCTCCCTTCAGTCCCACAGTTCATTGTCCCGATGTGACAGATAACAGAGGAGACGAGCTCCTGGGAGACAAACAACATAGAGCGTCACATCGTTAGAGGAGGGACGACAGTTATGTGGAGAACAGATTAGAAAATAAAAACAAGAAACAAATAAATTGAAGGTCAACATAGTAACACGTGACGTTCCGTGTACTATTCGTGGAACTCACACCCCCCCGACACAATCCGACCTCGGTTTTCTGTTCTATCGCTTTCGGAAAAGCTGTGCTGAATCACCAGTGAGGGGTGCGATAACGATATCAACGCTCACCGAAAAGAAGTGTGTACCCGACAAATAGAGCTGTGCTAACAAGATGCGACATCGGTGGGAAATTTGTTGTTACTCTTCAATAGACAAAAGGTCATCACAATAATTCTAGCTCTTAAATTGTCATTTTTTAATAAAAATGAAAAATTGCGATGTCTGTAAAGATTTTCGGCTAAATTAAAAAGAACAAATATAGTTAGCAAAAAACAATAGGCACTCTGTATTTGCTTCAAATGATGTGGTGGGCAGGATCTGGCCAAGTACTGTGCATATTAATTATTTTAGCCTCAGTGACTTGGTTATCTTAAAAGTATTGTTTCAGTAAGCGAGAGGGAAAATGCTCAGCCTCCTACTTGACTTTTATTAATAGAACTGGACTGAGTCAAGGCTTCGCTTAGCTGCCAATCCCTGCTGACACACTCTTTCTTTTTGTACTTGTTGTTCCCCATCTGTCTGCTTTTCTTCATCTTCTCATTTTATTCCGGCTTCTTCTCCACTGTCAAATAGATGCCCTTAACGGATAAATCAGATTCATGGCAATTGAGCTGAACTGATTGGATTAGCACTGTGGCAAAATAAAAGTCCAGCTATTAAAATGAGCTAGCCACCAATCACAATTTTATCACCGATGGCATGTAGACAATCAGAATCCGAACGTATTATTAAAACAACCCAGCATCAGGTAACTTTTCCAGAACAAATACAGATCTATAAATGTTGGTGTCGCTTTTAGTGTCTGGTAACTGTTTTTACTTTATGTCTCATTTGCCTCCTTATGGTGTGTTCAATGTATTTTAATTATTATTTTTTTCTTGTAATATTATTGACCATGATAAACATTTTTCCATTTTATAAACTAAAGTACTGTGACCTGTCTCATAATTAGTTAATTTTAGGTCCCATTAGAATTTCAATTCTTACTTGAACATCTCAGGAATATTATTGACCATGATAAAACATTTTTCCATTTCATAAACTAACGTACTGTGACCTGTCTCATAATTAGTTAATTTTAGGTCCCATTAGAATTTCAATTCTTACTTGAACATCTCAGGAAGTTCTGGAAACAGTTTGAAGAAGAATGTTAATTTTGTTGTTCCAGTATGCATGTGCACCAGTGCACAAAGCAAGCTCTATAAAGGCACGGTTGGATGAGTTTGGAATGAATGAACTTTTGAACCGTCACTTCAACCCCAACAAACACCTTTAAGAAGAGCAAGGTCCTCTTGACCAAAATCTCTAATGTCACAAACGTTATTTCGGTTGAATGAACAATCATTTCCCAAAGACAATCTCCTGTAAACTCTTTCCAGTAGAGTGGAAGCAATTATAGCTCTCAAGATTCTGTCTGTGTAATAGTCAGGCATTATGATATTTTTGTTCATATAGTGATTTTTTTTCCCCTTACATTTTCATCTTTCTCCTGTTGAGAACAAGTCAAACCTTTAGCAGTATTTTTGGAAGAATATAATTGTTTGGGGGATATATTACGGACGCCCTGAGGTAGCTTTAGCCCCCCAGGACCCCCCAAGAAGAAAAACCCTAGCCAGTGATCCTCTTTCAAACCAATTACCTCCCCAAGCTCTGTATCACCTTTTATATTCTATACAAACCACAAATTTACTTAGTTGTTATGTTTGTATTATTGCCGATGTTTTATTTGTGATATATTTTCTCTTGTATTATTCATGTGATTTTTTTGTATTGCGCTTCACTACGGGGAAAGTGTTTGTGTAAGCGCTATAAAAATAAAGGTGTATTGTATAAATGTACATCATCATCATCAATGCCATGATCATAATCTTAGCATCATCACGTGCAGCAATGCTAGTGTGAGTTGCATGCATGAGCATTCCAAGGGTCATGCTCGCAAGTCATTCCATGTTATTGTAGTGGGGCGGGTTGTTAACAGGGGGTCAAAAATGTTTTTTTTTGCCTGCAAAAAAGGTGAGCATCTAGTGAATGTTGAGTGGTGTGGCAGTGGTAAAGATCATGCATATAAGGAGAAGCGTCACAGTCAAGCGCTGTCCTCTGCATTTCGATACCAACGTCACTGAGTTGAAATGTCCATGGGGGACTCTGACTCTGGTTTAGCAGTTACTAAAAAAATGTCTTGCTTTTTGGGTTTTGCTTCTGAAAAGCAGCTAACGTGCTCATCTGACAAATGGCTCCTCACAGGTACGGTAATTTTCGGACTATAAGCCGCACTGGACTATAAGCCGCACCAGATAAAATTTGTGATTCAGGGTTCAAAATTTGAGTAAAAGTAGCGGCTTATAGTCCGAACTTTACGGTATATGCGTGTTGAATTATGTTGAATTATCTTGAGTTTTGACTGACTCTTAGAGTGATATTAAATTAACTGCATATATGAATGTGTCTGGGACGGTTTTCGAAATTGGCCTCCTGTGTGTATGAATATGGAAGCCACTGATGCCTTTTTGCAGCTGGAGCAGAGCAGACTATTAGTAGACGGCCGTAATTCATGCCAGCGGTTTCAGTGTTTCTTATGAAGGAATTGATAATTTTGTAAAGGCAGGCAGGCAAGGCAGGCAGGCAAGCAGCACCTACTTGTTACATGGACAGGAGCAAAGACCACAGAATTTCCCTAGATCGTTCAAATTCTTTTCTGCATCCTTCATGTCCTTATTGATTTGGTCCATTCCCTCCTCGATGCGCTCCAGTTGTTCTGATTAAACGCAAGTCATTTATCCCCCACACAATGAAGCACGAGGAGATAGGGAGAGAGAGCGAGAGAGAGAGATAGAAGACAAAGGAGAGAAGACAATAACTTCAGACACTCACTGTGACGAAAGAAACTAGGAACAAAAATTAAAAAAATTAAAAAAAAAGAGGAAAAAACTGGACGCCACCACATATGCGACAACCTTTGAGGCACGTTGTCAGTACCTACTTGTTACATGGACATATGAAAAGCCCACAGCATTTCCCTAAATCTTTTAAATTTTTCTCGGCTTCCTTCATGTCTTGGTTGATATGGTTCATGCCATCTTCAACACGATCGAGTTGCTCTGGTCAGGACAAAGGGATGACAGTAGTGGAATGAATGTCATTGGCTGATTGACACAAATAGGATTTATGATGAGCACCAACTAAATATGGGGCTATCATAGGGGAGGGGAACTGCATGTATTGATTGGGTCTGAATTTCATTTTAGGATGTGCTTTCTTGATTAGAGTTAGAGGATCCTCACTTTAATTACAAAGGAAGCAATTTGCTCCTAAAAGTAATCTAACGGCCATATTTAAATCTACAGAAATTGATCGGAGGGCACAGCACAGGCAGATGGATTCTGAGCTCCGCGTGGATGTTCGAGGAGTTTCCTTCATAATTCGAACAACAGGTAAGGAACATCTTAACTTGACTTCATCTTCATTATGCTCTCCTGCATAAATGGATAAAAGTTCCCATAGACCCTCCAAAATCTTGCAGCAAGTTTTTCCTTTAGAATAAACGGCAAAAGAGGAAACCAAAATTAATTTAGTCTGAAGTACTGTCGAAATGAATCGATTAATCAACAAGTAATTGATTCGCAAATAATAATCGACAACCATTTTATGATCGAGTAATCATTTAGAGACAATTTTTTACTTAAATTTGGCCAAATCCTCTCATGACAGCTTCTCAACAGTAATTATTAATAATTGTTGTCATCATTCATGACGGATTATATGTTGAGTTTAATCAAAACAAGACGCCTGCTTTTACATCGGGAAAACAATAATCGTACCAGTAATCTGTTTGGTGGCTTTTTATCACTAAACAATATATAATAAACATCAGTAAATAGGGGAATGGTTTTGTAATCCACTTTTAATTCAAAATCAAATTTTATATATTATAGTACTCCATTAGATTAATCGGTAGAATAATCGATTCTAAAAACATTCAATCGTGACATCCCTACTATAGTGTGTCCATGTAGCTATTCTGTAATGTAATTAATTTTCCTGTTATGATGGGATAATTTTAGGGGACCCTTCACTAAAAATCCAATGCTGCCTTCGGGTTTTTTTTTTTTGCTTACTGTATATTGAGCATTTGGATTTCAAGGCCTTGCTCATGCTGATGTGGATGGCGGTTTGGAGACTATTCATAGCAAAGACTTTCCAGCCTGACTAGTGATTAAAGACATCTTATGAATTATGGAGCATAGTCATCAATTAACTATATTCAGATTTGTAAAATCCCCGGTTGGTACGCAGACATATGGTATGCAGTACAATCCGTACATCCGTTTTCTTTACGGCTTGTCCTCATTAAGGTCACGGATGTGCTAGGAGCCTATCCCGGTTAGCGTTGTTAAATGATTCAGTGTTTTGATTTGTAACAGCACCGAGCATGTGATGCTCGTTAGAGAGCGTTACAGGCAATGTAAATGAAAGCCGTTCTGTCGGCCGCTATAAAGGTTTTGCAGTCCCGTGGGTGCTGACACAAACGGAGGGTCAGAAGACCAAAATGCAATTCATGGCCTTTCTCGGGACACGTAAAATGTTTTTATGTGCCTTTCGGGTCCTTCTGCATGCCAGAGCTAAGACATACTTTGATATTCTTTCAAAAAAAAATCACCAGAGGTTGCTTTCTAGAATTATTCTAGATGCCCTGAAGCAATATATTGTAACCAGGGATTTTACAAAGCAGTGAATGGATTGACTGAGAAGTGGCGGAATATTTTGTCATTACCAGCTAAATCGATCGTATCTTTTCAATCGTTCTTTTTTCAATTCTGGAATGTCAATGAACCAAAATCACAAAGAACTTTGGTTAGATTGTGAAACAAATTCATCTGATATCCCCGTTTAAATGCATCCTGACACCAAATCAAGTTAAGACACAGGTTTTCGTCACTGTGGTGGTCGGCTCGTGTAAACGTGTTTTAGCGGTTTGGCACTTTCAAGATACCAGGTGCTGTCGGTGTGGGCAAATGGAAATAAGCAAAAAGCTCCTGCAAATAGCAACAAAAACATTAAAATAGAATTGCTAAAAGGAAACAAAGGGTTGAAAGAAGCTGGAAATTACAATTCCTTAATGCAAAGAAATGTCAAACAAACCATTCAAAACAAAACCCCTTGGAAATATCATGTGAAATATGGAGACATTTAATTAGTTTGGATTTGTATTCATACAAAAGCATGGAGCTGCCAATTATTTTTGACTGGCGAGTACGTTTGAACATACGAAAAATTAGCATTGTTTTACCCATATTGACTTGAGTAAAAAACTTATTTCATTTTAAGCATTTGACCTACATTACAACATGCTTCAAAATTAACTGAGTAAAATTATTTATTTGTATTTTTTTGTTTTATTATGACTGTCGTGCATAATTTCTGTTCGTCATTTTTTCCCATAGTACGTTCAAACATATTTGCCAGTCAAAAATATTTTTTTATTCCATTTTGGCAGCGCCAAGCTTCCGTACATTTAAACAAATCAAGCCATTATGTATAAAACAGTAAATCTTTGGCACAAGTAAACAATATTTTCTTGCACATGAATAACAATATTACTTGATGTGACGATAGTTACATAATTTTATCATTTTTGTGTCTACATGACCTCACATTTCATCATCGTTTTTCCATTTCCATACTTACCTCCTTGTTCGTCCAACATGACCAAAGTCCTAATGCCGGCATCTTTGCTCTAGTCCCCAGAAGCAGGTAGGCAGCATGATTTGGAAAGGAGGGAAAAAAATAAATGGAGTAGCGATAAGTAATGAGGCTATATCGAGTCGGAAAGTTAATGGGAACTGAAAGATTTTTGCTACCATAAGCTATTCCCACATTCTATTTTCACCTCACTGCTTCTCACCATTTTTCTTTGCCATTTTTTAGTGCAAGCTAGGAAATTGCCAATTTTGTACTACGGCTATTTCTCCCTAGGAAGCTCTTTCAAAGTACAGAACCTGCTCGCCATTTAGTCTTAAAATGAACAATTTTGACATGCTTTTACTTGGGCGACTGGGGAGTAAGAATGACTGTTGATTGACAGCTTGTAAAGTCAAAAGTCTACCGTATTTTCCGGACTATAATGCGCACCTAAAAACCTAAAATGTTCTCAAAAGCCGACAGTGTGCCTTATAGTCCGGTGCGCCTTATATATGGACCAAATTCCTAAATTTAAACTGCCCCGAAGCATTGTGTCATGAAATCAATCATAAGTGGCCCGCTGAAAACTATGAATCATGAATCAAAAAGACTATGAATCATTATTTTGTGATTATAAAGTCATTTGTTGCATCTGAAGTTGAAATAAAAAAGATAAAATGGAGATTGATTGCATTAATGGTGCGCCTTATATAAGGACAACGTTTTAAAATGGGCCATTCATTGAAGGTGCGCCTTATAGTCCGGTGCGCCTTATAATCTGGAAAATACGGTATTTGTAATCAACTGTCGAGCATATGATTATAGTGAAACGTGATGTTGTCGTTATTATTATATATTATATTTCATCATCACATTCCATCAGTATGTTATGCTCGAGAAATTTAAAATATCGATTGTGCCGTGAAAGGTCATAACAGGAAACGTAAAATCAGCTCCTCGGTGGATAATAACATTGACAGCCATCAATATAAATATTAGTGACTGATGGATTGGGCTAGCTTAGTAGGTGCTGGAAGGGAGGATACTGAAACCTAATTGTCCGCAATCCTGCTTTCTGCCGGCTCCTTAGAAATCCCGCAACACCGTACCGGTACGCGGCACCTGGCTCGGCCTGATAGGCATAAATGCGATTATACTGTGTCGGTGTTTCTACACACAAATAATCTAACATGCATGAACGCAACCCCCTCCAGCTGCATCCTCAGCAATTTGGGACGAAAGCCACATTGACGTTTGAGAGGCGAGAAGGGAGCAATAAGAAAGGCTGGCGTATAAATTATTCTGTAATTCAGTATGTCTACAGCCGGGAGAAATCCCAAGGTAGTTGAAATATGTCTCTCGGGGAACACCCGAAATGAGAAGTAATCATGATCCCAAACAGGCAAAGAAATGGCTGTAATATTCTTGCACATTTTAAGATCTGGTGCGGAGATTAGCATTTTGTTGCGCTGCAATTTAATGACCCCTTGCCTCCAATGTTAGTCATTTTAACATCCAGCTCTGGAAAGCTACCAATTTATTATCGAACTGTAGAATCCAATAAAAAGTTATGATTAGTGTTAAGTTGCATTTCCAGAACAAGTAAATAGTGATGGGCAAGGTTTTTCCTCATAAATCAATAATGTCATAACTGTTCATACACTTACAAAAAAAACTGAATCAGCGCTTTGTAAAGAAAGCATCTTCTTGGCAGTGACTGAGCTAGATCAAGGCTATCTCAAGGGGTCCGCAAAAGAGGAAAGAAATGTTTTAAAAATCCAAATAATTCATCAGAAAACACAGATAAAGATCCACTATATGGTCTCCACGGAAAACAGACAAGAATGTGGAAAATAAATCCTGTAAAAATCAGAAAATACCCAACTTGCATATTTCAGCTGGGGCTCAAATAATAATATGATAAAAAGAATAAAATGTGTGACTTCTTTTGAATTCTTGCTGGTCATAATTAGACCGACGATCGATATGACCTTGAGATCCTCATTGTCAGATCTTCTCTTCTGTTTATGATGCTCTTTATGCCTCCTCATTTATCCTTCCCTCTTCCCTCTTTATTCATCCACATCTGCCTAAGGTAACTCCTTGTCCTTTCCTCCTAATTTGCCACAGTGTCATTTACCGACCATGAATGTTGCATAAGCCCTTAACTCACGTATGCTTATTTTTCCTAACGAGAAAACAATTAAAAGACAGTTTATGGATTTACTGCCTCAAGCTGTTAACTCAAGCATAAACACTCGGAACAAAAAGATAGTTTTACCTCCTCCACCAGCTGCAACATACGACGAGTGCTCTCCAGTGACTGTGGGATGAGAAAACAAAATTATTTTAATTGAATTTATCACTCAATACTGTTCTCCAAAAAATAAGCTTCAGCCGTTTCACCCTGTTGATTATTGCATTGACAAAAAAATGGACTGACGTAGGCTGGTATGTGAAAATACACGTTTCCTCAGACTGAGACCCAACTTGAGCTGAAACTGGTCATCGTGATGATTCCACCATTTTGTCCGTGCCCCATTCTTGGGAATATTCAATATTCTGCCCAGTGTGAGTCATATGTGAATGTGGGGGAGCGGTGACCTGCTCCAGGCTTTCTCTGAGGCTTTTCTTGTTGTGATGAAACAAACACCCACATTTAGACACTCACAAGGTCAAGCGCATACATGAATATCTGACCTGTAAAATAATTTCACATCTCAGTCTTTCATGGGGAAAAAAAAATGGAAATTCTGTCCAGTCGTGTCATATAATCAAGAACATTCGGTGAGAGAAATATGATATAGCATTGCCATGGCAACGCTGGATGACCTACTTAGGTTGATGACATTGGTGGACCTTTGCTTGTGTTTTACAATCAGGTCGCTCTGATCTCAAATTAGGGCTCGAACGTCGTCTCCCAACTCGTAAATTGGTGAGTAAGTCGTAATAAATGCTTGGTCTCACCTCATCGGCGAGCTGGTCAGCACGTTGTTGCATGTCTGACAGCTCATTGCGCATGTCCGCGTCATCTGCCATGGCTGTTGGGTGTGGGGGGTGGAGAGGGTCTCCAACAGGGAAGAAAAGATCCTAGAGGGAATCCGGGACAAGCTGAAAGAAAGACAAAATTGTTTTTGTAAGCAGCTGAATCCATCTACAGATGTGAGATCAAACAGATGATGGCTGTTCAAAAAATTGACACATGTGACTTAACCCAGATATGAATATTCATCAGCTACATTTACATGAATGCATATTTGGTCAATGTGATTTATTCAGATCAAAAGTGTGACGCATGAGGAATTGAACCTAATTGTCTAAATATTTCTAGTGTCCATAAAAACAACTTTAAATCTGAATTCGAACACTTAGACCTACTACGCTACTATTTCTAAATGTTGGTCATCATTTATTTTACTATATTTATTTATTTTATTGGAATAATTTACTCGGAGAGCCAAATCATTTTTGCTATGATAAAAAGTTTGACAGAGGGTCAATGAGGGTCAAAACATGACAGTTGCCTTATAGTTGCAGTTAAGTAGGCTAATCTTACTGCACTTATTAAATTCAAAGTTAGATCATCATCAAGTGCATCCAGTCTCTATGCTTGGTTGCCACAGTTTGCAATGCTCAGATGTACTGAGGTTAACCAGAAATGGAAGGACTAGCCACAATGAGCTCTCACATCCCAGACGTGTGTGTGCAATTGCTAATTGCCCGATGATATGCATCATGTTTGATTTGTTGCTCTTTTCTTGCACAAAGTACATTTACTGTATATGCAGATGTAAGGAAGCTTACTGGTTTTCATTTTATTCATCCACATTTAACGTAATACATAGGTGTCAAACTTGAGGCTCGGGGCTCAGATACGGCCTGCCACATCATTTTATGTGACCCGCAAATTTTGCATCGACTTTGTGTCATTACTAAAATTACAAATTGTCTTCACTTTTTTAAAAAAAATAGAGATATTGTTTGCAATTTTTATTACCATTCGTCTTTTCAAAGTCAAAGTCTGCTTTATTGTCAATTTCTTCACGTCAAGACACACAAAGAAATCGAAATTGCGTTTAGTACTGTCCCACGGTGACAAGACATATTATATATATATATTATGTTATATTATATTATTTTCAAAATATTTGAACAGTTTTTCCTAGTCTCTGATTTCAAAACGAGTTATTCATCAGTTTATTTTGTAGCTTATACTGTATATAGACGACGTTGATAATCATAATGGCCCTCCGAGGGAAACTACGACTACGATGCGGCCCACGACAAAAACGAGTGACACCCCTGATGTAATATTTACTACTCTGTTAGCAAATGTTGGTGACAGACTTGCGTACAAACTCGTATTACGCTGTCGATATAGAAACGAGGACGCACCTACGCTCCTCTTTCCATTCCATTTTGAATCCGGAGATTCTTACATTTCACAAGCACATATATGATCATGTGTACAGTCATCGATATCACCCATCGCACAAAATCCATCCATTAGTGTTGCATTTGAGTCACATTTTACGATGAGACATCCGAGCCTCCTTTAAATCACAGATACATCCATAAACCCGCAGATGGTTTGTATGTGCAACTATTTATGATATTTCAGCTCTCCCCTTGCCCTAATTTCTTTCCCTCGTTCTCGCCTTTCCTCTCGCACTGCTGCGTCGCTCGCCAACAGCAGCCATGTTGGCTTACATAAACCTCAAAAGTGGACAACGCAGTGCTTGGCATCTAAATCGAGGACGATTTACAGCAGACTTCGGAGTCGCTTGCCGCGGGGAGACGGATTATCGCCTCCCTCCTGCTTTATGTAAGCGAATTCCAGCAATTAATTTTTAACAGTCCACATTGACCTTTTACTTTATTGGCTCAATTACAAGCGTTGCATTTTGCACTGTAGCCTTCCTCAGCAGTTCTTTCCTGGCACTGGAACTTCTTTTTTTTGCTTATGCATATATTGTCTTTATTTATCTTTTGAAAATTTGACATGAATATAATCAAATCAATTTATTTCATCTGTTCTCGCGCCCCAAAACATCACACATGCTATCAGCTAATGCTAATCTGTGCGTTTAACAAAAATCTTTGCACAAAATCAACATTTGGTTCTTTTATGTCTCTCAAAATATACAAAAATCTGTGATGAATTGACTTCAACTAGGCTTTCATTACTTGAGCATTTACAAAAAACTACAATTTAGTCATTCATCCTCATAGAATGAAATAAATATTATACTGAAACCCCATAAATGAAATGAATATTATTGACCCTTTTGAACACGTCACAAAAAATCTGTCAAGTGCACGACTGTGTGTGTGCCTGTGTGCCAATAACAAAAGGTGACGCACTGTTCTCCCCTTGAGTCATCACCTGGCTTCACAAAGCACAGATTACGCAGATTCACGGCAATGAATGGTAACCAAGGTGACCCCGAGTCAACAGCAATAAAGCGCGAGACACTTCTAGGGAAAAAAACATGCTCACTTTTATTAAAATACATAACCTGAGTTGTAAGCACACAAAGCTAATGGTGCATGTTGTGTGTGCATGCCTGTGTGTGTGTGTGTGCACCCACATCATTAGTGCCATGTTGCCTCAACGAGGATGTCGGGGTGTGGTTTGCTGATTAGCGGCGGGATTTAATTTACGACACCGACGAAGGGCCTGTAAAAGTGATTTATAGCATGTGCGGTGAGGACCTGACGCTTTAAGGCAATTATTGGATTAAGGCTGAGCACTGCAGGGTTTTAAATAATCACTTCAGCAATACTACCTACAACCAATAAAAAAAAGCAGGAAAAAAAACAAGTGGAACAAAACAACATCTGAGGTTTATAGGCACATCCGTTTATCCATCCATCGAGTGTTTTTATGACGTCTGGAGTCGCATGGTCACCATGGGAACAATCATTTTACATATGAATATGCCTTTAATTCTACCCATGGTACCAGCCTGTCTAATTACATTCAACTTGTACAATACTGGCTTTATCATTTACCTCCCTGTTGTACTCTATTATTATTTCATAATCAGATACCTGTAAGCCAGACTGAATTGTAAATCGGACTCCTTTTCAAACACAAATTAATATCACCCGAATCTCAAAGTGATTAAACATAAAACCCGAGAGCAAAATATTCAATATGAAGGTCAAATGTGTTTGCGTTATAATCGTGTTATATATTATATCTATAATTCATATCTATTGAATATTTTGGGTGCTTACATAATCAGTAACAGCCCTCACTTAAGTGCTTTGTGTCAAAAGCATTTTGTTGCTACGCATTATGTCAACATATAATATTAACGCAATGCTATATTTATTTACAAGCGTGACTAATCACCGTGATGTGATATGACACAATACACCTCAGTGTCACTTCAGCTCGAGCTTTCTCTCTCCAGAGAGGCGCTAGCTTGAAGTGCTCGGGCGGCATCCCAGCGGGCTGCTCGACAGAGACTGCCATGCATTATTGACCCAAGATCCCCTGAACCTCCATCTCATATTCATCACAGGCATAGATGACGATTGAGAATAGAGAGAAGTATCAATAGGTGAGATTTCGTGATCAATTTAGACCTGTTTCGGTAACATACAGAAAGATTCTGGGCCAATGTGCAAATTTCATCATGACAAAATAAATATTATTACAATTTTAACATCATTTTTAATCTTGGAAGAGATTATGCTAAAAAAACAACTCAAACTCACTATTTAGATTCATGCTGAGGCACATATATCACCGTGAAGTATTTAAATTGACATTTATGTTACTAAAAAGGTTTAAGTCATTTTTGTCACGGGCCGCATTGTACTCATAGTTTCCTTCGGATGACTGCCAACGTATATATTGTATACAGTATAGACTACACGACAAACAAATAATGAACGATGAACTTTGAAATCGGACAGTAGTAAAAACTGTTCAAATATTTTAAAAAGATGCATGGTGATCAAAATTGCTAGCAATATTTGTAGTTTTTTAAAAGTGAAGTCAATTTGCAGTTTTAGTATTGACACGTGAAGTCCGTGGGCCACATAAAATGATGTGGTGGGCCGTATCGAGCCCCCGGGCCTTGGGTTTGATACCTATGGTCTAAGAGAATGACAAATCCTCAACCCTTCAAATGTCGGGAATGTGGCCCAGATTAGCACGTTTAAAAACCACTTGAGCAATTTCTGTTCATGTCTGCAACCTGTTTTGAATCGAGCATGACTGCTCTTGTTTTTCAATGCCGTGAAAGTCCGAGGAGAGACGTGCAAAATGCTCCACGTACGATATCTTTTGACCCATCTGTAAATAGAAAAGGTTCCAAGCAATGCCTCGGCATTCGTCAGATTTCCTGATGTTTTAGCAAAGCCTTAGCAAAAAATCAATCCGTAATGCCTCAATCGATATTGATGCCTTCCATTACTCCTCTGAAGCAGCTGGGGAAGATGATAAAACACAAATTATTTTGACGTGAGCCAAAAAAAAAAAAAGAAGCAAGAAATAATCCACAATCAAGTAGCCAGGCCCCTTTAGAGCCTGTTAAATATTTGAGAAGTCATAAAAACAGACATTAAAAAGCAATTAGGTTTGTTCAGAGGACACCATACCCAATATACACACTTAAAAATATCAAATTACACCTCGACTGTCTTTTTTTAAACGCTTCTAACAGGGGTAAGTTGCAATACTTTAAATTCAATCAAGCAAAAAATACCGTAATTTTCGGACTATAAGCCGCAACGGACTACACGCCGCACCAGCTAAAATTCGTCATTCAGGGTTCAAAATTTGAGAAAAAAGTAGTGGTACGATTTTTTTTTTGGTAAATTCTATTTTAAATATAATCATTAACCAGACTCAATAATAATCATTTTCTAATTACAATGTTTCTTTGTTACTGTTGAATTTTAACATTTGGCAATT
Source organism: Syngnathus floridae (assembly GCF_059516105.1). NCBI lineage: Eukaryota > Metazoa > Chordata > Actinopteri > Syngnathiformes > Syngnathidae > Syngnathus > Syngnathus floridae. The sequence continues at coordinate 4,530,621 of NC_142431.1, forward strand.
TGTTGGAATAATATTCCTAAGCAAAACTGGAGAAAGGACAATGATGACATCATATTGGATCGGCCTCAAGCGGGTGCATTGGGAAGCCCCCCAGGCAAACCCAGTCATGGGATTGAAAAGATTTTGAATATTAAGTCTAAGTCAAGATGCATGAATTGGAATATTACTCATCATTTAATATTTGAATATAGTTCACCACTTGATGATGACAGTCACAGCAACTCTTTTGCTAGCGCGAACGGATCTTGCTGTCGTTTGTGAATAAGAAAAAGAATTCTAGACAAGTAGAATGTTATCCGCACAGGCTCAGATGTGTTCCTCTCTTCACACCACTGCAGTTCCGGTGCCTTGGGAGCAGCCATTTTGTTTCTCTGTTTTTGTTTACATGCCGAAAGTGTCTGCGAGAGACTGAGAGTCTGTCCTCGGAGGGCTGACTGGACACAGGAAAAAAAAAAATCTGCCTTTCATCCCGACTGGACATTTTTGCAGCTTCTCAGCGTTTAGGCTCTTGAAAATGTCCTCAAAAAAGAAAAATAATTTGTAGTTTCTAAACTCAACCGCAACACTTTAAAAAAGTGGCCAGTGGTCAAGTTCTTTACTCAAGGGCACTTAAAATTATTTTAAATTGATTTTCATCTCTAGCATCAGTATTGCCAAACACTTTCTTTGCTATTTTCCGTGCGTCAGGAGTAAAAATAAAATATTGTATTGATTGTGTAAAAAGAAAAACAATAGCCCTTTTGGTCCCGCCAGTGGAATGCATAAGAATCAATGACAAGTAACTCTTACAATTAATAATTTACTTTCACTGCATATCTAATGCAATTTAATAGCGGTATGGAAACTGCTTTTACTGCAATAGACTGGATGAAACGCTGACCTCTGCCTAGGTTTGAAAGCAAGTTGTCTTTTTTCTCTCTCGACAGACAGCATGGTGCGCTAGTGTTTGCTACATCTGCCTCATAGTTCTGAGATTCAATGCTCGAATCTCAGTTTAGATCCTCCTGTGTGGGAGTTTACATATCCAGGATACTCAATTTAGATATACAGTAACCTCAGTGAGTGGAAGTAGTATAGAACAGCGTTTCCCCAAACTTTAGCGCGCCAAAGCACCCATTTTACAAAAAATAAAATCTCACGGCACATTGCCAAAAAAAACAAGCTGACATGATGATCTGAGCCAGTTTAATTGAACACTCAACGGATCTATTTTCAGGAAGCCATGAGTCATCCTAGGATGACTAACAACAACAGGAATGTGCGCAGATATTTTTCAGGCAGGTGCTCAAGCCTCCAAAATGACGTGAATCACAAAAATTCCGACTAAAATTTCTGGTGGTATCGTGGCATTCTGGTTGGGAATAGATTCTACAGCAAATGTCTTTCAGTCATTTTAGTCGATTAATTTCATGATCGGTTACCGATTGATCGATCGATTGGGAACCACCTTACTTTCATTCAAATCTGCGGAATATATTTTTTGTTATCTGCTAGCTAACAGCAGCCAACCTGAGTGGAGGTAACAGTGAAATATTTATCCGCATCTCTTGTATTGTATTTCATTAAATTGTGCAGCAGTACCTAATATTGTGGCCTTTTTAATAGAACAACATGCCTATCACCATTTTTTACAATATTAATATTCTTATATTACAACCACACATTTTAAAGTGATTATTCACTCGTTTTACTATTTATATTTGTCGTTCGGCTACATTACATCTGCCCTTGCATCCACCCACAACAGGAAACATAATTGTATTGCATGTCATAAAATATTCACCAGCCTGCACCAAAAAGGCATTGCAGCTACGCAGTCAGCTCATATTGACCACCATCCATCATTTTGTTCATACGGGCTTCATTTCAGCAGCGGTACAGTAAGCGTGTAACAGTACCAGAGTGTTTCTGAGAAGCGAACCCGCGGCGATGATATCAGTGAGTCACCATTCATCTGGCGAGCAGCCCCTTTCTCAATGTGCTCAATAGGCCCACACTCCTCCCATCACCCCTCCCACCCTACTCTTGCTCTCCCTGCAGTTTAAACGCTGCATATCGCAGTCATGACAACCACAGCATCCCCCCCCCCCCACCCCCCTCCCCCGGGTGAGGGCGTCCTCTTAGGGCCATGTTTGGATGCTACTGTTGAATGCTAAGCAAGTGCGACATCAACACACTGTTTTCACCCAACAGCCACAGACCACATGAACCACGACAGTGTCAAATCAGCCAGTCACGACATCTGCTTACCCAATGGACAACACAACCTCTCACTTACATAATCAATACAGTAGAAGCCCAACCAAAAATGCCTTTCTTATTAACGTTATATGATTTGATGTGCTAAATTATTTCTATTCGTTGCTAATATCTGTATCTGATTCAGACAATTTATCGATCCCCACCATTATACACAAGACTCACATAAGAATAAGCAAAATAAAACTATCTATCTATCTATCTATCTATCTATCTATCTATCTATCTATCTATCTATCTATCTATCTATCTATCTATCTATCTATCTATCTATCTATCTATCTATCTATCTATCTATCTATCTATCTATCTATCTATCTATCTATCTATCTATCTATCTATATCTATGTGGTATCTATGTATAACACTATCTATATCTATGTGGTATCTATGTATAACACTATCTATCTATCTATCTATCTATCTATCTATCTATCTATCTATCTATCTATCTATCTATCTATCTATCTATCTATCTATCTATCTATCTATCTATCTATCTATCTATCTATCTACGTTTCTACGTATCTATGTATGTAGTATCTATGTATAACACTATCTATCTATCTATCTATCTATCTATCTATCTATCTATCTATCTATCTATCTATCTATCTATCTATCTATCTATCTATCTATCTATCTATCTATCTATCTATCTATCTATCTTCCGTTCATCCATCCATCCATCCATCCATCCATCCATCCATCCATCCATCCATCCATCCATCCATCCATCCATCCATCCATCCATCCATCCATCCATCCATCCATCCATCCATCCATCCATCCATCCATCCATCCATCCATCCATCCATCCATCCATCCATCCATCCATCCATCCATTCTGCAGGGGCGCACCCTAATCAACACCTATTGCGCACCCTGTAATGCAACAGTGGCCCACGGGTGACCCATAACTTAAGAGATGTGACGTACATGCAGCGATTCTTCTTTTTTTTTTCCCTGCGTGCCTCACGCACCTCAAGCGCAGAGCCGCGTTAATTGACGATGGCACCCCCCCTCCCCGCTCGTGATTGACGGAACACGCGTGGCGGTCTCATTGATGGCGACAAGCGTCAAGGGTGTCACGGCGCACACGCATTCGGAGCTCCTCCACCCACCCTTGCCCCCTCCTTTCTGTTTATACGGGCTACCCTTCTCCCATCAACTTCATCATGGCGCACTTTACTATTGCACCTTCACCGTAATCACCTTGTGTGCGCGATATAGTCTCCCCATCTCGCTGTTCTTTTTTTCATTTAAAAAAATAAAAACGCACCATCTTCATGCGATGAGTTGTCTACCTGCTGCGGATTCCGATGTAGACAACCGCAGGAATGATGTGTAGCTCACCAAAAACATCTGGTCAGCATATGGACACTTAAAATATTTGTCACACATCTGCGGCGTGCCTCCTCCCCGGTTTTCAATCATGCGTCGCTATCCAAGGTGCTGAAAGAGCGAAAACGCCCACATTGCATCGACGCATTATTGCGCACCGCATCCATTCAACTCATTGCGCGTTTCCACTCAGGAGGTTACGCGCTGTTTGTTCTTCACAGGCTAAAATAAAATAAATCGACCATAAATACGTCTTAGTTCCGCCGTCAATCACTGCCGTTCAATCCCGAGAGGATAATTACCAAGTGACATCCAATGCGCAAACTGTTTGGCGAAGAAAAGAGAAAACCGGAGCAGACTTACCCGAGCTTGTTGTCGTCGGCCTGCAGTCAGCTCTGGAGGAAATGCGTTCGCTTTTTTTTTTTTGGACCAGCAGCTCCCCCCCCCCCCCTCTGTCTGTGCGCGCGTGTGTGTGCGTGTACGCGTGTGTTTGTGTGTTCACGCTGTGACGGCGATGCTGCAAAGGCGCTGCGCCGAGTCTTCCTCACTTCTTCAATGAGGGGAAGCGGTGCGGTTCTCGCCAAAGATGGCGGAGCTTCTGACGTCAGCAGCAGTAGCGTTTAAAAGGAAAAAAGAGGTGTTTTTATTATTATTTTTCAAATATATTTTTATCTTTGGGGGGTAGATGCACGGAACATTCTTAATATAGACATATGCGACATGTCATTAAGTACACCTCCATACTCAACCAATCACATAAATATGTTGTTGCTGTACTTAAGTTAAGATATAACTTACTTGAGAACCTTAATTTATGAGTTAATTAATTCCATAATCCATCACTCAATTTACTCATACATCAAATCAACTTTCCCCATTGAAATAAATGGAGATACTAACAATTCATTCCAAAACGTCATAAAAACGCCACGACAGTGATCCCTCGCTACTTCGCGTTTCGTTTATCGCGGCTTCACCACATCGCGGATTTTTTTTTTTTTTCCAAATTAAAAAATAATTTAAAATTCAAAATAAAACTTCTAAATTGAGGAAACGTGTCTAACCTTTAGGACAATGTAGTACTGCTCCAAATGTTCGTTTACATTCCTTTAGAAGTCCGTTTTCGCGTGTTAGCAAGATCGCGAATTAGCATTTTTCCGCTAACTCGTTAGCCTGCCCAGTACTTCTTGTTGGTGACCGTACTTCACGGATTTCACTTATCGCGAGTAGTTTTTGGAACCAATTATCCGCGATAAACGAGGGATTACTGTATTAGCTATTTGTTACTTTGTATTTGTTTCTAATAAAATACTATATACAATACAAAATACCGTATTGTAAAATACAAATATAACTAGCTAATTTAGTTTTTTTTTTTACTTAGTTGACAACATTAGTGAACGTATGGGAATATATTTGGATAGCACAAAAGTTGAGCCAGCTCTCAAGAAGTTCACTTGACTTTTATTCTGCCGATACAGTTTCACTTAGTTGTAGTATCTGCCTCAGTCAGCTCCATCTTGTCACACCACACATCAGGGCTGGAAGGAAAGGTCATCCCCATTGAGGGATAAAGACTTCTGTGGAGTGACAACATAAAAACATGGCTCTGCTCTCATACCTACTCATAAAAACAACGTCCAAGAATGAATTATAAAAGCACACAGAATTGCATCGACAATCTTTTTTTTTTTTTTGTGCTCAGTTCATCAACACGATATTGATTTTTGAATGTGGACTCAACAGCGAGGCAGTGTCCTGCTCCCTTCTTGGCTTCTCCAGTTGCTGTCACTGCTTGGCACCATAACAAATGTGTCTTCAATTGCTCTGAAGTGAGCCTGTCTTTTAAATTAATGCTTATGATAACACAGCATGAAAAATCAATTTGGAAAGGGGAACTAGAAGAGAAGAAATGAGAGGTGGCTCTGTGTGTGCGTGTATCGGTTGGGTGAGTGTGTGGAGAATGGATCTCCAGGATCCACCATTGCTCACTCTCCTAATTACAGTTGGGACCACTATACCATATAACGGACAAATTGTTCATTATGCTTCACAGGAGACACAAAAAATGTGCGGAATTACATTAAAGTTAGTTGTTTGGTGTTGCTGTAAACAAAAATAACAAATGCATGTATTATTGTTTTTAATTTGGACTTTTTTTTGTCTGTTCCACATTCCAGGCGGCCATCTTTGTCAAGCAATCTCAAGTCAATTGGTAAAGCAGCATCGCAGATCCAAGGTCAGTAAAGATTTTACACCCACATGTGCTTTAAACATTTTATTATAATCCTTGTTCTTACACTCGCTCGCCCAGTTTGCCAAATAAGATAACACTTTTGTAAAACTAACCCATAAAACAAAACCGAATTAAACTTTGTATGTTGACCCAATTGTTCCGCCAACATAATTGAAGCAAATGAGTCATTTGAATTTTTAAAAAAAATATTCAAACAGCTGCCATTTTGACATACATAGAACAACACCAACATAATTGAAGCAAATGAATCATTTTAATATTTTTTTTATCATTTTTTTTAAATATTCAAACAGCTGCCATTTTGACATACATGGAACAGCACAACATACAAACAAAACAGAGCTTAATGATAAATGGAGCTTAGTTGGGGATCTTCTCTGCCTCTGCTGCTGCGGCACAACAAGCGACTAAACAATGCAACTCTAAAATCAGACTGCTCTGCACGCTATTAAAACCCCAATAAAAAAACTTCCAAACTTGAGCTACAGTAGGGGCGTGAACGATGAACCGCACTACACTTTAGGTATCATTATTTAAGAGTTATTACCGTTTATAACTAACAAAGCGGTGAATCCACAGAGATAAATCCAGGCTCATTATTCAGCAAGGAGTAGCTCACTGTGCTTATTTAAAAATGTGTATAAGATTGTACAAGGTGTGTATATAAAAAAAACTAATTTCTAAACAATTAATAAAAAAAAATTCACCAGGGTAGTGAAGGATAGTAAAAAATACAAAGGCTAAAAGGGACACCAAAACATATATAGAGGCTTAAGGATGAACGCATGGATGTAAAAAGAGAAAAGAATGGAGAGATAGAGCCAAGCTGCGTGAGTTCTTGCGGGGGAGGGTGCTGCAGAAGGAACAGCCTTGCAGTGACTCAGCACGAAAATCTCTCTCTCTCTTTCTCTCTCTGTCTGTCTGTCTCTCTCTCTGTCTGTCTCTCTCTCTTTCTCAGAACAACAAAACCGAATGCTATGAATAAAAAAAATATATAAGGTACAGTATATACAAAATTGATTAATTAAGGTGACACTATTCTTGTTATTATCATTAAAAAAAAAATTATTAGCAAATTCTGTGGTTTTAAGATGTCCAAGGACAGAGATGGTTCTAAAGCGTTAATTGGGTTTGCTAAAATGAGGCTATTTAAAAAAAAAAAATGTAACATGGTGGACACTAAAATGCTAAGTAGAAAAATATTTTGGTTCTTTTTGCATTTTTTTAATTGTAATTTAAGATGCTGCTTTCACAATAAAAATAATCATAGTACTAATTGAACATTAAATTATGTTGTTAGTTAAAAATCTAACAAATAGAAATAGTAGACTTTATTTTTTTACTTTGATTTTCAATATCTTAAAATCTTTTTTTTTAATATGTCTTAAATTATTTGACCTTTAAATATGCGTTTTGTGTCTTGCTGTTAAATGTTTTGTTTTGTCCGTAAAAAAAATATTTGTATAGCATAAGACCTGCATTTTCGTGCCGAAACAGTTTGTCTTCATCCCCCCTGTCACAATCGTGCACGTCACCGTCCATTTGCCTGCAGGCCAATTGTGTTGTTTTGTCTTCTCAAGCTGAAATGTAAGACAATGAAATTGAAGAAAAACATGCGTGAAAAATAACTTTGAATAATCCAATAATTGCCGTATTGAAAGATTCAGAATGACAAGTGTGCCAATGACGCTTTGGAGTGATGAGAGAATGAACATTACCGTAATTTTCGGACTATAAGCCGCACTGGACTATAAGCCGCACCAGCTAAAACTTGTGATTCCGGGTTCAAAATTTGCAAAAAAAGTCGAAATTTACGGTACTCCAAATCGACCTGCAGCACAATACCTTAAATTCCTCCTTTCCTCTCTTGTCCATTCTAATTTCCTCCTTTTCTGCTCATTTGCACACATTCCCATCTTTCCTTTCATTCCTACTTTTGGTTCACTCATGAGTATAAACCTGTTGGGTGGTTACCAACTCACAGGTAACACCTCATGTAACAGCGAGGAGGAGCTAAAGAGAATTTGTAACGGTGCACTGGCCCAGAATCTAACATCCCTCCTGGCCAGCGCACATTACTGCTGACTGAACTCAAAATGTGCTTACTCTCCAGCTCCCATATGTGCACACAGGCGTGTTTAAAATTGTTCATAAACATGTGTCTGTTTGAATGTTTGAGCAGCTGAGATTTGCCTGCCGCATGACTAGAATAAAGCCTCTTCAGAATAAACACAAATTGAGTGAAGTTAATTTTATCGCTCAGAGGGGTACAGAGGACTTGAATGCATCCAAATATAAAAATATATGAATGGATAGACTTGATAAAGAAACACCATAATGGAATCGGGATCGCTATTACTGACGTTTAAGCTTATAAAAACCTTTACGGCCTTTCTTCTCCATTTTTTTTTCGTTCTCCTCCTCCCAACTTTTTTTTGACCCTGTCCTCTTTCATCTCCTCCATCATAGATCACACCCCAGGTTGTCCTCCAACTCCCCTTCCCCACTTCTCCTGTCCTCCTCTTCCTTCATTTTATCACCCAAGCTTTTTTCTTTCCACGATACATTTCATCAGATTGTCCGTCCTCCATATATCACATCTCTTGCTTTTGGATGTGTGCGCACGCCGCACCGCCATGTGCATGTAAATGCTTCACCTCCGCAAATCCAAAGCAAGAGCGACTCCCAATGCACCTGCCTGTTGCTATGGAAACTGGGGATCCTCTGTGCGTCACCTGTGCCCATGTTTGGTTCGGTTTCCGGCTGCCATCTATCAGGCTCAAGCTCGCTACACAGTCACTTAATATCATCTCCTGACTATGCATAGTGAATTAATAAGCATTTCTATATGTCAACACTAAACAGCATGATTCATTTTGCACACACAACATTTACATTAATCACCAGACTGACCTTATTCCGAATAAACCATATTTGTATGACATGCTTACATGAGTTCATCGGGGGAATGTTATATTATACTTCATGTTGCATAATATGCTGTATACTCGTTTCTGGACTTACGCCCATTTACAGAGCGCCATAACATCAATTTCTCTTAAAATATGGATGAGTACAACTTCCTCAGTCACCTTGCCTTGGACATGTATCATAAATCTTGTTGCTAAACACGTTTAAACACAAATACAAAGAAGGACGAAGGTCAAATTTTTTTTTGAGACTGTTAAGGGTTTTTATCACCCAACTAAATCACTCCGAGGTAAAAATGTAACTATATTCATATTTGTCTTTTTGGGAATATTCTTTGACTTCTGATTGCAAATAATGTTTTTTCTATAAATCTGAACATGATTTATATAAAATAGTATTTTAAATAGAATATCACACAACTTTGTGTAACTATGAGTCAACACTAATTTGTGAGCCCCCCCTTCAAAAAAAAAAAAATCAAAATTATTGTTTTTGAGAAGTGATAAACTGTGCATCTCTGTTCCAAGTACAACCTGGCTAAACATTGAACTGAACTTTCCTCATCAGGACATAAAATGCATACTCTATTGGGTTAAAGTCTGGTTATTGACTTAGTCCAGTTTAAGTTGATTTAATCATGTCAATTCCAATATTTTTGTTCACTTGAAAACAGGATGACTTCACACAAAAGGTGCTCTGGTCTAGATGTAAATAGTGCACCATGTCTCATATTCATCTTTTGATCCAAATAAATACATTGGCGCTAAATGTATTCATGACAAAAAAAATTCTAAAACCCAGCATTTCTAGAAAAAAAAAAAAAAAATTGCAGACAGCTGTAATGTATCCAGCACAATATTTATTGCCTCTGTTTTTGGATGCAGGAATTGGTCTGCTCATCTGAGCCAAGAGCTAGCCGCCTGTGTTTACCACCCAACGTTATTGGTCTCGCTATGAAATTCAAATCAATATCCTCATAATAAAAGTCTCAGACCTGCAGCAAATTGGAATCTGTGGCATGGTGAGCTAAAGAAATCTATGAAGGTGCCATGGCTGCTCTAATGAATGATGAATCGCCGCAGCAAACAAACACACACAAGTAGATGCACATTTCGGAACGTCCTCCTGAAACTTTAAGATTCTGAAAGTGTTAATACATTTTTAATTCATAAATATTTTTTTGCTAGAGGGGAGGGGTTTAATATGCTTGTCGATAGGTAGGATTATATGGCCTTGTATTTACTCATGTAGCAATTGATGTGTTGTTCACATGAACAAATAAAGCCCTCATTTTAATTAAATTCCTTTTCTTCCCCCTCAGGAAAATTACAGGCTAGCTGTAATTAACTTTTCATCAAGTGATTTGGTTGGCGTTTCCATTATGGTGCATTGGCGGGGACACTGATAACTGTGAGTTTACCAAATAGTGTGACATTGCAGCAGCAAGGAACTCACTTGCTGCTTGTTTGCAAAGTTGTGATTTAAGTCAGGCTTAAAAAAAAAATCGTGATACAGGGGAAAAATGTAGGCAAATTTGTAAAACATTTTTATCTTCTCAATATTATTTCAAATACCCCGACGAGTAGCCTGGTTGCTGCGTGAGAGCTATCGGTATATAAAACCAATATAATAATATCAATATTGTAAACAGCATAAAACACACACACATATACACACAAGGTGTGTTGTTCACAAGATCCAGTGAGCAGTTTTTGGATGGAATGCTGAGTAAGCGGCGCAGGGTGAGTGCTGGGAGACTGCAGTGCTTTTAGCAGCAACACACACTGATACTCAGCAGAGGGGGGAGGGGGGGAGGAGAGGAAGATGCGGTTTCATTTTTAACACAACATGAGCGCCCACTCATCCAGATAAACATGACAGTCACGTCATCTTTTCACCAAATGAAGCAGGCCTACATTTGGTGTTGACAGGGAAAAAAACATGACACATCCGGATATATGGATACACACACACACTGCATGACTGTGTAAATCCAAGGCCACGCCCTGACAGACACACTGCGTCACGGCCAGCCACAGGCCCAGTAGTCTCGTTCTGACCTGTGCGCTACAAAAGCCCTCACGCTCTCCACCCACCCACTTCTCCATCCCCACCATTTCCTCTGAGTCACCCTCCGATGCTTCATCATCGCCCCCCCCCACCATCCATCTCCTCCTCTCTGTTCACTCCTTGTCGTTTCTCACTCCCTAAATTTCCCTACCTGTCATCAATGATATTGTGAGGATGTATTTTTAAAAAGCCAAGGGCTTGTATCACAAAACCAACACCCCCCCCCCCCCCCCCCCCCACTCTAGATTTGATTATATAACTGCGTCCCCATGGACCTTGAGGACACTGCAATCTAATTTTATCTGGCGATAGTGATGATAGGAGTAGATCGAAAAAAGAAATATCCGATTATCTCTGATGCTTTCCGATAGGGACATGGGCGACGAAAATGTCCTCATAAAATTTATCAGTCGCACTCACACAATTCATTAAAAATAATTGATGATCATTTCATATATTAGCATGCTAATTCAAAGTTTACTGTCAATATTATTATTACTAATTATTATTGTATAGTGCTTGGTCATTTTTGCCTTTCTGTGCCAGAGAAACACCAGCAAACCCCTCCAAGTTTTTTAGCTGAATAACTGAATTGTAATTGTACGTTCGTCCAACAGCGCCATCTGTTGGTTGAAAGGTGGTACTGCTGCTGCTTCCTTACAAAGTTGATGCAGTCAGGTGGAGTTGTATATGTGCTTTATTAAGGCAGATATAATTCAAATGCTTACAGAATATATGAATTGCGTTTTGTGTTTTGGCACTTTATGAATTTTTTTAGAAAGTTTTGGTCTATCTAAATATATAATCCATCACATCAGGAAATGACAAAACGAAATGATTGTGTGCCGTTAGGCTGCATAATAAATCGAGGTTTATTGGGCATCATCAGTAAAAAATTGAATCTCAAAAATAAAAATGCTTTTAGGCTTTTTTTCTGGTCCCTTATAGAGAACTGACATGGCATCCTGGGAGATGATTTGCTATAAAAATGTATCTTTATTTTCATTAAAAACAAACTGCTGAAGGAAATATATTGCGCAACACACAGCTGGCCGTGACCCAAGACGACGAAAGAAAGGGAAACCACGGGTACAGAATGCGTTCCAAGACTGGCAGATGGAGAGTTATTTCTGTCACAGAAAACAGAAAATGATTTTAAACTTTGTCACTTCAGACATCAGGTTACCACGGGTACCTTTTTTTTGGGCTTTGCTTTCTCCTTTCCTTTTTTGGGCTTAGGGGCCGCTTCATACTGCTCTTTGACAAACGTATATACGTCACCATCACCAAACGCCGTGGCTACGTCAAGACAGTGTTGTTCTAGAAGGGAAAGAAAAACAACCTCTTATTTAATACTTTTTTTTTTATCTAAATCTAAACAATTCTGCAACTCAACCTGAAAACACAGCTTATAATTGTGATTTATATTCCAAGTGAGAATCACACCTTTCTTGTTCTCCAATAAGATATCAGCACCAGCCGTAAAGAAGAACTCAACACAAGGGAGATGAAGGTTCTGGATAGCCACCATAAGAGGTGTGGTCCCAGTTATGGTCTGAGCGTTTATGTCGGCACCGGCGTTAACCAGGAGTTCCAGTATTTCCACATTGCCAGCTTGAGCAGCATGGTGAAGCGGCGTCCACATGAACTGGTCACATATATCTACAGCCGCGCTGTTTGGAATATAACTGTACCATGATTTCATTGTAGGGAAAAAATAAATAAATCTATATATTAGGGTCTTTAATTATCCTCACCTCTTTTTGATAAGGTACTGAGCCACCTCGTAGTTTCCGATCGAGCAGGCCACCATCAGCGGGGTCTTGTAATACAGATCTTGAATATCGACAGGAATCCTTTGACCGAAAGCCAGTTCCAAAGCCTCGATGTCACCGTTCTTCACAAGGTAGTTGATATTGACGTATATCTTGTCAGGTTTCTCCGTGTACCATGAAGTGTCATCAACTACGGGATGTTCTGGTGGAAGATCTTTGTCCAGTTGTCGGGTGTCTTCGGTATTGTAGGTCTCCATCATGTATTCTGGTGGGCCTCCATCTTCTCGCCGGAGCCTGAACTCCGGTGGGAGGGTACAAATAGGTATAGGGAGGACAAATTTTGGTTTCTTCTTCCCTTTACCTCGCTTCCTATCCTTTTTCTTCTTGGGGATATAGGAGAGGAGGAGGTACGGTTTCTTTATGTACTTGATACCTTTGATGAAGTCATTAATGTTTATTGTAGGACCTCTCCCGCCCCCATGTAATAAAATGATTAACTGGAGTTGCTCTTCGGTGACTGGAGCACCTAATGATGTTAAAACTAAGGCGAATTTTTCTGCGGTAACCTTCGCAGAACCTTCAAAGGCTTGCAGTAGTTCACTCTCATATTCGTTCGACCAGTCATGGAGGGTCAGAGCCCATAAGTCTGTCAGGACAGTCGCATCAGCGGCATCTTTGGGCTTCACTTTCTCAGCTTTCTTCAGCTCCTTGACAGCTGCTTTGTGACCAGCATCTTTGGCAATCTGTCGTGGAAGTAAACCGTTCAGGTTCTTTATTTTGCCGTTGCAACCTGAACATAAAACATAGCATTATAGGTTTTTTTCATTATTGTGAAATACCTCAGACGATCAGTCTAATTTTTTTTTCTTGTCTTTATTTCGAACATACCGTATTTTCCGGACTATAAGGCACACCGGACTATAAGGCGCACCTTCAATGAATGGCCCATTTTAAAACTTTGTCCTTATATAAGGCGCATCAGACTATAAGGCGCACCATGAATGCGTCATGTCAGATTTTTAATCCAAATCAAATCATTCTCCATTTTATCTTTTTTATTTCAACTTCAGACACAAACAAATTACTTTATAATCACAAAATAATTATCCATAGTCTTTTTGATTCATGATTCATAGTCTTCAGCCGGCCACTTATGATTGATTTCATGACACAATGCTTCGGGCCAGTTTAAATGTAGGAATTTGGTCCATATATAAGGCGCACCAGACTATAAGGCGCACTGTCGGCTTTTGAAAAAATAATGTTTTTTTTAGGTGCGCCTTATAGTCCGGAAAATACGGTATTTAAAACATAAAAGAAGGAAGAAAAATAGATAAATAAAATACAATAAATACTTACTACTAGTGCCATATTTAAGTCACAAAAAATAAACAAATTAATGAATTGATTAATTGTTGAATTAATTAATACCAGCATTGCAATATAGAACAAAAAAATGATCAAATGTACCTCTCTGAGACAGGAACCTGCAGCAATTGACGTTGCCCGTTGCAGCGACAAGGTGGAGGGGCGTGCACTCATCCACATTAATCACACCCATGTTTGCTGAGAATGCAGACAGCAGCACAATCACCTAGAAGAAGCACAACACCACACACAAAAAAAAGACACCTGATTTAAGTTAGTCTTACTTATCATTTCATACATCAACAAGTAGAAGTTTGGCATTCACCTCAAAAAAGCCTCCCATGGCAGCATAGTGCACCGCTGTCATGCGTTTCAGGTCCATGGCGTTGGGGTTGGCCCCCCTTTTTAGAATTTCCCTGACAAGCTCCACGGATCCAGCTTTGGAAGCCTCCATCAACGCTGTCACACCAGTTTTCTAAGGATAGGAGACTATTAATGCAAGCACGCTAAATCTCCGTAAATCTGTATTGCAGATTTTTAAGCAAATTTGGAGTTAAGTCTCACTGTTGCATATTTGGTGGTGTTCCATGAGTTCTCACATGGCTCAATAAAAATTGGGAAAGGCTGGTTTTAAAGTTTATTTTTGCCGGAACATCTATGCTAATTTGTGAGCCCCTCTATGCTGTTTTGCATTATGTTAGCATTAAGCTAGCATACTTTTTTGTTTAGACAAATGGCTTGGTTGAACAATTTGGTTTTAAATAATACGCTTTTACCATTTTTGTGTCAATTTTACGAGAAAACTTGTAAAAGTTTCATCTCTTATTTGAACATTAGATATGTTTAAGTGTGTTCTAAGAAGTTCAGCAAGTCGGACGTGTATAACTATTAAAATATGTTTTCTATATTGCAGATTTCAGCTATTGTTTGATTATCTGGAACATATTCCTGAGCTAAACAAGAGAACATGGTGCCGTCAACAATTAATGGTGAGTACAAAAAACTTTTTGCTATGAATCCCTCAACTCCATATAAATACCAACCTCATCTGACGCGTTGGGGTCGGCCCCTTTCTCCAACATCATTTGACACATGTGAGCACAGTCTTCGGCATGTTGACACATCAGCTGAAAAATGTGATTCCCCTGCGACGACACATTGTTGACGTCTGCTTGATACTCCAGCACCGTCTCCAGGCAACGTGTGTGCCGCTTTGTTGGGTAGATGCAGTAGAACAGAACCCCTAAAGTAGAGGGCGAACAACAAACAGGTTCAGAAATGGACTTTTCAGCTTTGGTAGATTGTCACTCCCAAATCGTTCACTGACAGCTATAGACGTCAATAATTAATGAGAACAGAGATGGCAGTGGATGAGTTCATGTTCAACTATTAAAGTTCCGCTATACATGTTCATGTACCGCATTTTTCGGACTATAAGGCGCACGGGACTATAAGGCGCACCTTCAAAGAATGGCCCATTTTAAAACCTTGTCCTTATATAAGGCGCACCAGACTATAAGGCGCACCATTAATGCATCATGTCAGATTTTTAATCCAAATCAAATCATTCTCCATTTTATCTTTTTTATTTCAACTTCAGACGCAATAAATTACTTTATAATCACAAAATAATGATCCATAGTCTTTTTAATTCATGATTCATCATCTTCAGCGGGCCACTTATGATTGATTTCATGACACAATGCTTCGGACCAGTTTAAATTTAGGAATTTGGTCCATATATAAGGCGCACCGGACTATTTTGAGAAAATGTTAGGTTTTTAGGTGCGCCTTATAGTCCGGAAAATACGGTAGTCTCAGTGAAAACTGTAATACAATGCAGACAAATAGAAGACTCAAACATTCATCTTGGAGGAGAACAGGCATAGCGATCAGGTTACTCTATGAGGTTGATCTGTAATTACATCTACCCATACGCTTTCTCTGGATTTGATTCTCTTGTTCATCAGACACTTCAATGAAGTGCAATTTTCAGTCGTCATTAATAACACCAATGCTATTTTGATTCATCAGTGTGACAGATTATATAAATGGTCCCAAAGACGAGCTTTAGGCTCTCTTACTGAAACCGTCTGGGTTGCCGCAGCCTCATCAATATCTTAAGAGACTCGGCATGCATTTTGATGAGCTGGATGACCGGGAAGGGCCTTCAAATTAACCTATTGATCTCACAAGATGGAAAATGCATCCATTTAGGAAACTGATCCTTTGTGATCAACCTCGGCGTAACCCCAAGGCAATCTATTAAGTTTTGGTGTTAAAGACGAGCATTACAGGTATTCAAAAACAGGCCAGTTTATTAGGTACGGTAACAGTCTATGCTCTTGTACCAAAATAGGAATCGTGCACATATTTCTCACATTTTATTCTACTACATCAGTTCGACCACTCTATCTTACAAGACGTATTGCAGTAGTAAAAAAAAAAAGTTAATTCAGCATGTATACCATTTCCAAAGAAAAATAATTTAAATCAATGAACTCATTGGAAGATCATTTTTATTAGTTTAAAAAACAAGTTTTGACTCTCCGTAAATATGTAAATATGGCTTCTACACACCACCTCCCTTATATTATTCCAACACAACTATTTCCATTACAAATTCAAAAATAAATAAATATTTTGAGTAAACTGGATTTTTGTCAAATCTGGAGTCGCATTCGTTGAGATCTGTTAAATTGAGATTCTACTATTTGAGTACATGACTCACCTTGGCCTTCATCATCTTGGAGGCTCATATCAGCATCGTGGTCTGCCAACATTTTCACAATGCCATCATTGCCCAGCTGCGTTGCTAACATGACCGGCGTGTGGCCCTTCTTATTCTGGATGTCAGGGTGCGCTCTCAGGGAGAGAAGAAACCTGGTCAAATCTGAGGAAATATTGAAGATTTGTCATTGACATTTTGCAATGAACTATGGATTTAGTTCAGATTGCTCCAAAGTCAGCTGACATAAAAAGAATAACCCAAAGGTGTTAAAAGTGCTATCGTGAAATGCCAAGGTTGTAATGCGACAGAGCAAGAAATCATCACCTTGATTGTTAGATGAGACCGCCATGTGAAGTGCCCCTGTTCCATTCTGTGGTTCTGTGAGATTAATGAGGTTTTCCACCCCAAGGCTGACCATCTCCTCAATTCGTGCCTCATCATTTTCATGGATGTATTGCAACAAGCGGTAGATCTGCAGCACCTGCAGGCGGTTGTCTACCTCACTTCCAGTCATGCTTGCGTTGAACACAAACAACCAGAAATGACAAGAGCCTCAAAACCTGTTGACCAGATGCAGGAAAATAATTTGTTATTATCAAGCCATAATAATCAAGATAAGGAAAAACATTGTGATGCATTGTGGGGGGTGTAGGTTGCACTTACTACTACTAACTACTACTACTACTACTACTACTATGTTGCCTCTAATAAGTCTGTCTTGGTACTACAACAGAAATCTGGTTAGGGGCAAAAGAATCGTGACTCTTACGTTAAGAAATATCGAAGTGATTCTCCAAAATTGGGTACTAATACTGCTATTGGCACCAGGCGCCCTCTAGTGGTAAACAAAAGTATTAAATGCTCAATTTGCGTCGTTCTAGTCGCTTCAATTTTTACTTTATATCTTGTACAGTATATTTTTAAGTAGTCATATTTAACTTTTTACTTAGGTACAAATTGTATTATAGTCATCCAAAATGATTTTTTTAGAATTAAAATGTCTTCCTTATTTTTGACTAATGCTAACTAAGCTACTGTATTTTAATGTTGGCCATTGTGGTTAGTATTTTTTGATTTATTAAGTCTAAAAAAAAAGGTTGGGGAACTACTGAATTATTATTATGTGCTGATAATGTACTCAAAATAAATGACTGCTCAGCTGCTTTTAGGAATGCATATATGATCAGGTCATATAAAAAAAAGCATTACACACGTCTAATGCACATAGTATAATTCAACTTTGACCTGCTGAAGTGGCAGTGATCAACTTGTTTAGAGGTAAAAGGGTCATTTAATCTTTTTTTGCTCCCTATTGAGTGTATTTCATTGTTGCTGTATTTCGAATGGTTGGAATTTAGACTAGAATTATTTACTGGCCGAATAGACATTTTCTGCACAACTGTTGTAAGGAGAAATCGACGCAAGTCTGTGATACATTAGAAGATGACGTCATGTTCTTAAAACTCTATACCACAACTTTACTTCGCCGTAAATAACAGCGTGACGTCACCAACACGAGGCGAAGAAAATCCAGAGCAGCAGTCCTTGTCATTTTAAATTTAGCGTCAATGCTAATCAACAACTGCATGGAGCATGCATCCCTTTAAATGGAACAGATTATATAAGACAAAACAATATTGACGTGCAATTTTAATAATAAGACCAGGTAAGCCTCAATCACGACTGCACTCACCTGCACTATGAACGCGCGAGTCCACACAACATAACCGAGCACTCTTGACATTCGGACATTCCCTTAAAATCCTAATTAACATATTGTATAACAAGCACTGGGCTTTCCTTATGTTTCAAACCGCCGTCTCTTTGTTTTCACGGGTGAAGAGGCGTAACTTAGCTCCATGGCAACGAAACGCGGCAAATCCAACAGTGCAATGTGGGACGTACTTTTGGGTGGTTGGGCATATTAAGTTGCAAAAGTGCACACACCCTGAGAAGCACTTGTGTCAAAAAAAGACTGGTAAAATTAAAAATGGATTCAACTATATAATAAAATAATCTGCACGCTAAAGACCTTCTATTAACATATATGTATTGTTAGCTTCTAAAACTTTCAACATAGTGCTTGTAGAAAAATACCTCTTCTCATGATGTGTCTCACCTTACATGGTCAAGCAATTTAGGTAGGATTACAGGTTCTACGGCCATGGTCGCAATGTGATCACTTTACCCGCTCAAGATGTGACTTGTTTCCACTACAATACTGGCTAGAGACGGATCTGTCATTTATTATTAAAAGCGTTAAGTACCCCTTTACCCCAATACAATACGTTGTCCCGAAGGACCTCTATGTAATAAGTATACACAGTATGTTCATTTGATTCACAATAGAGCAGGCTGTACTTCTGTTTTTGGCCGCAGGGTGTCACTGTTGTGTGGAGAAAGACACGCCACATTGTAACCCCACTGATACGACTCCTAGGTAGGATAGGACAAACTGAAAGTCACTATTTAATTCATTTTAACTTGTTTTAGAGCCATTTCGAGGTTATAGATATAGAAAATGAAGTAGCTTGAGAAGTTTGATGATATACAGTAATCCCTCGTTCATCGCGCATAGTTGGTTCCAAAAACCACCCGCGATAAGTGAAATTCGCGAAACACGGTCACCAACAAGAAATACTGGGCAGGCTAACGAGTTAGCGGAAAGATGCTAATTCGCGATCGTGCTAAAACGCAAAAACGGACTTCTAAAGGAATGTAAACGAACATTTGGAGCAATACTACATTGTCCGAAAGGTTAGACACACGTTTCCTCAATTTAGAAGTTTTATTTTGACTTTTAAATCGTTTTTTAATTTGTAATTGTACAATCAAAGCGGCAAAATCTGAATAAAACCATACTATCAGAGCCCCTGTGTAGTTTGTATCTTGTATTTGGCACACATAGTACAAAACATACAAAAACATACAGTACCTTGCAAGGTGAAGTGGTAGCGCATAAAAATATTCCATGATAAATTGTTTTCAATAATATTTACATTCCTTCAAGAGTGTACAATTCTTTGGAAAAAGATGCCATTATCGACAATGACAAGGGGATATTTCTATCAAATCATTCATTGGTAACAGAATAATGCATTGAAATGAAAATTTGTACAACATCTTACCCAACTTATTTATGAAAAACAAATTATGAAGACATTGCTGATAGTTCTCAATGTCTCACCCTGCAATCTCCAACACATGAACTGTGGACGACATTACTTTTGCTTTTCCTGCGAAGAATAGTGGTCTTAATCTGTCACACTCCCACTTATTTCCCTCTGCATTTTTCCAGGACAGTTGGCTTCCTGCATCGTGGTTCTCGGAATCGACTTGTGGTCAAATCGAAAATGTCAGCACAAAAACAATAGCGATCATTAGAGAGAAAAATGTCTGAACATGGCAAAAACCTGCATACATTTTATTCTGGGGATGGATAACGCAGACAAAGAACCACCATGTGGTTATTGATTCTCCTCCCGCCCTTTCATTAATAAGGCACCTAAGGGCTGTAATATCACAAATTAAAAGAAATATGAATGTCAGATAACCAAGAAGCGACTTAATTGATAACAAGATCTCAATTGAAAAACAAAAAGTGTCTCAAAGCTGTGAAGCAGGAATAATTGGTTCAAAAGTGAAAGCATTTTTATTTATGTCTGATGACTCAAGTTCAAATAATGCAATTCCCTGAAAGAACCTTTGTATGCTCTCAAGAGACCTTCTCGGATCTCCATAACTGCCTGGTTGTGTTGTCTTTACACAAACAAAAAGAGTCCATGCTCTAAAAATGTCACCAGTGTTCATCCAATCAGATGTTCTCATAGAGTAACATCCCACTGAAGATGGTCAAAGGTTCTGATGAGTATGCCAGCTTGCCTGTGACCAGGTCGATACAGACCGTATCCCCCGCCTCCATAGGCAGGATGATGTTAAAAACTGCCAGAGCTCCAGGGATGTGTTTTGCTTCCGCCATGGGCTTTTCAAGGCCTTCAGGCTGATATCCTGCTGAGTCTACTCGAGCCACACCAGTGTTGGATTTGGACAATACTGCCTCAATCTTCACATTCTTATGGCCGGTTAGGATTCCACTGAAAAAGTACCTCCCTCTCACTGGAGCTGTGAAATAACCTGCGGGACAAAACAAAAATGATATCCAAAACATTTTTTTAAATTTAAAAGCATTTTCAAATTTTGTTATTTGGGTTGACTTTAGATGTTCCACCATAGTGGAGTCACCATCAAAATGAAACGATTCAAACCTGTTCTGGGGTTATAGACGTTCTTTTCATTGACAAATATTTCGTTGAACACGATGGTTCCGACACCTCTCATCGGCCGGGTGAGCGCCGCGGAGAACGAAAGTCGTGGCACGTGGGCATCAGACCCTGCAAGACCTGATGTTGGGCAAAGAGGAGGCTGGAGTTAAAACAGATGAAACAGTAATGGGAGCTTCCATGTGATGTTTACTTAGAACGACACGGACCCTGTTCACCTCTGAGACCTGGAAAATGAGATGAAAACCAAAAAGAGTGAGTTCAGGTTCCGATTAAGTCAAACGATTTAACTTCCAAATCAGTTATCGTCTGCATAGTCTACTACACGAAGGATTTTGTTATCTACCTGGGGGTCCAACTGGTCCTTGTTTGCCCTGCTCACCCTGAGGCCCCACCTTTCCTTGGGGTCCCACAACTCCCTGGGGTCCAGGCTGCCCTCGCTCACCTTTGGGGCCCGGTAGACCAGATGGACCTAGGTCGGAGGAGCAAGTAGGCTGTAAGACTGATCATTGGTGTTGATGGTCACCATGGAGAACTTTCAAATTGCTAACATTTAGTGTAATAATCAGTAATCATCCCTTGCAAATAATGATTGCTACCAACATAGCAATTCATGCTACCAATGTAGCAACTGTGGCTAACATCTACACTTCTATTGCTAGCTTAGTATTGCTAGCGCTGCTTATTTGTTGAAGCAGGATATGCATTCTTGGGTGACCTTATCACAAATATGCATACCATTATGAATCGCCCGTTAGTCAGTGGCGCCTCTTTGGCCAGAGAATCAAGGCGGGGAGGAAATAGTGAAGTGAGGCTACATTCAAATCTTGCTAACAGTTTTAAGATCACAAACACTTAAAGTGAAAGAAGACAAATCCTCCTCTGAGCATCTTTACTGATAAACGATGGCTCCAGGGAGATTTTTGAAACTTCTTTATGTAAAGAAAACTTAGCTTTGACCTGATGGACTTAAGTAGTTCAGCCTGATGTTTACTAAACTCCTATTTAACACACCGCTGACTTTATAGCCTCTTAAGTAAATGCTTGACAGGCCAGATTCTTTGGTCTATTTTTTTTTTTACATTCTCTGACTGCCTCCCATTAACCAGGCTTTATATCTTGTCCAAATGTCAGATCCCATGCTCCGCATCTTTCAAGTCTTACCCATGAAATCCTGTCGTATGAAATCATGAAACTCCTTAGCCAGATCTAGCAGAGATGAGTTCAGCCTGTGGATTTTGGAGTGGATGTTCTCGAGCTGGACATTCTGGATATTGTCAATGACATGTCCTTGAGATGTGACTGTTACATTGAGTCCATTGACACAGCTCCACAATCCAGACACATGTTGGTTCAAGCCCTCCTTGATCCTCTGCAAACTGTCCGAAAAAGAATCGAAGCGTCCGCACAGTCCTTCAAGTTTGGCAAGACGGCGTTCTAGGCCGTCGCTTGCCCGTCGACACTCCCCGACTTCCGTCACATAGTTACTCCTGATCACTTCGATGTCTTTTCCAAAGTTGCTGAATCGACTGCTTGAGTCATCCTCATGCTCGGCCAGAATATTCTTCAAATTGTCCACCTTTAACAGAGAACAGACATACTAAGAGTGTTGCTTCTGGATGATACATAGTCCGTTATTTGATGATGCCTTCGAGACGATTATCAAAGCCAAAACAACTGTTACAGTCCATAAAAAAAAGGCATGTTTCAGTCCATACTCTTCAATTAAATAACACATAAAACATCCTAGCAGCACTGACACTTTAGCCATAAATGGTAGCCATGTGGTCCATTCTCAAAGGCTATTTCAAGTTTAATAAAACAGTGGTTCATCACGAGAATGATTTAGGTCTTTCAGTAGAAATTCTGACTCAGTAATACTTTGCCAGTCCATAAGTTTTAGTCCAAACTTACCGTATTTTCCGCACTATAAGGCGCACTTAAAAACCTCCAATTTTCTCAAAAGCCGACAGTGCGCCTTATAATCAGGTGCGCCTTATATATGGACCAATATTGCACCACTACAGCAGGCGTGTCCAAAGTCCAGCCCGTGGGCCAAATGTATATATCTTATATATGGACAAAGTTTTAAAATGGGCCATTCATTGAAGATGCGCCTTATAATCCAGTGCGCCTTATATATGGACACAGTTTTAAAATGGGCCATTCATTGAAGGTGCGCCTTATAGTGAGGAAAATACGGTAAGTAACGACAGATTGTTTTAATGCTTTGAATGGGTCCTTGGCATTAACTTAAATTATATTTTGATGCTGTAATAATAGGCAAGTATAGTCAAACTGTCAGTTTATTACCAATTCATACCTCTGAATCGATCCTGTCGTTAGTGTCCGTCAGATCATCTAGCGTGTACCCATGCATCCGTATGCTCGTATCCATGTTCTTCAGGGTGTCATTAATGGAGTGGAATGTGTCCATGACCTTAGATAGCTCTCCTTGGATGGACTTCAGATCCCCTCCTAATCTTCCATTGTGGTCAGTGTGACCGTCTAAGCGATTCCTCACATCATTGATGTTGATTTGACACTGTTCACTGCTCTTCTCCACTTCATCTCTGAGTCGACCTACTTCTTCTTGGAGGTTTGAGCACACCTGAGAGCACATCGTTTCTCCCGAATCTACTTTTCTGCGGAGATCGTTCAGTTCTGTCTGACACGTGTTGAGGCCCGTTTTGGTGGAGTTGGCCAGCAAACGTAAATCTTCTTCCACACTGCTGCAAACAAAACAGTCTTCCCAATCCTGGCTGAGTGTTTCAACTTGCGTGACTATCTTGTTGAAGTTCGCACCATCCTTGCCCGTCACGGCAATGATCTTTTTGACATCATCTGTTAGATTAATAATCCTGTCTGCCAGTGAGTCACCTGACACAGACAAATCATTTAATCTGGTGTTGAACTTCTGGATTTCCCCTTGGTTAGCCACAACTCTCCATTCTAAGGTTTTTACAGTGTCTTCAGTTTTACGATCTTTTCCGTTGCGCCCACAAGTGTCATTGCACATTTTCTTCGTTTCTGTTAAACTTCTATCCAGGAATGTTGTGACATTCTCGATCTGGCTTAAACGCCGACTGTGGTCAGTTACGGTGTCTCCAAGAACGGCCACATCAAGCTCTAGTTTCCCGATTTTGAAGCTATGATCATCCAGCTGAGTTAGGACCATGTTCCGGAGCTGCGTGACATCTCTTTGGACACTGTCCTTCAGATTATTGTTGGTGTTAGTACACCTTTGTTCTGTTTTTCTCACGGTGTTGTTCACCCTCTTCTCTAACTCTCTCACTCTGACATTCATCCTGTCTTCTGTCACCCTTCCCTTTCCTCCTACACTTCCAGACAACTCCTTATCCAGTCGCCCTTTAATGGTGTCGCACTTGCTGGAAGTGGAGGTGACGTGGACATCTAGATCTGTCAATCTCTTCTCCAGCTGAGTGACCATGCTGCAGCACGTCTGGGACTGTTCAGCCTCACTTTTAACGATTTGAAGGTTCTGTCGGAAATGTTGGTCCATGGAATTGATCAACTTCTCCAGGGATCGAATTCTTTCTCTGTCTTGTTCTTGCTGCTTTTTCAGATCTTCTACACCAGCCTGAATACAAGAAAATAAGATGGCCTGTTATTTCTGTTGACACTGTTTTGACTTTCATCTTTTTTTTTTCGCCTCTTTAGGGAATTCTGCTTCATGTCAAACTGTACAATATATAAAAAGAGCTAAGTTACAGTAAGGGCAAGCTGACTGGTATCACCAACATGGTTGACACAAGCACCAAGCAGACAGCGGAACTATTCTAAAAATAGCTCACGAGTGATAAGACATTGCGGTTTCCTAGGAATGTTGTAGGAGGGATCATTTGAACATTTATATTCTGTACTTGCAAAGATTTATCCAAATAAAGTGTTGATGACTCTGCCAGAATAAAGAATGGCCAACAGTGATTTATGTCACACATATGGTCTATATAGTTTTCCACAGGAAACGGAATAATAGTGAGTAGAACTGTGCCAAGTTGAGTTGTTACAATGCATACATTGATATTTTTCACTAAATTTTGTTATTTTTTTGTGTCAAGTTGATTTCATTACCTCTAAAATTTGCGAGTGGCACTCACAGGCAATTAACAGGGCTTTCAGTGAAGAACCGTGAAAGGTGAATGAGGTCAAAAGTGACTCAATGTTTATGGAAAGGAAAATTATGGCTTTAAATGGGTTTTTGCAGTCATCCTCACCCTCTGGGGAAAATGATAGCAGATCTTGATAACACTTCGAAACATTACTTAACCAGAACAAGTACTAATACTGCCGCAGAGAGGCACCTGGATCAATAAGCAGATTCTAAAAATAACATCTGATGTTAATCTGATCCTGGCATTTGTTTATGTAGAGTACATCAGGCTTCACCTGGCAGGCAGAGCAGGACAGAGTCACCCTTCTCTCCAGCTCTGTCAGGATTTGTTCCTTGAGTGTGTTCAGCTGGTTCCCCCGAAGTCCTCCTCCGACGGCAGTTCCATCCAGGTCGTTTCCCCCTCCGTTCTCTAAGTGGTTGTTGATGTTAAGCAGGGTCTGATCATGGACCTGACCAAACATAGCAAATCACCAAGTTTATGCTTGCATTAAATAATCTGTGTCCTCTCCCCCCCCCCCCAAAAAAAAAAGCTTTGACACAATTTCAGACAACTTGACAATGACATCTATAAAGCTGAAATATATGGTGGAGTTTAAAGGCAGTTCAATTTTCTATTTTTTTTTACCTGTGTCCTATTATACAGATGGTCCAGCTTCGTGTTGATGTTGTTGATCGTTTCCTTCATGTGTGGCTGGGCAGAATCGGCTGGCACAATCGCTCCGTTTAGAACTGAACTATACGGGACAAAAGTTGACGTTACTTCCCTTTACACCAGGGGCTTCAAAAAAAATTTATCTGGCCCCCGGGCCTTGAGTTTGACACGTGCTTTACATGAATGAAATAGATTAAAAAAACACATTCACATACAATTTCTTGTTTAGATCATTAATGGAGGTCTGTAGGTTGTGAAGGTCTCTGCTAAGGCCATTGATTGTTCCTTCCAGCTGTTTGACTTTTTCACTGTCACCTGGGTACAAAGAAAAAGTAAACCAGATATTCGAAGTCTGATTACATCTTACGCAAAACAAAGTTTGTAACATCATGCTGCGCCAGGACGTAATTTTGAACTTGAGATTGTGTGGTTTTGGCTGCGTACAAATGTTGTTTGGCTATGGTTGATGGTTTCCAGTGGTTTTGATAATAGGCCAGAGGAAATGGAAAGTATTTCATCATGTCTATACAAAACAAAGGGATACGTCATAAACCACAGCATTAAATTCACAATTATAGTACTTGATTACTGATTATTATAGGACAGTGAACCCTTGCTATCCATCCCTTCCTATCCAAATAATTTTATATTTTTGCTGTGATTTATTCTGATGACTGATTTTACACAAGTGTGACATCATGCAGCTCATTACCATTTCCACTCTGTCCGCCGCCTTGTGTGTGGCCTGTCTGTGTGACATGAGGTCGCCCACCGTTGCCTGGCCCCTCTTGACAGTCCTCCCCCGAGTATCCATGGCAACATTTCCACTCCATTTCTGTCACCATTTTGTAAGCCACCTTGTACCTTGGCCTCCTGTATGTCCGGTACCTGAGAAAAAAATGTGAAACTTTAATATTGTTGCAAATGTGCTTTAAAGGGAGGGAGGAAAAATAGATTCTGTGTTCCACCTGTAGTTACGTCGTGGTATTCTGATTAATATTAGATTTGTGGAGGAAGATTTGACATTAAATAATGTGGCGGGCCGTATTTGGCCCCCGGGCCTTAAGTTTGACACCTATGCATTAGAGTGATTGGACATTAAAGGAAAAAACATCAGCAATCCATTTGGAACTTTAAAAGGATGACATCACTTTTAACGATGAAATCATCCTCTTGCTCACCTTTTGTTTTTCCCGATCCCTTCTTCGGGAAACCGATAAGTGTTTGGGTTGAGCTCACTCCACCCATATGAGCTACACATTGCTTTTGAATCAGTTGAACTATGACTACTGTTCCACATCATTAAACCAGACTGAATAATAAAAATAGCCACGGTTATTTTGGCGCAGAACAGTTCTGCGTTCTCCATAAAGATAACAGGTGGCACTGTTTCGAGTTGTAAACATTGCCTGCTATTCCTGTTCTACTCTCCAAAAAAATCCGCTATATTTAGCCACTACTAAAACTCAACGTCTTGAGTAAGTCGAATGCTTATCTTGGCAAGTTCTCCCCCTCATTAATGTGTCGTTCCAATTTGTGATTGAGGGTCATACATGTCTAAATAACCAGAGGCCATAATGAGCCCAGATTTGGACAGAAGTCAAAAAAAAGATTTATGGCACATTAACAATCCTTCACTTTAATTGTTTAGCAGGTTGCTCCCTTTTTTAAACCTCTTCATAGGCGGTACTCAATGCATAGCACTTTGGAAAAGATCTTCATCTTCCAACTCTCTGCACCAAGAGCGTGAGAAAAAGCCAGACGCTATGCTCTCAGAGGAAATATAAAAAAGAGCTCGAAAGGTGGCGGGTGGAAGAACAATTACAAAACGAATAAGTTAGCAAGATTGTTTTCCAGTGTGCTAGAGGAGATGGTGATGGCCGAATGGATGGAGCTCCATTCTTGTCATAGCTCAGGGTTAGGCAGATGATTTAGGCAGGCACAAAGATCAACTTCCGAAGCCAGTCTCCATAGCAACGTGGTTATTACTTTAATAGAACAAAAACATCAGGAGAGTTTGCTGAATGTTGTCTCAATGCCTAACATCCGTATTTGGAGAATATCATCAAATCCATCCCATCTATAGTCAATTTGTTCCTCGACTGAGGTCACCGGATATTCCCTGGTCAACACAGTAATGCATGTGTGGCTTTTGAATACAGCACTTCATCAGTGAAATCAAACCCTTGTGGTATGAGCATGCACATTTTGGCAACATACCAGGATAACCACAAGCGAGCACCTCTCTAACCAGACGTTCTTGAAAGATGGCTCGGGAATAAAACAACGCTGAGTGAAATGAGTATCCTCAGACAGGAAGAGAGATGGAGCCAATAGACAAAATACAAGCCAGTGCAATAAAATCCAGGAAGTTAATGAGGAGATAGATAGTTGTTTGAGTGTGCGGAGAATACAGCGGAACACCCTTAAAGTCACACAAGTCGGAATTTTCAGGAAAAATTAGACTCTAAAGCAAACATTCCATTCACGCCGAAAGGTGAATGTCAAAAATTCCCCCATTAAAGCTCAAAATCAGGATATTTTTCTTTTCAAAGTTTACTTATCAGACAACTGAACAAAATATTTCTTATTTTCTATGTGTTCAAATCCTACTTTTAACAATTTTGTCCCTGGAAAAGACAATTTCTTGGTCTTACTATAAATTCCAATGGGAGGAAATTGTAGTCATAGTTTCTCTCGGAGGGCCAATGTGACTGTCAACGCCTTATATTATTTACAGTATAGGCTACACGGCAAATTGATAAATAACTAGTTTTGAAATCAGAGACTACTAGTCTAAACTGTTCAAATTGTTTAAAAAGATGAATAGTACCGTAATTTCTGGACTATAAGGCGCACCTAAAAACATAAAATTTTCTCAAAAGCCGACAGTGCGCCTTATAGTCCGGTGCGCCTTATATATGGACCAAATTCCTAAATTTAAACTGGCCCGAAGCATTGTGTCATGAAATCAATCACAAGTGGCCCGCTGAAGACTATGAATCATCAATCAAAAAGACTATGGATCATTATTTTGTGATTATAAAGTAATTTGTTGCATCTGAAGTTGAAATAAAAAAGATAAAATGGAGAATGATTTGATTTGGATTAAAAATCTGACATGATGCATTAATGGTGCGCCTTATAGTCCGGTGCGCCTTATAGTCCGGGAAATATGGTAATAAAAATTGCTTCCTATATTTCTACTTTCAAAAAGTGAAGACAATTTATAATTTTAGTAATGACACAAAGTCAATTGAAAATTTGTCTTCCCGGGCCACATAAAATAATGTGGCTGGCCGTATCTGGTCCCCGAGGCCTTGAGTTTGACTTCTATGCTGTAATGGATGACTTGTTTGACTTTTAAGGTACCACTGTGTGTGCATGAGTGCGTTTGTGTGTTTGTGTGTATGAGTAATAGGTACTCACGCCACTCGAGGACACTGGCCCCAGGTACAGCGTTGGTAGTCTGGTTTAATATATGTCTCCACGCCATCCTCCATCACACAGCTAACAGTCCGGGTCACCACATACGCACACCAGTTCCTGTGATGTCACACACATAAACACACACACACACACAGGCTGAAGGAAATGACAAATGATGAGTGGCCCTAGTTATCGTAAACGTAGTCAGACCCGATGACAAGGCAAATGGTTGTTTTCTAACAAAACAAGAATAAATTGAGATCAAATCTCAAGCGTGATTATAATTTTGTACATTCAAGTCGACAACTCGTGAAAATAGCAGATCATATCACGATAACATCACTAATTTAACAATGGATTCCATTCTTCAGCAGACACAGGCGCAGAAGGGAACTTTGAGCATATTTTGGCTTCAGATGAGACTGGATTGGTTACATTTCGCAACTCACTGGAACGCGATTAAATTCTTAGAACCACAGTCTGGCTTTGACTAACTTGCAAATCCATGCATACTAATTTTGTAATATGAAGAGAAATATTGGAACACCTTGCCATAGCAAAACTATTCAAATCCGATTTTGAATTTGATTGACACTTGGTGTCACTTACTATTTATTCTTGTTGCATCAAATTTTCATTTCACTCTCCTCCAACTACGGCGTTCGGAGCCAGCAATCTGCCACCTTGATTCTGGAATAATCAACCTTTTGTCGCCCACCTCAAACACAGCTGCCGCTCAACTTTGTTATCATGTTCCGTGGTTGGATTCCCGGTGTGTTTTTTGGACTTTCTTAGAGAGGGGGAAATTTCTCCATCAGGGGTTGAAATGGAACACAGACGAATGGAATAGGGAACATCTAAAATAAGACAGCTGTAATAAATCTCAAGTTTGGTCCCTCTGTAGTTCCACTGTGTTTTGGTCGTTGTGATTCAGTGAGCTGCCTCTGGCAATGTATTCTCCGGGCGCAGAAGCTCAGAGGCAGAAGATAAGCATCAAATTTGCACCGTTATCCTGCTTGATGGAGAACAGACACTGACGTTTATATAAATAATCATCTTTCCTTTCTTATTTTACAGATACATGTCCATATGTATGTATATATGTATATATAAACAGTCATGCAACTTTCTCCATCTTTGGAGTGTTTTCTGCTGACATTTATTTTTCCATCCTTCCATCCAGGCCCTTTAGAGCGACCAAATTCATAAGAGGAGCATTTATTTGTAGGACGGTGATGAGTGAATGCATTAAACTGGTGTGTCTGGCTTTGTGCACGTGTGTGTTTGTGTAGTTTGTGTCCGAGAAGGAAAGTTTGTTTACGTGCACCCATGCAACTGTTTGCTGCTTAACACCTTTGCCAGAGTGAGGTCAAGCATTCCGTACAATAATCCACGAAAGCAACATTAATGCAAAAAAGCTGGGAAGGAAAATCTGTCTGATGAAAGTCCTTGCAAAAATCTTGGCGTCTATTTCATAAGTGTAAAAAAGGAAAGTGGAAAGGCGGTGAGGACCAGCAAGGTCATTTCTGCTGGCCAAAAGTATCACAAGTACTGCCAAGCTACATTTGCAGGTAAAACCTAAAAGTTTTGCATTTGCTCCATAAAATTGCCATAATTTATTTCAAACAATCAATTCTCTTTGTTTTGTAACATTACTCTTGGCTGTCAAGATTAATCGACAACAAATTATCAAATTAATCGCCTTGTATTTTAATAATCAACTAATCGTTTACCATTTCTTAACTAAAGATTGTTCAAAGCCTCTGTTTTCAGGCTCTAAACTAATGATTATTTTATTTCTCTAGTCCTTCATGAAAGCAGAATGATTTATCTTTTGTATTAATCAAAATAAGACACTTGCAATAATCTGCTTTTAATTTGGAAAACAATGACCAGCAAATCCTTCCTGTGTGATATTGCTTTGCTGTTGTTTAGTTGTTTTGTCAATGACGAAATATTACCCAATACTCAAAAATAATTGGTTAATAAACAGTAAATGGGAAAAAATGCAAATAAAATCAACAGACGAATCAATTCTGAAAATATTTAATAGTGACAGCCCTAATCTCATTAGACTCATGCATCTCTAAGTTTTGTAACAATAATTGTTAATTTAGACAAACAAAACTCACAGTCTGAAGATGCATTCTTTTAATTGGACAGTGAGAATATTTATACCTTCCATTAAAAAGTCTCGTCTCCTTTTATGCATTCAAACAGCTCAATTGTGATCTGCGAAATGTCTCTCAGGCAGACATCTTTTTTATATTCACAGGGTCGTAATTCAGCATGTGTCGAACAATTGCACCTGTCTGAGTATCTATAAAATCCACCTAGCTTGTTAAAAAGCAGCCTGGCACTTTGACTGAGCACACAGTCTGACAAATCAACCCACACATAGCAGTCTCTCGTTTTTGCACGAAGAATTGTGGATAAAACCGAAATATTTAGCGACAACAGAAACACTGAAGGCAAGTGGGAGCGTAAATGAAATGGGAAAAAAAATGGGAATGAGGCTTAATACTTAAACAAAGAAACCCCTAAGCGGTCTCTTTTGTTGTGAGATCTTTCATTTGCCTTCAAGGAACGGCTTTGGAAAGCAACTTCAATGAGCTCCTTGGGACCCTTGTGCCTCTATGGATGAACTCTGACCTCAGGTCAAGCATCCCTCCAGTGTGTTGTAAAGGTATATCCCTATACACACAGACATATACTCTTGAATGGACTCACTCACGCTCGAGCGATTGCATACGGGCGAACATAAAGGCAGAACACACATTCTTCCGATGTGACTGCAGTTCAAGAGTGCACAAACACACACACACGCACCATTCTCTGTTTGGACTTGTTCCAAAATGTAGGGACAGCGTGACTGAGTAAACCTCGATTGTTTAGCCTGGCGGTCACTAAGATATACAGAGACGATCTATGATACCCTCATTTGCTTTAGCATTGTCCACGCACGTATTGGGACATCTGTGACTTTAACTTTTAACCATTTATGGAAAAACATGCTTATAAATGATAGTTTTGTTTGGGATGGTTCACTTTTTTGCAGAGGTGGGGGGGGATACAAGTCATATGACTTGGACTCGAGTCAACTGGACTCACTGATTTGATGACTTCTGACTATTTGGTAAGGTAGTTTGAAATTAATATTATCGTGCTGGGCCAATAGTCAGGTTGTCAAGTTTGTGAATTTAGCAGATGAGCTATGCCTAACAGTAGTATTAATAAGTAGATGAGATTTTAGATGTAAAAAAAACAGGTCAAACTTATAGCGCAGGTGGTGTAACGTGACTTTGGTAAAGTAACTTGGGATTTGCTTGAAGGTTATGACTTGAGACTTTTGTGACTTACTTTCATGCAACGTGAAGATAATCCAAACAACAACCCATATTGGAGTGATTGCTGGAAGCTTCGCTAATTCATTTACAATAGATGGAGCTGTAATGGATGCTTTTCCCACATTCTTACTCTCACACATAAGTGGATTTGTTAACTGACCTAATTTGCACAAAATCAAAGAGACTAAATTTGGATACTTTCCAAGGTTTGGCCAAGAACAGGAAAATCCTATTACACTAAATTGCCTGGGAACATTGCGGTGCCTCCAGTGGTCAGTAAAATAGCACAAAACATTACACCGTGGTATTTATAGGTTCCGATTCCAGGGCAAAATGTTCGACACCTCTAGAATCAATCCACATCCAGTTCGAGAACTCTGTCAAATTGTCAATCAGCATGCAAAATCCAAACAGATTGTTACTGTTGATTATTGTCAGCTCCTTACTGGCCTCTAGTGGTACTCTAGTCTACAAATCAACCAGCTCCACCCACACACTTCATCACCGTGACACTGACAAGAAGATGTCCTTTCCGACGCCTGCTGGACGTCTTCACTTGATTCAAGCACCTACTAGACACATCTGTCCAAACACATCTTTTGAGTTCAAACAGATGTCAGCGGGTCAACCTACATTGCATTCTTCTCTCTCATCTAAGTGGGCAAGTGGGTGTATTTTGTTCGTAGTGACTCAGCCGTGCAGATCCCCCTCATGGCCTACTGGTTTCATGAAGAGGGGGCTGGCTAATCTTTTCTGTGTCTCCTCCTTTCTTTTAGAACTTCAGTAACGTAATGCCTACTTGTCTTCTACTAAATATTTTCCCAGACATTCTCCTCGCTTTTTTCCAGTCTTCCTTTGGTCCTATCATGGTTCTGCTTGGACTTCTGTATTCTGACTCACTCAGAATCAATGTTTATTTCGGCTTTGCTCATCTCTCAGGCGTCTATTTTCGAGCTTTTGTTCCTTGGCTGTATGCTAAACACAAACCACAGAAATGTAGTCTTCTCCAGATCTGATTCGGTTGATTTGAACTTTTCCTCCTGAAATACGATAACAGGTCAGATATTTTGCATCGTGACCGCAATTGGAATTCATCACAAAAGTATCTCCAATGCATATGTTTTTATAATCATAAAATTAGAATTGGGCACTTGTCAACATTTTCTTGTCTTGCATGATTGATTGTGGAAAAGGAATCACAGTGTTGTTTTTTTGACTCTCTGTGAGCTAATGTGTTCTGTGATATATTTATCCCAACTGCTATTCTTTAAATGCCACTGTCACCCAAAGAAGAATAATGCTGTCCAACGTTAAGACTCACAGTGTGAGCTCAGTGGCACTGGTGTCAGCTTCCCTTTCCATACTGGTGTCAAACAAATTTTTTTCACGGGCCGCTTTGTAGACCTAGCTTCTTTCGGAGGGCCATTATGACTGTCAACCCAAATAAATGTATGAGCACCTCATATTATATTCAGTAAAAACTACAAAACGAACCGACAAATAACTCGTTTTCAAATCAGACGAGTAAAAACTGGTCAAATATTTAAAAATATATATATTAAAGTGAAGACAATTTGCAATTCTAGTAATGACACATGAATTTAATGCACAATTTGTCTTTGCTGGCCACATAAAATAATGATTTTACTCACCCTTTTTAGATCAGTCCACACAGATTACTGCGGACACTCAAAATCAAAACACCAATGCAAATTCGAGTCACAAATACCTGAAATACATATTTTGAAATTACGAAAGGAACCTCGAAGAGACCAGAAAGTCAACTAGCATCACTCAGTGAGTCAAAACAGAAGCAGTTGACTTCTGTGATGTTGAGAAAGAAACCTAATAGAAGCTCATATTGCACACACACACACAACACACACACACATACTAAGTGCAAACATATGGAAAGCATGAACACAGCTGTATGCCACATGTAACTCTGTAAACTGTCATTCTTTTCGTTGTGGTTCATATATACATTTTGTATGCACACATACATACTTAGAGTGCAGTAGAATCCTTGATTGCTTCCGCTAAAACCAATCAAGCCATTCATTTCATTTATAGACAAACACACAACAGGCTCACGTCAGTCCCAAAACTTTACGTCCTCACACTGGGCAAAAAGAGCTTAATGACATGCAACAAGCGGGGGGATGTGGTAGCCATTAGAAAATTGTAATGATTCTTGTGAAATTTCAACTGGAACCGTTGAAATAAACATTGAGCTGAGCTGGAATCCAAACTCTATTTGTGAACCCCAAATGTTAGCAAACAGAAACAAACCCATTCTTGAACAGTTCCCACTCACCCAGTCGGTTTCTGTGGTGGGACTTTCCAAATATACAAAGTCGGTTCAACACGCGTGAAATATAAGCTAACCACAGTTAACTGTCAGGATTCTATTTTCATTGTCAGCATGAATCCATGTAGCACGCAACATAAATCTGTAGAGGCGCTAGAGCGAGTGTTGGCAATTTTGTAGCAAGTTAAACTAGTATTTCTTTTTTTTAAAAAAAAGGGTGGCTTGCGCCATTGTGGGTGTAAACATTGGCTGGAAATCTAAGTAGCTCTTCTCATTTTGTTTCCACACATCTTTCATCCGTCCATCCGTCCGTCCATCCATCCATCCATCCATCCATCCATCCATCCATCCATCCATCCATCCATCCATCCATCCATCCATCCATCCATCCACTGCACACTCCAGATCATATAATCCATGTTTGAATTTCACCTTTCACCTCTTTTGTGGCGTTTCATCTGCTTGCATGGATTCACTCTTGGTACTCAATCCAAAAAAAAGTTCATACATCAATTTGAAGGCTACTCTCCAGACCCCTGTCACATCAGCAGGATAAGCGGTATAGAAAATTGATGATGTATTCATCAGCCCTGAGGATGAGTGATATAGTGATCCGTCTCGCTTTTTACCTTAAGTCAGCAGGGTCAGACTCCAGCTTGCCCATAGTCCTGAACAGGATAAGCAACATTCACAATGGAGGGCAGATGGATGAATGGATGAATATTTCCTGAGAAACTCACCCAGTCTGGTGAGTTTTAAGTCTATGAACTCATTTATACTCTACACAACTTTATATCTAGAGCACAACCACAGGTTTACAATAATAATAAAAATAATAGTGATGATAGATATACAAAAACTCATAGGCAGCAGGGTGGATGACTTGTTAACACATCTGCTGTCCCAGTGCAGAGGCAGTAGGTTCAAATCCGGTCTGGATTTTGCATGTTCTTCCCGTGCCGGTGCAGGTGTTCTCTGGGTACTCCCACATTCCGAAAAACATGCATGATAGGCAAATTGAAGACTCTAAATTGTCCTTAGGTGTGAATGTAAGCGCAAATACATTCTTCTCTACCGTATTTTCCGCACTATAAGGCGCATCTAAAAACCTCCAATTTTCTCAAAAGCCGACAGTGCGCCTTATAATCCGGTGCGTTTTATATATGGACCAATATGGATTCGTGGATGAGGACTAACTTATTAAAATAAACTTTACGTGTTTATTTTGTGTTGTGTGATTGCATTAACGTTTGAGCAACGTTGAGTCATTTATTCTATGCGCCTTATAATCCGGTGCGCCTTATATATGGACAAAGTTTTAAAATGGGCCATTCATTGAAGGTGCGCCTTATAATCCGGTGCGCCTTATAGTGCGGAAAATATGGTAATTGAGATATATGTATAAGTGCTCTGTTGTTATTGGCTTTTATAATTCAAGAGTTTTAGCCTCTTAAGTGGCACACATCGTGTGAAGCTGATGAGAAGAGGAGCAAGCTTGAAATCTCCAATGACAATATGAGGGCGCCAGTATGGCTGGGAAGTTGAAATTGTAATCTCACAATCGCAGCGTGAATAATGACACTCACGTTTACTGCAAGCCAAGTATGAAAGTAAACAAGCGAGGCGACTGTAGTTTTGTAACAGCTGATAGTTTGTGCAGTTAACAAAGGGGTCACTAATGTGATGCTGGCGGTCCCACAAAAAACACATAAGTAGCCCACGTGCCTGTCCTAAAATTAGCACACCAGTAATAAGATGGATCATTTAATAATTAAGGTTTTATTAGCACAGTCAGAAAGATAAATTGAATAATATTATCGTTACTATATTTTAAATAGTGCAGTGATTCCCAACCACAATGCCACAGCTATGTCATGGGAAGTTTTATTTCATTGGTTCGAAAATAATTATTCATCTATTATAAAACAAAATCTTCCATGACAGTGATTTATAGTGAAAAAGAATTAAATGCTTCCACAAGATGGTAGAATAAAGAATTAACCTGGAGCCACCTGTTGCCATTGTAAAACAGAATCGCTGTGTGAGTTCAACTAAACAGGCTGCAATTCAACACTAAGTAAATTTTATAATAAATTGAGACGAGATCATCATTATTTCTGTAATTTTCTATCCAAACTTCTAATGAAACTTTTGTTTGGTAGTATGCTGTGCCTGAGATTTTTCAAATGTAAAATAGGGGTGCCTTAATTGGCTCATTGATGAATCTTGATACAACTTCACGTGAGGGACAAATGATTAGGAACATATCTAAAATAAATACCAATACAAAACTACATCAACATTTTAGTCATAATTTTATGATAATCTCTATTAGAAATTTCTCATGATGATGATGGCGATGATGATGCACAAAATAGCGCAACTTCTTTCAATTGCTCTCAAGTACAACTCAAAACTATTTTAGGGTACACACACATTTTGCATGAATCTGACCCTACCTGTGTCTACTCGCCGCCCTCTGGCCACTCAGGACCCCGGGCTCCACATATCCAAGACCCCAAGACGTCCGTGCCAAAGCGAGCGCGATCATGCAAAACAACGTCTCCATCCTTGAGTCCAGTGTAGCAGCCTGTCAATCTCTCTTCCTTGTAAAGTTAATCCAACAAAAAAACAAATTAAAAAAAAAAAATCTCTGCTGTTATCCACAGCGGAATAACGTGATAAAATCAGAAGCGCTTCTGAAAACAGTGAAGTGCATTTTCTAAACTTCTAACTGCTGCTCAATAGGTAGGATTGTTAAAGTGTGGTGACTACTGCTCAGGCGCAGGGAAGCAAGAGGAAACTTTCGTGCGTCACTCTCTCGCTCTCTCTCTCTCTCTCGCTCTCTCTCTCTCTCTCGCTCTCTCTCTCTCTCTCTCCGTGGTCACGTGGGGTGTTTCACTGCAATCAGATTCTTATAGCAACATCACTTTCTATAAAATGGTGCCAAAACAACCCCCTCCCTCCATCAACAGAAAAATAATTTATGTTAAAAGCAAACACCAGGAGCACTGTACACGCAGTTCTACTAAATATTTGGCTATGTTTTAAACCCCTTGCATGCTCCTTGCCAGCTTCTCCAAGTCATTAAGCCTCACTCATTCACCACAACTGTTTTTATTGCAATTTATTTTCGTATACTTTTACATTGGAGTGTTTTTCTTCCCACTAAATTACGAACTAAGAAATTCATTCAGTTGTAAATTTTTACAAGAGATAAATTACATGGAGTTTATTTGCCTATACGTTTCAGTACATTGATATCGGGAAGTGGAACTAGACCGTAGGAGATGATAGTGTATTTTTTTATATTTTAAAATACTGCAGATAATATGGTATATGTCACATTTTTTTTACAGAAGCAATAAAAGTTTACAGCAGATTATTTCATTGAAAACACATAGCAATGGTTGTTATTAAATAGTTTTACCATCACAATACTCAATCACAGCCAAAATTATTTGGCGTATGTGTACATTTACTGCTATAAAAAGCTTATGCTGACTCGGAGTAAGTGTCTGACTGAGGACTCTTAAAATGTGGCCTATGATAAACTAATAAAATTAAATAAATTAATTAAATAAACTAATAAAATAAACCATTAAAATTGAAGAAATTCATTGCCAACCAGGCCCAGACAGGAAAAATTATCATTAAAACCCCTTTTGGTGTTACCGTTGTTTTTATTATTTACAAAATTCATTTTTTTTCTTGTTAAAAACTGATGTCAAGCCCATCACTCCATAATATTCATAAATAATATTTTTGTCATTGAAAAATCTTTCAGTGATGTTTTTATGTGATGATTTTTTAGTTTGGAATCTTAAGTTTGTTCTGCTCACTTTCATTGCTTATCTCAAATCTATTACTCATAAAAACTGTTTCCCTGCCTTTTGCATCACATTTCAGTCTAAAAAAAGGAGGATGACACATGCACACATACACACATGCACGTAGTAGCACCTTCTTATCTTGCGGATAAGGAAGCTGTCTTCTGAGTGTGATTGATGCTGTTGTCCTTGCTGAAGCCGTGAGAGAGTTTGACTATGCCGTGGTTAGCTCTTCATTTTATTCCACTGTCCACCTCCTTACTTTCATTATCAGAGTCCAAATTTAATACATATTCAAACAACTTCCTTAGTTCCCGTCATAAAATAAACCACATGGGACCATTTCCCACTGCTGTTTCCCATTCATCTACCACGTTCCAATTTACTAGATGAATTACACGACCCTTACATTACCGTATTTTCCGGACTATAAGGCGCACCTAAAAACCAAAACTTTTCTCAAAAGTGCGCCTAATAGTCCGGTGCGCCTTATATATGGACAAAATTCCTAAATTTAAACTGGCCCGAAGCATTGTGTCATGAAATCAATCATAAGTGGCCCGCTGAAGACTATGAATCAAAAAGACTATGGATCATTATTTTGTGATTATAAAGTAATTTGTTGCGTCTGAAGTTGAAATAAAAAAGATAAAATGGAGAATGATTTGATTTGGATTAAAAAGCTGACATGATGCATTAATGGTGCGCCTTATAGTCTGGTGCACCTTATATAAGGACAAAGTTTTAAAATGGGCCATTCATTAAAGGTGCGCCTTATAGTCCGGTGCGCCTTATAGTCCGGAAAATACGGTAGGTCATTTCCCTGAGAACTTTCTCTTCGACTCAGGACGTTCTGCTTTCCTTTGCTTTGTCAGTAATCCATGCTTATTACATTTCTTCATAACTGTTGTTTACTCTGAGTACAGTCGTGTAACCCGTTGCAAACTGCGTAACCTTCTGCGATTAAGGAGGAACGACCTGCTCAACCGTCCTCCCCGTCGACCCGCTAATGAGATCAGCTACTCTGTCACAGACACGGTGACTCCCCTCTCGGAGTTTTGCCAGGCTCACTGAGGAGGATGAGGCCTTTTTACACAAACATGTAGCAGGTAGCTTGGGTGATGTAAAGCAGAACCAGTTAAAACTCGAGTCGGTTCTATAAATTGAACGGTGCGCAGATGTCAAACTCACCCGTCCGTTTGTCAGGTTGTTCTGTCCTATGCGAATAGAATCGAACTGGCGGCTGAAAACAAAACCTGCATTTCAAGGGCTCACATAAAATGGTGCTTTAGTATTCAGTAAATCCTGCCAGATATGAAATTGTCCAACCCAACTGAGATAATTCACCCAAGTTCAGAGTTAAAAAAATGGTTTGTTGTTCTTTTTAAAAAAAAATATACACACAGATCGAGATAAAAAAATATATGACTCGTGTACAGATATGAACTTTAAGGCCTGCTAAGTCAAACATCATAAATTTGGTTAACAATATTTTTAGGGCCTTCAAAACTGACACTAGCAGAGCACTGACAAGAAAAATGGCAATATGACCTCACTTGTTTGACAATCTTTGGTCACACGTTTACTAAAAGCTTTCGGACTGTCAAAGAAGAATAATTCCTGAAGGTTTGAAGAACATTGTTTGACATTTGTGACCTCTCGAGCACTTGCAAGAAAACTCTTGGAACTTGAGGTTGAATTGTATCATGTATAAATAAAATAAATAAAAATAAAATAAAAAATAATTTCACAAATAGATTTCCCACTACTCACTGCACTCAGTAGTTTTTTTTTTTGTTTTTTGTTTTTGCACAATTGTGTGATCTGTTGGATGCTGGTGGCGCCAAAGTTCATTTGAAGTAACAAAAAAAGAACTCGGATAAGGGCAGACAAAACAACAAAAACCTGAGACTCGGGAGGTGTCGGAGATGTTTAAAGATGAAGAGCAAAATCAGATGATCCAACAAGATTGTGCAGAAGACTAAATACTGTATATTTAAGAGACTAGTTAATATGAGGGCAATATCAAGTACACAAAAACAGGTGAAACTCCTGATCAGACATTCCCGAAAGAGTTTTGCAAAATAAAACTTAATGCAAAGTCATATAAAACACATCTTGGCCATGCTAGCATCAAAATACCTAAAGTTAAAAATTATTGGCACACTTACACCTGCATTTACTTATTTGGCTGAACTTAGTCTAAGACAACTGTAATAACTCGTGCAATGTTGTCTGATTCGTATTCTCGTCTGACTGTGTCTCGATTTCCTCGAATCTCGCAGCACTGATTTTACACACATGGGCAATATTTACTTAAGAATGACATTTTTTCCGATAAGTAGTTTGTGCTTTTGGACTTGTCAACTACATAACATTCATTGGACTCTTGACCAAAGCCCCTTGGGAAGATTAACATTCCTCTGGGAGGGGACCACTGTATCTGTGTGCTTATAAATAGGCGGATTATGCGATACACAATCAAACAGCAAGTCGCCATGCTGTCGCTACATAATATTTGTTGTTGACGGCTTTATTTATCTTTTCCTCTTGAATTTTATCATACGACTATTGTTCCCATTGCACCCCATTCCTTTTTCAATCCACTCCCACCCTTTCCGCTGCAACCTTTATCTCGACCTTTTGTGTCTGAGTGTCGTGTTTGAGCGGCGCATGTTTCCGATGCTTTGCATCTGCCATGTTGACATTCTTGTGAGGCCTGGCCCGCATTTCACATTTGCACAGGTCAGGCCGTTTTGTTTGCGTTAACTATTATGGGAGACCCCCAGTTGTTATTTCGCACTTTGGAGGAACTTTCAAAATGCCTATGCTAGTGTGGTATGCTGTGTTCAAAAAAAAAAAAAAAAAAAAAAAGACTGTTCGCTCATGGGAGGTATCTTTGGTGTTTAGTTAAGCCAAGCTTCCGTCAAGTTTTTGGACTCATTTGACTGGTTCCTCTGAAGCTCGGCATACTTAGAAGACAACCTGCATTCATTAGTCTTTTTACAATGTGTGTAAACATACAGTAGTGTTAAACAAACACAGATATCTTGTGTTTTCCTAGACTTAACACACACAGGAGTCACTTATTGTGAAACTTATCTTGAAATCATCAAACGAAAAAAAAAATGTCTGGCATAGAACAAACCCGAAGTAAAATGAGACGGTTTTATCGGAACCAGTGTTAATCGGCATGGGTCATAAAGTGGTTGTGTTAATTAACAAACTGGGAGTACAACATTCTCAAATGGGTAGTATAAAGTCATTCTCGCTGTGACCCTCCTACTGAGTTCAATATCTTCGGTTATGAGAAACCATTATCTTTGAGCTTCAGCAATTTGCCTCTGTCTTGTCACTGGATATATTCGTGAAGCAGAAGGAATGTACAAAGCCCAAATACAGAAGTAAAAATGCACTCAAGCAAATGACGAAATGGTGCCAGTGGGTACTAGTTAGCCCCAATGACAACGTGAATAGCCCATGACTCTTAAAATACTCACCAGTGATGGGACACTATGACTTACTAAGAAGAATTAACACAATGATATGCACAGTATTTATTTATTCATTTATTTATTTATTCATTCATTCATTCATTCACATATTTACGTATTTAATTATTTATTTATATTAAGTTATACTGTACGTGATAAGCATCTCTCCTGTACTAAATATTTTATATTTAGTTTACAAGTAAATTACAGCAGATTGAGTTCAATGAGGAATATATTTTTATTAAACCCATTTCAAAAGTCATTTTAATTATTAAAGTTACTCACTCACTCACTCACTCACTCACTCACTCACTCACTCACTCACTCACTCACCCACCATGACTCTTAAAATACTCACCAGTGATGGGACACTATGACTTACTAAGAAGAATTAACACAATGATATGCACAGTATTCATTCATTCATTCATTCATTCATTCATTTATTTATTTATTTATTTATTTATTTATTTATTTATTTATTTATTTATTTATTTATTTGTTTGTTTGTTTATTTATATTAAGTTATACTACACGCGATACGCATTTCTTCTGTACTAAATATTCGATATTTAGTTTACAAATAGATTACAGCAGATTGAGTTCAGTGAGGAATATATTTTTATTAAACTCATTTCAAAAGTCATTTTAATTAGTAAAGTTGCTCCCTCCCTCCCTCCCTCCCTCCCTCCCTCACTCACTCACTCACTCACTCACTCACTCACTCACTAGAAGTTAGCAAAAACTTTAGTAGGAAAAGCTCCTTTGGGGACATTACGTCAGTATGGTTCTGATAATGCAATATTGATTTTTACACATTATTAAGATCTGAATAATTGAATGTGAAAAGCTCCAAAGGGCCCAACGGCTTGGAGCTAACCTTTCACTGCTGAGCAGGTATTGAGCTGCCTGCTGCTTCAACACTTCTTAAGACATTATTGGCCGTCACCCAGAACAGTAAAGTTGCAGGCAATGAAAAGGAAAGAATGGGCGAATAAAACACGAAAGCACTGCGGGAAATGTCAGAGATCATTTCTGTGCATCCATTGCAAACAAGACCGCACATAAATATGAAACCAAAGCTACTTTAAGAACATTTTAGAGTCGGTTCTTTTACAGCTGAGAAGTTTGGCTAAAAAAGCATGCATGATCTGATAGCCTCAAAAACTAACATAGGCACACTTGTGTTTATTTCCCCAAGATAATGTCCCCCTTCCCTATCACACATGGAAATAAATAGACTGGCTCTTGCTATCTATTCTGCTGATGTCCCAGTGATGCGGGCGGGGCACAGGACAAAACAATTTCTATCATTATAGTCATTATCCTTATCACCATCCATTTTTTTTCCAAGAAATCCTCCATTAGTACACTCCATTTTGTGTTTTGTGTTTCTCCATGAATGATTTGAGACACCATGGAATGATTTCGTGTGCAAGCCACCATCACATGCCAAGTTGAAAGCAATAAGCATTCTCCTCATTTTTTATTGTCGCTCCTTCCTGAACCCTCTTTTGTTAATTGGACTTAGTGGCACTTAGTTTACAGTGAAAGATGTAAAACTGCTGTCGTCATCCAAGATGAAACCCGCCTCATGTGTGGGCTTTGTTTGAAGAGCTTGCGCCATATAAAGAAACCACGCGGGACTGGCAGCAGGAAGTTTATGGGGCAATGCACAAGCTTTCGCCACACAGAGATGTGCAGTAAAAGTGGAAAGCTATGCCCAGCAAGACTCGTGGCACCACTAAAACACGGTCACTAAAACTCTGTGTTATAAAGACTCTGCATGAGACAGTGACAGTCGGTATTGTTTTTTTTTTCTTCAATGAGGCATGTAAATGAACCCGTACAGTGAGGAAAAGTGGTACAGAAAATTAATGAACTGTATGTTCTGAGAAAAATTTAGCTATAATATAATTTTTCATCAAAGCTGAGATTGAGTACTCGATTTTTTTTTTAATGTCTTTTTTATTATACCTCATTATGACTTCATTTTCTTCACTCATTGTTATTAATTGTGTGCATGCAAAAAAAAAAAGTCATTAAAAGTAGACATGGAATTTTTCACAGTTTGAAATAGTTCCCAGGTGTCCTAGTTGGTCCAAATAGACAAAAAAAAAAGATTACAGCATCCTTATTATCACTTTTAATAAATAAAGCTGCACAATTTAGTGAGGGATGGCTTTACCGAGTTATTGAAGAAATGTTCGGATTCTCTCCTAATTATGGTGCATAGATTTTTAGGTCATTAAAAACTGCTTTTGAGGAACCTGTGACCTTGTTGCCTGAGGTCAAAGCAGGCGCTGAAAACTGTTTGTTTTTACTATCGTCAGTAACATGCTTTAAGCTACAGCATTTTTATTTTTCTTATAATACATCAACAGCAGCTTGCTCATGTGTTGCCGCCTGATAATACAAATCTGCAGTTCCAATACCCATTTTGGTGGAAAAACATTGACACAGTTGTATCCAAATGTAATGTCAGGTAGGTCCATCTCCCCACAGGAAGTCATATGTTTCATGTTCCCAGCAGCAACAACAGTAGCCTGGACTGGATTACTGCTTTTATTATGGCTGCCACTGCCAAAAAAAAGTTCAAAAAAAAGAAATAAAAAAAGAGTGAGATTCATTGTCACCAAATTGAGTTAATCCAGTAATCCCACTTTTATAAG
Source organism: Syngnathus floridae (assembly GCF_059516105.1). Classification (NCBI taxonomy): domain Eukaryota; kingdom Metazoa; phylum Chordata; class Actinopteri; order Syngnathiformes; family Syngnathidae; genus Syngnathus; species Syngnathus floridae. The sequence goes on from NC_142431.1 coordinate 4,575,506, forward strand.
CGATCCCAAAATTGACCTTTCTCCCTAGAAGGGAATGTCCAGAATTGAAAATTCAAAGTCTTCTTGTGCTTGACTGAATTCTGCTCAAGCTTGCCAATCACCAGCCTCCCCTCTTGCTGCCGTATAATCCTGGCAGGAGGGAGCAGCTTTAATGAGAGTTAAAAAAGCAACAGAGAAGAAAGACCTCCTTTGTGTGTGTGTTCTGCTTCTAATAAAAAAAAGAAAAAAAAAGAGGCAAAGACACAGAAGTATATTTGAATGTGCTGGGTGGAGGGAGGAGAGGACCGTCCCGGAAACCGCCAGCGGTGCCGCCCCGTGCTTGTAGCCGGACCATGATAGTGAAACTCCATCCAAAGGTAACACGGGCCTACCTAGAATCCCATGAGAAGCTACTGTAGACACGGCAGCGTGTTGGATTTCCAAACTCCGACAGGTTCTTGGATATGACAAAACTTTACAGTGGAATTGTTAGGAATTCCATGTGTTTTGAACCACGTTCTTTCCTTCATGGCGTCCTACACATGGCAGTGCACAAAGCCCAGCATTCATCTTTAGGTTCTTAACGCCCACTGCCCTGACTGCATGGAGAGCAGCAGCCAACATGACGGAGCACGACATAGGACTGATATTTCATGGAATGGAAACATAAGTCCTGAATGAACAGTGCTACCAACACACCTAGACAGTTTTTTAGCATCTGAAAGGTTAGTATTTGCAGACAACATGCCAGTGTTCGCAATTTGTTCCTCTCAATGGGGCTACAGAAGCAAAATGACCAATACAGTGACCCTCCCTGAGGGCATAATACAAGTGACAAACGTGTATGCACTGAGAAGAAAAACGGAAAAAGACGAAATAAGTTTTGGCTTGATACAGTTCCTGATATATTTTTTTTAATAACAACTATTTTTAATTGTCACAAAAATATGGAATTTTGCTATTGCTATTTCAGTTCTATCACTTTTATTTGCATGCACCGTTAAATCTATATTTCACAGTTTTCTTGATAATAGTATTCAAGACTTAGAGAATATTTTATTTTAAAAAGTGTTCTAAATTATACTTCCAATTCTTTTCTACAGGTGGCAGTGCTGAGTTTTACAAACTGATTAACAGTCAAATAACTGATGAAGAATAAACAGCGATGTTATTTGCATAATATATATACGTGTATATATATTAGTAATAAATATATATATATATATATATATATATATATATATATATATATATATATATAATTTTTTTAATTTTTTATATATACGTATATATACTATATATTTTTTTTATTATTAAAAAACTTGACCAAGTATAGTAATGCTTTTTACAATAAAAAAAAAAATTAAATGACCATGTATAGGAGCAAACAAAAAAACCCAATTTCTACTGTTATTCTAACTCTTGCTCTCACAGGCAAAATAAGATTTTTATTGAGTCATGATGATGATGATGATGATGATGATGGGATTTTCCATGAGTGAACGTGCCGGGAACATTGGCGAATGGTGAGCTCGGTGGATGCCAACTGTGTGGGAAGAGTAGTCATCATTGACCGGAGCAAAAGAATCAGATAAAATGGGTGTTCTTTCTTTTATCCCTGAGAACTGGTGAACAAAGCTGTCAGAGTTATCACGGGCAGCGCTCATTCAATGACATCACCTTCGAATGATCAAACGCCAATTCAAATAAATCTCCCGGCACGAGCGAATTTATCAGTGCTTCATAAAAATCGTTGAAATAAAATGTTGACTTTTCCCTTTTAAGTCACTCTATACATCATTCAATTATCTTTATTTCACTTCCTGCCTCACCGATTTTGTAAAATAATCCCAATACATCATTTAGCTCTTGTTAAAAAGGTCAAACATCATTTTAAAACACATTTGATACTATCGAGCTCTGTATTGTGGGTAGACCACCAAGTGTGGGTGGATGATAAAAACACCAATAAAGCAACATTGTGGAAGGTTTTGGAGTATCAGACACACATTTTCCTCTCTGATAAACGTCAGCAAAGGCCTGATTATCGACACAAAACGTCTTGGATTTACATTTTCAGTTAGGCGTGTCTATCCATGAATGCATTTGAAGTTACGATACCAGCAGGCACCTCGAGCAAGCCAGACATCACTTGGATCACCAAATGCTCTTCTCATTCACTGTTATGTCTCCCTCATGCTTTTTAATAAATGCAGCAGCTGTGCAAAGTTTTTGAGATCTCCCGATTCCGACTTGCTTTTATTCGTTCGCTTCCTTTCAGATTGCGTTTGATTATTCTCACTTTGTTGTGTTGTCTGAGTACTGCAGTTGTGACTTCAACTTTATCTTTGGAAAATTCCTCTGCTCCAAAATTGGTACTTTACAGAAAAAGCTTGTTCTATCATGAGGGAAAGTCTCTCAAGCAGCATCGTAGTCATAGTTACCCTCGGAGGGCCATTATGATCGTCAATATTTTCTATATACAGTATAAGCTACAAAACAAACTGATGAATAACTATTTTTGAAATCAGAGACGAGTAAAAACTGTTCAAATATTTTAAAAAGACAAATGGTGATAAAAATTGCAAGCGAAGTGGAGACAAAAGTCGATGCAAAATTTGTCTTCGCGGGCCACATTAAATGACGTGGTGGGCCGTATTTGGTCCCCAGGCCATGAGTTTGACACCTATTATCAAAGAGTACTGTATTTTCCGGACTATAAGGCGCACTTTCAATGAATGGCCCATTTTGAAACTTTGTCGTTATGTAAGGCGCACCGGACTATAAGGCGCACTGGACTATAAGGCGCACTGTCGGCTTTTGAGAAAATTTGAGGTTTTTAGGTGCGCCTTATAGTCCAGAAAATACGGTAGCTGAATAAACAAATATTAGAAATAGCGGTAAAAATGAACCAATTGAATGACTTGCAAAATGTTTCTCGTCAAGAGTGCACGATTACAGGCTCGGGTTGCTCAGGGTTACCCACAATCGTAGCTCACAGTGTGAGACTCGGCGAGTTAACAATTGACTTGATGACATGGAGGGACAACTGAGCAGGACCTCTTCACGTTGCCCATTAAAACTTTGAGAGCACGACCTCGCCAGCTTCCCCTGCTGTGCATAGGAGAGGAACCCTGCTGGTTTGAGAACAGAGCGCTTAGAGCTGCCACTGCAATGTTATCGTGTATGTTTAGCTGGATACCTGACACTAAATAAATACAGACAGAAATTAAGTTACCAAACATGTCAGTGTTTATATCTACCCTGACCTTTCCCAAATGGTTGATGTCCACATAATGCAATACAATCATGCTAAACTTCCTCAATGCTGCTCTTGTGACATTTTGACAAACAGTCACAAGGTATTTATGAGTTCTGTGAAGTGAAAACCTGGAATCTTACATAATAAATATTTCAAGACATTTATTTGCTACCATGTAACATGAGATCATGGAAAAAAATGAAAGAGGTTATTATTCATATGATTTAGGGCACCTGTGTCAAACTCAAGGCCTGGGGGCCAGATCCGGCCCGCCACATCATTTTATGTGGCCCACGAAGACAAATTGTGCATTGAATTCATATGTCAACACTACAATAACACATTGTTTTCACTCTTAAAAAATATTGCTAGCAGTTTTTATTACCATTCATATTTTTTAAATATTTGAACAGTTTTTTTAGTCTTTGTTTTGAAAACTATCAGTTTGTCTTGTAGGCGATACTATAAAAAATATGAGACGTTCATATTTGGGTTGACAATTTTAATGGCCCTCCGAAGGAAACTATGACTACGATGCAGCCCGCGACAAAAATAAGTTTGACACCCCTGATTTAGCTGATTTACAGCTTTCATGCCTCCATTCATATTTAGACGTTTGCAATTGTAACAAATTGATAGTGTTTAAAAATTGACTTATAAAATATAAATATTGGGGTGCATATGCTTGATTCTTGATTTTAATATAGGTTATTTCACAAGCAAGAAACCTACTTATATATAATATAATAATATATAATATAATATATTTATTTATTTAAAATATTATTAATTATATAAAAATATAAAATATTATTTAATTATAATATAATAATGTTATATGTCCCCCATAACAGTGAATGATACCAACCTTGGTGTTTTTTACTAGACTGAAAGTGCCACTACAACTCTTCTGTATTCTCATCCGCGACGTGACCTTTTCGCCCACATAAATCAGACAGACTTAATATGTCTGGAAATATATTTCATGCTACACATTTGGAAAATGTGTAGAGTTCACTTTTGCCCTTTTCCTCCTTGCACGTGACTGAGTCTGTCTTCGGGGGTGGATGTTTGGTAAAGGCTATACTGTATGTGTCCACATCATGCATCAATCAGTTTATCCGTGGAGTCGTTTTGACACTTATGCAATATTTCATGTCCCCCTACTGCACCCCTGCAGATCCAGCTGCTGTGATGTCGAGCCAGAGGAGAAGGAGGCAGAGAGGGGAACAAGGCCTCAATCCTTCCTGTCTTTAAATGGGAAACCACCATGAAGCTGGAAAGGTAAAATCTAAGATACAAAGGGAAAATTTTTTTTTAGGATGTTTCCACTGTTCATGGTCACTATTTTTTACAAGTTCACTAATATTTTTGTGTTTAAATCTGCATTAGAGTGACAAACACTGAAAAGCTGGAAGAGTGACAGACTGAGAAAAAGGTTATCATAAAGTAGCTTACTGACGCTTTTGAAACAAAGTTTGTGTTTAGAGTTCTACAACCTTATTGTTTGAGTTTTAAGATGCTGTTTGACTTAAAAGTGGTAAAAAGTCTAAAATGTGTTACCTGCTGAGATTTAAACTTCAGAAGGACAAATTTAGCAACCTCTGTGACTGGATGTCTTTGTAGAAAATAAAAACCTTCTGATTTCTGTGAGAGGACATCAACGGTTTGATAAAAAAAAAAAAAACCTAAAAATTAAAGGCAAAAAAATCTATGGTGGATATGATATTCAATCATTCAACATCCAGACTGATTTTTTTTATGCATTTTAGTTTATCAATACAAATTTTTTTAAATGTATTTTGAAAAATCACTTTAAAAAAAAACAAAATAATTAATTAATTATAATACCTTAAGAGGGCGGAAATATTTCAAAGAAATGTGTAACTTATGAAATAATAAATTCAAAGCACTTAAAATACCTCTGAAAATATCTTTTGCAAGTAATGATCACAATTTTCCAGCTTTAACATATTAGTTCCAATACATGTGTCCCAAATTTATTTGGCACATGCGAGGAATGTAACGCATCAGCTGAACCACCGAGCGTCTCTTTAAAGCGATGATTCATGGGACGCACTCTTTCAAGGTGTAAGATGATCAAAGTTGTGCAAGAGGTCTGCTTTTCTTTTACGAGTGTGTATGCACCCGGATTGGCATGTTCCGATAGTGGGATTCTATTTTCCACAAGCTCACATCTGTGTTTGTTAATGGTCCGAACCCATGCAAAATTATGTTTTACTCAATATATGTGGAACAGAGAGAATAATATCGCTATCAGTGACGTATGTAATTACTTTCACTACGGTCAAATGATTTTATTGCTGTTCTGTTCAGTATAAATATGCCAAAATGTTAAATGTACCTGGCTTGATGCCCCGAGGCAATGAAACCTGTTCTTATTTTCGAAGCTCAGTTCCACAACAATTGAATTTGTAGCTGTATTTATTTAGTTGTCCTTTTAGGATACAAGCACATGTTTTAGTTTTTTGTTGTTGTTGCCAGAAGCCTTACTAATGGATGTTACATTTTGTTAAATGGACTATGACGGCGCCACCAAACAAATGTTGATCCGGGGAGGGAAACAAAAAAGGAAGCTCTTATCCATTCCCTGGAGAAAATATTCACCTTTTCTGCCACAGGGGTCAAAGGTCAGTTCATTGCTACCAAGGTTCCTGTTTGTTCAGTAGGTCACCACCTGGATCTGTTTTTAATGCTGAGGTTGACGTCACTTGTCAAAGATATTTGTCAAAGATATTTCTACATTTGTCATTTCAAAATTTTATTTGTTTTATTTTAATGTTGACGCTACATAGAACGATTTTCGTTATCGGTCCCTTGTTGCATTGATATTAATGGTGGGTAATCTGAATCCAATAATACCTAATGTGTTTTTCAAAATGCTCCTGAGAAGTTCAAGTAGCACTTTTTTTGGTATGACGCCAAATACACTCTTGACTCATGGTCATAAACAGTAACTGAATCGTCGTCACCTTTCAGCAAAGTCTGCAGCTGACTCAGACATCTGCTATGAATTGATCCCTCTGTATTTCCTACTTTGCACTTGGATGAGGATATGCGTTCCTGAAAATGAAACCAAGTGCAGTCTGGCAGCTTTGGAACACAATTTGATCAAACAAGGGCTCGCTAGTCATAGCTTAGTTGACAGTGGCTGCTGAAACTGCAGAACATTGAAAGGAACCAAAAAAGTGTCAAGGGCGCATTTATATTCTGAACATCAGAGGGTGACTGAGAAAAAAATATATAATAATAATAAAATATAAACTAAATATATATAATAATATATTATTATTATTATTATTATATTATATTAGTATATATTAGTATAGTATGGTATATATATATATATATTTTTTAATATATATAAAATAAATTAATCATATTAATTATAAATATATTATATAAATATATATATTAGTGGCTAAATAATCACAGATTTTTATGTACAACCAAAACACTAAGGATGTGTACGTTTACTCCGTCTCTCCACATAACAGCATTGAAGACAATCAATCCAACCCCCAGTGGGAGTCCCAAGCAATACTTTGTCATGTAGGGAGGAAACCATATATATGTCTTTAAAGAATGCCTCGTCCTCGCTGACCTGTACATCCTCTTCTCGGCACCGGGAGACTCGTAACTGTCCTAACGTCACGTCACCGCAAAAGACCTCTGACACCTGCTGCAAACACTTTTTGTGTGGTGGCATCTGTACCATATTAGGATTCATGTTGTTAAATAGCACCGCAAAGATCCTGGAAAAGTTATAAAGGATAAAAATAAATCGTTAGTTAGGATCCATCATTGATGCGTGTTTTAAATTCAACCAATCAGAGGAATAAAAATGGCCGGACCAATCAGAGGATGAAAAAAGTTTACTTGATTAGAAGTTGGTGTCTCCACTTGACACTAGAACTTGATGCTCCAAATCAATTCCGATAAAAGCCTTTCAGTTTCAATTAGATCACACCAGTTTCTGACCAATAATCTGATTTGACTTCAATGCTAGCCTGAACGCTTTGTATAAACTCTCGCTAGCACCAGATTTATTATACTAGTTTAAGGAGTCATAACCTTAACATGACTCTTGTGTACACGTTTGTTAAAATTAACTAAAGCGGATTCACATGGTGGACTGCACAAAAAAAAAAACAAGCACACACTTTCTGCGCACGGACACACACGCTGATGTAACGCCAGGGATGATCTCATCCTGAGAGATGATGTCAGACTTCAGATTAAGACTTTCGCTACTGTAACTGTGTTTGCTAATTTAAAAGCCAGGAGGGCTTTCAGTGCGTGTGGGTCGATATTCAGTTTGATTTTTCTGGCATCAGCTCACAAAATCATTCAAGCAAATCTCTGCAGACATTTGAAAAGTGACTCAGTCATTTCTCTTTTCAATGATGTTTATTTCAAAATAATTGCTTTTTTCAAACAGCACTTTGCTCCTCAAGGCTTTTTTTTCTTTATAATTTCAAAATTCATCTCCTTGCATTTTCTGTAAAGTGTGATTTTTTTTTTTTTATTCTGCAACTCTGGGGCTTTTTTGGGTGGCTATGGGAGGGGTTATTCCCTCTCCCCCGAGAATCTTTTGTCTCCTGGGTGTTCCCTGACTAGCTTGCCTGGGTCTTCCCCTCCTTTCGCTTTCATCTCAGCTCACTCCGAATCACTGAGACGATCATTTTGATCTTACTTCCTCCTCACCACCCCCTCCATCCTATTCTCTCCTCTCACTCAGTATTCACTCTGTCATTGGCGGTGTGAGCTCATTTCCAGGACATGCACACATGCACTTCCCATCAGTGACAGCGACGAGGGGGAGAGAAGGGAGGCGGCGACGGGACACACCCTTATGTGACCTGGTGCCTCTCTCTCGCTCTCTAATTTGCTCTCTCTGCCCCCCCCTCCCCTCACTCTTTTACTTGCAGCTCTTTCATCGTGTGTGTCAGTGCATGGTGTGGTGACATCATTTAGCTTGTGAGCGGAATACAGCATCAAAGGGTGTGACCTCCTTTCCTTTCCTGCACATGCATTTTATTTGTTTGCAATTTCATATTTGCACTTCAGGGCTAATTATTCCATATGAATTTTTGCATGACCTATATTTTTAGTCGTGCTATTTAGTAGTCGTTGCATCATTATTGGAGGTGCAAACTGGTGTATTGCATAAATGTATTATACAGATGTGATGAGTCCAACAATGATAATGAAAAAAAGAAAATTGCTTGTTGAGGGAAAAAGATAATTTAATAGGTCCTTCATTTATTGTGCATTGAAACGAGGGATTTTTGATTAATACAGTGAATTCTCCTTTAGGTGCCTTTTACTTCGTTTTTTTGCTGTTCACAATGATGCCCTTTGGTAAGCTAACCCATATGTGGAAGTAGTTTCTAAAGGGCCTATTAGGAAGTAGAACTGTGTAGACCTGCAAAACTTTAATAGTTGCATCTTTGCACGCTGCAGTACATGCATATATTTTTTTTGTAGACTTTAGTACTGCCCAACCTGAAAAGAAAAATCTTTTATAAGTATTCTGAGGTCGCCATGGTAATTTTCTTTCTTTTAAAAATTGCTATCAAAAGTATTTCAAAGTTGTCATTTTGAAGCCAAACACTTTTTTAATACATAAATTAATGTAGCAAAGTCTTGTTGTTGCAAGAATATCTTAATGAGGATTACCCAACAGTAGCATGTGTTTCTCTCTATAAACGCCTCCAACTTTTTCAGTGTTTACAATTAGGAGTTAAATAATTGAGCATCCTGTGTGCATCTTCCTTACTGACACACGTCCATGCTTGACCATTTCCCGACATGCCGCCGCCACCCATCCCCTGCATCCCCTGAAAATGCACACACCCCTGCGCTAGATGATAAAACACCGATTGTGCCACCCACCCTTCAATGACGACACAAAGAGCCGAGGGCCCTCCCTCCTGCATCCGTATTCTCCTCTCTGATTGGATGAGAACCATGGATGCTGGCAGAGTCCCTGACCAATAAGACTTCTCCAAGGTGATGTCATGGAGGCAGCAGTGATGCTGTTGCTGATGCTGTTGCCCGGTGCCTGAATCTGTGCTGCCAGACCGGAGGAAACCAAAGTCGCCAGTCCAGCATCAGCAAAGACTCTGCCAGAAGGGGGGTGAGTCTCAAATCTTATATCATAAATGATTGCATCGCTATTTTCATGAAGGATTTTGATTGAAGATTTTTTGATATAATGACTAAAATATGCGATTTCATTCATCAGTGCGATTGAATCGGGGTGTGGGTGATGGGGAGAATGATGAGAGCTCAATGTGCCCACAAAGTGTGTGTGTCATTTATTATTGATAATTCATATGTGAGGATGTGGCTTTGTGTCTGATTTGGGGGAGTAAAGGTAGAATGAAGGCGAACAACAGGAATGTGTGTGATGTATGTGTATGCAGCAAAATGGGTGTGTGTCTGTGGTCATGGTGGTTAAAAGTTCACTCGTTTCATATTTAATCTTGCTTTTAAATGATGTAATCGTCAGTGATGGGTGTATATTTAATGAGAAAGGGGACATTTTTGTGAAATTTAAAAAAAATAAAAAGGCTGCACTTTAAATTGTCCCACTTTATGAGTGTCATGGGTTGTTTCTTCATAAAGGTTCATAATGGCTGGACTGTGTGCACTTGGGATTTTATTGTAATTAAAACATTGTGAGAATGATTTTTTTTATACCTATTAAATATAATATTTTTGAAAGGATAGTAGGCTTTCAGTGTAGAATAAATGTACACTTCCTTTTTGATTGTGGAAGGTTGAGCAAAATATTCCATTTCATAATTTTGTAATATTCATGAAGAATTAGTTTTTGAGGAACTATATGTAGAAATGCTAAAAAGTAAAGTATTTATTTATTTAACAGGGGACAATGGACAAACTTTTAGTATAAGCAACTCATATACTGCAACCATTGCTGTGATTCACTCAAGGAATATTAAAATATCAAAATGTGGCTGACGATGTAGTGCTTCACTTGCCTGACTTCCATGCAGTCAGCTAGGTTCATTTCTCACACAGTGATAATGTAAATATTAATGATATATAACAGCCACAATAACACAATACTGATTCCCACTTTGTCAGTACCAGACATTGCGAGAGTGCTGCATCATAAATCTTCCCCTTTACATGTTTTCGATTCGATTATCAAGGGTGTACCCCGCCTTTTGCCTAAAATCCACTGGGTATAACAAATGAATGGATGATTATTATGGCTAGATTACATTGTCAAGGCGTGCCTAATGAAGTGCCTTTGGTATTTATTGACAAACAAAAGATGAATGGTTTCCTTCTTGTCCACCAGGAAGCGAGGCATTGATCTGAAACCTTGGATCTTACATCAGAGAGAAGCGGCTGTGTGATTCATGTCGACATGCAATAAAAAAAAATGTAATTTTAGTTATTACGGAAAATTACAGTCACTTTGTTGTTATACTGAAGATTTGAGATATTGAAACAATAAATAACTAGTAATAATAGGAATAAAATTATAATAAAACTATGGTCGCTATTGTATGTGTGTTGATCATGGCAAATTAATCCAACATTTTTATTTTTTTTTTTCAAATTACATTGCATTATTTGTTGTTATGATTGAGTATTGCGATCAGGTTGTATATCATCTTCCTTATAAATGATTTACTTAAAGTGATGGATCGTTATAGCGATGTTACCTGCTTTAAAAAGTCTCATCATTGATTTAATTGAACTACTCCTGTGATGTCTGAACCACTTTCATCTTAGCCATGCCTCTGGTCAAAAGTAATATTTATTTCTGTATGAGTCACTGCTGGGTATGAATATCTAAATTCTCATCATTCCTCCAGGAAGTTCCCCGATAATGATTATTCAACATTTCTCCTAAAAACTCTCCTGCCAATAATTAGGAGTGGGTGTGTGTGTGTCAGTGTGTGTCTGTGTGTGTAAATCCAATTCATTATTCATTCTCACTTTCTCGGTTGGCTTCTCTCTGTCTTTAATTAAACTGTCAGAAGCTCCCTGGCAGGAGAACTAATATATCTCCTAGTTCTTCATAGACTTGTCCTTTCCTTTTCCACTTTCTTTTATTGTTCAAATGAAGCTTTTGGAACTGGAGAAAGTTGCAAGATTGCTCTCCTTTTTTTAATTTTGTCATAATTTGTTCCTCTGCAGACTGAACAGGATCTCAGACATCCTTCAGAAGCAACATAAGCACTGAGAAGATGACTCTTGCAGGTAGATTGAAAAGTGTTGTTTTATCTTGATAGCCATCCAATCTGTTGGTATTACTGTAAAAATTAACTGCTTGTTTCTGTGTATCCACCAGCCTACAAAGAGAAAGTGAAAGAGCTCCCCCTGGTGTCTCTGTTTTGCGCCTGCTTTAGACCACAGAATCTAGAGAAGGCAACATACAAAGCAGAAGGTAAAGCACATCTTCAATATAATCGGACATTAAATAAAGAATAAAGTCAAAGTTAATCATCTGTACATCTCAGATGCAGTGGATTTGGGATGGAGTGCCATTAAGGAGGTGGAGGTCAAAGAGTTGAACAAGAGGGCATCGGGTCAGGCCTTCGAGGTCATCCTGAAGCCGCCATCATTTGACGGCTTACCAGAGCTCAACGCATCTATGCCTCAGCGCAGAGACCCATCCCTGGAGGAGATCCAGAAGAAGCTCGAGGCAGCCGAAGAGAGGCGAAAGGTGGGAAAGGCAAATTATACACAGTGACATCTGTGTCACTGTATATAACACAACCATATACACAGCACAATAACAAAGTTTGCACAACTACTTACTATTTATTTTAGATTGACTTTGATATGGCCACCCCTGGCCACCATGTAGCGCCGCCCCTGTGCAACTGTTAATTTTATGTTGAGAGGAATAGTCAAGTTTTCCATTCCACTGTCAGATGGGATTGGCTTTATATGGAACAATTGAATTTTCCCAAATATCTTGGAATATAATATAATATTATAATAATATAATATATAATATAATGAATTAATTAATTTAAATGTTTTTTTAATTGTTTATTAATTATATTTTTTTTAAAAAACAAGTACAGTAATATTATTACTGAGTAAAATGAAAATTAGAATTACTTAATTACCAAAAAAAAAGACTATATGCTGTACGGCGCTGGACTTGTCTGTGACAAAAGCGTTAACAAAGCCAGATGGACAAACTCAAACACTCAAGCGTAACCTTGGCATTGAACTGGTCTCTGTGTGTTGACTGATTTATAAAGGGAAAACGGTTGGCAAGAGATAAGAGGAAATAGGGAGGGTGTGCTCGGGTGGATGGAAATAAAGGGAGGAAGAGGGAGAAAGGAATGATGAAGACAGACATAAAAAGGCCAGTGATACAATGACACACACACACACACAGGTGCTTATTTCAATGAGCATTTCGGAAAGGGGAGGAGAAGGTGAGGTGAGATAAATTATAGCCCCTTCCATTTTTATTTTTATGCGTTATGCAGCAAGACATTCATTTCTGCTTAATATTCTGTTTTGCTCAGCATGCATGGATAAATTGTACCAGTCACCATCAGTCTGAATATTTTGTGACATGATCTCATAAGTTCTACATGCATCTGCAGTGTCAGGAGGCCGAGCTGCTGAAGCACCTGGCGGAGAAGCGGGAGCACGAGCGAGGGGTGATCCAGAAGGCCTTTGAGGAGAACAACAACTTCATCAAGAATGCCAAGGAGAAGTTGGAGCAGAAGATGGAGGCAAACAAGGAGAACAGGGAGGCTTTGTTGGCCGCCATGTTGGAGAGGCTGCAGGAGAAGGTACTAGTGACATCATTTAGTAGAGCATTTGTCGCTATTCATTTTGTCACCGTGGCGACCCCACTGAAAATTTACTTTCTTTTCCTCAACAATCTTGAAATATTCATGAAGGCGAGCTGAGACATTAGCTCATCCTTAATGTATTAATGAATGCAAAAGGTCTGATGATGCCACCAATCGTTCCTCTGTTTGCTCTGCAGGATAAACATGCAGAGGAGGTGAGGAAGAACAAGGAGCTGAAGGAGGAGGCCTGCCGATAGATGAGCGCAGAGAAAGAAAGGCTGATGAGAGAAGAGATCCACAAAGAGTAGATAGAGATGGTTTGTGTTTGATTTTTTTCAAAATCAGCAGTGCAAAGCGATCCAGGAGGGAAAAAAAAAAGAACTCATAAAGTGACTCAAAAGAAGAGAGAAGTAAGACTTTCAGATTTGATGTATGTCAGAATGAGCTGTACAAAGAAGCTTAACTAACGCTTAATGTTGAACAAAATTCTCTTTTTTTTTTTCTTCTTCAAGATGATGGTGGACGGGGCATTTTAAGCAACATGTCATGTACCGAATAGAGAGGATGCGAGCGGTATCCAAAATATTGCTGACTATTTGCATTTTTTAAAGAAGTTGCATAATCATACATCAAATTTTCTGCAGGCCTCATGTGAACTGACATGAATCAGTAAAAAATAATTGAATAGAAGGATAAAAATGATATTACTAAAATTGTTCCTGCTTTTATAATTAATCCGCTTAATTCTTAGTTTTTTCATACTGCAGACTAACTAGCCAAGCTTGGGGCTAACTGCCTATTTAGTGAGTAGCAGGGTAAAGGAAATTAGCAAGCACACACGTTTAGCTTTTGCGCCTTCTGTATATAAAGTAAAAGCATTCTTACCAGGGATATGAAATGTGAAAATGATTCATTTCAAGTTCGAATTTGTCACCGTTTGGGATTTATCACACTGTTTCGAATTTGGGAGTTTAAACTGCTGTATTTTGCAATTTTCAGGGTCTTTTAGCGGATTCAATGTAGTGTAGTTGCTAACTAGTCTCAAACATATACAGCACGGATTGCACTCTTATTTTATCAAGCACAACTCAGAAGCACACATACATACATGACAGATAAAATAAACACGTATCTCGGTGATTTGGATGCAAAATTTGAGGGACAGTTTTCTTGGCATTCCTCTTCGGCATGTGTCGCTGTGCTCTGTGAGTTTGTGAAAGATACAAAAAGATCAGAAAAGATTGATGTCATTTGCTTAAGTTGTCGAGTTACATGGCTTTTCTTGAAACGCTGAAGATGTTTGCACAGTAATTTGGAAAAACTGTGTTGATTTGAGTGTATCCATTTGGCATGGTCAGTAAAAAAAAATCAGCTTGACTGAATGCTATTGTGTTGGTGGTTGTCATTATTTTTATTTATTTAATGAGATGTCACCGGTAAATTTTCATCCATATGATCATGTTAGAATATAAATATATAAAAAATAATGAATGAACGAACGAACGAATGAATGAATGAATGAATGAATGAATGAATGAATGAATGAATGAATGAATGAATGAATGAACGGACAGACGGATGGACTGATGGATGGATGATAGTGTTGGCTCGTGGGTGAACGATTCGTTCAAAAGAACGATTTTTTCAGTGAACGAGAGTGAACGATTCGTTCTTTTTTCAGTTCATATGACTTCAACCAGTAGGTGTCGGTAATGCGCATTGAAGCTGGTGCCACCTCGCCGTAAAACAAAGCGAAGAAAAACATGACGTAACTTCCTGTTTACGAACGAGTCGTGAATTGCATTTCCTGTTCACCAACTGAACGGATTTGTGAGTGAACTAGTCAGTGAGAGTGATTTGCAATTCCAGTTCATCGCGGATCAGTCAGTGAACGTGTTGCGTCTCCCTCCTGGCGTGAAAGATGTAAGGCAGAATGTCGATTTACGATTTGCCAAGGAAAGAAAGAACCACTCGCTGAAACACCACTTCTTTTATGCACGTATTCTCCAAGCTAACGGCTAACTTTATTGCATCTATCCAAGACTTTTACCTGTCCAGGACCAGGAAATGTGCAAGTAACACCTCTACAGACCCTTCTCACCCAGGTTGCAGTCTGTTTGAACTACTCCCCTCCGGACGGCGTTATAGAGCTCTGTGCGCCAAAACCAGCAGACACAGAGACAGCTTCTTCCCCCAGGCTGTTGCTCTGATGAACTCACACCACTCTTAGAGTTTCAGAGTCATTGCTGTGCAATAACATCCTGTTCTCCACACCTTTTTTGAATTGTCCATACTGTTTGTACTGTGTCCTCTCTGCATCCATTGCAGCCTGGTCATCCTGGAAGAGGGACCCTCCCATCTGTGGTCTCTTCTCAAGGTTTCTCATTTCCCCTAGTTGGAGTTTTTCCTTGCCCTCCTGGGAGTTTAAGATCAGGGGATGTTTGTCATTTTTCACATGTCCTGAGTGTTGTTAGTCACCTAAATGTTGAACAGAGGCCGTGATGTACCGAAGTCAAATTCCTTGTTTGGCACACTCAAACATGGCGAATAAAAACTCTTGAATCTTGAATGAAGGGATGAAGAGATTATGCTTCTCTTTGGGTAATCTTGATTTTATAACACTTATAGTAGTTTTTAAATAACGTGTATGCATATATACGCCTGAATATTGTTATCCAAAATATCTACTGCAATTTCACATTAGATTGCTGATTTGAAATTTACTTTTATTATTATTTTATTATTATTATAATAAACATTTATGGTAAAACTTGTCTGGTGTTTTTTTCCTTGTTTTTATTTTTTGGGGGCATGAAAACATAAAAATCTGACATTTGGTGAGCTGCTTTATGACAATATGTATGTGTTTTACATTGTGTAATGTGATGGTGTCCCCCAAAATAAACAGCAAGTAGTCAAATACACATTCTTGACACGTACATAAAAATGCTTAAAGTTATTAGGTACACTTGAAAATGGTGGTGTACCTAATGGAGTGTCCATGTGACATCACAGATCAGCCAATCAGGAGGTGGGGGTGAGGGCGGGTGTGGCAATTTTCACTTAAACCAGGGGTGTCAACCTCCAGTCCTCGAGGGGCCGCGTTCCAATATGTTTTCCAAGTTACCCTCGTTAAACACACCTGCGTGAAAAGATTTAGCATTTTCACATTCTGCAGGAGCTAAAACTTTTCACGCAGGTGCACTTAACGAGGGAATCCTGGAAAACATGTTGGAATGCGGCCCCGAGGACTAGAGCTTGACACCTGTGACCTTTGACCATGATATTTCCCTAATAAAGTGGCCTGTTATTAGGTACACTTGAAAATGGCGGTGTACCTAATGGAGTGTCCGTGTGATTCCCTCGTTAAGTGCAGGTGCGTGAAAAGTTTTAGCTCTTTTTTAACGTGAAAGTAGCTAAAACTTTTCACGCACCTGCACTTAACGAGGGTCACTTGGAAAACATGTTGGAACGCGGCCCCTCGAGGACTGGAGCTTGACACCTGTGACCTTTGACCAGGATATTAACCCTAATAATGTGGCCTGTTATTAGGTACACTTGAAAATGGCGGTGTACCTAATGGAGTGTCCGTGTGATTCCCTCGTTAAGTGCAGGTGCGTGAAAAGTTTTAGCTCCTTTTTAACCTGAAAGAAGCTAAAACTTTTCACGCAGGTGCGCTTAACGAGGGTCACTTGGAAAACATATTGGAACGCGGCCCCGAGGACTAGAGCTTGCCACCTGTGACCTTTGACCAGGATATTAACCCTAATAAAGTGGCCTGTTATTAGGTACACTTGAAAATGGCGGTGTACCTAATGGAGTGTCCAAGTGATGTCACAGATCAACCAGCCAATCAGAAAGTGGGGGTGAGGGCGGGTGTGGCACTTTTCACTTTCAGTTAAGCTTTGACCATGATTTTTCCCTAATGAAGTGGCCTGTATACCTAAAAATGGCGGTGTACCTAATGGAGAGTCCAAGGGACATCACAGATCAATCAGCCAATCAGGAGGTGGGGCTGAGGGCTGTGGCTACATTTACTAATGAAAAAAAATAGTTGAATAGTTGAAAGAATTGCAAACTAAGGAACATTTTTTTTTAGTATTTTTATTTTTAATACATCTTTTTTATTTTTTCAAGTTTCAAGCTCAACACATTTATTTTCAGTTTCAAGTTTTATTTTTTCATGTACAAGTTTTTCATCTTAAACAACTGGAGGGGAACATACACAGACACATGAACAAAATCACCCAATTTTATGACATTTTACAGATATCACCAAAGATTTCTTACTAGTCAGTACTCAAATGAAGGCTATCTAGCAATATATTTAAATCTATATAGGCTTGTTAACATTGCAAGAAAAGAGTACACAAAAAGTATCACATAGACAAAATGATTACAGCTTAGTAACAATGAAAGTGACAAGCAAGTCAAACAGTGCGCCTTATGCATGTGCAACCCACTGTGATCGTTTGTATTTCTAGTCTGAACTTCATTTTCTTTTTCTTCTTCTTTGTCAAGTTGCTATTTGACCTTCGGTTTGAAACTCTGCAATGAGATGGAGAAAAATCTGGGTCAAGTTAATATGACTACCAATTTTTTTTTAATAGAGGCAGCTAATAAAAAGCCTGCATTACATCACATGTATGCAATACATGTAATATTTTAAATAAACAAAAATAATTAATATAAATAAATAAATAAATAAATAAATAAATAAATAAATAAATAAATAAATAAATAAATACGGAGGTTCCCACCTGTGCAGAACCAAGACCTGGTACTTGATAGGTTTGACCTCCAAGGTCGCATCCTCCTCTCCACTGTCTTGGTTGAGACAAGCGGAAGTTAGACAACGCGCATCAGAGAGCACCCGGGGGAGACGAGATGGCACAAGGGACTCTCTGGAGAAAAAGATTGGTTGGAATAGTGCCACAAGAAAATAACCATGACCCAGAACTGGTAAGCAGAGCTGGTTCGTGGCACGAGCTGTTCAAACATCATATATACAAACATTTAAGTACTCTCCAAAGCCCAAACTATTCAAGTTGATTTATTTTAAAGAAACAACAAATCAGCCCAACATCAAACCGATTTAGATACACGCTTTGAACGTACCTGAATGTCTAATCGCATTTGTATTATTAGTCATAGGCTCGATTCAGATTTCAAATTTTGAAGTTTTCTATGTATCTAGTTATAGAAATTATTGGTAATACAATTATATAGCCTAGTAGGTTCCATTATTACATTACCGTAGTGTTGTATTGACAATACAAATTAAGTGCTACAATGAAATGTCTGTTTGAAATAACATGATTTTTTCATTTTTCATGAGTTTTAACTTTAAATCCACCTGTTGCTGAACCTAATCGTTAATTAAAAAATATTACTAAAGATATTACTATATTAGATGTTATATTATTTATATTAATACAATGTGTCTTACTCACTTGTAAGTCCAGGGTGAGAGAGAGATGTTGGCAAAATTTGGGACAGAATCAGCGACCATCAAATCGCCTGATTCATGCAGCAAATTTTCCACCACCAGTTTCACTGTCCTTCTCTTTTGTCCACCTTTACGACCCACCCGGACTTTGTTTGGTGGGCCTCCGTCGGTGGCGTGCAGTGCAGTAGCCAGACCCAGAAACAAGACAACCCTTAACTAAAAAAAATAAAAAAATAAAATAAAATCTCAGGAACAATACATACAAAAATGAACACATTAGTTGATAATCAAAAAGACTTGACTTACCGCAAGCATCATCACACGGTCCAACTTCACAGAAAGCTTTTTTATTGTCTTGTACAGTCCTTTTATTGGCTCTTTTTTTTTTTTTTTATTTTAAAACCACTCGCTTGATGAGCAAACCAGATTAAACTTTGTTTGTTCTTCCCCCATCACAACACTCCCAACAGCCCACGTATAATGTTTGTTGTGGTCATGAATTAGCCAAACTAGTTCAAAGACAATGTGACCTATCAACGTGCATCTCGAAACAGAGGAAGCTGTAAAATGGAGCACTGCACCTTGCAACCTTCTACCGAGCAGCTGAGTCATGAAGTATTCAAATGTTTAAGATAATGAAAGCAGATAAGCGAGATTTTGGTGGAATGGCACCATTATTATTATTTTAGCAATATTATTTTCATATACATTTTATTACATATATTTTTAGCAATTATTTTAAAAATAAAAATAAGCAATGTTAGATCTTTAACCAAAATATAGTGTATGAAAAGTGTAAAAAAAAAAAAAAAAAATCTGCTAATTCATCGTTTATAGAACCCGGGAGATGCTATGAAAGTGTGACATTACATACACTTTCATATCCCACACACCTTATGAATCATGCGATAGACGATGACATGACCTAAAAAAAAAAAAAAACATTCATGTCATCTCAGGGGTTACAGAAATGACAGCAACACATTTAGACTACAAAAAAAAAAAAAAAAAAAAAGACTCGTGGCAGACCTCTGCTTTCCAATCAGATGTTCTGAGTTCAAATCTCACTGTAATCACAATTTCTTCACATATTTAAATTTTTGGCTCATGTGAAATGTATTCATCTGTCATAATATTTGACCTCAGTAAAAATTCAACCTTGAGTCATCAGAGGAAAAATTAAACGGTTTGGGAAAAACAAAATTGGAGAGAAAACAAGATGACATGTCATGACACTGTGTGTCATTATAAGATGTTGATTATCTTTAGAAAAAAAAAATACACAACTTTAAATACAAAATTAACAAGCTCTTTTTTTTTGAGACATGGGTGGTATGAGTCATCTGTGGCTTTCTAAACTCAAGACTTTGCATCCTGGATGAAGGTGGTAGCAAATACATTCTCTTATGCCGACTGATCAAAACTATAGATAAGCACAGATCACAGGTGGAAGTCAGTTAAGGACATTGCTTGTAGTTGTGCCAGTTGTGCGTCACTATGCACAATTAGGCTCATCCTTGAACCTGAGACGTTAAGAAAAAAATTAATACTGTAGCACAAATGGACACACAATATTTCATGAATGAACTAGGCAAGTAAAGATAAGAATAGCAATCAATATTGAGGATAGAGTACTTTAAATCAAATAATAAATGATAGCCACTGTGTCCACTTATGACTTTAAATAATATAACCAATAATTAAGGTAAATTTAAATTACTCCTATTATTTTTATTAATATTTTTGTGTTCATGTCAGAAGGCCACAATCTGTTTTTTTTATTATCATCTTAAGGAAAATATATCTTTGTGTGAACAGAAAAGGCACCTCGAGTCATGGCTGGGGTTTCTACAGCAAGTGAAAGGTTTTATGACTTTTTAATGTGAAGTACAATTTAAGACCAAGTTCAATAATGTTCCCACAGTGCCATAAATAAACGTGCCTTGTTCACATAAAGCGCTAGAGTTTCATTTAGAGTTTCCACAATCGGCATGTTAGCTGGAGTCATTCCCTCTATATATCTTTTTTTTAAAGAATGTAAATTTTGAGACTTCAGACTTTCATAAAATCCTATATTTGTGAGCGGGGATATGTTTCAACTTGCAGCCCTGATGAGAAATAAGCGGTACTAAAAAAGGAATGGATGTTTAGTAATTCAAAAACACACAAAAACAAAATCTCTAAAATTATAAATTATATATTATAAATTATAAACCCTAACCCTATGCAGAGTAGCTATTGGAATAAAAAAAAAAAAACAATCAGTGTACAAATGTATTTTTATTCTTTTTCTTTTTTTAAATTGCTTCCACTCTATTTACAGGATTCAAAGGGGGAATTGTAAATGATTGTGTTAATATTGAAAAATACGGAAGGAACAAGCTGGAGAAACCCCAGAAATTCTTTAGAAGTCCATGGAACATAATTGACAGATTCAGAATTGACCTGTTCTTAGATGAGGAAGATGATGTCATCAGCCACCATGACCTGGTTATCATCCTGCATGCGACTCAAAGCGGCGCGGACCTCCGCCTTGGTGAAGCGCACCTGACGTTCTTTGTTGATGCCATCCATCAGCACCTGCATCTTTACCGACTGAGCGTGGCCAGACTGGAAAACGGCCAACAGGGACGACTTGAACTCCTTCAGCCTAGCGGGAGGAAACACAAGAGGAATAGTTAATGTTATTTTTCATAATTTCAAATTTAAGGCACCCACCTTTCAGTAGAGAGCTCAGCGACCTCAGCCATTTGTTCCTCCTGCTCCTGCGTCCGCTTGGCTTTTTTCCCTGCAGAGGCCTGAACTGAACAGCACAATGACAATGTGAGACTTCCCAGATCAAATAAAAATTGGAAAATAAAGCTAACAATCGAATGAATAAAAATGTCTCAGGTATTAATTGTCATTTTACGTTAAAAAAAAAAAAAAAAAAGTCCTTTGTGTCACCTTTGTTAATGAATACACTTACTCTCAGGGACTTCCTGCTCTTCACTGAAGTCATATGGACTGTAGGGCTCGCTGCCCTGAGACCCACGGCGCGCCCTTCAGGACAAATAGGTTATTGCAAGCAGCTGAAAAAACGAATTGCAAAAGCACTGGAATTTATGTGTACCTCTTTGTCTGAGATCTCTGTGACTGCTGAGTAGATGCCTCCTCTTCTGCTTCCTCTTCATCCGAGTCAGAAGCATGTTGCTTTCTGGAACGCTTCTTTTCTTTCTCGAGCACCTGCATAAAAACATTGTCACATGCAGCTGAAAAAAACAATTCGATTTGCTATCTGCGTTAGCTTGATCTGCACAAACCTTCTTGAAGTAAGCGAACTGGACGAGCTCAACGGCAACCTCAGAGTCTTCAATCTCAACCACTTTGCTAATGCGGGCCTTGGCGTGAGCCGTGGACAGACGGATCAGGGTCTCCAGCGTACGAGCCGTCACTGGAGATGTCTAAACAGAAAACAGGACATTTGAAAATTGCATTCTCTTACTTTGCAATGTCAAATCGATTATTTCTCAGCCCGACTGCTCACTCTGGCAATATCAGCACTCAGCTGCTCCTGGCTCCTCAACCTTGAGTACTCTTCTGCGATATGATTGGCCGCCTCCTCCGTCAGCACCGGCGTGACCCCCTTGGCGATGTGGATGTACTTCCTCATAAATTCCTTGCTGACAATCTTCTCTCTGAAAGATTCCAAATCTGTCACATTAAGCCATTCAACAACTTGAGACACAAATGAGAATGCTGAAAGACGATTCGATCTAATTGGGTCATCATCAATGGAAGCAAAATCGGCGATGGGCTCTATAGTTACACAAATGCAAAAAATTAGGATTCTACCTCTTTTTTTTATTTCCATGCAGCAGGTTGTTGTGTTTCTCAAAGACCTGCAGCTCTTCGTGCTCCTGCGCCACAACATCCGGGTCGTCTGTGGCCAGTACGTCGACTGAGCCTCCTAGAGCCATTGCTAAAAAATCATCATAAAGAAATAAATAAATAAGCAGGACCTCCATGTCAAAATGTTTATTTTCTGGATGAAGCCGAGTCACAGTACCTGCACCCTCCTGCTCACGGGGGTCACGATAGCGATGCATCCTGAGGACGTGGTCAGAAATCTCCCGGTCCTGCTCCGGGTCCATCTGATCCAGCACGATGAAGAGGAGGTCAAAACGTGACAGCAAGGAGTCCTGCAGTCCGATGTTCTCCATGGGGGTCTTGTACTGGTCATACTATGACAAACAAAAGAGGCACAAGGTGAGTGTGTACTGTTCAGGAGGCGACATGGATTCTTTTTCTAACTCACTCTGCCGTAGACAGGGTTGGCGGCCGCCAGAACAGAGCAACGGGCATTAAGGCGGGCGTGGATGCCGGCTTTCGCGATGGTGACTCGACCCTGCTCCATGACCTCGTGGATGGCCGTGCGGTCCATGTCGGACATCTTGTCAAACTCGTCGATGCACACCACGCCGCGGTCAGCCAGCACCATGGCGCCGGCCTCCAGACGCCGCTCCCCTTGAGGCAGATTGAAAGATTAAATCAATCTGATTGGACAAGAAGCAAATCAGTGAGTTCCTACCGGTTTCCTGGTCAGTGGTAACAGCGGCGGTCAAGCCAACTCCAGTGGAGCCCCGTCCAGTGGTGGGGATTGCTCTCGGTGCGGTGTGGAGAACGTAACGCAGAAGCTGAGATTTGGCAACAGAAGGGTCACCTGAAATCGATCAATGCGCAACAATATATTACTTAAAGGTTGGAAAAATGCATTTGCAGTAATTTGTTCTATGTGACTCCACACAGTATTCTCTAATATTGTGTGTATGGAATTAATATGAATCCTCCTTTGTGTGTACCCCATTGAAGCAAGGCTACTTCTCGTACCAATGAGCAGAATGTTGATGTCTCCTCTGAGTCGCGAGCCGTTTTCCAGCACCTTCTCCACCCCACCAAGCAACATGCAGAGAATCGCCTTCTTGATGTATTCGTGGCCGTGAATGCTGGGGGCCAGTGAGCGAGCCAGCTGATCGAAAACATTCTGGAAGAAAGCAGAAAAACGAGCCTGTTAATTGAAGACCACTGAAGAATGTAAATCTGTCGATATTAATCGATTAGCAAATTAATCGACAACTATTTTAATAATTGAGGAATCATTTAGAGCCATTTTACATATTTTCAGTTCATAAGAATGATTAAATAATTATGAACGCCAGGACTGACATGTCAGTGACAGACTTACGACAGAGCGACTGCGACTGAAGTTTCGAATTTTGCTGATGTCTTCAGCATTGAAGGTTGGGGACACTTCCTTGCTCATCTGTTTGACATGACAGGCGATCATGATAGTCCTGGGCCCCGAAAAAAAAAATAATACATAAAACAGAAATGTAATATCTTTGTACAGTGCAAATCAAATCAGTAGTGTTAGCAAAAAGTATTAATCGAGGTTCAACCTGAATGTCCCAGATGTGAAGCCTCCCTTCTTTCCAGGCAGGCAGCGGTACGTTCCGATGACCTGCACTCTGTCTCCTGGTTTAACCACGTCCACTAAGTCATTGTCCAGGATGATGTCCACAGAGCGAGGCAACTGGCCTGCCGGGGCTTTCTCCGGCATCTCCTGAACCGTGATGGTCTGGTGGTCCTTGTAGACAGAGAGTCCGAACTCCGTTTCTAGCGGGTTGTTCTCTTCGTCCTGTTTGGAAGAACCCGAGAGGGAAGATTGAGGATTGATATGAGTGTGTCCCACTGATAGAAGAGCAAAAGCATGTGTTTATATACCTTGGTGGGGTAGATGGAATTAGAAGGGAAAGCATCCAAAGAAGTCATATCTGTGTACTTCCTCTCCATGGTCTTGTTGGTGGCGGGGCAATAGTGGACGCTCCGCACCACTTTGGGGCGCACAAGAGAACCTACGACAAATTGAGGGAGTATTAGATTAAATTAACAAAAAATGTATGCTTTAAACTTGACCGGTATCACAAAAGACACTCACATTTGGTGATGATGCCCTCCACACAGACCATGCTGCCCAGCAGCCTGGAGGTGAGCGTCCTCGGAGTGACGTGCTTGGTGCCGAAGCTTCCTTCCAAGCCGATGTTGAACTCCTCGTACTGTTTGGCGTAGGTGGCGTCCACCGAGGCCACCATGTCCTTCAGGGCCAGCTGGAAGGCCATCAGCTCTTCAAAAGCATTGTTCATCAACCTGGAAGAAAGAGTGAAACACTGAGCAAGCTGCAAAAGTCAATGAGCAAAAGTATTGGGACTGTCCTATTCCATGCACATTATAATTGCAATTTAATATACACATTTTATTAAAGTCCTCTAATTGTGTATCATTGAATTAACATGTATTACAATAAACAATATCAATTAGATTTTATTTAATTATTCAGCTTTAACAGAATTGGTAAAAATCTCTTGGAGAGTCCCATCCAGGGCAATTTGTGGATTAAGAATTTTGAATAGAACATTTAAACTAACAAGGTCCCAACTGCTCTGTATGACACCCAGTAA
The DNA here is from genome assembly GCF_059516105.1 of Syngnathus floridae. Classification (NCBI taxonomy): domain Eukaryota; kingdom Metazoa; phylum Chordata; class Actinopteri; order Syngnathiformes; family Syngnathidae; genus Syngnathus; species Syngnathus floridae. The sequence continues at coordinate 4,600,526 of NC_142431.1, forward strand.
TCCATAATTCTTTCAGAAACACATACTTGACAAAAATAAAAAGTCACATATGTTTATTATACTCACTTTGAAGCCCGTGCTTCATTGCGTCTCCTCAGGTCGTTAATGTTGACGATGAGACGAGACTTGTTCTCGCCGATCATGTCACGGACTTTGCTTTGGTAAACGGCCTGGTCTTGCTAAATTACAAAAAACAAAACGCACGTTTAAGTTTCCTCTCAACTATTCAAAAACAACCAAGACAATTCGGACAGTCTAAAATCGGTAACATGAATAAGCTTATTTCTTAAATCAATCGTCACTAACTTAATTTGCACATCTCGATTAATATAACAACGTGAGGCACATTATGGTGATCGGGCTAACATAATTAAACTTACATCATCGTCCAGAAAGTCCAAATAATCTCTCTGTGCCTCCCTCATCGAAAGGTCATCTATAACATCGGTAGCCATAATGCAAGAGTTTGAGTTTATTTAGCTGGGGAGGGAAAAAACGCTATTAAATGCCAAACAAATCCGACCGATGTGCCGCTTTCTAAAGTCTGTCCGCACAATGAAGAATTTTCGCGCCACGACGTCGTGACGCAACAAAAGCGTTACATGGGATTGGTCGATACAGTTCCGTGTTTGCTACGGCTTCATTACAGATGTCCAATGACAGTTCTTTGTGTGTCCATGTGACCCAGCCCCACGAAAAACTCCCGCGAAAGTAAAACAGGAAGTGAGTCCCGATGAGGAAAGCTCAACAACCGTAAACTAGACAATTTCAGTATTATCCAGAAGAGGGCGACCTGCTTATTTTCCTTATTCACTTGTCACTGCATTGCACTGTCGATTTCGAAACATTTGTTTGCAAAGATAATATTGCACGCACTTTAACAACACAACCACACAAGCGCTACTCTAAATCCCCACTGTGAGAGATTTTTTTCTAAATAAATATTCATCCTTAGTATTGCATAATAGGGTGTATGCATGTTTTGCGACAGTCATTTTGGTGGAGTGGATTTTTTTCTGATGTAAAATATCTGCCATGACTCAAGCACTTTTGAGAAAACGCCTTATGAACGCTGCCTCCACGGGATTTGTGGGTAGTGTAGTTAATAATTTTATTTGTCTGAGAATAAGCGACTCAGAAAATGGCTGGATGGGTGGCTGGATGGATGTTTTTTCATATTAATTATTATTTTTTTGATTTTGGTAGACTTGTGTTTAACTTCAATATATTATCGTGGGACGTGTTTCTATTATTTCTGCTTATTCGGCAACAAACTATTCCAAGCATCTCATATCCACATTTCTACATTTTTCGACTGATTCGCCTTAATAATAATAATGGTGAATAACTGGCATTTCGAAACACAACAAAAGATGTCGCCATGCATTAAAAGTCAGCATGCATTTGACATAAGGACATTTTTAAAAACTCTTAAACATGAACGCACAATTCTGATGATTCGTGGGAGGCTCATGGGCGTTTCTCCATAGTCACATCAACACCGCCTACAAACTTCCAGGTCAGCTATCCTTTTTCCTTCTCGAGCTTCATGAATAAAACCTCCAGTCCACATGTCATGTTCCAGGCTGGCGAGTAAAGTGTTGCTTCATTTGAGTCGACTAGCTTGCAGAGACGCGCAACTCCAGGTGGACAACGGATTCGATCGTGACAGGTGAGGCACGCACGGATCACGTTTGATTTCATTATAGTAAAATCTAGTGCTTCTTTCTTGTTTTGAATAGCTTCATAGTTACTTCGTGTTACATAGTTTTTCAATAACCTTCGTTATTATTATTATTATAATAACTCTATGGAGATCTCAATGAGATCATAGGAGTTTAACTAGGGCATGTGAAATGTTTGACTAGTCAACGATTGTTCCTCAGGTGCATATTTACCTTGCTGACAGCAGTAGATGAAGTTATTGTGTGCATATATACTTTACGTGATACTCTACTCGCAAGTTTAACAGCATATCTTTTGTCCTGTAGACATTTGTGAAGGAATGTCACTGCAAATAACCTTACCTACAATGCGCCTCCCGGAATAGTTCATTGTTGGAATAAGCAAATGTTTTTTGGGGAGGTTTAAGAATGCCACGTGCTGTGGATTCACTGGCCAATTTTTTTTTTGCTCACTAATCCCATGAATAAGTTCATTGTGGGTGAAAAATGCACCTCTGTTCAAATTGTTTTGAGTTGAAGAGAAAGCAAGTGTGATTTCAATTGTGGGGTAACTATGCCATCCATTCATTCATTTTCTACAACTCATACTGGTTGTGGATGGAGGCCGTTTGTTTAGTGCGGAGTACAGCTCGCCTTGTTTCAGTTTTCTACTTGTACTACAGAAAACTGCAAAAAAAAAGAGATATATTGTATGTCAACAAACAGAAGAAGAGGAATAAGCAGGTTTCTTTGAAGGGGATAAAAAAAAATTGCCTCCTTAAAACAGAAACTAATCTGCATGACCACTGAGCATTTAAGTCAAATAAATCTGGGTTGATTTAAATGTGTGGTGTTAATGTGGCATGAGGAACTCATCACAAACAATTCACAATTGATTGTTTTTTTCCAGCGTAATCCACGTTATCCAGTTCTGTCTTCCATCTGCAAGACCCAGCAATGTCCGGAGAGTTCCTCCAGCGACTGAGAACCATCATCCCAAGTGCAAAGCAGATCGGCCAACTCCTTCATGACCTGCTATCTTCTTCCTTGCAACTGCCCAGCCCCACTGTCTCTTCCAGTCAAGTCCCCAGCTTGTTTCGGGAACCTTACATCTTGTCAGGATACCGTCCTGTCCATCAGAAATGGCACTGTTACCTCTTCAGCCTCTTCCAGAGACACAACGAATCTCTCAACGTGTGGACTCACTTGCTGGCAGCCCTTGTGCTCCTACATCAGTGGTGGGCTAAAATAGGAGCCGTGGGGTACACCTTTACGGCAGCATCTCTCCCTTTCTGCCTCTTCTTTGTGTCTTCATTGACGTATTTGTTTTTCAGCGCAGCAGCTCATCTCTTTCAGTCTCACTCTGAGCATGCACATTATTTATTGTTCTTCCTGGACTACGTGGGTGTGGCTGTTTATCAATACGGATGCTCCCTTGGACATTATTTTTATACATCTGAGCCAGCGTGGAGAGCCAGCTCCATTGGCTCGCTATTCTTGCCCGGCGCGGCTTTCTTAGGATGGCTTTTCTGCGCTAGCAGCTGTTTTGCCAAATCTAGATATCGGCGGCCGTATCCCGTGGGTCGTAAAATTTGTCAGCTGATTCCCGCCACCCTGGCATATTTGCTGGACATCAGTCCTGTGTTGCACCGACTTTCAACTGCGGCCTGGTTAGAGGAACCCTCACTGCCCTTCCACGCCCTCCAGGTCGCTTCTTTCCTTTTGAGCGCCGTCTTCTTCTCCTGCCCCATACCTGAGCGCTTCTTCCCAGGCCGCTGTGACTTTCTGGGCCAAGGTCACCAAATCTTTCATATGTTTTTGTCCCTGTGTACACTGTTTCAGCTGGAGGCACTCTTTTGGGATTATGTCAGGCGGAGGGATACAGTGGTGGAGACATTTGGGGAGACACAGCTGTGGTGTGCTTGTATATCCTTCCCCGCCCTGTTCCTGTTTTGCATTTTGACAGCACTTGTAATAATGAAGCACAAACAAAAACAACTAAAGGGTCAAAAACAGAGAGACAATTAAGAAATGTGTGTATAGAGATGAAATCAGAAAAGCAACGGTATGAAAAGCAGCAATGAAATGCAAACTAAATGTTAAGTATTCCAACTGGCATGTCATGGTTATTTTCAAGTATGCAAAATATTTCACAGCTGATCCACGGCAGAAATATTTGGAACATTGTGCAACACTTTCCTCGATGAATCATTGCTATTGCTCCTGCTGAAAGAATCTCAGCTGAGTGAGTTGCAAATAACAGTTTGTTGCTCTACAACTGCCATGCATTTTTTTTTTCTTTCAATTAATTATCATTAAAAAAATTCCCCCTCGATTGATTTAGATGGCATTTTAGCCCATGAGATAGTACACAACCAATTCACACAATTATCTGATCAGACGAGTCAGCCCAATTGCTAGCCATAATGCGGGTCTGTTTTTTTTTTTCTCAAGCATGCAGACCAGCTGGCTTTGCAGAGTCATAGGGATGCCAGAGAACAATACTGCTAAACATTGGAAAAATGACAACAGCGTGACCAAAGCTGATTATTTCCAATGTGTCCTCCGCTGCAGTTGATTATTTGAATAAATTGTCCTGCTGTACTTTAAGTTATACACCACAGTAGAATCGAGAGCAATACTGGTCACCCTTGGAATACTCTGTGTTTCTCTATGTTGTCTAAATTCTGCCTTTGAAAAAAGTGATTCTTTTTCCCTGATGTGCAACTTTGCTTATTTTCATTATAGTCAAATTTTGATGCAATGAACTCAAGTTTAATATGGTGTAGAGTATCATTAATATATATATTTTAACAGTGTAGCGTTTAACATGTTTTACACAATTTGATTATTGGGACTAGGCCAGATGACCAAACAGGAAATAGCATTTTTATTTTTAAAACAATGTTACCTATTTTTTTTCCTTTGTAATGTGTTATCTGTTTAAGTTAATAAAGAAAATGAATTAAATTATATTCCAACTAGCTATTATTGAGTTTGAATATCATTTTATTGACCCCCCCAATAATTTAGCATCCCTGAAGGCCGCTGTGACCTTTGCCTATTTTGTAACGGGTGAACCTGCTTTGACATCTAGCAAAACACACAGTCAGCGCAAAAAATAAAACTGAAACAATGTAAAACTATGTTGGTGCGTCAGCTGTCTTCATCCTGTTTCATTAAGATTAACATCACAATGTTATCACAATCTAAACTCTCAGTCAGGAGCTCCTTATAACCCCACGAAAGTAGGATCCATTGCATTGACCTATTCTACCTTTATCTTGGCTGCACCTAAAACATGCAAAGGTGTGTCTGTACCAATAAGAGGCTCATTATCATAGGACACGACAAATGAAAAAATGTTGAAGATTCCATAAAACCATAAAGAAGATGTAGCTCAAGTGTTTTATGATTGTTTTGACCTCATCTTACAAGTCAAAGCACATTAGATGATATGTAGGTGGAAAAATGGACAGCTGGGTATGATATAATATAATTCATTAATATAATTCTCAAGGTCCACTAAAAATAACTATAATTTGCTGCAATTTGCTACCATTTGTTCCATAAAGGGACGAATAAAGCATTTTTATGGCAGTTTCCATCCTCCCCAATCAAAACCTCGGAGAATGGATTACAATTGTATCTAACTAGCAGTGTCAGACTACATCCAATTAGATAACAATGTTTACTCCACCGCATGTATTTCGCACTCCACTGTGACATTCCATTAGAGCTGAGTATTGCAATGACCAAAACCAACCAGCAGGTGTCGCTTCACCTACAGGATATGAATGGAAATAAGATTTGGGGGGGGTCATTCTCATTTTCGACGTGTTTTTAAATGTTTTGCCTATGATGAGGTCAATACTACAATACAGGATCAAATATTTCTGTTTTGTAATTTTAATGATACACCCCTGCGAGCATTTTGACGTCTAATAGACGTCTATTAGACGTCGGCTAAAAGACGTCTAATAGACGATTAGATTAGAATAGACGTCTATTAGACGTCTAAAAGACGTCTATTCAGATGACAAGTTATCATACTATTCAAATACCAGTTTTACAACAGTGCTTGGAATGTGCATGCAGCAGGTACGTAGTAGGTGCACAGGCGTTGCTCTGAGGTTGAGCTTAAGTACAATGGGCTGGTTATCAAGCTTGTGTGAGCACCTCCTTCAAGACAAGCAGGACACCAATGAAAATGAATCCCTCCTTCAAGTACCTGCCTTTTTGCAACGCATAATACCGTGACATGAGCTGAATGACTGGCAGCAGTTGGTGACACACAAGTGAGTCAAGCAGCGCAAACTGGTAAGTGATATGCATTGTACACATGACATGTCATTTATGTGACAGAAATGATCTTACCTGGATCATTTTCTCAATTGGTGGTAGATCATTTTTTTGGTTTGATTATATCGCAGAGCACGTCCACAATGGCTCCGATTCCGATGTTCGATATGATGTCGTCTTTTTCGTCTGCCGAGGTGGGCATCATCTCCCTCGTCGTCTTTCTTATCGTCAGCATCAGTCTGGTCGCCCTCTGCACAAATTGTCAGAAGTAAGTCAAATCATCATACACTGCCTCACCTTTTGAAGAATCGTTGTATATGTCGGATTAATCATGACCAACAAATACAAATTTGACTTGTAATATGATTCGTTTTTGTCCATTCATAAATGCAAGACTCTACATGGTTATTAATCTCCTTCTCACGACAAAGCTTAGACTTGTCAGACTTGATGGGTGGATTTTGTGGAAAGGTGTTGGCCTGTTTAAAAAGAGGAAACAAGGGGTTTTAAATATTACAATCGCCAAATGCCACAACTTGGATCATCACAGTAACATCTTTACGGCCGGACAAATGACCCAATTGTATAAAAATATTTTGGACGCACCTAGATATGCATTTGTGTGTTTCCACACCCACCACTGCCAAACATACCAGTGACGGAGGCCCGGTCTGACTGAGTCGATGAAAATGCACTCTTATCTGCTGCTGAGTACATTCCTGGAGTTGTTTGTCACTCAAAAGAATGAAATTGCAACAGCGGCTGTAGAGATAGATAAGAATCATTTTAGTTGTTACCTAATCAAAAAAGCAAAATGGCTTTGATTTGTTTACAAGATCACTGCATCTTCTATTTCATAACATATTTGGTAGCTCATTCTTTCAACTTAAGGTGAGTTCCACGCCTAAGTATAAGTGGTTGAATCATGTGATTTCAACCAGCCAATCAGCAAATGAATTTATCGAAGCGAACGATTTTACCTGCATGGTAAAATTCTTGCATCTCATCACTTTTCCAGAAAACAAAAATAAGGCTTGTTTGTTGACATTAACATGACGTTGTGATAGAGAGAAAATAATTTTCAACGTTTTAGACTATATAAACCAATCTATTTTAGATATCTATTTTATTTGAATCACAGATCCAAGTGACAATTATAATTGATATGTGAAAAAAAATGGACTTTATGCCTAACAGTGTTGGTATAATTCTAATGATTGTCATTATTTTTATGTTTATATATTATGATTATATAATTTATATTATTTTGTTTACATTATTTTATACAGTGTCCACTTAATCAGAATCACACACACACATCCCACGCACTGTCACACCCTTGGAACAAGCCCTAATTTTGTTCGTTGTCATCTTCAGGAGTTCCAGCACCGCATACGATGTGAACGGAGGAGGCACGGCGGTATGAACTGACTCGTTCTTCCTCTTCCTCTCACGTGTCACTCTGAATTCCATTCATGATGCAGCGCCCTTTAAATTAGCAAGTTGTTCCTCTGGAATTGCAACTATAGCGTAATTAGGTCCAGGGGAAACCATGAAACTTTTTTGCAAATCAAGGCTCTAAATAACTTTTTTTAAGAGCAAATTTGTTATTCAGTGAATACTTTTGAGACGCAAATTATGTAATTATGAATGAATGAATTTTATTTGTTTCAATGAAGCGCATCATAAATTATGAAGAGCAGGTAGCAGTAATTATTTTGCAGGTTAATTCCAGGGTCACATTTTTTTTAAACAATAAAAATATGACGAGGGAGTTTGAATGTAGGTTTGCAAATGTCAAATATGTCAGTACTAGAGTGTACTATACTAAAAATTATATGGAATAATTGTACTTTCAGCTAAACTAAAATTTTACTTAATATATTTCACTTCATAGCAACCAACTAAACTTGTTTACATGATTCACTTGTTAGATCACTCAAGATAGATTTTAAGGACTTAAGCTCAGGAAAAATGAGAATTCTTTTAAAATTGACCCTTTTTAAATAATGCAAAACAGTAATAATTTGGTGGTAAAATAAAAGCTAACTTCAATTCTCACCTAATCATAACTTATTTCAAAACAGGGCACAGAGGCCTGAATTTCATTACTCACTATTAATTAGTCTTCATTTAAATAACATTGTCAGAGTTAAGATAAATATTCCGTGACATATTATGCTCATCATTTAAACACACACAAAGTTAAGCATAGTCGACAACAAGCTAACAGCATCTGTCGCCGGGTAGAAAGACCACATTCATTGTTACTGATTAGTTTCAGGAAAAAAAGTCATGTGATAGACTTCACACTTCACAAAAACATGTTATGCATTCCAATTGTAACTTAGTTTGTTAGATCAGATCATGTCCAGATAAGCCGGTTAGTTTCACAAAGGAGTTTGATAAATTCTACTTGATAAAAAGTAGACAGAATTTTTGAAAGATTTACCCGTTGAGTTATTTCATTTTATTTTCGACCCATTTGGAAAAGTTGTGCAAATGATACCTGGCTCTTACTGGGCCGGGCAGCTATAAATTTTCAAGGACCGCCACTGTTTACAAACCAGTACTCCACACCTGTCCCATACCAAGAAGGGCTAGGCTAACATGCTAACCTTATGTAATTACTTTCTATATTACCGTATTTTTCAGGCTATAAGGTGCCATTAAAATCATTTAATTTTTAAAGTTTGAAATTAACTTTCGAGTTGAATTTATGAATAGGTAGATATTGGTTGGAATGGGAAAACTTTATGGATGTTTGACTTCAGAGGTTTTACTCTCATGTGACCGTGTTCGTGGGAACACAATATTTTCATTGTGCATTTATTGTTCTTCTTTATCTTTATGACAGACTGATGGCAGAGGTAAGTTCGTATCTCATGAAATTTAACATATTGTAAATTGTTACATTTTTTTTCTTAACTTGCTTGCATTTCCTTGCCAATTTACAGACTCAAATTATACAGCATGGAGAGATCATAAAAGCATGCCAAAGAGTACACTGGAGAGATCAGTCATCGCAGTCAGCTAAGCCCCTGCTTGCAACACTCCTTTAAAGTTAAAGTTTGTTTTCAAGAGGCAGATATGAGGACAAATTAACACTTAACATTCCTTTCCAATGAAATCCAGTTTTCCACTGTTGGCTTTGTCCTGAATGGACGAATGGACACAAAAGGGGGAGGCAGGTTACAGGGCAGCTTCATCTTACTGTACTGACTTCACCATGTCAGGCCTTTCACTTAATGGCAGAAAACACTCACATCAAATAGTTAAACAATATGTTTTGTCAAAAAAAAATAAAAAATTAAGCTCACGAAGTAATATATTTGGACCTTATTGTGAATTGAGAAAACAAATAATGGTGGAAGTAAATGTCATTAAAGATCCAGAGACAATCCAAAATCGTCTATATGCTTGTTCTTGGGAGTGAAACAGATTTTACAGTGACCAATAAGGAAATCAAAACATTTTATTGCTGGAGTTAATTATCTGCACACACTCAGGAAACCGCAAAGATTCATGTATGACGATTTTTCACATAAAGCTTTTTGTTATTGTTTTTGTTTCCTCGTTTTCTATAACTTCTTTTGTGCTCGCGTGTGTGAGTGAATGTGTTTGTGCGGAAGACATTAGCCGTTAGCCATGCAATAATTCAGTGTTTTTTTTCCCCACAATGTTGAACTAGATTTTAAGGTGCATACTGACCGGCAAATTAAATGCAAACATGGCAATTCATTTAACTTAAGCATGTTAATCAACTTGTTTAGCGTGTGAAGAAACAAATCATAATTTGTAAAATGGTGCCTGAAATTTGATGACTAAACAGAATTTGATCTCTAGGGGATTTGTTTTTATTTTTATTTAGTTCTAATATGAGTGTTTGGTATTGTTTCGCTAACCATAAAATAATTTGTTTTTGGATTTGTTATGCCTGTGTGCAATTGTCTTAAGAGGGCATAATGTGAATTTTGGTGCAGGGTTGCTTTCTTTTAAGGGATACATCTGATTGCATTTGTATTCTTTTTTTTATCATCTATCTAATAAATTCTAATTTGATATTCACATGTGTCTGTTGATGATGAATTTATATACTGTTTGTTTTATTTGTCTTTTCAGGTTCAGAAAAATCTAGATAATGCATTTGATGGCCTCAGTTTAATTGGGAAAACTTGGGAGTGGCAACTTACCGCGATGAGAATTTAAAGTGAGGGTGGGGTTGCAATTCTTGCAATGCCAGTTTTCATACCATGTGTGGTAGAGATACTTGTCTTACTCTCGTGTTGCAATACTACTACACACCCAAGTGAGAATCGTGAGGGCGTTGGTATGCCGAAAAACAATACTGACTCCTGCAATGTTGTTTTAGGCCGTTAGAGGGCAGCAGAAACAAGCATTACAAATAGTATGCAGCTCACCAGCCAATATGGAATGAAAATGCGTAGAAATGTTTGAGACTGAAGGATCTATATTTTGTGAAATTGTCTTTTGAATGTGTTTAAGCAAAGTTGGGTCACTTGGGTGCTTGAATTATTTTGTGAGATGAATAGGCAATGACGTGCGGTGAGGTTCATGACTGGGGAGGCACTGACGTCACTCCCATCCCCGGTAAAATTTGTCCGACACCTAACCGTGTCACAAAAAAACGTTGGGGAACGCTGCTCTAGAGTGGCTTATTCATTATTTAATTTAAACTATTTTAATTAAAATCCCATATCAGCAGTCTTCACACATACAAACACTCAGTAAAGCACATGGAATCAAAAACTTGTTTTCGATTGTGCTCCCTTCCGAAGTCCCGTTGTCCGAACAAACCTTTTAACTCCTGAGTTGCTCTTCCTTTACTGATGACTTCCTGCTTCGACCAAAAATCCATCGTTGAAAATCGTTTGAGTTTTCATATATAATCCTCCAATGTAAAAAAAACCCGAATGTAAAACGAAATAAATTGACGACTGCTCCTCATTGGTTCACTGTAAATTTGAACTGGAGATTACTTATTCTACAAGAGCGCATGAGGTATCCCGGGTTCACTAGCGCCCCCTGCCATAAGGCTGGAGAACTTTTTTTTCGTTGCCCCCGTAAGGTTTCTTTTCAAAGCCGTTTGAAACCCTAACCCTCCCCCCACCCCACCCCCCCACCCCCCCTTTTTCATGATGGCAGGGGAGGCACGTGTAGGCCCTTATTTCCAAAAAGTATATCTGTCTGAAAAATCTGGGCAAAGAGGGTGCCATTTTAAAGTAAGGACCAGTCTGCAAATCAATACTACCACGTCAAAGCCAAAAACTAAGTAGAGCTGCAGTTTCCATCCAGTTACTTTATTGTACCAAAGGGAAACTTGTCTTCCAAGGTACAGGACATGTTTAAAAAAAACTGTCAAGACAATTTAGGAACACCTTAGAGAGGATTTTTTTTTTATACTGCACAGTGGACCTCAGTTTTACTGTTTACCATAGGGAATATTAGAAATAGAAATAATCAGCACTACTACGAACTCCTAAATAAAACATTTTTGCACAACCTTTTTCCTGTTGGTGGTTGGTATGAAATGTTGAATGGGTTGGGTTGTAACAGAGGCGGGGCACTCTCTATGCGTATAAGGCGAGAAATAGGTGTGAATCTTGGCACTTGAGACCAATATTTCCTGCCCGGTTGTGTTTATGTATTTTATAGCAATTGTCATAGTCCACCAAATATTTTCTACATGACTCTAGCACTGACGCACAGTACATCCGTCCAATTATTTTATTGCGAGACCGAAAACAATAGTCTACTTTTCTGTAAGAAAGTCAATGATGAAAAAAAAGTTGAACCTTCCGTTATTTATTTTGGACTTATCTAGCTTTCTAGCTATCTTGCTAGCAAGTCATTTAATGAGGTTCTCCATAAGACTCAGATTTTTTTTTTTTTTTTGTGGCTGTCTTGGTTGACGCGCCTATGCAACATTTATGTAGTTTATGATGCTTCGGAGTTGGCAGATCAGGATAGTAGTTTTTTTTTTTTTAAAGTAGGGAACAGAGGGTGCAATACAACTCGAGGCTCTTCAGTCTCCCCGTTAAGGTCCATGTGAGTGTTATGGAGTGGAAGGTCCGCCTTCAAAATTGTACCTCTGATTCAGAAAGAGAAATTTGATTATTGTCCTAGTCATGGAATAGTGGACCTGCTCTACACTGTTAGCAGGGTCTTAAAATGTGCCTGTGTGCTCAAGCAATCTATATGTGCTATGTAGATTTGGACAAGGCGTTCAACTGTATCTGTGGGTTGAAATACACCAAGGTCCCATTTGTCCCAGATTCTGTTCATGAACCTTATGAATAGAATTTCCAGGCACATGCAAGACATTGAGACCTTGAGGGGTCAGAATTGGCCACCTAAGAGGTGCTTCTCTGCCTTTTGCAGATAATAGGGTTTCATCAAATCGCAAACATCAACTCTCACTAAAGTTGTTTGCAGCGGAGTATGAAATGAAAATGATTGCATGTAACACAATCGACAAAAGACGACACTATAGAATGAGATTGTCTTTATTGTGTCTAATAAAGTAACTATGTATGTTATGTCCTCACTTTATGTATATGGATATTCCAAATATAATGGCACCATTAATTTATACGAGGGGTGGCGTTACGAGATAAAAACAGCTTTCCATTTTCCCCATTCAATAATTGATACTAAAATTGATGCTTACTTTATTACTCTATGTTGAAATTATAACATCACTCTCAGCCAATGTTGGTGGGTGTCATGATGGTGGCACTGAACCAAAGGAATTGTGTCTGGTTTAGGGATGAGATTGGGACTAGGATTGGTTTCCTCTACTTCTTTGTGAGAGCAGTGCTCAGACCAGAAAATCCCTGCTGACTGCATGTCTGGCAGAGAGGGTGCAGACAGTCGACACTAATCTGGTCTCTCTCTCTCTCTCTCTCTCTCTCTCTCTCTCTCTCTCTCTCTCTCTCTCTCACATAGACACTCAGGTCAGTGTCGCATTTGATCTCCCTGTGAGCAACTCATGCTTTGAGGGGTGAATAAAGGGTCAGACAAAAATACTTATTGTTAATTCAAAATATGTAAATTTGGTAAACATATTTGGTCAAAATATGTAACTGCGGAAAGGTTTACAACAAATTCCTTGAAATAATGCAAGTTATAGCTATAATGAAATGTTTTTCAGATTAGCATTGATTTTAGAGGCCTAAATAATCCTCATTGTTGCTGACATGCCACATTTCACTGACCACAACATAAATGCCATACAATTGCCAAGTAGTCCAACCTCCAGCTCACTGACCATAAAAAGAATATAGAAAATGAATAGATGAATGGACCACAATACGTATATAAATAAAAATGTATTGTATTGTATTGTATAAAGTACACCATCACAGTCTAATGCAGGGATTCCCAAACATTGTATCATGAAAGAACACCAATGTGCCACAGAAAATGATGAAAACAAGTGTAAAAGTGTGATTAGTTGTAATTAATTAACTTCTTAAATTGAATTGATTTTTATAGTTATAATATGCATGGGCCACCCAAAAAACTGCAACTGGCTGCAAATGGCCCACAAGCCACACCATGCACACCACTTTTTGTAAATGTAAATAATATGGAAATTTAATTACCATTACTACTATAGTACTGGTGATAATAACAATTAGTATTATAATGGTTTGTAGGTCCGGAATTAAATCATGTCTGATATGTAATGATGCCGGCTAAGCCCTCACGGCCATACTTTGTATGTTGCTATGAGGGCTGCGTGGCCAGCTGTCAGCCCGGCATTGCTCCAGCAATCAGACACACGTAGACGCACGTACCACGACAGACCAACCCCCTTCTTCCTTTCCTTCTCCCGGCACTCTGACGGCCGGCGAGCGGTGGGACAGGCGACGATCGCCGCTTCAGCAACAAAGGGACGGTTTTACTGTCCGGTTCGACCGCGTAAGTACAAGAATGTTTCTTTTTCCCCACTGCATACGGTTGACTGAACGCAGTGCATGCAAATATTGTTTTGCTTAAGCAGTGCGTGGACGGAGAGGGGGTTGGGGTTGCGTCGCCCGGCGGAGATCAGTGATGTAGTGCAACTTTGCTTAGCCGAATGCTAAATATTGTATAGTCATCGATTAGGCGTCGACTCGAGAAAACAACCGATGTAAACAAGGAGGGTTGCAGATAGTTGAACTTGCATTCGACATTATGATCTAATTTTTGCAACTGCGACGAAGGTGCCGCAGAATGTAAACAAACATGCACATTTTTCGATAATAATATTTGTGCATTTTCTTTGAACTCATTTCTTGCGTATTTATAATTCCAGCCCCATTTGATCAGCATAACCGTGCTTTTGACTGATGACGTTGACCCCATTCCGGTCAAAATATTGACACACACTCGTTTGCTTTGTCATTTTATTCATGATTTATTTGCCACCCTGGTGATCTGATGTGATGCGTCCCTTTTTATGAGTGTGTTAGCGTGAAAAAAACATTTATTTTCGGCATTACCCCGTCGTCCAAAACAGCGCCTCCCGGCGAAACTCGTGTCCGAACACGTTGTCAGAAAGGGGGTGTGTGCCGAAAAAGGAGCTGCCAGCCAATCAGCGGAGGTGCCCGCCCATATTTATGGCACTTGTTTACTACACAAAATCGAATGTGATTGGTGGAACGGCTTGGCAGGCTCGGGTTTAACGCTGCATTCAAGACCTCACAGAGGGTGGGAAATTCGACCTGAAAGGTAGAAAGTATACAGGCGTAACATCTCTCCATGTTATTCAGTAGATTTTCGAGTCACAATTTATTACAAACTCATAGAATCGACAAGTGATGATGAAACATGATCTATGACGTAGACTGACCATATTAGCTTTCTCCTCATAGAATTCCTTTGAGACTATTAGGTGCATGCAATGCATAATAAAACGGTGCAATGCAGATTACTGCCACTTTATTGATTTTCATGTTGAGCTCAAAATAACAGGCATACGAATTAATATTAACTTGGTCAGAAATGAATTAAAATACACGTTGTTTGTTGTTTCTTGTTGATTTGGAGCATGATTATGTAATAGCATCATAGAGGGATGAAGCATGTTCTATGAAAAAAAAATTCGGCTGGGAAAAAAAATGTACTTTGTAAATGTAAACAACCACCACTAGTCACGTGGTGATAAAAATAAAGAGATTAAGCATTTGAGCCCTCATGTTGTTAAAACAACCCATTCAAAACAGAAAAGAAAGTCACTGGTTTTAAATGGCTCTTATTTACCATGGATTATTCCTACTTTAGTAAATGCACCATTAGCTACATTTTACCCTTGCACTGGTAGGTCATAATGAATCATCAGATGACATAAACTCATCATACTGTCTGTCACGTATTTGGAGAAAGAACTACCCAAAGCTATTACATTTGGCCAAGGCATCTGAATAGTGGTTTTCTTCAGATTCCTGCAATAAAGTTAAAATTTTGATGGAACGACTGCTTTGGAAAATCTCACAAGGCCAAAGCAGCCAATTGTTTAGGTCAATAAACTTCAGCAGACCAAACTTAATACAATATTTTTTAGATCATTCCAATAAAATCATATTCATTGCCGAGGGTTTTTGAGGACAATGAGGCCCGTATTTCCACCAATGTTTTATTACCAAATATTTGTGAATATATGCTCAGCCAGAAAGAGCACACCGTAAATTTTACACACGAATTTCTCATTATTTTTTACATTACTGCGTTTTGTTGCTTGCAGTGAAACTTGAGTCAACCACTGAATTGTGAAATATCGCATGACACAAAAAAAACTGTAAAAAATAATATCAATTCAATAAATCCAAGCCTGTTGCTATAATAAAACCTACAATAACTATACACTTAAGATAAATTACATTTGAGCATTCTTAACAGCCGTATGGATTAAAAAAAAAGGAAAAACTCCGACAATAAGTCATATAAAACAAAAAAAAGTACAGTATTAACGTTCAAAGCGTGTGGTGGTGGTGCAAGTCACTTTGCTTAATGATTACACACATCTCACTTAGCGTTGCACATTCCGTTCTTTTAATATCGATGTGAATTTATTGTTCCATCAGCACCCGAGCAAGAGACTCGTGTGCAAATTTAGATAAAGGGGCATTAAAAGCGGCAAGTTGCGTTTGCAATTGAGGAATGTAGTTCTCAAATCTTAATTTTGTGTGTACTACACACACATACATAAATAATACAGGAGTCAAGCGCTCATGTATACATATTTACATATATTTATGTATAATAAAGGCTTTTTTAAAAGTAATTCTCAGGTATGCAACTTGGTCTGCTTGGCTTAATCTAAGTAATCATTCATTAAGATATTTTGTACATGACAACAATTTTAACGTTCATCTTTTAAATGGTAAATAAGCTTTGAATCATTTTGATTGAAGCATGATCTGTGAAAGGTAATTCACTAAATATTGATTTAAATTGTTTATAATGGACTTAATCATAAGGTATAAATAATGTTTGAGGGTTTTCTGACGCTGACTCTTGGTTGAGAAACATAACAGGAGCGTTAACGCCTATAAATAAATGATTGCCATAATTGTTTGGCTTCATAGTTAATGAGCTTTACAAAATTAATCGGGGACATCAGTGTAGACATTAAATCAAGATGATGAGATATTTTCAATGTTCTGTGTAAATCATTATTCTTTGGGGTCAGTTTGACCCTTGTGTCTTAAAACCTCAAGAAATCTACTTAGGGATATTTAGGTGGTCAGTAATCAAAGTAATTGGATTAAGTGGAAAAAAAATCTGTTTATTTTTAAATTTGAAATATTTTAGTTGCGTCTTATCTCATGCTTTCTGTTACCCACAGGGACGTTTGTGCTTGACTGCTGAGTCCCCACACTGCACAGCAGCAGCACCATGGCAGCTATGAGATCCAAGGACAGAGCCCAATCCGAGCCAGGCGGGTCACCAGCGGGACTGCGGGACTCGCAAGCCGTGGGTAGACCTGAAATACAGCACAGCAATGTGGTGAGGAGACAGATTGAGATCAGTTTTCCATTTCAGTTAATGACAAACAATGTTAAATGGGACACATTATGGGTAAATGACTTTTTTATTGCTTGTATGCAAATAAATGAGTCTGGTGTGCCTCGTCGTCCATCAAGTGTAGATTTAAATAACCAACGAAAGCATTTCAGATTGTTTTTGAAAATATATCTCTGAGCGAGGTGTTTTGAAATTAAAATTTAATTTGGGAAATACTGAGGCAAGGGTATTTCCCTGATATGAATTATATTAAACCTATTTTCTGTCCATTGAAAAAAAACATGGAGTAGATCAAAATTTTTTGACGTTTTTTTTGTATATCAATTAACATTTGGCGGTTGGCTTTCATTAGAGTGTGCAAGTAATAATTTTCTCTGTTTATTGCCTTCACGACATTATATTGGCAGTTATGATTCCTCTTGTACAGAACGGAAGTGATCCCACACAAATGGGATCATCCTTTCTAGGTCTTCTGTTAGAGGTTGGCACTCATTGCCCTTTTCATACTGCCTCCATTGTAAGCCATATTGTCCGCAGGCAGGACACCACAGATGGACAGGAAATATTTTCTCAACAGCTTTATTTGTGGCTATAGCAAAACTCCACTTCTGACGTTTATGTAATCAGCTTAACTGAAATAACCGGTGTACGGCTCAGCTCATAGACGAGTTTAATAATTTGCTTCGCTGCTGGCATATATGCGTCATACTCAAAGTGAATCAATATTAAAACAATAGCTCATCTGGAATTTAACCTTTGAACCTCCTATGAAGATTTTCACGCAGAACTGCATCCAGGATCCATTTGTGGACAGAAATGAGAATAAGACGGTTCAACTGCAGAATGAGCTGGAGAAAGGCTGGAGCATCGGGCCCGGTCCCCTGCAAACAAGGGCCCCTGCAATGGACCCACTCGTGGTATCAGCTAGAGAGCCTGCATACAGGTGAGAGATATGTTGCACTCCAAGAATGAGTGAGAGTCAGACTGCAACCTAAGCTCTGTCTATTGTCTCCAGTTTCCGTAGCCCAGAGTCAGTGGAGATGGATGAGATCATGGCGGCCATGGTCCTGACCAGTCTGTCTTGCAACCCTGTGGTCCAGAGTCCTCCACAGACAGAAACTGGAACAGGTCTGTGTCATTTGAGTTTTCAAAGTTGGAAATTTATGTCAATCGATTCATTTTCTATTCTTTACTTGCTGGTTTTGGAAGCAAGATGGATGCATGGAGAACACGCAAATTGGGAAACGTTGACATTACTTTTAATAATTTATAAAAATCTGGAGTGGAACAATAGCTAATTTGCATGGTTTTATAGACTATATAAAGTCAGCTACTTACTGCAAGCTCAAGCGTTTAACTAACTCACTTTGTGCTGAATTATTGCTACATTTGTATCAAATTAATTCAGCGTAGGTTTATGACCCTGTTCGAAGGGGAAGTCAAGTCTAAAAAATTATTTTTAATAATATCCTCAGTGCGGCCCCACTAGCCTAAACATGGTGTTCTGATTAATACTGTGGATAATCAATTAAACAGCAAAATACACTTGTTTTTAACCATCACAGGGGGCGGCCATTTTGCCATTCGTTGTCAATTGTAAATGACAATCACAGTTGCTCAGGGAATGATCAATAACGGCTAAAGTTAATTTATATTCCACAAATGCAATAAAAATCATAATCCAACGTTTACTGTAGAGTAGTGGAGCTGCATAGAACATATTGGAGAGGAAAAAAAAGTCCCCTTTAAATATTATTAAAGTAAAAATAGATGTTGGCTATGTGGTAAATAAATAATAAATAAATAAAGGAACAGTGTGGGACCAAAGAGAGAAAAATAGAATCTGTTTGGACAAAGAAGAACATCAGAACCTTGGCACCCATGTGGGACACCTGCTGTTCTCTGTAGGATGGGCAGAGAAGAAAGAGCATTTCCACAAGCGCAAATTGAACATGGGGGATGTATTCTACATCCATATTACCATATTTTTTGCACTATAAGGCGCACCTAAAAACCTCCAATTTTCTCAAAAGCCGACAGTGTGCCTTATAATCAGGTGCGCCTTATATATGGACCAATATTGAGCCACTACAGCAGGCGTGTCCATATATATGGATTTATATATGGACAAAGTTTTAAAATGGGCCATTCATTGAAGGTGCGGCTTATAATCCGGTGCGCCTTATATATGGACAAAGATTTAAAATGGGCCATTCATTGAAGGTGCGCCTTATAATCCGGTGCGCCTTATAGTGCGGAAAATACGGTAAGCTAAATTGTGAATTTTTCCTCTTCTAGTTGGCCCCTCATCGTCAGTTGACATGGAATGCGGTGGCGGTGAGCTTTCAGACAGCGGCAGCAGCGGCTACTGGAGTTGGGATCACGGCAATGTGAGCCCATCCCCATCACCATCCGTCCCGGAGATGGATAGCAGCCCAGATGAGGGCTTGAACATGGAGCTGGATCAGGGGGAGGAGCTTAATGCCAAAAAGCCAAAGGTATGCACTTGCACTTATCTCAATTAGCATATGATGCTATCCTGTACCTTTACTTAATTTACATTTCCATGCTTTCTGTTCCAGAACTCTTTTAAAGGCTTCTACAAGTGTCTGTGGCCCAATTGTGGCAAGGTGCTAACGTCTTCCGTCGGAATAAAAAGACACATCCGAGTGCTGCATTTGGGGTAACTTTGTTTCTTTTCTGGTTTAATACATTATGTATGAAACTGTCTGGTTTTCCCCTCAAAGTATTTCAAGTCACACAATTGGTTTCCTTTTTTGTGTTAAGATGGATAATGTGGGTTTTTTTTCTCCCGTATAAAGGATGCTGTACAGCCGTTGTTTTTATTAGGACATTAATTTATTTCTTTTTATTCTCTACTTGCTTCTCTTTGGCAAACTCACAACTGTAGACTGATAAAAAAAGAGTTGAGCTCTTAAGATTATTTCTGAGCTGGAACACAGCATTAAAAAAACAAGAGGGAATAAAAATTTTAAATGGTGGAGGACTTAGTAATTCAACCTGATGAAACTCTTTGAGATTTGATATCTGGGCCACAATGGTGATTTTTTTTCTTTTTTTGGCTAACATAAAAAAAAAAAAAAATTTGTTTTTCCTGATAGCAGTGGGTCAGATCAGTCGCAGAGAGAAGAGGATTTCTACTACACTAAGATATCCTGCGAGGCAGCGGACACCAGCACTGCACTAGTTCCTGCCCAGCAGGCTCTGGGCCAAGCATCGCCTCTCAGCTGGGTCTCATGCAGCTCACCAACTGGTTTGGCAGTTCAGATCCCTCCCGGACACAGGCCAAGGTCCAACTCCAGCTCTGGCTTGAGCACGAGCAGGCCCAGTCCGCTCAGTCAGTCAGCCCCCAGCAGTTTCTGGCAGATCCACTCAGAGCATCTTTATCAGGTCAGTTTAGAAGACACAATACAATGACATTATACTTAGTGAAAACGAATGCAATAAATCAAAGTTTGTTATTGCATTAAAATATAAGCGAAAAAGCTTTTTAAAAAAATAACTGAAACTACAGATTATGTTTAATCAAACAAAAACTGTTTTCAGGCACCTGTGGCCCCAAGAAGTCCAGGATGCCTCACTTTGACCACACCCACCGTTGCCTCGGGCAGCCATAACACTCAGGTGGGTCTTGGAACTTTCCTTTCTATTTCTAAAGATAATGAAAGAGAGTAATGTAGCTTTTCTGGTTTGTAGTTGACCCACAGTTGAAAACAGATTTCCGGACTATAAGGCGCACCTAATAACCTCAAATTTTCTCGAAAGCTGACAGTGCGCCTTATATAGGGACCAAATTCTAAATTTAAACTGGCCCAAAAAATTGTGTCATACAATCAATCATAAGTGGCCCGCTGAAGACTATGAATCATGAATCAAAAAGACTATGGATCATTATTTTGTGATTATAAAGTAATTTGTTGCGTCTGAAGTTGAAATAACAAAGATAAAATGGAGAATGATTTGATTTGGATGAAAAATCTGACATGATGCATTAATGGTGCGCCTTATAGTCCGGTGCGCCTTATATATGGACAAAGTTTTAAAATGGGCCATTCATTGAAGGTGCGCCTTATAGTCCGGAAAATACGGTAGTTGCTCAAATGTGGGGGGGGGGTGGTTGCCTTCTGAAAAATGCAACAGACACAGTCTAGGGTCTTGCCTCATTATCTATTAAAGATTGCTTCTGTTTTCCGTCTTCTCTAGATGGCGAAACCTCGCTGTCGGTCTGTCAGCGTCGGGGAGCAATGGCTGCAACAGAACAGGCTCCAGACAATCAGCGCATCGCCCTCGCGCACTCACTGCTCCTTCAGGTGAGACGCCACATATCTCTGTTAACGTCCACCACCGCTCCATCGACATATCTCGCCTGCCATTTAAAATGAAACGATACTTACGCTGTCCAAACACTCACGCCAAATGACAACATACATAGCCTCTACAAAAAAGTCAATACCCATTTTCTTTTTGGTAGCCACAAGGTATGTATTAAGCTTTTTTAGTTTATGAAATGGCCATCACACCAGAGGACGATCGATGTGTCTTGAATTTGAGATGTGCTATTCAAACTGCAAATACCCTACAGCACATCTGACTTTATAAACTATTTAAAATTCCCATTATTGCTAGGCAGTTATTGCTTTTGTACACGCGCCCCAACCCTTTTAATGGAGCCTTGTTAAATGTTTTTTTTTTAAACAGCAGCTATAACTACAACTGTATATAAATAAAAATACGCAAATGCACGTAAATGATTTTTTACCACAGCGCTTGCTTTTAAATGTGATAATATATTCACTCATTAGACCAGATGTGAAAATCAATAGACCAAAGTATAATATTACTTTTAGTGTTTATGGGCAGATTTTTCTATTCTACATAAGAAATGCATCAAATTGGTGCAGGTTGTTTGATTTGTCTATTTTGATTTTCCATTAGTTTAATTTACTTTACAAACCTGATCGCTGTAACCCGAGGTACAACTTTAATCTTCTGTTACTTTCTTTCATTTTAATCTCACTTTCGACTCGCATGATGATTTTTATATGAATGCTCTTGTTTCATTAACAGGAAAAGTCGCGGAGAGGCCAAGAAATGTCGTAAGGTATACGGAGTGGAGCGAAAGGACCAGTGGTGCACCGCCTGCCGCTGGAAAAAAGCCTGCCAGCGTTTCCCTGACTAAACAGCACAATGAATGAATGACTGGGTGGATGAATGGATGGGTGGATGATAAAATACAATTTTATCATAAAAGAGGATATAGTGTATATAACAGCCATTGAGAAAATGTTTGTTACTTTACTTTTATATCTTTTTTGTTTTGTTGATGTGGTTGTTTTTTTTTTTTTTGTAAATACAATCTTTTTCAGAAGATCACACCAGACGGTTCATTATAAGTTGAATTCCACAAATAAATTACAGAAGAGGAGCTTCTTTGGAAATTAATGACCGCAACTATTTCATCAGGGTCTCGATTATGGATTTCGATTTCTCCGGCCTTTTATTATTTGTCTGTTTATTGTTCCCCTTGGGTAATGAAGTATGTTTTTACCTGTCGGTCTGCCAAGGTGCTAACTGTTGACTGGCGTTGTTCATGTGACGTAC
This sequence comes from Syngnathus floridae, assembly GCF_059516105.1. Lineage (NCBI taxonomy): Eukaryota > Metazoa > Chordata > Actinopteri > Syngnathiformes > Syngnathidae > Syngnathus > Syngnathus floridae. The sequence goes on from NC_142431.1 coordinate 4,623,148, forward strand.
TCGGCCTGCACTACTCTCCTATTTTATCCAAAGGTCATATAATTACAACCCTTGTGACCCTACTGTACAGTATTAGACTGCTTAGATTGCTTGTTTGTTTAATCCAATCCTCTTCCAGTGGTTTATGATGTATATTACAGTATAATGTGTGCTTTGAGCTCTGTACGAGTATTTTGTACCTTTTTTAATGTTAGACTAAAATGCATTTTTTTCCCCCCCTTCTCCATGTTTATAGCACTTTGGTGGATTCTAAAATCACAGGAATAAGCTACAAAATATTCGGTTTCACTTAAGCAGATTGAGTCCATGAAAATTTGGATTCTCTTCCTGCCCATATGTGGGAAATAACCATTGTTGATGGTTGTTTGGAGTGATCATGAGAGTTTGTAAAAGCAATAACAGGGAAATAAGGAAAGAAAAAGGAAATGCAGTATGTTGTCACACAAATAAATAAATAAAAACACTGAGAATTTGAGACATTGTTTTCTTTTCTGCATGACAATCCACAAAAGAAATAACAAACTATCCCATCCATGGAATTTTCTGAACCGCTTTATCCTAATTTATTCTTAATTTTCTATACACATTTTTATATAGTCTTACAACAATGATTTAAATGTTAAAAATTGTTGAAATTTACATCGTATCCACAAATGTCATTATGTGATGCGGCTGCAGAGAAACATACACACATGCAGGTGCAATGTTTCTCAAACACGCTCTACACACATACACACACACACACTGTACAGACATCATTACATCTGAAAATACACTATAAAGATGTAAAACAATGAATGTGGCTGCGGGTGAAGGGAAATCAACTTTTTTTTTCCCACTTTGTACAATAGTGACCATGGCTGGCACGCACTGTTAATTTCTCCCCTCTGCTCATAAACGATACATTAATATAGTGTCATTTAAAACTCCTTTGCCTTTCCACGGTGTGCCACACACCCAATGACAGGCCGGGGCCATTTCTAGCTCCATTGACCTCAATACAAACTATTCTCTCCTCTCTTCAAGATTCCACATAACAATAAGTTAAACCTGTGATTTCATTTTTGGGAATTTGGCAATTACTAGCAGTTGGGCCAAATTCAATAGCTGAAAACATAGGGTCATTTTGTGAGGGGTGTTTCAGGAGATAACTAAGTAATTTGAGTCTAATTACACAAATAAGAGAATTCCGAGGTTGCTTTAAATAATAAAATTAAAATAAATCCACATTATTGCATGTTGTTGCTAGCATGTATCGTGCTCAGACACTAGAGGGCAGTATTATTTCATCTGTCATTGCTCCAGAGCACCATAAAGCATTTTTTTTGGGACTGATAGATGCAGTTTGGTGAGTTGTCAGAAAGGGGGTAAAATTAACTGTACACTGTCAATTGAAAATCTGTGCAAGTCCAATTAGCATATAGCATTAATGTAATTTTGTGAGGGCACATAAAAGCTTACCATAAAATATAGAAATATGTAATGGTGCCATTACTAGGGTTCCCGGTACAAACGTTAAAAGCAATTTAATAATTGCAATAACTATTTGGTGATTTTAAGTCACACTGTTCAAATTGTTAGTTGCCCCTGTTTACATCACGTGGAAATTATTTAAAATGTATTTTAGATGTCGCAAAATTTGCATGTTTTCATGAAATATATGCAATTTCAATTGCATATTGTTTCTTTACTGTACCGAATGTGAACTGAACTGTGATTCTAAAATCAAGGCGGGCTTACACTCCGGACCTGACTGTGATTTTTTTTTATATTTAATAATACATTCCTAGCAATTATACATTTATGTGGTTTCATGGTTAGACCCGCCCCCCGAGGGGAACTTTAATTACGTGGCTCTTGCTAAAATCAAGTTTGACACTTGTGAATTACAGACTGACTCCACTCGTCAGTAGTTTGGGAATAGCGTGAAGTCCAAGAGAACCACCAGAATTTTAAACTTCCAAGTCGAGACATCTCAATGGATTCAACACAACTAATGAGAGCTGGCTGGGCTGTCAAGCTTTCTAAACTAAAGTGCAAATGACTTTTCAAGAAAGTGCAGTCAAAAGTCACACTTTGTTTTTCCAATCTCATTTGGCCTGTCTCTGATTGCACCGACACACAAAAATATATTCAATTGCACTTCTCTAAATTCTTTTATTTCACAGGACGGCATGATAAATATTGATCATGGTCATAGCATTCCTTGTTTTACTTGTTGGACACAAAGAGCCGACGACAATGGAGGAAGTCACAGTTCAGACTGTTGAAAAGATGATTGGTTGAGGTATGTGGATAGCAGGATTTTGGGCAACATGTTTACAGTTTGTTTTGCCGCCAGGCTCTTGTTACCGGGGAGAAATTGAAGCGGCCGCTGCGGCTGCTCCTCATGCCGAGGTACTGCCTGAGCAGCTGGTTGACCCGTTTCTGACTGTTCCATTTTCGGGCAGATTTGCGGACGCCTATGAAGCCTCCGTAGCGCTTCTGTAAGTGTCTCGCAGGGGAGCCAATCAACTTCCTGTAACTTTGGCGGCCCCGCTGAAAGCCGCCAAAGCGTTTGGATAAGCTAACGGCCTCTGAGCTTTCATCCAGCTCGCTGACATTCCCATCTTCCCTCTGCTCACCGTCTCCTTCATCCAGATGGAGAGCCAGACTCTGCACGTCCTCCCCCGCCTCCGAGGATTCGAGCAGTGATGAGTCATAATGGACACGGCGCTGCTCAAAGGGGGCCTCAACCAGGTCCTCATCCTCCTCTTGGAAAGGTTGTGCGGCCGCTGATTGCAGTTCACTATCAGAGGTCAGATCCAGAGAGGTCATCTGCAGCCCTCCCGCAGTGCTTTTGAGAAGGGCGCCTTCCTGAGCAAACGGAGGATAGATGGCGAGCCTCAGGGTGCGCTCACACATCTCCCAGGTGAGCGAGGAGGAGACCTGACCCTTGCACTCTAACAAGCACACCTGCAGAGAGGAGGATATGCAGATACGATTTGACATGGAGGGTAAAATGCTATCCATCCATTTTCTTCAGCACCTCATTAGGGTCATGCACGCCAATGTAAAAAAAAAAAAAAAAAAAGCCAATTAGAATACTAATTGTCCCTGGGTAATGTGATTTTTGCTCCTGATACACACACGAGTCAGGACACAGCTCGTGTTGTATTAGCATTAGCATCAGTGCTAACATTACTGATCAGGTGTTTCTGGAAATTCAGTCAATTCATCATTCATTTTGTAAAACTTCTCCTGTAGCCCAAACTGAGACAGACTTGATCTGGGTGGCCAACTTGTCAGGAAGTTAATGGGGCTCTCCTTCATGCAGCGTTCACGTCATAGGAAAAGTCATGAACTAATTGAACACGTCCATCATGTGATAAATGTGACATCTACTTCAGTACAATGATTGACAGAAGCAAATTAACCAAAAATACCAATTATTTCTGATGTCATTGATGTGATTTTTTTTCGGATAGGCTCTTCAACCTGAGGAAATATTTTAGGAATGATATATGATGTTTTCAAAGTCAAGTTTTTAGAGAGAACTTGTGATTCTGTGCACTACATTTTTCATTCCACAGCCACCTGACTTGAAAATGTCAGTTTGATGTGAGAAGCCAAGTCCATACTTATCAAATCTTGCTTAAATTAAATGAATTGTTATCGGAAACCTGCAGACATCAAAGGAGATGAGCGCGGAGGGAGTTCCGCTGTGAATCTATCAACGGAAATTAATTATCCGTCCTAAATGAAATGAACGCACCAGGGGATTCTCCACGTCAGATCAATGAAACAATCTAAAGGAGTTTATGACTGAGAGGCAACGTGTGTATTGGTCATATTTTCATTGTCTTGTGAGGACCGGAGGATGGAGAAAAAAAACAACAGGTTAAGGACGTCCTTCACGATTTGATTTTAAAAGCGTGATTTGCTCTCTATAGCATGAAGGCTTAATGGAGAAAGTAACCAATTTAATTTGCACAGCTGTCACTGTTCAGTGCCATTGCACTAATGATATGATTCTTACATTGATTAATGTCACTCTATATTAATGTTATATCTGAAATGTTCATTTTCTTGTAGTGGGTCAAATCAAAGACAAATTTCTTCTGTGTTTTTAACACATTTGGTCAGTGAAGATGATTTTGATTATGATTAATAACTACTCTGAGACTGTTCCCAGTTGTTTCCATAGTATGTCATAGGATTTTCCAGTTGCCCAAAATGTGTTACTATAGGGCAGAAAGAAAAAATAATTATATAAAATTTTAGTTCTCTGGTCTGTGTTTTATATTGATTTTCTTATTGAATTCAATGATGTACACAACTTGACTACTAAAGTTACAGAATTGCCATATTTTCTGTTTAAAGACAGCCGCGAGACACAAAGTGAGGCAGTCAGTTATCTGCCTCACCTCAGATTGCGTCAATCCCTGACAAAAAAGCACAGAGCACAAGTAAAAGAGGCATCTATTGAGAAAATTACTTTATAATGACAGATGATATATGCATTCTGATTTCGTATAATCGGGTAAATGCAATCTAAGAATGTTATGTCATTAGCTTTGCTGAAAAGCGTGAGGTGAGGCAGCTAGGGTTGTGCCTCCGCATTGTGATAGGCAGCCTCCTTCAGTGTGGCTGCACTCAAAGGGACGGTTTATAAATATAAACTGTATATCATGGTTGCCTTTAGCTAACCCAGGCTCTCCAGATTTTTGTTTTTAAAGGATTTGATCTTGACTGTACAAGTGACAGCAAAGTTACGTTATTTTGCACTCAACAGTGTCTGTGGAAAGTGGCTGTCGGCATCAAAAAGACAAGTTAAGGCTTACGGGTTTTAATAATGTGCCATTAAATTGTCGTTATGTTTCATTATTATCATTATTGTGTGTCTCTGATTGAGTAGATCAAATCACTAGTCTTACATTGCAACGCTGGGTGCATTTTCAACATCAGCCGAGGCCACCAAATATAGTTCCTAGGGCAATACAGGATTAAAAATATAGAATTTTGGTCTGAAAAAACTGCTGTGATACTTAACGCATGTTGCTAATACTGCCTTTTAATAGCAAAGCAATTTAGGTGCATAATAGCAAATCCTTTAACGAGTCCACGGGCACGCTGAGAGTGGATTTCGGCACAGCTGTGGTTCACGCAGACGAAATGCAATTCCACCTTGAACTCAACCAAAAGTAGCCCTGCGCACAATCTCATTTCCAAACAGCCGGAGTGAGAGAAACGCCACTGAGTCAAAACAGCCGGTGGGCAACCTTCAATTGTGGTTGGATGGCTAATTTAGTCAATAATGATGCTGAGGAAGACAGCTGGGGCCTTTATGGAAGATGTAATAGAACGATGTAATTGACTGCTGCTTAGTCTCATCGGGCTGGGCTTACACCGCTGACTGACACTTTTTATCAGTTCCTCATTGTGTTCGTTGTCTTCGCTTTGAGCCAAAGATGGAATCCCCTGAGCCGTTCTTTGTTCCCCACTCCAGATGTGAGCGAGACTGGCGGCAGTTTTGTGATATCGGGATATACAGATTCATGGGGGGGGGGTCGAGGTTACAGACTCGTCTCTACTCGGGTCTGCTCGCGTGTCGGTTTCCACATCAACAAATCATTCCTTCTTCAGTCATTGTGGGAAACTTCAAACATGCCTCACTGAATAATTGCATAATTGTGACATGGCGCCTTTAACTAAAAAACGCTATCTTGAGTTTTTATTATGTCGATTATATGCACGGACGGGGTCTATGAACCGTAAAATGGAGAGCGGGCTGCAGTCTGCTTAACTGGGCATTCACTGCAACTCACTTAAAACACATAACGTCACGTCACACTTCCAATTTGAACCCGATGATGGAGGTTTGGTTCAAAGATTGTCTATTTCGAAGTGGCTACTCCAGCATCAGGCAGTTTTACTATCTTTCCTGTACAGCTGTTTACATCATCAGCTGCAGGTTCCACATGATTAATTCTGATTTTTTTTTTAAGAAAAAAAAAAAACACACATTGAGAGAATGCACACATACCATGGTGTCAAAATTTTGTTGCTGTTGCTGCTGCAGGAGGAGACCACAGGCCACGCACTCCCCCTGGCAGTCACTGTGTCCAGGGGTGAAGAAACATGGAAGGAGAACCAGCAGGCACCACAGAGGAATCTTCATGGCTCTGCACAACCCAGACAGGCAGGAACAAACAGGAGCCCAACAAGCAGAGGAGTCAAGAAGAAAGGCCAACAATAGCTGGATAAGGTCAGCCTAAAGGAAAGAAAGCAGTTACATAGGATTGCATCAGGTCCTGTTTCAAGGAATTATTAGCTTCATTTTTTTTTTTCGGTCCGAGCGTTGGTGGAGAGAGACTGTCATGCCAAACACCAGGAATTAATTCGAGAATGCGGCCAGAGGCAATGAATGAAAAAACATATGAAGCAACATGCTTGAATTGAAGTATACAGGACATTTAAATTCATGCAGCAAAAAAAGTGGACGAAAAAACAAACTCCAGTAACTGAATAAAAAAAACTCTAAAGAAATTTGAAGACATGGGGCGTAAAAGATTTTGAAAGTTTACACCCATCATTCCTAAGCTCTGAAGCCTTTATTAGGATAATCTTCCAAGAAATCAAAAGGTATTTCTGCCTCATAGTGAGCCATGCAAGGTCGATACCAAAATGGCAAATGCACTCCTGAAAATATGAAAGAATGGTAACACTGGTCACTATGCAATACTGCCTCTCCATCTATCATGTGGGTGGCCCCCATATCTTCTCATATAACAGGTTACAGAGGGGAAAAAACAGCCACTCTGATGATTGTAAATTGCTTTTGCTCATACACAGCTGCCTGGCTTGTTGGTTTATGGATCACAAATAAGATAACCCACATGTGCCTGCTATGCGCAGTAAATGTTGAGCTTTGGGTGTTTCAGTCTGCAAACATGGTAGTTTTTCACGATATGATGCCTGCTAGCATTTTCGTAAACAAACAGATGCTATATGTTCAGCAGTTAAACAGTCCTGAAGAAAAATACATTTAATTCCTCTATATAAGGGGTGTTAAACTCATTTTTTTCACGGGCCGCATTGTAGTCATAGCTTCTTTCTAGCTTCAACCCAAATAAATGTATGAGCACCTCATATTATATACAGTAAAAGCTACAAAACAAACTGACAAATAACTCGTTTTCAAATCAGACGAGTAAAAACTGGTTAAATATTTTAAAAAATGATATTAAAAGTGAAGACAATTTGCAATTCTAGTAATGACAAACAAATTTGATGCGCAATTTGTCTTCGCGGGCCACATAAAATGATGTGGCGGGCCGTATCTGACACCTCAAAAGAAATTTGTTGAACAATTTTTATGTTTTTTTTTTGGTATTATTAATTTTGGGGGTTCAATCAATTATGAATGATAATTACGCTTACTGATTAAAAACAAATTTACAACATGGGGTGCAGTGTACTTAAGTTCCTACTTGTCTTAAAAATTCTTGAAAAGACCGAAAAGTATGAGAGCAGCAAAACTACCAATGAGGAGTGAAACATTTTTTTATTATTATTATTATTATTACGGAAGTATGGAACTGCCAATGCGGCGTAAAACCTTTGACTGACAAATTTATTTGAACGTACTTTGTTGTTATTATCTTACTAGCTGTTTTCCAGTGAAAAATGTTTACTCCAAACTGACAGTTCCACGCTTCCATAGAGAAGTGCGCAAGCGATGACTCAATGTTATTGCACTCAATGTATCATATTGAGAGTGAGTGAGTGAAAATCTTTTACAAGCAACCGAGTGGGTGGAATATTGATGGATTCACTGGAGTGTATATTAAAAAAAAAAAAAAAAAAATGGCAAAGAGTAGCTCACTGTGACCATTCCCATGTAGTCACATTACACATAGTCAATAGCATGTGAAAGAGGCTGTGAATAGAACTGGTCCATTTCGGAATACACATGCAAGGCTTCATGGGAAATCATCAGGGGGATGTTTGTTTGCCTTACTGAAATGTTTGGAATGATCACCACCTGCTTGCTGACTAAGTCCATTTTATACTGTTGTGTTCTCCCTTAAGTGGTCCTCTCTGATCAAGTTAATGAGCAAATCGGTGACCCAACTGCGTATTCATGCTGGTGCCGAGTACAAAAAGAGCTTTTTACTCACTTGTCCACGATGTCAATAAACAAAACCGTGTAGTGTGTCTTCGGTGTTCTAGTTTTCAATGTATCGTAAGAATTATTTGTATTTCAAATAAATGGCTGTGATTTTCCATTCTATATTCATATTATCTTCCTTTGCAGTTTAACTTTATTGTCAACTATATTTTCAGTGTGAGGTAATCACGTTTATGAACAAATTGGAGTAACTTGCATGTTTTGAGACCCTAGAAAATCATCAGAAACACATATTCACCTAAATGGATTGGTCTAATTTGTCGATGTGACAAGTATTGGGGGTTGGAAGCTCTACAATCAAAAATGAAAGCAGAGTGTGCCACTTGAGCGCTTTTACGTGATCAGTGACTCCAGGTCATTGAACAAAATCTGATTGTCATCAAATCAGTCAGTGAGTTGCTTGGCCTTGGCTATTGTGGTACATTGAAATTATTTACAGCATTGTGTTATTTGCCGGATCCAATTTGACCACTTGAACTCGCTTGGGTTACCATGATTGTTTTCACAAAACATTTTTCCTCCCATCCAAAATGGTGTGTCATTTCCAAGATACTCACTGTGCAACTCCTCAGCCCATTTATATTAAAGGCACAAATGTTTAGATGACAAGTTTTCACATTTGTTCTTTCACAAAAAGCCATTTTGGAGCAAAATTACAGCATAATAGCATTTCTGTAGATATAACCTTAAGGGTCTGATATCAGCAAACGCTTTTCTCAACGCTTTTCTGAGGCCCTTCTGACAACTGTGACAGCTTTTCCATACCTTCAAACATTTCCTATACGTGGAGAGTACGTACTTCAGTTTGATTTATTTGCCCATTGTTGGGCTGACACATTGAGACATCAAACCACAAAAACATTTTTTCTTCTGCTCTATGTGTGTGTGCGTGCGTGTTTATGTATGTGTGCGTATATATATATATATATATATATATATATATATATATATATATATATATATATATATATATATATATATATATATATATATATATATATATATATATATATATACGTACATATGTACATAAATACTACAAACAGCAAATGAGTCCAACTACATTCAACTTTAATTCGACATCCATACATAAGACGCGCCTGATTATAAGGAGTACTGTCAACTTTGGAGAAAATTAAATATTTTTAAGTGCACCTAAAAGCCGGAAAAATATGACACTGTGTCTTGCCAAGAACCCAGGAGCTCATTACTGGTATAGCTGCATTTGGAAAAAAAAAAGATCAAGAGTCACTAATAAAGCAAGCTTTTCCTTCTAAATCAAGGAAGGCACGGAAATAAAAAAAAAAATGAAAATGGACCAGAGCAAAGAGGCAGACGTCCTTCAGCTCTCCAAAATTGTCCTTCCATCATCACCTTAATGCTTTTAGCCAGAATCGAAACAGCAAACCACAACAACCGCGCTTGTTTTTTGCTTCCATTAGTGTTAACGAAGACCCTGAAATTGTTTTTTTACCTTTGAAAACAGGAATCTCTCGGGCCATTCATACAAGAACCACTAGTGTGGTGCTTTTACTCTGCATTTCCTGAGTACAGGCCTCGTCTAAGACTAAATATACACAAGAATAAAGTCTGCTCCAACCACTTCTTTAAAAGGAAGCCTAATGGGATGTGGGACTTTTCAACAATACCAGAGCTGTTATTAGTAAAGCTAATAATGATTGAAATTAGCATCGGCAGCTTGGATGATGAAGGGCGCCAATTGGATGGAAGGTGTGCAAAGTGATATTAATGATGGGGGGAAAAGGGGGACGAGAAGAAAAAGCTTGGTGACTCACTCTATCTCGTCCATTAGTCGCCGGCACGCAACTGAAAGGCACAAAGGAGTCTGCTAATGCGCAGATAAACCGAGAGGTCTCGCTGTGTCTTTTTCTTTGTTACCTTGTTGCTCTCTCCTTTGCATCCATGTTGCACCATTTCTACCTTTCTCTATTCCTGTACCTATGAATTAATGAGCAGGATCGCTCACCTCCGTTGACATATTGTGAAGGTTCCCGGTTATTTCTAGAAGATATGGTTACTTTTTAGGCCGGGAAATTACATCCCTTAGGGTCGTAAATGTTAGTCGATTAATTTCTTATAACCCGAGGAGATTCATTAGTGTTTTATTACCGTATATTTTGTGGCCGCTTGATCAAAATGCGTTAATCCGAGAAAGTACACCAGTAAAGTTTGGTTTAATGTGTGAAAGGAGAGCAGGGAAAGACAAAGATTGTGATTATAATATTGATTAAGTAGTCGTATGGTTACTAAAAAGAAAAAAAAATTGAGATATTTCGGGTAACTACTTGAGAAATAAAATTCTGTATATTTAACATACATTTTTTTCAGTGCAGGACACTTTTTTCATTTTCTCCACTCTGATTCAGATCCATTTTGCTTTTGAGTAGAAAAAAACAGAACATCCACAAGTACTGCTAAAAAAAAAAAAAAAGAATGAAGTAGAAAATTTAAGTACCACCCCTCATCTCATATTTATATAAAACGACAAAGTACATTTGTTTTTCTTATGGTAAATTTACATCTGTATTAAGTCCTAATAATGTAAAAAACAAAAAAACAAAACACACAACACACACCCTCAACCGAATGACATCAAGTTGTAGATAGAGTATAAAAAAAAAATAAAAAGTAACGGAAATTTGTGGGCAAACCACAGGAGCGATGTCCCACGGTGCCAAATCGCTCAATTACCTCTGTGGGGTACAAAACATTGTCCTCAAAAGAAAAATAGATCCCACCAGTTTATCATCTGATCACACCATATCTACTTGAGCAGTTGTAACATTTTCTGTAAAATATCCAGAGCCATTTTTGACACATAGGGTCGATGAGAGTCTACAGGGCTATCATCTGGAGAGCCATGGTGGTGACTTGTCGCTTCATCTTTTTCCATTATGGTCCCACTTACAACCTTGTGCTGAGTTGGAGTTCAGTTTCATGCTGTCTTTTCATTTTGAGACTTTTATTTCTATCCATCCTGAGTAATCCTGCCGGCTTTTCTGTTTGACTCTTGAAGTACAGATATTTTAGGTGGGTCTCCAAAGTGCCTGCCCACCTTGAGTGCAAAATCAAACAACTAAATAAATCCTTTATCGGCCTATTTGTGCAAAAGTGTTAGTGGGCGAGCCGTTTTGCACTTGACTGCATGTAACAGTGGGGTTCATTTATATAACAACCTCCGCACCGAGTTATTCTCTGGAAAAGACTTGGTAGCTAGGCAGGGTTAAGTTCGAGAGCAAAAGAGACACTTTCGGCCAAAGGAAAAGGTAAGCAGAGCTGCAGTATTAGCATAGAATAGCATTAGCAAACAGTATAATAATAATTAGTAATTTTGTCCCCATATTTCTCACATAAATGTTTTCTGAAGAATTTGGGGGGTTTGTAAAAAGATTTGTGAAAAAGGTGTGATTCGGCGCCAGGTCGCATGTGGCTCAAGTGAGGAGAAGCCATCTCATTTAAAGATTTGACAGAAGGGCAAACCCTGGCAACAGGCCAATGTGTATTCTGTCATGTTGGGGCGTTGCAACAGAACACTTCACCTCCGATAATCTTGCTATTTGAAGTGTTTGTCATGAGTTTGCACTGTGAAGATTCAGACATCAATTCACCCTACTGACACATGCGCTCTTTCAATGACAGGTCAATTATTGCTTTATAACAGATTTGTATAGAATTTAAATTGCTGTCCTGAAGGCAATACTCCCACTGGGGAAAAGTCACATATTTTTTTGTATAACCTCTGAATTAAATCTCACAATTCAATTTTATCTTCATTTTATGTAGATAAAAGAGCCACATGTTGCTGACCTCTTTTCAAGACCTAATGAATCTATTCTATGAGCAAAAAAAAAAAATGTAAAAGAGTGTCCTGCATTTATCATGAGGAAGATTTTTTTTTTTACTTTGATTCATTTCTATACAGGTTGCACGATGTTGCATGTGGCTCGCCTCAGCTTCACAGTCGAGCGATTTTGAGTACTGGACTGCGACGTGTAGGTCAATAAACAAACGTCTCAACAAATGTGGCGAGCCATGTTAAACACCAAAACAAAAGCTCAATAATGGACTGATGGAACACTTGCCACACTCCATCAATTGATGAATGAATGTGGATTGTTTTTGTTTTCCCGGTGAGTTTCTTAGAACCACATCACAAACAAATGGCTATGGTGCTTTGTGACCTTCAAAGGACTCAAAGCACTTAAAGAATGATCGGTGACAGTCCTATACATTGTGTTGACAGTGCCAGACCAAAAAAAAAAAAAAGGATTTTTTTTTTCGTCAATGTCATATTTCTCATTAAAATGATTCTGTTGTTTTAGCCTTATAACAACAACGCTCGATCAGTAAACCGACAGCATGGTCCTGTAAAAACACAGATAAAAAGCCCAAACTCCAGGATGACCTCACTTAGCACTGTAATCCAGCCTGTGCAGCTCCAGATAAACAGCGTGCGGTAGCGGAAAAGGTGCACTTGTAACTGACCTTCCTCTCAGGAAGGATGCTGAAATGCTTAATCTGAGAGAATGCGCTAAATCCAATTTAGATGCTTTGCAGCGCCCGACACAATTATTTGTACTTATTACCTGCCCGGTTGCAGAGCTCAAGTCATCTTTTTGTCACTCAGAAGCAGAACTAACAAATGATGACGACCGTGACAAGCGAGAAATAAAAGAGTTAAAGGAGCTGGCGTCATGATCAGACTATTAATAGCCACCTATTAAGAAATTTGCGATCATGCAACGGAGATGAAATTTGAATTTATGAGACTCCGGGAAGGATCACAGCATTGGCTCACCCAACACTGCTTGTCTTGCATTGCCTTTTGTTCTTATCTTATCTTCTGTGCTCCGACAGATAAAACAAATTGAGCTGAAATTCAATAAACCTCAGCTTTTCTCCTCCCATCCAAATAAGACAAAACACACTAAATTGAAGAGATATAATATTTCTTATTTCCAACTTGTTTCGTGCGTGGCACACCTATTAGATCAATTGAGCATATCATTAGTAATGTTTCCCTCAGTTCTCCTAAATGAGAGCATAGCTGATTAACTGCTTGATATCTCGTTTCCAGTAGCAAATATGTCCTTTATAGTTGGGGGGACACACTGGAAGTCACGCGCTAATAACACTCCTCTCGTTTAGCCCCCCATGACACCGCGTTAATGGCTTCAAAATAATATGCTATGACCGAGAGAGAACAAAAGAGCAGACGCATTGTATTTAGCTCGATGTACCATCAGGTTGAAGATGCTGCGAGGTTACGGGGGATGTGAGTTTAACGATGTAATGTTGTCACGTTCAATTGGCTATATTCCGTTTGAAATAATGTCCGACTTCTGTCAAGTGGGATGCGAGGCCAGCAGGTTTTCCAGTGACAATACTTCAATGTCTGCAGTGTGACTTTGTAAACACGTATTGCAGACATCCTGCAGAGCGTTAGGCAGCTGACATGGCTTCCACCATTGATTCATTTGCTGTTAAGCTGTGTTGACACTTGCACAAATCCATTGGACATGCAGCCAGAAGAAAGCAATCGACCACTAGTGACTTTTACAATGGTGAGGAATGAGGCTGGAAAAGATGGACTAGCGAATTGTCTCGCAAACGGGTAGGGACGATGGGTTCGTACTGTAGTAAAAGTTTTCCGGTAGCAAGTCACGCATTTTTTCCCACTTTATGAGGCTCATCAATTTTTTATTTATTGGGAATTTGTAGTTTTCCCCTAGGAAAGCATTAAAAGAAATGATGTGTTTTGTTTGCGTCAAACTGTCTCCATCATGAATCATTTATCAACAGGACAAGCCGAGTTAATTTCTGACTCACTTCGGACTGTAAAAAGAGGTCATCATTTAAAAACAACAAAAATATAGCATATGATGGACATGGCGACATTTGTGTTTAGGGTCTTGAGTCTTATTTTACTTTTATATTAAGTCTTACTGTACAGAGCACCCAGGACCAACGGCGTCAAATCCTGATCCTGAAACTGGAATCCATGCCACAGCTTTAGCCACAGATCCTTCTAATCAACCAACAGGTAAAGGAGCTAGCTTTCGGGAAATCGGCTCGATTGATTGGAAGTACCGGTACCTAAAACTGTGGCAAGGGTTTTTGTTTCTGGACCTTGATTTAACACCTCTGGCCAGGACACAAGTGTACCAATTACCTACATTAAATTACATCTGGATCTATGGTTATCGTCGCACTTTTATGTAAACAGCAAAAAATGACAAAAACAAAACACACTTGGGAAGTTAAACTTTTAAAAATGCTGTGATTTATTTAAATCAACCTTTATTTAACCTAGCGAGGCAAATGAGAACACATTATTATTTACTGACCTGGCTAGTGATAGTAGAATCCAATCTTTCAAGATTTTCTGAGTGGTGTGAATGTCTCATGTAACATCAAAATTCAGATTCCAGGTTGTTCCGCAACTTTAGAGCCGTATTTTTCCCCAGACAATTTTGTATTACACGCTCAAATAAGTAGAAATCCACCAAAGAGAGTGGCAATTTCAGGCTCAAACAGGCAAACAAAATTATTTAATTAAACTGTAAGTGCCGGTTTTGATGTGTAATCTTGGATTTTATTGTGCGGATATATTCTAAGGAGAATATTCTGTTTAAATTGTGGAAAGAATCCACAGAAAAATTATATGGAAAATAAAGCCTTTTAATTAATTTGGGTTTTTACAGTATATCTCTCATCACATGGTTTTTGAACAATATATTTTGTGCCTTGGAATTCAACTTTCCTACAATTTTATTAAGATCCTTCACAGCTCAGGCCCAACATCGGTAAAGCACCACCCGATTTTACACCGATACATTTTACAGCTGTCCAAAAATCCGGATCATACACAGTATGTCTGTAAACATGCTTCATCCGTCATGAAACAATTCCATGCTGCAGAGTCATTTATCTGTGAATGGCACATTAACCACCCATTTTCTCGCTCGTCTGCGCGACTAACGTCTTCACTGATAATGGCCCAAGATTATGCACATTCATTACCATTATCATTAAAATCATCATTGCCATGCGCTTAGCATAATAACAGCATTTGACTGATTCCTTTCTTGAGCTTCTTTCCTATATGTTGGAAGAAGATAGTCTCCTGCATAATTCTTTCAAGGTTTCCTTTGTCTTATGTTGTCTAATATTATATGCAATATTTAACCACCAGTCAAAACGAGCAAAGCTGCTTACGTACGCCCTTAAGCCAGTGTCCATCTTAAATTGCATACTGGGGAAATATTTCCAAATATAATTTTGTATTACCATAATTGGAATTCTTCAATTACTTTCAGTGTGTCACTACTCAAGTGTGTCATTGTAAAAGTACCTCCTGAATGAATGTTGCCAAGATACGTATATTGAGCATCTGTCACATATTGCATATATCTCAGTGAATTTAATGAAAGACAACTTTCTGGACATCCTTTTTTTATATCATCATAATTGCCATTTCTTTATGAATCCCTATGCCTCTTACATATTGCAAACACATAACTCTGAGGACTTAATATAGAAAGTACTAACAGATGGAATGTTTCGAAAGCGTAATTTTGTATTTGCATAATCAGCATTTCATCACTCCTTAGGAGGAATGAGCAAAATAATCAAACTGTGGATTAATTGTTCATTAAGAATTCTGTTGATAGTGTGGAGTTGATTGTTTATTCATCTCATTACGGCGCACTGAGGCTAAATAGAGTGCACTGTTTGGGTGTAACCAACAGAGGCACTGTTCGCTACTTTTCAGAATAGAGAAATACTTTGATGCAGTCATAAATGTCAAAACATATTTATTACAATTAATTAAATTGAGTTAATGCCTGTCCTTACAAACATACAGATTTTAGCTAAAATAATGTCAATTTTATTCTTCACTTTCTTTATATAACAATTACTTCAGATAGATTTAAGTCAGCTACGCCTCAACTCATTACAAAGTGCTGTTAAGTGTGGTCTCAGCACAGCGTGGTACTATCTTGTTAATTAAGTAGTAATCAGTTGTGGTGTGGATGCTGATGAGGGTGAAGATGGTACCGCAGGAGCAACAGGGAGACGAAGAAAATAGTGATGAAAAGAACACTCCCCAACAAAGGATGAAATGCCTCCAGGTGCAGATGTTTTATATACAGAAGAATATCTGAGGACAAAAATCCAAAATAATAAATCTTTACACCAATGGAGCAGAAATCAAAAACAATCCAGGATTGATTATCCACACATACATCCATAAGACACCAAACTAAAAGTTTTTTGTTTCTCATCTCAAAGTGTGTTTTCTAAAACACCGTCTTGACACACAAGTGGGTCAACATCATATAAAGCCTGTCAAAAAAAAATAAAAATAAAGTTCCCTACCTTTATCTGTGACGTAGAGATTTTCTCGGGGTGCTTCTTCTGTGGCGACAAGGGAGTTTATAATCTCAGCTTGTATCCTTGGGCTAAGGGTTTCAACAACTGAACACATACCTCCTCTGAGGCTTCTTATAAAGGCACACCCCTTCCCTCCCGGCTCAGCACCAAACCTCCTCCCCCTCAAACATCATCATAGTGCGAGTGGGGTGATTCCCCCAATCTATTACGTATGAACCGGGTAGACACACACACACATATACACCCACACCCGGCATGGCCCGTGCTGACGTAGCGAGCAGTGCCTACGCCGTCGTTTTCGTCTTCATTGAGCAACTAATGGAACTCTAAAAATATTCGAAGGTGTCCATAAAACCCCCAACTTAGACACCAGCCCTGCATCAAGGTTGAGGGAAAACAATGCCACCTCATCATCACGTCACTACAACAGAAAGATGTAAAATATCAACAGATTGGACAAGACGTCAAAATCAATTCATTGACGGTGATATGAAGCAAAAGATGACGATTGTGTGTTTTATGAGGAGCAGTTAACGGAGCACAGTCAATAATTAGAGCATATGCAGCCTGCCCGTGTATGGAGATGGCAGTTGACTCATGAAGGACATTTCGGAAAGCAAATGTAGAAGTTTCAATGAAGCCTATTAAGAATCATATTAGTTACCTCTGGTACATAATGTTATATGAGCTCTGTTGTGCTCTCTTCCCATCAATGTTGCTCATTTGGTTTTTGCTGTGACACAATAACACGCAAAACTATTAGGCCACCACTTCCTTCCATAACCGTTTTCACAGAAGTCATTTCGACATGGTGAATTGTAGGACGGATATGTTTAGCGATGTCGTTAATTATATCTTCATTGTGTTTAAGTTTGAGAGGCAGACGCTTCCTGTTCGAGCTCAAGTATAATGAGAGGTGACAAAAAAATCTTTTTTTTTCCTCGAAAGGATATTATGGAAAAGACGTGGATACAATTACCGTAGTTGAGTCTCTGACTGCCTGCCTGCCAACGTAAGCGTAGAACTGTTGATGTGGAGTAATCGTTTTTTGAGTAGCAAACTCGTGTGAATGTATTTGTAAAGTATATTAAAAAAATATAAGCCTTTTCCCAATTATACAAATAATATTAACCTCACATCGACCGTTTCTTGCTTCCCCTGAATCAAATGTGAAATTAATTCTTAAAAATGTGTCTATGAGCAAGACATTCTACATTTCTTCCCCATTGTGACAAAATAGAGCTACTAATTTATTGCCAAAAAAGAAAAAAAGATTAGCATTAGCTTGATTGCTAATCTTGATTCTTTGCTGATTGAGGTCAGGGTATTGGTAATTGCTCTTTTTTTATTTTTAGACAAGTAGGAAATGTGAGACAAGATAAAATATGACTAATCACTTTCAAAATTGTTCACAATAACACAGGAAATTTCACCGGTGATCAATTCAGATGTTTTTTTGCAGACTAATTTATCTCATCACAGAATGCAAATGGAATGTTTTGCTCTTCGTTTCAGAACATAAACCAGTACTTAATGTTCCTTCTGGAAGCATGTCCACAACAACAGCTTGTTTCTGAGATTCACTTTGCCCTCGCTACGTGACGTTATAGTATGCCCCCCCCCCTCCCCCCCCTCCCAAATGCTCACCAGAGAAGTCGCTTGAGCAAATCTTGCAATACACATCCCTTTACTTCTACATTCTCAGCTGCAGATTTGTTCTTTCTGCACCTTTCTGGATTTTGCAACATATCTGATGTGATTGTCTAGCTTTACGGGTGAAAATAAATACCCACAAACACACTTTAACCTCCAAATTTGGGAGAGATAAGGGAGAAACGTGACGCCAAGAGGACACAGGGAGAGGGCATTAAAATAAAGGAGTCTCTTAGGAAAAGAGGAGACTCGGAAAGTATGACTGGAACAAATAAACACCTCTCCCCAAATAGACTCCTCCATTTTCCCCCTCGGGGGAATAAACAGGTATTTCACAA
The DNA here is from genome assembly GCF_059516105.1 of Syngnathus floridae. Classification (NCBI taxonomy): domain Eukaryota; kingdom Metazoa; phylum Chordata; class Actinopteri; order Syngnathiformes; family Syngnathidae; genus Syngnathus; species Syngnathus floridae. The sequence goes on from NC_142431.1 coordinate 4,641,730, forward strand.
ACTATAATTACCTTTACCATCGCCCCAAGCAGTACATTTACACACATAGGTTAACTTTTGTTGAACAGCCCACAGTTGTCACAAAAATAAATTGAAACTGAGAAAACAATCAATAAAAATGCACTGAAGATAAACTAAACAATGAAAATCTGGATTGTGGTCCAACCGAATTATCAAGGTATTTTTATTAAAAGCTTCCCTCAAATAAATGCTTCCTTTACATGTGGTACAGTTTGCGGGAAAGTAAATGAAGGGGAATACGGTAATCAACCTCAAGCGACAATTATGACCTCAGTTGTGTTACCAAAAACAGCAAACGTCAACTCCATTTTTAACCTGAGCTGACGTTAGTGCCCTGTAAAAGTGTGAATGCTCCATGTGTACCTGTTGGAGGTTGATAGTGATGGCTGAATCGCTTATAGACAAGAGCCCTCACTAAAGCTCAGATAAGAAGGAGAGGAGCAAGCGGCCGTTTGGGGGTCTGCCTGTCATTGATATCGCCGGTGTCCACAGCCCGGCCACTCAACGCTTCCTTTGGTGGCCAAGACAGACAACGGTAAGAGTGAAGCTGAACTTGGCTCTGTGCCACACCAAGACACTCTTAGTCTAGCCATTTGGCATGGTCACAATTTAGCATGAAGGAAATAAGATATTTTTTATACACATAAAATCTGTTGGAGGTTTCAAAACAGATTACCGTTTTTTTTACAGATGTTTGTCATTTATCTCATATACACAAAGACAACTAACGTTTTTTCTTTTAGACAGGATAATATTATTTATATAATAATTCATTCATCTTCCCAACCACTTATCCTCACGAGGGTCGCAGGCGTGCTGGAGCCAATCCCATAATGATTGAAAAATATATTCAATTGGGCATGAAGCCCAAGCAGTTGCAAACATGTTGCCGACAAACTAGAGCTGTCATAACATGTCATTTATTTACACGGATTAGGAACACAAATAGCTTTGAATAGAAATGTGTAATTGCTTTGCAGGCTGGCATGATTACACACTAAAGCTCTGGAAAGTAGCACAGTGAATGCTACAGTAATGTGTTCACAGGTTATTATTAGGGTTGTGTGCATTTTTTTTCTTCAACATAGTATGAAAAATTAAGTAGGAAAGCATATGATTAGTTAAGATAACTTACATCATCATGTACTTCTGTGTTGTAGAATTCTGGATTGGACAACATAAGAAAATAAATTCCTTAAGTTAATCAAAACTTGAGAGGTGACACACAAAAAGCCATACAATTTCAAATCAGGAGAAACTTACCTGTGATAATTTGCTTTTTCTTTGGCAATAACATCATTAAAAATTCTACTTTCAAAAACTTGGCATCTCAATAGCAAGAAAGAACAAAAGAATTATTAGATAATCTAAATTAAGTCATCGTCCGGTAGGTCTAACCCCCAAATTTTCTTTGTAATATATTTTGAGCATCCCAACTAGTCGAATTAATTCATTAATGTTTTGTTATTGGAAAATGAATTATACTGGCAAAATCCGCGTGTTTTTATCCACTTCCGGAGGCAGCCATTTTGCCACCTTCTGTCGACTGAAAATGACGTCACAGCTGCCTGGTCCCAGGTAACAACCAATCACGGCTCAGCTTTCTTTCTCAATGCGTCACCTCTGTAATTGACTGGCGATCATGCCAGTACGTCCTCCTCCTTGAACGGGATAAGCAGTAAATAAAACAGATTAGATACGGAAGTATTTATAATCTGTGTACAATTTTGATTACTTTTCTTGTAGAGTATGTTTATCTAGTCGCTGGATTAGAATGATATTTGGGAATGGGAAAAAAAATGTACTTCGGATAAGAACGAGTGAAAATCACACAATTACAGTTAATCCTAACCTGTGGTCATTTTTTGTAATTTCAAATTTGAGGGTTTCATGTGCTCTCCATCTTGTTCAACTGAGGTGGCATTTTCTTTAAAGGGGAAAGGTTTTTTTTTTGTGAAGAGTAAAATATGCAGCAGATATTTAGCGTGTTTGCATTAAAGATCTTTTTTTCTATTGCCAGCTCATAGTGGCCAGGGGGCATCTATACGAAGAAGAACATTAAATTTGATAGAAATACATCCCAGCAATCTTCCACTAAACACTTCAGGAATATAATCGCGAAGAATTAGGATGTCATTGACTCTGAAACCCTGCGTCCTATGGAGGGCAATTTTCATGTTCATATGGTGACTGCTGTGAAATGTATGACACCATAGTAGGTGGGTGTTTATTGATGCTCACTCTGTTGGAGGGAGCTCAGGATAGACCTTTTCGGGATTAAACGGGAGGGCGTTGACCTCAATCAAGGAAATAATTACTGTTGCCCTTCCTATATGGATGGACTCGTTAATTAGCCAACAAAGCTACTGTAGAAAAATTGTTTGTCAGAATCCAGAGGTGATAACAGTTTCAATTCCAATTGAATCCATTTACATCTTTTCAGAGAGCTTGTAATGTCCATGTAATATTGAATATTTTTTTTTCCTGGAAATTCAATTCCGGCTTCTTGGTTTGTTTCCCCCACAAAATATCACCCACCTAGAATGCACATTTTGTATATTATAGCCACCATCTGCGTCTGTCAGTATGTGACATATGATAATAGAATAAAGGGCATTCGCTTCAAGATAAAAACAAGTCAAGTGTGACTGACTTCATTCGGCCTAAGTAATGAAGACTATTCAAGATTAGCATTGCTGATGGAGGCGATGGATCACACACACAAACAGTAGCCTACACACACTTTTTGTGTCTTTCAATGCATCAGTTTCCTATTATATTCTCAGAAATACAAACAAGCACACACACACACATGCCCCATCTGTGATCAGTGTTTCTGCTGTTTTACCAACAACCCCCAATAATAATGCGGTGCCCACATTGTGTTTGTCAATGTGATTAACTGTGACTGCGGCAATGAAAATAACATTGCACCATGCGTATTTTTGTCAAATTGTTTTAAGGAGACTGTTGTGAGTCTCGTGTTGATCCATGAATATAAGAACTATTATTAGTGAATTTAAGACCAAAAATGGAACCTATTTTATTATTTGTAACTGCATGCATGTTTCTTCTGTGTTTGTGTGTTCTCCTGGTACTCAGACTTCCTACCACATTCCCAAACCATGCATGTTGGATTCATTAAATTGTCATTTGGTGTTGAAGTGAGTGTGAATGATTTTTTTTGTCTACATGTGCTTGCAAGTGGTTGGGCTACCTGGCCAGGAGAAGATAAGCAGTATAGAAATTCAATGAATGGATATGACAGGAAAGCTAATGTTTTGCATAAAGTTTAATTTAAAATTCGATAAAAACGCCAGAATTTGCCAGCAGCTTCGACTCGAGGGTACCCTGGAAATCATTGTCGACTGATTTCATCATAGATTTTAACCATCGTGATTGGCTGAAAGTAATTCAAATCCTATACAGGCCACCACTGCAAACTGGCCAATCAAAACACAGTGCTGAACTTATGCGGCCAATCACGTGTGGGGTCTACTGTGAGCGGGACGGTCCAAATACGGAAGTGCTCCTACGTAGTTTTGTGTTGTTGCGTTTTCCTCCGCACACGGAAATGTGCAACAAATTCGCAATGACAGCCGGGTTGTTTACAATTTTTTCACTTTAACCGTCGCTGTTTTTTTCAGTAAATTCAAAGGTAAGTTTGGAATGTGGTCAATGTTGGTGCGACTCGGATGGCGTGTTGACAAATAAGGCCGCCGTGTCTATTGTCAGTTGTATTTTATAACGGGTAGGTTTAAACATTCGGTCAAGCGCTACGTTGTCTAGTTTATACCAAACGTATACTGTTTTTATTCAAATAGTCAGTGCAATAATGACTACAACTGCGTTTGCGGAGGTTATTGAAAGACGCCCTCTGACTTCTGTACAAATTTGGTCACGTAGCCCTTTGAGACTTGTCTGTGATTTAGGGCTACAGTGATCCCTCGCTACTTCGCGTTTCGTTTATCGCGGCTTCACTACATCGCGGATTTTTTTTTCCAAATTAAAAAAACATTTAAAAGTCAAAATGAAACTTCTAAATTGAGGAAACATGTGTCTAACCTTTAAGACAATGTAATATTGCTCCAAATGTTCGTTTACATTCCTGTAGAAGTCCGTTTTCGCGTGTTAGCACGATAGCGAATTAGCATCTTTCCGTTAACTCGTTAGCCTGCCCAGGTGTGTTTTGGAACCAATTATCCGCGATAAACGAGGGATTACTGTATATAAATAAACTTGACTTGACTTTCCACATATTTAGGAATTTTTGACATGCTGTAACGTTATGTACTGTATTATTCCAGTGTTTCAGTTTTTCACCATCCTCTCCGAATTTATGAAGGAAGTGCAATTTGTTCATTAACCACATTTAAATGTATGGACAAAACTATGTCATAAAAATGTATTTTACTTGTCATCCTTGTTCAACAGGCCTGTGAAACATGGAGGAGCTGTTCACTTTAGAAAAGGAGGTAGGACGAGGAAGCTATGGTGTGGTCTTTGAGGGCCACGTAGCCAAAACAGGACAAAAAGTGGCTATCAAGCGTCTTCCCTGCAAGGATCCAGAAAGCATTGAACTCTACTTACAAGAACTGTGGGCCATGAGAGTCACAGCGGAGAACCACATCAATGTTATTGCACTGCATAGCTCCCTCCTGCAGACAGGACAAAAGAGTTTGAAGCCCTTAAGGAAGGGGAAGCTACCTTTACGTCTAGTCGAAAGTGTGCTAAAAGGAAGTGTTGCTCAAAATAGAGGTTCTCAGTCCAACACTCAAAGGAGGAGTAGCTCTGTTTCCAGACTTCAAGACAGAACCAACAATATCTCACCTAACTTCTCCCCTTCACCTCCAAAAAGGCCTTCAAATCGATCGAGGAAGAGGTTGTCCCAGAGAGAGGATGAGCGGACAGGATCCCTGCACTGCTCCGCCCTCTGGCTCGTGATGGAATACTGTGACGGAGGTGACTTGAATCAGTACCTGCTTTCCAGGCCACCAGACGCCCATGGAAACCATAGTGTGGTGCAACAGCTCAGCAGTGCCGTGGCCTTCCTGCATCGTCTTGGTATAATCCATCGAGACCTAAAGCCTGACAATGTGCTTGTCAGTGTTACACCTAATGGTCCTATTTTTAAGGTGTGTCCTTTTGGAACTTTATCTTAAGCTTAGAGTTATGAACACTGTGGCTATCTAATGTATTGCACAGAATATTTTTTGTTTTGTCTGCATCTGGCTGGTTTGAGAAAGTGTTGAAACATATTTGCTCAAATAGGTCCAAGCTCCAGTTAAGAAGCTCAAAGAGATTGCTGCGATTGATCTCTTTTCCAGGTCGCTGATTTTGGTCTGAGCAAGATGAGTGAGGGTCGGGTGGATGGAAAGCTGACCAGGAAGTACTTTTCTTCCACCTGTGGCTCCGACTTTTACATGGCCCCAGAGGTTTGGGGTGGGCTCACCTACACAGCTCAGGCGGACATCTTCTCGCTAGGTGTGATGTTTTGGGCCGTCTTGGAGAGAATAACATTCTTGGAGGAAGGAACCACACAGGAACAACTAGGTGAGTTAATAGTTCGGAGGATCTTTCCGAGTCATATCCAGGAATAGCGTTTCTTGACTTTTATTGGAAGAGAGAAAATTGAGATGAGCATTCCCTGCGTTACCAGGTGGAGCCCCAACTGGGAGGTCAAAAAGGTTGAGTGCGTGCGTGTGAAATCTTACAGGTTGGCGATGCGGCGCACTGAATCGACTTTGACTCCATTAACTAGGACATATTAAAAGTGTCACATACTATACATCATGTGTTCGTCAAGCATGGCCGATTAATCGTTCATGTAAATGGCAGCCAGATGAGGGATGGTTGAAAATTTGGAGAAGGAATTAAAGCGGCACTGTCCCTCTTAATTCAAGATGACATTTGCGTGCAACTGCGCGTCTGCCTCATCTTTCCCAAAAGCACCGTTGCCGTGGAAATCACAGATAACAATTTGAGTGTGGTCATAAAAATTCATTAATTCAAACACTGCCTTTTTGTCAGGGTTTTTCCATTAATGAAGATTAATTGAAACTTCATGTTAATGAAATATGCGTTGGAGGTGTTTTTTTTTTTAATTAGCCTTGAGGCTGTATGACATTCCAATGCAACAGTTCAACCTTTAATTTTAATGTCATATTTTTGTCATAATGAAAGGCTTATGACACAAACATTTCATTTTTCCTCTCCCAGAAAATATTTCCAGCCAAAGTCAACCTGGTAGGTGCGTGATATGAACCGTTATTCTTTAGTGTCTACATTAAAACACCCCCCAGGGTCAGCGATACTCTTAATACGCTGGCTCAAAACGGTGACAACGGGGGAGAGATTTTTAGTCGCATCCCCGAAAAGAACAGAGGCAAAATGGAATTTAGCAAAACACAATCGTCTTTGTCAGGCAGATAATGGGAGAGGCGGCTGAAGGGCGTTTCACAGATGGCGAAAATGCGACTTGACTCTTTCCTTTTTCAATAGTCACACATTTACTATATTTGACTTTGCAAAAGATAGAATGTGTAGTCATGGATATCGATATAAAGTGCTTGGCGCCTTCCCTTTCTGCGTCTCTTGACATGCAGGATCCTGTGCTGGAAAAGCGAGCACCTGTGAAGAATCATAAATCATAGCCATTTCAGCTTTTCCACTGATATTTCCACCTTTCTTTATTATTTAAAGGGGAAAACAGTAAAAGAAGGTGGGCACACCATTTTATAATTGGGGATAGGGTTGAAAACATTCCAACCCATGTTGAATGGTGTTTAAAAAAAAGTTCAGTTGTTCTAGTGGGCTTTTCCTGGCATTCCTTTTGTGACATATTCCAGGAAAAAACACCATTTTTGAGATCTTAAAGGATTTCACCCGACACCAGCGATACCATTTGATCTTCTTAGTTTTCGAATGATTCACTGCGGTTATGTGATCAGACCATTACATGATGATGTTTTTTGTTTTTTTTTAATGTTCCGTTATAGGTGCTTATGTGTGCAAGGGTCGCTGGTTAATGCCATTGGGCGAAGCTTTGTGGGAGAATGCTGACCTCCAACTGTGTATTCCCATGAAGTGGAAGAGAGCAGCCCCGCTGCCCAGCCCTCCCGGCCCGGCCATGTGTGGCCTGCTTTTCGACATGCTCGCCTCCAACCCGGATTCCCGGCCCATAGCCGAGCAGCTGGAGTCCAGAGTGCGAGCGGCTTTGAAAGAGGACTCCCACTGAGACAAAGCGCTCCTAATGGCCAGAGCCACCACGGAAAAATTGCCCGCGGAGCCAGCTAACTGCGGCGTTTCCTCCACGAGTAAATAATAGTGGAGATTTGCAGAGAAAGCAAGGCCACAGCAAACGATTCAAGGAGAGTGTGGCTGTCAAGTGGCTGCTCAATTTTTCTGTAAGAGAGCTGCTGTTGCTCAGACTGGGAGTCGTCATCCTTCGCTCGCCATGTGAGTATCTCCCCCTTTTGTCACCACGAGGTGTGAAATTTGGGGTAAGGTTTATGTTAAATTTCCTTTGGAATTCCAACAGGGGGCACTTTTTGAAATTTCATTGTGATGATTCATTTACCATTGAGGGTAGATTAAAAGTATCCTATTCATGCATGATGTAAACATATTGTTTCGTAAGCAGAGATCCTTTGAAGGAAAAAAAGCTTCTCCAGCCCACATGCAAGGGAATTATAATGTCTTAATTGTTCCAACCCACTTCACTTGCGTGGTGGCATCTCTGAAGGTTTCTCTGATTCAGGCTGAAAGCACAAAGCAAAAGAAATTGACCTACGAGTTTATAGTCAAATATATATATTCCCGAGCTATATATGAATTTCCCATTTAGAGTTAAACTTTAATTTTGCGCAATTTTAATTTATTCCATTGAAAGTTTCCAACTTTAGTCATTCTCATAATTTTTCAACCCTATATCACTTGTAAACAAAAGGTTCAAATACTATGATGATGTGATTATATCCTTAAATAATCTATAACGTGACAAATAAAATTATATATGGATGTTTTAATGTGATTTGGTTATCTGAAATAGGCTGTATTTTTAAACGTTTAATGGAATTTGACCCCCCGACTGAGCTGTTGCCTGTACATCTATGTCCGTACGCATTTATGTAGCATAGATCTTCTGGGAATTACTTAAGTTACGTTCGATGAAAGCGTCATGCTGTTGCCGCCGGCCTTTCATTAAAAGGAGCATGTTAGATGTAAAAGTTGTTTTAAATTGTAAACGACTATAATGAAACCCAAGAGATTACTGCTGTTGCTTTATGTAAATGGATTACTACGTTGATTGCATTTCTTTTTTTTTTTTTTCTTTTTTTTGGGTCGAAATTTAATTAAACTAGGTTTTCTTTTTAATTGCCTTAATGTAACGTGTAATCGCTGTGTCCATTGTACATATTCAGCATTGCCACCACACATAGTGAGCTCTTAGATGTGCAACAAGAGAGACCACCAAATAAATAGGTTATACAAGAAGTCGTTAATACGAGAACGTGCTTGTGTACATTGAAGTTCATGCGCCACATTCATAGACAGAATGAATAAACTGCTGCCATCGCAACTGAAAATTCATATTTTAGGATTTTTTAAAGAGCACAAATTCAGCTACAAAATTAACTCGTCGCAATCCTTGCAGTAATTTCATTAACGTGTGTCTGAGTCAGCCCATTGTTTGCCTTTCTAACAGCATGACTGGCTCCATGAATGACAACCATTTCATTGGGCTTTGGGGCTCAAACAGTTGTGCTCCACAATTTGGTCCATTGCCGTGAGTGCTTGGATCGTTTATGTTAGCGTCTTTACTGTGTATGTTACAAAGCTACATTGAGGAAAAAAACAAGTACATCAGACAGTACTGTAATTTTTACTCCTGGCTGATTTACTGCCACAAATGTAATTGTTAAACAGCGCTGAAGCTGTTAAGCACCAGTTCCACCTGTTTTTTTCTGTCAACAATGCAAGAGAAGTTTGAAATCAGTTTTTTTACGAAGCATAGGCATTTAATGACGTATGAGTAACATGCCTTAGGCCAAAGTAGTACTGCAGGAAACATGGAACATTTGCTGTGTAGTTTAAGCAGATTGAATTTCTTTTACCCAACGTTGGGTTCATGATTTTGCAGATTGGGTTGGAAATCAGAAGATGCTCAACATTTTGGACAGGTTTGTGTACTGAAATTTAAGTAAATTCATGTAACATTCTTAAAAAATGCGCCGTATTGTCCGCACTATAAGGTGCACCTAAAAACTCAAATTTTCTCAAAAGCCGACAGTGCGCCTTATAATCAGGTGCGCCTTATATATGGACCAATATCGAGCCACTACAGCAGGTGTGTCCAAAGTCCGGCCCGCGGGCCAAATGTATATCTTGTATATGGACAAAGTTTGAAAATGGGCCATTCATTGAAGGTGCGCCTTATAATCCAGTGCGCCTTATATATGGACAAAGTTTTAAAATAGGCCATTCATTGAAGGTGCGCCTTATAATCCGGTGCGCCTTATAGTGCGGAAAATATGGTACCAACTATCGTGGGTAGAGGTGTCAAAATTAATCGATTCATCGGCAACATATAAAATCAAATTGACTAGTTTATCAGTCATCATTTAAAGCCATTATTTCAAAGGGAAGGCGAATTAAGGAGCCAAAACAACTTTCTCCCTATGGAGACTCATCAACACTCACTGTATGAGTGAGGGGGCAAAAATAATCTGTGGTACACCAAAGAAATATTAGAAACCACTGAAGTAGCAAGACCTGCTCTAAGTTTGTGAGTGTTGCAGAGAAGATTAAACCAAAGTGGCTCCTGTACAAGAAAAAAAGACTCAGCAAGACTGAGAGGGGTGGGAGGGAAAAGCCCTTTGCCATTTCACAGCTGATAAGCACAGTGCGAGCGGAGAGAGAAAATGTGAATGTGGCCGAAACCTCAATGCGTCAGGACTGCAACATCAGTCACGACACGAGCGCCGCATGCAGGAAATTACGCATGGCCCTTCTGATTCACCCCCCCCCAGTACGCTCTTTCAATCGGGACCTATATGAGACATACTGTTGGTGGACGTGTGAGGAATTAGTGCTTTATTGCTCATATGACAAAGGGCGTCGAAGAAATGTGGCTCCACACAGCATTCAGTCAATTTTCAATAGACAGAAAACAGATGGACTTGTAATTGCTGAGGCTGTGTCAAATGAGCCACTAAAACACTCTTATGGGGCAATCACTGACAATGTCCTGCAGGGGCTGGCATCCTCGTCATTGGCGGAGGAAATCATCTCAGAGGTGAATGACCTTTCGGAGAAGTGGGTGGGGGTGTTTTGATAACGTCGGCAAACTCACAATTCATAATGTTATGATATTGACACACTTTATTCTTTAAAAAAAATAAGGGTTACATTTACTTCTATGAAAAGCATTCATATACACCCCATGAAGTTGGATTAAAGGAATGACGGAAACCAATTTATGTAGCTTAGTTGCATATAAATCAAAATGGTGTAATTACACAACAGTTAGCAGGTCAGGATATTGTTCCCGTCTAAAATTAATAACCACTTGGCTCATAATGGGGATCTCGTCCATTTGCAGTTTAACCTGGCTGCTCATCCTGGCCAAATGAAGAATATTCTAATTACGTGTCCGTATTACTGACTGAGTCACTGACACATAATTGGGTAGATGAAGCCATTCAATTGTCTGTTTGGAAACCTTTTCTTAAAATTCTGAAATATCAGACTGTCGCTAGATATCCGATACGGAATCGTGTCATTTACACAACGTAATTTAGAAAAAAACAATCCCTGGCATTGCTTGGAAATTCATAATGAAATAAAGCTAAACTATGTGTGTGGAGGGGTTGATTAAAAATGACTCAAACTTGATAAAATTGAATTAAAATTAAATTCTGTGTGTCCATGATTATGCTGAAAAAGTCCGGTTTCAGTTCATTTATAGTTCATGTAGAAGCTTCACCATATATGGTCCTTCCAATTCATAGCCCATCTTCCTGTAGTAGTTTCTTGTTCCTACACCTGGAAAGGAGAAGAAAAACACTAATTTATCGAGGTAAGTGTTATTCATGAAACTGCCAGTAACGGACAGCCACCTAAAATAATTTGTAATTTTCAAAACTGTAGCAATGGACCACTAAGAAGTCTTATACTTCTAATTCTCACCTGAAATCACCGCCAATTTATTGGAGCCATGTTCATACGTGGCAATTCTCTCCGCTTCTTCCATCAACATCATCCCGAATCCCTATTGAACCAAAATAAACCAGGTCAGTTAACCTACATTTTAACCAGAGGAGTGTCGTATCCGTTTTTGCCGAATGTACCTGATGTTGGAACTTGCTGGGGTCTCGGCTACTGACCGGGACCACGCTACCGTACACGTGTAGTTCGCGGACGATGGACACGCCCCCTTTCAGTTCCGCCCGGAACGACTGCGGGGAGCAGCGCCGTAGACGCAGCAGTCCAATTAGAATGTCCTGCTCGGGATCCTCATAGGAGAGGAAGGTCTCCCAGCTACCGTTGGCTACGTAGTCCCTTCGTACTAGCTCCACCTGAACACACCAGAAAACACCGTAAGACTCTTTAATAAGAATCATTTCCGGATTCCTTTCACCTACCTGGTAGGGTCGAACTTTGTGGTGGATCTCCTGAATTCCCACTTCTCTGGTTCTAACATCTCGACACTGCGCACAAGGAAAAATGAAACAAGATAATGACGCTTAATAAATTGGACGAATTTGAACATTCAGCATGCGTGCATATGAAAAGTACATTTCATGTTTGCATGAGTTTGCTGCATCATGTGAAAGTACAATGTGAAGTCAAGGTAAAGTTGGCTGATAAATGTTGGAGGTTACCAGCAGGTCCTAGGGAGGATGATGATGCGGGTGTTATCAATCGGAATGAACTCAGGGGAGGTACTTCACTTCTATTCTATGCTCCATTGGTTCTGATCTATTCTCGGCAGGTTTATAAATCTGTCCTCTTCTCCTACCACTGCAGCTCAGGCAAATTCCGCAGTTAGCATCAATTTGATCTATGCTCTGAAGTCTTTGGTGATTCCGGTGAGTGTTTGGACTCCTTTTTTTAGTCTTTTCGTTTAATAGGGACGTCTCACCTCAGTGCCCATATCCTTCATCCTGGCTAAGGCCAACTCCCGTAGGTTTCCGTGCTCCACTCCGGAGCTCACCAATGGCATTGGGATGTCCCTAATGGGCGGAGACAGAGCAGATTATTTCAGAAAAGCAACACACAAAAAAACACACGCACAACCTTACAGAGGTAAACTTGATGCACTTACCTCTGCACGCGATAAACCCGTGTCCAGGGCGGCACCAGTGCAAGGATTCGGGCCACCAGGTCCACCAGGGTGCTGGGTGTGTAGCTCTTATAGCGGCCCGTCTTCCACAGCTCATATAGGCCCGTACCCCGAATAACCAAAGTCGGGTATAGCTTTAATCCATCGGGCCTGAATGCTGGATTCTCAAAAAACTCCTGGAAAAAAACCCAGACAAATTCCTTTAATTGTACCAATTAGATAGCTTCAAAAATCAGTGTTTTACATAATTTCAAATACCGTATTTTCCGGACTATAAGGCGAAGCCGACAGTGCGCCTTATAGTCCGATGCGCCTTATATATGGACCAAATTCCTAAATTTAAACTGGCCCGAAGCATTGTGTCATGAAATCAATCATAAGTGGCCCGCTGAAGACTATGAATCATGAATCAAAAAGACTATGTATGGATCATTATTTTGTGATTGTAAAGTAATTTGTTGCATCTGAAGTTGAAATAAAGATAAAATGGAGAATGATTTGATTTGGATTCAAAAATCTAACATGATGCATTAATGGTGCGCTTTATAGTCCGGTGCGCCTTATATAAGGACAAAGTTTTAAAATGGGCCATTCATCGAAGGTGCGCCTTATAGTCCAGAAAATACGGTAATATTTTAACATAATGTACAAATAGAACATTTTGTATTCTACTGCAGTAGAGTACAACTGGGAATTACACAGTACAGTAGATCATTTTTCAAGCATTTACTATAGCTGTCAAGAAACGTTTTTCTCTGAGATGATGTCAGAAGAGATTAATTGAAAAGCATCTCGATATTACAAAAAAATGGTCCGTGAGCAAAGTTCCTGACACAAACATCATGAGCAAGCAATCCATTGTGTAACGCGGGCGTCAAAAACCGAGACCACTGGAAGACAGCTCTGACTTATTCAATAAAACCAAACAGATGAAGCAATCTGGATCAGTGCAGTGAATCAATATCATTTCTTGTCATTTGACACTTTTCTTTGCTGACTGCTACGATCGGCAATGTAAAAGTTTTGATAAGAATCTTAAAAATAAGTTATTGTTCTCACGCTGCCGGGCACGAAACCTATTTGGGGTAGGATTGCGACCAAACTGCAATATTACAGTCCTACCTATAAAGGTGTCTGAAGATTATTCGGGTGGCTTTTAAATCTATGATATTATTTAGTACTCGTATCATAGCTCTTGCTGCTCATAGGAGAGGAACCCTGCTAAGGACGTCTCTCCCTGGACAGAGAGCATCTGTAAACGAGAGATAAGTGAGAGAGGTTCGCAAGCTAGAGGGGAATTGTAATCGAATTTCACTATCAGGACAACCATGGGAGACGCAAGGAGGATGCAGAGTTGTGCCACAGACAATTTTTGCCTGCAGTGACTGTCATCCGCTTTGACGGCTGCCTCTCTATAAGATCACATTATAAACAAATTGATTACATTTGATTATTATTATGAGACTAAAATGATATCCCGGCTTCCTCTGGGCTCATCACGACTGGAGCTATGCCAATGAGGCTAGAATTCAATTTTCAAGGAGGATTCAAAATCTCTCCAGTGAAATCTCATCTGATGCTTGCGTCATATCGTAAGCGTTTGATTTGTTCTCGCTATTTAGATGATAAAAATAAATGGGATTTCAAGACGGCATTGGGGTAGCTCTCCTGCCTTGCGACATGAAGGTTCTGGTTGGGTTGATGGTCTGAATCTGCGTTTAACAAGCTCTCTGTGTTTGTGTGGGTTATCTCTTAAAAATACTAATATTCAAGGATGGTTATTTATTTTTGTTTTTTGTTTTTAAATTATCTGTAGGGGGAAATCCAGGTTTTGAATGGCTTTACAAAGCAGTGAGTCACAACTTTTCAGGTCCAACAGACAGAGATGAAAAAAACATTTGAAAAGTTTGAGACGCTAATAAAAGAGATCGTGTTTCCAAACGCAAAGTGCTCAGACACTGACTGACAAATTTCCATAAAAGCCGCAGGGGCGTGTCTCAATCTCACCGATTAGTTACACGTCTGTTTGGCATTGTGTTTCTTAATTACTTAATTTTTTTTAGTATTGCTGAGCAAAAAAAGCAACCAAATAAGCAGAAATTGTTTAAGGTATCAAACCGAGTTGCTGATATCCGACAGTCACGCTCCGTTCTGATTCGTCACGTTCGCATTAAAGTCGCGTTTCCAATCAGAGCTGCGGTGAGCCTACTGTTGCGAGACATCTGACAGACTCGTCTTTTGAGTCACCTCACAGTCGGGATTGACAGTGTTGCTATTTTGGATTCTACATGAAGGACTTCTTTGTACGACACCACTGTGCAGTAAGTAGTAATGACGCACAGTGAGGTGGAGCAAAATAAGAACTGACGATGCCATGAACAACAAAGCTAATGACTGATGCATCACCTTAATGACCCTGGATATCAACCTGAAAAAAAAACTAAATATGTTTTTTTTGCTGGGAGCACAGTGGAAGTAATTTCAGGGCAGAACATTTCAAGGAGTGCAATATAAAATCAACTTGCATAAAAAAATATTCCAATTTCCTCTTATTTATTTACTGTCATACTGATCAGACGCAGCCAGTCATCCCCAAAACAAAATTTCTTCTTCCCCCCCGCCATGATCTTTTCCTACAAAAACAATTTAGACTCATCATCAGCATTTGTCTCTTCAGGCAAAAGTAGGTTTATTGAGTCGAAAGTAATCACTGAAAAGCAATCAGGAATGTTGATTTAAGAGAAATTGCTCACATGTGAGATATCAATATACTTTTTTTGTCAGGAAATGTCACTTAAATAATGATACTTGTGTAACGTGAAAAAACATTTTAATGACAAAAAAAAAACAATTTTTGAAAATTTTGTTCCTTAATTTGGAGCAACGGCACAATAACACCACACAAAGGCACACTTGGATTTAATTTCTAATTTCTAGTGTCGCAAGTACCGATACCTTGAAACAAGACTGATAACAGTACCAATACTGATACTGAAAATAATAATGTAGGTACTCACAATGAACTGCTCCACATCTCTCTCTATGCCGACATTGGGCAGGTCCGGCATCATGTGGGCCACAACTTTGAAGCCGGCGTCTTTTGCCAGGTGGAAAGACTCACATACAGCTCGTACTGTGTGGCCCCTGTGGTAACATGCCCACAAAAAAAAAAAAATACAGTCTGGCTAAGTCCGTGAAAACTCTTGCAATTAGCCCACTGACCTGTTTGTATCCCTGGCCACATCTTCATACACACTCTGGACACCGATCTCCAGTCTTGTGCAGCCGTAGCCCAACATGTCGCTCAGGTGTCGTTTCAGGCAGTAGTCGGGACGCGTCTCAATAGTGATTCCTACACACTTGGTGTTACTGCGCTCAGAGTACCTGTGGATGGATATATTTAAAAAAAAAAAATATTCAAATCAACATAACGTGCATCTTTTACTTTGACATTTTATTTCACGAATTACCATAGTTTGACAGGGACAACATTATTGGTGTAATTTAGCAACATTAATTTACAAGCTGAAAGGGTGCAAGGCTCATTACTCGCAGAGTTAACATTAACCTCACATTAAGGACATGCAGATGCAACAAAATTAATATGATAGCAAAAAAAAATGTGATTGCAAAGCACATAATGTTAAATGAGATATTAATGAGTATTTGCTTTTTGTCAAAAGCAATCTAAATGAATTATTTCGAGAAAGTTTTGATTGTAAATGCGTCTATACTTTTGGAAGATTGAATCAGTACCATCTTTTGAGTTATGATAACGAATGCAATACAGTATATGTACTGTGAAAGGTGTTCCTTGTAGTTAAACAGTAAGCCAAAAAGCATCATCAGCTAACTCAACATCTTTCAGCACATTATTTTGGTTTAATTGCCCCTGACTTTACGGTTATGATGGCTGTAATTGCTCTCATCCCAGATTGTAGAAAAAAAAGCTTGAATAAACCCATTAACAAGCTGCGGTTTTAAGAAAGTTGCATTGAATTCATTTTTAACAGATACCTAGGACAATTCTCATTGCATCTGGTTGGTATCCAGATTGTCAAATGGGAACATTGTGGAAAAAAAAAAAGACATTGGCTGGATATACTGTTAATACCACTTTGAGTATTATCGTCTTTGTGAAAGATGATTTTTTGGGGGGGTACAGCTCTTATTTTGGATGCTATGAAATTGTAAAAGGGGAGGTGGTTGCCAGTCAAATCCAAAAGTTTCTTTTTTTTTTGCTGCAATCCTCTTATATCCTAATTTGTTTACAATTAAAGTGACACAAACTGTACTGACATTGTTTTCTAATCAAAGTTTAGCAGAAGCCAAGTTGTGTAATTTTAGGTATGTAAAGCCAAATTAATATTTCCATGACGTATAGCATAGGTGGAAAAATGTTTTTTGGCTAGCCCCTTTTAAACTGTCAAGCTAAATTTCAGGATCTGGTTCAAATTTATCCAGCACTATCATTTTTCAGACCAGTTCGACCATAAAAGACGAATTTCAAATGGCACATATTGTGCCTCTCACCATCATCAGTATTTCAGTAAAAAACAAAAACATGTCTACCTCCGGAGTGCTCGAGAGTAGAGCTTAAAAAAAAAAAAAAAAAAAACAGATTTGCAATACCCCCCCTTTTTTTAGACCAACACCAGTATAGAGTACTTCATTCTTGAGTAGCACCGATACCAAACAGTAGAGTGTGACCATCATGATCAACTTTCAACAAGATTTTGAAATGTATTTGTGGCAATTTTTGTGAGGTCAGATGACGGAATATGACAGGACCAATAGAATCGGGCGCATCTGAGAGAGCTTGATTCGAGATAGGCGAACGCAAATATCACATCATCCTGCTTTGATTTTTGCAATGACCATTAGCTCCCCTCATGCCAGCTCACATTTCTTCTGATTCTGTAGGCGGCTGTAGTAAACATCCATTTTTTACAGTCTGCTGGTTGATCTACACCAATTATAGGAGTTTGTGCTGGCAAGAGGACAATCAGATTGTGTGAAATGAATCAATAAAAACTCTATTATCTTGGGTGATTATCTCGCCGTATCTTGCTGATGTGAAAAGATTTGTAGAAGCGTGGTGAGAGGTGAGTGTCATAACATAGACACACACACACACACCCTATAAACACAAACACACATCACCAACTTGCGGCTGAAACTCCATAGCAATTACTACAATCAAAGCATCTTAACAAGGCCTGCCGATAGCTGATAAGCTTTATATACGTATGTACACACACACACACGGCAAACACATACTTATGCTGGGAAAATGACGCACAACCAAACCCCTCTTTGGTCTTATCAGTCTTTAGGGAAGTAAACAAACATAGTCTTGTGAAAAAGCTATTATTTGCTTCAAATCGTCTGACGTCATCAGCTCCACAACAAAATGGGTAATTCTACTTTGACTTTGAATCTTTCCCAAGTCATCTTAAAAGTCGCTACTCATCCATTCCGAGCAGGCGTGGGCGCAATTTCATTCAAAGCTCAGCACCTCGGTAAGCGAGAAATCAATGGAGGCAGCTCCAAAACACTCCTAGAGACGGCCGTATTTCTCCTGAAATTTGGATCAGACCTCGAATGGAGACTGTGCTGACACAAGCATTAATTAAAGCTTCATCTAATGGAATAGTTGCTGTTGTGGTGGGTTCGTGTCAAGAATCAAGGGGGTCAGTTTTTGTGCATTGTGTGGTTAGAGTTCAGGGAACAATATATTTTAGACCAACTATAGCTAAGGTAGCAATCAGATAGTTAAACAGCTCTCTCTAGTGTACACATGGAATATTACATTCACTCAACCGGGCGGCCATTTATGAAATTCATTAAAAATAAAAGGTGAGGTTGGCTTTTCAATTCCAAGTCAACATTATGCATTGTTTTGAAACATTATCCATTTTCATAAAAATGAATGATCAAAAAATAAAACCAAAACGTATGTACTCAAGATATTGACAACAATATTCATGCAACTTTAGAGGCATTTTCAAATAATTATTTCATTATTTATTTATCAAATTGATATGTAACAGTGGGGCCCTTCGATTTTAGAGTTTCCATTTTCACTGTTATGACCACAAAACAACAAAAAAATAATTTTAGGATTGTAATGGGGGGGGAAAAAAGAGGCGTGATAAACATTTGTTACCTTACAGCCTCGGCCACATTGTTCGAAGTATGTCCAGACAAAGCGTCGTGAAGATTCCTGATGAAGTAATCTCTGTAATCTTCAGGCAGAGCCATAAATGTTCCACCCATCACAATGAATTCCACTTTATCCACAGTGTGCCCCAGTTGCTTTAGCTAGAGATAACATAAAATAAATATAAGGTTTGTCAAAAATAACAGTTACAGAATACCAAACAATTATTAAATTCATATTAGACGCTAAACCAAATAAAGCTTCAAAGAGTCTTCCATTGCTCACATTGTGAATGAACAATAAGACTTCGCCATTATTGTAGTTTAGTTTAAGTCAAATAAAACCATCTCAACAAGCTGAATGGGAGGAAAACTTGTCAGGAAAGTAATTTGCATCCTGGGGCAATAAAGTTATGGCAACAGTGTCTGTTTACATGCCCCTCTTTGGCCAGTGGCATCAACCACCACGCCAAACACGTTTGACTGACCTGCTCCACACGATGCCTGGTCTGAAGGTAGGGATCATATCGCGCTCGAATGGCTCTCATTGAAGTGGGCTAGGACAAAGAAAGAAAATCAATTAAAAAATGGTTAAAAGGCTAATAATACCAAGACAAATAAAAATAATATGTAATAATAGTAACAAATAAAAGCACCAAATTTAGGATGTCTATAAGTACTGCTGTTACTACTGTGGCCCCTTATCATCAGCAGTTAAGTACGGAAAATAAACATTTGTAAAACCTCATCTTACCTCATAACCGGTGTAAGATTGTGTGGAGTATTCAAAGTCGGAGTCCGGCCCACCAGGGCAGTACCTACAAACATGAGCATGGTGATAATAAAAATGACTTCTCATCTAAAAAAATGTGAGTTATGGAATACATAATGGGTACAGTGCAACCAATTCCGTACAGAACATTTACGGTGAAAAAGTATTTGCCCTCTTTGATTTTTGTTTCGCATTATTAAATGTTTCGGATCATCACGCAGATCATTTTATTAGTGTGATGAATATGCA
This sequence comes from Syngnathus floridae, assembly GCF_059516105.1. Lineage (NCBI taxonomy): Eukaryota > Metazoa > Chordata > Actinopteri > Syngnathiformes > Syngnathidae > Syngnathus > Syngnathus floridae. The sequence continues at coordinate 4,661,280 of NC_142431.1, forward strand.
AAAATTCTGAAATCAAAGAGGAACAAATACTTTATCATAACAATCTTGCACAAGTCCTAACTTCAGGTCAAATTATATAATACCTAGCCAAAGAATTGGTTGAATTTGTTTGTGGATGTGAGAATGGTACAATTTGAAGGGCAGCTGTCACTTACACACAAATGTTGCCGGTGAAGCTGATGTGTGGACAACGATGTGGTTTGCACATCACAGCAACAACTGCAATCTGTCAAGAGACAGAAAAAAAACATCTCACTTTTGTACAGATTACAAGGAACTGTACATATGAGTTAAAGTAATGTGAGAGCAATGTCAACAATGTTAATTATGATTCAGAGAGCTTCTTACCCCACTAGCTGTGCGGATCGGTTTGGCCTTTAGTTTGGGTACCAGAGCACGGCGATATTGTGGAGGAACGGCAGCGATAATATCTACCAAACGGGGTTGAGCCTCCAGGCCGTATTTCGCAGAGGTCTTTGTTTTCAATCTGTTGGAAAATATTTAAGTTGTGACAATAGCTGCAATGGGTAATATTTGTTGAAACTTCACCTTTGCTCAGACTTAAAGAATATCTGAAGAGTCTGGTGTGATACATACTTGTTAAGGTTGATGTCTTTTCCCTCTTCGTGTGCTTCAACCAACTGTTTGATGACATCGGCGATGGTCATCATCATCAGTTCAGCTCGGCTGAAGGCACCTGTCATGCAGAAATATCCAATCACAGTATAATTTACCAACTACTTACAAATTGAGAGGAGCGACAACACGCCAACGCTCACTGTGCACATTTGCGGCGATAATTAAAAACGATGTAATCTTGTGGCAACAAAACATTGACAACTTTTTATTGAAAGTGTAGAATTGGTACCCATGCTTCACAGATCGTTTTAATCATGAGACATGCAATTGATCGTGGACTTGTTAGCATTATCAAAGAGCTCCCGGACCTGGGATGATAATTCAAACACTGACGTAAACTCACTCTTTTTCTTTGGCTTCCCCATTCTTCCGTATCTGTTATTCGTCTGTATTCAATTGTGAAAATAACTTTACAGATGTATATTGATCATGCTTGTAGGCAAAAATAGTAAACAACTCCACGTTGCATCAGAACACGGCTTGTCGTTCATCAAGTGGGACTGTCGTAAAGTGGCGTAAAAGAGCGTCCCATTAAAACCATTACGCTCAACCAGCTAAACGGGTTGACATAATTGAATAAGATAATAACGTTTTAAAATTGCAATTACTTAACTCTTTCATGCCTCTGATATCTACAGTGTGAGTCGTTTTTTTAATAGTATATTAATAGGGGATTGGGGGGGAGAGACTCGCATTCATTTCTGCTATAGTCCACAGCAGTGACCAGCTAAAGTAAAAGTTGTTTTTCCTATAGTGTATTCATGCAAATAAACAAACAAACCAGAAGAGCTCCGCTAACAACGCATTTATTTATTTATTTTACAGGTAAACATTCAACCATGCAAGCAAAATATGGCAAAAATAACAAACTGTACAATTTGATATTGTTACTTGCACAAAGTATTCATAGTAAATGTCTCAAACACACACGATAAAACTCACATATTATAGAAAATACTATATATGAGTTGTTGAAGCAAAGTAAAAACATAGTGGCGATTAGTATTAGAATCTTTAAAAAGTAAAGAACAGGACACGGACCAGAAATGATCGAGTTTTACATATCAATTCACCTGTAAGACACTGCGTTGCATCTTTTCTATCACAGATTCATTCTAGTAGGCAGAAAGATACGAAAATTATAATTTAATCTTAATTTGCATATTTTCCTTAGAATTTGCTGTGACGTGTGACGCACCCACAACTCCATCTCATTAATACATTTCAAAATTGTCAGCTGTCTTGAAACACTTTTTTTTTGTTCATACCTAATGTATATATTTATATATAGCCACATAAAATAAAAACGTTTCTCTACATTATGGTGACAAGTCGCGTGTTTCTCACGGTTTGTGCGTCAACGTCGTCGAGAAGGTAAATAACAGATTTGTATATTACAAGGACCGACCGAGTCGTCGTCGAATGATCCACGTGAAGCTGAACAGGTGGTTTATAGATCAGTTACCAACTGGCAACTTGTTCGCCGGCTAAATCTCACTGCAGTAATCCCTTGAGCTGCGAGGTGACATGGCTTGAAACTCTACGGGAATTTTCAGGAAATACAACAGGTGGACGAGCCCACGCAATACCCCGTGGACCACCGTAAGTGACTTTTATCAAACTTTCAAATATCAAGGTATGGTGGCGGAACACAGTCAGTTTCGTTCAAATGAACTAATTATGTGTAAAAATAGTTGCTTGTGTTCCTGTGAAGCTGTCGTTAGCGTCCTTGGCTAACTTAAAATGGCTGTTGAACTGTACTTCTACAATAGTCTTTAGTTGTGTGCGCTATATTGGTGACGCTTTTATTTTATTAACTTAGTCCTTCGTGGGGTGTAATTTATTCTTTTTTTTAAATTGCTGACAACGTGGTTTGACATACAGAAGAGCTCCCAGGCATGTACCTGCCTGGTGGCACCCCTTAGAAAATTTCGAAATTGTCAAATAATTTTTTTGTTTAATAGGTTAGACGGCATCATGGAAGACAACAAGCTCAATGACTCGAACGTAAAAGTCGCTGTTCGTGTGCGACCAATGAGCAGAAGAGGTGAGCTATACTAAAATGTCACACAGCCAGTACGTATTCATGATTTTATGTCCCCCGAAGATTTACAGGCATGTTTTGTACAGGTCCAGTCGGCAATTTCAATTATTTTCTCTTCGTCTAAATTGAGGGATTTGTTTGTTTTCTTTCTTGTTATTTGAAAAATATTTGTAGATTGAATTAAAATAAAGGCAAGTACAGAATGTTGATTTTACACCCCAACGTGACTTATTTACGTAGAAAATGACAGAAATCTATATTGAACTCGGAAATCCAGCAAATTGAAACATAAATAAACATGTATGAATGCATATTGCAGTTTGCTTGAGCCACTCAGACCTGTTAGAGCTCTCAATTCCTCGCTGTAGAAAATGAACAACTTTCAACCTCTGAAAAGAAAATATTCTCAAATTTATGTCATCCTTCCCTTCTTGAAGGTAGATTAATTACTGTTTGTTTTTGAAGCACAATAAGACTTTTGCAAACATCAGATTTCATTTTGGAAAACAATTATCAATATTTTTTTGTCATATTTTCTGACTTGTTGTTCCCAAAGCACTAACTGCATCATAATTAATTCATGGAAGCAGTAGTGCTCAGTTGAACCTTCATAGTTATGTAGTTAATACTCAATGTTATGCAAAATTCTTTAAAAAAATAATTTTGAAAGCAACCATAATGTGTTTAAACTGCTTTGTTAATAAAGTTGAGTTAAATAAAACAGCTGCACAACGTGCAAATGCTAGTGGTGAGGTTGGCTATCTTGTCCAGCAAAATCACGATTTATGTGCACCTTTGAAGGCACTTAATATTAAGGTTGAAATCCTATACCTAAGGATTAAGGAATATCTGTTGTTTGAAAGTCACAGTAGTGCTTGTGACTGCATTGGAATATTATGCTGACTTTTGACCTTGAGCAGTGGTCAGTTGATGTTATAAACAGTGTTACTGTCAAAAGACAGTTATACTTTGTCACAGTTTTAAAATGTTTAATATGCATCTTTCCAGAAAAAGACCTTGCTACAAAATGTGTGGTTGAAATGGAAGGGAACCAGACAATATTGAATCCTGCCATTGTGACTTTGAGCAAAGGAGACCCCCGGTAAGTGGGAAAAAAATGCTTGGGTTTTGAAACATTTGATTTCATATGCATGCAGTTGTTGGTTTGATGTACCTAACTCAGATATGGATTTTTTTTCTGAATACAAAAGGAATTTCCACTTTTTCTCGGCACTGGCAGCACGACATACAGGCTGTAACCAGCCTGTCTGGTTAACAGCCAATGTTTGGTGGAGAAGACTCATATCCCCCACCTACACAAGTCCTTCCTAGTCATGCTTCTCTTTACAAAGGGCGTGTCGCCTACTGCCCAGTCTTGTTTGTAAAGAAAGAAAAAAAAAAATTATCTTCTCCAAATTTAATACAAAAGCATATATGGATCTGGTGACTATTTTCATTTGCCTTTGTTTGATTTGAAAATTCAAATAATGCAAATTGTGCTTTGACTGACCTCGTTCCCAATAGATCATAGAATAAGATAATTTTTTTATGGGCACCCCTAAATATAACCTCATAAACATACGTATAGTAACATCTTAATGGGAATTTAAGGTTTGTTATGAATGTAGTTGACTTCTAAAAACATTGTCAGCCATGCATGTCAATGGCAAATTATAAAAGAGCCAAAAGAGGGCGCTATAGTGACTGGTATCGGCAGCATTTGCGAAAATCGATTTTGTGAAACAATGTATCCAACAGCTATCAAAACCTGGTATCGTTTTTTTGCACATTCATAGTGTGAATGATCCTCTGTCTGTATGTGTATGTGTACCTAATACAGTGGCCAGCAAAATCTATTTTTTGTTTTCTATCCCCAAGTTCCAGCCTGGCAGTTAATCAGAGTCAAATGGACGTTTCTGCAGGATTTTGACAGGTTGTCAGGTACCTTGTTTGATAAACAAGCCTGTCGATGGGATTTTGTCTATGAAAGCCCATTTTATTGAAAGAGAGATGCGTCTTGGAAAAATAGCCACGCAATGCATTTTTATTTGTGTGTCCCTTCTGCCCTAACATGCTTCAGCTCCGTCTTTTCCCCTTCGGGCATGATGTGAACAGGTTTTACCAGCTCTCTTCCGACTTCCACAAAGGGTCATACAGAAACAGAAGAGCAAGATTTTAATCAAAACACTGAACGGACCTCCTAATTAGCATCTCATTTGTCATTCGTCGCAAAATATGTGTCAAATAGTGCTTGGGTTATAAGGCAAGTCACTGAGTAGCCACTTTTCCAAGGTTTGTGCTTTGTCAGCTTGCTGCTTGACAGCTTGAGTTGAATTTGCTGCATAAGCCTCAGGGGATGTTAATATGTTACAGCACCCTTGGTACTCACAGCTAGCTACCAATATAGGTTTTGTCAGACGGGAGAGATTAATGCAGACCCTCTTACTGCTTTCATAACTTAGGAGGCCACCTATAAGTAGTGACGGTGACTCTAAATTTGCATTCTTTAACAATTTTTTGTTACTGGATGTGCTGGAAGCTGCCCTTGAAGTTAGGCTGTTATGTTTATCATCCCTTGAGGACAAGCGTACTAGAAATGGAACTATAATTGTTCTCTCTTATCTCGGTATGCTTTTGATAAGAACTTCTTTGAAGGATTTCAAAAATCTGTTTATTTGATCACAACCTGTCCTATCGCAACTCGGAAGCTCCATTTTAAGTACGTTGTCGTCCGACAAAGTGGTCCTGGAATGTCCTGTTGGAGTCATCTGGGTTAGCTGAGTTGATCATAATGGAGCATTGGCCTCCACATGGTTAGTCACCACCCGTACCTTCCTCCTCCTTCTCCTTTGGTGACTCCTTGGAGCTGGGATTCACTACAAGTTATCTTAGGAATGTCCTTGCCAGCCCAGGAGAGGACAGGACTTAATGTTGCTCTTTCACGGGCCAGCAAATCTCACACAGAGAGGCCTTGTTTTAGCCAATATGTGGCCAGGGCAACTTTGGCCGTTCGTCTTTTAAACCCCTAAATTGATATGTCTGCTTGCTTAAAGACTCTTTGTTGTACTTTTTTTTCTGTAGTACACTCAGAATGTGTCTAATGTACACTACTCGATGCTCAATTTAGTAGGTGGCGTTGCACATTCAAATAGAACCAAAATTGGAATTCTGCTGTTGAAAAGTATGTTTAATCTTAAAATATGTTATTAAAATTGTGATGGTAGTTGCTGTTTTACCGCAATGGCTTTTTTTTTTCTAGACTGATAATGTGAGGACAAGCATGTTCCAAAGCGTTATCACATGTACAAGACAATCTTTTCAAATATCTTTTGTCAACCATGTTTGTATAAAGTAGAAGCTTTTTAAGGAAATTAAATTCACTAGTCTTAATGGCTGTCAAAGTATAGATTAAAAATCACACAGTAACTGACATTCCAACAAACCATATTGTGACAATTCAAAAGAAATTTACATGAAAATGAGTAACATTCATCAGGCTGAGCATTAATATGAAAGTTAGTTCAATCTAATCTTGTTTTCTTTAAATTGAGATCTAATCTTTTCTGTCTCTTCTTTCTTGTCTTTCAGGAATCAGCCAAAGGTTAGTATTAAATCAAAATATGTCCCCTTTCAATAACTAAGTAGCTATGAAAATGTTAATCCCTTCCGTGACGTTTTTTTTTTTCCCTCAGGTTTTTGCTTATGATCACTGTTTCTGGTCCATGGATGAAACCCAGAAAGACAAGTTTGCAGGTTTGCTTTTTATCAGTTCTGTTTTTAGCTCGAGTGCCTGGTGACTCATTTCTTATACTTATCTCATCACAGAATGTTGGCTGAGCTCTGAACTATTTATGGAGTGAGGGAAAAGAAATGCACTGTTTTACTGCTAGGATGTAGTCACGTGGTTAACTGCAAAAATAAAGGGTAGAAAAATGCACCATTTCTATTTTCAGCTGTCTTTGTATCATCAGGTCACAAAAATTTCAGACAAATTCTCTGGAAAACATACATGATAATCGTTGTTGTGAGCGCTCCTCCTCGTTACCTTTGAAATTAGAAGTTTGTATTGTATTATACGAAATACAAGTGACGATTTTCCATGTTATTTGTTTATTTACGTGCTTACAGGTCAAGAAGTCGTGTTCCAGTGCCTTGGGGAGAGTTTGCTAGACAATGCCTTTATGGGCTACAATGCTTGCATCTTTGCTTATGGGCAAACAGGTAAGTACTCTATAACCCCATGAGGAAAATTTGTTTTTTTTATTTCTTAGATGAGGAAAAATGCAATTAAAGGTGGGTTAGGGTATTTCCTTAAAATGTAAAGGAGAGTATGTAAAATGTGCTAAATGAACCAAAAAGTATCTCACTTGATCGAACTTTATGATGATGATAGAACTTTATTCATCCCACAGCGGGGAAATTTACTTGTCACAGCAGCGTACAAGAGTGCAAGAATACAAGTCCCAAATTTATAAAAGGATAAATAACAAAATAATAAATAAAATGGGTATTACAATTGATCCAGAGACTATTATTGTGTTGATAGCAGTAAAGGTTTTACTGGAGTGTAATATAACTCCTGTAGGTTATTTTTGTATCACTACTGCCTTTCTGTGCTGTCAGACTGGACGAATGGTCTCTTATAATACTGAAGCATGATTCGACACATTTCCCCATTTCTCAGCCAGCAACCGCACTAAAGCAATGTTTTGTTTCATTTCAAATAACTAGTCCACAGTGTGTAGCAATTATATGTGCCCATCCAATGTATAATAGTCAAACATTACAAGTGGCCGTCATCAAGCATGCTTGAGCACAGCAAAGATAGCCAAGTCTAACACTGGTTCACTGGGCACACAGCAACAGAAGCAATTCTGGCTTTTAAGAGTGCATTCAAATGGCAAAATCAAACACCTTACTCCAGCTCCACCACGGTGCTCTATTCATACTGCACATGCGTCTAACTGCCGTTAAATGTATCTTCAGAAATGACTTTGCAGGCAACTATAAAAGTATGTCGTCAATTTCAATATAAAAAAACAAAAACATCCAAATAAAATGCTGAAAAGACAAGTATAAAACGTTTTCCTTACATTCCAAATGTGGACTGTGACATTAACTGTGTACGTTCAGGCTCCGGCAAGTCTTACACCATGATGGGGTCAGCAGAGCAGCCTGGTCTGATTCCTCGCCTCTGCAGCTCCTTGTTCTCCAGGACCATGCAGGAGGCTCGAGAGGGAGAGAGCTTCACTGTGGAAGTCTCCTACATGGAGATTTACAATGAGAAAGTCCGAGACCTGCTCGACCCTAAAGGGTGAGGAAAACCAATGACTCCAATGACAGGACTTGAACACCACATCTTTTTTCTCAAATATATTACGTGTGTGTGTCACACATGTATCACTTAAGGGAGTGTTGTATTGTATTTGGAAAGGCGCACCTTTCAACGATACTATTATTTGTATTTGTAGAAACCGTCAAGCACTAAGGGTAAGGGAGCACAACGTTTTAGGACCTTATGTTGATGGGCTGTCACGTCTGGCTGTGGCTAGCTACAAGGTAAAGCAGCGGTTAGCAAGTGTGGTTTCCTTTTAGATCATTTTTCTTATCATGAGAATATTGCTTCTCTGAAGACGTACTAAAACAGTCATAGTTGTTTGTCTTGATTTTGGCAGGACGTTGAATCTCTGATGTCAGAGGGAAATAAATCTCGCACCGTGGCCTCCACAAACATGAATGAAGAGAGCAGCCGATCTCATGCTGTGTTTAACATCATACTCACTCATACTCTAATGGACCTACAATCAGGGGTGAGATGCAGACACTCAGCTAAACCAGCTAAAAAGTCAAACTTCTTCAGCACTTCCTCCATTTCACTTTGGCCATGAATATACGTAGATGCTCATTTTTGATTATTCAGTATTGCACATAAGTTTGATTCTCTTTTTCAAATGCTTGAATATTTTAACAGTGCATTGTAACTGGTTTGTTTCCCTGTGCTGTTGTGTATTAGACACGTGGAGAGAAGGTAAGCAAGCTCAGTCTGGTGGACCTGGCAGGAAGTGAGCGTGCAGCAAAGACTGGGGCAGCTGGTGAAAGGCTGAAAGAAGGCAGCAACATTAACAAGTGAGAGAACTGCAACAGCAGTGCCACTTATGCTCATATCTTAAATGGGATGGAATGATCTCATTTGCTTTTGAATTAAAACATTCTCATCTTCTAAAATTTATTCGGTCAAGCTTAGTTTGATTGGCTTCAAATTTCCCATTTTCTTCAAATTTTCCAATATTTTCATGCAGTGACCCTCTCTCACTTCTGTCTCCTTCTAGATCTCTTAGCACATTGGGTTTGGTGATCTCAGCCTTGGCCGATCAAGGTGCAGGAAGGAACAGGAGCAAGTTTGTTCCTTACAGGGACTCTGTGCTCACCTGGCTGCTCAAGGTATTTAGAGAAAAATCACAGACAAATTCTTTACTTATTTTAATGCTCAGATGTGAATTTTTCTTTAAAAAAAATGTGCCATAAAATAACAGATTTTTACTGCATGTGCATTTGGTTTTGTCTCTGTTTTATTTTTTTTCTTCTCTACTTGAAAATGTAGTTTGTTGCAGTTCTTGTTTTTCCATATTTGATTCATAAATGTTGCTACTGGTGTTGACGATGCGGTGTCTGTAACTGCAGGACAGTTTGGGGGGGAACAGCCGCACGGCCATGGTGGCCACGATCAGCCCAGCAGCAGACAATTATGACGAGACTCTGTCCACCCTGCGTTATGCTGACCGGGCCAAAAGCATTGTCAACCACGCTGTGGTCAACGAAGACCCCAATGCCAGAATTATCAGGGAGCTGCGAGAGGAAGTAGAGAAACTGAAGGAGCAGCTCACAGAGGCTGAGGTTTTCTTGCTGTTTGACTTAAGTTTAATTGAAAACAAATCATTTGGTAACTAACTACAATGTTTTGTGAATGGCTGTAATGAAATGTACACACATGGACAAAATTAGTGGCATCCTTCCATCAGTGAGAATTTTCCAAAACACACATTATGAAACATTAGTTAGATTTCAAGGCATTCTGGAGCTAAATGTGCTGCTCAGTGTTAGAAAGCTTTTTTGGAGTCGAATAGCAGAATTTTGGGGGTACACCTAAACTGTCTTTTTTAATTTTTTCAAGCCTTGACCTAAATCCAGAAGGAGCTCAAACATACTCTAGTTGTCTCAGGTTTGTCTTAAGTGAAATCACTTAAGACGAACTTGAGACAACTGGCACAGATTGCTCAGTACCTCTTCACAAGTGCTCAAGTCTTGGTGAAAAGTACAGAGATTGCGTGATTGCTCTGAAATATTATGCATCAAAATATAAATGAGGCAGACGTGCTAAATTATGATTTATTTTTTATTTTATTTATTCTACTAATAATTTTTTTTGCGTGTATATACAGCATATTGATTTTTTTTTTCCCCTTAACAGACTACAGTCAGAAAAATGAATTAAAATGAAATCATGCTTTCAGTCTATGAAGGCCCCTGAGCTGAAGGAGAGGCTGGAGGAGTCCGAGAAACTAATCCAAGAGATGACGGTGACTTGGGAGGAGAAACTCAGGAAAACTGAGTCTATTGCACAAGTATGCTCTCGTTGCACAAGAAATAAGAATTTGTATAATTCTGGCATTAATAAATATTTTCTTCTGTAGGAGCGTCAGAGGCAGCTGGAGAGTTTGGGTATTTCCCTGCAGTCGTCTGGCATCAGAGTATTGGATGACAAGTGCTTCCTGGTCAACTTGAATGCTGACCCTGCCCTCAATGAACTGCTGGTCTACTATCTAAAGGTGCTGGACACACGCAGACACGTACAACATACAACCCTGACTAATATGTATATCATGTTTGCTACACACTATGTAGGAGCACACGCGTGTGGGCTCATCCAACTCACAGGACATCCAACTGTGTGGGATGGCCATCCAAGCCGAGCACTGCATCATCGATATCACCCAAAACGACGGTGTGGTGCTCACGCCTCACCGTAATGCTCGGTATGTAATAGAATAGCTTTTTCTATTGATTATTCCATTGATTAATTTAGTAATCGGATATAGTTTTAATGGCATTTAAGTGTTTAAAGAACAGTGTTTATTAAGTGTTTATTTGTTTACATCTTGTTTTTATTATTCTCTGAATGTTGTTTTTATGTTGGTCAATACCTCATTTTTTACTTCCTGATTTATTTAAATTATTGTTTCTTATTGTTTACAGGAAACATGAAATATTTTGTTTAATAAGTTTGAAGGGGTGGGTCTGTTGCGTAAAATTAGTCAAGTACTTTTTTGTGAACTATTTACTCTGAATTTTGCCATCTTATAAAATTTTTGGTGATGTCACTGACTGTACAATACATGGATCCGTAAATTAAATTGACAAGTGTAATTTTGCGACTTAAAGATGAAGTGCTGTTTCAGCAAGTGAAGAATCATCCAGCGGCAACTTCAAATCACCCCAATTGTTGTGCCAGGCGTTAATAGTGCGAAAGAGATGATTAAAACGTGATAGTTGATAAAGTTCTCTCTCCTGAAGGACATGGGTGAATGGCACCATGGTCACTGGTCCAGTGCACCTTCATCACGGAGACCGGATCTTGTGGGGAAACAACCATTTCTTCAGGTTGGTTTAAAATAATTTATTTACTTTACAAATGTAATATGCTTTATCTTCCTCTTGTTTTTTACCTGCTCACATCCACTTTGCACTCCAACAGGATCAATCTACCCAAGCATTTGGTCCATGCCGGGGGTGAGGAGGAGGAGGAGGAGGGAAGAGCTAAAGTAAAAACCTACTTAAGTACGGAGCAACTGGAGGTGGACCTTGATGCATCCAGCGATGTTTCTAGTGAAGTGGGCTTTGAATTTGCTCAAGCTGAAGTCATGATGAAAGGAATGGCCATTAACGGTGAGTGACATGGCTCGGCTTCTTGTTAGATTTGGGTCAGCATGAAACCACTACATCAAACTAAATACAACCTTTTTATTTATCAACAAAAAGTCATTTTAATTTATTATAACACGGACAGCCAACAGTAACTTAATTAGACTGAAGCTTCAATGTGCAGTAGTGTACTATACTCTACTCTGAATATAGCAATTGCAGTATCTGACTTTTACATCGTACATGAAGTTATTGATAATGTCCTCAACTTTGGTTGTACCTTCTCAGACCCCTTGCAGTCAGTGTTACAGACCCTTGAGAGGCAACATGAGGAAGAGAAACGCTGCGCCCTGGAGCGGCAGAGGCAAATGTACGAACAAGAGCTGCAGCAGCTTCGTCTGCGGCTCAACCCAGAGAAATCGCCCCATCTCCTCGACTTGTCGGGCTTACCAAATAGTACTGCTGCCACTGGAACATCACTAGTTCCCCACAAACGTATGAGGCGCTGGAGTGAAGACAGGTGAGAGCAGCTCAATGTGGATTTATTTTATTTTGAATATTAATTGAATAAAATCCACAAACATTGTATGCTTTTGTCATCAAGAGAGGCTATGATTACTCGAAGCCTTCGACGTCTAAAGGAGCAGATCGTTCGTGCCAACCTTCTAGCTCAGGAGGCCTGCTTTATTGCAGAGGAACTGAACAAAAGGACAGAGTACCTAGTGACTTTGCAGATACCAGCTGCCAATCTGGATGCCAACAGGAAGGTATGATAATTTAATTTGTATTTGTTAAGAAACCTGTCCAAAATAGCCATAAAATGTGGGGGTGCATCATAGACCAACATTAATTATTATCATTTTTTTTAATAGCGTGATGTGGTGCTGAGCGAGCCGGCCATTCAGGTTCGGCGTAAAGGGAGAGGGAAGCAGATCTGGGCAATGGAGAAGATGGAAAACAGGCTGGTGGATATGAGGGATCTTTACCAAGAATGGAAAGACTATGATGAAGACAACCCTGTGAGTCAGAAGAGTGAATCCACGGTGCTTAGACGCACAGTACACATCGAAAGCGATTTAGTTCAAGAGGCTCAATGAATCTCACTCGTGTGGTTCAAGTCCATGTAAAGTCAAAATGGAAAATGTATAATACATTTTACTCCCAGCGGAGTGTTGTTAAAAATAAATAAACCTTTTTTTTTTTTTTTTTAACACAGCTGATGCGGTCTTATTTCAAACGAGCCGACCCATTTTTTGATGAGCAGGAAAACCACAGTCTGATTGGAGTGGCCAATGTTTTCCTGGCATGCCTGTTCTATGATGTAAAACTGCAGTATGCAGTTCCCATCATCAACCAGAAGGGAGAGGTAGGACACTCCGGATTGTGTTTTCTTATTTTCCAGTCAGACATTTAAATCTGTTGCCAAAAACAAGAACTACAGTACGTCTGTCCTTCAGGTGGCGGGCCGACTTCATGTGGAGGTATGGCGAGAAATAGAAAGCTCAGACGGAGAAGGTTCAATACAAAGTAGCACTGATGGAGATGCACAAGAGCGTAAACTGAACTGCGTGGTGAGAACTTGAGAACTCTCTCACGTGGTGAGAGGTGTGTCTTGATGCAAATTGTTTGGAATGAGCAAATGAATAAACATCCTTTTATCTCCTCAGGTGAAAGTCCTTCAGGCTACCAGTCTTCCTCGTCACCTGTCTAACTTCGTCTTCTGCCAGTATCACTTTTGTGGACAGACAGAGCCAATGTTCATTCCTCCGGAATTAGGGCGGGCCCCCTCACCCTCTGCTTCCAAAGACCCTCAGTGCACCGTTATTTTTGACAGCTCCAAGGTGACGAAAGTGAAGCCTAAATCAAAATTGGATTATTATGAAATGGTTAATTTAAACTTCGTTTTGATTTTTTTTTTTTTTTTTAGGAATTTTCAGTGCCAGTGTCAGAGGACTTTTTGGAGTATTTGTCTGAGGGTGCAGTGGCTATCGGAGTGTATGGTCACAAACAGGACAGCCATCGGAGGAACTTGGCACTGTGGGACCTTGGTGTAATTCAAGCCAAAACCCGTTCACTCAGAGAGAGGTTTACAAGCACACCATTATTACATTCGTTAATAAATTACTTTGAGAAGTCCAAAATTCAGGAAAGGGATTACACTTGATAATAATTTCAGTTTTCATATACCTACACACTTCTCATGTTGAAGTAGCAAATGGATGGAGGATTACATTTATTAGAAATGTTTTTTTTTAGTTTTTCCCTTTTGCCTCCATCTTGGCAGGTGGAGCGAGGTGACTCGGCGAGTGGAGCTGTGGGTGCAGCTCATGGAGCTAAATGATGCAGGGCAGTTCACACCCGTCGAAATTCTTCCTGCAAAAGACGTAAGGACTGGAGGAATTTTTCAGCTTAGGCAGGTGTGTATTGTTTGAAAAGGTTCGTTTCGGTGTCATAGTGGTCTGAAAAATTCATCTCAGACATGTCTTTAACTCACTATGCCAAAACTACTCTTGTGAAACCTTGCCATTCAGGGCCAGTCTCGCCGAGTCCAGGTGGAGTTGCACTCCGTGCCAGACTCTGGCACAATGCCACTTATCTCCATCTCTATCCTCTCTGTGTCCATTGGAGACGTCAAGGTCCAAAATACACCGAAAGGCAGGGACTCAATGCTGGTAAGGGAAGATGATCATTTTAATAGCACAGTATTAGCATTATTTTAGGAAGAGGGCAACTGAGTTGATCTTTAGTGACGTGCCAAGCAACGTCCCCTTCCATCTGCACGTCCGCTGTTCATTATTTATATTTAAGAATTGATCTAAAAATATGTATTTTCAGGCTAGGGATGAAGAAATGGACAGTTACCAAGTAAGTGCTCAAAGTTTGCTCTTACAGATTAGCTAATGTTTTTGGCTAACCCATGAAAGTTTTTCTTGGTGAGCAGAACATCAAAAAGGCTATTTCTGATGTATTTTTGTGAAGGAAGAGGATTTGGAAAGAATGCGGGAACAGTGGCTGGCCGCACTCACTCAGCGTCAGGAGTATCTAGACCAGCAGTTGCAGAAAATCGTGTCCAAACAAGGTACCCATGTAGTAAAACACTCCTTTGTTTTATAGAAGAGTGAATCTTCCCACTTCTACTACCAATGAGCAGCACATCAACTTTTTTTGTTGTTGTAATTTTAATTGACAAGACATTTCAAGTTACCAGTAGAAACACTCACATTATCTCCGCTCTCTCATTACTAAACTGTGATTTCGCTTGTGTTTGTGCATACAGATAAGTCCGAAGACGATTTAGAAAGGGAGTCTCAGCTGCTGGAGTGCCGTCTGACACTCACTGAAGAACGCAATGCCGTTTTGGTGCCGTCAGCTGGCAGTGGCATTCCTGGAGCACCAGTTGAAAGGTGTGTGTGTCTTATTGGTGGTTTATTCAATACAACCAAACAATGGTACTTTTCTCTTATAGAGTTCCTGTACCAGGGATGGAAACACACATTCCTGTCCTGTTTCTGGATCTCAGTGGTTTGTGTCTTTAAATCTTCCAACAACATTGTCGTTCACTGAATTAATAGCGAATTCACTTCTTTAATGGTTTGGTCTGTAGCTGATGATTTCCAGTCGAACCTTTCTGCCCCTCTCGCCGGGGGTGTCGATGCATATCTTGCTGGGGAATATGAAGATGACTTCTTTGACCTTCACATTGTCAAACATGACGATTCAGAAGTAAGGTGACATGCACCAGTTCTGTTCTGCAAAACTGTTGTTGTTTTTTCAGTGTGATCGAAGAGTAATAAATTACTAAGGGGTTTAATTAATATTTGATGAAAGCATTTGTACATTTTCTCTGGTGTGTTGTCTAGGTAAAGGTGGAGGCATCCTGGGATTCAACAGTACACGATTGCCCTGAGCTCAGCCGTGTGGCATCTGGTGAGCAGAGGATCTACCTCACGGTCCGTGTCGTGGTTGAGTTGAGCCACCCTGCCCACATGCAACTGATTCTGAGGAAACGCATTTGTGTCAATGTCACTGGGAAAAAGGTAAGCTTTTTTTGTTGTTGTTTTTTTGTCAGCAGATTTACATCAACATTTCTAATTTAAGAACTTATTGTAGAACCCTTATTCACTGTATTTGTGTTGGTGATGTAGGGTTTTGCTCAGAGCCTTCTGAAGAGGATGTCCCAGCGCAGCACCATCCCAGGATGTGGTGTCACCTTTGAAATTGTCTCAAACATACCAGGAGTAAGTGTCTGCATTATAGCATTTTATATAGACCCAGAATATTCTTCCCTGAAAATTAAAATGCATGCTAATGAGAGCTGATAACGTATTTATATCACAAATAATACCTTTGCTCCCTCAGGATTTCCACGGGCCAGAAGACCGAGAGATGCTGGCCCGATTAGCCGCTAGCACAGATGATGACCAGTCAGGCGACAGTGAGGCAGCTATCGAGAAATACCTGCGTAGCGTCCTGGCTGTGGAGAACATCCTCACTCTAGACAAATTGCGACAGGTTGTGGCGTGGAGTGACTACACTGCGTATAAATGGACTGCCTGCCTAACTTAACATTTATGCATAGGAGGTAACAGTGAGGGAGCAACTAGCACTCAGAGGGAAAGTTCCCAGGCGCTGCCTCAGCTCGCCAAACGTTAATCGGGTAAGTGAGGCATCTCTGAGTAACTAACATCTTAATGGCCCTCTTGTGGTTCTCCTCACCCTTGGCCTTAACCACTGTCACTAAGTCTACCACGTGCTGCGCCTGCAATTCTCCACCCAGCTCTCAGTCGGCAATCTGGATGTGTTCTCTTCAACTCATAAACTCGGTGACTTCAAGGTGAGAAGCATTGTACTTCAGCTTCACCTAGTATTTTTGTTGTTCTTGAAAGGCTTCCGCATTGAAATTTCTCTTACTTGCTCGCAATGTTTTCAATAGGCTTTACACTAACAGGGTTTTGGAGCTAATCACAAATCAGCGACTTACTGATAACCAATCATTGATTCGAACAGATGATTGAGCCGATCGATTTCAACAATTTGTTAATTTACTATACAGTCGATCTGGTGAGTAATTTGTGACTGGCCCGACCCACAAATAGCCAAAATCGAATTATTATTGACACCCATTGAAATGCATTGGGAAAAATAAAAGGTTAAATCTCCTCCGGGTCCTAAAGGTCCTTTTCTTTTAAAAGATCTTGGTATCAGCACAATATTGAGCAAGTGTAGCCAATGTGGTGCTTGCAGGTCACCCATAGCAAACTGTTTGTGTCTGTGCAGGGTTGGGAGAGTCACCAGGACCTCTCTGCTGCTTCTGCTCAGTCCAGGCGCACATTGCCCAGCTCCATATCGCACAGCCTGACCCCAGACGCAGGTGCGACTTAGCAAATGAGCTTCTTGTAATGGCAAATTGTCCTTCATTGGTTCTTATCACCTCTTCTCTACCAACCTTTTGTTAGCTTTTCTACAACACGTTTTTAGGCTCTCTTCTATCTTGTCTTTTTTCAGTGAAGGCTGTTCCTAATCTCCTGAAGTCATTGATTTCTGGTGGAAAAGAAGATAGTGAAGAACAGGCGACTGTCCATCAACAGGTAGTCTCCAGTTCGGGATTTATTTTACTCTTTAATTTGGGATTTCAAGTTCATCACCACATTCAAGATATAAAATATATTGTGGAAACGTTACTTTAGAATTTACTGACCAATATCAGAGAGGGGAAAAATGGATACTATAATTCACTCACTATAATTCTTGATCCTAGGTATTTCGACCAAAAAAAAAAAAGGCAATGCATTAGTTGGGGCCAATGAAACACACTGTCAACCTGATGACTGAGTCATGTACCACCAAGTTTTATAATTTAGCGTGAGCTATTTAGAAATGCAAAGTAGCACCACTTAACGGTGCAAATGATTGATGGGTTGCATAATGTGTTTTATGATGTGCTGTTTGCCATGAAAGCTTGTTCCAAACAACCCCCAATGAGACAGGAGCACACTGTGTAAAAAGAGCGGTAATTAGGAGCAGGTGAACGTTATGTTTGTTCCATCGAGAAGCACGAGTCAAAGCTCTTCACTGCGGTACAAAACACGACAGCACTCCTGTTGTCTGATGAGCACCTTAAGCCACAGTTTGTGGCTTCTCTCCACGGCCCACGGAGGGAAGCTAATCAAGGAAATCATGTGCAGTGGAAACAAAGATTGCCAATGTCGTGGTTGAGGCACCTAAGACTTTAACCAGGTTGTGTTGTAAAACACACAATAAAATAGTCTGTAAAGAAATAAACTGGTCTTACGAAATGTAATTCAGCCGTAAGTCACATTCCATATCGTACAACTTGATAAGCATTTGAGTTTGGTTGTAGCGTAGGTTCCGCTTTACATAGAGCTGTCAAAATGAATCGGTTAATTGACAAGTAATCGGTTATCAAATTAATCGACCGCTGTTTTAGGAATCGAGTAATCGTTTTGAGCCATATTTAACTGTCCAAATCTTCTCATATCGGCTTTTCAACAGTATCCATTCATTCAATTTTTTTCGTTTCTCTTTCATGCAAATAGGTTGTTTGTCTTTTGCGTTTAATCAAAACCAGACATTTGCAAACGTCTGCTTTTACTTTGGAAAAGTATAACGGCACAATTAACTGAATCAGTTTGGTGAGTAAAACATTAATCGCTCTTGTGTGATAAACATGATAAGCAGGAAATGAGAGGTGGGGACTAATACATGGAAAATAAAGTTTTGTCCAATTCATTGAGTGACTAATCGATTCTAAAAAAATATTCGATATTGACAGCTTTAGCTGTGCAGTATTTCAAAGTGGCATCTTGGATGTGTTGCATGTGTCAACTTTCAGGTTGGCTGTCCTGAGCCCCAGCAGGACAGGATAGATGTGTTTGACCTACTCTCTACTATCCATGTACGTTGTGTTGCTTCGTTCTTAGTTCGCATCTGCTGCATGGAAAATGATTGCTCAGATTGCCATGAATGCATTAAATTCTTTTATCAGCTTGTGTGCTGCCTCAGAATATAACTTTTAGGACTTCCACCCCAAAAAAGCTCCAGATTTTGAGATTGTGATATTATTCATGGTGTTCATTGAGGGGAAAAAAATAATTTTAAAAGCCAATGGCACAATATTTCATCAGCTAACAACTCACGTCGAGTGGCAGTACAAGAGAACTGGATGAACGATCATGGGTGCAATTATAATTACACTGCTATTATCCTGATTGTTTTAGCGTGATTGTCTGTTTGAGGGATCTGATAAACAAATATTTGTCTCCTACCACCATCTTCACCGCTAATCAGTACACTAAATACACGTTTCTCTTTTGTGAAACTTGAAAATCCAGACCTCATTACATGGATGAAAAGCACAGGCCTCAAATAATGAAACAGATGGCCTGGTTAGCTATCCCACTTTCAATTTCTTTGAGGCTGTGTGATTTCACTATCTGTCTTACTGATCACACATGAACTTTCTTCCCCAGGCTCTATTTTGGTATTACCAGCTCACTGATGCCTGATCCATGATTTTGTCACAGCGGTAAATTGCTCGGGCATGCGCTTTGAAAGACATTTCGAACATGAGCAGGTGGAGAGAGGTTAAAATAGAAGTCCACTCATGAGTCTACCGAGAGACCTGTTGGAAAAACAGAAGTCAAGTCTTTAAAATTGCTCCTCTGTTGCAGAATGTGCCTCGTATCATGGTGCAGTCAGCCAGTGTTGAAGAGGGAATGAACACATATCGGCAAGTAAGTCGGAGTGTGCGTTATTTACGACTGATGATTGTATGTGTCAATGCAGATTGGAGAATTCTGCTTGAGTGCTTTGCAATAACTTTGATATTTTTCCATGGTTACCCTTTAGGTTCCTCCTGAGGAAATCAGCCCTCCTGCCATCCACCAGGAGAGTCCCAGATTAGTGCCTCTCCCCCCACCAATCATCCCAGAGACAGAAGACTCCACCCAGAGCTCCATGAGCGAAGCGTCAAGCGGTTACATTTCAACGAGTATCTCCACAGCGACGCTTTCTGACGTCTACACGTTGAGCTGGGACCATCCTCCGTCGTCAGGCCAAAAAGCTGATAGCTACGAGGCCGTGACAGATGAAGAAGAAAGTAAAGTGATACAGAGACTTTCCTTGGAATCTGACGGTGGCTCTGGATATGAACCTCAAGAGTTTTTCCAGGTAGCTACGGAAAACACCAACCTACCGCAGTCCAAACCAAATCACAATTCATCTGATTTAAATCAACAGAAACCAAATCCATCTCTTGTCCAGGAAGTCGAAGCCCCTTCTCTACGCGTAGACTCCGACATTCCACCAACAACAGTGCATTTAGAACACCACTCAATGGAATCGGCACAATCAGACAGTGAGCTGTCACTGACAAATTCATTTATAGTCCAAGTGCAACAACCAACAGACTCAAAACCAAAGACCTCTGTGACAGGAGAAGTTCAAATGAATACGAAAGAATCAACTAAAGCAATTCAAGAAGTGGTAAAGAAGAATGAACAATCCAAATTGGAAGAGCCTGCCCAAATGTCCTCTGAACCGTCTATCGTCCCACTGGGGGATTCTGATCCACTAGCTTGTCCTCAGGAAAAATCCCCTTTGAAGAACACCAGTGGTCCTGCCATATCAACATCCAGCGATAAGGTCCACCTAGAAAACCTTGACGCCTCAGCAGAACCCAACGTGCAACCCTCCGAATCTGCAGCAGCAGTCAAGCCTTTCAAGATCCAGAAAGTCCAGTCATCAGACCTCAAGTCCTTCCAACGGATACTCGGTGACTCGGACGGGGAGCCTGTTCAGACCGACACCGGCGCCTCTTCAAAATCGGACTCTAATCTGGCAGAGCCCTTGGAGCTCATTTTAGATTGCGAGGAAGGCGAGGCAGCTTCCGCAGTCACTCTTCCCGACTGGATAAAAGAAGGGGAATTTGTCACTGTAGGGACCAATAAAAAAGGCATCGTGCGCTACGTGGGACCCACAGACTTTGCTGAGGGCATGTGGGTGGGAGTGGAACTTGAGGTACCTGCAGGTGAGTAGAAAATGTCCCAAAGTAAATTTGCCTTTTGTTTTATTGACCAGTTAGAATTCATAAAACCTCTTAGAGGACAAGAGCGGTGCCTCGCAATACTCCACCCCTTCCAGAAAAACAAAAGCACTAATCTTGACCTTGTAGTCATCATATTTGTGTCGTTTACCAGGAAAGAATGACGGCTCCGTAGGCGGGAAGCACTACTTCCACTGCAATCCAGGTTACGGAGTGCTAGTCCGGCCGGACAGGGTGACCCGGGGTGCCGGCAAACGCCGACGACAGCAACAGAAGCGCCGCAGCGCCAACTTGTCCGGATCAGCTCCAAACCTGGCGGCGCTCACTGCTATGGCTAAAGGTGCATCATCGTCTCGCAATATTGCCGAAGACCATAAAAATTCTTGACAGGAGAGAACGAGAAGCCTCAGATGTGCAGATTTGGCTTGCAAGTGTTTTCTACATCACATATTTGATGTTAAATGTCTTTCTACGTGTGGAGATATGACCCATTTCTCCCAGTTTTCATTCAATGCTGGATGTGTTCACTTGAACACTTTGTAATGCTACATGCCAAGTAAGTAACTGTTTTTGCATTAACAGTTATATACTGAATTTAGAATCTTAAGGTGGCTTCATGGAAAAGGTTTGCTGCTTTAGGGTTATGTTTTCTATAATTACTTTTAAGCATTTTTAATGTTTTTTTTGGGGGGGGCGTACTGATCTTTGTGTGCCTTGATTGTTTGGAAGTCACCAATTGTGCAAAGCTTTTTAACGTCATTTAAAAAAAATAAAAAAATAGTCTCAGATTTTGTGATATAACATAAATTGTCATTTTCTGATACAAAACAATCATGTTTTATCCCCAGAGGGCAATTAAAAGATTTAAAAGCACAGAGCATCCAATTTGAAGTCACAAATAAAAATCCATAAAAACATTAAATTCACATAATCCAACATAACTCATGTTTAAATTGCGATAAAATCATGCTGTTTTTTGTTTACAAATTCCTTAGTTACTGAAGAAATGGGCAAGGAAGCCTTCAAGTCATTGCCCCCCTTTAACTGCATGCTAACATTTGTTGTCCTCACCCATATCAACAAAAAACGAGTCATAACCCGATTGTCAATATTTACAATAATTTAAAGTACTATCATGAGTAAAAAGTGACCAATGCAGACACTTTTTTTTAATGAATAAATATTTGCGATAAAGCAACACGTGATTATTTACACAAAATAGTAAATCCAAAGGTTTCTGTGATATAGCTTTATTCTCTTGTACAGTATATATAATCATACTAAAAATAAACACAAGTTAAAAAAAATGAACAAAGAAACTGTACAAAAATGTATATATACTACATCTTAATTACAGAACAGTCTACTGTCCAAAAAAGGCACTAAATTTCAAAATGGGCAATACAATAAAATTGAACATAACATAGCTTTTGAGATTGAAACAACAGCATTCAGTCCTCTTTTTCTGAGCTATATTCGGATGAGGCGTTTTACAGGGGACACGGAGGAGGGACCTGTAACATGGAAACCCTGACGTACCACGAGAGGACATCCCTGGAAAAGAAGCACTACGACTGGAGTACGTATTGATGCTGGGGATTTTTTTTTTTGTGTGTGGGGGGAAGATATCAGCGTCAGGGTTACAGCCTCTGTTTCAGCACAGTCACCTTAGTAGAAATGAAATACATCCGATTCAGTCCTTGAGCACTCGTTTTGTCCATCCCGTACTGGCCTTTGCCAAGCTTGAACACTCAGGTTAAATACTGTTGGATATAAATTGGTACTGCTATTTAATCTCTGAAACAATATAAACAATTTGAAAGCAGCTTCAAGTGAGAATCTCCAGATGCACTCTTGTGTGCATGGCAAAGACAAAGTGAGCTTTATATATTTTTTTTAAGTGTGCCAAAGTCATCTTGCACAAGTACATGGCAATTTTTTCCTCAACGGTCAAGTAACGATTTTATCATTTTGCACTCTTGGGTTTGGAAAAACTAATGACAGTTAAATGGATTTGGAAAAACATGATGTGATTGGATTAAGTTCAGTTCTGAATGGGAGAGAGAAAAGAAAAGAAAAAAAACATGTTCTAGAATTACATTTTTTTGACAGATAAATCATGAAGGCAACTTATGGCTTTTTTTGAAGGTAAAAGATAATATTTCTAAATGTCTTGATCAATCGTGTTTCGAGCAAAATAAAAAAATATATAATTAATCATTCTTAAATGGTGCAGTAAATGTACATTTAGTGAAGGTCTACTGACTTTCCAGCTTTAAGACCTTTGTGAAAAACAGTTGAACGTCTACCTAGTTCTCAGTATTTGCACGTTTTCAGCAATTGGTATTTACAAACATGTACTGTCTGAACATAAAACACATTTTTCAATTCTCTAAACAGGGTCTTTAGGTCTAGAATTCAATCACATCTTGTTTTATTTCAAATCCATTGTGGTGGTCTCAAGGCAAAACCGGGAAGGAGGGTTCAATTATTTTTGGACCGGTCTATTGCCCTAATATTTCAGTGATTTTCTTTTTCTGTGCCAGTGCTCCCACAATAGGAAACATCCAAACGCTCTCATTTCACAATGCAGTCTGGCTTCAGGGGAAAGGACAAGATCACATCAAGTTGAAGTCAAAAGCTTAACATTTTCCTCGTAAGGTGCATTGTTATTTGTCTTTCACAAAATAAGTCAGACACAAACAGGAAGACTGCCATTCAGTCTAATAATGAATGACACAATAGAAAATACATGTAAAAAAATCTGGTGAACTTAAAAAGGCTTAATTTAACAACAAGCATGATTCTTTTCAAAACACTTTGTACATTAGCCATAAAAATGAGTATAAATACTTTTTTTTTTACCTTAAAATCCTTTTTAAATCCTTTTTGAAATGCATGAAGGAGAGCTTTGATAAACACTTTCGATGTTGTCATTAAAAACACAGGATGTGATACGTCCAAATCAGTTAATTTCAACAATTCCCAAGTTTAACTATTATTTCATCACATATTATTTTCCTGGGCCTCTTGATAAGCAATAATTTTACACTGGGAAAATGTATTTAAGTGTTATGTTAACAAGGATAATTCAACAATTTAAATTAATTTTTGTCCTTTGTTTTGAAATGTCTGCAAATTTGCAAACATTTTTTTAAATGTCGATGTACATTAATTTAGTAATTTTAATAAGCTACATTTATTTGTTACTATTTTCAGTTCTATGACTTGCTCTTGAGAAAAATTATAAATCACTTTTCACTGTGAATATAAGAACGTTAAGAGCAAATTATGTCCCACTAATTTTGCGTGAAACAAAATAACACAAATAAGCATTTTCCCGTGATGTAAATCTATTCCTTTGGTCAAAAAGTGCCAAGCTCAGTGTGACTGAAAAGTTGCCATGTCATCAAAGAAATGACACTTCTGTCCTTTTTAGAGAGAGCTACGCACGGTGAGGAAAACCTGCATTTAAAAGTGGTGGTTTAACCTTTGAGCTAATTACATTGGCAAAGACCAAACCAATTCCACATAGGGTTTTAGCTTGCTGTACTTAATTATTTAAAAAAAAAAAAAACTCCTATCACATTCTTTTGGCCATTATAGAGGTGGACAAGTCACGCTTATACATCCAGCCTCTGCCAGCAAGCATTACAACTTGCCCTATTTGGGTCAAACTGGCCCAAGAAAACATACGCCAAATCCATTCTAAGAAATGGCTTTAGATGTCCATGAATATCGCAGTCAGACCAGTCTGTGGTGCCGAGAGCCGACTTTGAGTCGACCTCATCACAGCATCTTTTCCTTTGGCATGGATGGCGTTAACATAAAAGCACAAATTCCATTAGTAGATAGCTTACGTTTGCTTGATTATCACATTAACTGATTCTTCATTGCCTCAAGCACTTAATTCATCAACGAGCTAAATATCACGATGATTGTAGTCTTTCTGCTGCAGAATGGAAACTTAAAAAAAAAAAATCTTTTTAAAATACGTTTCATGATTCCTGACATGCAAAGCTGTCCTGTAGTGAGCGTGTTTGAACTTAAGGCTAACCATCTTCAGGTTTGCATTTGATAGCAGAAAACCTCAACGAGTCCATCCGGCGAGGGGCTGAGAACATTCAGAGCGTTGGGATGGCCGGTAAAGAAACTGCCAATCAAATTTATTCTAACAGAGGAGACGCTCTCCACAAGACATCATCCAGAGGCTTCTCCTGTCGTTAATTGCACAATAACAAGGGTGAGTTGCGAGAATAGGTAGGTAGAACACCAGTAGGTTCGGGTGACTGAGAACTAGAAGAACCTATCTATCATATATACAGTACACATTTATTGAGTATGTCTCTGAGGTTGAGTGAGACTGAGTGAGGATTGGCTCAGGCGACCAGGCTGCAAGAGGTAAGGAGGAGTGTGGGGGAGGAGGAGAAGAGGAGAGTGTTCGGGGACGAAGAGGACGGGAAACAACTGGAACTTGGTTGTGAGAAAAGGCCAGGGCTTCTATGTTATCGTTTTTTCAGGGATGGTAGTATCCTTTTTCTTTAGTTGTACGATTAGTTAATACATCAGGAAGTTGAGACGATCAGTCATGTCGGTTCACTTTGGGAAGGAATAAGGTCTCGGAAGGAACAAGGAACACCCTGGGATTAGGAACTCTTGGAGGAGTGTTGCCTGTTTGGACCATGGGAACCATTTCCTAAATTCAGTTCCTGGATTTTTTTTTTTGGAAAAGTACTTTTACGAGGCCCAGGAACTTTTTTGTCTTTAAACCTGAAGTATGTAATACCTCTCAAGTAGGGGTCTTCTTCTAGCACTGAACTGAATTTACAGTAGATATACTTCCCAGGGTCCAAAAACACAAAGGTCCTCTAAAAGCTCCTAGTTTCCAGGTAAGGTTCCTGCGCTGGAAATGCACCTTAAAATTCCTCCTTCCCTTTGGCCTCTTGTTGCTTCCTCCCCTCTCGCCGTTCAGTCGTCCTCCAGGACTTCTGTCTTGATGTCACTGGGAACCCCTCCGGTTCTAGACAGGGCCAAGATGGTGTGATTGACTGCGGCCATCTCCACAGCCAAGGAGATGGGATCCTGGTGCTCGCTGTGAGCGGCGTTGTCATCCTGAGAGAGGATGAAGGGTAGAATAAGAGTTTAAATTTGCGAGTTGCCACACTTGTCCCAGAATTTGTTGAGTGAGTCAAGTTCTCTCTGTGCTGCAGTATGCTGCAGTTTCCCTGGGGACGTCTGAATTGAAGAATGACCTATTTGATAGGATTGTGTGAATTCGTTCAGCAAATTGAGCTATTTATGTTCTTGTAACCTCAACATTTTAAAGATTGAGTATCTCCAATGTTTCATCAGGACTAAACCATGCCACAGAAATATAAACTGATGTGCCAGCTGTCTTAATTCAGATGTGTTCACACTTGTCAGGTTGTTTCAGCTGATTGCCCTTCTCGCACAGTTGGTTTGGTGGAGTGTGAATGCTATCACCCAAAGCCTTGTGGACAACAAACAAGTGAACCGAGACCACTTGACGAGGCTTTTGAAACATTTTTTAGAAGCCTTCCGTGACATCTCAGGTAGTAAAAATAGCACAACATGAAATGTATGTTAAAAAAAAAAAAAAAAAAACAGCAGCGGCTGTTTTACTTTCTTTAGTTTCATCCCCAATATGTGTCAGACAGGTTTTGATTTTATGTTTATATACGCTTTTTACAGTGCAACTTTTTATCTGAGAATATTAAGAGCTTTTTTTTTTTTCCTTTTTATTTCTGGACTTCTGGACTGGATCACCAAACTACAGGTAGGCAACTTTAGACAAATCCTGTCGACTATCCCACTGTTAAAGATTGAAAAGGTGAATGATTTTATAAAAAAAAAAAAAAAATGTGACCATGACTAATGTGAAGAGTTACCTGTGTAGGGGAGCTGGGCTCCAAGCGGTAAAGGCCAAATTGTCGGCTGAGAGGTCTCTTGTCAAAATATGGCAGATCACATGCCTAAAAGGAGAAGTATAGTTTGAGAAATAAAATAAATCTACCAATAACTACAATTCGAACCAAGTAATATTTAGTCACTCAGCACCCCACCTCTTCATATTTTTTCAGAGTTAGATGACTGTGTGGTATTAGTGTCAAGACAACGGTAGGTCCAGAAAGTTGTTGGACATAAAGGAAAATGCTGTACCTGGTCTGTGAAATCGTTCCCGTCAATGTCATCGCTGTTGGAGTGTCCTCCTGGACTCTGCACGTCTATCCCATGACTCTCCAGGATTGTGGCTTCTTGGAGGAAAAGGACACAGTGTGACATTTACTGTCGATCAATGGCGATTCTTAGTGAGAACTGGAGTGCAGCAGTGACTCGCCACTTGAGGTACTGTTAGCAATACAAACCAACGTACAGATAGTTTCAGGAGTAATTATTGAGTCAGAATCAACTTTGGAGCCTTTCTCTAACCAACTTTGATGATACTTCTATAACTACCACAGAACTAGATTTAAAGTAGTATTTTCAGCCAACCTCTCATCTACAAACTTTTTCTGTTATATGAAAAATACACAAAATATTTTTTCTATTAGGTAAGTAATAAGCCCATAAAGGCTTATGTAAAAAAAAATGTTCAATGCTTCAAAGAAACTGTTCGCTCCCAAAGATACATTACCAATGTTAGCTCGCCTCTTGATTTCTTTGCGGCGGTTCGCGAACCAGTTGTAAACTTTGAGGGAAGTGACCCTCTCCAAATCAGATAGCTTCTTCCCTGAAAAAGATCAGAGGTGGCATTCCACCAATTCAATGCAAAGTCTACCAATCAATTAAAAGAAGATGGCGTCATAGATAGCTATTTTTTTTTTTACTTTCACATCGTACCATCATTGTGATTCACATACTAAATTTACAGATCCTGCAGTTTACCTGGTTTCTGAATAACAGCATTGCAGGCGTTGGCGATTTCCTCCCTTTTGGCTTCATCTGGGTACTGGTTATCGTTGAAGTAGCTATAAATGGCACAAGGAGCATGCTCGATGAATTATTTTAAACATGAGACAAGACAACCAAGTACAGTGTTTTTAATTTCGACCATCAAACCAGTGTTTTTATTGGTGGGTGTGGATCTATGGGATTTTGTTAAAAAACTTTTAACTCTCTTGTCTCTTCACCTCTCCATCACAGCCAGACACTCTTTCCTCCAAGTGAAGCGGCTTCCCCGCCGAAGTCGGAAAGTTCCCGGGGCTGTGGCCAGTGGAGGAGGAGTTTGCCGCCACTCCATCTCCTCCAGAGGCAATGGCGCCGGCCGCATGTTCAGAGTGGCACCTATCGTCGACAAAAAGAAATGAGCATTGCTCCGAGTAGAATACACAGGTATCGTCACTTCTCACTTGGAATATTTTGTATGGAACATTTTGATTTTCACAATTGTGTCAAAGCCAAAACCAACACACACCACTTGAAAGACTGGTGGTGTGTAAACAAAAAATAGAATTTTAAACATTATCTTCAATCATGTAGCCATGATTACAAAAATTCTGACACAATTTTAACAACCCAAGTACTGCTGTGCGATACGGCCAAAATTTAATGTACCAATCATCACGTACGTTTATCCTGATAAGATTTTTACATAATTAAATTAAGGGAACATTTTCTTTGGGCTTTTCTCTATTTGTTTAACATGAAAAAAAAAAAGTTAAATGGATAAAAAAATAAAAATACAATAAAACACAAATATCCGGTAGAAAAATGAAATCGGTTTTCCCCGAATGTACACTTTTGTAGTGTACATTTAAAGTAGTGTAATGTTCAGTTGTTTACCTCCATGCTCTTGTCGAAATGATGTAAGCAAGCTACAACAAAGCAGCAACATTTCCACAGTTACATTAACCGTCATTTCTTTGTACAATGTTGGTGTATCACACCAAACTCCTACTCTGACTCATCCAACTGCAACCATACTATTGACACCCAGCTAAAAGGCAGGACACATTTGCAGAGTCATAACCCAACCCAAACTGGTTAACCCTGCAATAGTTCTCGCAAT
This sequence comes from Syngnathus floridae, assembly GCF_059516105.1. Lineage (NCBI taxonomy): Eukaryota > Metazoa > Chordata > Actinopteri > Syngnathiformes > Syngnathidae > Syngnathus > Syngnathus floridae. Next base: position 4,689,975 of record NC_142431.1, read on the forward strand.
CAGCATTAAAAGGGCATCCGTTTCCTCTGCAGCATTGATGGAAGTGTGCGCGGTGCTTGGCGGGGCTCACTGCGCCCATAAATTTCACAACGAAAGAGCAGTTTGCAGTGCTGATGGCGTTGGCAGACCTCCACCAAGGAGCATGCCGCAGAGGACAAGGCGTGGGATGTCTGCTGCCTGTCTATAAGTTGATACAGCACACATTTACACTGGAGATGCCAAGTCAGCATGTCACTTGTTTAAGCAACCACTTAAAAGTGTGCGTAAACCTCCTTTCAGTATTTAGGGCTTCGCCTCTTCCCATTCGGAAATATTAAAGCTTGTCTTTAAATATTTTAAGTGACGCAGCGTCACATATTTTTGTAACGAAAGTGCTCCTTAGGTTGGCTGCATAAATTATAAAACAAAAGTGTTTCACATTTCATCATAAACTTGTAAATCACAATAGTATCCCGCTAATCTCGTCAGAAGGCCCATTTCAGGATGTTCAACACTTGAGCATCTCATCAATCATCTAAGAGGAAACTTCACATTGCTTCATTGATTTTAGAAGTCTTCATCTTTACTTTAAAACTATAAATACACCGGATTCTCTGCATTTGCTTCTTCTAGGTAAAACTGTACCTGGTGTCGTTTTCTCCAGTGCGTACCAACGGTAGAAGGCCCTCTTCTTCTGCTCACTCAGGTCGGAGCCATGCTGCAGCAGCCAATGGGAGATTCTGCTCTGGCTGATGCCTGGAAGGAAGCCAGACATCAAATTAGTGAGTGTTTTACATCAAGCCCTGGCACAGTTAGCAGACAAATCCCTTGAATAATAATTGTGCCAACAAAAGGGCAGACAAGAGAAGAATGCAATGATATTTGTAATGTAGCTCCTTGCATCACTAATGTACTGTTGGGGTATTTCAAATAATACAAAAGTACTTCAAGGCGCGAGTATTGGTTGGTCTTGTCATCCCCCATACCCAAATGCACCGATTTAGAATTTTTCTTCAACCGCCAACTTCACCAGCCATTTTGTGGAAGTTAAAAGTAAAAATGTTCATTCAGGACATCAAGAAGTAACAATGGCAGAAAATGTTCTGAATAAATTGTGGTTGGTACTTACCAGTGACTTGTGCCACCACAGCCTGCGAGATCCGGCGGTTCCCCAGAAACGCTTTAATCTCCTCTTTTACCATGCTGCTATCCCTCCTACAAAAGAAAACAACAACCCACCATTACTGGCTACAAAAAGACTGACTGCCAAGAGCGGCAAGAAGCAGAGGCACAAGCAAAGCACCCACCACAGTCTAAGCAATCAGGTAAGATGTTTGACATTATACTTTACATTACTACATTTGGTTATTCTTGCCGACTGTGAAAAATTACATTACTTGTTTTTATTCCACATAAGTATACTTATAAATCCCCCCCCCCCCCCAAAAAAAATACTGCCCATAGGTGTCCACAACACACACAAAAAAGTTGAAAATATGTTTACAAACAAAAAGGTCAATTCAATGGTTACAATTTACAGGATTTTTGTCGGATACAGGCGGCAACCCTATTTGTAATCTACATGTGTGGTTGGAATTATTATAAAGCAGGAATTGTCAACTGTTGGTCCGCAGCTCTCTAGTGGTTTGTGGCAGTATTGCAGGTGGTCTGCGAAATTCAAAATAGAAAATTGTAACTTTTTATTTTAAAAAAATTGATTTATTATTTAGACGATTTATTGTTCAGCTAATTTTGTGAATTGTTTACCCCTCCAAATTGTGTCAAATGTAGTCGATATTTCCAAAATAGACATACAGATGCAAATAAATAGCCTGTATGGGTCTATCCTCATTTGTTGCAAAATAAAATTAATATTCCGCCAAAGCAGTTTTTGCCGAGTTGCTTTTTGGTTATAATGGCGAACAAAACCAGTTGAAAACCTCTGATATAAAGTATTATTGTTTTGATCAAGTCATGTTCATTAACAGACATGATTACTGTAACTACATTAAATTCAATATTCATAGTTTTACTGATGCACCAAGTTAGATGTTTCTTCTATCTGCTGGATTGGTTCTTCTGAGACCATCTCCTATATGAAAGAAAAATTGATACCTCATGAAACCCTAAACTGAATTGAAAATCAACGTGAATCATATCGGGCCCTTGTGAATTGAATCGAGTTTGAAACTCTGAATCAATACCCGGTCCAAAGCATGACGGCATTAGAGGTTAACGGTGGTAGGAGAGGGCTAATGCGTAAGTGCTTAGAGGCTGAGGAAAAGGTGGATAACGGGAGAATACTGATGGATCTTAATGGCCCTGAGTAGCTACTACAATGCTACAGTGAGCATGTGATTTCGAGCCCTAATGTTATTTGACATTTTGCAAAGTCAATCCAATAAAATTGCCTGAGGTGGGACCGAAAAGCTTCCCTGCACCCCAACATAAATTAGGTGATGTTTTTCTTTGCAGTTAAATATTATGAACGCAGGTACATTGTAAATAACACTGTTACTTCTGCCCACGCTCTCTTGAAGCATCACAGAATGTATAAACTTGCAAGGGCAATGATTTTCAGCAAAACTGATTACTTTGATTGTGATCACGTCACATATTCTTCTTCGCCCTGATTTGGATCCTCAGTCAGTTCAGCAGCTGTAAACAAGTTAATACTGTACATTCATTTAATTTAATCTAAGATTAGCGCTAATCAGAGTAGTAACAGTTTAAAATGAGTTAATCTGAATTTAAAACAAAGCAGAGTTCTGAGTTTAGTAAAACTCAGTTTAATTGAATCGAGGGCCCTCAGTCTTTTTTCTACTGACCTCATCAGCTCCTCCACTTTATCGTCAACATCAAGGTCCTCTTCTATAGGCTCGAACCCAAAGGTTCTTACTGCTGCGGCGCTGTTGACGGGGTAGCGAGGAGGAGACAGCTTTCCGTTGGGTGTGGCAGCTAGACTGTCACGCCCATTCTGTGACAACGCCACCAGTGAGACAGGTGAGGGCAAGATGGTGGAGGGTGGCGGCGGCGCTGGAGGTGGGGAGGTGTCATAGTTGTTACTAAGAGAGGGCGAGAGCCCCCCGCCGTTGCTGCCAAACTGCGTCTGCGTGGCTGTGGATATCTTGGAGGTCGTAGAGGAGGCAGTGGTTGCGGAGTGGTCACCGACGCCATCTTCGCCATTGTTGATGGCGCCGTTGCACGTCACGGAAGAGGTGGTGGTTGCGGAGGCAGTGTTGTTGGAGGCAGAGTTGTTGGTGCAGCTGTTTGTCCCGCCTACCATGTAGGCGGAGGAGGAAGAGAGGATGGATGAGGTGCGGCGACCGAACTTGTCGCCGTGCTCCCGGTCCAGCCGGTCCAGAGTTTCCAGCGCATGCAGGATCTCCTGCTTGGTCATGCCGGAGCGGCGCAGCCGCTGCAGCAGATCTATCTGCTCGATAGTGAAGCGAGGCTCCTCGCTGAAGTCAGACATCCTGATGCTGAACTAGAGAACAAATCGGAATGGTTAGGAGCCGAACGACAACGGGGGGGGGGGATGTCAGGGGAAATACAAAGGGAATCTGAGGCAAAGAACTGCAAGAAGACAGAAATAGACAGATGAAGGGGATTGTCAAGGGGGAAATGAGAGGATTAAGTAGGAAAGGGTGGAAAAGAACGCAGCTGCAGATGGGCAGAGAAAATGAGAAGGATGAGGCAGCGACAGGAAGCGGCGTGGCAAGATAGAAGGCAAAGTCGAGAGAAACTGTAGGGAAAGTGAGAGAACAAAAACGGCAAGATGAAAATAAAGCAGCAGCAGATAAGAAAATGAAGAGTGAGAGATAGAAGTGTGAAAAGAAAAAGGATGGGAGGGGCTGGGCATAAAAAAAATATATATCAGCTATTTTTGGGAACCAGCGAGCAACACACGCCGAGTGCCAGAGTCACCTTGACAGCTGATTCGATCTTAACATTCTGACGGCCATTCTTTAACAGCTCCTGGACATGCGCACCACCCACGCTCAATGCTTTTCATAAGCAATTTGCTATGCTAAAAATCAATGTGTCTAGAATAAGACTGCAGTACACTTTGTGTTACGTTTGGATTTTGTGCGCACTTGCTTCCTCCCCAAACAGACACCGAGTGATCATTAGCTATTCGTGTTCAAGCAAGTTAACTATTAACAGACGGCAACAAATTTAAATGATGGAATTCAAGACCTGCACACAAAACACAAGAGGGAAGCTGTGCAACTAACAGTTGATATCAATAGTCTACACACTCTTGTTCAATTGCCTGGTTTGTGATATATAAAAGAGACCAACATATTTATCATTCCAAAACTTTTTCCACCATGATTGTTATCTATAACCTGTTTAACTCGCTTGGAGAAACATGCTGAGAATGTAAATAAATGTAAGCAACTGAAATGTGGTTGTGCAAGTGTGCACACCCTTAGATACATCAATATGGCATAATATGGGCCAGTTGGCCACCACTCAGAAATGTTTAATGTCAGATCCTGGTTGATCTTTTTGGCCAGAGTCTGTTTAGCACAAACACAACATTTCTTGTCACCAAAAGAACACGGACTGTTTTTTTTTCCCAGCTGAAAGTGGCGCCTTTGTCAAATTGTTATGAATTATGAACAGTTCAAAATTGCTAATCAGCATTAGTGTGAAACCTCCAGACTTCCGCTAGAATACTAAAGGTGAAGATGTTCCGTATGACAATGATGTAAAAAATGTAAACATCATGTAAACAATAGTTTTAATATGGCCAACCCCAGCAGAAGAGGATTGTACATAGGTGATCCCCTCCCAATTTAGAGCATTTGTTTTGCAAAAAAAGGGCTGATAGACTGCCAACTTACATTTGGGCTGTAAAGATTATTGGCTCCAATAAACACGAATTTTTTTTTTGAACACAAAAGGTGTGCAGACTTTATATGCACTGTAAGTGGATGGGAGCTTCTTTTTAATCGGAAGACACATTCAATGCAACTTTGCATTAAAGGAGAAAATATATTTGAACTCGGAGAATCATAGAGACAATGTTTATTTAACTGACAGGTTATATTCGTCAGATTTCATTAGATTACAATGTGTCTTTCACTACTGTTACCTAGTTTCTACTTAGTTTAATACCTGCCCAACATGAGTTTTACTTGTAGTTAGGGTCGCATAGTTGGAACCCCAAATTTGTCTTAGGTTAAATCAAGAACAGCAAAGCAAGCTTTACAGTGATGCCATTTTTCACGCCCTTTGCCCAAATAGCTAATGTTAGCAAATGTATAGCAGACGGATACTGTACGAGGTGACGTCAAATAAGCCAGCTTTAAACCACTACACAAATTCCAACCATATTTTTGACAACCGCATAGGCCTGCGGGAACCATTAAAAAGTAATAACAGCAAATAAACGGGTTCAGCAACATACATGCGGTATGCACTAGTTAGCAATACATGCTAACCGTGCCAACGCGATGACTTGCTGACGTTAGACGCGGCGGCGGCGGCGACTGTCGCTGCTGCTAGCGATGGTTTGATATTAATATTACAACATTTCCAGTGCATTGTATGCCAAACTACAACACTTACCTCGGTTTATATTGTCCACTTCACCATCTAACTTGAAGAAACGATCAAAAGATCACCTCGACTTAAACCGAGGCCCGGTAATAACGCAGTTTGATGTCAGTGCCCCGTTCGACTCTTTTTTTTCCCAAGGATTTCTAATCAGAGGCGAATTATTTGCCTCTCCGCTTTGTCTGTCTGACAACAGCCATATTGACAAGCAGTACTTTCGAGGAGCTCTGAGGGAATTGTAGTTTTCTCTTCAAAAAACCTCTCCAACAGTTGACGGAGTTTCTTGGGAGTAAAAACTACAAATCCCCTAAAGGACGAAGAGGAGGGGTTGCTGGAGGCAGCGCTACAGTTGGCACTGAGTGCGTTCATTTGCATTCTCTCACTTTATTATTGAATCGTATTTTATCAAATGTTGCAAACTTGCTGCTAAAAAGTTAAAAGAAAACCCGAACCTCATTATATGCTTTACAATAATAATGATTAACAGTTCAATACTTATCTAATCCTAAATGAACAAAACAAACATTCTTTGGGATTAAAACATACATAATCTTGAAATCATATAGTTGTGTAATGTGACGAATGGACATTATGTTGTATGTATGTTTGCAACCCTAGAAATTAAATACTGATAAGGGAGCAACAGTAATGTCTAAATATTCTATATTAATTCTATATTAATTTATACAAACATAGTTGCAAAGCTTTGTGTTTTTGTCTCATTACGGTTGATATTTTTGCATGTATTTAGTCTGTCCTTTTTTGTGCGACCCTGCAACTAATTCCCACGATCCCCTTCGGGATTTAACATGCACTCTCTCAAATCAACTTTCATGCATACCCAAATTCTGTATTTGAATGTTGTTATCAACAGATCTCTTAATACCTGATACCAAGTCATGACAATGTTGGTGGTGTGTTGCACAATCTTTGAGAAAACAACAGAGGGCAGCAACATCAAGTAGTAAGGTGAGTAACGTTTCCATTGATGAGCCAGTAAAGTTATAGCATTTGTAAAATACTACATTTATTTTATAAAATGTAAATGTGCATGTAGGTGGGGGAAAAAACTTTGGGAAAACCGTTAGTCATTCAAGAAAAATGTAGACATTATGTTAATTAATCAGTACGGAAGAGGATTAGGGCCAGTGAAGAAAAAAAAGGGGGTTACAGGATTCAGAATTTTTTTCCTCAGAATTCTGACTTTAATATATTTCACAATGGCATGACTACCCCCGCCCCCCCCCGCCCCCCAAATTAGTCAGAATTCTGACTTTAGTTTCTCATATTTTATTGGATATTTAAAAAAAAAAAAAAACTATAGACCATCCCCACAAGTAAATCGCGATAGAGTTTTCCTCACTCTACCTTCTTTGCATGAACCACACTGAAGACAATTTGCTCTTTTTAGCACTTGCAAGTGGAGGCCTTCATCACTTTGTATGATACAGAGGTGCCTGAAAGCAGTCTGACTTTCGCCTCTTGCAAGAGACTATTCAGAGAAAGCAGGGTGGAGGTGAGAATGAACAGGTTTCGGGGGTCACCTCTGCAAACTGGTTAATCATTACAGAGCGTCTTAGCTCTTTGTTTTACGAGGTTGTGGAAACAGATACTAGTGGAGCATTTTAGATAACTAACTAAGCAAGAATGTTTCCGCATCATTTGGAAAGTTTCAACAACTGCAGGGAATGTGGAAAGTTTTAACGAGTCAAAGTTCATGATTCTAGTTAACATTCCAAACTAGTCATACGATGAAAATACTGTATCAACCCTAAAAATCAGAAAACATCCCAAGGCACTACTTAGTCATCATGTGGACATTATGTGATAATATTTAGTCGCCACAAATGTCAAAACATTTAACATACTATATTTCACAATGGCATGACCCTCCCCATCAAATCAATATGGAATCACCCAAATTACCTTGAAATATTTTCCCAGTTATAATCATTTTAAAAGCAGACCTGAACCAGTTATAAAAGAAAGCATAAATAAAAGGATTCAACATTGAATTAGATAACGTGAGCCAGTTCAATGTTTCAATTGCAGGAATCGACAGGGGCTGAGAGAAAAGTGGCTGAAAGACAGCACAAAAAAAGTAAGGAGACATGAATAATAAAAACACTCCCATAACAATGGCCAGGGTTTTGGTAGCTTTCCTCTCTATCTTACTCACAGAGTTTGACATCTGGATGCTTCTCACCTGCCTCTGAGCTACAAAAAAAATCTTCAAGTAGATGCAGCTCATAATGACTGCAGGTAGGTAAAAAGACAAAACAGGTCCCATAATGTTTGATAAAATAACTGTAACAGAGCACATTTCCTCGCATGTTCCTCGGTTGTATCCTCCTATTATAATACAGAGTGCAATTACAACGGCAGTACCCCAGCACACAAGAATCATAGTCAGAGCTACTTGAGCAGTTATTTTGGATCTATATGCCAGAGGCTGACACACAGCATAATATCTGTCAATAGATATGCAACATAAATGCAAAATCGATGACGTGCACAACGACGCGTCGAATATATCTCGGATTTTACAGATGACATTGTTGTCAAGAAAACACGAGGTCACAGTAAAGGCCATACTGAAGGGAAAAACTAAAAGACCAACGAGTAAATCAGCCAAAGCTAGAGACAGAATAAAATAGTTAGTAGGAGTGTGAAGTTGTTTGAAGTACACAACTGAGATTATTACAAGAAGATTTCCACATATTGTAGCAATAGACAAAAAAGCAAGTCCACAATATCCTAAGATGCATGTTATAGAAGGGTCACTTGTAAATATCAAGGATGAATTGGAATACTCGTAACAAGGATGTTTGGGATTTGTAGCATCAGTCTTGTTCCGGAACGAATCCGGTTCCATGCTTTAAGATTCCTGCAATAATGATCAACATTAATAGCATTTAAAATAATAATGTTCCACAGTATTAGCATTAAAAAAAAACTGCTGTTAAAACAAAGCATTACCCCTAAAAATACAGTAAATCACATTTGACAACCGTATTAGCATTTAAAAGGACAATTCTGTTAAAATAGAATGTAACCCCAACATAAGACTAGATTGACTCAGTAACAGAACATTTAAGAAAGAAGCACTTTCAGACATGTTCCTGTTATCTTACCTGTTAATTTAATGTGAATATTAGTTCTTGAAGCAGTGGTGCCTGCTCATTGTCAGTGCCGTCTAGCTTCTAGCTTTTTATAAACCCGCATCTCATTAACATAATCAAAACAGCCGACCCTCCGGTTACTGAGCCACGGTTAATGGTTGTTTGTCTATACAGCATGAAGCCTGTGATCAATGGGTGATCAGTTCAGGGTGTACTATGCTGCCTTGCCATTGGCGTAAATTACAGGGGTGCATGGCGGGTGGGGGGGTTATGCCCTGCATTTGTTGAAAAGGCAGTTTTAAAGAACATACAACGCCACTGTATTTATTGAGTACCTTAAAGCAACCCACGCTGCAAACAGAGGGCTGGACATGGAACAAAATTAACTTATGCATACAAAAAACACAGGGAAAACAATAATTTAATAAAAAGAAAAAACAGTTAAAACACAATAGCAGTCCAAGCAAAACCAAGTCTCAGCCAAAGAATGTCGAAGTGTTTTAAGATGAATTTCAAAGTAGGCAGCAAGGCATTTTGATTAAGTGATTGATTAAGTGGCAGGTCAGGCAGTGCGTTAATTTGCATTCTCTCACTTTATTATTGAATCGTATTTTATCAAATGTTGCAAACTTGCTGCTAAAAAGTTAAAAAAAAACCTGAACCTCATTATATGCTTTACAATAATAATGATGAACGGTTCAATGCTTATCTAATCCTAAATGAACAAAACAAACATTCTTTGTGATTAAAACATACATAATCTTGAAATCATATAGTTGTGTAATGTGACGAATGGACACTGTATGTATGTTTGCAACCCTAGAAAATAAATACTGATAAAGGAGCAACAGCAATGTCTAAATATTCTATGTTAATTCTATATTAATTTATACAAACATAGTTGCAAAGCTTTGTGTTTTTGTCTCATTACTGTTGATATTTTTGCATGTCCTTTTTTGTGCGACCCTGCAACCAATTCCCACGATTCCCCTCGGCACTTAACATGCACTCTCTCAAGTCAACTTTCATGCATACCCAAATTCTGTGTTTGAATGTTGTTATCAACAGATCTCTTAATATCTGATGATGATGACCCAAGTCATGACAATGTTGGTGGTGTGTTGCACAATCTTTGAGAAAACAACAGAGGGCAGCAACATAGAGTAGTAAGGTGAGTAACGTTTCCATTGACGAGCCAGTAAAGTAATAGCATTTGTAAAATACTACATTTATTTTATAAAATGTAAATGTGCATATACGTGGGGGAAAAAACTTTGGGAAAACCGTTAGTCATTCAAGAAAAATGTAGACATTATGTTAATTAATCAGTACGGGATTAGCGCCAGTGAAGACAAAAAAGGGGGGTGACAGGATTCTGACTTTTTTCCTCAGAATTCCGACTTTAATATGTTTCACAATGGCATGACCCCTCCCAAATTAGTCAGAATTCTGACTTTAGTTTCTCACATTTTATTGGATATTTAAAAAAAAAAATAATAATAATAAAGACCATCCCCAATGTCTTCCGTACTGATTAATTAACATAATGTCTACATTTTTACAGTTCTTTGCCTTCTTTGCATGAACCACACTGGAGACAATTTGCTCTTTTTAGCACTTGCAAGTGGAGGCCTTCATCACTTTCTATGATACAGAGGTGCTTGAAAGCAGCCAGACTTTCACCTTTCGCAAGAGACTATTTATTCAGAGAAAGCAAGGTGGAGGTGAGAATGAACAGGTTTCGGGGTCACCTCTGCAAACTGGTTAATCATTACAGAGCGTCTTAGCTCTTTGTTTTACAAGGGTGTGGAAACAGATACAAAATAATGTATCAACCCTAAAAAAATCTGAAAACATCCAAAGGCACTACTTAGTCATCATGTGGACATTATATGATAATATTTAGTCGCTACAAATGTCAAAACATTTAACGTACTATATTTCACAATGGCATGACCCCCCCATCCCCTCCATCAAATCAATATGGAATCACCCAAATTACCTTGAAATATTTTCCCAGTTATAATCATTTTAAAAGCAGACCGGAACCAGTTATAAAAGAAAGCATAAATAAAAGGATTCAGCATTGAATTAGATAACGTGAGCCAGTTCAATGTTTCAATTGCAGGAATCGACAGGGGCTGAGAGAAAAGTGGCTGAAAGACAACACAAAAAAAGTAAGGAGACATGAATAATAAAAACACTCCCATAACAATGGCCAGGGTTTTGGTAGCTTTCCTCTCTACCTTACTCATAGAGTTTGAGATCTGGATGCTGCTCACCTGCCTCTGAGCTACAAAAAAAATCTTCAAGTAGATGCAGCTCATAATGACTGCAGGTAGGTAAAAAGACAAAACAGGTCCCATAATGTTTGACAAAATAACAGTAACAGAGCACGTATCCTCGCATGTTCCTTGGCTGTATCCTCCTATTATAATACAGAGTGCAATTACAACGGCAGTACCCCAGCACACAAGAATCATAGACAGAGCTACTTGAGCAGTTATTTTGGATCTATAAGCCAGAGGCTGACACACAGCATAATATCTGTCAATAGATATGCAACATAAATTCAAAATCGATGACGTGCACAACGACACGTCGAATATATCTCGGATTTTACAGATGACATTGTTGTCAAGAAAACACGAGGTCACAGTAAAGGTCATACTGAAGGGAAAAACCAAAAGACCAACGAGTAAGTCAGCAAAAGCTAGAGACAGAATAAAATAGTTAGTAGGAGTGTGAAGTTGTTTGAAGTACACAACTGAGATTATTACAAGAAGATTTCCACATATTGTAGCAATAGACAAAAAAGCAAGTACGCAATATGCCAAGATACATGTTAGAGAAGGGTCACTTGTAAATATCCAGGATGAATTGGAAGACTCGTAACAAGGATGTTTGGGATTTGTAGCATCAGTCTTGTTCCGGAACGAATCCGGTTCCATGCTTTAAGATTTCTGCAATAATGATCAACATTAATAGCATTTAAAAGAATAATGTTCCACAATATTAGCATTTAAAAAAAAACTGCTGTTAAAACACAGCGTTACCCCTAAAAATACAATAAATCACATTTGATAACAGTATTAGCATTTAAAAGGACAATTCTGTTAAAATAGAATGTAAGACTAGATTGACTCATTAACAGAACATTTAAGAAAGAAGCACTTTCAGACGTGTTCCTGTTATCTTACCTGTTAATTTAATGTGAATATTAGTTCGTGAAGCAGTGGTGCCTGCTCATTGTCAGTGCCGTCTAGCTTCTAGCTTTTTATAAACCCGCATCTCATTAACATAATCAAAACAGCCGACCCTCCGGTTACTGAGCCACGGTTAATGGTTGTTTGTCTATACAGCATGAAGCCTGAGATCAATGGGCAATCAGTTCAGGGTGTACTATGCTGCCTTGCCATAGGCGTAAACTACAGGGGTGCATGGGGGGGGGGGGGGGGGTATGCCCTGCATTTGTTGAAAAGGCAGTTTTAAGAACATACAAGTCAACTGTATTTATTGAGAACCTTAAAGCAACCCACGCTGCAAACAGAGGGCTGGACATGGAACAAAATTAACTTATGCATACAAAAACACAGGGAAAACAATAATTTAATAAAAAGAAAAAACAGTTAAAACACAATAACAGTCCAAGCAAAACCAAGTCTCAGCCAAAGAATGTCTGAGTGTTTTAAGATGAATTTCAAACAAGGCAGCAAGGCATTTTGATTAAGTGGCAGGTCAGGCAGTGCGTTAATTTGCATTCTCTCACTTTATTATTGAATTGTATTTTATCAAATGTTGCAAACTTGCTGCTAAAAAGTTAAAAGAAAACCTGAACCTCATTATATGCTTTACAATAATAATGATTAACAGTTCAATGCTTATCTAATCCTAAATGAACAAAAGAAACATTCTTTGTGATTAAAACATACATAATCTTGAAATCATATAGTTGTGTAATGTGACGAATGGACACTGTATGTTGTATGTATGTTTGCAAGTGGAGGCCTTCATCACTTTGTATGATACAGAGGTGCTTGAAAGCAGCCAGACTTTCACCTTTCGCAAGAGACTATTTATTCAGAGAAAGCAAGGTGGAGGTGAGAATGAACAGGTTTCGGGGGTCACCTCTGCAAACTGGTTAATCATTACAGAGCGTCTTAGCTTTTTGTTTTACAAGGTTGTGGAAACAGATACAAAATAATGTATCAACCCTAAAAAAAATCAGAAAACATCCAAAGGCACTACTTAGTCATCATGTGGACATTATATGATAATATTTAGTCGCTACAAATGTCAAAACATTTAACATACTATATTTCACAATGGCATGCCCCCCCCCTCCTCTCCGATCAAATCAATATGGAATCACCCAAATTACCTTGAAATATTTTCCCAGTTATAATCATTTTAAAAGCAGACCGGAACCAGTTATAAAAGAAAGCATAAATAAAAGGATTCAGCATTGAATTAGATAACGTCAGCCAGTTCAATGTTTCAATCGCAGGAATGGACAAGGGGTGAGAGAAGAGTGGCTGAAAGACAACACAAAAAAAGTAAGGAGACATGAATAATAAAAACACTCCCATAACAATGGCCAGGGTTTTGGTAGCTTTCCTCTCTATCTTACTCATAGAGTTTGAGATCTGGATGCTGCTCACCTGCCTCTGAGCTACAAAAAAAATCTTCAAGTAGACGCAGCTCATAATGACTGCAGGTAGGTAAAAAGCCAAAACAGGTCCCATAATGTTTGTTAAAATAACTGTAACAGAGCACATTTCCTCACATGTTCCTTGCCTGAATCCTCCTATTATAGTACAGAGTGCAATCACAACGGCAATAGCCCAGCACACGAGAATCATAGACAGAGCTACTTGAGCAGTTATTTTGGATCTATATGCCAGAGGCTGACACACAGCATAATATCTGTCAATAGATATGCAACATAAATTCAAAATCGATGACGTGCACAATGACACGTCGAATATATCTCGGATTTTACAGATGAAATTGTTGTCAAAAAAACACGAGGTCACAGTAAAGGTCATACTGAAGGGAAAAACCAAAAGACCGACGAGTAAGTCAGCAAAAGCTAGAGACAGAATAAAATAGTTAGTAGGAGTGTGAAGTTGTTTGAAGTACACAACTGAGATTATTACAAGAAGATTTCCACATATTGTAGCAATAGACAAAAAAGCAAGTACGCAATATGCCAAGATACATGTTAGAGAAGGGTCACTTGTAAATATCCAGGATGAATTGGAAGACTCGTAACAAGGATGTTTGGGATTTGTAGCATCAGTCTTGTTCCGGAACGAATCCGGTTCCATGCTTTAAGATTTCTGCAATAATGATCAACATTAATAGCATTTAAAAGAATAATGTTCCACAATATTAGCATTTAAAAAAAAACTGCTGTTAAAACACAGCGTTACCCCTAAAAATACAATAAATCACATTTGATAACAGTATTAGCATTTAAAAGGACAATTCTGTTAAAATAGAATGTAAGACTAGATTGACTCATTAACAGAACATTTAAGAAAGAAGCACTTTCAGACGTGTTCCTGTTATCTTACCTGTTAATTTAATGTGAATATTAGTTCGTGAAGCAGTGGTGCCTGCTCATTGTCAGTGCCGTCTAGCTTCTAGCTTTTTATAAACCCGCATCTCATTAACATAATCAAAACAGCCGACCCTCCGGTTACTGAGCCACGGTTAATGGTTGTTTGTCTATACAGCATGAAGCCTGAGATCAATGGGCAATCAGTTCAGGGTGTACTATGCTGCCTTGCCATAGGCGTAAACTACAGGGGTGCATGGGGGGGGGGGGGGTATGCCCTGCATTTGTTGAAAAGGCAGTTTTAAGAACATACAAGTCAACTGTATTTATTGAGGACCTTAAAGCAACCCACGCTGCAAATTAACTTATGCATATAAAAACACAGGGAAAACAATAATTTAATAAAAAGAAAAAACAGTTAAAACACAATAACAGTCCAAGCAAAACCAAGTCTCAGCCAAAGAATGTCTAAGTGTTTTAAGATAAATTTCAAAGTAGGCAGCAAAGCATTTTGATTAAGTGATTGATTAAGTGGCAGGACATTCCAAAGAGTGACATCCAGGTCTTAATTTCTTTGAGACAGGACAAAAGTGGCCTCACTGAAAAGCGTCATTTTTGCTTAGCGGGACATAGATCTGATTGTCATCCGCAAAACAGTGGAAGGAAATATGTTGTTTCCTTAGGATGGAACCGAAAGGCAGTAGATACAATGAAAATAGAGAGGCTCAGCATTGAACCTTGTGGAACACCAGATGACAGTGGGGCAGTGTGGGATTCAGACCAACCAAGGCTAATAAAAAAGTTTTGTCAGGCAAATAGTATTTAAACTACTCAAGGGCGTGACCTCTAATGCCCCCCCCTGAGACAACAAATATTATCCACCGTATATATTACTGCAGTTAAATCCAACAAAACTAGACACACATAGTCATCCAGCGCATGTCATTCAAAACTCGTAACAGGGCAAACTCTGCTATGTCAAATCTTAAAACCTAACTAGAAAACCTCCACGACATTATGATCATCTAAAAAAGTGTTTTTGGCCTCTAGAACTGCGATCTGGTAATTATGCCAGCAGGCATTCCAGATTTGATAAGAACCTGCAGCTTATCCTTTCACCTTTGCAGCTCTCCTTTTTAGCGCGTGTTCTGTCATTAAACCAAAGGTCGAGTGTTTAACTCCACGGTTTTAATAGAGACATTGATTCCACAACATGAAAAACATCCAAGCAACATCCTGACGTAATAAAGTGAAGCTGGAAGTTAGCATTAGCTGTAATCAGCGGCGAGCTTTTAATTATGATTGACTGCATTGTGCCTATCACATAATGATTAATTCATTATGATTTTTATTATGAGGGTCACTCCTATTAAATTAGCTCGCCGATGCTGTGCACTGTGCAACGAGGAAGCAGAATTCTTCGTGCATGTGAGTCAACAGTGCAAAGAATGCTGCCGCCTCTTACCACAATCAGGTTAATGTTTTGAAATCATCAACAAGTTCATGAGACTTCTGCCACCATGTAAAATCCAGCGTCCTACTCTGACACTGTGACCGCTATTATATTCATAAAAACTTTAAAATGTAATCAAATAATAATTTCATTACATATTTAATTTGTTAATAAAACAACAAAAGATACATAATTATCATAGTTGATTAACTATTGAAGGCAAATGTGTTGTACTTCAAAGTTAAATATATTGTACTGGATTTAACAACAAAAGAAGTTGAAGCCCCTGTAAAATTACACCCAATTTGAATATTTAATTCAAAAGTACAAAAGTTCTATACTATTTTGTGCAATGTGCTTTTTGTATGTATGAATGTCTTCTCTTGCGTATTATTTTTTGACTTTCTGTATCCAAATATATTTCTGTATGCAAATTCCCCCATTGTAGAGGTAACTTAAGTTATCCCAATTTATCTTATCTTGACAGCTGAGTATTGTTACTGTCATTTGTAATGTAAAAACACAGTATACAGAGTGTGTTTCAGTCACCTACTCGTAAATACTGAACTATTTTCTAAAGTAAAATGAGACCTAAGGGAAGAGGAGGGGGAAGTACCAAATGACATGTAACATGGGCGAGGCTGCATTACTGAGAATGACAGCGAAGCTGCAACAACATTGCTGAGATAGTAATGATGCCAATTAGGCTGCCAGAAAGCTTGCACTGCAACCAGGAAACGATCAGATTGTTTTTGTAACATAGGAGATATGTAGTATGTGAAATGTACGATATGAGTTGTTGTCACGAAAGGAGCAGATAATAATAGCAAACAGACATAAGGGAATTGGTGAAATACCTGATCAAACAACAAGCGAACCAAAAGTAAACAACGTAACAACACAATTTTACATATGCATAGTATAAATAGTAAATGTTAGGTTTTGTTGCAAGACTTTATTAAATGGTGTTTTGCAAACTACCATGTAGATCAAAAAGTACTGTGTATAGATTAAAAAAATGTACAATCGGGTCACGGCTTTGAGATAATAAATTTAAATTTACGGCAAAGACAATTCACAAACAAGCAAAACTGCAAGTTTGGGCTCTTCAGTATATTTATTAGACATTCCAATCCTGCAGGAATACAAACTCCACATGCTATTTACAGTTGTGCAGTTGCGGGAGGTATTTAGCCCATCAGATGGTCCTTACTGCTCAAGTAGACACGAAGATTAATAAGAATAAGAGAGGAACAACTAAATATACATGCCAAAAATGTCTGATTACATTTAAACACTGAGAATTGCAATAATATCCAAATTAAAAGAGTTGTGTATTTGTAAAATCGCCTTGAAATATTTTCCCAGTAATGATCAGTCGATAAGCTGTTCTGAACCGGCTGTAAAAGATAGCATAAATCAATGGGTTAAGCAATGAATTTAAAAGCGCAAGCCAATTTAGCGTTTCCAACACAGCGATCGGACTTACATTATATATTAAAGGCTGAAAGACGAAGTAAATGAAGAATGGTGCCCAACATAAAATAAAAACTCCCATAACAGTAGCTAGAGTTTTGGTAGCTTTCCTCTCCATTTTACTGACACTTGATCCTGACATTGTACATGCCGTACTCTGGATGCTGCGTACTTGTTTCTGTGCAACAAGAAAAATTTTCAAGTAGATACTAAGCATTATGATAACTGGAATATAAAAGGCAAATATGCATGATACAGAGATGGAAATCATTGCATCCATTAGGCAGCTTTCTTCACATTTCCCGAGACTAAATCCTACTACTGTAATTCCAATTCCTATTATTGCAGCAAGACCCCAGCTTACCATGATCATGATGACAATAATTTGATCATTTATTTTACTTCTGTAGGTCAGAGGGTGGCACACTGCGTTATATCTGTCAATTGAAATACAACAAAGATTTAAAATTGAAGTTGTACTCAGCGTGATATCAAAACTGTCTCGTATTTTACAAAACAGGCCTTCGTGATGCCAACAGGAGAATATGGTGAAAGACATACTTAAAGGAAAAACCAAAACTCCGACCAATATATCAGCCACAGCTAAAGACAAAATGAGATAGTTAGTATGTATGTGGAGCTGTTTAAAGTATATGACTGAGATTATTACAAGGAGGTTTCCACATATTATACAAATACATAATAAACCAAGAAAAACATACAGTGAAACACATATAATAGACGGATTACTCGTAAATATGTATGTTGTATTATCTAATACATAGCAGGGATGTATGTTAGTAAAAATGTCGGTCAGGTCTGGTTCCATTCTTCTGGATTCCTGTGAATAAACATTTATTTAATTATTATTTGCATGAAAAGCATTGATCAACTTGCACATGAAAAAAATAAAACATCAACATTCATGAAAACAACAAAGCTTACCAAGTTTATAAGTGCATCAGTGTTACACTCACTTTTTGAGCAACACGTTTGAACCCCTTCATCTTTATAGTATTGAAGGCAGATATTTCGTCCAATTAAAATGCACGTTTTTGCATGACGTCATAGGGTTGTCTTGCGGCTTCCAGAAACATTAGCTATGCCTATGGCGACCCCTGTGAGACATCCTTGCCCTCGTCTGGCTCTGAATGTGGCCCACCACCGGTGTGCCCCGCCCCTCATCCTCGCAGTGGTCTAAAAAGCGGACATATAGACAAACAACTACCGTATTTTCCGGGCTATAAGGCGCACCGGACTATAAGGCGCACCTTCAATGAGTGGTCCATTTTAAAACTTTGTCCTTATATAAAGCGCAATGGACTATAAACCGTACCATGAATGCATCATGTCAGATTTTGAATCCAAATCAAATCATTCTCCATTTTATCTTTTTTATTTCAACTTCAGACGCAACAAATTACTTTCTAATCACAAAATAATGATCCATAGTCTTTTTGATTCATGATTCATAGTCTTCAGCGGGCCACTTATGATTGATTTCATGACACAATGCTTCAGGCCAGTTTAAATTTAGGAATTTGGTCCATATATAAGGCGCACCGGACTATAAGGCGCACTGTCGGCTTTTGAGAAAATTAGGTTTTTAGATTCAAGACAGTCAAGATTCAAGAGTTTTTTATTCGCCATGTTTGAACGTGCCAAACAAGGAATTTGACTTCGGTAAATCACAGCCTCTGTTCAACATTTAGGTGACTAACAACAACACTCAGGACATGTGAAAAACGAAAGATATTCTCAAACATCCCCTGATCTTAAACTGATCTTAAACTCCCAAGCGGGCAAGGAAAAACTCAAAACTCCAGCTAGGGGAAATGAGAAACCTTGAGAAGAGACCACAGATGGGAGGGTCCCTCTTCTAGGATAACCAGGCTGCAATGGATACAGAGAGGACACATAGTACAAACAGTGTAGACAAAAAAGGTGTGGAAAGCGGGATGTTATTGCACAGTAATGACTCTGAGACTCTAAGAGTGGTGTGAGTTCATCAGAGCGACATCCTGGGGGAAGAAGCTGTCTCTGCGTCTGCTGGTTTTAATGTACAGAGCTCTATAACGGCGTCCGGAGGGGAGTAGTTCAAACAGGCTGCAACCTGGGTGCGAAGGGTCTGTTGAGATGTTACTTGCATGTTTCCTGGTCCTGGACAGGTACAAGTCTTGGATAGATGGGAGGTTGATTCCAATTATCTTTTCTGCAGTCCTTATTGTCCGTTGCAGTCTGTGCTTGTCTTGTTTGGAGGCCGATCCAAACCAGACAGTGATGGAGGTGCAGAGGACAGACTGGATGATGGCAGTGTAGAAGGTCTTCAGCAGCTCCCGCGGCAGGTTGAACTTCTTGAGCTGTCTCAGGAAGTACAGCCTCTGCTGGGCCTTCTTCCGGACAGAGTCTATGTGGCCGGTCCATTTCAGGTCCTGAGAGATTGTGGTTCCCAGGAACTTGAAGGTGTCTGATGAGAGAATAGTATTACTGTGGATAGTGAGGGGTGAAAGTGGTGAAGGGCCTCGCCTGAAGTCCACTGTCATCTCCACGGTCTTGAGTGGGTTCAGGTCCAGGTGGTTTTGGCTGCACCAGTGGACCAGCCGCTCCACCTCCTGTCTGTACGCAGTCTCATCACCGTTCTGGATCAGTCCGATGAGAGTGGTGTCGTCTGCATACTTCAGGAGCTTCACAGAAGAGTCACTTGTGGAGAAATCGTTGGTGTAGAGGGAGAAGAGCAGTGGGGAGAGAACGCACCCCTGAGGGGCTCCAGTATTGGTGGTCAGGGTGTCAGATGTGATGCTCCCCAGCCTCTTAGGTGCGCCTTATAGTCCGGAAAATATGGTATTTGCACTCTCATTCACTTTGGAGTGGTCAGTTGGCCTACCATGCATTTTTTGGGAATGTGGGAGTAAACCGGAGATCCCGGGGGAAACCCACACAAACACGAGGAGCACATACAATCTCCACACAAGAAGGCCAGAGCCAAAATCAAAAATGCCCAAAATGTGAATGTGATTCAGTTTAATGTAATCCACCATTCTGCCCATTTCCGATTAGTTATGGTTCTTACAATAAAAATAGATTTTTCTTGGAAGAAAAAAGAGTGGTCTTTGAGAGTTCTGAATGTTAAATTATTACATCTAAATTGTGTCTAATGTCAATATAATCATGTTCGTTTGGTGTGATGCAACAGACTCCAATTAAAGGTGTGAACTATGTGTGGTGTTTGTATGTAGGTCCCTAGGCTGGCTTTGTTATGAAAACATACACACACACACACACACACACACACACACACATACACGCACACGTCACTAACATATACTTGAACATAATCACCTTTTCCCAAGCATCTCACCTTTTCAACCAGGGGCCTCATTGTCCTTTGTTTAACAGAACTAATTGAGCAAAATATGAACACAACATTTTAACGATCCAAACAATGACTCATACGTTGCTAAATTGATCACAAACTTGTTAGATCTAGCAGTGAAGAACCCTCGGGGAAGTTTTTACTGTTTAGTCGCTAATTAAGCAAGCGTGGAAAAACACGACTCAGTATCTTTAAATTTAAGCCTTAAAAGTCAGTATTAGAAAGTTTAGGGTCACTTAGAAATGTCCTTATTTTTAAATTAAAATCGCTATTTTCTCAATGAGGGTAACCAGGATGTTGTAAATCTTGGAAATGACTATTCTAGCTGCAAACGTCTGGTTTTAATGCAATATCCACATAGTTGTAGAGGCCCATTTCCAGCAACCATGTTTCCAGTGTTCTAATGGTCCATTGTGCTAATTGTGTTAGAAGGCTAGATTAAAAAAAAACTTGTGCAATTAAGTTAGTTTTCATTGAATTGCCTGGGTGATCCCAAACTTTTGTACACAGTAGCAATACTAATTCTCATCAATACTGGCTGAATTAGCATAAACACTAATGGTATTAATTTAAAATAAACTTAGGAAAACTGAATTGAGTAATTCTATATTTTTTTTTACTGTCATATATCTGTGATCTGCTTATTTATTTTCTACAAAATTAAACAACAGAATGAATGCCCTAGAGCAAAAGCTCATGGTCCTCACACTCACTCGCCTCAAAAAGTGCAGCGCTGTTTCTAACGTCTCTCCTTACCTGCCTGCACGTGTGTGATCTGTTTCAAATGTGATGTGCAACCCTAAAATACACCGCAAATATGTTTGGAGTTACCCTTGAGGGATTGTAATGAGTCAAATGAATCATAAATGGAAAAAAAAAAAAGAACAAATGAAGAAATTCTCAGTTGGAAGCTGGAACTGGGAGTCACCTTGATAATTTTGTAGCCTGTGATTGTTCTTAACATCAATAAATGAAGAAGCTACTGGGTAAATTCCAGTCAATGCTTAATGATTTTTATTGTTCTATCTTTGTGAAGCAGCTGAACCTGTCAGACTGGTGTGCATCCTGTACTCTTATTCCAGGAAACAAAGTAGATGGATGGCCGCCTCAGCTACACGTTTCTTCAAGTCGTCAGTGAAACAAGTGGGGTTTTTTTCCCAAATGAATGGAAGACAAAAGGTAAATAAACACATCTCTCTTTCTTATGTTGTAAATTGTACATGGTACTTGAGATCTGTGTAAAAAAAAACATATTTTACATTTGTTTGAGAGTTTTTTCTTGATTGGGTGATTTTTTTTTTAAAACATGCTAATCATAATCTAATTAATTGACTTTATTTATTTTTCAGTGTATAACAATTGTTGAAATTTTATAATCATAGCACTGCATTCAAGTGAAAAGAAAAGTTAAAACCAGCACAGGTACCTCAATAAATTTGTCCATTTCTGTCTTGTCTTATCCTATCTTTCCTTGTCCCAACTTTTTTGCTATCTGTTACGGGTCTTCCTCACAGGATTTTCCACATGTCAATACTGTAGAATTCAAATCCTATGTAATGTGCAAGTACTCTTAATATTGTTTTATACTGTTATTGTTTTCATGTGTGTCTTTCTCACTCTTCTCTTCTGGTGGCCCATCTAAAAACTCCGTGCAACAGCATTCCCAATTCTTTATTGATTCATTTCATCAATTCTTTGAAAAATTGCATGAACAAAACTGCAGACTCGAAATTGTCCATAGTGTGAATGTGACTGATTTTCTAAAGGTTTGCATATAAAAAAAATAGGATCAACTCGATTGCGCAAGCAAATAGATCTGGATGCAAATATGCAAACCTGATACAACCATAACACCAAATATGCAAAACTGCTACATCATTCATAATCACACCTTGGAATTATTATGCTGGGTGACTAATGCAAAGCAGTGCCATATTAGAGACATTAGGTAAGTCCATCTTTAAAACTCTTGTTATGAGACTGCATTGTTTTATTGTTTTATGATGTGTTTAGTGTTTTGGATATTTTGTTATAGTTTTAACTGTCTTTGTTTTTACCTGACTGTTTTTTATTTTGTTTACATCACTTTGTATACAGCTGTGGTTTGTTTTAGTCATCTTTGAACAAGTGCAGATGGACTGAGTTGAGTGTTTGAGGCAGGACAAGTCCAGGACTGCCACCATACAGTGCTCATACCCCAGGTCAGTGCTTGTAAATCCGGTAATTCTCTAGTTGGAAAACCCCAGATTGAGCTGTTTACCTGATTCACTTTTAAGTCTGGGCAGATTCTGAGCCATGATTCGCTATGTGTGTAGAGGAACTAGGATGAGCAACAAATCTTGCCTAATTTTCTGAAATGTCGGAAAATTGGTTGGTTGGTGTGAATTCACAAAAGACTTTGAATTTTTATGCGATTATGATCCAAATTTCTCTCTTCAGGGAGATGACAATACTAAAGGCGTTGAGATTCATCATTCTTTTTTTGTCTGCACACATCTTTCGGGAGACTGAGAGCTACACTCAACTCACAGATTTGGTTTTGCAAGTAAGAATTTATAGCATTGCAACAAATTGCTAATTATTATTTAATGACAAATGGACAATGGACTTCCAAGTGATTGAGAAGCCCTCAGTTTACTTTTCAACTTGTGTGGTATATAGGAGAGCTGTAGTCATGCTTTCCTTGGAAAGGGAATTGCAGTATATTTTTGGAAATAAAATATCAACGGTGTTTTTCGGATAAATGTTTATGAACAGATCTTGGAAAGCCTTGTGGTTGACTGGTTCCAGGTCACAGGTAATGGGATCAATTGCAGTTAGGTGGTTTATATTCCAAAAGAAATTACCTGATGCCTAAGAATATTCAGAGGTATTGTTTCTGATTGTTTTCTGTCATGTCAACTTTTTCAACCACATTATGACTAATCGGTACTTTATGTGAATCAAGCAGGGTTTTATATTTTCCAGGATGTGACCGACAGACAACTATCTCATAAACATGTCAGAGAGAAAAGAGAGGGTGAGGCATGTTTTAATGGAGTTGGTGTGGTAATAGAGCAGTGCTGAAGCCAAATCTATTGTTTTATTTTGATGTCGGTCCACAGAAAGTTTTCCCACAGTAACTGTGGTCATTTTACTGGACATTCCAAATGACCCAGAGCCAACGGAGTTCACTGATCTACTGAGGGATGCTGTGGGAGATGTCATTTTGCCATTCAACATCACAGATGATTTCATGCTGACAAGCATAAATCTGACCACAGGTGTGACGATTGGTTACTACTCATAAGTTACTAATTTAACAATTTTTTTTTAGTTAATGTTTTAGTTAATTTCTTAGTTATTGCTGACACCATCACGTCCATTTCTTTCCAGCCTGCATACCAAATTCTACTGGAGGACAGCAGTGTCATTGTGAAGATGAGTTGTTATGGTCAGAGGAGATTTGTGACACTTTTGGTGCATGTAGCAATGTGAGCACAGAAAACTGCAACTGTATTAATGGAATTCCAACTGGACATGTCTGTGAACCAAGTAAGTGCAGTTCGTATTGAAATGTTTCACGACACCGATGGGGTCTGACAGAAATCACAATTGATCCCCTCGGAGGTCCAAACTGGCAAAGTACCATTTTGTCTAGCATTTTTTTAAACATTTTTAATCTGTCAATAACATACACACAGGAGAACTAGACACTGCAACATCAATGCTCTTTGGGCGGTAATAGAAGAAACATAGATTAAAATGAGACGAAATACATTTAATGAATAAACAAAAATTATCTTCCAGGTACTTCATTTATGTAATCTCCAACTCTTTTGAGGCAGTAAAAATACATCTAAACATGACTGGGCCTTTTTGTCGCCAAACCCGCCGAAATTCTGTGATGCAACTGATTAAATTTTGCATAAATTTTAGACTGCTTGAAACATTCTGTGAAAGACCCTCTTCCTCCCTCAGACACATTAACCAACATGCTGCACATTGATTCTTAGCTTTTGTGTATTTTTACAAAATTACATGTTGTTCCTCTGGTAATTGTGTTCCACAGGTATCAGCTTACAGCACCCAACAGAAGGTATTATTTTATATTACTTCTTTAAATAGTGCAAGATACCTTAATTGTCAGACCTTAAAATAAAATGGTAGTGAAAAAGATTCTTCACGATACAGTAGCTAACGATTTTTCACGTCTTCTGTGCTCTTCTGTCACATCAGTGAACATTGTAATCACAGTGGACATTCCAACTATTACTGAGTCATCAGAGTTAATTAATCTACTAAGAGACGCTGTGGATAATTCATCCTTACCATTAAATATAACAGATGAAATAGCACTCCAAAGTTGGAATTTGACCACAGGTGAGGATGGATATGTTTCTGTTGATTGGTCGGTCTCCTGGACAAATGTTGCGAGCTGCTCAAATCATATGTTATTAAATGGGTAGGTAACTAAAGAATTCTTTGGCGCAATATCATTTTTAGCCTGCCCTCTAAACGCTACTGGAGGACCTGAGTGCCAGTGCGAAGAGTCCTTTGGTTGGTCGTGTGACATCTGTTTGACGGATGGTGGATGCAGCAATGCCAGTCCATTAGCCTGTGACTGCAGATATGGAGTGCCTCCACTTGGAGAGTCCTGTAAACCAATCTCAAGTAAGTCCAAAAACGTGTTGAAACAACCATTTTTAAAATGGAGTCAAATGGAGTCCATCCATACATTTTCTAAAGATCCTTCTGGTCAGGGTTAGGTTAGGTTTAGGTTTCGGAACCTCCAGTCCAAAACGGGACACTTCCCCATCTCAGACCACGTCCGCTGAGGTGTTTGTAGGCCAGCTGTGAGACCTAGTCCCTCCAGCAGCATAATCTAGGAATCATAGGCTCTGCGACTTCTGTGAAGACAATGGAAAATACTACGTAGTATATGGATGGATACAATTTGACAAGGACAATCTTTTGCCCCTATCTGGAATCATATTTTTTTTCTCCCTGACTCCCTCCCTCCCTCCACAGGTATCGCCCCATGTCCACCACCCATAGAAGGTATTGTATAAGGCTGTGTAGGTCATAACTGTTGCAGGAACATGTACTAAAAAGTGTCGTCCTGTGATGCCCCTCTACTTTAGTGGACATTGTTCTTATTGTTGACACTCCAACCAACGCTGAGCCATCAGAGATCTGGAATCAACTGAGGGAGGCTCTAAAGAATACATCCTTCCCATTAGCGATAGCAGAAGAGTTAGCACTCCAAAGTTGGAATTTGACCACAGGTGAGGATGGATATGTTTCTGTTGATTGGTCGGTCTCCTGGACAAATGTTGCGAGCTGCTCAAATCATATGTTATTAAATGGGTAGGTAACTAAAGAATTCTTTGGCGCAATATCATTTTTAGCCTGCCCTCTAAACGCTACTGGAGGACCTGAGTGCCAGTGCGAAGAGTCCTTTGGTTGGTCGTGTGACATCTGTTTGACGGATGGTGGATGCAGCAATGCCAGTCCATTAGCCTGTGACTGCAGATATGGAGTGCCTCCACTTGGAGAGTCCTGTAAACCAATCTCAAGTAAGTCCAAAAACGTGTTGAAACAACCATTTTTAAAATGGAGTCAAATGGAGTCCATCCATACATTTTCTAAAGATCCTTCTGGTCAGGGTTAGGTTAGGTTTAGGTTTCGGAACCTCCAGTCCAAAACGGGACACTTCCCCATCTCAGACCACGTCCGCTGAGGTGTTTGTAGGCCAGCTGTGAGACCTAGTCCCTCCAGCAGCATAATCTAGGAATCATAGGCTCTGCGACTTCTGTGAAGACAATGGAAAATACTACGTAGTATATGGATGGATACAATTTGACAAGGACAATCTTTTGCCCCTATCTGGAATCATATTTTTTTTCTCCCTGACTCCCTCCACAGGTATCGCCCCATGTCCACCACCCATAGAAGGTATTGTATAAGGCTGTGTAGGTCATAACTGTTGCAGGAACATGTACTAAAAAGTGTCGTCCTGTGATGCCCCTCTACTTTAGTGGACATTGTTCTTATTGTTGACACTCCAACCAACGCTGAGCCATCAGAGATCTGGAATCAACTGAGGGAGGCTCTAAAGAATACATCCTTCCCATTAGCGATAGCAGAAGAGTTAGCACTCCAAAGTTGGAATTTGACCACAGGTGAGGATGGATATGTTTCTGTTGATTGGTCGGTCTCCTGGACAAATGTTGCGAGCTGCTCAAATCATATGTTATTAAATGGGTAGGTAACTAAAGAATTCTTTGGCGCAATATCATTTTTAGCCTGCCCTCTAAACGCTACTGGAGGACCTGAGTGCCAGTGCGAAGAGTCCTTTGGTTGGTCGTGTGACATCTGTTTGACGGATGGTGGATGCAGCAATGCCAGTCCATTAGCCTGTGACTGCAGATATGGAGTGCCTCCACTTGGAGAGTCCTGTAAACCAATCTCAAGTAAGTCCAAAAACGTGTTGAAACAACCATTTTTAAAATGGAGTCAAATGGAGTCCATCCATCCATTTTCTAAAGATCCTTCTGGTCAGGGTTAGGTTAGGTTTAGGTTTCGGAACCTCCAGTCCAAAACGGGACACTTCCCCATCTCAGACCACGTCCGCTGAGGTGTTTGTAGGCCAGCTGTGAGACCTAGTCCCTCCAGCAGCATAATCTAGGAATCATAGGCTCTGCGACTTCTGTGAAGACAATGGAAAATACTACGTAGTATATGGATGGATACAATTTGACAAGGACAATCTTTTGCCCCTATCTGGAATCATATTTTTTTTCTCCCTGACTCCCTCCCTCCACAGGTATCGCCCCATGTCCACCATCCATAGAAGGTATTGTATAAGGCTGTGTAGGTCATAACTGTTGCAGGAACATGTACTAAAAAGTGTCGTCCTGTGATGCCCCTCTACTTTAGTGGACATTGTTCTTATTGTTGACACTCCAACCAACGCTGAGCCATCAGAGATCTGGAATCAACTGAGGGAGGCTCTAAAGAATACATCCTTCCCATTAGCGATAGCAGAAGAGTTAGCACTCCAAAGTTGGAATTTGACCACAGGTGAGGATGGATATGTTTCTGTTGATTGGTCGGTCTCCTGGACAAATGTTGCGAGCTGCTCAAATCATATGTTATTAAATGGGTAGGTAACTAAAGAATTCTTTGGCGCAATATCATTTTTAGCCTGCCCTCTAAACGCTACTGGAGGACCTGAGTGCCAGTGCGAAGAGTCCTTTGGTTGGTCGTGTGACATCTGTTTGACGGATGGTGGATGCAGCAATGCCAGTCCATTAGCCTGTGACTGCAGATATGGAGTGCCTCCACTTGGAGAGTCCTGTAAACCAATCTCAAGTAAGTCCAAAAACGTGTTGAAACAACCATTTTTAAAATGGAGTCAAATGGAGTCCATCCATACATTTTCTAAAGATCCTTCTGGTCAGGGTTCGGTTAGGTTTAGGTTTCGGAACCTCCAGTCCAAAACGGGACACTTCCCCATCTCAGACCACGTCCGCTGAGGTGTTTGTAGGCCAGCTGTGAGACCTAGTCCCTCCAGCAGCATAATCTAGGAATCATAGGCTCTGCGACTTCTGTGAAGACAATGGAAAATACTACGTAGTATATGGATGGATACAATTTGACAAGGACAATCTTTTGCCCCTATCTGGAATCATATTTTTTTTCTCCCTGACTCCCTCCCTCCCTCCACAGGTATCGCCCCATGTCCACCACCCATAGAAGGTATTGTATAAGGCTGTGTAGGTCATAACTGTTGCAGGAACATGTACTAAAAAGTGTCGTCCTGTGATGCCCCTCTACTTTAGTGGACATTGTTCTTATTGTTGACACTCCAACCAACGCTGAGCCATCAGAGATCTGGAATCAACTGAGGGAGGCTCTAAAGAATACATCCTTCCCATTAGCGATAGCAGAAGAGTTAGCACTCCAAAGTTGGAATTTGACCACAGGTGAGGATGGATATGTTTCTGTTGATTGGTCGGTCTCCTGGACAAATGTTGCGAGCTGCTCAAATCATATGTTATTAAATGGGTAGGTAACTAAAGAATTCTTTGGCGCAATATCATTTTTAGCCTGCCCTCTAAACGCTACTGGAGGACCTGAGTGCCAGTGCGAAGAGTCCTTTGGTTGGTCGTGTGACATCTGTTTGACGGATGGTGGATGCAGCAATGCCAGTCCATTAGCCTGTGACTGCAGATATGGAGTGCCTCCACTTGGAGAGTCCTGTAAACCAATCTCAAGTAAGTCCAAAAACGTGTTGAAACAACCATTTTTAAAATGGAGTCAAATGGAGTCCATCCATACATTTTCTAAAGATCCTTCTGGTCAGGGTTCGGTTAGGTTTAGGTTTCGGAACCTCCAGTCCAAAACGGGACACTTCCCCATCTCAGACCACGTCCGCTGAGGTGTTTGTAGGCCAGCTGTGAGACCTAGTCCCTCCAGCAGCATAATCTAGGAATCATAGGCTCTGCGACTTCTGTGAAGACAATGGAAAATACTACGTAGTATATGGATGGATACAATTTGACAAGGACAATCTTTTGCCCCTATCTGGAATCATATTTTTTTTCTCCCTGACTCCCTCCCTCCCTCCACAGGTATCGCCCCATGTCCACCACCCATAGAAGGTATTGTATAAGGCTGTGTAGGTCATAACTGTTGCAGGAACATGTACTAAAAAGTGTCGTCCTGTGATGCCCCTCTACTTTAGTGGACATTGTTCTTATTGTTGACACTCCAACCAACGCTGAGCCATCAGAGATCTGGAATCAACTGAGGGAGGCTCTAAAGAATACATCCTTCCCATTAGCGATAGCAGAAGAGTTAGCACTCCAAAGTTGGAATTTGACCACAGGTGAGGATGGATATGTTTCTGTTGATTGGTCGGTCTCCTGGACAAATGTTGCGAGCTGCTCAAATCATATGTTATTAAATGGGTAGGTAACTAAAGAATTCTTTGGCGCAATATCATTTTTAGCCTGCCCTCTAAACGCTACTGGAGGACCTGAGTGCCAGTGCGAAGAGTCCTTTGGTTGGTCGTGTGACATCTGTTTGACGGATGGTGGATGCAGCAATGCCAGTCCATTAGCCTGTGACTGCAGATATGGAGTGCCTCCACTTGGAGAGTCCTGTAAACCAATCTCAAGTAAGTCCAAAAACGTGTTGAAACAACCATTTTTAAAATGGAGTCAAATGGAGTCCATCCATACATTTTCTAAAGATCCTTCTGGTCAGGGTTAGGTTAGGTTTAGGTTTCGGAACCTCCAGTCCAAAACGGGACACTTCCCCATCTCAGACCACGTCCGCTGAGGTGTTTGTAGGCCAGCTGTGAGACCTAGTCCCTCCAGCAGCATAATCTAGGAATCATAGGCTCTGCGACTTCTGTGAAGACAATGGAAAATACTACGTAGTATATGGATGGATACAATTTGACAAGGACAATCTTTTGCCCCTATCTGGAATCATATTTTTTTTCTCCCTGACTCCCTCCACAGGTATCGCCCCATGTCCACCACCCATAGAAGGTATTGTATAAGGCTGTGTAGGTCATAACTGTTGCAGGAACATGTACTAAAAAGTGTCGTCCTGTGATGCCCCTCTACTTTAGTGGACATTGTTCTTATTGTTGACACTCCAACCAACGCTGAGCCATCAGAGATCTGGAATCAACTGAGGGAGGCTCTAAAGAATACATCCTTCCCATTAGCGATAGCAGAAGAGTTAGCACTCCAAAGTTGGAATTTGACCACAGGTGAGGATGGATATGTTTCTGTTGATTGGTCGGTCTCCTGGACAAATGTTGCGAGCTGCTCAAATCATATGTTATTAAATGGGTAGGTAACTAAAGAATTCTTTGGCGCAATATCATTTTTAGCCTGCCCTCTAAACGCTACTGGAGGACCTGAGTGCCAGTGCGAAGAGTCCTTTGGTTGGTCGTGTGACATCTGTTTGACGGATGGTGGATGCAGCAATGCCAGTCCATTAGCCTGTGACTGCAGATATGGAGTGCCTCCACTTGGAGAGTCCTGTAAACCAATCTCAAGTAAGTCCAAAAACGTGTTGAAACAACCATTTTTAAAATGGAGTCAAATGGAGTCCATCCATACATTTTCTAAAGATCCTTCTGGTCAGGGTTAGGTTAGGTTTAGGTTTCGGAACCTCCAGTCCAAAACGGGACACTTCCCCATCTCAGACCACGTCCGCTGAGGTGTTTGTAGGCCAGCTGTGAGACCTAGTCCCTCCAGCAGCATAATCTAGGAATCATAGGCTCTGCGACTTCTGTGAAGACAATGGAAAATACTACGTAGTATATGGATGGATACAATTTGACAAGGACAATCTTTTGCCCCTATCTGGAATCATATTTTTTTTCTCCCTGACTCCCTCCCTCCCTCCACAGGTATCGCCCCATGTCCACCACCCATAGAAGGTATTGTATAAGGCTGTGTAGGTCATAACTGTTGCAGGAACATGTACTAAAAAGTGTCGTCCTGTGATGCCCCTCTACTTTAGTGGACATTGTTCTTATTGTTGACACTCCAACCAACGCTGAGCCATCAGAGATCTGGAATCAACTGAGGGAGGCTCTAAAGAATACATCCTTCCCATTAGCGATAGCAGAAGAGTTAGCACTCCAAAGTTGGAATTTGACCACAGGTGAGGATGGATATGTTTCTGTTGATTGGTCGGTCTCCTGGACAAATGTTGCGAGCTGCTCAAATCATATGTTATTAAATGGGTAGGTAACTAAAGAATTCTTTGGCGCAATATCATTTTTAGCCTGCCCTCTAAACGCTACTGGAGGACCTGAGTGCCAGTGCGAAGAGTCCTTTGGTTGGTCGTGTGACATCTGTTTGACGGATGGTGGATGCAGCAATGCCAGTCCATTAGCCTGTGACTGCAGATATGGAGTGCCTCCACTTGGAGAGTCCTGTAAACCAATCTCAAGTAAGTCCAAAAACGTGTTGAAACAACCATTTTTAAAATGGAGTCAAATGGAGTCCATCCATACATTTTCTAAAGATCCTTCTGGTCAGGGTTAGGTTAGGTTTAGGTTTCGGAACCTCCAGTCCAAAACGGGACACTTCCCCATCTCAGACCACGTCCGCTGAGGTGTTTGTAGGCCAGCTGTGAGACCTAGTCCCTCCAGCAGCATAATCTAGGAATCATAGGCTCTGCGACTTCTGTGAAGACAATGGAAAATACTACGTAGTATATGGATGGATACAATTTGACAAGGACAATCTTTTGCCCCTATCTGGAATCATATTTTTTTTCTCCCTGACTCCCTCCCTCCCTCCACAGGTATCGCCCCATGTCCACCACCCATAGAAGGTATTGTATAAGGCTGTGTAGGTCATAACTGTTGCAGGAACATGTACTAAAAAGTGTCGTCCTGTGATGCCCCTCTACTTTAGTGGACATTGTTCTTATTGTTGACACTCCAACCAACGCTGAGCCATCAGAGATCTGGAATCAACTGAGGGAGGCTCTAAAGAATACATCCTTCCCATTAGCGATAGCAGAAGAGTTAGCACTCCAAAGTTGGAATTTGACCACAGGTGAGGATGGATATGTTTCTGTTGATTGGTCGGTCTCCTGGACAAATGTTGCGAGCTGCTCAAATCATATGTTATTAAATGGGTAGGTAACTAAAGAATTCTTTGGCGCAATATCATTTTTAGCCTGCCCTCTAAACGCTACTGGAGGACCTGAGTGCCAGTGCGAAGAGTCCTTTGGTTGGTCGTGTGACATCTGTTTGACGGATGGTGGATGCAGCAATGCCAGTCCATTAGCCTGTGACTGCAGATATGGAGTGCCTCCACTTGGAGAGTCCTGTAAACCAATCTCAAGTAAGTCCAAAAACGTGTTGAAACAACCATTTTTAAAATGGAGTCAAATGGAGTCCATCCATACATTTTCTAAAGATCCTTCTGGTCAGGGTTAGGTTAGGTTTAGGTTTCGGAACCTCCAGTCCAAAACGGGACACTTCCCCATCTCAGACCACGTCCGCTGAGGTGTTTGTAGGCCAGCTGTGAGACCTAGTCCCTCCAGCAGCATAATCTAGGAATCATAGGCTCTGCGACTTCTGTGAAGACAATGGAAAATACTACGTAGTATATGGATGGATACAATTTGACAAGGACAATCTTTTGCCCCTATCTGGAATCATATTTTTTTTCTCCCTGACTCCCTCCACAGGTATCGCCCCATGTCCACCACCCATAGAAGGTATTGTATAAGGCTGTGTAGGTCATAACTGTTGCAGGAACATGTACTAAAAAGTGTCGTCCTGTGATGCCCCTCTACTTTAGTGGACATTGTTCTTATTGTTGACACTCCAACCAACGCTGAGCCATCAGAGATCTGGAATCAACTGAGGGAGGCTCTAAAGAATACATCCTTCCCATTAGCGATAGCAGAAGAGTTAGCACTCCAAAGTTGGAATTTGACCACAGGTGAGGATGGATATGTTTCTGTTGATTGGTCGGTCTCCTGGACAAATGTTGCGAGCTGCTCAAATCATATGTTATTAAATGGGTAGGTAACTAAAGAATTCTTTGGCGCAATATCATTTTTAGCCTGCCCTCTAAACGCTACTGGAGGACCTGAGTGCCAGTGCGAAGAGTCCTTTGGTTGGTCGTGTGACATCTGTTTGACGGATGGTGGATGCAGCAATGCCAGTCCATTAGCCTGTGACTGCAGATATGGAGTGCCTCCACTTGGAGAGTCCTGTAAACCAATCTCAAGTAAGTCCAAAAACGTGTTGAAACAACCATTTTTAAAATGGAGTCAAATGGAGTCCATCCATACATTTTCTAAAGATCCTTCTGGTCAGGGTTAGGTTAGGTTTAGGTTTCGGAACCTCCAGTCCAAAACGGGACACTTCCCCATCTCAGACCACGTCCGCTGAGGTGTTTGTAGGCCAGCTGTGAGACCTAGTCCCTCCAGCAGCATAATCTAGGAATCATAGGCTCTGCGACTTCTGTGAAGACAATGGAAAATACTACGTAGTATATGGATGGATACAATTTGACAAGGACAATCTTTTGCCCCTATCTGGAATCATATTTTTTTTCTCCCTGACTCCCTCCCTCCCTCCACAGGTATCGCCCCATGTCCACCACCCATAGAAGGTATTGTATAAGGCTGTGTAGGTCATAACTGTTGCAGGAACATGTACTAAAAAGTGTCGTCCTGTGATGCCCCTCTACTTTAGTGGACATTGTTCTTATTGTTGACACTCCAACCAACGCTGAGCCATCAGAGATCTGGAATCAACTGAGGGAGGCTCTAAAGAATACATCCTTCCCATTAGCGATAGCAGAAGAGTTAGCACTCCAAAGTTGGAATTTGACCACAGGTGAGGATGGATATGTTTCTGTTGATTGGTCGGTCTCCTGGACAAATGTTGCGAGCTGCTCAAATCATATGTTATTAAATGGGTAGGTAACTAAAGAATTCTTTGGCGCAATATCATTTTTAGCCTGCCCTCTAAACGCTACTGGAGGACCTGAGTGCCAGTGCGAAGAGTCCTTTGGTTGGTCGTGTGACATCTGTTTGACGGATGGTGGATGCAGCAATGCCAGTCCATTAGCCTGTGACTGCAGATATGGAGTGCCTCCACTTGGAGAGTCCTGTAAACCAATCTCAAGTAAGTCCAAAAACGTGTTGAAACAACCATTTTTAAAATGGAGTCAAATGGAGTCCATCCATACATTTTCTAAAGATCCTTCTGGTCAGGGTTAGGTTAGGTTTAGGTTTCGGAACCTCCAGTCCAAAACGGGACACTTCCCCATCTCAGACCACGTCCGCTGAGGTGTTTGTAGGCCAGCTGTGAGACCTAGTCCCTCCAGCAGCATAATCTAGGAATCATAGGCTCTGCGACTTCTGTGAAGACAATGGAAAATACTACGTAGTATATGGATGGATACAATTTGACAAGGACAATCTTTTGCCCCTATCTGGAATCATATTTTTTTTCTCCCTGACTCCCTCCCTCCCTCCACAGGTATCGCCCCATGTCCACCACCCATAGAAGGTATTGTATAAGGCTGTGTAGGTCATAACTGTTGCAGGAACATGTACTAAAAAGTGTCGTCCTGTGATGCCCCTCTACTTTAGTGGACATTGTTCTTATTGTTGACACTCCAACCAACGCTGAGCCATCAGAGATCTGGAATCAACTGAGGGAGGCTCTAAAGAATACATCCTTCCCATTAGCGATAGCAGAAGAGTTAGCACTCCAAAGTTGGAATTTGACCACAGGTGAGGATGGATATGTTTCTGTTGATTGGTCGGTCTCCTGGACAAATGTTGCGAGCTGCTCAAATCATATGTTATTAAATGGGTAGGTAACTAAAGAATTCTTTGGCGCAATATCATTTTTAGCCTGCCCTCTAAACGCTACTGGAGGACCTGAGTGCCAGTGCGAAGAGTCCTTTGGTTGGTCGTGTGACATCTGTTTGACGGATGGTGGATGCAGCAATGCCAGTCCATTAGCCTGTGACTGCAGATATGGAGTGCCTCCACTTGGAGAGTCCTGTAAACCAATCTCAAGTAAGTCCAAAAACGTGTTGAAACAACCATTTTTAAAATGGAGTCAAATGGAGTCCATCCATACATTTTCTAAAGATCCTTCTGGTCAGGGTTAGGTTAGGTTTAGGTTTCGGAACCTCCAGTCCAAAACGGGACACTTCCCCATCTCAGACCACGTCCGCTGAGGTGTTTGTAGGCCAGCTGTGAGACCTAGTCCCTCCAGCAGCATAATCTAGGAATCATAGGCTCTGCGACTTCTGTGAAGACAATGGAAAATACTACGTAGTATATGGATGGATACAATTTGACAAGGACAATCTTTTGCCCCTATCTGGAATCATATTTTTTTTCTCCCTGACTCCCTCCACAGGTATCGCCCCATGTCCACCACCCATAGAAGGTATTGTATAAGGCTGTGTAGGTCATAACTGTTGCAGGAACATGTACTAAAAAGTGTCGTCCTGTGATGCCCCTCTACTTTAGTGGACATTGTTCTTATTGTTGACACTCCAACCAACGCTGAGCCATCAGAGATCTGGAATCAACTGAGGGAGGCTCTAAAGAATACATCCTTCCCATTAGCGATAGCAGAAGAGTTAGCACTCCAAAGTTGGAATTTGACCACAGGTGAGGATGGATATGTTTCTGTTGATTGGTCGGTCTCCTGGACAAATGTTGCGAGCTGCTCAAATCATATGTTATTAAATGGGTAGGTAACTAAAGAATTCTTTGGCGCAATATCATTTTTAGCCTGCCCTCTAAACGCTACTGGAGGACCTGAGTGCCAGTGCGAAGAGTCCTTTGGTTGGTCGTGTGACATCTGTTTGACGGATGGTGGATGCAGCAATGCCAGTCCATTAGCCTGTGACTGCAGATATGGAGTGCCTCCACTTGGAGAGTCCTGTAAACCAATCTCAAGTAAGTCCAAAAACGTGTTGAAACAACCATTTTTAAAATGGAGTCAAATGGAGTCCATCCATACATTTTCTAAAGATCCTTCTGGTCAGGGTTAGGTTAGGTTTAGGTTTCGGAACCTCCAGTCCAAAACGGGACACTTCCCCATCTCAGACCACGTCCGCTGAGGTGTTTGTAGGCCAGCTGTGAGACCTAGTCCCTCCAGCAGCATAATCTAGGAATCATAGGCTCTGCGACTTCTGTGAAGACAATGGAAAATACTACGTAGTATATGGATGGATACAATTTGACAAGGACAATCTTTTGCCCCTATCTGGAATCATATTTTTTTTCTCCCTGACTCCCTCCACAGGTATCGCCCCATGTCCACCACCCATAGAAGGTATTGTATAAGGCTGTGTAGGTCATAACTGTTGCAGGAACATGTACTAAAAAGTGTCGTCCTGTGATGCCCCTCTACTTTAGTGGACATTGTTCTTATTGTTGACACTCCAACCAACGCTGAGCCATCAGAGATCTGGAATCAACTGAGGGAGGCTCTAAAGAATACATCCTTCCCATTAGCGATAGCAGAAGAGTTAGCACTCCAAAGTTGGAATTTGACCACAGGTGAGGATGGATATGTTTCTGTTGATTGGTCGGTCTCCTGGACAAATGTTGCGAGCTGCTCAAATCATATGTTATTAAATGGGTAGGTAACTAAAGAATTCTTTGGCGCAATATCATTTTTAGCCTGCCCTCTAAACGCTACTGGAGGACCTGAGTGCCAGTGCGAAGAGTCCTTTGGTTGGTCGTGTGACATCTGTTTGACGGATGGTGGATGCAGCAATGCCAGTCCATTAGCCTGTGACTGCAGATATGGAGTGCCTCCACTTGGAGAGTCCTGTAAACCAATCTCAAGTAAGTCCAAAAACGTGTTGAAACAACCATTTTTAAAATGGAGTCAAATGGAGTCCATCCATACATTTTCTAAAGATCCTTCTGGTCAGGGTTAGGTTAGGTTTAGGTTTCGGAACCTCCAGTCCAAAACGGGACACTTCCCCATCTCAGACCACGTCCGCTGAGGTGTTTGTAGGCCAGCTGTGAGACCTAGTCCCTCCAGCAGCATAATCTAGGAATCATAGGCTCTGCGACTTCTGTGAAGACAATGGAAAATACTACGTAGTATATGGATGGATACAATTTGACAAGGACAATCTTTTGCCCCTATCTGGAATCATATTTTTTTTCTCCCTGACTCCCTCCACAGGTATCGCCCCATGTCCACCACCCATAGAAGGTATTGTATAAGGCTGTGTAGGTCATAACTGTTGCAGGAACATGTACTAAAAAGTGTCGTCCTGTGATGCCCCTCTACTTTAGTGGACATTGTTCTTATTGTTGACACTCCAACCAACGCTGAGCCATCAGAGATCTGGAATCAACTGAGGGAGGCTCTAAAGAATACATCCTTCCCATTAGCGATAGCAGAAGAGTTAGCACTCCAAAGTTGGAATTTGACCACAGGTGAGGATGGATATGTTTCTGTTGATTGGTCGGTCTCCTGGACAAATGTTGCGAGCTGCTCAAATCATATGTTATTAAATGGGTAGGTAACTAAAGAATTCTTTGGCGCAATATCATTTTTAGCCTGCCCTCTAAACGCTACTGGAGGACCTGAGTGCCAGTGCGAAGAGTCCTTTGGTTGGTCGTGTGACATCTGTTTGACGGATGGTGGATGCAGCAATGCCAGTCCATTAGCCTGTGACTGCAGATATGGAGTGCCTCCACTTGGAGAGTCCTGTAAACCAATCTCAAGTAAGTCCAAAAACGTGTTGAAACAACCATTTTTAAAATGGAGTCAAATGGAGTCCATCCATACATTTTCTAAAGATCCTTCTGGTCAGGGTTAGGTTAGGTTTAGGTTTCGGAACCTCCAGTCCAAAACGGGACACTTCCCCATCTCAGACCACGTCCGCTGAGGTGTTTGTAGGCCAGCTGTGAGACCTAGTCCCTCCAGCAGCATAATCTAGGAATCATAGGCTCTGCGACTTCTGTGAAGACAATGGAAAATACTACGTAGTATATGGATGGATACAATTTGACAAGGACAATCTTTTGCCCCTATCTGGAATCATATTTTTTTTCTCCCTGACTCCCTCCCTCCCTCCACAGGTATCGCCCCATGTCCACCACCCATAGAAGGTATCGTATAAGGCTGTGTAGGTCATAACTGTTGCAGGAACATGTACTAAAAAGTGTCGTCCTGTGATGCCCCTCTACTTTAGTGGACATTGTTCTTATTGTTGACACTCCAACCAACGCTGAGCCATCAGAGATCTGGAATCAACTGAGGGAGGCTCTAAAGAATACATCCTTCCCATTAGCGATAGCAGAAGAGTTAGCACTCCAAAGTTGGAATTTGACCACAGGTGAGGATGGATATGTTTCTGTTGATTGGTCGGTCTCCTGGACAAATGTTGCGAGCTGCTCAAATCATATGTTATTAAATGGGTAGGTAACTAAAGAATTCTTTGGCGCAATATCATTTTTAGCCTGCCCTCTAAACGCTACTGGAGGACCTGAGTGCCAGTGCGAAGAGTCCTTTGGTTGGTCGTGTGACATCTGTTTGACGGATGGTGGATGCAGCAATGCCAGTCCATTAGCCTGTGACTGCAGATATGGAGTGCCTCCACTTGGAGAGTCCTGTAAACCAATCTCAAGTAAGTCCAAAAACGTGTTGAAACAACCATTTTTAAAATGGAGTCAAATGGAGTCCATCCATACATTTTCTAAAGATCCTTCTGGTCAGGGTTAGGTTAGGTTTAGGTTTCGGAACCTCCAGTCCAAAACGGGACACTTCCCCATCTCAGACCACGTCCGCTGAGGTGTTTGTAGGCCAGCTGTGAGACCTAGTCCCTCCAGCAGCATAATCTAGGAATCATAGGCTCTGCGACTTCTGTGAAGACAATGGAAAATACTACGTAGTATATGGATGGATACAATTTGACAAGGACAATCTTTTGCCCCTATCTGGAATCATATTTTTTTTCTCCCTGACTCCCTCCACAGGTATCGCCCCATGTCCACCACCCATAGAAGGTATTGTATAAGGCTGTGTAGGTCATAACTGTTGCAGGAACATGTACTAAAAAGTGTCGTCCTGTGATGCCCCTCTACTTTAGTGGACATTGTTCTTATTGTTGACACTCCAACCAACGCTGAGCCATCAGAGATCTGGAATCAACTGAGGGAGGCTCTAAAGAATACATCCTTCCCATTAGCGATAGCAGAAGAGTTAGCACTCCAAAGTTGGAATTTGACCACAGGTGAGGATGGATATGTTTCTGTTGATTGGTCGGTCTCCTGGACAAATGTTGCGAGCTGCTCAAATCATATGTTATTAAATGGGTAGGTAACTAAAGAATTCTTTGGCGCAATATCATTTTTAGCCTGCCCTCTAAACGCTACTGGAGGACCTGAGTGCCAGTGCGAAGAGTCCTTTGGTTGGTCGTGTGACATCTGTTTGACGGATGGTGGATGCAGCAATGCCAGTCCATTAGCCTGTGACTGCAGATATGGAGTGCCTCCACTTGGAGAGTCCTGTAAACCAATCTCAAGTAAGTCCAAAAACGTGTTGAAACAACCATTTTTAAAATGGAGTCAAATGGAGTCCATCCATACATTTTCTAAAGATCCTTCTGGTCAGGGTTAGGTTAGGTTTAGGTTTCGGAACCTCCAGTCCAAAACGGGACACTTCCCCATCTCAGACCACGTCCGCTGAGGTGTTTGTAGGCCAGCTGTGAGACCTAGTCCCTCCAGCAGCATAATCTAGGAATCATAGGCTCTGCGACTTCTGTGAAGACAATGGAAAATACTACGTAGTATATGGATGGATACAATTTGACAAGGACAATCTTTTGCCCCTATCTGGAATCATATTTTTTTTCTCCCTGACTCCCTCCCTCCCTCCACAGGTATCGCCCCATGTCCACCACCCATAGAAGGTATTGTATAAGGCTGTGTAGGTCATAACTGTTGCAGGAACATGTACTAAAAAGTGTCGTCCTGTGATGCCCCTCTACTTTAGTGGACATTGTTCTTATTGTTGACACTCCAACCAACGCTGAGCCATCAGAGATCTGGAATCAACTGAGGGAGGCTCTAAAGAATACATCCTTCCCATTAGCGATAGCAGAAGAGTTAGCACTCCAAAGTTGGAATTTGACCACAGGTGAGGATGGATATGTTTCTGTTGATTGGTCGGTCTCCTGGACAAATGTTGCGAGCTGCTCAAATCATATGTTATTAAATGGGTAGGTAACTAAAGAATTCTTTGGCGCAATATCATTTTTAGCCTGCCCTCTAAACGCTACTGGAGGACCTGAGTGCCAGTGCGAAGAGTCCTTTGGTTGGTCGTGTGACATCTGTTTGACGGATGGTGGATGCAGCAATGCCAGTCCATTAGCCTGTGACTGCAGATATGGAGTGCCTCCACTTGGAGAGTCCTGTAAACCAATCTCAAGTAAGTCCAAAAACGTGTTGAAACAACCATTTTTAAAATGGAGTCAAATGGAGTCCATCCATACATTTTCTAAAGATCCTTCTGGTCAGGGTTAGGTTAGGT
This sequence comes from Syngnathus floridae, assembly GCF_059516105.1. NCBI lineage: Eukaryota > Metazoa > Chordata > Actinopteri > Syngnathiformes > Syngnathidae > Syngnathus > Syngnathus floridae. The sequence goes on from NC_142431.1 coordinate 4,730,589, forward strand.
TTAGGTTTCGGAACCTCCAGTCCAAAACGGGACACTTCCCCATCTCAGACCACGTCCGCTGAGGTGTTTGTAGGCCAGCTGTGAGACCTAGTCCCTCCAGCAGCATAATCTAGGAATCATAGGCTCTGCGACTTCTGTGAAGACAATGGAAAATACTACGTAGTATATGGATGGATACAATTTGACAAGGACAATCTTTTGCCCCTATCTGGAATCATATTTTTTTTCTCCCTGACTCCCTCCACAGGTATCGCCCCATGTCCACCACCCATAGAAGGTATTGTATAAGGCTGTGTAGGTCATAACTGTTGCAGGAACATGTACTAAAAAGTGTCGTCCTGTGATGCCCCTCTACTTTAGTGGACATTGTTCTTATTGTTGACACTCCAACCAACGCTGAGCCATCAGAGATCTGGAATCAACTGAGGGAGGCTCTAAAGAATACATCCTTCCCATTAGCGATAGCAGAAGAGTTAGCACTCCAAAGTTGGAATTTGACCACAGGTGAGGATGGATATGTTTCTGTTGATTGGTCGGTCTCCTGGACAAATGTTGCGAGCTGCTCAAATCATATGTTATTAAATGGGTAGGTAACTAAAGAATTCTTTGGCGCAATATCATTTTTAGCCTGCCCTCTAAACGCTACTGGAGGACCTGAGTGCCAGTGCGAAGAGTCCTTTGGTTGGTCGTGTGACATCTGTTTGACGGATGGTGGATGCAGCAATGCCAGTCCATTAGCCTGTGACTGCAGATATGGAGTGCCTCCACTTGGAGAGTCCTGTAAACCAATCTCAAGTAAGTCCAAAAACGTGTTGAAACAACCATTTTTAAAATGGAGTCAAATGGAGTCCATCCATACATTTTCTAAAGATCCTTCTGGTCAGGGTTAGGTTAGGTTTAGGTTTCGGAACCTCCAGTCCAAAACGGGACACTTCCCCATCTCAGACCACGTCCGCTGAGGTGTTTGTAGGCCAGCTGTGAGACCTAGTCCCTCCAGCAGCATAATCTAGGAATCATAGGCTCTGCGACTTCTGTGAAGACAATGGAAAATACTACGTAGTATATGGATGGATACAATTTGACAAGGACAATCTTTTGCCCCTATCTGGAATCATATTTTTTTTCTCCCTGACTCCCTCCACAGGTATCGCCCCATGTCCACCACCCATAGAAGGTATTGTATAAGGCTGTGTAGGTCATAACTGTTGCAGGAACATGTACTAAAAAGTGTCGTCCTGTGATGCCCCTCTACTTTAGTGGACATTGTTCTTATTGTTGACACTCCAACCAACGCTGAGCCATCAGAGATCTGGAATCAACTGAGGGAGGCTCTAAAGAATACATCCTTCCCATTAGCGATAGCAGAAGAGTTAGCACTCCAAAGTTGGAATTTGACCACAGGTGAGGATGGATATGTTTCTGTTGATTGGTCGGTCTCCTGGACAAATGTTGCGAGCTGCTCAAATCATATGTTATTAAATGGGTAGGTAACTAAAGAATTCTTTGGCGCAATATCATTTTTAGCCTGCCCTCTAAACGCTACTGGAGGACCTGAGTGCCAGTGCGAAGAGTCCTTTGGTTGGTCGTGTGACATCTGTTTGACGGATGGTGGATGCAGCAATGCCAGTCCATTAGCCTGTGACTGCAGATATGGAGTGCCTCCACTTGGAGAGTCCTGTAAACCAATCTCAAGTAAGTCCAAAAACGTGTTGAAACAACCATTTTTAAAATGGAGTCAAATGGAGTCCATCCATACATTTTCTAAAGATCCTTCTGGTCAGGGTTAGGTTAGGTTTAGGTTTCGGAACCTCCAGTCCAAAACGGGACACTTCCCCATCTCAGACCACGTCCGCTGAGGTGTTTGTAGGCCAGCTGTGAGACCTAGTCCCTCCAGCAGCATAATCTAGGAATCATAGGCTCTGCGACTTCTGTGAAGACAATGGAAAATACTACGTAGTATATGGATGGATACAATTTGACAAGGACAATCTTTTGCCCCTATCTGGAATCATATTTTTTTTCTCCCTGACTCCCTCCCTCCCTCCACAGGTATCGCCCCATGTCCACCACCCATAGAAGGTATTGTATAAGGCTGTGTAGGTCATAACTGTTGCAGGAACATGTACTAAAAAGTGTCGTCCTGTGATGCCCCTCTACTTTAGTGGACATTGTTCTTATTGTTGACACTCCAACCAACGCTGAGCCATCAGAGATCTGGAATCAACTGAGGGAGGCTCTAAAGAATACATCCTTCCCATTAGCGATAGCAGAAGAGTTAGCACTCCAAAGTTGGAATTTGACCACAGGTGAGGATGGATATGTTTCTGTTGATTGGTCGGTCTCCTGGACAAATGTTGCGAGCTGCTCAAATCATATGTTATTAAATGGGTAGGTAACTAAAGAATTCTTTGGCGCAATATCATTTTTAGCCTGCCCTCTAAACGCTACTGGAGGACCTGAGTGCCAGTGCGAAGAGTCCTTTGGTTGGTCGTGTGACATCTGTTTGACGGATGGTGGATGCAGCAATGCCAGTCCATTAGCCTGTGACTGCAGATATGGAGTGCCTCCACTTGGAGAGTCCTGTAAACCAATCTCAAGTAAGTCCAAAAACGTGTTGAAACAACCATTTTTAAAATGGAGTCAAATGGAGTCCATCCATACATTTTCTAAAGATCCTTCTGGTCAGGGTTAGGTTAGGTTTAGGTTTCGGAACCTCCAGTCCAAAACGGGACACTTCCCCATCTCAGACCACGTCCGCTGAGGTGTTTGTAGGCCAGCTGTGAGACCTAGTCCCTCCAGCAGCATAATCTAGGAATCATAGGCTCTGCGACTTCTGTGAAGACAATGGAAAATACTACGTAGTATATGGATGGATACAATTTGACAAGGACAATCTTTTGCCCCTATCTGGAATCATATTTTTTTTCTCCCTGACTCCCTCCCTCCCTCCACAGGTATCGCCCCATGTCCACCACCCATAGAAGGTATTGTATAAGGCTGTGTAGGTCATAACTGTTGCAGGAACATGTACTAAAAAGTGTCGTCCTGTGATGCCCCTCTACTTTAGTGGACATTGTTCTTATTGTTGACACTCCAACCAACGCTGAGCCATCAGAGATCTGGAATCAACTGAGGGAGGCTCTAAAGAATACATCCTTCCCATTAGCGATAGCAGAAGAGTTAGCACTCCAAAGTTGGAATTTGACCACAGGTGAGGATGGATATGTTTCTGTTGATTGGTCGGTCTCCTGGACAAATGTTGCGAGCTGCTCAAATCATATGTTATTAAATGGGTAGGTAACTAAAGAATTCTTTGGCGCAATATCATTTTTAGCCTGCCCTCTAAACGCTACTGGAGGACCTGAGTGCCAGTGCGAAGAGTCCTTTGGTTGGTCGTGTGACATCTGTTTGACGGATGGTGGATGCAGCAATGCCAGTCCATTAGCCTGTGACTGCAGATATGGAGTGCCTCCACTTGGAGAGTCCTGTAAACCAATCTCAAGTAAGTCCAAAAACGTGTTGAAACAACCATTTTTAAAATGGAGTCAAATGGAGTCCATCCATACATTTTCTAAAGATCCTTCTGGTCAGGGTTAGGTTAGGTTTAGGTTTCGGAACCTCCAGTCCAAAACGGGACACTTCCCCATCTCAGACCACGTCCGCTGAGGTGTTTGTAGGCCAGCTGTGAGACCTAGTCCCTCCAGCAGCATAATCTAGGAATCATAGGCTCTGCGACTTCTGTGAAGACAATGGAAAATACTACGTAGTATATGGATGGATACAATTTGACAAGGACAATCTTTTGCCCCTATCTGGAATCATATTTTTTTTCTCCCTGACTCCCTCCCTCCCTCCACAGGTATCGCCCCATGTCCACCACCCATAGAAGGTATTGTATAAGGCTGTGTAGGTCATAACTGTTGCAGGAACATGTACTAAAAAGTGTCGTCCTGTGATGCCCCTCTACTTTAGTGGACATTGTTCTTATTGTTGACACTCCAACCAACGCTGAGCCATCAGAGATCTGGAATCAACTGAGGGAGGCTCTAAAGAATACATCCTTCCCATTAGCGATAGCAGAAGAGTTAGCACTCCAAAGTTGGAATTTGACCACAGGTGAGGATGGATATGTTTCTGTTGATTGGTCGGTCTCCTGGACAAATGTTGCGAGCTGCTCAAATCATATGTTATTAAATGGGTAGGTAACTAAAGAATTCTTTGGCGCAATATCATTTTTAGCCTGCCCTCTAAACGCTACTGGAGGACCTGAGTGCCAGTGCGAAGAGTCCTTTGGTTGGTCGTGTGACATCTGTTTGACGGATGGTGGATGCAGCAATGCCAGTCCATTAGCCTGTGACTGCAGATATGGAGTGCCTCCACTTGGAGAGTCCTGTAAACCAATCTCAAGTAAGTCCAAAAACGTGTTGAAACAACCATTTTTAAAATGGAGTCAAATGGAGTCCATCCATACATTTTCTAAAGATCCTTCTGGTCAGGGTTAGGTTAGGTTTAGGTTTCGGAACCTCCAGTCCAAAACGGGACACTTCCCCATCTCAGACCACGTCCGCTGAGGTGTTTGTAGGCCAGCTGTGAGACCTAGTCCCTCCAGCAGCATAATCTAGGAATCATAGGCTCTGCGACTTCTGTGAAGACAATGGAAAATACTACGTAGTATATGGATGGATACAATTTGACAAGGACAATCTTTTGCCCCTATCTGGAATCATATTTTTTTTCTCCCTGACTCCCTCCCTCCCTCCACAGGTATCGCCCCATGTCCACCACCCATAGAAGGTATTGTATAAGGCTGTGTAGGTCATAACTGTTGCAGGAACATGTACTAAAAAGTGTCGTCCTGTGATGCCCCTCTACTTTAGTGGACATTGTTCTTATTGTTGACACTCCAACCAACGCTGAGCCATCAGAGATCTGGAATCAACTGAGGGAGGCTCTAAAGAATACATCCTTCCCATTAGCGATAGCAGAAGAGTTAGCACTCCAAAGTTGGAATTTGACCACAGGTGAGGATGGATATGTTTCTGTTGATTGGTCGGTCTCCTGGACAAATGTTGCGAGCTGCTCAAATCATATGTTATTAAATGGGTAGGTAACTAAAGAATTCTTTGGCGCAATATCATTTTTAGCCTGCCCTCTAAACGCTACTGGAGGACCTGAGTGCCAGTGCGAAGAGTCCTTTGGTTGGTCGTGTGACATCTGTTTGACGGATGGTGGATGCAGCAATGCCAGTCCATTAGCCTGTGACTGCAGATATGGAGTGCCTCCACTTGGAGAGTCCTGTAAACCAATCTCAAGTAAGTCCAAAAACGTGTTGAAACAACCATTTTTAAAATGGAGTCAAATGGAGTCCATCCATACATTTTCTAAAGATCCTTCTGGTCAGGGTTAGGTTAGGTTTAGGTTTCGGAACCTCCAGTCCAAAACGGGACACTTCCCCATCTCAGACCACGTCCGCTGAGGTGTTTGTAGGCCAGCTGTGAGACCTAGTCCCTCCAGCAGCATAATCTAGGAATCATAGGCTCTGCGACTTCTGTGAAGACAATGGAAAATACTACGTAGTATATGGATGGATACAATTTGACAAGGACAATCTTTTGCCCCTATCTGGAATCATATTTTTTTTCTCCCTGACTCCCTCCACAGGTATCGCCCCATGTCCACCACCCATAGAAGGTATTGTATAAGGCTGTGTAGGTCATAACTGTTGCAGGAACATGTACTAAAAAGTGTCGTCCTGTGATGCCCCTCTACTTTAGTGGACATTGTTCTTATTGTTGACACTCCAACCAACGCTGAGCCATCAGAGATCTGGAATCAACTGAGGGAGGCTCTAAAGAATACATCCTTCCCATTAGCGATAGCAGAAGAGTTAGCACTCCAAAGTTGGAATTTGACCACAGGTGAGGATGGATATGTTTCTGTTGATTGGTCGGTCTCCTGGACAAATGTTGCGAGCTGCTCAAATCATATGTTATTAAATGGGTAGGTAACTAAAGAATTCTTTGGCGCAATATCATTTTTAGCCTGCCCTCTAAACGCTACTGGAGGACCTGAGTGCCAGTGCGAAGAGTCCTTTGGTTGGTCGTGTGACATCTGTTTGACGGATGGTGGATGCAGCAATGCCAGTCCATTAGCCTGTGACTGCAGATATGGAGTGCCTCCACTTGGAGAGTCCTGTAAACCAATCTCAAGTAAGTCCAAAAACGTGTTGAAACAACCATTTTTAAAATGGAGTCAAATGGAGTCCATCCATACATTTTCTAAAGATCCTTCTGGTCAGGGTTAGGTTAGGTTTAGGTTTCGGAACCTCCAGTCCAAAACGGGACACTTCCCCATCTCAGACCACGTCCGCTGAGGTGTTTGTAGGCCAGCTGTGAGACCTAGTCCCTCCAGCAGCATAATCTAGGAATCATAGGCTCTGCGACTTCTGTGAAGACAATGGAAAATACTACGTAGTATATGGATGGATACAATTTGACAAGGACAATCTTTTGCCCCTATCTGGAATCATATTTTTTTTCTCCCTGACTCCCTCCACAGGTATCGCCCCATGTCCACCACCCATAGAAGGTATTGTATAAGGCTGTGTAGGTCATAACTGTTGCAGGAACATGTACTAAAAAGTGTCGTCCTGTGATGCCCCTCTACTTTAGTGGACATTGTTCTTATTGTTGACACTCCAACCAACGCTGAGCCATCAGAGATCTGGAATCAACTGAGGGAGGCTCTAAAGAATACATCCTTCCCATTAGCGATAGCAGAAGAGTTAGCACTCCAAAGTTGGAATTTGACCACAGGTGAGGATGGATATGTTTCTGTTGATTGGTCGGTCTCCTGGACAAATGTTGCGAGCTGCTCAAATCATATGTTATTAAATGGGTAGGTAACTAAAGAATTCTTTGGCGCAATATCATTTTTAGCCTGCCCTCTAAACGCTACTGGAGGACCTGAGTGCCAGTGCGAAGAGTCCTTTGGTTGGTCGTGTGACATCTGTTTGACGGATGGTGGATGCAGCAATGCCAGTCCATTAGCCTGTGACTGCAGATATGGAGTGCCTCCACTTGGAGAGTCCTGTAAACCAATCTCAAGTAAGTCCAAAAACGTGTTGAAACAACCATTTTTAAAATGGAGTCAAATGGAGTCCATCCATACATTTTCTAAAGATCCTTCTGGTCAGGGTTAGGTTAGGTTTAGGTTTCGGAACCTCCAGTCCAAAACGGGACACTTCCCCATCTCAGACCACGTCCGCTGAGGTGTTTGTAGGCCAGCTGTGAGACCTAGTCCCTCCAGCAGCATAATCTAGGAATCATAGGCTCTGCGACTTCTGTGAAGACAATGGAAAATACTACGTAGTATATGGATGGATACAATTTGACAAGGACAATCTTTTGCCCCTATCTGGAATCATATTTTTTTTCTCCCTGACTCCCTCCACAGGTATCGCCCCATGTCCACCACCCATAGAAGGTATTGTATAAGGCTGTGTAGGTCATAACTGTTGCAGGAACATGTACTAAAAAGTGTCGTCCTGTGATGCCCCTCTACTTTAGTGGACATTGTTCTTATTGTTGACACTCCAACCAACGCTGAGCCATCAGAGATCTGGAATCAACTGAGGGAGGCTCTAAAGAATACATCCTTCCCATTAGCGATAGCAGAAGAGTTAGCACTCCAAAGTTGGAATTTGACCACAGGTGAGGATGGATATGTTTCTGTTGATTGGTCGGTCTCCTGGACAAATGTTGCGAGCTGCTCAAATCATATGTTATTAAATGGGTAGGTAACTAAAGAATTCTTTGGCGCAATATCATTTTTAGCCTGCCCTCTAAACGCTACTGGAGGACCTGAGTGCCAGTGCGAAGAGTCCTTTGGTTGGTCGTGTGACATCTGTTTGACGGATGGTGGATGCAGCAATGCCAGTCCATTAGCCTGTGACTGCAGATATGGAGTGCCTCCACTTGGAGAGTCCTGTAAACCAATCTCAAGTAAGTCCAAAAACGTGTTGAAACAACCATTTTTAAAATGGAGTCAAATGGAGTCCATCCATACATTTTCTAAAGATCCTTCTGGTCAGGGTTAGGTTAGGTTTAGGTTTCGGAACCTCCAGTCCAAAACGGGACACTTCCCCATCTCAGACCACGTCCGCTGAGGTGTTTGTAGGCCAGCTGTGAGACCTAGTCCCTCCAGCAGCATAATCTAGGAATCATAGGCTCTGCGACTTCTGTGAAGACAATGGAAAATACTACGTAGTATATGGATGGATACAATTTGACAAGGACAATCTTTTGCCCCTATCTGGAATCATATTTTTTTTCTCCCTGACTCCCTCCACAGGTATCGCCCCATGTCCACCACCCATAGAAGGTATTGTATAAGGCTGTGTAGGTCATAACTGTTGCAGGAACATGTACTAAAAAGTGTCGTCCTGTGATGCCCCTCTACTTTAGTGGACATTGTTCTTATTGTTGACACTCCAACCAACGCTGAGCCATCAGAGATCTGGAATCAACTGAGGGAGGCTCTAAAGAATACATCCTTCCCATTAGCGATAGCAGAAGAGTTAGCACTCCAAAGTTGGAATTTGACCACAGGTGAGGATGGATATGTTTCTGTTGATTGGTCGGTCTCCTGGACAAATGTTGCGAGCTGCTCAAATCATATGTTATTAAATGGGTAGGTAACTAAAGAATTCTTTGGCGCAATATCATTTTTAGCCTGCCCTCTAAACGCTACTGGAGGACCTGAGTGCCAGTGCGAAGAGTCCTTTGGTTGGTCGTGTGACATCTGTTTGACGGATGGTGGATGCAGCAATGCCAGTCCATTAGCCTGTGACTGCAGATATGGAGTGCCTCCACTTGGAGAGTCCTGTAAACCAATCTCAAGTAAGTCCAAAAACGTGTTGAAACAACCATTTTTAAAATGGAGTCAAATGGAGTCCATCCATACATTTTCTAAAGATCCTTCTGGTCAGGGTTAGGTTAGGTTTAGGTTTCGGAACCTCCAGTCCAAAACGGGACACTTCCCCATCTCAGACCACGTCCGCTGAGGTGTTTGTAGGCCAGCTGTGAGACCTAGTCCCTCCAGCAGCATAATCTAGGAATCATAGGCTCTGCGACTTCTGTGAAGACAATGGAAAATACTACGTAGTATATGGATGGATACAATTTGACAAGGACAATCTTTTGCCCCTATCTGGAATCATATTTTTTTTCTCCCTGACTCCCTCCACAGGTATCGCCCCATGTCCACCACCCATAGAAGGTATTGTATAAGGCTGTGTAGGTCATAACTGTTGCAGGAACATGTACTAAAAAGTGTCGTCCTGTGATGCCCCTCTACTTTAGTGGACATTGTTCTTATTGTTGACACTCCAACCAACGCTGAGCCATCAGAGATCTGGAATCAACTGAGGGAGGCTCTAAAGAATACATCCTTCCCATTAGCGATAGCAGAAGAGTTAGCACTCCAAAGTTGGAATTTGACCACAGGTGAGGATGGATATGTTTCTGTTGATTGGTCGGTCTCCTGGACAAATGTTGCGAGCTGCTCAAATCATATGTTATTAAATGGGTAGGTAACTAAAGAATTCTTTGGCGCAATATCATTTTTAGCCTGCCCTCTAAACGCTACTGGAGGACCTGAGTGCCAGTGCGAAGAGTCCTTTGGTTGGTCGTGTGACATCTGTTTGACGGATGGTGGATGCAGCAATGCCAGTCCATTAGCCTGTGACTGCAGATATGGAGTGCCTCCACTTGGAGAGTCCTGTAAACCAATCTCAAGTAAGTCCAAAAACGTGTTGAAACAACCATTTTTAAAATGGAGTCAAATGGAGTCCATCCATACATTTTCTAAAGATCCTTCTGGTCAGGGTTAGGTTAGGTTTAGGTTTCGGAACCTCCAGTCCAAAACGGGACACTTCCCCATCTCAGACCACGTCCGCTGAGGTGTTTGTAGGCCAGCTGTGAGACCTAGTCCCTCCAGCAGCATAATCTAGGAATCATAGGCTCTGCGACTTCTGTGAAGACAATGGAAAATACTACGTAGTATATGGATGGATACAATTTGACAAGGACAATCTTTTGCCCCTATCTGGAATCATATTTTTTTTCTCCCTGACTCCCTCCCTCCCTCCACAGGTATCGCCCCATGTCCACCACCCATAGAAGGTATTGTATAAGGCTGTGTAGGTCATAACTGTTGCAGGAACATGTACTAAAAAGTGTCGTCCTGTGATGCCCCTCTACTTTAGTGGACATTGTTCTTATTGTTGACACTCCAACCAACGCTGAGCCATCAGAGATCTGGAATCAACTGAGGGAGGCTCTAAAGAATACATCCTTCCCATTAGCGATAGCAGAAGAGTTAGCACTCCAAAGTTGGAATTTGACCACAGGTGAGGATGGATATGTTTCTGTTGATTGGTCGGTCTCCTGGACAAATGTTGCGAGCTGCTCAAATCATATGTTATTAAATGGGTAGGTAACTAAAGAATTCTTTGGCGCAATATCATTTTTAGCCTGCCCTCTAAACGCTACTGGAGGACCTGAGTGCCAGTGCGAAGAGTCCTTTGGTTGGTCGTGTGACATCTGTTTGACGGATGGTGGATGCAGCAATGCCAGTCCATTAGCCTGTGACTGCAGATATGGAGTGCCTCCACTTGGAGAGTCCTGTAAACCAATCTCAAGTAAGTCCAAAAACGTGTTGAAACAACCATTTTTAAAATGGAGTCAAATGGAGTCCATCCATACATTTTCTAAAGATCCTTCTGGTCAGGGTTAGGTTAGGTTTAGGTTTCGGAACCTCCAGTCCAAAACGGGACACTTCCCCATCTCAGACCACGTCCGCTGAGGTGTTTGTAGGCCAGCTGTGAGACCTAGTCCCTCCAGCAGCATAATCTAGGAATCATAGGCTCTGCGACTTCTGTGAAGACAATGGAAAATACTACGTAGTATATGGATGGATACAATTTGACAAGGACAATCTTTTGCCCCTATCTGGAATCATATTTTTTTTCTCCCTGACTCCCTCCCTCCCTCCACAGGTATCGCCCCATGTCCACCACCCATAGAAGGTATTGTATAAGGCTGTGTAGGTCATAACTGTTGCAGGAACATGTACTAAAAAGTGTCGTCCTGTGATGCCCCTCTACTTTAGTGGACATTGTTCTTATTGTTGACACTCCAACCAACGCTGAGCCATCAGAGATCTGGAATCAACTGAGGGAGGCTCTAAAGAATACATCCTTCCCATTAGCGATAGCAGAAGAGTTAGCACTCCAAAGTTGGAATTTGACCACAGGTGAGGATGGATATGTTTCTGTTGATTGGTCGGTCTCCTGGACAAATGTTGCGAGCTGCTCAAATCATATGTTATTAAATGGGTAGGTAACTAAAGAATTCTTTGGCGCAATATCATTTTTAGCCTGCCCTCTAAACGCTACTGGAGGACCTGAGTGCCAGTGCGAAGAGTCCTTTGGTTGGTCGTGTGACATCTGTTTGACGGATGGTGGATGCAGCAATGCCAGTCCATTAGCCTGTGACTGCAGATATGGAGTGCCTCCACTTGGAGAGTCCTGTAAACCAATCTCAAGTAAGTCCAAAAACGTGTTGAAACAACCATTTTTAAAATGGAGTCAAATGGAGTCCATCCATACATTTTCTAAAGATCCTTCTGGTCAGGGTTAGGTTAGGTTTAGGTTTCGGAACCTCCAGTCCAAAACGGGACACTTCCCCATCTCAGACCACGTCCGCTGAGGTGTTTGTAGGCCAGCTGTGAGACCTAGTCCCTCCAGCAGCATAATCTAGGAATCATAGGCTCTGCGACTTCTGTGAAGACAATGGAAAATACTACGTAGTATATGGATGGATACAATTTGACAAGGACAATCTTTTGCCCCTATCTGGAATCATATTTTTTTTCTCCCTGACTCCCTCCCTCCCTCCACAGGTATCGCCCCATGTCCACCACCCATAGAAGGTATTGTATAAGGCTGTGTAGGTCATAACTGTTGCAGGAACATGTACTAAAAAGTGTCGTCCTGTGATGCCCCTCTACTTTAGTGGACATTGTTCTTATTGTTGACACTCCAACCAACGCTGAGCCATCAGAGATCTGGAATCAACTGAGGGAGGCTCTAAAGAATACATCCTTCCCATTAGCGATAGCAGAAGAGTTAGCACTCCAAAGTTGGAATTTGACCACAGGTGAGGATGGATATGTTTCTGTTGATTGGTCGGTCTCCTGGACAAATGTTGCGAGCTGCTCAAATCATATGTTATTAAATGGGTAGGTAACTAAAGAATTCTTTGGCGCAATATCATTTTTAGCCTGCCCTCTAAACGCTACTGGAGGACCTGAGTGCCAGTGCGAAGAGTCCTTTGGTTGGTCGTGTGACATCTGTTTGACGGATGGTGGATGCAGCAATGCCAGTCCATTAGCCTGTGACTGCAGATATGGAGTGCCTCCACTTGGAGAGTCCTGTAAACCAATCTCAAGTAAGTCCAAAAACGTGTTGAAACAACCATTTTTAAAATGGAGTCAAATGGAGTCCATCCATACATTTTCTAAAGATCCTTCTGGTCAGGGTTAGGTTAGGTTTAGGTTTCGGAACCTCCAGTCCAAAACGGGACACTTCCCCATCTCAGACCACGTCCGCTGAGGTGTTTGTAGGCCAGCTGTGAGACCTAGTCCCTCCAGCAGCATAATCTAGGAATCATAGGCTCTGCGACTTCTGTGAAGACAATGGAAAATACTACGTAGTATATGGATGGATACAATTTGACAAGGACAATCTTTTGCCCCTATCTGGAATCATATTTTTTTTCTCCCTGACTCCCTCCCTCCCTCCACAGGTATCGCCCCATGTCCACCACCCATAGAAGGTATTGTATAAGGCTGTGTAGGTCATAACTGTTGCAGGAACATGTACTAAAAAGTGTCGTCCTGTGATGCCCCTCTACTTTAGTGGACATTGTTCTTATTGTTGACACTCCAACCAACGCTGAGCCATCAGAGATCTGGAATCAACTGAGGGAGGCTCTAAAGAATACATCCTTCCCATTAGCGATAGCAGAAGAGTTAGCACTCCAAAGTTGGAATTTGACCACAGGTGAGGATGGATATGTTTCTGTTGATTGGTCGGTCTCCTGGACAAATGTTGCGAGCTGCTCAAATCATATGTTATTAAATGGGTAGGTAACTAAAGAATTCTTTGGCGCAATATCATTTTTAGCCTGCCCTCTAAACGCTACTGGAGGACCTGAGTGCCAGTGCGAAGAGTCCTTTGGTTGGTCGTGTGACATCTGTTTGACGGATGGTGGATGCAGCAATGCCAGTCCATTAGCCTGTGACTGCAGATATGGAGTGCCTCCACTTGGAGAGTCCTGTAAACCAATCTCAAGTAAGTCCAAAAACGTGTTGAAACAACCATTTTTAAAATGGAGTCAAATGGAGTCCATCCATACATTTTCTAAAGATCCTTCTGGTCAGGGTTAGGTTAGGTTTAGGTTTCGGAACCTCCAGTCCAAAACGGGACACTTCCCCATCTCAGACCACGTCCGCTGAGGTGTTTGTAGGCCAGCTGTGAGACCTAGTCCCTCCAGCAGCATAATCTAGGAATCATAGGCTCTGCGACTTCTGTGAAGACAATGGAAAATACTACGTAGTATATGGATGGATACAATTTGACAAGGACAATCTTTTGCCCCTATCTGGAATCATATTTTTTTTCTCCCTGACTCCCTCCACAGGTATCGCCCCATGTCCACCACCCATAGAAGGTATTGTATAAGGCTGTGTAGGTCATAACTGTTGCAGGAACATGTACTAAAAAGTGTCGTCCTGTGATGCCCCTCTACTTTAGTGGACATTGTTCTTATTGTTGACACTCCAACCAACGCTGAGCCATCAGAGATCTGGAATCAACTGAGGGAGGCTCTAAAGAATACATCCTTCCCATTAGCGATAGCAGAAGAGTTAGCACTCCAAAGTTGGAATTTGACCACAGGTGAGGATGGATATGTTTCTGTTGATTGGTCGGTCTCCTGGACAAATGTTGCGAGCTGCTCAAATCATATGTTATTAAATGGGTAGGTAACTAAAGAATTCTTTGGCGCAATATCATTTTTAGCCTGCCCTCTAAACGCTACTGGAGGACCTGAGTGCCAGTGCGAAGAGTCCTTTGGTTGGTCGTGTGACATCTGTTTGACGGATGGTGGATGCAGCAATGCCAGTCCATTAGCCTGTGACTGCAGATATGGAGTGCCTCCACTTGGAGAGTCCTGTAAACCAATCTCAAGTAAGTCCAAAAACGTGTTGAAACAACCATTTTTAAAATGGAGTCAAATGGAGTCCATCCATACATTTTCTAAAGATCCTTCTGGTCAGGGTTAGGTTAGGTTTAGGTTTCGGAACCTCCAGTCCAAAACGGGACACTTCCCCATCTCAGACCACGTCCGCTGAGGTGTTTGTAGGCCAGCTGTGAGACCTAGTCCCTCCAGCAGCATAATCTAGGAATCATAGGCTCTGCGACTTCTGTGAAGACAATGGAAAATACTACGTAGTATATGGATGGATACAATTTGACAAGGACAATCTTTTGCCCCTATCTGGAATCATATTTTTTTTCTCCCTGACTCCCTCCACAGGTATCGCCCCATGTCCACCACCCATAGAAGGTATTGTATAAGGCTGTGTAGGTCATAACTGTTGCAGGAACATGTACTAAAAAGTGTCGTCCTGTGATGCCCCTCTACTTTAGTGGACATTGTTCTTATTGTTGACACTCCAACCAACGCTGAGCCATCAGAGATCTGGAATCAACTGAGGGAGGCTCTAAAGAATACATCCTTCCCATTAGCGATAGCAGAAGAGTTAGCACTCCAAAGTTGGAATTTGACCACAGGTGAGGATGGATATGTTTCTGTTGATTGGTCGGTCTCCTGGACAAATGTTGCGAGCTGCTCAAATCATATGTTATTAAATGGGTAGGTAACTAAAGAATTCTTTGGCGCAATATCATTTTTAGCCTGCCCTCTAAACGCTACTGGAGGACCTGAGTGCCAGTGCGAAGAGTCCTTTGGTTGGTCGTGTGACATCTGTTTGACGGATGGTGGATGCAGCAATGCCAGTCCATTAGCCTGTGACTGCAGATATGGAGTGCCTCCACTTGGAGAGTCCTGTAAACCAATCTCAAGTAAGTCCAAAAACGTGTTGAAACAACCATTTTTAAAATGGAGTCAAATGGAGTCCATCCATACATTTTCTAAAGATCCTTCTGGTCAGGGTTAGGTTAGGTTTAGGTTTCGGAACCTCCAGTCCAAAACGGGACACTTCCCCATCTCAGACCACGTCCGCTGAGGTGTTTGTAGGCCAGCTGTGAGACCTAGTCCCTCCAGCAGCATAATCTAGGAATCATAGGCTCTGCGACTTCTGTGAAGACAATGGAAAATACTACGTAGTATATGGATGGATACAATTTGACAAGGACAATCTTTTGCCCCTATCTGGAATCATATTTTTTTTCTCCCTGACTCCCTCCACAGGTATCGCCCCATGTCCACCACCCATAGAAGGTATTGTATAAGGCTGTGTAGGTCATAACTGTTGCAGGAACATGTACTAAAAAGTGTCGTCCTGTGATGCCCCTCTACTTTAGTGGACATTGTTCTTATTGTTGACACTCCAACCAACGCTGAGCCATCAGAGATCTGGAATCAACTGAGGGAGGCTCTAAAGAATACATCCTTCCCATTAGCGATAGCAGAAGAGTTAGCACTCCAAAGTTGGAATTTGACCACAGGTGAGGATGGATATGTTTCTGTTGATTGGTCGGTCTCCTGGACAAATGTTGCGAGCTGCTCAAATCATATGTTATTAAATGGGTAGGTAACTAAAGAATTCTTTGGCGCAATATCATTTTTAGCCTGCCCTCTAAACGCTACTGGAGGACCTGAGTGCCAGTGCGAAGAGTCCTTTGGTTGGTCGTGTGACATCTGTTTGACGGATGGTGGATGCAGCAATGCCAGTCCATTAGCCTGTGACTGCAGATATGGAGTGCCTCCACTTGGAGAGTCCTGTAAACCAATCTCAAGTAAGTCCAAAAACGTGTTGAAACAACCATTTTTAAAATGGAGTCAAATGGAGTCCATCCATACATTTTCTAAAGATCCTTCTGGTCAGGGTTAGGTTAGGTTTAGGTTTCGGAACCTCCAGTCCAAAACGGGACACTTCCCCATCTCAGACCACGTCCGCTGAGGTGTTTGTAGGCCAGCTGTGAGACCTAGTCCCTCCAGCAGCATAATCTAGGAATCATAGGCTCTGCGACTTCTGTGAAGACAATGGAAAATACTACGTAGTATATGGATGGATACAATTTGACAAGGACAATCTTTTGCCCCTATCTGGAATCATATTTTTTTTCTCCCTGACTCCCTCCACAGGTATCGCCCCATGTCCACCACCCATAGAAGGTATTGTATAAGGCTGTGTAGGTCATAACTGTTGCAGGAACATGTACTAAAAAGTGTCGTCCTGTGATGCCCTTCTACTTTAGTGGACATTGTTCTTATTGTTGACACTCCAACCAACACTGAGCCATCAGAGATCTTGAATCAACTGAGGATTGCTCTCGATATTGTATCCTTCCCATTAGCGATAGCAGAAGAGTTAGCACTCCAAAGTTGGAATTTGACAACAGGTGAGAGTTTTTTGCATGTTAGGGTATCAGTTATCTGTACAAACAGACAAACAAGCACAAATGAACAAAACAAAATTCTAGTCTTTGTGTTTCTCATTTTTTAATTTTTCACTCTTGTGTCTTTTGTAAAATTTCCCAGCCTGCTACACTGACTTGAATCAACAACAGCAGTGTCAGTGTGAAAATGATTATCGGTGGTCTTGTGAGATCTGCGAAGAATTTGGTGCCTGTAGCAATGACAGCATGCAAAATTGTGACTGCATCAATAAAATTCCTTCAGATGGACAGTATTGTGAACTAAGTAAGTGATTTTTGCAGTCATGCTTTAGAATAGAACAACAATTAGACTTTTAACATTTGCTCGTAATGGTTATGTATTAACGGTGAATAACAAATATTTTCAATTGTACTCCACAGATGTCATCACCACGTGTTCAACAACAACACCACCATCAACAACAAACATTACATCAGCAATATCACCAACATCAGCAACAACAGCAACAACAGCAACAACACAAAGTAAAGTATCTGAGACAAACGCTTACATTCTTTACCTAAGATCATAACTCTAAGTACATTTACAACAGTTTAAGATGGCACGAGTTTCACAATCTTTATATATGTAAGCCAATATCTCAGAACTCAATATTGTTTAACATTGCTCTACAAATAAGTCCTTCAGCAACCATCGCATTATTTACCTCAGATTTTGCTATAGTATTACATTTTAACATTTCAATTGGCTCAAAATTTTGGCAACAAAGACTACAGTCAAATTGATTTAGATTGTCGAAAGAAATATTTCAATGTCTTCTAACTCACTAAATTTACACTTCTGGTTCGACTACAGCGACCCCCCCAACGAACATTAAATAATTCACGCATAATGTTGTTTTGAAAGTAAATAGTCTCCTAATTTGTTCTGACAAGCTATTTTTGTATTTTAGACAGGTCATTATCATTCATTATGGAACTTGTCTTTGAAAACTCATTCAACGACGAAAGTAACTCTGTTAACCAAAGGTGGTTACAGTCTGTAAGTTACAATTTTTTTTATGTCTAATCATTTCAAACAATGTTTGCAATTGTGTTTTTTTGTGTAATCGCTGAACCTGTATATGCTGACTATTTCTAACAGATTGAAACACAATCTGTGATCCATATTCCAGGGCTAATATCAGTGGGAGATTTGGTCTTCAGGTAGATTTAATTCTTTAACTTGAAAATGTTTAAGTTTTCTACAATGATTTACCAACCGTACTCTCACAACACAAAAACCTCGGATGTACCCCATTTTACACACACGCACGCACACACACACACACACACACACACACACACACACACACACACACACACACACACTCACATAATATCTGTAATTATATATATATATATATATATATATATATATATATATTTCCTATATTTAACTTTCCTTAGGCATAAAAGAAATACAATTAAATAAATCATGTAAATAAATATGATGCTTTTCAGACAAATATTGACATGATAAAATCAAGAGGGAAATTATTCAATACTGAAATAAAAATAACATTGAAATGACTATTAGATCATTTTAGACCTATTATTAAGTTTGCAACTGTTTCATTTCTTTTTTTTATGTTTTTAAGTCCTGGTAGCACCATTGCTGACTTTGAAATTCAAGCAAGTATGACAATTCAAGATCCAGATGTTGAGGCACTTCTCATAGCAATATTCAATGATCTGAAGAATACTTTTCCTTTGAGGTTTGAGAGTAAGTAGCTTTGATAATGTTCTCTCTAGGAACATCCTCAGATGCATTTTAATGTCATTGCACCATTAGGCCATTATTTGTCTGAAAAATCATCTGCAGATTAATATTTTTCACCCTTTTGTATTGTTTTCCATCAAAGGCAGAAGAAATTTGAAATTTCAACCAATTATTGTATTCGACGACGACGAATTGAATATAACATGTGGCCCACCACCAAACGAACTCCAGTTTCGTATCACCTCAACCAAATGGTCACTTGATGGCGTTTCAATAATTGAAGACACTCGACACAGATTTTCACCAGCTAATGGAGCAGAAACGCTTACGATCACAAATATCACTTTTACTGACAATGGTAAGGAAATCTTGAAGCACTCTCACTACATATTGCTCTATCAAAATAAACACAAAATCAAGGTTTCTGTACACTTGTACTGTTTTGATAGAGAAATTGAGGAAAACCATTTTGCCTTTACGCTAGTTGAAATTTGTTTCCCTTTATTGTCATCCAACCACTTGTTGAAATACTTGGTGGTTGGCAGTGAAGTATTATTTTAACTTGCATAATTTTATTTCAGGGCAGTATGAATGTCAACTGTTTGATGGGAATTCAAGTTACTGGCAGGTCTCTAATGAAACACTCAGTGTTTTGGAAAAACCCATAATCCAGATTATTCCCCCCCAAAACACGACATTGTGTGTGAGTGGGCAGCAAGTGTCAGTGCAATGCTCTGTCCAGGACCCCTACCAGGTGATGTTTCTAGACCTCCAAAATTCAGGTGAATCAAAAGGATATTTTGCATTTCTTCTCAGGTTGTACAAATATTGTCGCCCAGAATGAATGTAGCTGTTAATTATTGATAGGATCTTTTAGAAGAAAACACCAAAAAAATGAAAAAGGATATAATAAATCACACAACAATTCTCTGTGGAGTTTCCAAATTATTTTGTGGGTCTCTCTAAATTTCCCCCCCAAAAATACAAAGCAAAATTCTGTTTTCAAATAGTTTTTTGACTTAATAATATTTTAATAATTATATCACTTTCACAGTGTTGGGTTTTGTGTGTGCATGTTTAGCTACAGGCCCTATAATCCAGGAGCAGATCATGATCACACAGGAAAACTGTGATAACCAAGAATTAGTCATCACTTGTCAAGTGACTGCATTTCCTCGATTCACACGGAGTATAAGATTGGTGTTTGATCCAGAAGGTAACTATTGAAGCGGCTATGACCAAGCATTTTCTTATACTTCGGTAAAAGCATGATTTAATAGTTAGGTAAACATAAATCGTCTTTCCAGATCGATTCACATGTGTTGGCGATCCAGAATTTGGAAATGGATTCTTAAACGAAACGAGAACAGCTTCTTGTGAAGTAGGCGAAGTGGGAGTGAAGACTGCTGTTTGCAGGGAAAGTGGAGAATGGGAAGATCGAGAAGACAACTGCACTTCACCGAGTCTTGCAGATCTCCTCGCTCAGTCTGAGGTAAGATAGTAGACTTTTTTTTTGGCACACAATTAAAATTAAAAGCATGATCAGTATCTGTGGAGAACTGATGGGAGCTACGTATTTTCCTAATATGATTTGTCTGGTCTTCCATGTAGTCGGTCAAATCAAAACTGATTAACACTTGAGAGATTTTAACACTGTTTTTCCCCTCTGAAAATTCAGTCTTTGGACAATCGGACTTTGCCAGAGTACTTGGAGGCATTACGCATCACTATTCTTGAACAAAGTGACCAAGTGGAAGGATCTGTTGAAAACATTAGCGCCATTGTTACAATTCTCAGCAATGTTGCCACCTTGGTAACAACAGCTGATATCCCGATAAGTCGGGAATCTATGAAGGTATGTTTGTTACTTCAGTACAGTTGATGTTAAGAAAAGGACTAATTGTAGTTCTTTTTTCCATTTTACTTTAGAATGTCCTTCTCGTTACTGATGTCCTCATTAGAGATCAGGCAAGAGAATCATGGGACATACTTAACTTTGAAGCAGTCCAAGAGAGTGAAGAAACAAGAATCATCACTCCCAGAAATGAAAGCGTCAGCTCACTATTTTTGTTTTCAGTGGAGGGTATAACAAGTAGACTTATCAATGCCTCCCTTGTCATTGAAACACCTTTGATTCTCTTGAACAAAACTACATTCATCGACAGTTTCAACGGGGATTTTAATTCTACAGTGGAGATAGACATAGAAGGGACCAATGGAGCAACAAACCTTACCGTGGTAACCTTTGAATCCTTGGATAATGCTCTTCCTCCAAGAGATGAGAACAACGCTACGGGCAGGGTCATCAATGGGAGAGTTGTACTCGTTCAGTCTGACACCATCGTCGACAATATCACTTTCACCTATGACATTGTAGAGGATAATCTGGGAAACCCTCAGTGTGTGTTCTGGAACTTTTCCCTCTTTGACGGTCTTGGGGGATGGGACGGTGAAGGCTGCGAGCTCATTGAAAGAGAAGATGAAACTGTCACATGTCGGTGTGACCACCTGACCTCCTTTTCGATACTAATGTCTCCAGTTGATCTAAACAGCCGTGTGTTGGATTTCATAACCTACATTGGCGTCGGGATTTCGATGGCATCCTTAGTTATATGCCTCTTTATTGAGGCGTTTATATGGAAAAAAGTTCGAAAGAGCAGCACATCACACTTGCGCCATGTTTCCATTGTTAACATTGCATTGTCTCTCCTGATTGCAAACATTTGGTTCATTATTGGTGCAAGTATCTCTGAAGGAGATAAAAAGAATCCGGATGCATGCACTGCTGCTACTTTTTTCATCCATTTCTTTTACTTGGCCCTCTTTTTCTGGATGTTGGCATCTGCCCTGTTGCTACTGTACCGCTCAGTCAGAGTCTTGGGTGGAGGACTTTCTAAAAATACTATGTTGGCTATCGGATACTCTCTTGGTTATGGCGCCCCACTGATTATCACCGTCATTACTATCGCTGTAACCGCACCGAGCAATGCTTACATACGAGAAAATGTGATCTGCTGGCTCAATTGGCAAAGGTCAAGAGCGCTGCTGGCATTTGTGATCCCGGCGCTGATCATCGTGTTTATAAACATTTTAATCCTAATTGTAGTGATAGTCAAAATATTGCAGAGTCGAGGGATGTCAAGCACTCAACCAGAAGATGAGAAGTATGTCCTGGTGGTCATTATTCGGAGTTTAGCCGTCTTAACACCCTTTTTTGGATTAACTTGGAGTCTTGGAGTTGGAATCTTAATTGACCCAAGTAATCTCGGAATCCACATCGCCTTCGCCTTCTTCAATTCCCTGCAGGTGAGTCTCTGATATTGTTTTGTATGTATTTTTTATTTTTGTGCTTGTCTTTATATATATATATATATATATATATATTTATATTTATATTGACGAACAGCCATCCGCACTCGCATTCACACCTATGGGCAATTTGGAATGCTCAATCAGCCAAAACAATCCTAGAATAAAAAAGAAAAGACAACTCAAGAAAAGAAAATGAATAGCTGCGTATAGTCCCAATTCAGAGTTGTCATTTTATAAATTTGTGATGAGTCATAAGCACACGTGCGTCTGGTTCTATGTTTTATAGTACACTGCATTGTTCACCTAGAAGCGATGTTTTGTGTTGTCTAAATCTTCTCTTATCTTCACATAGGGTTTCTTCATATTGGTTTTTGGAACCCTCTTAGACAGAAAGGTATGTGCCAATAATGTTAAAAAAAAAAAAATGTTCTCATTTGTTATGCTAGTGAGTTAGCCAAACCAACCCATATTTGGCTTCTTAATTGACTGAGTCTGATGAGTTGTTAATACATCCTTAAAATGAGCATTGCAATTGTAATCACTGCGTCTGAGCAGTTCTATTGTGCTGTCCTTACCTTTGCTTAGACTTCCTTCATTGTGCATAAAAATCCATAGAAAATTGTGTAAAAATCACAAATATTTTCACAATTTCTGACAGCCTTTGAGTTTTACAGTCGAATGCTAATTTCTGTACGTTACATTTATTTCAGGTTCGGTCAGAAATTTCCACGTTTAGACTCTCCAAGTCCCAAAGTTCTGGCAGTGGGACAAGGGTAAAATTCAATTTATTGACATTTTGTTGGAAGATCACATATCCTTTCTCCAATAACGTACTAATGTATTGTGTTGTCAATCCTTTTAGACCACAAGTGCTTCATCAAGTGGATGGCAGATTTTTAGGAACATTGGAAGAAGAGGTATAGTGTCTTTTGAAAAGTGTGCAGTATACTGCTTGGAATCATTTTGCTGCTGCAAGCTATATTCTAGGCTTTGTGCACGCGTGGTGGATGTCATCATATTTCATTCATAAATACGACAATGGTATGCTTCAAACCTTCTGAGATAGTTGTGAACCATCCCAGAAAACACTGGAGGTACTGTCCCAGAGACAATTTAAGTTCAAGGCTTTCCCACCAAACCCATCTGAACAGATTAGGTCAAAATGGAATGGGAATGGATAACACAAGTCAGACAAAAAAACGACAGCAACCAAGATGTAGTATGAAAATCTATCCATTTGTGCATGTTTGGTTTTGAATGGAATCTGTTTTGTTTGTATTTTACAGGTGGTAACGGTTTATCTGAGTCTTCATCGTATTCGGCGATCAACACTTGATATCCGCTGCCAACATCTTTGCTCAGGCTGACCGAGCAACGAACTGTTCTCAAAAGCCTGTGAAGACTGAGCGATAAGCTATCAGATTATCGCTTAAGTACTTTAATATTACTTTCTTGTTGTTGACCTTACTAGAATTTATTCATTCCAAAATCTCTTCTTTATGAATTTCTGATATACACAAACATTTAGTATTGTAGTGAAAAAGTTAATTTTGCAAAGGGTTGTTTTTCTGTCTGGCTTGTCCAGGCAAATTTCTGATTTTCCTTCACTGGTCAGTGAATTTCGTTTTTTGTTGCAGGTGCATTGCAATGACAAATGGTTTGGAATTGTTAGTCAAAGTTATTTTTGGTATGCTAGTAGATATCGAGCATGCAGGAGATAGCAATACACGTTAGGACATCAGAGAAATTATTATAAAACATTGTTTTCATGTACAGTTATATCATTAAAACATGATAAACTTGCACTACACCATCACAAGACATTTGAAGCACTTTACAAATATATTTGTGTTAAATTAGTATAGTTCTTGCATAGTGTTTATGCTTTCTCCAATAATCAAATGTAGGAAAATAGCTACCTCTTTACGAGTCACATAGGCTCAGATTTACAGAAATTGGTCGTTTCATAGTTACCAGAGTATTGATACTAAAAGGTAGAACCAAGTATTTTACTCCTCACCGACTTTGATTTGTTTCAAAATTAAAATGTATGATGTTCTGTACAAAGCTGTACAGTCATCCTCCCTGCTTTTCATGGGAATACAGACCAGACCTGCACACGGCTAGCGAAAAATTAATATTTAATGAATATTTTCCACAAAAATGGGAGGAAACGGGGGGCAAACCCTCTGATTATAGTTATTTTTTAATATTACATAAAATAAATGAATCTATAAGTGCCGAACCCCAAATATATGTGTCAACTGTACTGCATATAACTCACAAAAAGTTAGGAATTAAATTTTTTTTATGCTTTTGAAATTTCAGGATCAATCTAAAACACCTTTACAGGTCATTTTAATTTGATTTTCTCTACTCTTTGTAACTGCTGGACATTCAAAAGTTGAGAGGTCAGAATCAGTGTAATTTAGGTTCATCCTGAAATTTCATCCGACAACCGATTATTCTTTTATGTATTTATGAATTTAGATATTCTAATTGCACGAACTATATATTCTTACACTGTTTTAAAAGGGCATCACTTGCAACACACTTTTGCACATGTTTGAGTATTTTCCCTGTATCTTACTAGCTGTTGTGTGTTTTGAACATACTTACGTTAGAGAAACTATATTGCTATGCAGTGTGTTCCACGGCTAAATGTTTAAACTTGATTAATTTAAGACGTTGACATGATGGATAATGAAGTACGTTTTAGTGTGTGTATTAAATGTTAAACCTAATCATAAATCATGCTTGGAAATTGCCTTTGTCTTTGAGAGAATATCACTTTGCTTTGTTTGAGTGCTCTAAATGTGTAACATGCATTAGGCACATTTAGTATACTTACTTCCGTTAAATTAATTCAATAAATGTAGACGTTTGAAGATGACACCTTTGAGTTAAGAACCTAATTTTGCTAATTTTACCCTGTAATGTGTATTTTGATACATTTGTCATTTTTCACATTTATGTCATTTACAATTTAAATATTTTGTCATTTATTGTTATAATGACCTGCTGTTGTCTGTTTTCAGCATTTGCGGCTATGGGATTCATTGAAGAAGAATATTTGTGCTTGCTGGCATCCTCAACGCTTTTATTTAGGAGAACGTCAGCACGAGTGCCACTTAATGGCCTCAGGGCATTTTTTGCACCTAAAAGGGCTGCATTTTTTTGCAGTATCCCCAAATTGTTCAGCGGAAATATCGTTGCTGTTGGACTGTCTGCGTTAGTAAAGCTATATAACTCATGGAGTTAAGAAGCGTCTGTATTATATTATAGATATATTTTATTTGAACAGGAAATATGCATATTTTGCTATTTCAATGTTCAAACCATTTTATTGGGATGAAAAAAAATCATGGAAAGGTATAGCAATATTAATGGTCATAAATATCAATTTGTAATATATGTGTTAAAAAAATGAAGTGAAAATTAAAGTCAGTTAAGTGAACAGCTATCAATGAGCCAGTAAAACTAAAAATGACTGGCATGTTCCTTTTGTGACGCCTTCTACCTGCTGTCACAAGGGAGTAATAATGTGCGAGATTAATGACATCACCAGAGAGTTTCAGGAGGCATGTGTTTTAGGAAGGCAGCTTTATTTGTATAGCACCTTTCATACACAGAAGCAATTCCAGAAAACAAGTGAAAGGAAACAAATAGCATGTAAAAAAAGAATTGAAGTCAGAATAAAATACAAGATCAAACATCATTGATTAAAAGCAAAGCATCAACACCATCCATCTAGCGGGTGCACAATCGTTTTGCCATGTAATATAAATAACTACTTCCCAAGAGTTTCATGTTATACCATATGATAACTAGCCTGAATAAAAGACAAGTACAATTTTATAGCACCCGACTATTAGTAGTAGCTGCATCACAATTGAAGCAAAAACATTCTTTTCCACAGATCTACTTAGAACCACAGGACACAGACCAACGTTAAAATGACAGCTAGCACGTTAAAAAAACACCTAAAACAGCAATTACAAAAAAGGTGTGCAATTCGGAAGATTATTTCTATTTTCTCCATCTCTCTACATAAAGTTTGAAAGACTCTCACACACATGCAATTAGCAGAACAAAAACTTTTTTCCAAATGACACTGAGGAACACTCGATTCACAGACAATGAGTAGCCAGAACGTCAAGGAAGAAGGAACGTATTTCTTTCATTTGACATCATTACACCTAATGATTGTAATTGTTCGTTTGTGTGAAGCAACTGAACCTGTCGGACTGGTGCACAACACAGAGACATGCCCTTTAAAGCTGATGGATAGCAGCTGAAGCACACATTTCTTAAAGTATCCAATGAAATGGATGCTTTCATCAATAAGACCAAAGGTAAATGACAACTTTTCAACTCTTCTATGATATGCATTGTTTTACTTGAAATATGGAGGAGTTGGTTGGATGGATAATTTTCTATGGTACAAATGAGCATTTCAATGGATTATGAAATTGTCTTCCTTTCTATTTCTCTCTACAGCCAGGGTGACACTGCGGAAGGCACTTCGATTTGGCGTTCTGCTTCTTCTGGGTGCCTACATCTTTTGCTGGAATAAGGACTGCATAGAGTCACACCACTTGTTTTTTAAAGTAAGAATTTAAAGCCATTCAATGCCTTGCAAGAACAAAAAAATCTTATTAAATACCAATGTTTATTTTTCCACCACTGTATTATATTGGTATGGAATAATACTTTTTAGTTATGTGGCAAATATAAAAGCCATGCGGCCTGAAGTCCTTTTATTTTGTCATGTTTACTGTGGTATAGTTAATGTTAGTCAACTATTTTGGAAAAAATAGAGATGAAGATGATGGCAGACAGAACAAGCTAGACATACTGAAACATCGTTAACAAAACAAAATAAATTACCATCTGTTGAAGAAAACACAATCACTATTATTCTAAACTCGAATTTAGTATTTAAATAAACTTGACTTGATTTGGTATTTAATGTGACATATTTTCATTCTTTCCAGGAGGTAACTCATAGAAAACAAAGCAATAGTCATGGCAGAGAAAAAAGGAATGGTGAGTGGTTTATTGTACTTAACTAGGGTGCAGCATCCATCATTGAATGGGGTTATTAAAATGTGGCCCTAAACTGAAACTCTTTTTTTTTTTTTTTTTTAATTGTGACTTAAGTTATGATAAGTATAATATGTCTGTTTCAGCCACAGAAATCAGTTCTGCAGCCACAGAATCGGTGGACATATTCCTCTCAATTAACAATCCAAGGATTAGACAAATAGAGTCAGGTAATCAACTTTTTATCTGGCCCATGAATACAAATTGTGCATCCAATTTGTGTGTCATTACTAGAATTGCAAATTGTCTTCACTTTTAATAATATATTTTTTTATTTAAATATTTTACCAGTTTGTTTTGTAGCTTTGACTGTATTTAATATGAGGTGCTCATACATTTATTTGGGTTGACAGTCATAATGGCCCTCCGAAAGAAGCTATGACTACAATGTGGCCCTGCGAAAAAAATGAGTTTGACACCCCTGCAGTATAATGTACAGTGCAAAAATCATTGTATTATGAAAGTTGAGCTTTTAATTTCGATGCAGACGGTAAAAACGACCAAGAGCTGAAACTTGTGTCTTCAACGTGAAAATAAACAAGGCTCACTAAGTTTCATCTTAACATATAATATTGGATCTTGAAAAACCTGTCTTTTTGTTCACCCGTAACTCAAGACAGGAGGAAGTCTACAACATTTTTTTTTTTAAATATACAGCAGCAACAAACAAAGAAGAAGGAAGTAAATATTTATTTCTGTTGTTTTACTGTCCGCGTGCCAGTGCTGATTTTCACTCTAGAATTTTCCTTGAGCAGTGAAAGTCGCGTTTTTATGCAATCCTACAACTAGCAAAGTGAACTCCCAAAATAAAAGTGAAAGTTCAAAATTGCACTTGCAGCAGTGAAGTACGACTGAGCCAGTAACAAGCTGTTTATTTCCCAGGGTTGCTTGGCAGCCGCCTTGACGTCAGCCCCAGCTATTCAGCAGTGTAGAATCGAAAGCACCAAGTCTAGTTCTTCTCATAAACCTGTCTGTCTGTGATTTTACGAGTGCTAAAAACTAACCAAATGCAGATTGGAATGATGCGAAACATGTTATCAGTAATCCCCAAAACATGCAAACAAATGACACTGATGAACAAGTCTGCTAGGTAACCCTAACCCTGTATGTTGTTATTCTGAAAGACAATATGCTCTTCTTTTAGTGGTGTTTTTGAAAAAAGTGATTTAGCCATCAATATACTAAACAACCCATAAATTGAATTCACGTAAAACTCAAATACTTTCTGTTAATGCTAATGGCTGTTTTGTTTATTACTTCTGCCCATTTCATTTCAGCGACCATTGTGAATTTATCTTTCTTTAAACAAGTGCACCAACATTTTTTTCACATGAGTATATGTCCATCATATACGCATGAGTTGAAATGTACCAGATCTGGAAACATTTCGCTGACTTTACATATTATTTTAACTGTTTGTGCTTCTCAGGGATCACCATACCTCCAACACAATTTGCAGGTACCATCCATTTTTAATTACTCTTTTCAATAGTAGTTTTTGATCACTCATGCCAAAAGGTCAGCTCTAACATTCACATGCAGGTGATATAATTTTTTTGTCATATATTTTCAAGCTATTGTAATTATCAATGTTCTAAACACACACATGCATCCACCAACACTATGTAAATTAATTTGGTTTATTTGGGTTCCCAATGCAAGGAAACAGACTGTCAATTTATTAAAATTAGTTTCATGCCAAACTTATTATTGCTGAGTAACAATGCATTATGCAACGCATCCTTGAATTGTAGTATATTTGTTTTCCTTTCACCGTGTCTTTGGAACTATTTTATATTGTTTTGTTTTTTGTCCACAAGAGAATATTATCGTGTAATGATTTGTTGATGTGTGAAACTGCTGTTTTGTTACGTTAAGTACAAAAGGACCAAGTTGTCTCCAAGTTGTTGTCTTTGTGAAAATTTGTTTAAAATTATAAAAAACAAATTTAATAATGAGTAAAGCCAGCAGCCCACACATAAAATTCTGGTCTCAAAATGATGAATTCCAAAATGTAAGATAATGCCTGTTGTTCTTTCTCCTGTGCTCTTCTCCAGCGACAGTGGACATTGTCCTCAGGGTGAAACCACCATTCGGTGACGATCTACAGCCATTAGATATCGTTAATTTTTTAAGGGCTGGTGTTGATGATGTCTCGATACCATTTGAGATAGCAGATGATTTAACACTAACAAACTGGAATTTGACCACAGGTGAGAACGTCTTTCAATTTATTAATCCCATGGATAAATGGATAAGTTTAATGATTCTAAATAGGTTACTAATACATTTGTGGCAATGTCTTTTAAGCCTGCTATCCAAACTCTACGGGAGGACGACCCAAGTGTCAGTGTGAGGATTTGTTTAGATGGTCATGTGACATCTGTGACACTTTTGATACGTGCAGCAATGACAGTACACCAATGTGTGACTGCATTTTTGACATTCCTTCATTTGGGCAGTTCTGCGAACCAATTTCACGTAAGTGTGTCCTGTATAAAATTGTCGAATTAACAGTTGCCATTTTTCATTCTTCCATTTTTCTCTGCTAAATAGAATTTGAAGCAGCAAGAGAATTATATTGCTAATATTATTAGGGTAATGTTATTGATAGTTTTGACCGTTTGGGGCATGACCTGATTGATGGCAGTAGTTTGACTTCTCATTGTACTTCTGCAACGAGTTTGCTAGCAATGTTTGTATGTCTGGATCAACAAAGATGCATGCATGCATTCAGTCGGTGCCTGAAATCCACAGATTGGTGGAGACACGCCATTGCCCCACAACAAACAAAGTTTCTAAATATTCATGTTTTGGGTTGACAACATTTCTTTTGAATATATGTTTTTGTATGTTATTCAACTTTTTTTCATTTTTTCTCCAGTTCTTTCTCCGTGTCAACCAGCACCAATAGGAGGTATTGTCCTACTGTAAATTCTTCCTTTTGTGTTGATCTATTCTTTAACTCCACGCTGTATCATAAAACTCATAACAGGCTTATGACTTGTCCCATTATGGGCAGGAAAGTTATCTTGTTATAGTCTTTTCTGTAAGCTCTTTTTTCTAAATCTTGTTTTAATTTTAATACAAATACACTGCAATGCACAGGTGTACCTATAACCATTTTATAGACAAATGAAACTGTCTGTAGAAGTGGCGAAGGGTTTAAGTTGGTACAAAATGTTTTCTTCTTCCGAGAGGGGCTTGTAAAAAAATAATTGGGAAAAACTGTTTATGACAGATGATAGAGTTTTCCCCAATCTATCTTTTATGCAAGAATCACATGTGAGACAGTTTGGCCATTTTACATTTGCAAGCGGAGAAAGCCATCTGCACCCTGTGTGGTACAGAGGTGCTTGAAAGCAGTCTGACTGTCGCCTCTTGCAAGAGACTATTCAGAGAAAGCAGGGTGGAGGTGAGAATGAACAGGTTTCGGGGGTCACCTCTGCAAACTGGTTAATCAGTGCAGAGGGTCTTAACTCTTTGTTTTACAAGGTTGTAGAAAAAGATACTAGTGGAGCATTTTAGATAACTAATTAAGCAAGAATGTTTCCACACCTAACAACCGACTTTTTGCTACCAAATCTTCCAATGTACATAGCTCTATTGTATATAAAAAAAAGAGCACCACAAAAGGTTTCATCAGGATAAGCCAAAATCATGACGAATGGCCTTAATGTCAATTACTTCCTTTTGTTCTTTCTCCTGTGCTCTTCTTCAGCGACAGTCGACATTGTCCTCAGGGTGAAGCCTCCACCGTTCGATGACGATCTACAGCCAATAGATATCGTTGATCTTTTAAGGGTTGCTGTGGATGATGTCTCTATACCATTTGAGATAGCAGATGATTTAACACTAACAAACTGGAATTTGACCACAGGTGAGAACTTCTTTCAATTTCTTAATCCCATGGACAAATGGATGAGTTTGTTTCCAAATAGGTTACTAATAAATTTGTGATGATGTCTTTTAAGCCTGCTATCCAAACTCTACGGGAGGACGACCCAAGTGTCAGTGTGAGGATTTGTTTAGATGGTCATGTGACATCTGTGACACTTTTGATACATGCAGCAATGACAGTACACCAATGTGTGACTGCATTTTTGACATTCCTTCATTTGGGCAGTTCTGTGAACCAATTTCACGTAAGTGTGTCCTGTATAAAATTGTCGAATTAACAGTTGCCATTTTTCATTCTTCCATTTTTCTCTGCTAAATAGAATTTGAAGCAGCAAGAGAATTATATTGCTAATATTATTAGGGTAAATGGTTTTGAACGTTTGGGGCATGACCTGATTGATGGCCCAATTCCTTTAGTTGTTGAGCAGTAGTTTGACTTCTCATTGTACCTCTGCAACGAGTTTGCTAGCAATGTTTGTATGTCTGGATGAGCAAAGATGCATGCATGCATTCAGTCGGTGCCTGAAATCAACAGATTGGTGGAGACATGCCATTGCCCCACAACAAAGTTTCTAAATATTCATGTTTTGGGTTGACAACATTTCTTTTGATTATATGTTTTTATATGTTATTCAACTTTTTTTCATTTTTTCTCCAGTTCTTTCTCCGTGTCAACCAGCACCAATAGGAGGTATTGTCCTACTGTAAATTCTTCGTTTTGTGTTGATCTATTCTTTAATTCCACGCTGTATCATAAAACTCATAACAGGCTTATGACTTGTCCCATTATGGGCAGGAAAGTTATCTTGTTATAGTCTTTTCTGTAAGCTCTTTTTTCTATATCTTGTTTTAATTTTAATACAAATACACTGCAATGCACAGGTGTACCTATAACCATTTTATAGACAAATGAAACTGTCTGTAGAAGTGGCGAAGGGTTCAAGTTGGTACAAAATGTTTTCTTCTTCCGAGAGGGGCTTGTAAAAAAATAACTGGGAAAAACTGTTTATGACAGATGATAGAGCTTTCCCCAATCTATCTTTTATGCAAGAATCACATGTGAGACAGTTTGGCCATTTTACATTTCCAAGCGGAGAAAGCCATCAGCACCCTGTGTGGTACAGAGGTGCTTGAAAGCAGTTTTACTTTCGCTTATTGCAAGAGAATATTTATTGACAAACAGCAGGGTGGGGGTGAGACAAATTTCAAGGGTCACCTCTGCAAACTGGTTAATCAGTGCAGAGGGTCTTAGCTCTTTGTTTAACAAGGTTGTGGAAACAGATACTAGTGGAGCATTTTAGATAACTAATTAGGCAAGAATGTTTCCACACCTAACAACCGACTTTTTGCTACCAAATCTTCCAATGTACATAGCTCTATTGTATATAAAAAAAAGAGCACCACAATAGGTTTCATCAGGATAAGCCAAAATCATGACAAATGGCCTTAATGTCAATTACTTCCTTTTGTTCTTTCTCCTGTGCTCTTCTTCAGCGACAGTCGACATTGTCCTCAGGGTGAAGCCTCCACCATTCGATGACGATCTACAGCCAATAGATATCGTTGATCTTTTAAGGGTTGCTGTGGATGATGTCTCTATACCATTTGAGATAGCAGATGATTTAACACTAACAAACTGGAATTTGACCACAGGTGAGAACTTCTTTCAATTTCTTAATCCCATGGACAAATGGATGAGTTTGTTTCCAAATAGGTTACTAATAAATTTGTGATGATGTCTTTTAAGCCTGCTATCCAAACTCTACGGGAGGACGACCCAAGTGTCAGTGTGAGGATTTGTTTAGATGGTCATGTGACATCTGTGACACTTTTGATACATGCAGCAATGACAGTACACCAATGTGTGACTGCATTTTTGACATTCCTTCATTTGGGCAGTTCTGCGAACCAATTTCACGTAAGTGTGTCCTGTATAAAATTGTCGAATTAACAGTTGCCATTTTTCATTCTTCCATTTTTCTCTGCTAAATAGAATTTGAAGCAGCAAGAGAATTATATTGCTAATATTATTAGGGTAATGTTATTGATGGTTTTGAACGTTTGGGGCATGACCTGATTGATGGCCCAATTCCTTTAGTTGTTGAGCAGTAGTTTGACTTCTCATTGTACCTCTGCAACGAGTTTGCTAGCAATGTTTGTATGTCTGGATGAGCAAAGATGCATGCATGCATTCAGTCGGTGCCTGAAATCAACAGATTGGTGGAGACATGCCATTGCCCCACAACAAAGTTTCTAAATATTCATGTTTTGGGTTGACAACATTTCTTTTGATTATATGTTTTTATATGTTATTCAACTTTTTTTCATTTTTTCTCCAGTTCTTTCTCCGTGTCAACCAGCACCAATAGGAGGTATTGTCCTACTGTAAATTCTTCCTTTTGTGTTGATCTATTCTTTAATTCCACGCTGTATTATAAAACTCATAACAGGCTTATGACTTGTCCCATTATGGGCAGGAAAGTTATCTTGTTATAGTCTTTTCTGTAAGCTCTTTTTTCTAAATCTTGTTTTAATTTTAATACAAATACACTGCAATGCACAGGTGTACCTATAACCATTTTATAGACAAATGAAACTGTCTGTAGAAGTGGCGAAGGGTTCAAGTTGATACAAAAGGTTTTCTTCTTCCAAGAGGGGCTTGTAAAAAAATAATTGGGAAAAACTGTTTATGACAGAAGGTAGAGTTTTCCACACTCTATCTTTTATGCAAGAATCACACGTGAGACAGTTTGGCCATTTTACACTTGCAAGCGGAGAAAGCCATCAGCACCCTGTGTGGTACAGAGGTGCTTGAAAGCAGTTTTACTTTCGCTTATTGCAAGAGAATATTTATTGAGAAACAGCAGCGTGGGGGTGAGAGTGAACAAATTTCAAGGGTCACCTCTGCAAACTGGTTAATCAGTGCAGAGGGTCCTAGCTCTGTTTTACAAGGTTGTGGAAACAGATACTAGTGGAGCATTTTAGATAACTAATTAAGCAAGAATGTTTCCACACCTAACAACAGACTTTTTGCTACCAAATCTTCCAATGAACCTAGCTCTATTGTATATGAAAAAAGAGCACCACAAAAGGTTTCATCAGGATAAGCCAAAATCATGACAAATGGCCTTAATGTAAATTAATTCCTTTTGTTCTTTCTCCTATGCTCTTCTCCAGCGACAGTGGACATTGTCCTCAGGGTGAAGCCTCCACCATCCGACGATGATCTACAGCCATTAGCTATTGTTGATCTTTTGAGGGCTGCTGTAGATAATGTCTCTGTACCATTTGAGATTGCAGATGATTTTACACTAACAAGCTGGAATTTGACCACAGGTGAGAATTTCTGTCAGTTTATTAATTCCCTGGACAAATGGATGAATTTAATGTTTGAAATAGGTTACTAATAAATTTGTGCCGATGTCTTTTAAGCCTGCTATCCAAACTCTACGGGAGGACGACAGAAGTGTCAGTGTGAGGATTTGTTTGGATGGTCATGTGACATCTGTGACACTTTTGATACATGCAGCAATACCAGTACACCAACATGTGACTGCATTTTTGACATTCCTTCATTTGGGCAGTTCTGTGAACCGATTTCAAGTGAGTGGGTCCTTTATATAATTGTCCAAATAACACTTGCCAGCGATTTTGCATTCTTCCATTTCCCGCAGTTAAATAGGATTGAAGCAGCAAGAATATCATATTGCTAATATTATTAGGGTGATGTTATTGATGGTTTTGAACATTTGGGGCATGACCCGATTGATGGCCCAATTGCTTTGAGTAGTTGAGCAGTAGTTTGATTTCTCATTGTACCTCTGCAATGAGTTTGCTAGCAATGTTTGTATGCCTGGATGAGCAAAGATGCATGCATGCATGCATGCTAAAGCTACAACCAATGCACCACACCAGTTACTTCTCTTAAATGGGGCATCAAAACCCCAGTCCACCAATCCAAAAGTACGGTCGGTGCCTGAAATCCACAGATTGGTGGAGACATGCCATTGCCCCACAACAAACAGTTTCTAAATATTCTGGTTTTGGGTTGACAACATTTCTTTTGAATATATCTTGTTGTATGTTATTCAACTGTTTTTTTCATTTTTTCTCCACAGCTCTCTCTCCATGTCAACAACAAATAATAGAAGGTATTGTCCTATTGTAAATAATTTGTTTTATGGTGATCTCTTCTCTAATCCCATGCTGTATCATAAAACTCGTAACAGGCTTCTCCCATTATGGGCAGGAAAGTTATCTTGTCATAGTCTTTTCTGTAAGTTCTTTTTTGTAAATCTTGTTTTAATTTTAATACAAATACAGACAGTTTGGCCATTTTACGCTTGCAAGCGGAGAAAGCCATCAGCACCCTGTGTGGTACAGAGCTGCTTGCAAGCAGCTTTACTTTCGCTTCTTGCAAGGGAATATTTATTGAGAAAAAGCCCGTTGGGGGTGAGAGTGAACAGATTTCAAGGGTCACCTCTGCAAACTGGTTAATCAGTGCAGAGGGTCTTAGCTCTTTGTTTTACAAGGTTGTGGAAACAGATACTAGTGGAGCATTTTAGATAACTAATTAGGCAAGAATGTTTCCACACCTAACAACAGACTTTTTGATACCAAATCTTCTAATGAACATAGCTCTATTGTCTATAAAAAAAAGAGCACCACAAAAGGTTTCATCAGGATAAGCCAAAATCATGACAAATGGCCTTAATGTAAATTCATTCCTTTTGTTCTTTCTCCTATGCTCTTCTCCAACGACAGTGGACATTGTCCTCAGGGTGAACCCTCCACCATCCGACGATGATCTACAGCCATTAGATATTGTTGATCTTTTGAGGGCTGCTGTGGATAATGTCTCTGTGCCATTTGAGATCGCAGATGATTTTACACTAACAAGCTGGAATTTGACCACAGGTGAGAATTTCTGTCAGTTTCTTAATTCCCTGGACAAATGGATGAATTTAATGTTTTGAAATAGGTTACTAATAAATTTGTGCCGATGTCTTTTAAGCCTGCTATCCAAACTCTATGGGAGGACGACACAAGTGTCAGTGTGAGGATTTGTTTGGATGGTCATGTGACATCTGTGACACTTTTGAAACGTGCAGCAATACCAATACACCAACGTGTGACTGCATTTTTGACATTCCTCCATCTGGGGAGTTTTGTGAACCGATTTCAAGTGAGTGGGCCCTTTATATAATTGTCCAAATAACACTTGCCAGCGATTTTGCATTCTTCCATTTCCCTCAGCTAAATAGGATTGAAGCAGCAAGAATATCATATTGCTTATATTATTAGGGTGATGTTATTGATGGTTTTGAACATTTGGGGCATGACCCGATTGATGGTCCAATTGCTTTGAGTTGTTTAGCAGTAGTTTGATATCTCATTCTACCTCTGCAACGGGTTTGCTGGAATGTGTGTGTGTGTCTGGATGAGCATAGATGCATGCATGCATGCTAAAGCTACAACCAAAGCAACACACCAGTTCCCTTTCTTAAATGGAGCATCAAAACCCTAGTCCACCAATCCAAAAGTACGATCGGTGCCAGAAATCCACAGATTGGCGTAAAGACATTGCTAAATCCCCACAACAACGTTTTTAAATATTCTGGTTTTGGGTCGACAATATTTTCTTTGAATATATCTTGTTGTATGTTATTTAACTTTTTTCATTTTTTCTCCACAGCTCTCTCTCCGTGTCGAATAGAACCAATACCACCAAGAGCAGAAGGTATTATCCTATTGTAAATTCTTGGTTTTATGGTGATCTAGACTTTTTGCTACCAAATCTTCCAATGTATAAAGCTCTATCATGTATGAAAAAAGAGCAGCACAAAAGGTTTGATAAGGATAAGCCAAAATAGCCTGACGAATGGCCTTATTGTAAATTAATTCCTTTTGTTCCGTCTCCTCTACTCTCCTTCAGCGACAGTGGACATTGTCCTTGCGTTGAGCCCTCCAAAATTAGATGATGATCTACAGTCATTAGATATCATTGCTCTTTTGAGGGCTGCTGTGGCGGATGTCTCTGTACTATTTGAGATTTCAGATAATTTAATACTGACAAACTGGAATTTGACCACAGGTGAGAACCTTTTTCAATTTATCAATCCCCAGGATAAATGGATGAGTTTAATGTTTCTAAATAGAATAATACATTTTTGACTATGCCTTTTAAGCCTGCCATCCAAACTCTACGGGAGGGCGCGAGTGTCAGTGTGAAGACTCGTTTGGATGGTCATGTGACATCTGTGACACATTTGATACGTGCAGCAATACCAGTACACCAACGTGTGACTGCATTTTTGACATTTCTCTATCTGGGAACTACTGTGAACCGGTTTCAAGTAAGTGGTTCTGATATAAAACTGTCGAAATAACCATCGCCTTATCAATGTCGAGCGATTCACATGCTTCATGTGAATTAGACGCAATTTTATTAAGCTGTGAACACAAATAATGTTTAACCCCCGTAGCTTCGTCGGGTTAAAGAACAAGACTCCCCTCACCCCCTGGGAAATTTAGTCCAGAAAAAAAATGATCATAACTGGTAATAAAGGACAGACGTTATTGTCAACACAATTTGTACTCTCGCTGTACCGGGTCAGAATGACCCCTTCAGTAGCTGCTACACCTGCTGTCCTTGAGAATCAGAACATGACAGAGAAACGGACGAATGCTGAGTCCAAAGATGTGATGTGGGCTGGTCTGAACTACCCTGAAGCTAACTAACCCTTTCTTAAATGGGGCGTCAAAGCCCCAGTCTGCCAATCAAAAAACACAGTCTGTACCTGAAATTCACAGAATGGTGTAAAGACATTGTTATAGTCGCACAACATACAAAGTTTTGAAATATTCTGGTCCTGGGTGGACAAAATTTTCTATGAATATATCTTGCATTTAATTTAAAAATATGTTGGTTTTTTTCTCCACAGCTCTCTCTTCGTGTGACCCAGAAGGTATTGTACTATTGAATAATCTTTGTTGTAAATTGACCTATATGCTGTACCTCGAAACTGGTAATTGGTCCAACTTGTCACATTATGGGCAGGAAAGTTATCTTGCTCTCACTTTCTATCATTTTTCTTTCACCCCGACTTTCTATGTCCATTTAAAAAAAAAAAAGTCTATAGATATGCACTCCTGAAAGTTGTTTTACGAACATGAGTTAGATTTGTGAACAAAATAATGTAATCTTTGACAATTATTGCTGATTCAACTTTGCTCCTCAGTTACCTCTTTGGTCCATCGGCAATTTTATCTCACTTAATATAACTGGACCAATTTATACTGACACACTGTATTTTTGAGAGGTTCTTGTCGTTCGTCCTGAATATTGACTATGAATATGAATTCAACAATGAATATAAGATTGGTCTCCTGACATGTAAAGATATAATATAATAATGGAATGTTTTATAACTCTCCTCTTCTCCATTTAAATCTTCAGATCCACCTATATTTGGTAAATGAGTTACACACAATTAGTTTTTACCTCACTAATATAATTGGATTAATTTGTACTGACAAGCTGCATCTGTATTTCAGAAAGAGAGTTGATAGTCACTCTGCTAATCGACTTTGATGATGCATTCAATCAAGAAAATAATGATGTAAACCAGATCGTTTCAACTTCTGTAAGTTATCATTGGTCATGATCGCTTCAATGTGTGGTTGTAATTCTTAATATCGAAATAACTGTTGAATCCACATGTTTGAACAGATTGAAACACAATCTAGGATACACATCCCAGGTCGACAATCATCTGATATTTTAGGCTTCAGGTACATCTAATTCTTTAATCCTCAGGCTTTTCACTAGTGGTGAGTGGATCGATTCATATCGCGATAATATCAATACCAAGTCGGTATTGATATCGAATCGATATAACCAAATTGAGATTGATATCAGTTTTGCTCTTGTATGCAATGCTGCAGCTTAATCAAACTGGTGACAGCAATGTTGGTGGATTTGCTGCTTCTGTCTCAACAATGTGGAGGGCTAAGACGAACATGCAGTCATTAATAGTTCGACTGATACCACCATGTTTAATCTTTTTTTTATGTTTTTACAAAGGGATGGTAGCACCATTGTTGACTTTGAAATTACGGCAAACATGACAATTCAAGACTCGGCTGTTGAAGCACTTCTAGTAGGAATATTCAATGATCTAAAGGATACTTTTCCTGTAAGGATTATCAGTAAGTATCTTTAATAATCTTCTCATAGAAACACATTGTGAGACCTTTTAATGTCACCTCACCATTAATTGTCTGGAAAATGTTCAATACAGTTTATTGATTGTCCATTCTTTGTATTGTTTTCCATCAAAGGCCCCATTGACTTAGAACCTGTGCCACCTGAGGTATTTTTCAATCAGACTGTGACTCTGACATGTGGCCCATCACCGCCAAATCTTGACTTTACTATCACTATGTCCGTGTGGACTCTTGATGGTGATGTAATAATTGAAGATGAGCGACACATATTTGAACAAGTTAATGGAAGGGAAACGCTTACGATCACAAATTACTTTAGCACTGACGAAGGTAAGAAACACGTGAAATCTCTGAGTATATGTGCTTTCAAAATTAACCAATTTTAGTCCCCAAACTAGTACATTTGCAATCTGCTGGCACCAATTGAGAAAACACAATATTGAAACTATTTTTTGTTATTTGAAATATTTGCCACTTGCTGGAAAAATTTATTCGAGGTGGATCCAATCTTTGATTCACAAAACATTGTCATTTCAGGACGCTATCAATGTCGGCTATTTGATGGGGAATCAATTTACGTGCAAGACTCTAATCAAGTATTCAGTTTATTGGAAACACCCACAATCCGGGTAGTACCCCGCCAAAATACAATCTTGTGTGAGGTTGGGCAGCAAGTGCCAGTGCAGTGCTTTGTCCAGGACCCCTACCAGGTGATGTTTCTAGACCTCCAAAATTCAGGTGAATCAAAAGGATATTTTGCATTTCTTCTGATGCTGGATTTCTTGCTGCCATTTTCACATTGACAAATAATGAGCGAGACTAACAGTTGCAGTGTAAACAAAATGGCAGTTTGTGTGACGTCC
Organism: Syngnathus floridae; assembly: GCF_059516105.1. Classification (NCBI taxonomy): domain Eukaryota; kingdom Metazoa; phylum Chordata; class Actinopteri; order Syngnathiformes; family Syngnathidae; genus Syngnathus; species Syngnathus floridae. The sequence goes on from NC_142431.1 coordinate 4,770,472, forward strand.
ACATCTCATCTGAGTCCACAAAATTATAAATCGATATTCGCACGTCAATTGATGTAAATAATCACAGTATCACTTTCACAGTGTTGGGTTTTGTTTGTGCATTTTTAGATACAGGCACTGCAATCCAAAATCAGGTTACAATCACACAGGAAGACTGCGATAACGAAGAATTAATCATCACTTGTCAAGAGACTGTATTTCCTCAATTCGAACAGAACATATTATTGAGGTTGGTCAGAAATGGTAAGTACGGAGCCAGAAATGACAACACATTTAATACTAAATTATACTTTATATGCTTTGATTTTCCATCACTGAGGTTAAAATTCATTGTCTATCCAGGTACATTCACATGTGTTAATGATCCCGAATTTGGAAATGGATTTTTAAATCAAGTGGGTAGAGCTTCTTGTGAAATAAATGAGGTGGGAGAGATAACGGCCATTTGCAGAGAAAATGGAGAATGGGAAGATCGAGAAAACGAATGCATTCTTCAGAGAATTGCGGAACTACTCTTTCAATCTCAGGTGAGCCGATTTTTTTTTAATCTTAATTTCTCGCCTGATTTGTGTGCGCGCAGGGATCGATTGCCGCTCAGTGGCGTTGTTCGTCTCTAGATGTGCCCTGTGACTGCTGGCGACCAGTTTAGGGTGTAATTTGCCTTTTGCCCGATGTCAACTAGGATAGGCTCCAGCTTCCGAACTGCAAACAATATCAGGTTGCACTCGATCGTGTAACCAGTGATAGCAGAAGAATACGAATTTTTTTGGCAGAATCACTTAGGTGGTATTACATTCATCAAAACTCAAAGTGGTGTTCCTAAATAAACATCTACTATGCCTTTAGTACTGTATAAAGACTAAACATATGCAAATATTAAATAGGCTTGCCTGAGTTGGATCATTTCATTGTTCAGTATAGAGGACCTTGAGCCAGATATTAATTATAATGCCTGTTTTTCGACTGATATTTCAGTTTTTAGATGAAATTACTTTGCCAGAGTTCCTGGATGACCTCAGCAATGCCACCATTGAACTGATTGATCCAGTGACCGAAAATCCGAACAACATTGAGGCCATCGTTACAACTCTCAGCAATGTAGGCAACTTTGTAACAGAAACCGATGTTGAGATAAGTCAAGTGTCTATGGAGGTATGTCCGTTGTTGTTTCATCGCAGGCAAACAATGTTAAAATAAGTATTGACTGTTTCTTCTCGTTTCCTTTTACTGTAGGATGTCCTTTTAACTACAGGTGTCCTTACCACAGATCAGGCAATAGAAGCATGGAACACTCTTAACCTTGAAGCTGTCACAGAGCTTGTAGCACCAAGAAACGTCACTTTCAGAAATGAAAGTTTCAGCTCATTGTTGTTATTTTCTCTTGAGGATATAACAAGGAGACTTACTAATGCCACTTTTAACATTACAACACCTTTGGTTCTCTTGAACAAAACTACATTCATCAACAATTTCAACGGGGATTTTAATTCAACAGTGGAGATAGACATAGAAGGGACCAATGGAGCAACAAACCTCACCGTGATAACTTTTGAATCCTTGGATAACGTACTACCTCCAAGAGATGAGAACAACGCTACGGGCAGGGTCATCAATGGGAGAGTTGTACTTGTTCAGTCCGACACCATCATCAACAATATCACGTTCACGTTTGACATTATAGATGATACTCTGGGAAACCCTCAGTGTGTCTTCTGGAACTTTTCCCTCTTCGATGGGCTCGGAGGATGGGATGATGAAGGCTGCGAGCTCGTTGAAAGAGTGGATCAAACAGTCACGTGTCGATGTGACCACCTGACGTCATTTTCGATGCTAATGTCACCTTTTTTTCCAAATAGTCTAATTTTGAGTTTTATAACCTTCATTGGTGTTGCGATTTCCATGGCGTCCCTAGTTATATGCCTCCTCATTGAGGGGTACATGTTTAGTAGGCGTAGAGTTAGAGAAGACGACATAAAACTGTTGCGCAACATTTCCATTATGAACATTGCACTGTCTCTACTGATTGCAAACGTTTGGTTCATTATCGGTTCAAGTATCACTGAGGATGGAAGAAATAATCGGCCCGCATGCACCGCTGCTACCTTTTTTATCCATTTCTTCTACTTAGCCCTCTTTTTCTGGATGTTGAATTTTGCTATGTTGCTGTTGTATAACATCCTCAATCTTTTTGGTGGAGCACTGTCTAAAAGAGCCCAGTTGATCATTGGATTCTCTATCGGCTATGGAACGCCACTGCTTATTGCAAGCATTACTATAGCTGTAACTGCCCCAAACAATACTTATATTCAAGAAACTGCTGTCTGCTGGCTCAATTGGAATCAGTCGAAAGCACTGCTGGCATTTGTGATCCCGGCACTCATCATTGTGTTCGTAAACATTCTAATTCTAATTGTGGTGATTATTAAAGTCATCCAGAGTAGACGGATGCAAATCTCTGTCAAAGACAACGCGAAGAGTACTCTGGCCTCAATTGCTCGGACCTTGGCCATCCTCACACCGTTCTTTGGAGTAACTTGGAGCCTTGGAGTGGGAACCCTAGTTGACCCAAGCAATTTTGGAATCCACGTTGCCTTCGCCTTCTTCAATTCTCTGCAGGTGGGATTTTTTTCTATATGCTATTCAGTATCATATCTGTATATTTATATGTACCGTATTTTACGGACTATAAGGCCGACATTGCGCCTTATAGTCCGGTGCGTCTTATATATGGACCAAATTCCTAAATTTAACCTGGCCCGAAACATTGTGTCATGAAATCAATCATAAGTGGCCCGCTGAAGACTATGAATCATGAATCAAAAAGACTATGGATCATTATTTTGTGATAAAGTAATTTGTTGCATCTGAAGTTGAAATAAAAAAGATAAAATGGAGAATGATTTGATTTGGATTAAAAATCTGACATGATGCATTAATAGTGCGCCTTATACTCCGGTGCGCCTTATATAAGGACAAAGTTTTAAAATGGGCCATTTATTGAAGGTGCGCCTTATAGTCCGGTGCGCCTTATAGTCCGGAAAATACGGTACATGTAACAACACACACCTACAACAGACACAAGTGAGTCAGTTTGTAATATTTTATGTGGCACTGGACTCGTCGAACCTGTGAATCTCTAATTTTCTTCCCAATCTTCTCTCCTCTGCTTTCATAGGGTTTCTTTGTATTGGTCTTTGGAACGCTCCTTGACAGATCGGTATGTGCCTCAAATACATCTCAAATGAAAAATTTTAAAAACTGCTCTACAGCACATGAACCATGTTGTGTAGATGTAGCTGAAATCGACGATCCTTACAATTATTCCCAATTACTTTTTTTGTGTGTGCTTCATCTGAGAAAAGTGAAAGTTAACCCAACACACATTGGTCCTCATTTATTAATGCGCATATTGTGCGCAAAATGTGTGTACATGTGTAATGAATGATTCATCAATAATTTTGTACCTGAATTTGCCCATATTCTGCAACCAATTCGTAAGCAGAATTAATGAAGGAAGCTACTGACAAAATGGACAAGAAAAAAAATATTTTACCCTAGATTAATAATACATTGAAACTACAATCGTTTATATGAGTAATAATAATAATTTTCATGTGGACGCAATGATTCTGATGAACGAGTACTCTAATTTAACATTTAAAATGCAGTGACAGGAACAAAACAACTCTGTTGAACATTAGGCTGAATGTAACCTGCCACATCTTCAAACCATTTAAACTAACAGCTCAAATATTACTACAACTGTTTCATGACCCAAATTTGAAGCTTAATTTCTTGTCACGAAGAAAAAACTATTGTACAACTTTCGATGATGAGTTTAGCTGGGAATTAGGTTTCACTAAATTTTGTTTGCTAACATTTTCAGGTGCGGACCGAAATTGCAGAACCGTTTTCAAGACTCTATCAATCTTCTTCTGGAAGTGGGACAAGGGTAATAACACCGTTAATGGAAATTCTCATAGCAGCTTACATATCGTTTCTCCAATAATGTATTCATATGTGGTTCTGTCAATTCTTTTAGGTCACCTCTACTGGAACCTCATCAAGTATAGCCCAGTTTTTCAAGAACATTGGTAGAGGAGGTATAACAACCTTTTATAAGTGTCCAATTAAACATACTTCCTCTTTCCAAACAGCACAGCAAAGTTGTAGTTTTAAACTTATTCTTTATTTATGCAGGCAAGTTTTTTCACAAGCCCATACTAGTTGTCACCATTATGGCTTGCTTAATGTTTATTTCTGGTTTTTGGATAGGTGTTTTTCTGCGGCAACAGTACAAACAGTCAAACGCGTACAAATTGTATTAGGCCAAAATGAGCCTTAATCGCGCGATTAAAGAAAATGATGGCATTGAAAGGGGGTTGGATTAATCGTCTTAATAACTGGATTAACTGACATCAATAATATATATATATAATTTTTTTTGTGTTGTTTTATTTCAGGTGGTAACGAAACCAGTACCAGTGCATCATCTCAAGCTAACTGATCTTGATGACCACTGCACGTATCTCTGCTCAGGTTGACCAAGACACAAACGGTCTCCAAATACTGTTTGATTACTGAAAAATAATCTCATTCTAATGCTATAGAATAAAAAGAATTAAAATCTCAACACGACTGTCCAAATATCTTCTCGAAGGGGATATCAAATTCAACTTAGTGTAAACATGGTATTCTGACCACAATTGAATTAAACAAAATAATGTACTCGTTTTTAACCATCTCACTTTGGGTTGCCATTCCCACTCAATTCACAGTCTAAAATTACAAGATAGAAGAAATTATTGTAAAAAACCAAGATGTAGCTTTCACGTCGTAAAGAGGCCTAAATTTCACACAGAGTCAATTTGTAAGGAAATTGAGACGAGGTCATTGTTATACTTTTTGCAACACCCACCACAAAACAATCACAATATTCCACTATTTAAAAAAAAGAAAAGAAAAGAGAAAGAAAATTAAACATGCAGGAAAGAGCTCAATAAAGGTGACTGATCTGGAGATTAAATCTTCTTCCCTGCATGCGGTTGATGTTTTATTGTTAATTCGCCTTTTGAATTCACCTGAGGAAATAAGCACAAGAGAGAAACTGCTTTATATTTCTTTGCATGGCTTGATTCATAATCAATCAAAGTGTACCATTATAAGCTTCAACAGTTCCCCTCGAACCTGCGATACACACACACACACACACACAAATTGATTAGGTCACTTTTGTGTAGTAATTCTAATTCTAGTGATTTACTGCCTATTTTAACGAAATACACCAACCTTCTGCTCTGCAAAACAGCCTGACAACAATATAGAAAGTCCCTGCAAGACATTTGAATAGAGACAAACATAAAACAACTACTACATTGCTAAGTACAAAGACGTTTTTCATTTCAGTGAATAAATTGAAAAATTCAACTTTCTCATTTTCAGGCCAATCCAAACAAAATTGGAAAAGAAGATCCCCCAGTGGAATACCGTATTTTCCGCACTATAAGGCACACCTAAAAACCTCAAATTTTCTCACAGGACTTAGCATTTTGCTTGGGTTTGTGTGTGTGTTGAAATTACCTGAAAGGAATTGAGGATGCTGAAACTGTAGTTCATAATGTTAAAAAATGATCCTTCCGGGTCTGCTGTGAAGAGAAAGAATCCTACGATCCATGTCAGTCCAAAGACTGGCGTCAAAAAAACGATCACTTTGAGGATACTTTTGGCTGTTTTCCTGTAGTCTACATTTCTGCTATCGAGGACTGGAGACTTCACCAGAGTGACAATGACAACCACCACACAACAGAGATTTATCAGAGTGATGGCTCCAATTGGGAAAAGAAAAGAAGACAAAGAGCTCTGGAAGACCTTTCCAGGAACGAGCCAACATTCATCGTCGTGGTACCGCTTGCCGCTATATTTACAATACATGTAGGTGGATCCCACTATGAGCATTGGGAAGACGTAGCCTACTATGCTGGAGAGAGATATAAAAATATTTTTGCTCAGTGGGTTGAATACAAAAATCAAATGGTAGACTAGCATCAAGCTCATACATAGCATCCAGCAAAATGTGGCTAAGAAAAATAGATGTTTGCAGACAGTCGCAATTTCGCACCATGGAGGGTGCGTTGAGAGATCAGTTATTAGTGAGGAAATCAAGAAACTGCAGTGGCCAAGCAAGAGGAAAACGGCAATATTTACCATGGCTGTGTGGTAAAAATGTGAAAGGTTCGTTTTGACCACTGCTGACCACACCAGACACTGAATGATAAGAAAGATAAGCAAGGAGCAAATGGACACACACAGACCAACTATTGTAAGGTGTTCAAAAGGTTGTGTCAAATCACTATCGTAGCCAAACATGGCAGAGAATGGAGTCAAGTGGTCGCACTCACAGAGGATGTCGTCACCACCAACCATTGCTCTGCATCCTTCTTCTGACCATCTCCCTGTGGTGTTCCAAAAAACACAGAAAGTTTTTCCAGAGTTCTGCACCTTCTTGTTAAATTTCAACCTAATTCTTACAGATGATTCATCATTATCCTCCAGTGTTGCAGATATCAAAACTGGTGACGGCACAGTGTATGGGAAGTCGTTCTGTAATTTATCCGTCAGATTTTTCACAGCAAGAATTTTCAAAATTCCAGAGGACCTGTTCATATATACCGTGGTATTGTACGAAGTCACTTCACAGTTACCACCTGGGCAGACAGTGACCTCTAAATTTGGAGAGGTCAATCTTTGACCTCGGTTGATTTGGATGTTCTTCACTAAACCTTCCACAGACCAAAGATAATTTGATGACAGGTTATGAATAATGGACTCGTTGACTCCAGCCCAGGTTTGGGCCAACATATTACTTGCTGCATCAATGAAGACCTGAAATGCAAAAAAAAAACAGTGTTACATTTGAAACCACACTGTCATCTGTTGGTCGATATGAGAATGTCTGTTAAATTTGGATTGAATGTTATTTTTCTTTATGGTTAAACCTGCTCGTCTGATTCCCCTTGAAGTTCAAATACACCCTCCGGTCTATATTTTCAAAAATTAGTAAAAGATGCTGCAGAGTATTACTTATAAACGTACTTACCGGTAAGACACAGTTATCCAGGGGATTGATTTCTGATGCTTTAGCCATCACCTCAAGAATATGGATAGAGACAGTAAGGTCAGTCATCCTGTCTATTGAATTTGAATCCGACATCGAACTGTCCTGAAGTCCTTCAAAAATAGATTTGGCCCTCTCTGGAGTTGCCCCTTGTCCTTTCATGTAGTTCTAGAAATGTGAAAACTGTGATCAATCTTGATGATTTTCATGTTTGATTGTGTGCAGTCACGCTCACACACACACCTCTGCGACTTGTAAAAGGTTAAACAAATGGTTGCTGACACAATTGGAGAACACTGGCTGCCACTCTTTTCCTTTACAAGTGCGGGACTCGTAGCCAACTCTGCCCTTTGGACACTTTCGATTAAACACTGTGTCTCCATCTGGGGTCCTGGGCCATAAATCATCTTCTTTGCAAAATTTCTTACCCACTTGAACGATAGAGAAGAATTAGGATGCAATTGTGGAAAGAAAAATATGTGGAAAGAAACACTGGAAAATCCATTGTTGCATACCATAAATTACTGGAATGTCCAGTCTTGCACTTTTTTCTTGATCCTTGATGTTTTTAAAGGTGACTGTCACATAATGTGCTTCACTGGTTTCCTGGCAACTGATAACAGCTGTGAAATTGTGATCCAGTGAGTCCGCTGTGAGTGCTAGAAAAAAAATAAAGCATGTAAAGTTTAGAGTTACCGTATTGGCCCGAATATAAGACGACCCCGATTATAAGACGACCCCCTCTTTTTCAAGACTCAAGTTTGAAAAAGCCTTAGTCTAGAACCCGAATGTAAGACGACCCCCCCCTTTTTAAGTTTTATTTCATAAAAAAAAACTCGTCTTAAATTCGGGCCAATACGGTATATACAATTTTGCTTTCTAACTAAAGGGGATGCCAAAAACTAAATGGAAATCTATAAATAAAAGTGTCATTTAAAGCAGTGATTTCCAACCACTGTCTCATAAGCGTGTTGTGAAAGAAGTCGCCTGAATTTTTATTATTTATCTTACCTTGTATTTTATCTCCAACATTGTAGCTCCACGTGACTTTATAGGTCTCATTGTTGTTTTGGACTGTGGCAGTGACTGTAACATTTTGAGTGCTTTGTTTTTTAGAGCAGTCCACAGTAACAGGTTCAGCTGTCATGGCGATATCTTCGGGCAGGGTCGCCACTTTTAATTCTGTCCTCGCCGTATGTCTGATTGACCCACTTGTGAATTCACATTCATACGTGCCTGCAGTGAACATAAGTAGTGGTTATGAATGACATCATGTAATCAATCAACTATTTTACAAATTGAATATTTGATTCATTTATTTATTTGTTTTTAGCAGTGTATTATGAGCCCCTGAGCCTGGCTTTAAAGCCTACTTTGAAACCCTAACTCCAGTATGAAACCCGACTCTGAAGCCCCTGAACCTGGCTTTAAACCCTACTTTGAAACCTTAACTGCAGTATGAAACCCTACTCTGGAGCCCCTGAGCCTGGCTTTAAACCCTACTTTGAAACCCTAACTCCAGTATGAAACCCGACTCTGAAGCCCCTGAGCCTGGCTTTAAACCCTACTTTGGAACCCTAACTCCAGTATGAAACCCGACTCTGAAGCCCCTAAGCCTGGCTTTAAAGCCTACTTTGGAACCCTAACTCCAGTATGAAACCCGACTCTGAAGCGCCTGAGCCTGGCTTTAAAGCCTACTTTGAAACCCTAACTGCAGTATGAAACCCTACTCAGGAGCCCCCGAGCCTGGCTTTAAAGCCTACTCTGAAACCCTAACTACAGTATGAAACCCGACTCTGAAGCCCCTGAGCCTGGCTTTAAAGCCTGCTTTGGAACCCTAACTCCAGTATAAAACCCGACTCTGAAGCCCCCGAGCCTGGCTTTAAAGCCAACTTTCAAACCCTAACTGCAGTATGAAACCCTCTTCTGGAGCCCCTGAGCCTGGCTTTAAACCCTACTTTGAAACCCTAACTCCAGTATGAAACCCGACTCTGAAGCCCCTGAGCCTGGCTTTGAAGCCTACTTTGAAACCCTAATGGCAGTATGAAACCCTACTCTGGAGCCCCCGAGCCTGGCTTTAAACCCTATTTTGAAACCCTAACTCCAGTATGAAACCCGAATCTGAAGCCCCTGAGCCTGGCTTTAAAGCCTACTTTGAAACCCTAACTCCAGTATGAAACCCGACTCTGGAGCACCTGAGCCTGGCTTTAAACCCTATTTTGAAACCCTAACTCCAGTATGAAACCCGACTCTGAAGCCCCTGAGCCTGGCTTTAAAGCCAACTTTGAAACCATAACTCCAGTATGAAACCCGACTCTGGAGCCCCTGAGCCTGGCTTTAAAGCCTACTTTGAAACCTTAACTGCAGTATGAAACCCTACTCTGGAGCCCCTGAGCCTGGCTTTAAACCCTACTTTGAAACCCTAACTCCAGTATGAAACCCGACTCTGAAGCCCCTGAGCCTGGCTTTAAACCCTACTTTGGAACCCTAACTCCAGTATGAAACCCGACTCTGAAGCCCCTAAGCCTGGCTTTAAAGCCTACTTTGGAACCCTAACTCCAGTATTAAACCCGACTCTGAAGCGCCTGAGCCTGGCTTTAAAGCCTACTTTGAAACCCTAACTGCAGTATGAAACCCTACTCAGGAGCCCCCGAGCCTGGCTTTAAAGCCTACTCTGAAACCCTAACTACAGTATGAAACCCGACTCTGAAGCCCCTGAGCCTGGCTTTAAAGCCTGCTTTGGAACCCTAACTCCAGTATAAAACCCGACTCTGAAGCCCCCGAGCCTGGCTTTAAACCCAACTTTCAAACCCTAACTGCAGTATGAAACCCTCTTCTGGAGCCCCTGAGCCTGGCTTTAAACCCTACTTTGAAACCCTAACTCCAGTTTGAAACCCGACTCTGAAGCCCCTGAGCCTGGCTTTGAAGCCTACTTTGAAACCCTAATGGCAGTATGAAACCCTACTCTGGAGCCCCCGAGCCTGGCTTTAAACCCTATTTTGAAACCCTAACTCCAGTATGAAACCCGAATCTGAAGCCCCTGAGCCTGGCTTTAAAGCCTACTTTGAAACCCTAACTCCAGTATGAAACCCGACTCTGGAGCCCCTGAGCCTGGCTTTAAACCCTATTTTGAAACCCTAACTCCAGTATGAAACCCGACTCTGAAGCCCCTGAGCCTGGCTTTAAAGCCAACTTTGAAACCCTAACTCCAGTATGAAACCCGACTCTGGAGCCCCTGAGCCTGGCTTTAAAGCCTACTTTGAAACCTTAACTGCAGTATGAAACCCTACTCTGGAGCCCCTGAGCCTGGCTTTAAACCCTACTTTGAAACCCTAACTCCAGTATGAAACCCGACTCTGAAGCCCCTGAGCCTGGCTTTAAACCCTACTTTGGAACCCTAACTCCAGTATGAAACCCGACTCTGAAGCCCCTAAGCCTGGCTTTAAAGCCTACTTTGGAACCCTAACTCCAGTATGAAACCCGACTCTGAAGCGCCTGAGCCTGGCTTTAAAGCCTACTTTGAAACCCTAACTGCAGTATGAAACCCTACTCAGGAGCCCCCGAGCCTGGCTTTAAAGCCTACTCTGAAACCCTAACTACAGTATGAAACCCGACTCTGAAGCCCCTGAGCCTGGCTTTAAAGCCTGCTTTGGAACCCTAACTCCAGTATAAAACCCGACTCTGAAGCCCCCGAGCCTGGCTTTAATCCTTACTTTGGAACCCTAACTCCAGTATGAAACCCGACTCTGAAGCCCCTGAGCCTGGCTTTAAACCCTACTTTGGAACCCTAACTCCAGTATGAAAGCCTACTCTTGAGCCCCCAAGCCTGGCTTTAAAGCCTACTTTGAAACCTTAACTGCAGTATGAAACCCTACTCTGGAGCCCCTGAGCCTGGCTTTAAAGCCTACTCTGAAACCCTAACTACAGTATGAAACCCGACTCTGAAGCCCCTGAGCCTGGCTTTAAAACCTACTTTGGAACCCTAAATCCAGTATGAAACCCGACTCTGGAGCCCCTGAGCCTGGCTTTAAAACCTACTTTGGAACCCTAAATCCAGTATGAAACCCGACTCTGGAGCCCCTGAGCCTGGCTTTAAACCCTACTTTGAAACCCTAACTCCAGTATGAAACCCGACTCTGGAGCCCCCGAGCCCGGCTTTAAACCCTACTTTGAAACCCTAACTCTAGTAAGAAACCCTACTCTGGAGCCCCTGAGCCTGGCTTTGAACCCTACTTTGAAACCCTAACTCCAGTATGAAACCCGACTCTGAAGCCCCTGAGCCTGGCTTTAAACCCTACTTTGGAACCCTAACTCCAGTATGAAAGCCTACTCTTGAGCCCCCAAGCCTGGCTTTAAACCCTACTTTGAAACGCTAACTTCAGTATGAAACCTGACTCTGAAGCCCCTTAGCCTGGCTTTAAAGCCTACTTTGAAACCCTAACTCCAGTATAAAACCCGACTCTGGAGCCCCTGAGCCTGGCTTTAAAGCCTACTTTGGAACCCTAACTCCAGTATGAAACCCGACTCTGAAGCCCCTAAGCCTGGCTTTAAAGCCTACTTTGGAACCCTAACTCCAGTATGAAACCCGACTCTGAAGCGCCTGAGCCTGGCTTTAAAGCCTACTTTGAAACCCTAACTGCAGTATGAAACCCTACTCAGGAGCCCCCGAGCCTGGCTTTAAAGCCTACTCTGAAACCCTAACTACAGTATGAAACCCGACTCTGAAGCCCCTGAGCCTGGCTTTAAAACCTACTTTGGAACCCTAAATCCAGTATGAAACCCGACTCTGGAGCCCCTGAGCCTGGCTTTAAACCCTACTTTGAAACCCTAACTGCAGTATGAAACCCTCTTCTGGAGCCCCTGAGCCTGGCTTTAAAGCCTGCTTTGGAACCCTAACTCCAGTATAAAACCCGACTCTGAAGCCCCTGAGCCTGGCTTTAAAGCCAACTTTGAAACCCTAACTGCAGTATGAAACCCTACTCTGGAGCCCCTGAGCCTGGCTTTAAAGCCAACTTTGAAACCCTAACTCCAGTATGAAACCCGACTCTGAAGCCCATGAGCCTGGCTTTAAAGCCAACTTTGAAACCCTAACTCCAGTATGAAACCCGACTCTGGAGCCCCTGAGCCTGGCTTTAAAGCCTGCTTTGGAACCCTAACTCCAGTATAAAACCCGACTCTGAAGCCCCCGAGCCTGGCTTTAAAGCCAACTTTCAAACCCTAACTGCAGTATGAAACCCTCTTCTGGAGCCCCTGAGCCTGGCTTTAAACCCTACTTTGAAACCCTAACTCCAGTATGAAACCCTACTCTGGAGCCCCTGAGCCTGGCTTTAAACCCTACTTTGAAACCCTAACTCCAGTATGAAACCCGACTCTGAAGCCCCTGAGCCTGGCTTTAAACCCTACTTTGGAACCCTAACTCCAGTATGAAACCCGACTCTGAAGCCCCTAAGCCTGGCTTTAAAGCCTACTTTGGAACCCTAACTCCAGTATGAAACCCGACTCTGAAGCGCCTGAGCCTGGCTTTAAAGCCTACTTTGAAACCCTAACTGCAGTATGAAACCCTACTCAGGAGCCCCCGAGCCTGGCTTTAAAGCCTACTCTGAAACCCTAACTACAGTATGAAACCCGACTCTGGAGCCCCCGAGCCCGGCTTTAAACCCTACTTTGAAACCCTAACTCTAGTAAGAAACCCTACTCTGGAGCCCCTGAGCCTGGCTTTGAACCCTACTTTGAAACCCTAACTCCAGTATGAAACCCGACTCTGAAGCCCCTGAGCCTGGCTTTAAACCCTACTTTGGAACCCTAACTCCAGTATGAAACCCGACTCTGAAGCCCCTGAGCCTGGCTTTAAAGCCTACTTTGGAACCCTAACTCCAGTATGAAACCCGACTCTGGAGCCCCTGAGCCTGGCTTTAAAGCCAACTTTGAAACCCTAACTCCAGTATGAAACCCGACTCTGAAGCCCATGAGCCTGGCTTTAAAGCCAACTTTGAAACCCTAACTCCAGTATGAAACCCGACTCTGAAGCCCCTGAGCCTGGCTTTAAAGCCTACTTTGAAACCCTAACTCCAGTATGAAACCCGACTCTGGAGCCCCTGAGCCTGGCTTTAAAGCCAACTTTGGAACCCTAACTGCAGTATGAAACCCTACTCTGGAGCCCCTGAGCCTGGCTTTGAACCCTACTTTGAAACCCTAACTCCAGTATGAAACCCGACTCTGAAGCCCCTGAGCCTGGCTTTAAAGCCTGCTTTGGAACCCTAACTCCAGTATAAAACCCGACTCTGAAGCCCCTGAGCCTGGCTTTAAAGCCAACTTTGAAACCCTAACTGCAGTATGAAACCCTACTCTGGAGCCCCTGAGCCTGGCTTTGAAGCCTACTTTGAAACCCTAACTCCAGTATGAAACCCTACTCTGGAGCCCCTGAGCCTGGCTTTAAACCCTACTTTGAAACCCTAACTGCAGTATGAAACCCGACTCTGAAGCCCCTGAGCCTGGCTTTAAAGCCTACTTTGAAACCCTAACTCCAGTATGAAACCCGACTCTGGAGCCCCTGAGCCTGGCTTTAAAGCCTACTTTGGAACCCTAACTCCAGTATGAAACCCGACTCTGAAGCGCCTGAGCCTGGCTTTAAAGCCTACTTTGAAACCCTAACTCCAGTATGAAACCCGACTCTGAAGCCCCTGAGCCTGGCTTTAAAGCCTACTTTGAAACCCTAACTGCAGTATGAAACCCTGCTCTGGAGCCCCCGAGCCTGGCTTTAAACCCTACTTTGAAACCCTAACTCCAGTATGAAACCTGACTCTGAAGCCCTTGAGCCTGGCTTTAAAGCCTACTTTAAAACCCTAACTGCAGTATGAAACCCTACTCTGGATCCCCTGAGCCTGGCTTTGAACCCTACTTTGAAACCCTAACTCCAGTATGAAACCCGACTCTGAAGCCCCTGAGCCTGGCTTTAAAGCCTACTTTGAAACCCTAACTGAAGTATGAAACCCTACTCTGGAGCCCCAGAGCCTGGCTTTAAACCCTACTTTGAAACCCTAACTCCAGTATGAAACCTGACTCTGAAGCCCTCGAGCCTGGCTTTAAAGCCTACTTTGAAACCCTAACTCCTGTATGAAACACTACTCTGGAGCCCCTGAGCCTGGCTTCAAAGCCTACTTTGAAACCCTAACTAGAGTATGAAACCCTGCTCTGGAGCCCCCGAGCCTGGCTTTAAACCCTACTTTGAAACCCTAACTCCAGTATGAAACCCGACTCTGAAGCCCCTGAGCCTGGCTTTAAAGCCAACTTTGGAACCCTAACTCCAGTATGAAAGCCGACTCTGGAGCCCCTGAGCCTGGCTTTAAAGCCTACTTTGAAACCCTAACTGCAGTATGAAACCCTGCTCTGGAGCCCCCGAGCCTGGCTTTAAACCCTACTTTGAAACCCTAACTCCAGTATGAAACCTAACTCTGAAGCCCTTGAGCCTGGCTTTAAAGCCTACTTTAAAACCCTAACTGCAGTATGAAACCCTACTCTGGATCCCCTGAGCCTGGCTTTGAACCCTACTTTGAAACCCTAACTCCAGTATGAAACCCGACTCTGAAGCCCCTGAGCCTGGATTTAAACCCTACTTTGGAACCCTAACTCTAGTATGAAACCCGACTCTGAAGCCCCTGAGCCTGGCTTTAAACCCTACTTTGAAACCCTAACTGCAGTATGAAACCCTACTCTGGAGCCCCCGATCCTGGCTTTAAACCCTACTTTGAAACCCTAACTCCAGTATGAAACCTGACTCTGAAGCCCCTGAGCCTGGCTTTAAACCCTACTGTGGAACCCTAACTCCAGTATGAAACCCGACTCTGAAGCCCCTGAGCCTGGCTTTAAAGCCTATTTTGGAACCCTAACTCCAGTATGAAACCCGACTGTGAAGCCCCTGAGCCTGGCTTTAAAGCCAACTTTGAAACCCTAACTCCAGTATGAAACCCGACTCTGGAGCCCCTGAGCCTGGCTTTAAAGCCTACTTTGAAACCCTAACTCCAGTATGAAACCCGACTCGGAAACCCCTGAGCCTAGCTTTAAAGCCTACTTTAAAACCCTAACTGCAGTATGAAACTCTACTCTGGATCCCCTGAGCCTGGCTTTGAACCCTACTTTGAAACCCTAACTCCAGTATGAAACCCGACTCTGAAGCCCCTGTGCCTGGCTTTAAACCCTACTTTGGAACCCTAACTCCAGTATGAAACCCGACTCTGAAGCCCCTGAGCCTGGCTTTAAAGCCTACTTTGGAACCCTAACTCCAGTATAAAACCCGACTGTGAAGCCCCTGAGCCTGGCTTTAAAGCCAACTTTGAAACCCTAACTCCAGTATGAAACCCGACTCTGGAGCCCCTGAGCCTGGCTTTAAAGCCTACTTTGAAACCCTAACTGCAGTATGAAACCCGACTCTGGAGCCCCTGAGCCTGGCTTTAAAGCCTACTTTGAAACCCTAACTGCAGTATGAAACCCTACTCTGGAGCCCCTGAGCCTGGCTTTAAACCCTACTTTGAAACCCTAACTCCAGTATGAAACCCGACTCTGAAGCCCCTGAGCCTGGATTTAAACCCTACTTTGGAACCCTAACTCCAGTATGAAACCCGACTCTGAAGCCCCTGAGCCTGGCTTTAAACCCTACTTTGAAACCCTAACTCCAGTATGAAACCCTACTCTGGAGCCCCTGAGCCTGGCTTTAAACCCTACTTTGAAACCCTAACTCCAGTATGAAACCCGACTTTGGAGCCCCCGAGCCTGGCTTTAAGCCCTACTTACAAACCCTAACTCTAGTAAGAAACCCTACTCTGGAGCCCCTGAGCCTGGCTTTAAACCCTACTTTGAAACCCGACTCTGGAGCCCCTGAGCCTGGCTTTAAAGCCTACTTTGTAACCCTAACTCCAGTATGAAACCCGACTCTGGAGCCCCTGAGCCTTGCTTTAAAGCCTACTTTGAAACTCTAACTGCAGTATGAAACCCTACTCTGGAGCCCCTGAGCCTGGCTTTAAAGCCTACTTTGAAACCCTAACTGCAGTATGAAACCCGACTCTGAAGCCCCTGAGCCTGGCTTTAAACCCTACTTTGAAACCCTAACTCCAGTATGAAACCCTACTCTGGAGCCCCTGAGCCTGGCTTTAAACCCTACTTTGAAACCCTAACTGCAGTATGAAACCCGACTCTGAAGCCCCTGAGCCTGGCTTTAAAGCCTACTTTGAAACCCTAACTATAGTATGAAACCCGACTCTGAAGCCCCTCAGCCTGGCTTTAAAGCCTACTTTGGAACCCTAACTGCAGTATGAAACCCGACTCTGAAGCCCCTGAGCCTGGCTTTAAAGCCTACTTTGGAACCCTAACTCCAGTATGAAACCCGACTCTGAAGCCCCTGAGCCTGGCTTTAAACCCTACTTTGGAACCCTAACTCCAGTATGAAACCCGACTCTGAAGCCCCTGAGCCTGGCTTTAAAGCCTACTTTGAAACCCTAACTCCAGTATGAAACCCGACTCTGAAGCCCCTGAGCCTGGCTTTAAACCTTACTTTGGAACCCTAACTCCAGTATGAAACTCGATTCTGAAGCCCCTGAGCCTGGCTTTAATCCTTACTTTGGAACCCTAACTCCAGTATGAAACCCGACTCTGAAGCCCCTGAGCCTGGCTTTAAAGCCTACTTTAGAACCCTAAATCAAGTATGAAACCCGACTCTGGAGCCCCTGAGCCTGGCTTTAAAGCCAACTTTGAAACCCTTACTGCAGTATGAAACCCGACTCTGGAGCCCCTGAGCCTGGCTTTGAACCCTACTTTGGAACCCTAACTCCAGTATGAAACCCGACTCTGAAGCCCCTGAGCCTGGCTTCAAAGCCTACTTTGAAACCCTAACTCCAGTATGAAACCCTACTCTGAAGCCCCTGAGCCTGGCTTTAAAGCCTACTTTGAAACCCTAACTCCAGTATGAAACCCGACTCTGGAGCCCCTGAGCCTGGCTTTAAAGCCTACTTTGAAACCCTAACTGCAGTATGAAACCCGACTCTGGAGCCCCTGAGCCTGGCTTTAAAGCCAACTTTGGAACCCTAACTGCAGTATGAAACCCTACTCTGGAGCCCCTGAGCCTGGCTTTAAAGCCTACTTTGAAACCCTAACTCCAGTATGAAAGCTCACTCTGAAGCCCCTGAGCCTGGCTTTAAAGCCTACTTTGGAACCCTAATTCCAGTATGAAACCCGACTCTGAAGCCCCTGAGCCTGGCTTTAAAGCCAACTTTGGAACCCTAACTGCAGTATGAAACCCTACTCTGGAGCCCCTGAGCCTGGCTTTAAAGCCTCCTTTGAAACCCTAACTGCAGTGTGAAACCCGACTCTGAAGCACCTGAGCCTGGCTTTAAAGCCTACTTTGAAACCCTAACTCCAGTATGAAAGCTGACTCTGAAGCACCTGAGCCTGGCTTTAAAGCCTACTTTGAAACCCTAACTCCAGTATGAAAGCCCATTCTGAACCCATGAGCCTGGCTTTAAAGCCTACTTTGGAACCCTTACTCCAGTATGAAACCTGACTCTGAAGCCCCTGAGCCTGGCTTTAAAGCCTACTTTGAAACCCTAACTCCAGTATGAAAGCCCACTCTGAAGCCCCTGAGCCTGGCTTCAAAGCCTACTTTGAAACCCTAACTCCAGTATGAAACCCTACTCTGAAGCCCCTGAGCCTGGCTTTAAACCCTGCTTTGAAACCCTAACTCTAGATGACTGTAAAAAGTAACAGTGCTTGCATTTTGATATTTGTTTCCTAACTTCATACTCACCCGCCCAGATGTTTGTTACATTATGAAGCCTCACGGCAGTGCAAGATTTATTCGTGGCACAGTTTGAGTCGAGTTTCACCACACTGCCATTGTTAAGCTCAAAATACTCATTCCTCCTGATGATTTTCCAGCTAGACTTATTCAATACCCCGTCTAAAGTACAGTTCAGTGTTGCCTCTGACATGTAAGGAACACATGTTTCTGTTGATTCGATGGTGACAATATCTATGTGAGAAAGAAAACACATTAGTTAAATGTACGGTATGGTCCAGGGGTGAAGAACAATAAAAGTCATGGATCAACTTGACCTATGTGGAAAATACCATTTCTCAACAGAGGAGGCTTACTAAACAGAATTAGTAGTCTCTCAAATTTTAAAAATCAATTAAGATGTTAAAAAAAAAAAAAATCTCTATGCATACGTATACACTTTTTGCATTTGGTGAGCTGAACTAGTCTCTTTCCAGAAACTGATTTCAATTTATGGTGATTGTTTTATTATGTCTTTATCACAGTGTGACCCCCACTAAGCCCCTGCAAACAAAATTAGATACTAATTAGCATTATAAAACATCAAACATTTACTTGCCTGATGAGGTGATCCTGAAATTAGCCCTAAGACTGGCTTCCAATGTCGACACAATGCCCTGGAGTCTCGACGTTGCACATTTGTTGTTAAGACCCACTTCAAAGTCCAGAGAACGGTTGGAAAGCCTTTAAGATTGAGAAGAACTCAAAAAAACATATTTGGTGATAGCAGCAAAACTTGAAGTGATATTAAGATCTATGCTTGAATGATCATAAATCAAAACATAAAGATGATGACAGAAGTCTTTGCACATTAGACTTACAAAAAATAAATACAATTTCAGAAATCATAATGGATTTTTAGTTATTTCTATAGATTTACGTATTTGTAAAAATAAGATGTTTAGATATACAGAGACAATTGCTTTTTGTTACATTCTTCAGACAGCGACAATATTGATATTTGATACTAGTTCACCAATTCTGTATTAAAACAAACAGTTCGATATGTGTCAATACTGATATTTCTATTTTAATAAATATAACCTTTTTATTCAGTACAATACCTCAGACCAGTAATGTTCAAGTGTTGAAAACCATGAAGTTCTCGAAAGGCAGTTTCAAGCTTTAAAAGGAAAATCACCAAAAAGGTGTTTAATTTGATTTAAACAAAAAAAAAACAAAAAAAGATAATTCAAATAATATAATTAAAATTGTGTACCTGTTCAATTTTGTTTAAATCCCACATGGTTCCATTTAGTTTTGAAGTTCCAATGAGTTTGTCTGTGGAGATGATGATAGGAGTTTTGACCTCATCATTTCACACAAATGCAATCAATAATCAATGAGATTCATTACATCACCTCAAATTAATTACATATTAGCGAGTTCGACATCTGGTGATCTCTTACCTTGGACCTTGGGTAAGCAAACTGTTGTGGATTCCATCACCTTGTTTTTGCATATTCTTTTTCTGCAGCAGCATAGCTCATTGCTCCGAGTGCACCCATCAGAGCAGCTGCACAAGTATTTACCATTGTAAATTAGACAACCTAGAATAAGAAACAGGTTGCTTTTCGCAGTTCTACCTCGCTTTATGACAAAAGAAGCTGATCAGTAATCTGTATGACGTACCTACAACTGTTTGTTTTTGGCCATCAGTCACCACTACCACTTCTTTACCTTTGGTATCGAGCCCCTGGCAATATGTTGCTGCAGCCGAGTCTGATGAGTCAATGAGACAGATTTGAGGGTGAGGGGTGGGGATTCAGATAATGATTTTATTTTGTTTTTTAATTCAAACTTGGTAGTTGGACCAGAAAGGTATATCCAGCTTTATAAAAACCTCAGTGTAGCAGTTAATAATGAGCATAGAAAAACAGAGAAGGTAGTTATACATTACCGGCAGCACAGGCCTGCAAATCACAACAACAGATTGAAATGAAACATAATTTCAATCACAATCACACAGCACAATGTGAAGAATCATTATTACCTGATAGTACATGAACAAAGATCCCATCACGAACATGATGGAAAACATTGTGTTCCTAATGGAAAAGTGTAACAATTCAATAACCACTACATTGAAATAAATTTTATTATGGAAAGTAGGGCTTGTTGTCACATTGCTAAGTTGTCACGTTCTCCACTAGAGGGCGGTATTTAAATGTGAATTACTCATTTTCTTCCTTATATGTTTTGTTTGTCTGTGGACCAATTGGGTGTAATATGTCTTGTCACTGTGGGATAGTAGGAAACGCAATTTCGATCTCTTTCTATGTCTTGACATGTGAAGAAATTGACAATAAAGCAGACTTTGACTTCATTTGGTCATGGGTTAGTGATGTGCATTCCAGTTCTTTTAAGTCACTCAAAAGATTCTTTCAAAAGAATCGGTCACTGAATTGTTCGCTACATTTTCTTATTTATTTATTTATTTATTTATTTATTTATTTATTTATTTATTTATTTATTTATTTATTTATTTATATGAATAACTTCCTAAAGTGATTTGTTCTTTTTTCAGTTCATATGATTCCAACCAGTAGGTGTCGGTAATGCGCATTGAAGCTGGTGCCACCTCGCTGTTAAACAAAACGAAGAAGAACATGACGTAACTTCCTGTTCACGAACGAGTCGTGAATTCCATTTCCCGTTCAACAACTGAACGTATCTGTGAATGAGTCAGTGAGTGATTTGCATTTCCAGTTCTTCACGAGAACGGATCAGTGAGGGAACGAATCCTGACTTTCCCGTTCGCGAACGAGTTAATGGGTGAACTGCCTTCCTTCCCGTGCATCAACGGATCAGTCAGTGAATGTGTTGCGTCTCCCTCCTGGCGTGAACTATGTAAGCCAGAATGTCAATTTAAGAAAGAAAGAAAGAAAGAAAGAAAGAAAGAAAGAAAGAAAGAAAGAAAGAAAGAAAGAAAGAACCACACTGAAACACCACTTCTTTTATGCACGTTGTCTCCAAGCTAACGGCTAACTTTATTGCATGAAGGGATGGGCTGTTTTGCAACAACGGGGAGATTATGCTTCTCTTTGGGTAATCTTGATTTTATAACACTTATAATAGTTTTTAAATAACGTGTGTGCATATATAGGCCTAAATATTGTTATCCAATATATCTACTGCAATTTCACATTAGATTGCTGGTTTGAAAAGTTTACTTGTATTATTATTATTACTATTATTGTTGTTTTGTTGTTGTTGTTGTTTGTTGTTGTTGTAATAAACATTTATTTTAAAACTTGTTTGGTGTTTTATTCCTTGTTTTTATATTCGCCAATTAAAACATAATCAGAGATTTGGTTAACTGCTTTGTATGACAATATGTATGTGTTTTAGGTTGTTATATGAGTCAGTGTACCCCAAAATAACAAATGTCGGCATAACGGATTTTTTTTTCCAACCTTTTATTCATTCGGTATAATAACACCATCAACTCCAATGCAACAAATACAAAGTTAGAACATCAGTTGAAATAGCCGACTGGTTAGTGACACGGGCTCTTACCCGGAAAGAACTTGGTTCAATCCTAGGAGTACCCATAAACCTAAATGTGCTTTTAGACTTGGAACCTCACTTTGAATGTGTTTTTTACGTTTAGCTCCTGCAGAACGTGAAAATGAACATAATCTTTTCACGCAGATGTGTTTAACGAAGGTAAATTGGAAAACATATTGGAACACGGCTCCAAAGACTAGAGCTTGACACCTGTGACCTTTGACCATGATATTTCCCTAATAAAGTGGCCTGTCATTAGGTACACTTGAAAATGGCAGTGTACCTAATGGAGTGTCCGTGTGATTCCCTCGTTAAGTGCACCTGCGTGAAAAGTTTTAGCTCCTGCAGAACTAAAAATGACCAAAAACTTTTCACGCAGGTGTTTTTAACGAGGGTAACTTGGAAAACATATTGGAACGCGGCCCCGAGGACTAGAGCTTGCCACCTGTGACCTTTGACCAGGATATTAACCCTAATAAAGTGGCCTGTTATTAGGTACACTTGAAAATGGCAGTGTACCTAATGGAGTGTCCGTGTGATTCCCTCGTTAAGTGCAGGTGCGTGAAAAGTTTTAGCTCCTTTTTAACCTGAAAGAAGCTAAAACTTTTCACGCAGGTGCGCTTAACGAGGGTCACTTGGAAAACATATTGGAACGCGGCCCCGAGGACTAGAGCTTGCCACCTGTGACCTTTGACCAGGATATTAACCCTAATAAAGTGGCCTGTTATTAGGTACACTTGAAAATGGCAGTGTACCTAATGGAGTGTCCGTGTGATTCCCTCGTTAAGTGCAGGTGCGTGAAAAGTTTTAGCTCCTTTTTAACCTGAAAGAAGCTAAAACTTTTCACGCAGGTGCGCTTAACGAGGGTCACTTGGAAAACATATTGGAACGCGGCCCCGAGGACTAGAGCTTGCCACCTGTGACCTTTGACCAGGATATTAACCCTAATAAAGTGGCCTGTTATTAGGTACACTTGAAAATGGCAGTGTACCTAATGGAGTGTCCGTGTGATTCCCTCGTTAAGTGCAGGTGCGTGAAAAGTTTTAGCTCCTTTTTAACCTGAAAGAAGCTAAAACTTTTCACGCAGGTGCGCTTAACGAGGGTCACTTGGAAAACATATTGGAACGCGGCCCCGAGGACTAGAGCTTGCCACCTGTGACCTTTGACCAGGATATTAACCCTAATAAAGTGGCCTGTTATTAGGTACACTTGAAAATGGCGGTGTACCTAATGGAGTGTCCAAGTGATGTCACAGATCAACCAGCCAATCAGAAAGTGGGGGTGAGGGCGGGTGTGGCACTTTTCACTTTCAGTTAAGCTTTGACCATGATTTTTCCCTAATGAACTGGCCTGTATACCTAAAACTGGCGGTGTACCTAATTGAGAGTCCGAGGGACATCACAGATCAAACAGCCAATCAGGAGGTGGGGCTGAGGGCTGTGGCTACGTCACAGCTCAACCAGCCAATTACAAAGTGGGGGTGAGGGCGGGTGTGGCACTTTTCACTTAAACCAGGGGTGTCGAGCTCAAGTCCTCAAGGGGCCGCGTTCCAATATGTTTTCCAAGTTACCCTCGTTAAAAACACCTGCGTGAAAAGTTTTTGGTCATTTTCAGTTCTGCAGGAGCTAAAACTTTTCACGCAGGTGCACTTAACGAGGGAATCACACGGACACTCCATTAGGTACACTGCCATTTTCAAGTGTACCTAATAACAGGCCACTTTATTAGGGAAATATCATGGTCACAGGTGTCAAGCTCTAGTCCTCGGGGCCGCGTTCCAATATGTTTTCCAAGTTACCCTCGTTAAACACACCTGCGTGAAAAGTTTTTGGTCATTTTCAGTTCTGCAGGAGCTAAAACTTTTCACGCAGGTGCACTTAACGAGGGAATCACACGGACACTCCATTAGGTACACCGCCATTTTCAAGTGTACCAAATAACAGGCCACTTTATTAGGGAAATATCATTGTCAAAGGTGTCAAGCTCTAGTCTTCGGGGCCGCGTTCCAATATGTTTTCCAAGTTATCCTCGTTAAACATACCTGCGTGAAAATATTTTGTTCATTTTCACGTTCTGCAGGAGCTAAGCGTAAAAACGCATACAAAGCGAGGTTCCAAGTCTAAAAGCACACTTAGGTATACACGCACACCTGGGATCGAACCAAGTTCTTACCAGGTGAGAACCCGTGTCACTAACCAGACGGCTATTTCAACCTGGCAGCCCATGACCGTCTGCACTCTTTTGTACTAGTGATGTGCATTCCAGTTTGAACTGAATCGTTAGAATCGGTTCACTCACAAGGTTTGTTCAAAAGAATCGTTCACCGAATCGTTCACTCAAAAGGTTTGTTCAAAAGAATCGTTCACCGAATCGTTCGCCACACCTTCTTATTTATTTATTATTATTATTCTTTTTTTTAACCTCGTGTAGTGTACCTATTGAAGTGTCCATAAGGTGTACCTAATCACAGGCCACTTCATTAGGGAAAAATCATGGTGACGGAAAGTGAAAGGTGCCACACCCGCTCTCACCCCCACTTTGTGATTGGCTGTTTGATCTGTGACGTCATTTGGACACTCGATTAGGTACACTGCAATTTTCAGGTTCATTCGCGAAGATTCACAAGTTGCTGTTATGCCAGCCGACACACGTTATGCCGACATTGATGTTTTAATTGTGTATTTGTTTGATTGTAGTTGATGGTGTTATTATACCGAATGTGTTTGTGTTTGAATAAAAGGTTGAAAAAAAATCCGTTATGCCGACATTTGTTAATTTGGGGGACACCAACTCATATAACAACGTAAAACACATATTGTCATATGAAGCAGTTAACCAAATGTCTGATTTTTATGTTTTAATTGGCGAATATAAAAACAAGGTATAAAACACCAGACTAGTTTTAACATAAATGTATATTAAAATAATAATATTAAAGTAAATTTCAAACTAGCAATCCAATATGAAATTGGAGCAGATATATTGGATAACAATATTTAGGCGTATATATGCATACACGTTACTTTAAAACTACTATAAGTGTTATAAAATCAAGATTACCCAAAGAGAAGCATAATCTCCCCGTTTTTGCATAACGGCCCAATGCAATAAAGTTAAACGTTAGCTTGGAGAAAACGCGCATAAAAGAAGTGGTGTTTCAGTGAGTGGTTCTTTCTTTCCTTGGCAAATCGTAAATCTAGATTCTGGCTTACATAGTTCACGTCTGGAGGGAGACGCAACACGTTCATTGACTGATCCGTTGATCCACGGGCACCCATTGACTCGTTCGCGAACGGGAAAGTCAGGATTCGTTCCCTCACTGATCCGTTCTCGCGATGAACTGCAAATCACTCACTCACTGATTCGTTCACTCACAAATTCGTTCGTTGGGGAGCGGGAAATGCAATTCACGACTCGTTCGTAAACAGGAAGTTATGTCATGTTCTTCTTCGTTTTGTTTAACAGCGAGGTGGCACTAGCTTCAATGTGCATTACCGACACCTACTGGTTAAAGTCATATGAACTGAAAAAAGAACGAATCACTTTAGGGTTCACTGGAAAAAAAGTCGTTCTTTTGACCGAATCTTTCACTCACGAGCCAACACTATCATGGGTCATAAGCACGGCTTGTAGTGCCTATTTTAATTTTAGATTTGATCTTGATTGTTCTTAAAATTTTCTATTTTAATCATTTAGGATATATTTGTCCCCTCTTTACATTGAATGGTCTGCACTTTACCTTTCATTGCACTTGTTGTCATGACAATTAATCTGAATTTAAGTGAATGGGCCACTGAAAAATGCACCTCCTGCAAATTGGTTTACGTATGCCAGAATTACCATTCCGATGATGTGTGTCACTTAGTGAGGAAATGTGTTTGTCTGGTTTACGATTTATAAATAGATCTTCCATCAGGCCCTAGGCAACAATTATTCAATTTAAATTCAATTCAGTACTCAACTTTAATTCTATCACTTTTGACAAAATGCCTTACAAATTATTTGTACTACTGCAAGTATAATGTCAGTGTGGTATAATATTTAAACAGAACAGTGACAATTTGTTTGACTGCTTTTTGAAACAATGCCACATTTACTCCTCTCCATCGCTGTGATACCGCAAAGTTTGAATTTAGCAGGCCATACCGTCGACCAGCAACTTTGCATATTTTTTCTCATGAATTTTACAATGCTTTCATAATAATGTGCATTTACGTCAGAATTATAACCCCACTGTAGCACGCAAACAAAAACCTCACAGAAAAACACAGGGCCACTAAAGTACACAAAGTGTAAGCCACCAAAAAAGGGATAAGTAGGTCAAATGGTGTAATTATCAAGTACCATTAATTTTTATGTGATGGTTAATTGGAAAACAATTTAAGTGACTGTTGTTGATTAAGTAGTTTTGGAAGACTAAGATGATTACGTTTCACATAATTCCATTTGTTGCCATTTTTCTACATTTTAAATGAATGAAAGCAAATTACTTTTCTGAAAACTAAATAAAAAATGGGTAGCCCCATTCATACTTGGGTTGAGCACGGCATTGTTGTCAGAGATAAATATGATTGGTTTATCTTAAGGTAATGGCAGTCACAAAAAAAGTTTGAGAAAAATAATCTGAGGGTCATTTCTTACCTTTCAGCTGCAACAGGTGAATAGAAACTTACTCTGGATGGATTGTGCATCCAAATTTGATACAAATTCATCAGGGGGTGGAACTCTCCATTACAACCTTTGTACCAAAGCACCATTAAAAATTTGCATGTTCCATGACAGAAGGGATGGCACAGGCAGACAGCATTTCATTTTTATAAGGAACTAATCCACTACCAAACCAATATTTCTCCTTCAAGATG
Organism: Syngnathus floridae; assembly: GCF_059516105.1. NCBI lineage: Eukaryota > Metazoa > Chordata > Actinopteri > Syngnathiformes > Syngnathidae > Syngnathus > Syngnathus floridae. Next base: position 4,796,780 of record NC_142431.1, read on the forward strand.
TCACATAGAAACTGTCCATCAAATGATGCAAGGTTAGGATTGTCTCTTGCTGGGTTTTACAACAGCTTTCCCCAATGCCACAAACACAATAAAACAAGAAAGTGGGAGATGTGAAACACACAGAAACACAAAGGTTACTTCTTTACATATATATAATCAAGTAAAAATTAAAATTATATGTTGCATCAAAACTATTTTGGCAAGTACAATTCATCCCAATAATAAACTTATTGGCATACTATATGTAGTGCACTACAAAAGAATGCTTAATGTAGTTTTTCTTAATAAACTCAGATTTTTTTATTGCAAGTCAACATCTGGAAAAGTGTTATTTTTAAAGAAAATAAAGATATTATTAATATGACCAAAATTGTGGGTTGTATTTTCATAAGTAGAAAATACTTGGTACATGATTAAAGTCAATTCAACACTTGCAAAAAAAATACTCCAAAAAATCAATCACATTTTTTAATGTTATCAAATTCAGTTAAATTATCAAACAATTTCTAAAAATACTAATATTCTTACTATCAAATTACAGTAATCATACGAAGAAATCGATCCCCAGAATAGTTACAGTGTCAGGATGAGGACTCCTATAGTTGACATTTTTTATGGACATTGGACATCTGTCTTCTTTGAACACGATATATTGATCTGAAATTGGACTGGTGGTCTACATCAGTAAGACATTTACTATCCAAACAGTTAAGACGACAAACAGACTTGGCGTTGATGCTGGTGAACGGGAGGGCACCTTTTCGATCATCGGCACGTGGAGTTCACGCTCAGAGTCAGACGCTTGCAGAATGCGTCTGCCTATATTCACATTTTCGCACCTCATACCACTGTAGAGCGAGGTCTGGCTTGAAGCACACCTGAAAAGAAGCAGAGGGTAAAGAATTCATCCGGATCAAACACGTGATGCTTTTCACCATCGCTTATAATAATAATTTGCATTATCATAACCAGGACATTTTTTTCTTTTCAAAACACTCCATAAAATCGCTTACACACCTGCAGGAGGCTGCTCCATCTCTCTCCACACACACACCACCATTCAAACAAGGGTTGGGACGACAAGGGTCTGCAGATTCGGAAGCCTCCAAGATAATTTCCGCTGGATTCTCAGCATCTTTGTTTCGTGGGAGAGGTTTGACGGGCACTTCAGTCTTGATTAAATGTGTCAGATCTGTTGAGACAAATGAATAAAATTGATATTAACTTCTAAACACTTCACATGTGACATAGCATCAACAGTGGACGTTCGTGATTATCACCATTAAAATCAGCAAAAATGATGAGGTCATTGTTTTTGATGAAGCTCCTTTTGTGGATTTGCTTGTGAGAAATAAAAGTGCTCCAGCCTCTTTCTCCACCCTGGTAACAGTTGCAATCATCATTCCATACTGCACCAGATGTAGCTGTTGGTTTGCTCCAGCGCTCATCAACATCTACAAATGGCAAGAAATTGATTGATCACTCATTTGTAGTCATTTGACATTGTCACACTCAATGCAAATGGATTAAAAATATTTGTCATCTATGTTTGTATACCAAGTTCTTTAAATAAAAAAATCTTTGTTTTTGAGAAACCAACTAAGGACGGCAGTACCGTCTATGCCCGTGAGTTTAACCTACCAGTGGTAAAACTCCTTGTTGAGGACATCCTCATTTTAACATCAGGATCTTGATCCATGACGACAAATGTAACTTGTCGATTCTGGGCCGGCCACTGCATCACTACATCATTTTCACCACTGCAAAGGTAGAAAAACAAACCCACGTAGTCTTGGTAGACATTGTCTTTTCCATTGGGGTAAATGCTTATCCCAAACGAGTAGCCTTCATTGTTGTAGAAGCATGGACTTTTTACTGGACTGCCAGGTGGGGTGCTGGAAAGAAGTCCAGTAAAGTTGTGGATTTGCCAGATGGCATTGGGGCAAACAGTCTCACTAAGAGTGATATCATCGAGAGAGATGGCACCAGAGGAGCTTTTTGATCCTCTGATTCCTTGGAAGATATAGCGGAATTTTTGTGACATCTTGAGTGTTACATGGCTTATTTTCCAGGCGTCATTTCCGTCACCTAGGAAGTAAGCAAAGTTAAATCGATTTATGCATCATTTTCTATCTAAAGTCCAATACCTGTGATGGTGTGGATCTTCCTGACACTGCGAACAGTCCCAGTTCCATCGTCCATCCGGACCCAAATCACTAATTTGTCCCCTGCTACTCCGCTCATCTTATAGAAGAACTGCAAGCACTGCTCATGTCTCTTGGGATAAAGAATGCGAGACTCCAGTAAGGCACTGTTTGCAGCATTACCAGTAGAAGTGTCAAACTTCATGAAGTAGCCAGAATCTTAAAGGAGACATATAAAAAAAAAGTTGTGAGAAAGTTGTGCTTGGGTTCCCAGTTACCAAATTGACAATATGACACAATTGAGTAGACCACGACATTTATACAAGTTTGTTTTTTCCTGTGGAATAATATCCCTTAAAATGCTATCACCCTCTCTGTCCAGTTTTAAAACTCATTTGAAGACCCCATTTTATTGGTTTTGAACTGACTTTTTTGTTATTGTTCTACTGCTGTATATTAATTTGTTTTAATTTACTGTTTTTATTGTCTTTATGGGAGTCCCATTATTAGATGTACAGCTGCAGCCATTGTGAAATGCGCTAATTGTATGGTATGGTATGGTATGGTATGGTATGGTATGGTATGGTATGGTATGGTATGGTATGGTATGGTATGGTATGGTATGGTATGGTATGGTATGGTATGGTATGGTATGGTATGGTATGGTATTTTTGGCCTTTCATGCCAAACTCTTAAACCATACTTTCTGAGAACCACCCATATACACAATTGTTTACATTTGGTAAGCATCACAAGTTTGTATTCATTTCCATCTCATTGTCTCGTTGTTGCCATATCATGAATCCAAGTTTTGTTGTCAACTGAGACATTTTATTGAATTTTGTTCCACACAAACAGCTGAAGAAGATCATGAAAGTATGGTAACAACAGACGTGCACATCGCATTATCAGCAGTAGATTAACGTCACCATTATTAAAGCCCACATATAATACCAAAATACCCCCTCAAACTTTGATGAGCACAAACTGGAATGAGGCCTGATCATGTGTTACGTGTCGAAAATTGAAGCCAGTTTGCACTTAGGTCTGATTTAAGACAGTAGTTCCACCAATCAATGAATATAACTGTATCCATTCTTTTGATCACCAAAATGATGTATCCAATTCCTATGACAAGGAAATTTTGGGGTGAAATTATGAAACCATTCCCCTGTGTTATAAGTGATATGTTCCTTCACCGCAGTGCACGTCATCATAGAAAGGGAAGCTTTCTATTCAAGAATTATGTCATGGAGACGTTGGATGACAGGATATTTCTCTTCGCCACCCTTTCTATTGAAGTCATCCAGGTGCAGAGCCTTGACAATGACACCTCCATACTCACTGCTTTTGATGAAGTTGGCCTGGATGGGTAGCAAATTAAAAAAAAAAAAAGCTTTAACAGCAGAATGAGGGATAATAAAAAATAAAAAAAGACACTTGATATTTGACTACCTTATCCTCAATGGTCTTAAGGCTGTCAAAGTAAACTTCCTCCGGTGAATAACTGGATTGCTAAAATATTCAAATATAATATATATATAATATTAAATTTTGGACATCATGTTTTATCATAGGTTTGAATGGTCCAGTGTCACGTGATTTTACCTCATATTTGGGAATGATCGCTTGCTCAGCTCCAATACCATACGAAGCGATACCCATGAGAAGCTTTTCTTTTGGAACACCTTCTACGTCAAAGCGCTCCATCGCCTCTATCTAAAATAAAAGGAAAACACACAAGGCCAGGAGAACAGAATTCAGAATTCTCAGGCAAGAGTTGTCCACAAAACATCCCGCTGCCCTTTTTTTTTTTTTTTTTTTTTAGCAGCCAGTGATTTATACTAAAAAGGCTGAATGAAGGGCAAACAGGTTTTCAATGTAATTGTATTTATACATTATTTTAAATTTTGACACAATGTTATGTAAAAAAAATTGAATTATGGATAAAGTTTCATAGTCGTGCTTAATTACCGCATTAGGGAATTGTGCTGGACCATTACTGGACGATTGTTGGTCAAGGTCGAAGGACATCACATAGAAGAAGTCCACGTATCTGTGGGTAAAGCACACTTGAGTTCTTGCCCGTCTTGGAATAAATACAGCATTGCCAAAAAAATGATATTTGTGATTACTTGGAAAGCTCGAAGAAGTCATAGCTCCTGCTGATGTCAGATTGTGCAGCGGAGACACTTAGACTGAGCTGTCGGTGGCCCAGCCTGCCTCTCAGTGTCTGCTCAGCAGAACATCGTCGTTAAGTCTTTGCTCCCATTTATAGAACAAGAATATCAATATCAAAAACCTGTATGAAGGAACTGAAAAGTTGCTTGACGTTTGGTTGACTGCTGCTCGTCTCAGCTGCCCACTTGATGTTTAGGCCATCAAAATTCCCAGCGACCAAATGCTTGATTACAGATGCGATGAAAATCTCCCGGATTTCTGGTACGAATCTGTGAAAAAAAGAGAAAGCTTTCTTGAAGCACAGCACGTGTTATGTGCTTCCAATCAAGTCTTCTTTTAAGTACTGTGGTTCCTTGATATTCCAGTTAGTTCCGTGACTTATCATTCAAAACGCTTGTCTCGCAAATCATCTATAACCCCATTGAAGTCAATGCAAATGCCATTAATCAGTTTCAAAAATGTATTTTTTTTTAATAAACTAAAATAGCACTGTATATTCGTGTACTTTCTAAAAACATACAGTATTACATCATTTAAGGCATCGATGTCAAACTCAAGGCCCGGGGGCCAGATACGGACCGCCACATCATTCTATGTGGCCTGCGAAGACAAATATTGCATTACTAAAATTACAAATTGTCTTAGATTTTTAAAAAAATTTAGATATTGCTTGCAATTTTTATGACCATTCATCTTTTTAAGAAATTTGAAGTTTCTGATTTCAAAAGTATTTATTCATCAGTTTGTTTTGTAGCCTATACTGTATAGAGAAGACGTTGACAGTCATAATGGCCCTCCGAAGGAAACTATGGCTACGATGCGGCCTGTGACAAAAGTGAGTTTGACACCCCAAATTTAAGGAAATTTAACAATGTTTTGTTTTCGTTATTATTTATTACTGCAATTCAATTTATTATTTAGCTACTTCTAATCTGCCCAGACAGCAAGCAAGTCTGGAATACAAGAAGGCCTCAATCTGTTTTGTGACTTACATCTGGCTTCCAGCAGTAGACAGATCGACTTCCAAAAAGGTTTGAAGCTCTGGATTGCTGTTGGAACAAAAATATTTCTTGTTATTATTCAACATATTCAATAATAAAGCAAATGGTGGTCAGATTCAGACCTTTGCTTTAAGTCAGCGAAGGCTTGAAACTTGCTCTCTTCATAACAGCTCAAGGAAACCGGCGCAGGCTTAAGGGAGCTGTAGATGATTTGGCTGCACAGCTGAGAATCGATGTCACGCAAAATATCAAATGGGTTTGCGCCAATTTGAGCCGAGGTGCTCTGATACATGCACGCCAGGTTTTTGGCTGCCAAACCTAAAACATGAAAATAACCAGCTGGAAATTAGTTTGTACAATCATATAACATTTTCTGCTATCTACAAATCATCACAAGACATAAACGTACGCGGCTGAGCGGAGGGGGCACACAGGCCTTGTAAAAAAAATAACAAAAAAACCCCCAAACAGTTTCAACAGGTAAAACATGAAAATAACCAGTTGTGAATTAGTTTGTAACAATGATATAAGATTTTCTGCTATGGACAAATCATCACAAGACATGAACTTACATGTGTCAGCAATGATGGCACACAGGCCTTGTGAAAAAAAAAAAAGAATTGACATATATTAAAACTTTTATGTAAAACAAGCTTATTGAAACTTTTCAAAATATTACTTTCATTGGTGCACCTTACCTGCTAGAAGAATTAACTTCTGCATCTTGTTGCTACAAAATCATAGAAAACAAAGAGGTCATTCCAAGTTGCATGACATTTTGATCAGTCAATCAGAAACATCCTTACTTTAAATGGATTGGTGGATGGAGAGTTACCAAAGAATCTGAATAACTAAAAAACACACAAAGAAAAACAAGCAACGTGATGACAATGTTCATTCAACGCTGACAGAAATTAAATCAGAGCAAATTTGGAAAGCTCAATAGAACAATTGCGTTTCTGAATTGTAAAATTACTGCAAATAAAAAATGGTTGTCCTCCCCATCATTTCAGTTGCCAATATTAGATGGACACTGAAATTGTGTTTGCTTTTGAATTAAAGATGGAGTGCCGACACCCTCATCCAATTGAATTGCCTAATAAATCAACAGATCAAGTATGCGTCCATTTACTTACCAGCTGGAAGAAAGCTGCAAGTGTTCCTCGGTGGAGAACTGATGCTTGAGTGGGAGATGTTGCCGAATTTATCTGCTACTGTAGCAGGGTTGGGCCATAGATTGTTTCACAACGTTAAAGGACGCGTTATAATTAGTTCATGACTGCAAATGGATCAATGGAATTTTTTAATTTCAAGTGTTGTTGACACTCAAAATTACTTTAACCTTTGCTGACTCAGCAACAAGCAACGATAAGAAAGGAACATCGTGTTTCTCTTGAAACCAGGAAGGACTTAATTAAAGATGGGACTCATGTTCTCATGAAAGCCCAAAAAAAAAAAAAAAAAAAGGCCCATTCGTGTTCACGCCATGGCATCACGCCTTGCACGTCTAATAAACTTTTTGGAGCCTCAAATGTACACATCCCAGAAATACTACGTTAGCATGTTTGCATTTTTAAAGATGTTTCGATGGTCAATGCAAGGACAGGAATTGATTCATTTGAGTTACACATAAAATGGATCCCTGAAATTCACAATTTGCCACCAATGGACTCACCTATGAGCTATTTTTTTTCCCCCAAAATATAAATCATTATTATATATTTTTTCAACTCATGTTTTGGTGGTGCAAGCTTGAGTGGTGCCCAAACAAGCCACAGAATTAAATACAAATGACTAATTAAGTTACGCATACCAGCATTTATTTTTTTAATGCATTTACCTTATAAGTAGTAGTCAAGGAAAGTGTTTTTAAGGTTTCTATATTTAAAGGAGAAGTCAGTCTCCAAATTTTCTTTGAGATGATATTTTCTGTGCAGCCCAATTGGGAATCGAGTGCACAAGTTGGCGAGTAAGTAGCAACTCTCTTTTTAACATGAAATTACTTGTAACTGAACAGCATGTGATTACGTTCACTTTTGGGCAGAGCGATCGAGTCCCAAAATGCCCGGCAACCATGTTGCAACTTCATGTTTGACTTTGAAAATTTGTCCACCTTCGCCAAAAATGCACAGACATCAAAAGTAGCCAAGAAAAGGGTTAAAACTGAATACATTCACTCTGAATGCACTCTGCACACACCCATTTGGTCTTCCTCTGAATGCCAAAATGTCAAGACATAATACACCCTATCATGTGTTAATTGCAATTAATTCATTTCCTGGTGCTAACGCCTTGTCGCAAACTGCAAATGTTTTACAATGGTCAATTCTTTGTTTTTGAAAAAAGCAATAAGTCTGAGCAAATCGGTCTATCAGACCCTGGATTTTCAGAGTTTCTTACGATTGCAATGCCAAAGTTTGCATTGTATATTAGCTAGTACCTCATCCACCTTCACCTCAAATGCACAGACATTAACTGCCAACTCATTTGAGCATTGTCTCAGCTATTTGTTAGATTAATGTGTTGCTTGAATACACCCATCACACACCCAGTTAGTTTTTTTCTGTTGTCTTCACTCCAACTCGATCACGTGTATTGCAACATGTGAATTATTGCCTGTCCTGACCCTTACGACAGATGAAAAGTGGCAAGCACATATTGAATTTTATTATAGCGAGATATTTTAAGGCTTTCTCACGCTCCCTACATTTTTACGAACCTTTCCCATACTCTTAGAAATTGGGTAGCACAATATTGAAAAAACATGCGCTATGTAATATGGTTGTTTAATATGGTATAGCGATTTTGATCTTATTGCAAAATTTAATATGTATGACAAAATATGAATTGGAGGTGCCACTTGAGGCCTCCATCCTCACGTTGTACACCGTAGTATCGCCAACTTTGAAGATGGGTGGCTTTAAAAAGCTGGTGAGTGATATGGGTTGGACACACACCGACCACCGTGGACATTTGGATCTTACAAGAGCTGGTATAAAATGTTGCTTAAGATCGCGTAGGTGTGCACTTGTGTAACTTGGGTCTATTGTGCATCATGGACTGTTTTTTTGAGCGTCTAATCATGCCAAGCTGCTCATAAAGCATCGATTGTGAATGACTGAGACAGTGCTGATGTCACAATTATTAGGAGAACTTGCAACATTGTCTTTATGAAAAAAGTGAAGGGCGACATGACGAGTGAACGTTTGCATTAAAATGAAGTTGTTTGCATGCTTCTGTTTTTCAGGCGTAACATTAAAACATAGACCCTGAAAATTTTAGAGTAAAAAATTATCATGGAGCACTTGAGTGCAGCAAAAAAACTTTCCTTATTCTTGCCATCCATTTTCGTCCACCGAGTGAAAACAACATAATAGTAAGTAAGAATGTCGTAATTATGCACAAGCACCCTTAATATATTTAATCGTTTGTCAACACTCATTTGAAAAGGGTAAACCACAATTAATACCTGACACACCTATTGACGTTTATCTGCTGAAACTGGACAAAGAAGGAAAGGCTTGAGGGAAACAATCCACCTTCATTCTGCTAAGTGAGGCAAGTCACACAGCGCTCTCAGTCTCGGTTTGAACTCAAGTCAAGTCAAGTTTATTTGTATAGCCCTAAATCACAAGCAGTCTCAAAGGGCTTCACGTAGACAAACAATTGACAATTATTCTCAAAGCATCCCCTGATCTTAAGCTCCCAAAAGGGCAAGGAAAAACTCAAAAAAACCCTACCAGGGGAAAAATGAGAAACCTTGAGAAAGGACCACAGATGGAAGGATCCCCCTTTCAGGATCACCAGGCTGCAATGGATGCGGAGAGGGCACATAAAATACGTAATATGAAAATCAATGAAAAAGTGGATGTTCAAGTCAAAGCGAAGAGCTGCCGGAGGTGCCCTCGATTGTCCTGGCATTGTCTTTGAGGAGGGTAAACTGCAGTTCCCTCATCCTGAATTGGTCGACGAGAATCCAGATAGCCGCTGTCAGCTTGGGTGTCACCGAACCACCTCCCCAGCCGGGGAGGGGTGGGGGGAGCGAAAACAAACTCCAGCCGAATCGGCCACTACAGGTTAATTAAAGGCCATATCATAGAAATGTGTCTTTAAACATGTCTTAAATGTTTCTAGTGAGGTAGCAGTTCTAATATCCATTGGTAGGACATTCCAAAGCTCTGGAGCCCGAATAGAAAATGCTCTAGACCCTGCAGACATTTTCTTGTGAACGAAGGTTACGAGACGGAACATAAGGAACAATTAGGTCGACGAGATATGAAGACGCTAAGCCATGCAATGATTTATAGGTTAATAGAAGAACCTTGAAGTCACATCTTAAATGGACCGGGAGCCAATGTAAGTTGGCTAATATTGGGGTCATGTGATCACATTTTCAAATCAAATATTACCCCGAGATTAGTTACAATATCGCTCTGAGTGATAGTACTCACTATAGTTATAGTGGTTTCCTTAAATAAGTGTTGCTAACGAGCTGGACCAATTATCAACATCTCAGTTTTATCTGGGTTAAGACGAAGGAAGTTGAGAGACATCCATTGCTTGATCTCCGCAAGACACGCCTCAAGATTACAACAGAACCGCGGATCTGTCATCGATAACGGCATATATAATTGGGTGTCATCCGCGTAACATTGAAAACTAATATTATATTTACGTATTATGTCCCCAAGCGGAATCATATAAATATGAAATAGAATTGGTCCGAGTACCGATCCCTGTGGGACACCACACGTAACATTATAGAGCTCAGAGGACGTATTGCCATGGACTACTTGGTGCGTCCTGTCTGATAAATAGGAATAGAACCAGCTTCGTACTGATTCTGAAATACCAACACAACTTTTAAGACGCTCTATTAAAATATCGAAGTCTACAGTGTCGAAGGCAGCACTAAGATCGAGTAGTAACAATACCGATGAAGTGTTTTAATCCATAGCTATGAGGAGATCATTAGTCACTTTAGTGCTGTCTCACTGGAATGATTAGTTCTAAAACAAGACTGAAAGGATTCATATCGATTATTGGCGACCATGTAATCAATAAGCTGCTGCGCTACTACTTTTTCAAGAAGTTTTGCTATGAATGGGAGGTTTGAAACTGGCCTATAACTCACAAGTGAAAGCAAAATAACAAAGAAAAGCTGTGTGAAAACAACATAATTGTAACCAAGAATGTCTAAATTATGCAGCTACACAAGCACCCTTAATATATTTGTCAGCATTAATTTGAAAAGGGTAAACCACAATTAATACCTGACACACCTATTGACATTTATCTGCTAAAACTGGGCCAAGAAGGAAATGTTTGTGGGAACCACTCCACCTTCATTCCACCAAGTGAGGCCAGCCACACAGCGCTCTCAGTCTCGGTTTGAACTAACGAGTGAAAGCAAACAAATAAAAAACAAAACTAAAGTTGTGAGCAGTTAAAATGCCAAATTGGGGTACTTGCATGTTTGTGGTACTCACACACAGGACAATCGGACGAGTTTGTTCAAATATGATCTCAAGAAAAGGCCAAAAATGGTGACCAAATTGCAGTCCATGATAAACGTAAATTATTTTCCTGTTCTGTCAAACTATGATAGGTGGTCGCCTAACCCAAAACACAAACACAAAATCACTTAACTGTGATTTAATATTGATTGTAGTACAGTTTACATAAATGACAACAGATACTTTACAATGATTTTCAATTATGATAATGAACTCACCATACTGATGAACAAGCAGTTTGATGAAAATACAAAACAAGCATCAGTCGGTTCTGAAGAGAATAATAATTGTTTTTCGCATTGCATTTATGTTTTGTAGAATTTTATCAGCAATTTATTTTTCACTGTTATTTATCCTAGGTGGACCAACTATGGATACAAAGGTTGAGCAGCATACAACACAAGCTCAAATTATTAGTGTGTACACAATTTAGCTGGTTGCGCTTCAGGTCACGAAGCTCGCAGTAGCCTATTTTTTGTTTTCTTAATTGTTCATTTTTAATTATATTCACAGCCTATTTTTTGTTTTTTTAATTGTTCATTTTTAATTGTATTCACAAATCTTGCAGTCCAAGTCATGTTAACTATTAACAGCGCATTCTCAGCAATTAGAGTAAACATGAGTGTACAGTTTTTATAAGGCAATTGTGATGTATCAAGAAAATAAAAAAAAAAAAAAAAAAAAAAAGGACACCATTTTTTGAGTCAAACTGAGTTGAATACTGTTGGTTAGAGGTTATCTATTAAAATATACATAAAATGAATAAATAAGGAACTATGATTATGAGGGATGGAATCACAATCTAGATTTGTTATATGTTTTAAATTTAATAAGCAAACTGACAGATCCATGCTATGTCAATATAGTTATGATTAACATTGGAAACTGCTACACCTAAAATGAAGTAGCTCACCATATTTATTTGTTTACCCAGTATAGATTTAAATGAATGAATTAATGTAAAGCCAATAACATGTATAGCGTATTTTCCGGACTATAAGGCGCACCTAAAAACCTAAAATTTTCTCAAAAGTCGACAGTGCGCCTTATAGTCTGGTGCGCTTTATATATGGACCAAATTCCTAAATTTAAACTGGCCTGAAGCATTGTGTCATGAACAGTGGCCCGCTGAAGACTATGAATCATGAATCAAAAAGACTATGGATCATTATTTTGTGATTATAAAGTAATTTGTTGCGTCTGAAGTTGAAATAAAAAAGATAAAATGGAGAATGATTTGATTTGGATTAAAAATCTGACATGATGCATTTATGGTGCGCCTTATATTAGGACAAAGTTTTAAAATGGGCCATTCATTGAAGGTGCGCTTTATAGTTCGGTGCGCCTTATAGTCCGGAAAATACGGTAACTAAAACGGATTTCTTGAAGTGAATTTGCAGATTTATACAAAATAAATTCTCTATTGATATTTCCATAGTAGTATAATATACTTTGGGCCAGACCTCAAACCCTGTGGACCAAAAATCAAATGTCACAAATACTTGGGCTTTACTATGAGCTCAAAAAAAAAAAGTCCATAACCAGATATGACAATAATGATTGTGATGTTATATTCAAATACACAAACACATTCCAGCATACATGTAAAAGAAGAGAGGATAAATTGTGTGGATACCGAATGCTGCTGCAGCATGAGAGGAATGACAAATATATTTAGGAAATGATGCAGCCAGTGTCTTTCTGGGGCTTTAAATCGGGTTCCTTCATTGGTTTTACTTCCTCCTCTTTAGGTTTGGCCTGAAGAAAAACACAATAAAGATAATAATAATACATTTTATTTATAAGGCGCCTTTCAAGGTGATTAGAAACAATTATAACCAAATATCATCCTGTCGACAGAATATTTCTCTAAAAGTCTTGAGGACCATCAAAATGTTTCTTGTCAAATGTAAGACAAGCCTAGTATTTTTTTTTTTTTTTGTCAGAAGTGGTTTTCATCTTGGAACTCTCCTATGATGTCATTTTCTGTTTTTCCTCATTGTTGAGTCATGAACAGACTGTATGTCATTCTTAATATCGGGTTGATGATTTAAAATGTTTTAGTGTATCACACAATCCTAAATTTAATAAAACTATAAAAAAAAATTAAAAAAACAAGGGAAGGAGGAAAATATTTTTTTCATTGGACATACGTATAATACTAGATAATTGTGGTGGTCCATTTGATTTGTCAGAGACAATCACAGGAGCAACTGATATCCCGGAAGCAAAACATGCTTTAAGGCGGGTTCTACTACCTTGTCATTTTTGGCTCCCTTGGTCAGGTCAAAAGTGGCATAAACTTCCGGAGTACACTGCTCATTGGGAGATGGCAGCTCAAAGGGGATTGGCTCCACCAGGCCATAGTTGGCCTTCAACTCTAGCTGGGGAGGTTCAGTTGGGACCTTGTGGAAGTATCTGGAAAAAAAATATTAAATCTAGTTAAATTGTGCTAACGGTGACATCATTTTGCAATGACAAGAACATCAGCAACAGCAAATTAAAACCATATTACTTGACTCACATGAAGCCATTTTCTCTCTGACACTTTTCCAGTGTGTTCTTAACGAAGCCACCCAATTTGCGAAAGAAAAGCTGCTCAGATGGTTTTGCTGTGGATCCCGGACCTTTGGTGTGACGATACTCTTTACACAATTCCTCAGCACGGTTATAAGCTGCAGAAAAAGACGTCATTTTAATTCAATGAAGAAGGCAGCCAGGCAAGCGAGCATGAGGGCCTGTACAGAAAAGAATTGCTTCTTGAACCAGTATTTATTTAGTCCTCTAGATGGCACTCTACATTCAACATTGATAGTAGCCTTGCTATTTCTCAAACTCCTAAAACTAACAGTGCCATCTAGAGGAGTACAAAAATATAACAAATGGTTATTTTTTCCCCCATCACTAATGGTTCAGTGGCAAACAATTTAAACTCCTCAGAGAAAAAGCTGAAAGAAAAAAAAAAAAACTAATTTATTCAGCTTTAAACATTCCAATTGCTTTAAAACGTTTACATTTCCTTTTATATTAGTTTCTTAATAGTCTCCACAGATGTCCAATTTCTTTTTGGGGACATGAAACAGTTGTGCAGCCACTTTTCAATTTTCAACCTGCATATTTGTGTTTTTTTTTATAGGCTAAACCCAAGATACTGTAAAACTAGTCTAACCTGCCTGACTACTACAATTAAAAAGTGAGCTACAATTACAAAAATCCCTTATTTGCGCAAGATAATGCTGCTAAGATACATATCATCGAAACAAAGACATTTACCCTTCTCTGCTTCTTGGAGAGATCGTATGGCCTCCCCACACTTATCCTTCGCCAGCAGTGTCTGTCCATGATAGCAGTATGCCTGTCAACACATTGTTGAGCCGATGAGATCACACAATACTTTCCACCTTTACAAAAGTAAACAAACTTACATAAGCCATGTAGAAGTAAAATTTCAACTGGAGATACTTCCTCCACTTGGTGCTACACTCAGGCTCTAAAGTATTTAGAGTGTGATCTGGACACAAAATAAGCACATTTTAATAATATCTAACAGTTGCTTCAGTACTGCCTTGATTATGGTTTTAATTTACCTCAGAATAGATCTACTGTAATAAACAACTTTGCAAATGGCAACTAGACAATAACTCTGGACTTGAAATAATCACCAGCTTTCTGATAAAAGTTTGCCGTCTCAGATGCCAACGCTGCGACAATTGAAGCGTTGTGCTTCAGTTCAATGGCTCTGGCGATTGTCACTGTGAATAAAGAAGAATGTTTGCGTACTCAAAGATACTTGGCAGACTTGTGCATATTACACAACATTGACATTGAAGGTAAATTCCCACAATTTCCCAGCTAGAAAGGAACATACCTTCTTGAGCTTCTGCCTGAGACTGGATGATGTATGCATCAATCACTCTGGGATCCAGGTCCCTACCTTTTTCTGCAGGGGTGATGAGACGAGGGATGTGCACCTCCTGCCGGATATTAAAAGCCATTTTCTCAATCAGTAAATCACATAAAAAACAAAAACAGCTCTCTAGTGATGGGGCACGGGTTTCCTAGGAAAGACCAAATCTAAACTATACGATGAAAAAAATCAAAACTATAGCATGAGGTCATGGCAAGAAAGTCCCTATGTGTTATTTACCCTAAGATTTTTGAAGATTCCAGCAGCAACTTTCAGGCTGCGGTGAACATCTTTTGCTTCATCCTCTGAGACACTGTCAAAAAAAGAAAACATCTCGTGAAAAAAAAAAAAACGCACAAACTTTTGCAACATTTAAAGACAATGGCATACTTTTCTTTTCCAGCAAGCCTTGAGGCGAACTTGGTGTACCAAAGCGCTACATTGAAGGCCATGGAGACCAGCTCAAAGATTGCATCTTGTTGGGCGCTAAGATGACACAGCATGGAATGAAGGGAACGTTAAAACACGTCATCAGTGTTAAAGGGAAAACAATTGAACCGTACCTTGGTGTGTTCCCTTGTAAAGTATCAGTCCATTTGAAGTTCTGAATGTATCTCATCTTGTTGTCCTGTGTAGTTCCATCCAAGGATACGATGAAGCCTGTTGTATCAGACAACATGTGTGGGTGATATGACCAACCATGTTTATATTTTCTCAAAGTGGACAGCACCAGACATGTACATACATGGCGATTCAGATAATCCGATTAGCAACAATTGCATCATTATATTTTAGAATATATTTGTATGAGTCTAACAACTGACATTGTAGGAGGGAGAAGTATGCATCTGAGGCACTTTTCATGATCTCAGCATTGCAGGTGACATCTGTGAACATTTCCAGCAACCTTGCCCTGGTTGTCCTTAGGTCACTGAATTTGTGAACACAAATACAATCATTAGATGGTGTTGCTGTAGTATATAAAAGCATATGACAAATGGAAAGAACATTTAAAACATTCATCAGGACACAACAGACCAGTTGGACATCAAACTAACAGCTAATGTTTGATCATGATAAAAAAAAAAGGTCGAAGTCCAAATCTGATTACACTATCATTAATATATCAACACATCAGACCTACTTGCAGATTTTATTTGCAGCGGGGCTCCCTGCAACACCATATAAATTGAAGGACACAGGCGCTGTAGCCTTAAGGGGATTTCGGTGAAACCAGTGTGCCATCTCCTGGGTGAGGGAACGCCTATAATGTCTTCAACAGTCAGCATGACATCAAGTTAATTTGTGAGTTACGTAGAATGAGGAATTCTGACAACATGGATGAGTTTCGACGTGCTACTTCCAGTGAATGTAGCGCTAGCTAACAGCTAACCGATACTTGCTGTTACTATAAGACAACACAAAAACACAAATTCATTTGGTGTTCCACGTATTAACACTTCGGCTCAATTAGGTATTTTCACATTGTGTCACATTATGTCTTAAAAAGAGACGATTACGTTATGATTACATAATCTAGGAATAGCTATGTTAGTATTAACACTGGTTTAATCTAAATGATTATAGCAATATATCGACCGATTCGTTACAACATGAATATGTAATACAACACGTAAAATGATGGGTAAAACACTTACCAAGCTTGTGACGTTTGTTATGAGTGATGCGACGGAAAGTCTGAGCCTGTCAAGTTACTTCCGGAAATAAACTGGGACTGAGCGTTAGCCAATGAAATCACAGTGTTTAGTCACATGGCAAAAATCCAGGAAGTACCTTCAACCTGCTTATCAGGTTGCAGTACTTGATTTTCTAACACACTTGACAGTGTGTGACGATTTAAGTCAATATTTATGTGACAAGTGTGTCTATTTGCATCATTAGTCCTGTAATTAATGTTTTTAATAATTTCTGATAAAATAAAGGCTAGGTTTCTTTCTAATATTTATGAAATAGCTCCCAGATAGTGTAAATTACATGATTTCATCAAAATGCTACAAGGATGAAAAGCAACACTATTTTTACCTTGCTGAATTAGTCTGTTGTTTAGGGTGAGGGTGCTGTCTCATGCCATTAAGTACAGAATTAATTACCATGGCAAGAACAGGGCGTCTGTTTGCAGCCAGAGTATAAAAGAAAAAAAGGAAGTGTAAACTATGAGGCACACATGGATTGAATCTACCTTTGAACTATCAGGATTTACAAAACAGTGAATGCTTTTGTAAATAAAGAATAATCTAAACCTTATGTTGAGGATACGCGTACCTTCGCACTACTACCGCTACGAAAACATCACTAAGCCATATCACAGTCATTTCATTATTTTCTTAATTAAAAAGTCATTTGTCAGTTCATTCAGTACTTGTTCCCATAAACAGGATGTACACACAAGGCACACAGATTAATAATGAAAAATATATTTTTAAATTAGTTTCCCATTCTGAAAAATCATTAACCAGGTATGACAAGTAACAGGCAGAATTCAGACCAAAAAAAAAAAATCACATTATCAATATCCCATTACATCAACAGAGCACAAAGTCTATGACCACATTAACATCACAGGCCGTGATATACAGTATTGCATGTTTGGAATATTCTTCACCAAGAATGATTCTAAAAGTTTATAATCTAAAGATACACTATAAGTGCACCATCCCGCGTTACTGATTGCATAACAAGCAAGATGATAATTTCACATAAACATTTAGGTAAAAAATTACATTCATTAACACCCTTTTTGTAGAATTTAAGACTAATTCCAAGTACTTTTCCTGACATTTAGGCTCAAAGGAACAATCAAAAGGCACTTCTGGTCAGCTGAACCTCAAACTACTAATAGTACTGTGTTAAACTTCAGTTTTTCACTGCCAAAACACAATTCACATTGATATTTTCCACTTTTGTTTGTATCACAAATGTACATTTTGGGATCCCTTGGGACATATTGTTCCAAAAGCAAACCCCAGGATATGAAATTCAACAAAAACCAATATATGACGCTCTCATTGTTGACATAGGTGACTATCGCTAGAGGGTGCAAACATAAAAGGTCCGATGAACAAACCTGATTCAAGACTTGTTATACATGATTTAACGTATGAAGTATTCAGTAACCTCTGTTATGTGCGTCAATGTAGCATTTTCATACCTTTAACCTGCCATTTAACTGCACTTTAGACTGTACCAGTGAAAGTGATTGACATAAAACGACTGAAATTCAATATTTAGGTCGCAGGTAACTGGCACAGCTTAGTTTGGACACGAGGCAGGGTTCGATCATTCATAGATGAATTGCATCATACACAAACATTCTTAAAGTACACTCACATTATTAACAAAGTCTTCGGCAACGATCAGTGTAAAAGTATGTACAACATGCTTGGACTTGATTTGCTTGTGATTTTTTTTTTTTTAAATCAAGGAGTGGGGGAACCTCCCAAATATTAAAACATACTCTAAAGACTCTTTAGACTTTGTTTGAAAAATGTGCAGAATGGACATTTGAAACATTTGTGACATTAAAGCACAGTTTAAAGGCGTTTGGCATAGTTATTGCATAGAATATGGTCCCGGACATCTCCCCACCCTCCATTCTTCACGTGGTTCTTGTGTAGAGCTGCTTCAGAAGCAGAAAGGACAAGAGAAGAAGGGAAAAGCCCATCTTTAGCTATATTAAGTGCCTCCTCAACCTTCTGTGAGGCCCATTCTGGCCTGCAGTTCTGCTTCTGATGGAGCCCGCAGTCTCCGGTATGAAGAACCCGAGAGCCCTGAGCCACAAGAACTTTTATAGGCTTTGAAATGCAGGTACCAGAAAGATGCTGCAGCGTCCAGTCCCAGTTGTAATCGTCATACGTGCAGAAGTCGTTGCTGCAGCTCATCATCTTGTAGTACGCCTCTCTGGAGATGGCCATGCCTATGTTGTGCTTTGTGGACATCCACCCAGTGGTCAGTACCTTGTTAGACAGTGTGAGGAAGCCTGCAAAGTCATTATGGTTTCCCAATGCCAGCATATCACAATCCTGACATTTGTTCTTCCTGAACTCAACCGTTGAATTATAGAAGTGAAAAATGTCTGGTAAAATGAAGTTGTCCTCCTCAAGAAATATTACGAATCCACTGTAGCCCTGTATTGCATTGACTCGCTCCCAAACAAAATGTAACTTCCACCACCAGTGATGTTTGGTTTGAGTGATGGAAGCTTCTCTGTAGTGTCCGTAGGAGTCCGGGTGCTTTGCATTGAGGCATCCTGTTTTGATGGCATTTTCTTTGGAAATGTCCCTTGGGCAATCCCGTGGATCCTGCCCAGGAAACTCGCTGGGATACAGCTGAGTGCTAAAAGGGAAATAAATTTGCAATACTTTGCAAAAAGTGATCCCTTGCACAATGGCGTTGATTTCCGCTGAAAAATAGTCATGGCTGAAGATGAGGAGGAAGCTGTGGACCTCTGCAGCTTTCTCAAAAGACTTGATGAGAAGTTTAAGGTATTCCGGTCTGTTGTGGACCTGCACAACCAGTACCAGCTGAGGCTCCCCTAGAAACCGCTCAGCATTTAAAATACGTTGCTTGTAATTTGCCCTGTAAACGGATTGCATCAGTTCTGACAGCGACCCAGAAAAGTTAAACTTTACTCTGTCGCTCGAGCGTGTGCCCTGATTAGCTTGATTCTTGACATCACTTAAATCGTTCCCAGAATCTGACAGCACACGTGTGGACACCAAAAGAGTCCAAACGACAAAGGAAACACCCAAAAGTACCAGCAGATTCTTTTTAGCCAGCCGAATTCTCATTTTGGAAAGGTCAGATAAGCAACCTTTGGTCAACGGCAGCTCACATTATCTGGAAAGTACTTCTTCAGCGTTACGTGTGTTGATTCAAACTTCTCTCCCCTGTCCCAGCAGCACGTTGCTGCTATCTTTTATCACCTATAAGGAGAAAATATGTGATTTAAGTATTAACATTGTGTTAATCGTTAGCTTGTTTTAGACTCACCCGTAATGCGGTGTAACTTGACAGTGCACGCTGCTCGTAACAGGAAGAGAAAAGTCTGACGGGGGTGTTTCATCTCCACTTCACAACTCTTTGACTGCTGACGTGTACAATGTGGCCGAGTGTCCAATAGTTTACACCCGGAGATTAAGTCCCGCCCCTGGCTTGTAGGCTGTGGAAAGACCCCTTAAGCGTCACAGGGAGTCAGCGGCTGCTGGACGAATCATTCCTGCAGAGAGGTGTGTAATATGAGAACCGGACTATCTGGCTCTGTTTGACATTCAACAGAGGGCGGCGCCAGGGCATATAGATGCAATTATTCTAACACATTTTAATATCCTTTTCTTATCCAAACACATTTTTCATTGAATTTTAATCAATTTATAAAAAGTCACACAAACAGCCTCTCGAGAGTCCAATCTAAGAATTCAAAATTTGGGCAATACAGTGATCCCTCGCTACTTCGCGTTTCGTTTATCGCGGCTTCACTACATCGCGGATTTTTTTTCCAAATTAAAAACACAATTTAAAAGTCAAAATAAAACTTCTAAATTGAGGAACCATGTGTCTAACCTTTAGGACAATGTAGTATTGCTCCAAATTACATTCCTTTAGAAGTCCATTTTCGCGTGTTAGCACGATCGCGAATTAGCCTCTTTCCACTAACTTGTTAGCCTGCCCAGTACTTCTTGTTGGTGACCGTACATCGCGGATTTCACTTATCGCAGGTGGTTTATGGAACCAATTATCCGCGATAAACGAGTGATTACTGTATAAAAAATACATGCATATGAAATGTAAACAAGGACTCGGCCTATAGTGCAACAAATCATTTTGTTTTGAACTCAGCAGCCATAAAATATAAATATGTTATAATATAACGTATGATGTGTTTTGAGCCTGACTGACCGTCGTCCTGTGAGCAGACGATTGTGGTGGAGCAGGCGGCCACAGCTTGAGAGCATCCTATGGAGAAAATGTGCAGCTGGTCATGGTGAAGGTGTGCTGCAGCTATCCTTGGCCTCACATCGTGGTGGGTCACGTCAGGGTCACCAATATGGCAGAACGGGGGATCACATATCAGACATATGAGAGTCCTGGCACTGAGGTCCGCCACAGTTGCTTTTTTGCCTATAGATGGCGATGTTTCCCACAGTTTAAAGGTTTTCTTTCTTACGTATAGTTTAAAAAAAACTTAATGTAATGTTCTCTCATTGCCAGAACAACTATTTGCGTTGGGTTTCTCACCTGCTTCACACTACCCTACCCCGGCTTTTAAATTAGATTAAAAATGAGAACTCCAGTTGGCAAAAACTGAAATCTTCAGTTCAAAGTGTGCAACATCTGAATTTTCAATGCCAAGCTCAAATCCACTTTGGTCACGTAATTCAATGAGCTGCATAGCCGCATAAACTAATTTGAGTTGGGGTTTATCGCCCAACTTTTAGATTAGACTCATTTTTGAAAAATCTGATTGGAAATAAATTGAATAATTTTTGGTTTGATAACTGTAGAGGCTACACTACAAGTTCATTAGGTTCAAAGTGTGCAACATTTGCATTTTCACTGCCAATGGACCTTTACACATTATATAAAACTGCATCATAATGAGCAAAGGATGACAAACGGTCATCAATGCATGCCAAATATTTCCAGTTCATAAAACAGCCACAAGAGGGTGCCACGACTATTGATGACTGATATCGGCAGTATACGCAGAACCTTGAAATCCCGATACAAAACCTAAAACAAACTCCATTATAAAAGCTTTAAAAAAATCAAGTTATGTTTTTTATGTGGTCACTGCTCATGCCCAAAGTCTCCATAGAAATCAAGTGAAGGGGCGTTTTTGTGGACAACAGCCTACGTGACTTAATTACCAAAGCACGACAACTTGTTTAGTATTTCAAGTGGACTTAAATTCAAATGAAGTCACCTTCTCCAGCCTCTCATCAACCACCGTCCAAACTTCTCACTCGCAACTCAACTATAGTGATTTGTACATATCTGTTTCTATGGACAGCTTATGTATTATGTGAAATGCAAAACCAGTATAGAATATTTTTTTTCTCATTTATTTATGATCATTTCTTGTGGTTAAGTGACTAAAGATTATTTGATTTAATTTATTAATGTTATAGTTCAAGTAATATTGTTGGGCAAAAAGAAGTTGCAAAATTTATATTCTACTTTTTGATTGACATTCGAGCTTTGGTTATATTCTTAAAAAGTATTTGGTGATACTTGGATAATGTTTTTTTCATTAATCTTGAATCCAGTGTTTAAATATATACAGTTTTAATTCTTGCTCCATTCACCTGATTTGCATGTACTGTAAATACTTTCAAATTAAAGCTGAACAATGAGAATTGTGTCTGTCCCAATATTTATAGACCTGACTGTAAACTAATGCATCACTTTTCATTCACGATCATTGCCTCATCATACAGAACAGCCCAATAATGTCAAGTAATAAAAATTCTCATTCCCTAATTGACTCTCTAGGTATAGCTGGCATGGATTAATGAAGGTTATTAAATCCTTAATATCAAGACAACATCTTCCTAAAGTTGCTATAAAAACATTTTGGAATGTATAAGAACAAGACAATAAACTCCCTAAAGTGTGTGCTTTCTTTTGCTAAAGAATGATTACACTTTCCATAGAAATCCATCTGATTGCAGAACAGCAGGATATGTGTGAAAGTGGAATTTTATTTTAGCTTTATGTGACCTTGTTTATTTCGCTAGAAAACTTGACTTCTCACGTACAGTTTAACTCTACAGAGCCTGACATCGAAGACTGGTGTGGCTAAAATGCTAAAATGATATTATGGTTGCTGCTATTTTCCTCATTATTATCACAGAAATATTTTATAATACAAAACAATATCATCTCCCAGACACATGGCGGCTAATCATATGATACTGAAATGACATATTTCAATACATACATGTACATGCCATATTAAATTTGCAGGATATTTTTTGGGTGAATTTATTGTCACTTTTCTACTCGTTTAAAACGGCAACTAAGGGGTCAAAAAGCAGAATTACATAACTGGGTCTTTTCACTTGAACCCTGCATGGACCTCAAACACATGACATGAACAAAGTAATCACTAATAAAATTAACATTACTGAGATGCATGAGGAGGACATCATGCTGTCAGCAAAAACATGAAGTGTGCTCAATTTTCTCCAGTGTTGTGTGTGTTCATTAATCCACATTAGCAAGGAGTCATAGGAAATGTATTGGCAAGTATGAGAACATCTTCAATGTGGTGATAGAATAATTTTTTTTTTTTTTTGTCTGAGGTACAGCAGAGCAGTTCAGCCCTGCTCGGATTAGCAACAGATGGTGTAGTTTAACTATGAGCTAAGAGTTAACATCATCGTGTGGCGCTGCTTTGAATTAAGGACAAACGTCAACATTTCTCAATGTAGTTATTTTGTAGGAAATTCCTCTTACTACGTGTGCGTTTACTAAGCGTCATTCGTTTTTTTTTTTTATGTTCCTGTGACTAAACTTGAGTCAAACATGCAACTTTCATCTCTTCTTTCTCTTCCTTGTAAGAAAACAGTATTTCATGTCAGCGGTTCCAAGTTTATCTGTCTCCGAAGGGAACCCTTTGGACAAAGCTGTAACATTTTTCAATAACAATATTTGTTCTCATTTCTGTGTTTTGCTGAGATATTTGCAAATGTTGTGAATGCTTGAGCTTAAGTCTGAAGGAACAATTTTGGGTGTGCAGCTCAGCCTTGCACAGCCACTTGTGCAGTATGTCAGGGTGTTGACATTCACGTGGCAAGTACTAAGTAGAAACAGATGAGCCATGAGCACATATCCGCATCTGACACCTCAGGTTGTTCGAGCTGGGAAACTTGGTCTTGTAAACTCGTGTTTAGAGTTTACACTGTCAGGATGTCTATTAAATCATTTTTGCAACTGGTATTGTCTTGAACCTCATACATCTTTTGTTCTTTTTAACTCATAACAATAATGTTGCCTTGAAAGTAAGTAATATAGTACTTGTTGAAACACGGCTGTGCCAAACTATTAAAAATAAAAAGGTTAAACTGTGTCAAACTCGAGGATTTGGACAGATTTGGCCCGTCACATTATTTTACGTGGCCAGCGAAAGAAAATTATGTGCATTATGTGTCATTTATATAAAATCAAGCCTCCATTTTTTTAATTTTGTCTACAGCACGGGTGTCAAACTGATTTTTTTCGCGGGCCGCATTGTAGTCATAGCTTCTTTCGGAGGGCCATTATGACTGTCAACCCAAATAAATGTATGAGCACCTCATATTATATACAGTAAAAGCTTCAAAACAAACTGACAAATAACTCGTTTTCAAATCAGACGAGTAAAAACTGGTCACATATTTAAATAAAAAAAAGATATTATTAAAAGTGAAGACCATTTGTAATTCTAGTAATGACACACGAATTTGATGCACAATTTGTCTTCGCGGGCCACGTAAAATGATGTGGCAGGCCGTATCTGGCCCCCGAGCCTTGAGTTTGACACCTGTGGTCTAAAGGGGTATGATCGCAAGATTTTAAAACAGAAGTTCACATCTGTTTTCATCGCAAAGAGGATATTTATCGACAGCTGTAAGGCAGAGAATTGTTGAACTGTACCCGAGCTCTCTTCAGGCGCAGAGGAAAGGAATGTTTGGAACAAATGGAGTGTGATTGATGGCGGCGGAGGAGGGTCCAGGAAGAACCGCTGGTAGTCGGGGGTAGGGGGAAATTTGTTGCAGACCAACACTTGTGGAAATATGTACGCCAAAAAAAAAAAAAAACTTTGTTGTTGTTAGTTTTTAATCAGTTACCATAGAGTTTTTAATGTGACGCACGCTGTCTTGAGGCATAACTGGTCTTCATTTGATTCTTTCTTATGAAGCTTGGACTCTTATTCTATAATTGTCTTCTGGAAAGACAGAACAATGTACAGTCAGAATATAATGATACTTTGGAACAAAACCTCAAATTTTTGGCTTCTACTTCAAGACAAACTGCTAAATGTTAATGTCAAATGTGCGAGAAAATATTGAGAAGGGAGTGAAAGTGAGAGGTCCTGAACTTGACTCATCATTTAAATATCCAAGATGTATTACTCATCTGGAGGTATGAGTCAGTCGGCCTGGGTGTTTCTTGCAAATTTGTAATTTTTTGATTAAAATTGTCGTATTTTTAGGTGATTGCAATCAACTGAGCATTAATGCAAATACAGTCAAACATAGACATACATTACACACCACCAAAAACATGACAGTTTTGGTAGTGCTAACCATTCTAGGGGAACAAAAATACTGCCAGACAATAAAATCACACTCATGGAAAACCTTGTGACAATCATTTCATCCCTTAATGTATTTAATCTAAACCCTGCTAATAATTCTGTCACTGATAATTAAATAGAAATGAACATTTGTTTATATGTGTGTATGTCTAACCACATTCAATTGCAAACTTGTAAACACGCATGAAGCTGAAGACAGAAGTTATGCAGGCTTCCACTTGGCTTGAATTATGCCGCACAGTCGCAGCCTGAAATGTCAGCCATCTGTGGTTTGTTATTCTACAAGGCCGGATTCTTTTATGGTATTTTAAAATCTCCTATTTTGGACAGCATGGCATTGTATTTTCAGGATATGATCTTGCTAAGCTTATCGTTGGTTGACTGCTAGAAAAAAAGAAGTCCCTGTGAGTTTGTGTAGATTAGTTGAAAACTGATAGAACGCAATAAGGAGTTTTTTAAAACCCTTTTCATGTTTATTTAATTACTTTTTGCTCCATCTGTTCCTCCATTAACTGCACTTTGATTCAATTAGATTCATTGAAGACAGAAATTACATAACACATTCCTCCAGCAAGACATTACGCAAGTGTAAAAATAGCAATGACCAATAGAATATTGATGTTTGGTTTTTCTCATAGTTCTCGCATTATAGGAGATTAACCCTTTGCTAACTGTTTATGATTTTTACTGGTATACATTTAGCAATTACAGTGAAATACATCTTTTTATTTTATTTTATTTATTACATTGTGCTGCTTTATCAAATGTCAAGAATAATTTGTATTCAATAGAAAAAGTCCCTAATTAAATACAAGTTGCATACAATTATTCTTCTTATTATTATTATTATGATTATTATTGAAGGAGGTAAAAGGAAGTTTTGATGAACTTTATTTGCTTGGCTTTCAGCTGCAATGTTTAGTGTCTGCCAAAAGAAACAATTGAAAAACTAACAAAATATGCCATCTCTGTGGGGTTGCAATAACAATAGCACTTGGCTGACAGCAGATTAAGGATATAAAAATTGGACGTTTAACCCAACATATATTTGTCACGAACTGTGACATTCATTTCAATAGGAGTGACTTTTCTTCGTATTACCTCAGTGCCTGTGCACGAAATGATCCCCAGTAGGACCACACATAATTTCAGACTTTGTTGCCAGATATTTGGACAAAGGTATCTCAAATCATCACCTAATAAAGAAATCAAATAAATAAATCAAATGGCGTGCTATTTAGAGCAGAATAATGTGGCATAGCAAGGTTATGGCAGTTCTCCCGAGACTACCCATTTGTTAACTCAAGGCAGTGAAAAATTATTGTCACTTTTTGTTTAAAAGTTGGCACTGAAAATCTGATAAAACCTCAAGGCTTCTTTGAAGGGTGGCAAGCTGCATAGCAGCAACGCCCTCCTTTTTCCTAATTTGTTAACTTTACATACAACAAAGTCACTCAGAGCCATGAGATTTTTGTCATAAAAGTGTTTGTCTTGGATTAAAAAAGTATCTAACATTATTTACCATATATATTATAGTCATAAAATCCACCATCCCTTGAGGTGCCTTGTTAGGGTTAGAGTTAGCTCAACTTTCTGAGAACATTTAAATTTGTATTTTTAGAGAGGAGGAGGGGAATGATGGGGAATCCATTTTTTTTCTTCTCAGCCAATAGGGAATTACAATGACAATATTTGTAAAATCTCATGTTCCTCAGTTGGAGTGTGAACATCGTCATGCAAATATTGTGCAGACAATGCATGAATAACAATGCAGGCATAATACAAATAAAATTAAAAAAATTTAAATGGAATACTGTTTGTGTAATTTACTTGTCTGAGTGCCATTATGAAATACTTTTTTCAAATGCTTCATGCTGGTGAAAAACAACATTCGTGTAGGTCCTTGTTGACCTTTGTGTTCCTGTGTGGAGAACAAAAGTTGCATAGAGCCAGAGAGAGAGAGAGAGCATGAGTGCGTGTGTGAATCTCAGCATGTTTCCATGGTTGCATGTTATGGAAAAAGCAAAACCCGGAAACCTGAAACAATCAGACGAAGGAGTTGGGGACTGGTATTTACAACCTTCTCACAGAGGCCCAAAAGGTTGGTTGTTTCTGGGGTCAATGGAAGTTGTAATATTCCTGTCAGCATGCCAAGATATTTTCCTCGAGGGATGAACTTTGTTTACCACTTGGAGGATGAACAGCAAAGCGTTGTTCCCATCCATGGATCCATCAGCCATAGATCTAGGATTTGCAAGGGATGAAAGAGAATGATTTTATGGTACAGCAAATAATAAAGTTGATGTTCTCTGAAATAAATGTGGTAGCATCATTAAAAAAAAAAAAAGTTTTAACGGCAATGTACCACACAGCTTCGTAGACAATTAAGTACCGTATTTTCCGGACTAAAAGGCGCACCGGACGATAAGGCGCACCTTCAATGAATGGCCCATTTTAAAACTTTGTCCTTATATAAGGCGCACCCGATTATAAGGCGCACCATTAATGCATCATGTCAGATTTTTAATCCAAATCAAATCATTCTCCATTTTATCTTTTTTATTTCAAATTCAGATGCAACAAATTACTTTATAATCACAAAATAATGACCCATAGTATTTTTGATTCATGTTTCATAGTCTTCAGCGGGCCACTTATGATTGATTTCATGACACAATGCTTCGGGCCAGTTTAAATTTAGGAATTCGGTCCATATATAAGGCGCACCGGACTATAAGGCGCACTGTCGGCTTTTGAGAAAATGTTAGGTTTTTAAGTGTGCCTTATAGTCCAGAAAATACGGTAATTGATTTGGGATACACATTCTATATACACTAATGATGGTAAAATAAAGCTTCAAATTTGCTTCATGAACCAGTTGAATTTCTTTGACTGCTCTAGATGGCACTTGACTTAAAAAGTATGCAATTTAAGAAATCGTAATTCAGTGTGCTTTCAGGCCTTTTTCAATCAGCCATCAAAACGTCTCAATAAATACAACCGATTCATGAAGCATCTTGAAGCTTCATTTTCCCATCAGCAATATAAACACAGCACAACTAGTTGCTTCTCTATTGTGCAACCAATATTAAGGTTCCATTACACATTTCAATTACGCAGTCCACGGCTTGGTCACCTTTGTGATGTTTCTTAAAACACTGTCTGTAAAGTTAATAACTTTATTTATTAGAATCCATGATGTGTTTTCTTATGTGACACAAAGGATTTCAGTCAGTGTTCATTACCTGCTTACTTGGCGCCTTTCTCATACAAAACACAATCGCAGGAAATGGAGGGAATGGTGGCATGTGCCAATAAATTGAAATTGTATTCCTTATGTCTGTGCACCTCGCCACTGTTTACCAAGCGATGAATAAAAAACAAGCAATAAACTTTCTCATCTCGCTCTTATTTCCTGTCCGTGGAGACCCAAGAGAGACAAATAGAGGAAAACATAATCCCTTGACTCACAGAGCCAAAACACACAGACTGAATAAAACGGCTTATGGGAGACAGGGACGATTCAATCCTACGGATTCCTGCAATTAGTTGAGGCATGAAGAGAACATCTGTAGAATTCTTGTGGGGGATGCTTGGCTTTGTGTGTTAGAAAATCCCACGATAGTACATTAATCATAACCTGTACACTACTTTTTTTTAATTATTAAAAACATGTGTGATTTACTTGAACAGTTTTGTCTTTTCGAACAATGGTCTCCTTTGTGTTTTTAGAGTTTGCTGTGCTGGAACTAGACTCAGGTGATTCTAACTATTTAACTCTTGAGCGATGGGTGAAAGTCAAAATAATAAAAACAGCTCTCAGTGTTACTCTAATAATAATAATAATAATACATTTTATTTATAAGGCACCTTTCAAGGCACTCAAGGTCACCGTACAAACACAAACGAGCATACACAATTAAAAGAAAAACAAAAATGTTTAAAAAAATTAACGGATTACTCTACTGCAAATTGTTGGAGTAACAATATATAATGTCCATTAACACTGACCATTACTATCAAACAAAACCAGCTCTAAAGCAAAAAATGCAAACTTATTCTAGACTTTCATTGTTTTTGTCCAAAACATCACTCCACAAGGGGTTGTTATGGTTTTGCAAGTCTGGACAGGATTTATCTGTTTTCTCCTCAACTTTTGCTGAGCTGTGGCGCACTTGGCGTGAGGATATTTATTTTTACCATCTGAAACCCTCAGATAAATATTCACAGTGTAAATCATGTCCTGTTCTGAGGCGCAGGGGCAAAAGTAAGGTAGATATGCAGCACTCAATGGCAGGAAGTGCCCCTTCAGGACACCTAAGCGATATTGCAAGGCGTCAGGTTAAACAAGCAGGACACATTGCAATGTTGTCCTTAATTAAATCAATGTTTTCATTCCGATTCACTCGTTTTGGGGCGAAACAACTCTTTTAAAGCCAAACTACGATGGCGTCGTGAAGCTCTTTTTTTTCTCTCTGTCTCTCTCACATGCAACTGCATAGCATCAACATTACACGCTGTTATTCGTTCATGGTTCTGCGAACCATCTAAAAAGTCAGAAAGTCAGAGTCAAAATTGACCATTTAGAGGAGAGGTGTCAAACTCAAGGCCCGGGGGCACAGATACGGCCCGCCACATCATTTTATGCGGCCCGCAAAGACAAATTGTGCATCAACTTGGGTCAATACTAAAATTAAAAATATATATAGATTTTAAAAAAATAACGCTTGCAATTTTTATTACCATTCATCTTTTTAAAATATTTGAATAGTTTTTACTAGTCCCTGATTTCAAAACTAGTTAATTTGTTGTGTAACATATACTGTATATAATATTGACAGTCATAATGGCCCTTCGAAGGAAACTATGACTACGATGTGGCCCGTGACAAAAATTATTTTGACGCCCCTGATTTTGAGTTTCTGTACTGTTCCATCGTGTTTGGCTGCAGTGATGAAACTGGGTTGCCATGTGTAAGAGCTACACATCGGTGACATCTTTTAATCCACTCATACACACATTTAATGTTAACATGGAATTCAGATGTAAAATTAATTATTGTGATGTATATACAATGGCGGACCATGGCAGTGACGTATCGAGACTCTTAAACGGGTCAAGAAATCGAGGCAATCAGCCTGCAGACATTCATTTCTAAATTTCTAAAATCATCTGTGGTTTAGTTGTGAATGGGCAGTTTGTCACATGTCCAATGTATGTGCCCACACACAAACTGTGTCAAGATTATTTTTCCATGGTCCTATAAGTGTGTGTGAGGATGTGTGTGTTGATGTGTGCATGTGTGTACGCACGCTTTGATCCACAGTCAGGACATGGAAAACGCCTTCCATTTCCTCTCCTGTAACATCTCAAACACACTTTTGCAATCTATGGTCGTGTCTCGAAGCTTTGGGAGTTGCCGTAAAAGTGATGAGTTGAAGGTTAAAGAAACATTACAATCATGCCAGTCGCGTCAGACATGCACATTTTTGTTTTTGTTGGAGAAAGTTTGGTAGAGCTAACCTCAACCCTGTCACCTGCCAACGTTCAAATATTCGGAGCAATAACAAGACTGAAGATAGTCAATTCAAAAAGTATCCTATTAATATGATTTTATAAAGGAGAAAATCAAATATTTTCAATTAAGTAACAGAACTGTTCCTACAAAGAATTAAGAGTCAGTAAGAATCAAAATTGATTAATTTCATTGTTCTTGTTGCATTTCTTTCTTGATTATATGTATAACAAGACTGAAGATAGTCCATTCAAAAAAGTATCCTATTAATATGATTTTATAAAGGAGAAAATCAAATATTTTCAATTAAGTAACGATTATTTTCAGAACTGTTCCTGCAAAGAAAAAAGCCTCAGCAAGAATCAAAATTGATTAATTTCATTGTTCTTGTTGCATTCCTTTCTTGATTATATGTATAACAAGACTGAAGATAGTCAATTCGAAAAAGTATCCTATTAATATGATTTTATAAAGGAGAAAATCAAATATTTTCAATTAAGTAACGATTATCTTCAGAACTGTTCCTTCAAAGAAAAAAGATTGATCAAAATTGATTAATTTCATTGTTCTTGTTGCATTTCTTTCTTGATCTTATGTTCTAAAATTCAATTCACACAAAATATGACTGAAGCCAATGAAGGCCCCTTAATGGGAAATGAAGCTTGCATTGGTCGGCTTCATTTCCCAATAAGGGACTGAACAGTGTTCAATTTATTGCCATATAAACACAAACATTAACCGAAAAGGTCCCACAAATCACAATCAAAACATGTTAGAGTGACCATTTTTGGTGTTGGTGAAATGATCTACCGACACGCCTGGAACTGGATTAACTCAGCGTGGGCATTACGGATAGATATCAGTCCAAATATTTACTAAGACCGAGCAACTTGGGTTTGTGTCGCCAGGCTGGGTTCCAGTTGAGATTAGACAGAGCCTTTGGGCCACCTAGCAACCTGCTATCTATCACTCCCAATTTAAATAAAAACATTCAAGTGATTATTTTGTTAGCACTGAGCGAACAAAGAAATCTCTTCCCTGCATGGCTGGCTCACATCCCCTCCACCCTATTGCATCCCACCACACCTATTTTTATGTAGTGGGTATTGAAATAGAATTTGAGTCCACCTCCGCGAAGGGTGTGTATGTTCATATGTGTCATACATGGACGGATATGCTCATGTTCCAAGCTTGGATGTTTTAGCTCACACCAAATTCAATTAGAACATTATTTCCATATGAGACTCATTGTTTGTCACAAGAGGAGGGAGGGTTAAAGGGTTTGCTCACATTCCGACACTCCCAACTGACCATACATTACCTCAGTGAAGAATGAGAAAATGCAAAACTGGTTTCCATAATTGTGATTCTCATCACATTGTCTTTCTATAACCTTTTCGCTGGAGGAAGTGAGTCCATTCGCTTGTGTTACTTCCTCTTCCAGGTTCAGCCACTTGAGAAAAGACACAGCGAAAAGGTGAACAATGATTACAGATTTAGAACTACGAAGCAAAAATTAGCATCTACTTCCTTGTGCTTTATTGTTCCCTAAGGATGTTAGTTCATAATACTTACAGTAAATTCGATCTTGAATCATATTCTTGAAGTTCCTAAAGAAATACTCTCCAAGTACCACCACAATGACTAACATTCCAATACACCAGCATACCAGACCCAAGTAATTATCAAAAATGAATCCAGATTTTCTTTCATTCCAAAAAAATGATCTTGCATTGTATGAAAACACACTTGTAGCTATTGAAATTAAAGAATTGTACTAAAATAGTTTGAACTCCAAGAAAGACCTAAATAATTAAATACCACACTGATTGTTTTGTTTTAGAATGTTACATGTGGAGTCCCACAGGGATCAATACTTGTCCCTCTATTGTTTAGCATCTACATGTTTCCACTTGGTGAGATTGTATGTAAATATAACATTAGTTTTTACTGTTATGATGATGATACCCAATTATATATGACGTCCACAATAATAAATCAGCACAACTTTTGGACGAGTGCCTTACTGAGATTGAACAATGGATGTCTTTCGGTTTGGAAGTCATTCAACTATTTGGATACATGCAATTGAAAAGTCATTTTTCATAAAGTGTGGAAATACACATACGTCTTGCGCCTGTCTGGGTGGTCTTGGCCCCAACTCATGCGACAATTTGGTAACAGACAGTAGCCTGCAAAATACCAAAAGGAAGAAAAGTCCACCCACGCGCCCAGGAAGACTTTACTTTGCGCTCTCGGAATGAAAATAGGCCCCATGGCGTACCATAAGGTTCAAGAACTTTACATTCAGTTAAATTCTATGGGATTTCCATTTGCTGTAGCTATTGTCATGATTATTCACGTGGTGCGCATATTTCATAAAGGGTGATATCACAGACATATCGTGGGGTGCGACACGATGCAAGCACTGAACATTTTCAAATGTAACAAATTAATTTGTTGAAATCAAAATGGATTTTCCCCATTCTAATCAGTTTTCAGGACACATCTTTTATAGGTATATACCATGTGTGTACACACATAGGTCTATATATAGACCTAATTTAGACGTCTATTTTAGCTTTATAATATAACCTAAAATAGACGTCTATATCAGGTTACAGAAATAACCAATTCACATATACGGATCAATACGCTTGTTAAACACAAATCCAAATAGTTGTACTAAGTTCATCTTGTTTTTCCTTTTTTAATCACTTCACTGGTTCTTTTATGTCAAACAAATTATTTTAGGTGCATTACCTGACATGTTTCGGCGGGTTCACTCTGATGAAGGCGGAAGAACCCACCGAAACGTGTCAGGTAATGCACCTAAAATAATTTGTTTCATATAAAAGAACCAGTGAAGTGACAAATCCAAATAACTTCTGTCCATTATTTATACAACTTACAGCTGGTTGAGACTTTAAAATTTTCGAAATATGATCATATTTGATGTTTTTAATTTAGACGTTCTAAACCGAGACCAATTTTAGACGTCTAAATTAGGTCGATACATAGACCAGACGTCTAATAGACGAGGTATCTATGTAGTGTATATATATATGCGTGTGTGATATACTGTATGTGTATATATTAGCTACTATATAGTATGTACAGTCTTTTTGTTGTTGTTGTACTTTTACACAAATACAGGACTTAAATCAGCTGAACCTCTGTTACCTGTCTTTTTTTTTTTTTTTTTTTACAGTGTGTACCTTTGCCACTTCTGGGTGAATAGGGGATGTGACAAGACAAGCTACTGTCCTCTCATGAGAAGATCAGTCATGGGGAAGGTATGTGTGCGTGTGACTGCGTGCGTGCGCGTGCGTGCGTGTTAATGAGCCAGTATGTTTGTGATAAGGTTTAAGCGCTGCAGGGGGAGGGTTGTGCAAGCGGACCCACCAGAACTGAACTTCCTTCCTGTGCTGCTCGAACTAGAGAAGGACATGGTTTTATAAATGGACGGTATAATGTGGAGCTTCCAGTATCCTCGGCAAGTTTGCATCGTCGAACACAGCCAGCCATCTTTCTTTTGACCAATAATCTCTTCAAGCATCGACACCATGATTGCTTTCCTCATACGTGCGCTCCTACTTTGCGGGCTGCAGAAAACGGTGCTGTCTTTGCGCGGATATTGCACAAATGATTATTGTTACGCTCTTTTTGTGGGACTAAAAGACTTTGAGGGAGCCCAGAAAAGTTGCCGAGATTCCGGTGGAGATTTGTTGTTAAACTTCGACGCGGAAGAGCAAGGACAATTACTAGAAGGCATGAGCGGCAGTTTTTGGTTCGATCGTTCTGGGATGGTCACAGGCGCCCATAACTGCACTTCTTGCTCGGTGTCGATGGGAGGCAACCTGATAATCCATACGACCCCGTGCGGAAACAAACTCACAGGGTACTTTTGCCAATTCCTCGAGAAGCCTTGTGGCGCAATCTCCGTAGCGGGAGACGCTCAGGTGAAATATTTAGCGCCAATGAACTTTGCTGTAAACGCCACTTCACTTTATTTCCCTGGCGGAACGACTGCCGAAGTGGAGAAGATGGGCACCTTACATCTGGACGCCAAGTATTTGTGTTTTCAATCACGTTGGCTGCGAGCCCCGTGGAACTGCGAGGTGATGGGAGGCGGCTGCGAATACGGTTGCAACACCACATCCGGCTCCTGCGTGTGTGGGGAGGGAGCACATCTCCACGCCAACCTCATCACCTGCGGCCATGATCCATGTGATCGTTGCGCGCACCAGTGTGACAACGCCACCCAAGCGTGCATATGCCGTGGAGGCTTCACGCTGGCCCCGGACGGGAAAAGCTGCGTGGACGTGGACGAGTGCCAGCAATTGGATGCTTGCGAGTTAGAGGGTGAGGAGTGCGTGAATTCACATGGTGGATTCGAGTGCAGGTGCATGGATGGTTTCGAGGAAGAGGAGGGCGTGTGCGTGGATGTGAGGATCTGTGACAAATGTGAGCACATGAATTGCGTTAAATCTAACGGCGCATATGCGTGCGTGTGTCGTGAGGGGTTCAAAGTGTCCCCAGATGACCCCACAAAGTGTCAGATGTACTGCGACCAGCCGGACTGCCGAGCTAACTGCATCCCAAATCCTACTTTGGAGAAGAAGGATATGCATCAATGTTTCTGCCCTGAAGGTTATATCCAAGACATCCGCAACGGCACTGCATACTGCACCGACATCGATGAGTGTGAGATTGATTTGCAGTGTGAACACAATTGTGAAAACTTATTTGGGAGTTTTGTGTGTACTTGTAAGGAGGGCTTTGAGTTGTTTGATGAATATATGTGCGTGCACCCGAGCGAGGATGGATGGACCCCAGTGTACCCCACGCAGGCTGAGCCCCGTCCAGCCATCGTGCCGTCTTACGTCAAAACAGGTAGCATACTTGGCATTACTGTGTTCCTGTTGCTTTGCCTGGTTTTGCTCTACTTGCTGGTTAGGAACTTGGCCAAACGTTGCGGTAGTCTTGATCTTTCTTCCCTCAAAGGGTCCGATATGGATATTTTCTACCTGCAGCAAGTCACCACAGAGACATACAAGCGGTTATCTTTTGATAAGGAGTCAAAATATGACTCACAAAGACTTTAACCACAATACTGTTAACCCTTAAGAACAGGCATGTGCGTGGATAAATGGCGAGGTTTTAATCAGGGTTCATTAAATGTTGAAAAGAATTTTGCAATTTTTGAATTTTAGTTTTCCTTGTCACCTAAAAAGTTTGAATTTTTGTTGTGGTATGAAATTTTGAATTTCTTGGTGATGAAAAAACTGCAATTGTTACACCAAAACGGATAAAAACTCAACATTCGTTATGTTTGCAAACATTCATATCTCAACGTCTCAGCTTTATTCATCAATATTTTTTTAAAAAAGCAATAATAATTCTTTGTCATCATTTAACCCTTTAAGAGTTTTGATATGATGAAGCCCTCGCTGTTTGAACGGTGTTGTGTCGACTTTTCATACACACTGAAGCTTCCATTTACTTCCTTAGTACCGATAAAATTATTGACTATGTTGGTTGCATTAACATAAGTTATGCCCCAAGTTAAATACAAATGCTACTGTTTTTGTTTTTTTTGTTTTTAAATTATGTGGCCAATTTTAGCAATGGGTGCCATTTTTTTGCTTCCTTTTTTTTATTTTTTTTTCTCTGCACGTGTCTGCAATTAAGATGTTACCAAAGCTACATATGCTGGAACTTAGATTAGCAGCCATTGATGCGTATAAAACCAAAACACTGTTTTTTGTTCTTTTAAAAGTTAATATTCTTGATTGTGAATGGTGTTGGGTAGGTTCATTTTTATTTGAATGATTACATTTCTCAGTGATAAAGTCTCCTAATTGTCAAATTGAAAAAAAGTCCTGTTTTGTATAAAGGAATAGAAATCGACACATTAATTGATTAAATAATGCAGCCCTAATTCTTAGTACTTATATAATATATTTAATAATGAGGTACTTCATTCAGTTCTCTACCAAAGCTTCCGAATTGGCACAAAACTGCTGTCGTCCAACTCAAACTTTGGTGAAATGTGCTTTTCATTGAACAATATTTGGTCTGCATTAAGAAATCACACAAATCCCAGATTTAAGCTATGTATCACAATTCTAAGAAATTCATTGTTGATTTTATTCAAACAAACAAATGACACTACTTCCACTTTATCAAGAAAAAAAAGTGCCATTACAATCAGCCTAATTCAAAATATTTGTTGTATGCATGAATTAAGTGGGTTTTTTTTTTTTTTTGTCCTTGTATGATGAAGTGTGGTTTTGAAGCTGAACACTGGCTGATGCTTTAACCTGAACCTGTTTTCTATCATGACTTCTCTCAACAACAATATCATAACACTGTCTTTAAAAACACAAAGCTAAACATTTACTGTAAGTACACCTGTGGTCAACATTTGATTTCTGCAAACTCAAGTGGATGTGTTGACGTTTGTGTAAAATAATTTGCAACACTGAAAACTGCAATTGCAATAATAAACTAAGTGTTAACTTAATTGATACCTCTCTGAAAATGTAAATATGTGTTTGCGGTTAGCTTGGGTGTCATTTGATTATCAAAGTGTAATTACTGTAGAAGCTGAGTGCATAATTATATTATAACTTGATAGATATTCCATGACAATATTTTAGATGAAAATATGCATGTATTCAGAACATTACTGTCAAAAAGACCTTGAATGTAAAACTGCTGCTATATGAGCTACATAACATAATTGCTAACGTGAAAGAATAAGAATAATGCCACCTCATCATTATGTGCCCAAAGTCATTATAATTCAACTGTATAACACATGTGCCTTTTCTTGTGTGCCTTTTTTCGACATTAAATGTTGAATTTATGTACCATTACTGACTGACTGTTAAGGAACATCTCATTTGATTGAAATGCATTTGAGTTTCCATAGAAGATGTTACATGGATGTCAACATATTGATATGTTTATTGTGGTTGTACTTTGTACTAATACAGAACTGCTTATTACATAGTTATAACATCCTGACAGTATTTTTTTCTCTACCATTGTGATGCAATACAGTTCTATCCACTTCACTGTACAACAATAGTAATGCAATTAAATTGATAATTCTATGACAGTGGCCAGACTGTGGATTATTGTTTTTGGGGGAAAAAAAAGGGAAAAAAAACAGTCCTGGCGTCATAAAAGATTTCAAGTATTTCAAATATGTTTACCTTCACCTCGCCCCCCTGGAGTCTAAAATACTTTCGCAGCCTTCTGTTTTAGTTTGAGTTTTAGAAGTGAGTACAATTAGCATACGAATATGTTGGGCCATATAATCTGAATATCGAGGATGTAAAATGAAAGTTCAAACGATTTTCCATACACTGCAGACTGTGCGAGTCCGCTCACTAGGAGGGGCAACGGGGACAAAGGGGAGGGGGTTAGCGTAAGTGATGGCGTGCGTAAAGCCCCGGTGCGTAATTTGCGGCCGTGGTCTTCTTTGAGGGCGTTTGAGAGGAGAAGGTTTCCTTAGAGAGCCACTGAGCGCCGTAGAAGGCTGCTTAAGAGCCACTTCCTTCCTCTGCTCGGTCGCCAACATGGAAAGGGGAGATTATAAATGCGAGACAAACATTTTTTCCAACAAACAAGCGTCTTGGCTGCAGGGACGCATGACCACTTGAACGCACGCTTGTGTTCAAATATGAAGGATGCCACGGGATTGTTCGTTGCTGTGCTGGCTGTGCTGGTGGGGAGGCTCGATGGGCTGGACCCGGACGGTGGGCTCTGTGTTGAGAGCCGTTGTTTCGCCGTGTTCCACAACTCTTGTGACTTTCCAAGCGCACAGAATCATTGCAAAGAAAGAAACGGGCTTTTAATGACTGTTACTCCGTCTGCATCACGTGATGTACTGCCTAAACTATTGATGAACTTTTCGGGTCGATTCTGGATCGGTTTGCATCGTGTAACCGCTTGCCCGAATGCAACATCTCGTCTTGAAGGATATGAGTGGATGACAAAAGACACTGGAAGTGATTTTGAAAACTGGGCTCCTTCTTTCGACAGCGACTGCACATCTCCACGCTGCGTCACAGTTTCCGATGTGGACGAGCTCCAGTGGGTTCAGGAGCCGTGTGACTCACGAGTCACCGGCTTCCTGTGCGAGTACCACTTCGAATCCTCGTGCTCGACTAAAGATATGGTTTTCCAGGGGGAAACCCCGGTGTACAGCACCCCTTTGGGTTTCGGGGGAGATGATCTGCTCTCCGTGCCGCCCGGAAGCACCGTCACGCTGGAACCGACCAAGCGCAAGTTCGTGTGCTACGAAACTTGGCTTCAGGCTCCGTGGAGCTGCGAGATCCTCGAAGGAGGTTGCGAGCACAAATGCGCCGTGGATGATGCTTATGAACCTTCTTGCTCATGCCCGCCCGGTTTCTCCATCAACCCCCTGAATGAAATCTCATGCGACGAGGACGCGGGGGACGCGTGCGCGCGTTTAGGGTGCGAGTACGCCTGTTTGAATGGAAACGACGGTGCGCCTTCCTGTGCGTGTGACCACGGCTTCAAACTGGCAGCCGATGGAAGGTCTTGCATGGACATTAACGAGTGCTCCGATGAACGCCAATGTCCTGGGGAGAACTTCCGATGCGTCAACACCGTGGGCGGCTTCAAATGCG
The DNA here is from genome assembly GCF_059516105.1 of Syngnathus floridae. Taxonomy (NCBI): domain Eukaryota; kingdom Metazoa; phylum Chordata; class Actinopteri; order Syngnathiformes; family Syngnathidae; genus Syngnathus; species Syngnathus floridae. The sequence goes on from NC_142431.1 coordinate 4,836,034, forward strand.
AATGTGAGGTCGGATTCAAGATGACGATGGGATTGTGCGTGGATCAGAATGAATGCGCGTCTGCACCCTGCGAGCATATGTGTGACAACAACCCCGGGAGTTATAAATGTTCCTGCTACGATGGATATAAAGTGGACCCGCTGGACACGAGCAAGTGTGAGCTGCACTGTGGCAAGGAGGAGTGCATCGCGGAGTGCGACCCAAATGACAAGTACCAGTGTTACTGTCCAGATGGTTACATAGCGGAGGAGAGGGTGGACCACACCGTATGCATTGACATGGACGAATGCGGGGATAGTTACTGCGATCATGGCTGTAAAAACACTTATGGAAGCTATGTTTGCTCTTGTCGTAAAGGGTTCATTTTAGTAAATGAGGTGTTTTGTGAAAGAAATGAGGATGAAGATGAAGAAGGGGAAGGCTCGGGGGAGTTTACAACAACTATGAATCCTACAGTGACGCCACACGAGGTCGCTCCAACACAGCAGCCCTCGGCGGTGACAGTAGGCGGGCTGGTGGCTATAATAGTGTGCTGTGTCCTTTTTGTTGTGTTGGTGGTCTTTTTGTGTCAGCATATATTAAGTAAAAGAGGGAAAATGGAAAGCGAGGCTGCATATAAAGACCCTGATGGAGGGGAGGCCCACAGTTTACACGGGATGGGGAGTGACGCGTAATAAATAAGAAGGTACATGACATGTGAATGTAGAGCTGAAGATCTCCCCCGCCTTCCCTTTGCCCTTAAAGTCAATTCACATTGGAATTCATTTTCATTTGGGCTACAAGCACTGATGGGCGCAAAATATCACAGCAGACAAAACAGAATAAAGGGCAACAGTAACCCCACAAGACTTACATAAAAGCATTTTTCAACATGGAGTTTGGCTTCTGCAACAAACGCCAAAATGTAAACGTGAATTGATTTTGTACTGAAACGCTAATAAATTGCACACCCTCGATCAAGTTTGTTGTCCGTCTCGAAACTGTCTGATTCTGTCCCCTACTGGCAAAATGAGTGTACTATAACCGAGAGACAAATAACGAGTTAAAAAAATCAAATTGAACGCAATAAATAAATAAATAAATAAATAAATAAATAAATAAATAAATAAATAAATAAATAAACAAATAAATAAATAAATAAATAAATAAATAAATAAATAAATAAATAAATAAATAAATCGTTACTGCGAATCAAACAACTATAATCTCTTCAGAATTAATATATTTTGTGAAACCTGAGCCTGTTAAATCGTATCCAAAGTTGACATACTCTCAAGAAACTGGCTATTATGCTGTACGGTAAATTACAAAATGTGGCTGAGGTTAATTTTTTACCCTTGAAAAAGTCCTTAAATTAACTTGTACAAAGGTTGCACATGATTAAGTGTGATAATGTGATTTCTGGATACTTTTTTTCCCTTTTCTCCCCCAACCAAAATAACGTGAGTTTAAATTATGTACAACTGATATGTAATTGGAAAACTTGTATTTTAAGATACAAAATATCAGATAAAAATTCACATATTCTTATGTAAATAGTCAAACATTTTGAGAGAAAAAAAATAATCTTTTCAAGCATGAAGATGATGTTAGAGACTACTCACAAAAAGCTCCATGTTTAGTTGCACATCCGTCCATGTCTTTTTTGGTCATTATTACTTCTCAGGCTTCCTCAAAAAATGTAGCTTCCACACCTTCAGGAAGAAAGAAAAAAAATGTTGCTGGAATGCGCTGGTCGATGTACTCTGCCGTGAGCAGGTAATTGATATGCTCCACACTGGGCACAAAAATAATCAACTTTGAACATGCTATCTGAAATGAAATGTGCCTTCTTTCTCTGACCAGCAGAGGGCGGAATCTCACTTGCAGTCATGCCGTTGCGCTGCAGTCGCTCCTGTCTGCATGACAAGTAATATGTGAGTAGGCACACCGATGTCATTTTACTCCCAATCGTGATTGCGGTTACATTTTACCGTGCACTTCTGCAGGAACTCCTCATTAAGGCCAGCAAGGAGGCCGTGGACCCAAGACGCACCCAAAAGCCAAACTGTGGCAGCCTTTACACTTTCTCGACCTGGATTTACCACCTCTGCCTGGAATGATAAATAACAGACATTTTGAATTGACTTACATTTTTAACTGTAGACTGGAACCTGCTTGAACAAAATAACCCATAACATTTGACTGCAGTGGGTCAAATTGACCCAACTTAGCGGATCGGTCCCACTTCCAACAGAGCCGTGTTAAGGATAATAAATGGTTGTGAAAGTTGCTCAGTGATGGTGTGTATGTGGTTGTGATTGTTTGTCTCTGTACTATGTTGGGGTCCACGAGTGTCTTTTGTTAAATTGCAAAATGCTCTTCTGACAGAGTGACGCAATGACAAAAGGCCTTCCGTTTTTTCCACACAATTTTACTACACTAGTGATGGTGACACATTTTCCATTCACATATTTAGTGAAACACTCTTCTACACACTACAGAAATCCCTTTAGTCCTACTGAAATGTGATTTCAATGGTGGAATTCATCTTTCACTTGTGACATTTTCATTTCCGAGAGATTTCATGCATGTACTACACAAAAACACTTATATTCCACTTATTTTAAGTATTTATGTGTATGCAAGCATCGTAAAATCTTTTTCATTACATGTATAAGGATGATAATACTATAGAAGTATTAGTACAGTAGTAGTTGTTACAATTTTAATTGTCACAAATAATCATTTAACTCTATTTTAGGAGGACATATATGTATAATAGCTCAAATTAAATTAAAGGCACAACTATGTTGACAAATAGCAATTAGATTTGCTTGTTTTATGAGGTCAAACTCAATGTTGCAATAAAGCATGCTGGTAGAGCGGCTGGAACAGGAGTAATAACAGGGAGGACTTTTGTCCGTTATCAGAGAAACTCATCAGCTGATTAAGTTTTATTTGCGGAAATTATATTTGCAAAAATAATGTCAGTAAACGCCTTTTATGAGTGGAGCATGCTGCACCAGTGAACTATTAACCAATGTAAGGCAAACAGTCTTACGCAACTTCCTTCTCGGTTATGTACCCCGCTCATTGTGCTTTGGTTGACAGTAACTGCTTTGGCTCACTTTTAATGTGTGCCCCACCAGGATAATGAACTGCGGGAAGTACAATTTGTGGACCCTGGTTCTTCAACTGGTCTTCGTCTGTGTGATTGTTCAGGTAGGTTTGCACACTTTGTCCAATGCCAATTGCATTTATTTTTAAATTTGTTTACTATAGTTGTTGTATTTTGAAGCATTTTTTATGAATGCATGTTAACTTGGTCCTGGGTGGACAACATTTTCTCTGATTTGATTTTTGTTGAAGACTAAATATGTCTATGATAAAGAGACCCAAGAGTATTATTTCTACATTTTGAGACAAAAGAAGAGTGTGCCCAGAGAAGTTACAGCAAACAACAACAGAGGTTAATGTTACCAAATCATTTAGGCATTTGGCTGCCTACTTGTACCTTTTTTTATATAGTCATTCCTTTCTTTTCTGGAAACCTGATTTTATCTGTGCAAGAAACATGTTGCTTGTCACTTAGGAAGGTTAGGAACTTATAAAGCAACCTTACTAAAGGTGGATAGTCGAATTAACTACTTGTTGTTTTGGTAATGTAGGTAGTGTCAGACTGTCTTAACTTGCTATTTTTTTGCAAAACTACATGTATTTTATTTATATATTATATATATTATTTATTATTATTTATTGATTATATATAATTATATATTTACATATTTATTTTATATTATTTATCATTATCTATTGATTTTATATACCGTAATTTTCGGACTATAAGCCGCACCTGCTAAAACCCGTGATTCCGGGTTCAAAATTTACGAAAAAGCCGCGGCTTATAGTCCCAAATTTACGTATATATATTTTTTTTTATATACATCAATTTTCTTCCATTGATTTGGGGTCGGGTCGTGAGAGCAATAACTTAAACAGTTAATCACAACTCTGTCAATTTCTGATTCCCCGTTTTGTTTTTTTCTACAGGTTGCCAAGTGTTACCCATCTTGTAAAATATACGGCCCTGTAGCCGCTTGTCACAGACAGAATCACCAATGGGTGCCTGATCTGCCTTCAAACATCACCCACCTCTACTTGGAGATGAACAGAATCAGTGAGATCAATAGCACGTCACTCCAAAATCTGGAGCAACTGCTAGAAGTGGATCTTGGGAAGCAGAATGCGACGCTCGTACTAAGGAATAACGCATTCCTCAGACAGACACAGTTGGTTCGCTTAGTTCTGGGTGATAATGTTGGCCTTCAATTGGAGCCACGAGCATTTGCGGGGATGATCAGTTTGAGATACCTCTTATTGGACCACTGCGATTTGACAGACTCCATATTGGCGCAAAACTACTTTGAGCCGCTCTTGTCCTTACAAGTACTTAATCTTTTCGGGAACTTACTCCGAAAAGTCACTCCTGGACTTTTCTTTCAAAATCTCTCTAATTTGGTAGAGATTAACCTCATGTTGAATAAGATTGAACAACTCTGTGAAGAAGATCTCATTGGTTTCAGAGGGAAGTACTTCACACATTTCAATTTAGACTCTAATCACTTATACAAAATGGCCGCTATGGATTTCGACTGGGGAAGATGCGGAAACCCGTTTCGAGGAATGGCTTTCAATATTCTTGATTTATCAACCACCGGGTTTAACGTGACCGCAACCCAACAATTTTTTAAAGCGATTCAGGGTACTCCCATCGCTCATCTCATATTCTCCGGCCAATTAGGGAAAGGTTTTTCACACGATAATATCCCAGATCCAGACAGGTACACATTTGAAGGTCTTGCAAACAGCGCAATAAATACTTTTGATTTATCTAAAAACCGAATATTTGCCTTACAGAGAGCCGTCTTCAGTTCTCTTACCGATGCGATAATAATTGATGTGTCGGAAAACAGAATCAATCAAATTACCAACCAAGCTTTCAGTGGTGTTGAGGGAAATTTAAGATTGCTCAACTTGTCGTTCAATCTCCTAGGAGAAGTAGTTTCACACACGTTTAGCAGTCTGAGAGAGCTTAGGGTTTTGGATTTGTCTTTTAATCACATTGGAACGCTGGGATATCACGCTTTTGAAGGTCTTCCCAAATTACGAGCATTATATATGACAGGAAACTCCCTGCGGACTTTAGGTTCCCCTGCATCATTGCCAAATCTCGAATATCTTCTTCTGGGTGACAATCGGTTGGTTAATATATACACGATAGATGAACTAAGCATTAATCCGATTCACGTGGACGTGACCAATAATCGATTAACAAACCTTGAGGACGTTTATCTCATTTTAAGTCATTTTAAAAATCTGCAGAATTTCTTCTTTGGTGGTAATTTCATTAAGTGGTGCGTGCTTGGTCAGAACATTTCGATTCCTTTTAATCATAGCTTACAAGTGCTAGATCTTCATGATAGCTCTCTGCAGTTGGTTTGGGCTGACGGGAGATGCCTTGATGTTTTTGATCATCTTGAAAATCTGCTCGGTCTAAATTTAAGCTTCAACTCCCTCAAGAGTCTCCCAAAGGGCATTTTTCATGGTCTCAACTCAATCATTGAGCTTGACCTGTCTTCTAACGCCTTGACCTATCTGCAGCCAGATGTTTTACCCAACAGCCTTACAAACCTCGATCTGTCCAACAACTTCTTGGCCTACCCAGATCCAATGACTTTTGATTCCCTCCTCTTCCTCAGCCTTTCGGGAAATCGGTTTTACTGCGACTGTCAACTCGAAACCTTCCTGAAGTGGATGAATGACACCAACGTAACCTTCCTCAGTCTGGAGAAATACCGATGCGAGTTTCCGGCTGTTAACTATGACCTTCCACTGCTCAACTACTCCCGGATGGTGGAACCATGTGAGGTCGATGACGATCTAGCGGTCCAAAAACTTAAATTTGCACTATTCGTCTTCTCTACTCTTCTCATTCTCACCACCATACTTTGTGGGATTGCTTACGCACGTCTTCGTGGATATATTTATATCACTTACAAAAAAATTGTCAGTCGAGTTCTCGAGGGGCCCAAAGCTCCGCCTCCTCTGCAGGACGCTCAGTATGATGTCTATCTTTGCTTCAGCAACACAGACTTCATGTGGGTAGAAGCTGCTTTACTGAAAAAACTGGACAGTAAATTCTCTGAAGAGAATATCCTCCACTGTTGTTTCGAGGCCAGAGACTTCCTGCCTGGTGAAGATCACCTCTCCAACATTAGAGATGCCATCTGGGGCAGTAGAAAGACTTTGTGTATCGTCTCCAAAGAGTTCCTTAAAGGTAAGGACAACGTGTATTTTCTTGATCACAGGAAAGATACATTGAGTAATTGTTACATTTTCTATATTACTCAATTCAACCCGACTGAGATTTTTTTTTAATCCAGCCATTGGAGCCTATTCCAGCCCCTCCTAGTTATGGATCTTTGGAATCATCATCATTTTTGTTCCCGAGGGGGCACATGTACCAGTGACCGAATGTGATCCTGATTTCAGTCAATCAGAATAATCCAGATTATCAGATGCATCTGAAAATATTAACCTGGTAGATTAGCATGTGTAATGACATGTTTTTCTTTCATTTCTAAACATTTCCATATCTAATTTTACTATCCCCCCCCTCCCTTTAGATGGCTGGTGCTTGGAGGCGTTTACCTTGGCTCAGGGCCGCATGCTGACTGAGCTAAAAAATGTTCTGATTATGCTGGTGGTCGGGAAGGTCAGTGCTTCTCCATGAATATTCTCCGATATATATATATAGATGCCATATTCTGATGTAATCCAACAAAAGGTGGCTCACTACCAGCTGTTGAAGTGCAATGCAGTCCGAGCGTTCGTCCAGAGGAGAGAGTACCTGATCTGGCCAGACGACCCTCAGGACCTAGAGTGGTTTTATGAGCGCCTGGTTTCCAACATCCTCAAAGAGACTGAGGTGAAGAAATTTGACGGGGAAGCGCCAAAGCCTGACATTCCACCTGGAAACGACATTCAGCTTGAGATCATTGAAGCACGGCTGTGACCTGTCAACAAGAACATCGGAATGAAAAAGCACTCCTGCTGTAGGGATGTGGTGACAGCCTTTGTTATCCCCAATAGTAAGAAAACAGGTGTTACAAAGAAGCAGGAATCAATCATTGATTTTATAGCAATTCCATTTTGACCGTATTGTTATATAGTAAGGAGAAACAACTTTCAATTTTCACCACTAAATGAGAGCGGTGCATCCCCCCCCCCCCAGGGACATTTTGGTTTGAGAGCGTACAGCTCGGGTCACCAGGCTTCTTTTAACGACCAAGTTACTGAAAACAGGAAGCTACTGGGAAGAGGAACACTTCCATCCTGTTTCCACTTTAGGAAAGAAAAAAAACACAGCGCTAGCTTTAGCTGATTGTTGAAGACAAATGCTGAAGTTATTGAAAAAGGATCTAACTTGAAATTCACAAATTGTATTTTTTTTTTTGCATTTGTTTTTAAAGGAGACTTACTTTCCTACCAATCAAATTCATTCAGCAACACCCAGAGATATTCCGTTTTCATAATTTCTTTCATTTTGAAATATATTTGTAATAACCATCACCTAGGCAAAAAGATTTTGGTTAAAAAAAGACATCTGGTCTCGACTGATTAAACATAAGAGCACTATTTTATCTCCATAAATCTGGTTCCTTCCACTGTCTCCGGCGAGATCTAATTTGAAAAGGTGAAGCAAATGTTTACCGTGTTAAACTCTGAATCACTGTGACCTCTTCACGGTTATTTAAAGCTTGCTGGAATATACAACATGAGTTCTACTGCCCCCTTGAAAAATTAAATAAGCCACGCCCCTTTCCAGGCCATAGCTAATATTTGACCTCTGTTTAAATCAATATCATCACAGAGGTGCTTGTTGTCTTATGGTGAGTTTTGCGCAAGAGAAGAAGAAAAGTAGTCACGGATGAAATGGAGGCAAATGACGTGGTCGAAATAAGTATACATGTGATCCTCCAACGTGGGAGGTCAAAACCTAGAATGTGTCTAATTGTACATATGCGAGGAAAAAAACAAATTTCCATAGCGAGTGGTTATTGGGTGACTCCTCTGAGATTTACTTATGAATTTTACATTGAAGCTTTAAGAGCAAAAAGTGTCAAGAAGTTAAAATAAACTGCTAAATTTGCCATTTCAAAGTAGGCTTTGAAAACACACCGCTGCTTGAAGTACCACATCACAAGAAAGGCAATAAATACACGGAGGGAGCTCTGATGTATCTCCCAAGTATTAAAAAAAATAAAATGATCATAGCCAACTCAGCTACCTCAGACTTGTAGATAAATTTACAATCCATGAGTTTTCTTTTTTTTGTTGTACACACACGATATTCAGGTTTCACATAAAAAACATTTTATGGCCCAAGTAAATCATCAAACCTTATTCAAATAGAGAATCCATTTCACTTCCTAAAGAGGAAATTAAAAGGAGAAATGTAAACACCAAAAAGTTAGCTTGACTTTTAAATCTAATATTGATGTGAAACCCAAATGTCTTCAGAATACAACAATTGCCGTTCCAATTTTTTTGAAGGGGACTCAAGCTCCCTACATATTTCTCATGTAGTAAATGACAACGAAAACTTATTTGCGCTATTAAAATCACTTTATGACCCATCATAACAATGTTGGGCTATCTGTGAAGAAATCTGATCTTGTGTAAATCAAAATAAAAGTAAACTGAAGCCTGACTTTGAATCCTGCCAATTACTTGAGGTCAGACACACAGCAGGAAAGGCGCTGCTATTTCTGAGTCAATTATGAATATTTGCTTATAAAATACTCATATTTTGTGGCATCTGTTGATAAACAGGACAAATACGATTAAGTGGGACATTTTAATCGTACAGAACAAAATCCATTGGAGACTTTCAATGCACACAAAACAAGCTGACAAGCAATATTATATTAAATAGTGTGAAATGTGAAACCTATGTCGCATTTAATAGCAAATATGTGCGGTTTTTTTTTCTGACTGTGCAAATGTCTGCAATATATTAACACATTGTTTAAAAAAAAAATCAAGTGTTAAGATTGTTTGAAAAAAAAAATTGGCTGTAGGAAGAAAACTTTTTCCCATGTGGGCAAATAAAGAAATATTTAACGAGTCAATGCTATTGTATAAAAATTTGATGTTGTATATTTTTATCCTAACATAAGCTTTCAGAAGAGCGACTGCTGCTTATTATAATAGGAGGCACACTTGTTTCACTTTTTGGCACATTGAACTCTGAAGCCGAGTTGCACTTGACCTTCAACGCCCTGTTAAAACAGTAAACTTTCTTTGGCGAGCCAGAAGACGCCCGCTCTCGTTTGGAGTTCTGCTTGCACTTTTTCACACTTGCTTTTTCCTCCTGCTGACTCGGGATCTTACACCAAACATCCTCTTGTGTTGTGGTTTCTGTGGCTTCTCGCGTTTTCAGATGTCTCTCTGTGTGAGTTGAGCTGATAATTGGGTTTGGCACTTCTGGCCGATGATTGGGCTCTTGTGCGTGACACTCAGAGCCGGTAAAAGAGCTAGGTTTTTGGATGGTGTGCTGGGATCTATGTTCAGAAGGAGCCTCTGGGCTCGGAACGCAATACTTAAGATGGCAGCAGGGTGCGGGTGCTTGTCTGGGGTATACCAGCCTTCCTGGACCGCAGCGGTGCAAGTGGGGAGGCGGACAGGGGACGTAGTGCTTGCAGCAATCCACGTGTGTGCAGACTTGGTCCAGTTGGCTCGGACAGGGGGATAGGAGGGGATGTGAGTCTTGGAGAGGCTGGGGACAGGAGTGGGGGGTCCACTGTGGAGGTGGCTCCCCACATGAGCAGTCTGTGTTTTGAGAGTACTGGCACTGAGACTGACTGTTGTGAGTGGCTACAAGCCCGTTTTCAGGATTACATCTGCCAGCCTCCATTTTATTGTTATACTGGGTGTGGGAATACTGGGAAGTATGGTGGACGCCATTATGACGTTGAGTACAAACATCCCGATCCTCTTGAGGTTTGTCTTCAGCTTTATGACTTGAAGCGAGCGGTTCTAATTCGTAATGTTCCGTCTCGCCATCTCCGCTGTCTAGCTGGTATTTCGCCAAACCGGATGGAGAGCCTTCGGTGAGGTCCTCAGAGAAAGCCTGACACTGCAGCTTTTTGGGCAGTGGGATCTGGCCACAGGTGCCCTGAGGTCCCAAACAGCGGCACATGCACTGAAAAAAGAAGGTGGCGAAGGCCCAGCTAATGCACATGATTAGCATCATGAATGTGCCCAGCTGGGTGTAGGCTAACACGGTCGAGGGCATCATCATGGCCCCTGCGACGAAGGTGGTCAAGGCAGCCATAGCAATAGCGGAACCCATGCGGCTGAGGGAGAAAATCACCTTGCCTTCGCGGTCCGGTTCCGGAGCCAACCTGTAGGCTACACCGTAATGGACGGCGAAGTCCACCGACAGTCCAACAGCCACTGAAATGGTGACCGACTCCAAGACGTTTAGCTCCCAACCGAGAAGCACCAGAGAGCCCACCGTGACAAAAATAGTCCCGGCAATGGATAGGATGGCGTATAAGCTGATGATGATGTTCCATGTGGTGAGTAGCATGACGCTGAAGGCTACAGCTACAGACAGCGCCATGGCAACTAGAGTGCCATCGGACAGACTGTCCTGAAGATCGAAGAATTCCAGGTTGCTGACAAACCAGCCATGGTTGAGGCCTGCTGGGGCGTGGCGCAGCTCTTCCGTTATCCAGGCGTCCACCTGGATAACCAAAAGATAACTATTACATTTGGTGTCATGGGAAAATTCCACAAATGACTACAGCAAGTAATACCGTATTTTCCGCACTATAAGGCGCACCGGATTATAAGGCGCACCTTCAATGAATGGCCCATTTTAAAACTTTGTCCATATATAAGGCACACCGGATTATAAGGCGCACCTTCAATGAATGGCCCATTTTAAAACTTTGTCCATATATAAGATATATACATTTGGCCCGCAGGCCAGACTTTGGACATGCCTGCTGTAGTGGCTCAATGTTGGTCCATATATAAGGCGCACTGTCGGCTTTTGAGGTTTTTAGGTGCGCCTTATAGTGCAGAAAATACGGTAATTTAAATTCCCTTGAATTATGTCTTTGGGCATTTAACATTGTTTTACAATGACAATTGTGTCAAAAAGAGCAGAGGCCATCATTTGAGGAAATATAACAGTAATAAAATAAAAATATTCACTGACCTCACAGTAGAACTGATGCATCTTCTCATAGGCTAGCGTGAAGAGGAAGGTACTCTTGAACTCCAAAACAATGGCCTTGATGGTGTCGTTGATGTCAAATCGAGGTCCAGGGGTCTTGCTGTCCAGGTGGTAGTTGGTACTGCGATCAAGCTCCATAATGGCCCGCTTGATGCACAGCTCAAACACTTCCTGCTTGTAGGGGAAAGTGGATTGACTGCAACAGGGGTAGACGGATGCCTCTTCGCAGTCTTGGTTCTCCATCCACTGTTAAAAAAAAAAAATACAAAACATTTTTGTCCAGTCCAGTTGTATTTAATTTTTATTTTTTTTTAATTACAATTTTGATTGAACTTGCAATGTTGATGTTCACATTGTGTGTATTGTTACATTGAAGTGCTCACATTAATACCGTAATTTTCGGACTATAAGCCGCACTGGACTATAAACCGCACCAGATAAAACTCGTGATTCCGGGTTCAAAATTTGCGAAAAAAGTCGTGGCTTACAGTCCGAAATTTACGGTATTAAATGTTTTTTTTTTTAGGAATGAAACCTCTCATTTTATATCTTAAATTGTCATGCCTGTAAATAATAAAGTGTAAGTAGTTATTTTACTGAATTTAAAAATTCTCTTAATAGAATAGAATGAACAATTAGTCAGTGGTATTACACATGTACCTAATAAACTGGCGCAAGGAGAACTGACCTGCTTGAACGTCTCAATAAAGCAGCTGGTGAAGTCCTGCTCGTCTGACTGAAAGACAAAACTCTGGTTTCGAAGCTTCTGGCAGAAATTGAGGATCCAAAGCTGCGACGCTGGACTGGCGATGTTAAAGCTGCTGTCCAGCATCAACTTTCCCTTATTTTTGGGATTCAGGGGGTCGCCATTATCCACAGGTGTGACACCCCAGATGATGGTGATAGGCATGTGGAGGTCCTCTCCATGATGCACTCTCTCAAACATGAAAAGTTTCTTGTACTCTGCGTCGTAGCGCTCGAAAGGGTGAGAGGAACGGAACACCTGAAACTCAGCCAGCTCTAGTGAGGGAAGCTTCATCTTTGGGTTGACGCAAACAACATATGCCCCGCCCACTGTAAGTGCAAGAAACCAGAAGAGCCAGAGGTAACGAAGCTTGATGACAATGCAGGGAAGGACTTTCTCAAAGAAGATTCGAGAAGCTTCAGAGACACTAAACAAGCATCTGCTAGCCTTTTGGCAAAAACCTGCCACAATCATTTGGATGCAGTACCCGGTTTGCTGGTGTTGAGGCTTAGAACATGGTAACACGTTTGGTAGGTAGCGTTCATGTAACACCACCACAGCTGGAAGCCACGTCACCATGAGGATATAATTAACCAAGATGGCCGTTCCGGCGTAGATGCCGAAGCAACGGATAGCGGTGATGTTACTGACATAGTTAGCATAAAAAGCAGCAGCGGTGGTAAAGCTGGTGACGAACATAGACAAAGCGGCGTGCTGCAAAGTCACACTGACAGTTTCCGCGAGCTCGGCATTAGGCTTATCAATTTTGGTGTAATTCCATACATCGCAAAGCACAAAAGCGTCGTCCGCTCCGATTCCCACCAGGATGATCAGAGCCGTGAGATTCATGAAGGGAAAAAACTCAAAGTTGAAAACCATGCGGTAAAGGAAATAAGAGACAATGAGGGAGCTAATAATGGCTATTATTGTCATTAGCGTGATGAAAACGGACCGTGTGTACACACACATGACCAGTAGGACTATAACGATAGCTATAGCTGGGTACACCGTGTCCGTAAGTAGGTAGTCCTGAAAAAGGTCGTGTTTAATTCCAAACTCGATCCCGGTGACTGTGGTGATGCCGTCCGAGGAGTTCCAGTTCTCAAAATTATCGAGGTAAATATTCATCATAGACTCTCCTTTCTCTGTTGGCGAGAAGAGCATGCTATACATGAGCACGGGCGGGGGAAATTCCAGGCTCTTCGGACTGAGGAAGTCCTTATCAACCAGGAAGTGCATGATTTGGTAGACGGCGTTATACTTGGTGCACTTCCGAGGCACATTGCCGCACTTCAGCTGATCTTTGCGTTTGAGGGCCATGTCCCAGCAATCGGGTCCCAACGTGCCATTGTGGTAGTACTTGGCGCAAGAGCGCAGAATCTTCAACGTGTGCGATACGTCACGCTCGGTAATCATTTGACAGGATGATCTATTTGTAAGGGCTGCTATGTAGTTCCCAATAGTCCAGCTGGGGCAACATGAAGCATCGTTGGTGCGCTGGCAGAGACTCCAGTAGTCACGATGAGAGCGCACCTATGGACAAAAGCAATCAGTATAGTAACAGAATACATGGCCAACAGGTTTACCATATTTTCCGGACTATAAAGCACACCTAAAAACCTAAAATTTTCTCAAAAGCTGACCGTGCGCCTTATAGTCCAGTGCGCTTTATATATGGACCAAATTCCTAAATTTAAACTGGCTCGAAGCATTGTGTCATGAAATCAATCATAAGTGGCCTGCTGAAGACTATGAATCAAAAAGACGATGGATCATTATTTTGTGATTATAAAGTAATTTGCGTCTGAAGTTGAAATAAAAAAGGTAAAATGGAGAATGATTTAATTTGGATTAAAAATCTGACATGATGCATTAATGGTGCGCCTTATTCTAAATTTTAAAATGGGCCATTCATTGAAGGTGCGCCTAATAATCTGGTGCGCCTTATAGTCCTGAAAATACGGTAATTATTTTCTTCTTGAATAAAATATACAATATGCATGTTCTGCATTCATACCCTTGTGTTGTCCAGATTACACATGGATTTGATGGCTTGGATATTCCACAAGTTCTTCCCCTCAGCAGATGAGAAAACCAGTCTGGAATAGCTGGAGCCTACATGAGGTACAGTATAAGAGAGAATGATATGAGACAAATAATAATTAAGCAAAATAAAACAGCATTTTTTTCCAATAGAGACATTATACAATCAATGTGTTACATTGTAAACCAATTGGATAAATCAAAACCAACCTTACCTGGCACATCACAGAAAAACTCCTTACTGAAGTCCCACTCTGCATGCCGTTTTTCTCGATCAAAGTGGTCTTCGGGCCACTTGGGTTCTTGGTGACTAGAAAACAACCAAAAATAATCGGATGATGACAATATTATTTAATACAATTATTCCCTTCAAGGCTCAAAGGGAGACTTTGGAGAAGGGATTCAATATATAAGAATTTAAAAAATCAGAACGTGAAAATTAAAATGTTGCACAGAAATACCACTTTAAAATAAGTTCTTGAAAATTATTAATTGAAAAAAATATGAAAATTATAATTGAAAAAATATATAAATAATTATTTGTAAAAATAAAAATTGTGACGGAATATATACTATATAGTTCAATGTAACAGAGTAAAAGTGTTTTTCAACAAAAATTAAAAAGTAAAAAAATGCATTGCATTAAAATTAACTTGTGAAATTTTTCCAAGTCGAAGAGTAAATGTAACACACTAAATGAAGTTAGTTCCTACCCACCTCTGGGGGTGGGGGCAAGGGGACAGGGTTGACAGATATGGGATGAAGTGGGGAAGCTTACTGACAGACATAAGCACACAATTATGTCTAAAGACAGAAACATTGAAAGATGGGAAGGGTTTGATCACAAATTCCTTTTTTTGTCTGCGGGGGGATTCACAATGAACCATCTGGCTTCATACAGAGGCTCCTACCCAAAGTGCAAAGCCAAACAAAACCTGATTTCTATTCAGTGCAAGTCTTGAGTTGCTATTAAGTGTGTTTGTGTCCTCTGCGAAAAGTCCTGCATGCAAATAGGTGAGTACACATTCAAACTCTGATGTGACAGACACATTTTGAATCAATCAGTTGCAGACTTAAGATGCTAGTCACATTGAAAATCTGTCCCCGAAATGAAAAAGTTTGACAATGATGTCTTGTGTTTAGTTCAGTTACTTTTTAGCCTGCTCATCAGCATATTTGAAGGGATAGTTGGCCAGTGTCGCTTTGTAGCCAGTGTTCTTCACCATGTTGTTCCATGTGACCAATCGTTGACCGATGGCAGTTCCTCGAGGCTCAAAACCCTTTGAAATAAAATAAAAATAAAGCAATCATTGTTAATTAACAAGAGGTAACAGCTAATTGGGGCTCCCAAAATGTTAATTTTTTAGAATAAATTATTCTATCAATTATTTGGGGGAAATATCTTGCATGGAAGTGAATTACAAAACAAATTTTTCTCATTTACCATTGTTTATTTGCTATTGTTTAGTGATTAAAAACAAGTAAATAAGTAAACAAAAATCACACAAGAGGGATTAATGTACTCACCAAACTCTGTGAAACTGATTCAGTTACTGGTGCGGTTATTGTTGTCCATAATAAAAGTAGACGTTTACAAATGTTTGATTTCACACAAAAGATAATATGTTTTTAATAAATTAAATTCAATATTAATCCACAACTGCTGTTGAGAGACTAACATAAGAGAATTTGGACCATTCTAAGGTAAAAAAATGATTCCAAACAATTACTCAATTATTAAAATAGTTGTTGATTATTTTGATAATCGATTAATTGTCCATTAATCAATTTAGACAACTCCACATGAGTATTAGTGGAAAAAAAGTCACTGTGTAATTTGCCATCATATAAGGCAGCAGTACAATGTTGTGCGCAGTAATTTCAGTAAAATTGACACGAGTTTCCTGGCTAAGGCTCAATATGTAAAACAAAGCAGAACAAAGTGATCAAGACGATGAACAGACAGAGGTTCAGTAAACAACAGGTTGTAATCTGACCTTAAAATGACCTCTTCATTTGGATGATACTCACCAAAAGCGGGTCAGAGAAATCAGGGAGGTCAGGAACAAGGACACCCACCAGGGCGCACACGACAATTAGTACTGTGCACACGCCGAGAACCACCACCGGCCAATCAGCTATCAGCTCTGAATAACTAAAAAACGCAAGAAGGACAGTCTAAATTGATATTCAATTTTTGTAGCTGTGTGACTGAGAAATGATGAGATGCAGTCAGCTAAAGCCAGGTACAGAAAGACACAACTCCCACGAGATAACTCATGACTCAGTATAGAGGAATGACAGCAGTGATGGATGGACGGGAAGAAAAAAGGGGGGGGGGGTGGAGGAGAGACATTTTTGCAATCCAGACCATCAACAGGAGACTTTGTTTTTGGCAGGCCTTACCTTTTGGGGAATCGAAAGGGCCAAGCAGGGCTGAAAAAAAGAAAATGAGACAGATAAATACCGTTTACATTTTGATGTCAAAGCGGCGGCCAATCCCCCCAAAAATATTTTAGGAGCGTTTGGAGGAGGCGAGAAGTATTTATTTATGATGCCATGTGACCTTTGGCTCTCGGCAGAAGCAGCAGAACAAAGTGTGCAATGAAAACCATGAAACTATTTGTTCTGATAATATTGAACAAAATCCCTTAAGTAAATTTTTCATTTTTTTTCAAAGACACGTCTAATTTTAACTGTCTCCCACATCTGCAACATATATAAGTTCCTGCTTGTCTATGTTTTTAGGCAAAAAAAAATAAGAAAATACAATGACCGACTAACAACTTCATCGTCTCTTCCTTTTCCTGGCTTCTGTCTTGTTTTCTTTTCTCTGTGTAACTTTCACTGTTTTTCTATTTACCTGTGGGAGTCTTTTTGGATCACTGGGCTAATTAATAAGGTAAACACAGGCCTCTGGCCACTCACTCAACGCTGTGCTGACAGAGCAGAGAAACACAAAAAGTTTGGGGGGGGGGGGGGTCGGGGAGCGTGTGCGAGTATGGCGATGTGTGTGATGTGATCATTTTTGTATAGTTTCCTTCGGAGGACCATTAGGACTATCAACCCAAATAAATGTATAAACGTCTAATATTAGTCAACACAACAAACTAGTTGAATAACTAATTTTGAAATCAGAGACTGGTAAACACTGTTCAATTTTTTTAAAAAGATGATGATAATAAAACTTGCTAGCAACATCTCTATTAGAGAAGACAATTTGTAATTTTAGTATTGGCACGAAGTCGATGCCGAATTTGTTTTGGCGGGCCAAATATAATTACACTGTGGGCCAAATTTGGCCCGCGGGCCACAGTTTGACAATTTGGCTTTATTCAAATGCGCGTTATGTGGTTAAAGACTTTGGTATTGAATCAAAGCAAGGATTCTAGATCTCAAAACAAAAAAAAAATAGTTTTTTGAAGCTTAAATAAGATTCTTATTTCGTTTGTACCAAAGAATCTTCAATCATGGTGGGAAAAAAAACCCACAAGGTAGTCACAACTTTCCTTTCTAAATATGGATTGACAATGATAAAGACAATGAACAAAAAAGGCAATGAACAAGTGAAAACTAAGTGTATCAATTATTTTGTTGGATGATTTCAAAAGCACATATTTGTAACCTTATATAATATGTCCATGAACACAAGTCTGTGTGTTTTGGGGCCTGAAGGTAACTCCATTCGCTTTCAGACAGGTGGACAAATATTCCATGAAACAGGCCTTCAAGTTTGGAGCAATTAGTGTCAGAAATAAGGCCTCCACAGACCTGATGTGTGCTTTTCTGGAACGTTGCACATGATTAGTTTTTGAGCAAGCCATGAAATCGGCGACGTGCACCCATTTAATACGTCATTACAAGAGCAGGCAGAAAAACATGGCCCCGTGCCAGACAAGTAATTCTTCATTGCCAACAGTTTGAAAGCCAGTCAAGAAAGAAAGTCATTACTCACCAGCAAAATTTGAATATTTTTGCCTCAACACGTTTTTCGACAAGACTCACCATCATCAGGCGACTAGCTCTGTTTTGCTTTTTATCGAACTTAAAATTAGATTTAAAAAAATTACCATTAAAAAAATTATTTAAAAAAAATCATAAATAAAAAAAATGATTTAAAATAAATTATTTTAAAAAAATTCAGCCCGATGCACTCGCAGCTTTTAAATCAACATCGATTTTAAGATTTCAGTGGAGATGTTATTTGTTGTCATTTTTAAATTCAACCCAGGGATGTATTAGATTACCCCGATCCAATCAAGCTTCTGTAATTCGAAAATTTAGTTGCTAAAAAGTTTTGGTGAGTAAGAAAATCGGTTCAACATTAAAAGAGCCTGCCACATCTGCTCCCCATTCACCAGCGGAATGAAAAATAGGGGTGAGGGTAGGGGTGCATTTAAGGGGGTTAAAGAAGTACATGAAAGGAAAAGAAAAACTGAACATGGAATAAATGTATGATGGAATGAACCACAGATGCTTGAAAGTTGCCCTCTTAGGGTTGACGACAAAAAAAATAAACTACTTCCAGAGTTACAGATTAGGGTGCTGCTCCTATTGAACCCAAATAAAGAATATTCCTTGTTGAGAATTGTGAAATCAAGGCTAAAAAAACTGGTAAATATAGGATTATGCAAATGATGATGCACGCCATTAAATAGTCCCAGTTTCAGATGCGGTGATGGGATGTGGTTTGAGGAAAAGTCAACTCCCTCCTCACTAAATATGGAACACTTGGAAAAAAACGGAAAGGTTTGCCAACAAATGGCTTTAATACGAGCATACAACTTTGACAGGGAAATGCATGGTTGCCGTGTGAGCATGTGTGGATGTACAGTGCCTTTTCATTGAGGCCTATCTGATGAGTGTTGAAACTGCCTGTACTTAAAAGCAGGGATGCCAAACTTAATTGCACAGGAGGGTATTTTAGGTTGCGGGTCTAGCAGGATACACTTTTAATGAACAAATTAAACCAAAATATTGTTGAACATAAATGGGACATAATATAATCCCCTAAACAAACAAAAAATTATACATTAACATGGTGTGTGTGTGTGTATATATATATATATATATATATATATATATATATATATATATATATATATATTTATTAAATATATATATATATATTTATATATATTAGTTGCTTGAATAATCGATTCTAAAAATATATATTTTTTAAAATACATACCGTAATTTTCGGACGATAAGCCGCACCTGACTATAAGCCGCACCAGCTAAAACTTGTGATTTAGGGTTCAAAATTTGCGAAAAAAGTCACGGCTTATAGTCGGAAATTTACAGTATATACATTTATTAAATATACAGTATATAAATATATTAATCGATTGAATTATCAATTCTAAAAATATTCAACGGTCACGTCTTTACAGATATCATGAGTACAAAAAAAAAAAAAAAATGATATAACACTTACCTAATTCCAGTAGAATGTGTTGAATTCTGGAGATGCTCCTGCCATGGCTGGTGACTGTGATGGTGTAGACAAAGTGGAGTGGTAGGGTGCGTAAGATGAGGCCGGGGGTGTGAGTAAGTGCAAGCAGGTGGACAACCAGAGCAGGTCAGAGGGCTCCTGGCGTGAGGAACCAAGCCAAGCCCATGGCCCGGGCTTGGAATCTTGCAGAGTGGGCACTCCTGCTGACCACAGGGGCAGCAAAAGGAGTGCAAGCGACACTGCTGGCAGCAGAACGGCGAGGACTGGAGACAAGGGGAGGACGGGGATCGAGCGGATTTGGTTTGAGAATCTATGACAGCGGGGGAAGTTGCAGAGGCGGTCGGGTGGGGGAGCGTCCTGAGGGTTCCGTTCTGTTTGACAACTCCACCGTTTTGGGTTGGTCTGTTTGTTCTCTGGACGTGTGATCTTGGCTTCTTTTGCAGCTGTCTACATGCCGCATTCCCAACTGAGGTTTCTTCATCTCCTTCTGCTGAAAGGTCATCACCATTTGAGGCAGCTGTGACAGGCTCTTGCACATTGCTATCTGGTATACTCGTGTCTGAAGGTACATTTTCACCCATACAGAGAGGATGTCCTTCACAGCTGGGGGCCAGAGGGTCATCAATCGTGTCGCTCAGGGCCATTGTCCTCTCCCAATGGGCCTGGCTCGATTACTGTCGGAAAAAAAACAGAAGGGAAAGACATAAGCCGTTCAGATTCCCAAGTATTTGGGCAGTTGCGCCCCTTCTTTCAAAATGCTTTCCCTGAACCATAAAATGAAATGTGGGAATACATAAAAGCATGACTGATTTGTGGATTGACTGTCAGTTAAAATCAGTCATTTTTCTGGGAGCATATTTCAGGTGATGCTCCGCCAGAGCTTTGGTTACTCCATTGGTGTCAAACTCAAGGCCCGGGGGTCAGATACGGCCCGCCACATCATTTTATTTGGCCGGCAAAGACAAATTGTGCACCGACTTCAGGTGTCAAAACGACAATTACAAATTGTCTTCACTTTTCAAAACTACAGATATTGCTAGCGATTTTTATTAGCATTCGTCTTTTAAAAATATTGGAACATTTTTTACTAGTTTGATTTCAAAACTAGTTATTGATCAGTTTGTTGTGTAGACTAAACTGGATAAAAGACGTTGACAGTCATAATGGCCCTCCAAAGGAAACTATATGACTACGATGCGGAAGTCGGATGTTCGTAAATTGAAAATTAGCTGAACTATGATATGCTGTGAAGTGACATCTCGCCTCAGATTAAGATCTTTTGGGGAGGAGCTAATTTTTGCGTTGTATGTCGACATTACGAAGAGCTTTAGCTGCATGTTATAATAATTACTAATAGTACATAATACAAAATGTATTTTTTTGTATTTGCAACAAAACCGCCACCTTCCAATACATAGTGATATTAAAAGTTTGGAACTGAAGGTGGATGGCGTGGAAAATCTTAGATGATTCAGACCCTAATTATAACTGTGGTGCTTTAAACAGGGCATGTCACTGCTGGATGTAACATCTTAAATAAATCTTTGCGTGTCAAAGAAAGGCACAATTATTATTTTTTTTTAACCTGGCATGACCAAAAAAAACAGGAACGAGCTGTGGCTTACACTTGCTCAGAAGGTTAAAGGCTTGCAAGGCCACTCCCATGCCACTAACACATGTTGAGAGAAATATCTTGGTATCTCTTGTTCTTGTCATGGTGATTTTCCCTTTTGCTACAGGCTACATTTTGAAACATCTATAATAAAAAAAAAGAAAAAAAAAAGCTTCATTGTGATTATTTCAGATGCAAAAAAAGACCAAAGACCCATATGGCCCAGATCAAATAAAAATAAACAAACAAACAAACAAAAATAAATAAATAAATAAATAAATAATGAAATTAGTTTGAGAGGGAAAGATTTTGTATAAAAACAACCTGACTTTTTCTTTTCTGAGAAAACACAGATATCTGAAATGATTTTTTTAATTTTTTTTTTTTTATGATTAGATAACACACCATAACATATCAGGCTGTTCAGTATTAAGTTTGACAACCAATCACCTTATCACATCCACCCTGGAAATTAATGCTAAATAAATATATTGGTGTCTGACCGCCGAGCGATACATCATGTTACCCTGACTTTCATGCCAGTCTCTAAATTGACTAGTTATGGTCGATATGACAAATGCACTACATGACACCTCGACAGTGAGTGAGTATGGGGTGAAATATGAGTGTGACAGTTGATCAGGTCAGGTTAAAGAAGCGGAGAATTTCAAACTTCTGTGCCTGAGGCTAGAAGAGCTGAGGGAAACCCAGATGAAGTCATTTGTCTGGCTACAGCTGTCAAGCGCCTGTAATGACTTTAAATAAGGGCTTAGACACAGTTCAGGCGATAAATGCTCTGGATTGAAAGAATTCAGTTTGCAAGTGTACCAATTGCCAGCATTGACAATAAGGACTAGCATGTTTTTTATTAGCACTGAGGAAAAGGAATGATCATAAATTATTTTGAAATATAGACTTGTCATTTTGAGCAGAGAGGAATGCTGCTTGGAGGAGTTTGCCATAGTGCATAACTTTGTGGATGTATCTCAATGTCTCATGTTATTCTCCTTTAAAGCACAAACTCTGGTTGCAGTGCGATTAAAATTCAATTTCATAGAATTATCATGATTTTAAATGATCAATTATCTGATTATAAAGTCTGTCCTTAGTTGACAAAAAAACTGACCTGCTCCAACAAGGATGAGGCAGTGATTTGTGTTTTCTTTTCCTCTGACGCAACAGAAAGCCAAGCCAAGACATTTGGAGTGATTCCCAAAAGTAAGTAGTTAAGAATGACGTAGCTGATGACAAGGAATCTGGTTTTCGACAATATCTCATGTCAGGTTTTTGATTAGTTGGTAGTCCAAGCGATTGAGACACCTTAATGGCGAGCTACAGTAACAGAAGTTAAGGTACCTGGCATTAGGGCTGCAAAATATATCAAAAAAATGATCAATATTGCAATATTGGCCCTTGTAATATGCATATCGAGAAAACCTGCAGTAAGATTCTTATGAAATTTTATGCTTTTATCGAAATTTTACCAGTCAGATGCAAACTTAAACGTACATCACCATACAGGTTTAATATTTCTTTAAATTAATTAGCCAAGAATACATTAATATTGCTTATTTTGCCACATGACAAATTTCAATGATTTCATTAAGTAATAAAAATTATTTTAGGAACGTTATCACAATAATATCGATATCGTACCTGATGTCCTTTTAATTTAGGCTGATATGCAGTAATTACCACGCTTCATGGTTAACTCCCCACTAGATACGTACATACAGCTCGACGTACTCTGACATGTCTCTAGTTGTCAGGAGAGACTATGGACATATTTGACCCCTGCAGTTGACCCCCAAAGGGTCGCCTTTTACAGCTGGGCTATTTAACATACCAATCTGGGCAACGACACTGACACTTTTAAGATGTTGTTGCAACTTTTGGTTTGTCCCATCAGAGGTAAACACACAAAATGTTCTTTTTTTGACAATATTTTTGTTAAATTTAATTTAGGGATGTCCTCATCTGATATTCCGTGTCGGTATCGGCTCCCGATCCGACTTTTAAGTGAGTATCGGATAGAGTCGGATTCAGGCACAAGATCGGGCCGATCCTGTTCCTGTGTTTTTGCACTTTTCATCTGGCGTAAATCATATCAATGTAAAGTCTAAATTGAGTTTTGCTAAGGCTTAAGAAGCAAAAGATTGAAAGATATTTTGTTCTTTCTTATGACCCGACAGTTTAAGTTTGTTAAAAACAGCTAAACACAATGTGTTATAAGGTGCAGCAAAACACATAATCCTTATAATCCGTATGATTCCTTCCGCACCTTAGAGTTGAAATAAAAATCAAAGAAAAAAAAAAAAAAAGGGGGGGGGGGGGGGGGTTCAGTACCGGAAAGAGTACGCCTTAAAAATTATATTGGAAGCCCCCCCCCAAAAAAATCTACATTTCTACATCACTAATTTAATTGAGGAGAACAGACATTTAGGAATAGTTCTTACACTCAAACTAAAATAGTGTGCAGGGAAGTCCTGCTAACAGCCACATTAACACAAACAACTTTTAGTATAACAAGACAACAACACAAGCTTGGCCACAAAACTATTCCATAGAAAAAGTGCGTGTGCACAGTAAAGAAAGTTGACTGTTTCCAGATCCACAAAGCCAAACAATGAACTGGAAAGCCAGATAATATACTGTACGTGCTTTTTTTTTTTTTGATAAAACTTAATGATTGTGTCACATCACTATGAAAAGATACCACAATCTGGCATATACACCAAAATGAAATCACATCATCATAATGTCTACAAAAGCCCGTGTGTATATTTACGTAACGTTTGGGTGATTGCCCGACTAGACAGCGGCACAAGACGCAAAAATCAACCCCACGCAAATGAAACCACCACTACCACTATTGCTTCACTACCGACCTACCGTGTGCGGTGTCCGGGACGCTCCTCGCAACACGCGGCGACTAATTGGCGACAACAAAAAAATAGAAGAAAAAAAAAGTCTTTGCATGCAGCGCAAATATCCGCAGGCTGAATAAACAACTACAGCCCGGAAAGACAGAAGCATGTTAGACCAGCAGTGTGTCCACACACCACCTTTTTCCTCGGGAAGGAGTAAGGCAGGCTGGCAGGAGGCGGTGGGCTGGGACTGCCCGGACCGCAACTCACTGATAGGACCGCTGGAGTCTCGGCTTTAACCCGATCACTGCCACGCAAGGCATTGCAAACTGAGGGATTATTTAGGGGTGCTGCAAGAAATGATCCATTTTATAATCAAGTCAAGTCAAGTCAAGTCAAGTCAAGTCACAGTGACAATGTTTTTTGGGATATTTTTGTAATTTAAAAAAAACAAACAAACATGTATTCACTGTCAATACTTCTCTGGTAATAATTACAGCCTCAAGACCTTTTGATGCCACAAGCTTGGCAAATGATGAATGGGACCAAAAAGGATAGATGAAATAACCACCCAACTACAAATTAAACACCAAAGAATCATTCCTGATCAAAGTTATAAGACTTTTGGAATTATAATAACTTTTTCACACATTAGCGCCTATAAATGTTCGAATCATGTTTACTTAGTTAGCCAAACAAAAGAATCATAAAGCATAAAAACATCTTTTAATTTCCCAACACTTGCAAACTGCATTACAGGGTGGAATTTGATTTGGACAATTTGCATTCTTCAAATCCTTAACTCATGCTGGCTACTCTAATGCACACCTTCCAGAAAAAAAGTATCTCATCTCTAGCAACCGTGTACTTTTCTAAAAGAAACCTCATGGACCATTCAAATAAATTTTTGGGCTACAATATTTTCTCAGCGGGGGGAGACGTTTTATCACCAAGTATGCTCGGAAGGCAGAGGGCAGTACCTGGCTTTAATTCCAGCTGTCTGGCAGGATTAAGGAACAGTTCATATCGCAAACAGTAATCATCTGCAGTCGTGAGGCATCTGGCCTCCAGGCCAGTCAAAGCCCAACAAGTCATTTACTGCTTTGTGATCATCTCTAATAATAACACTGATACCAAATGCATTGATGCATGGTGACGGGCTTTACCTTTCCCCCTTTACTGTGAGTATCGCATGTGGCAGCGTGAAGCCAACACAGGGGTTTTCCTGCATGGAGCCAAAAACCAAAAACCACATCAAAGACCAAACTCTGCCTGGAAGGACAGAGGCCCAACAGGAAAACCCAGAGGCCCTTGAGACAACGGCACACAACTAATCAAAGTGACTGGTGTGGCGGACAACAGCACAAATATAAGAGAGAAAACAGTAAAACTGAGAAGGCAGGGAGTTTTCTTTGTTTCATCATATTGATCACAGCATAGATTTAAAAAATGAACTTAAGTACCGTATTTTCCGCACTATAAGCCGCACCTAAAAACCTCAAATTTTCTCAAAAGCCGACAGTGCGCCTTATAATCAGGTGCGCCTTATATATGGACCAATACTGAGCCACTACAGCAGGTGTGTCCAAAGTCCGGCTTGCAGGCCAAATGTATACATCTTATATATGGACAAAGTTTTAAAATGGGCCATTCATTGAAGGTGCGCCTTACAATCCGGTGCGCCTTATAGTGCGGAAAATACGGTAGAAATCAAGGATTAGGGAACAAGAACAAAAAGATCAGTTGATCGCCAAGCAGCTCTGCTCAAATTGCTCCCTGGTTTTTGGAAAGCTCAGATTGAAAAACGGAGGAAATTCTATCCCCTTGACACCCTCGCAGGGAGAACGGACGTCTCCCACCCAATTAGCGCTAACACCCCTGACATCTGCCAACAAGGACTCAAGGGGGATGACGAAAGTAGTCGGAGAATTAAAGGGTGTGTTACAACTACAGTTTGTAGAAGTAGTAAAACCTAGAGTTTTACACATTAGCAAAAAAAACAACATTTTTGTTTTTTTTAAGTTACAATGTTGTTACAAAGATTTCTGCACCAGCAGAATACATTTAACAGGCTGCCTGTAATATGCTGGCCGACCAATATTTGGCAAAGGCACGAGCTGTTTTTTTCCCTCCCTGGGATGAAACTCTGAATATGCAAGTAATGAAACTCATCTGGACACGATGCCGTAAATGTGCACTTTAAAATAAATGCCAGTAGGTCGTTATTTTCACTATGACGTACGTACATGCATGCGTATATGGCACTTAACATATATGCGGGTTGTCTGTTTTTACAGACGATCATTAAATCATTAAATAACCCAAGAACGTTCTCCCTGAGTCATTTTCAAATTTTAATATTTTTAGAATCCGACTTTTTTAGATAAATGAAAGGCCAAAATAATTTTGTTTTGAATTTCAACATGTTACATAATGTATACACACCTAATCAAAATAATTAGAGTTGGGCTTAGAATAATTGTAAAATTCATTCATTTAGGGAACAAACATAAATTAGAAGTTGTGCTCCTCAAATTTGGACAGGTTCAAAATGCCGTGACATTTCATTTATCGTGCTGATACTGTGTTGGAAAGAGACATACGTTCTCCAGATGGCCCATCCGTCTGGTTCTTATCATCAGATAAAAGCACGCGACAGACAAGAATAAAAACGGGTGAAGCAATTGGCGTAGACTTGAAGAGACTGGCAGAGAAGTTTAGCGGCACTTTGAGTCCACATTCTTCTCTGATGTGTTGACTGGCACCTCAAAGGTGAGAATGACATCATGTGTGCATATGTTAACTCATAAGTTGGCAGGTCCATGTTATGATTTAGACATAAAGGACCTAATTTGCTATTATTACAAGAGTAACTGTACAGCAAAGCAACTGCTAACTTATTGAAATCAAAATTTAACATTTGGATGATTTGTAGAGATGGTATGAAAAGTACACATTGTTTAAAAACTGGATTTATCATTTGCAAAAAATATTTGTGATCTATAAAATGTACGGATCAATTGTATATCACAAAAAATTGGCATTTCAGCAGGGGTGTGTAGACTTTTTATATCCACTGGATGAGTGCATTCGGCAATGAAAAACAGCTTGAACAAGGAATCGATGCACTTGATTCGTATTTATTGAGTAAAAGATTGATAGCTCAAACGATTAGCAGTTTTAAAATTGCAAATACGAATATTCTGTGAGTGATTTAAAAAAAACTGAAAATCTTGCTCTCTTTACTTTCCAATATTTTGATTACGTAAAATGAAAATACATGGAAAAAAATGGGTGAAAAAAAACAAATGATTGAGTAATTTCTTCCATTAACATCAATCTGAATTAAAACTTATACCATGGCTCATAACATTTTACGAGTCATGGCATAAAACCGGGAAAGTTACAGACCTCACCACGCTCATTAGCTGAGCTTGTGTTTGAGCGGCATGCAAAATTAACGTTGCGCTGCTATTATTTGGCAGTAAAACAACATGCATAGAAATTAGGAACATGTGACTTCAAGAAAGTTTTTTTTGCTCAGTATATACCAAAATACACCTAAATCAAAATATACCTAAATCTATTGTCATTTGCGTATTGCTTCTTTTTTAATAAAATGTCAACAGACTTTGATGTGTGTGGGGCAAATGGACCTCTTCGGCTGCCCAACAACATGCCTGGCCTAAATTAACGTAACAAAGGACCCCTTTGGCTGCCTAAAAACATGTCTTTCTAATAATCATCAAAACAAGACTTTCTATACAGCGTGCTTTCGGGGTCAACGCGATTCCCAAATCCACGACCCCAAAGTCCGTGTAAAATCCAGATTTAGGTGTAATTGTGTCTTTTACCTCCCCGTTTTTTTTTTTTTCCCCCCCAACATTTTTACCGGCAGCCTGAACCAATTGCTTGTCTGGAGAAGAACATGATTCAATCAGAAATCCTCTTTCTGTTGTATTTCACAAGGAGACTAGTGTGGGAGGGACTGACCCGAAAGAAGATGGAGAAAGAGAGGTGGTATGCAAACAGAAGGTCCTTATCAAGTAGAAGAAAAGAAGCAGCAGACGGAAAGCATTGCAAATGAGGGGTACTCGCAAATCAAAATGCAAAGCTTGGGAAGAAGAGATCTTATTTTGCTTGAACAGAGAGTTTGAGTCTTGGGGTTTGCTCAAACTACAAACATGATAAGAGATGCTGAAATCACACCAAATTTTCCGATGTCCTGTTAAACTGGATCATCACATCCAAACTTGGCTACCTGATGGAAAAGTCTGGATGCCCAAGATCAAAGATGATATCAATATTTAAGAAACACTTTCTAACTCTACTGCTACTTTTAAGATGTTTTATGATTAATTTTCCAGGATGATGGCTAATTTAGGTTTAACGTAAACACAACTGCTTAATTACCAATTTCGTATCGACCAATAGCGTAAACTGCACCTGTGCAGATGGATTAAATGACAACTACCAAAAAAACTGTCAGTGAAGAAAAAAAAGAATTTCAAACTAGACTTTGACTAGCATCGCTTTGAAAGAAAACGGTGATAAAATCTGAGAGATCACATCCGCGTGTCAAATTTCTCTGCAGGCCTCTGAGGGAGGGGGGGACTGGATGAAGTAGGGAAGGACAATTTTTTGTGTGGTTGAAAATGTTGGAGGAGGTATGAGATCACATCCTGCTGTCATAAACCTTTTGGATGTCTGACAGACTCAAACAGTGGTGGAAAAGGCGAAACGGGGAGGGGGGAAATGAATGAGCAAGATGTGAGTATTAAGGATGGAAAGGTCATTAGGGTGACAAGAAGGGAGTAGTGGATCTGTAAAAATGTTTTTCCACAAGAAACATAGTGGCCAAGGTGTTGCCACATTTGCAGCTGCAATACAAAAGGGAAAAAAAAGCCTCCAGCTCATAAACAACCCAAATAAGGATAAGCGGTGTATAGAAATTGGATGGATAGACCACAAAAAAAAAAAAAAGAACAGCTATGTCATGCCCCGTCATCTGTCTGGCTAAAATGTCGGCAATTCAGGCCACAAGAGCTCCACTTGGAACTTGAGAAACATACAAGTGGCTGTCCACGTTAGCAAAACGGTATGATAATCTGTGGAGTAAAACCAGCAGGTCAATCACAACTCATCAAAGTAAATTGCTGTTTCTCTGATCCCATCAGACCTAATAAGAGAGGCACAAAATAATAATCTGAAATGCAAATCTGAAAATGCAAGCAGGCATGTTTGTCCAATTCAAAAGACTGACCGCAATTTTACGTTGAGTAAATATAGCCTTTGGCACATCATCGGTGTTTCAAATAAATATGACTTCATCATGATCATATTGATGAAACACAGATTATGGAAAACAATTCCACAGAGTTGCTGCTAGGAATGTAAATGCACAGTCACTTTTTGATTTGCTGTTTCTGCAGATGTATATGTGTTGGACCAAGACACGTCTCCATGGATCTGCAATTAATAGATTCATATATTGAATTATCTGCTTTTTTAGATCAATAATTCTGAACTGCTAAAGATTCATGTAAGTCCACACTGGAGAGCCAGGCAACAAAACTTGCCACTAGTTTATCGTATTTTCTGGACTATAAGGCGCACCTAAAAACCTAGAATTTTCTCAAAAGCCGACAGTGCGCCTTATAGTCCGATGCGCCTTATATATTGACCAAATTCCTAAATTTAAACTGGCCCGAAGCATTGTGTCATGAAATCAATCATAAGTGGCCCACTGAAAACTATGAATCATGAACCAAAAAGACTATGGATCATTATTTTGTGATTATACAGTAATTTGTTGCGTCGGAAGTTGAAATAAAAAAGATAAAATGGAGAATGATTTGATTTGGATTAAAAAACTGACATGATGCATTAATGGTGCGCCTTATATAAGGATGGCATTTAAAAATGGGCAATTCATTGAAGGTGCATCTTACAGTCCAGTGCGCCTTATCGTCCGGAAAATACGGTAAATTAATGAAAGGCAAACACATGCTTACCAGTGCTATTTTTGTGCTAATTGATGTAAAGTTAGGCTTATATTATATTATATTATATTATATCATATTATATTATATTATCTGTTTTCCAGTTCGTCCTCTGAGCCATGGAAACACAAGTGCGCATATGCATGGTACATATATTTTTACTTGGAGAAAAATTGTTGGCAACGTCGAGTCAAACCATAATGCTTAAGAAATAAAATGGTGGAAAATAGTTTCATTCCGTTTTGCCAAAGTTGACTTTGTTAGTGGTCTCTATGTGGACATAAATATTTATCTATAGTGTAAAATGGCTTTAAAAGATGGTGGTGTTGGGGAGGGGGTTAAAAAAGATGGGGGGGCCCAGTTATACTCTGGCATTAATCTATGAAGTCATTAAAAAGGAGAGGGAAATTATTAGTGACAAGCTTAAAGAATTACCTCATGCTTTGGGCCTCACAGCCTCCCCTGAAACGAATAATAATAGTTGGGGCAGTGGTGCACACCAGTGAGTGACATCTGTAGTTTTGAGGTTGGTGTCGTTCCAATGTTTGAATTGAAAAACTGGCAGGATAGCAAAAGTGGAATTAAAATCGTTTTGTGACCAAATATAAAAATCTTCACATTGGGTTGTAACCACTGCAAATATGCATGATGGTAGAATAAAAAAAAAAGTGGTTATACAATGCAGCATTGTGTTCAGCTGGTTTGAAAAAAAACAAAAACATCAGTTTGTGGTTTTTAGATCATGGATTTTCTGGACATTTCAAGGGTACCTGTGCTGTGTTATTTCCGTAGTGGGAAAATGGCCATTGTATTAAATAACTTCCAGGAATCTGATGGCATTTTCACAAGCATCTGCCAAACAAGCTGTTTTCAACATTGTACAGCTTCATGGAGTAAGAAGAAAAAAACTAAGTGCACGCCCATGTTAAATTTCAGATCGTTAGCAATAATAATAGCATTGCGAGTAAAGTAGAGTAGCTTTGGATATTGTATTTGAATATTTTTGTGTGACATTAGGAACGGTGAGTATGCCAATCAAAAAAGCCATGACGGATATTGATTAATTAATAATTAGTGCTCAGTATATCTCTACGCCAAAAAGTAAACATGTCATGCCAATAAAAAGTTTTGAGATGGAAAACAGCCTCATTCAGAGATGCTCATCAATATTTGAATTGTTTGGATTATTTTGCCACAAAAAGTCTCAACTATACCAAACTACCGTATTGTCAAGATATTCTATTAATTGTTCTAAGCTTGACAAGTAACCATGTGTGCAATGTGTACGATTGATTTCCTCATTTGAAAATCGCATTAAACTGAGTCTGTGCTGAATTATATCTAATGTCGTCAGTGTAAAACAAGAAATTCTTTGTTTTGTTCTTTTTTTTTTTTTTTACCAAAAATGTTGCCCTGTTCTTTTCATGAATGGACTGTTGTCTATGCGTCACCCTCCACCCCAGGAGCTTGAGGCGTTCAATGACTCTTGAGTGATACGAAAAGCAGGCAACAAAATTTCAAAAGTGTTGCACATTGTGCTAATGTTGACAGATTTTAAAAACGCCCAAAAATTAAGAATAGCACAAATCGTCTGTAATTGAAACGGAAACAAAGTTCATGCTTACTCTTCGGGAAAGATTTTTTCCTTTTATGATGGTGCAAATATTTCTCTTGATCCGTCCAACTCCTCATATTCCAATTATCCCAAAATCCAAAATTTTGAGGGTGGGATTTTTTTGGAGATGCTCCATCTTTACACCAGCTTTGCATGTGCTGTGGTCAAACTCTCTTTTCCTTCTGAGATGGCCATTGTTGTAGGGGGCTGATAAATATTTACTCTTCCCAGCTTGGCAGGGAAATGAGTGGGAGGGGAAAGGGACCTATTGTGACAAAAGGGGTCAGAGACGCTGAGGGTCTTTCCTTCCCCACTGGGATTTCAAAGTCCAATTCACAACTGGACCAATACAGGGATATACAGTAGAATGAATGAATGAAAAATTCTATTCAAGAGTGGCGACATCATAACTTCAAAACGTTCAACCAACAGGAAATGATAGCGAAGCAATCTAGTAATGTTCTGCTGGACGCCTTGATAAAATTCCCATTAGTAAAAGATGACCCCATTCCAGCTATCCATCTCTTCCTTCTCCTTAAAAATGATAAAAGCCAGGGCTTCCTTTTTTGCAAAAAATAAAAGATACAGCCTGTCGAGGAATCTACACCAGCGATAAAAGCTTCTTCACTTCCATTGCTTTCCTATGCTACCGAGAATTCATTTCTGCTCCACCGTTTTGTGTTTCCACCTCCTTATCTCATCAAGAAACATCACATCATCAACAGATCAACTTAAAAGAAGCTGAAAGGTTTCATAAAGCAAACACTGTGATTGTTATTTAGCCGGAGGCGATTTCAGACAGACCTAGTATAAACATCCCAAACCATTCATTAGGCAAATAAAGCTTCGCGGAGAACCTGAGGCGGTTCTACAGTCATTTACAGGTCCACCTGATCAAAGTTAAAAAAAAAAAAGTGTTTTGTGTGATGATATGGGCTCACCATAGTTGTACAGTGTGATCAAGGGTTCCCATGCATGAGACAGTCAACACAGCTGTTTAACAGAAAGCTGCCGGGATCAGTCACTGGATAATACAGACTGAATCATGCTGCTTGAGTCAACAAGATTAAAGACATACAGATGGAAATAAAATCTGCTTTTGTTTGTCTACCACGCAAATTTTTCGAATTTAGAATCATCTATCAGTAAGTAACTTTGTCTGGGACTTTTTTATCCCAAAAAGATAGATAAGATCTATATCTTTTGTGAAGTCCTTCATAGCCTAGGTTTTGATTTAGGGCGTGTCCAGAAATGCGCTCCGAGCATGTATTGCTTCACTGTGTTCGATCGGAAACTCTGAACATTGTTCAAATGTGCCATTCGGTCAAAGTGTACCGACAAAAAATTGTCGTAGAACGATCTAGGCACTCTAATTGGGAACACTGTGTGCCAAAGCAGTCCAGATGGAAGCAGTTTAAGTAAACTATTGATTGGTTTAGAATGAAATTAATGGGAAGGAAAGGACACTGTGCCACTCTGAACAGATCAGAGTGAATCAGAGAAGTAGTTTTAAGTTCACTGAGAATAAATTTGAATAGCTGGCAGCTGGCAGAATCCTCTAAAATTCACTTTTCAAAAGACCCCAAAAAAATTTCAACCATTAAGACTCAGGTCATGGAGAGGAATCTATTCTCACAACTTTAGACTGATCAATTTGTAAAATTTGTAGAAATGAAAAATTTGATCTCAAGGCTGTTCATGTGTTAACAAGTCCAAACTCTATTTAGAAACTGAAAAAATAGTAATAGAGAAACAAAAACAGTTTGTATCAGTCACAGAAAATACGAACGTGAACAAGGACAATCCAAACATTCCTAATTTGCAATTATGTATCAGAGATTCAAATAATATACATAAATTAATCGACAAGTAATCAATTAGCAAATAACTATTAATTCATTAATCGATTGAGGTTGTACGATTTTTCCGATTCCATATTTCCTGATTTTCGTCACAATCCTTCACAAAAGCCTAAAAAACATGAAGCCTTCAAAGGAAACCTTCGAGAAAGTCCGGCTACAATTCTTTAGCGCTACTTTGTTTCAGTGAAAGAAATGATCACCAACTCCAGTCAGTCGTTTAACAATACAAAGCTCAAAAGAAACTACTTGACAAATTCCTACCTTTCCACAATTCACTTCACTGGTTTCTTTTATATCAAACAAATTGTTTTAGGTTATTCACCTGACATGTTTCGGCGGTTTCTTCCGCCTTCATCAGAGTCTCTGATGAAGGCGGAAGAAACCGCCGAAACATGTCAGGTGAATAACCTAAAACAATTTGTTTGATATAAAAGAAACCAGTGAAGTGATTAAATAAGGAAAAACAAAATGAACTTAGTACAAGTTTCCACAATTCACTTCTGAAGACACAAACAATCTGTTGATTCAGTGGTGGAATTCTGTCTCGTAAGCCGTTATTTGCTTTAGCAGTAATGACACAAGGAGAGGAATTTGAGAAATGTCTGTGGAGAGCAGACTCATTTCCTTCAGACAGACAAGATGGCAATGAAGACTCCTTAAGCTCCAATTACAGATCATTACACTGCAGTGGGTTGCAACCAACATTAAAACATGTTGGTCAATGTAAAAATAGAGGTTACGGATATATGGTAAAATAATAAAACAGTCAAATATTTCCATCTATGTGCTACCCAAAAACTCAACCAGTTCATGAAAAAGGGAAAATAAATCGAAAATAAATCATAAAATAGTGAGATTTGCTGTCCAAATATGATCTAATTATTATTTTATTTTTTTTACAGAAAAACAGTCAAATATTTCCATCTATGCGCTATCCAAAATCCAAAAGTTAATGAAAAAGGGAAATAAAATTGAAAATAAATAAAATAGTGAGATTTGCTGTCCAAATATGGTCTAATTATTATTATTTTATTTTTTTACACAAATCAATATTAGTCTGTCCCATCTGTGATTTTTAGTGTAGCCAATTTAAAGCGTTAAATAGTGGATTGTCATTTTGCCCATTTATAATGAAAAATGTGCAGCAGAGCAAAACAAGACAAGTAAAACGGTGACCTTGTGGCTATTCTTGTGTGCTTGAGTTCAGTTACTATTTGTGTTCCCATGAGAGTGGAGACAAAGCACTTCCAGGTTACCCGCAGTCCTTCCTTCTCATTACCAAAGGTCATCTAGCTGTACACAATCATGACCTCTTCTGTCAAAGGTTACTTGAAGAAAGGAAGGACTCATGAGGGGTGGGGTGTGTGATTTTTGCTCGAACTCTCACTTTCACTTACTCTAATCAGGAACGTGCATTGTTGCATGTCAGATTTACAGTTTCTTACCTAAATCAACCAAAAGTGAAGACAATTTGCAATTTTAGTAATGACACAAAGTTGATGCACAATTTGTCTTCGCGGGCCACTTAGAACAATGTGGTGGGCCGTATCTGGGCCCCCGGGCCTTGAGTTTGACACCATTGCTGTAGATGGTAAAGTTTTTAGATCACAGCGAGCTCATTAGCTCCCACCTCCTGTTGCACTCACTCAAAGCAGACATCATCGGGTCTAAATTGAAAATAAAAACCCATACATTTCCTTGGATTGGGAAGAACATATTAAAGGATTCAAATTTTGTTTATCGTCCCAAAAATGCGATAAACAATGCTAACGATGTATTAGTAGTTTTGTTTATTCCTTCAGTTTGTATCATACAGAAGCATCGATCACATCCAAGGCCACTGTGGCTTTTTGACTTTCATAATTTTGGAAAACATTTAATATATTTAAAATATTCAATCAAATATTAATCTTAAAAAAATAAGTATTTAACTAAACCTAAAGAGTTGACACATCGTTGCTGCAAAAAAAAATGTCAAGCCGTGCTGTCTCACCGCAGCTGTCACCATTTGTAAACTCGATACATGAACCGATACCACAAAGGAACAGGTGTTGCGTATTACTGCCACCGCCCTGCAGTCAATAGACTTGTCAAGAGTGCACCATTATAAAATATGGCAATCTGACTTTTAAATTTCCCAAGGAAGGGAGGGAGCTTTCCTGAGGAAATGGAAGAGGACCAGTGGAAGAAAACAAATGAATGCGCTTCAGGTGGACCAACTCCTAAAACAAATCAGAATCAATGGAATGTCTTTGAAAACTGACCTTTTACATCCCCACTGTCTCTTCTGGCTTTGTGTTGCTCAAATATTAACCACAGATGGAAAATCTTGCATATTTGGCTTTGACATTTAGGTTTTATTATTTTTGGCAGGGATAGATATGATTTCAAACAATAAATTTGCCTTTGAACTGAATAATGCCTCCGTTACGCAACGTGTTTCTTTTTGAACACAGCAATGTTTAGTTACAATACAGAATAAGTTGAATAAAAACAATGTTAACAGTAGTTACACTATTCTCTAACAGCCACACCGTGCAGTATGCGCTAAGGATACACATTAGCCCCGCCCCTTCCCAAACCTTAACTTGCCTCAGCTCATCAGTTGTGATTTATGTTTGTGCGAGAGAACAAGATTGTAAGTGAGCGGGTCGATTCACTAGATCTTTCCTTGCTTGTTAAGCTCTTCAGATAAATCCCCAAAGACATGGCGTGTTCCCCCCACAGAGTGCAGCCTCATTAGGATGTGTTGTACAAACACAGGAATGTAGACTGGCTGAGGGTGCAATAAGGGTCTTTCCTCCGAGGGACACATGTTTCTTGCTGCAGATTGACCCCGGACTTCTGTACCTTGTCAAACTGCATTTGGCTCAATTGCCACCGAACTCGGACATTCTGCACTAAGGCAAAAAGTATTTGTTGAAAAAATGAAGCGAAGTTGTATTTCCAACAGAAGATATGTTTAGTGTAAAAGCCTAACAGTGATCACGACTAATTAAAAAAAAAAAAATCTTCACTAATGTTAAGAACTGGTGTAGTATGCATGGAAAACAGTTTATGTATTTTTTTTTAATTAAACTGTGGACTCTTTACGATAACA
The DNA here is from genome assembly GCF_059516105.1 of Syngnathus floridae. Classification (NCBI taxonomy): domain Eukaryota; kingdom Metazoa; phylum Chordata; class Actinopteri; order Syngnathiformes; family Syngnathidae; genus Syngnathus; species Syngnathus floridae. The sequence goes on from NC_142431.1 coordinate 4,872,628, forward strand.
GTCATCAGAACTGGTTTGCCGATTCGGTGATACAGGGAAAATGCGTGCCAGGTTGCATCACAAAATCTGAAGAAAAAAATTCTCTTTCAATATAATTATATTGAACTAAATGGTACTATTAAGAAAGTAATCACAAACATATTTATCAAATGTAAAGCAATGCCCTATATTGTAAAATGAGAATACCAAATACCATACCAAATTAAGTACGACAGATGTTTGATACCACTTTTTTTCAGACCGATACCGATACCAAGGACCAAGACACTAGAACTAAACATTCCCTCAAAAAGTGACAAATAATCGCAAATAATCAAATCAAACTCTTAATATCAACTTTAGGTGCATTTATAAACACATGAGTGAATAAAATAGCTTTTTTTTTCTTTCCTGTTGGTGATTGGCTGATGCAAAGATGGCACAGGACAAGTTATTTGAAAATGGATAGTTCTTCTGTATCTCCAAAGATATTAGTCAAGGCTATTAGGCAAAACTAAAATGTTGAAATGTGAATTCTGGATCATTTCATCGCTGCTGAAAGTAAAAAGTTGATCTCAGACATGTCTAACAGCACTGGTAGCATAAAGATCAATTTCAATATTTTCTTCTAAATTGCACCAGCTAGACAATTTGCTTCAAATAATTGCAGTGCAGTGCAGTTTGAATTATAGATCAGTTTAGCCTTAGCACCACAATGAGCAGGAAAAGGCAAAAGTAGTACTGCTAATGGCACAATAAAATACAAAACAACCATTATTATTGATCATTTTGATTACCAGACAGGAAATGCTTATTATAGCTAGAAAAAAAGTTATATTTACTCAAAATGTTTCCTTACCTTTTCAACTGCATCAAATAAAAAGCTTGCTTGCACTTAGCCAAGTTTTAAAATCAAATTTGAAGGTGATATACTAAACAAAACTGCTATTGTGGCATAGCATTTACAACACTGCCCCCAAGTGGCCGTCTTGTCAAATGTCAGCATGTGACCCAATGTATCCACCAAAAAACAATATATAATGCATCCTGGGCTGTTTAAGAGATTAATATTTTCAAAATACTTACTGTGAGCAGTGAGTTTTGTCCCAGTCTTATCTTATTGACTGCAACACAATGGACACTCTGGTAGCTTCTAAAATATGCTAAATAAAGAAAAGAACAGATGAATTAAGGTTTTGTGATTTATCTTACATACTATTGAGGATTTGGTGACAAATGTTTTTCATCAAGTTAGATTTTATCTTGGAAAAAGTTTGCCATCTCACTTTATTTTTATTACCATTACTTTCAAAATGACTCCTTCAACTTATTGTATTGACATCATCAGTATCACTGTAATTACTTAATTGCAAGTTATTGATAAAGTGACTGTCATATTAAATTTAAGAAAAGTTGAATGAAAACTAACAAGCAAGCCAACATTAATACGGAGTTTTCAAAGCCCAAGATTATCCGTCACGGTCACACTGAGCTTTGCATTTCCTAATAATGGTTCTTAACCATTATTAGAGGTTCAGAAGGTGATTGGTAATGTTCATATGATGTTGAGACGCTATAAAAAGAGGATTAGCGTGTTAATGCGTGTGGGAAAAACACTTTTAACAACATGTCACAGACTTGAGTGCTGTAGTTGGTAAATTAGGGCTGTCACTATTTTTAATCGATTTTTCTATCGATTGTGCCATTAATTAATCGGATAATTGGTTATCATTTTATTTTTATAAGTGGATTAAAAAATATTTTCCCCGATTACTGTTTATTACCAATTTCATTTATTGGCCAATAATTTTTGTTTATCTGGTAGAACAGATAAGCAATATCACATAAAGATTGATGGTGGTTGTTTTCCCACAGTAAAAGCAAGTGCTTACAAATGTCTTATTTTGATTAAACACAAAAGATAATTCCGTGTGGTTTCATGAATGAATATAGAAATCAGATAATTACTTTTGAAAACTTGAAATAAGGAGATTTGGACAATCATGAATTAAAAATGTCTCTAAATAATTACTCGATTTTTAAAACAAGGCAATAAATTTGTGAAATGATTTGTTGTCAATTAATCGATTGATTTTCCTTCTAGTCTTGTAACTTTCTCGTGCTGTCATTCACTAGAAAATCTCCACTCATAATTGCATGGTTATCATAATTGCAAATTGCAATTAATTGCTAATTAAACACATAGTTAAATCTGTTCTCAATATACACGTTTTTCCATTGCACATGAGAAATATGTCAATTTTAATTGCAGCACTCCTGGAAAGTCATCTTACTTGGCACTGAAGCTTTTGTTATGTTGCTATATTTTGCCAGGTTAAATAATGTTCTAGTAACCTGTTAAACAATGCAAATCCAACTCAATCAGCAATGCATGCTAATACTTCGTGCAAACTTGTACCACCGTGCGATCCACTTCATTCATAAGATTTTCCGAAATAGTCATGAAATGTTTTGCTCTTTATGCTAGCTTAATGTGCACCGTTAGCTTAGTGAAATGGACATCTGACCAAACAGCTGTCTGAACAATCATGTTTTTTTTAAGAGCCAATTCACATATATAAAGTAAAATCACAATGATGTCATAAGAGTGAAGAGGAAATTCTACCTTGTCCTCCAGGAAAGTTGTTGCCGGATGGAGCCATTGATGAATTCCACTTTCCAGTCATCACACCACGCTGGGTGGGCTGGCAGCTGCGGAATTTTTAGTTGCACCATAGATGTCGCTATAATCACTCATTTATACGTTTAGGTAGTCGCCATATTGGGTAAGTCAAAGTGCTTGACAATCTTCTAGCAATCTATCTGGTAGTGAAATTAATTTTCCTGTGATAAATAGTAATTAAATTATGATTGAACCAGTCGATATGCATCAATATCTGGCCATTTTTTTTATAATACTGTAGTATTTTGTTAGCGTTTTAAACTTCTTAACTTTTTTTATTCTAACATTTTTAATTCAAATTCGTCAATCAAAACAAAAAAACAGTTCAAATAAAGAAGGCATAGCACAGATAAGGTGATTATTATTTAATAAAACTCATAAAATACCAGCTGGTGAAAATAATCTGTATAATCTGTATAAATATCACAGAGGAATATATGTATTGTATAATTCAAATTATAACATATTTGAAATAATAACTCACCTTTGACATTCCTGAAGGTTATTTGTCAACTTTAAAATTTGGCAAATTTTCCAAAACATGCAACTCTGCGTGCAAGCATTCAGCGTCCATGCTTTTCAGTCATGCAGTAAATTCAAAAATTGTCCTTCAAGATACTTCAGCATTATGTTTTGTGATTTCACATAGATATCACTTTATGACTAAGGACAGACGGACGAAGGTCGAAGGATGGGCCGGCAACTCATCATTTCAGTTCATTTTTCTTATAACAGAATAAACACACGATTTTGATTTCTGCACTCAAACTTCGGTTAAGTTTAACACTATAAACAAATTGTACATTAAGCAAGTTAGAGAGGCACTACACAAAAACGAAATCTGTTCAGAGAACATTGCACTAAATCATACTGTGAGATAGATTTTTTAAATCTAGAGTTAACACCATTTTATGAGTCATTATTCATCTGATTCAGATATTGGAATATGACTCTGTGCCACTAGAGCTGCTTGTGTTTGCAGCCTCTGATACACGGTATACATCTGCAGGACAAACAACAAATTGTTGATTAGTAAATTAAATAATAAAATAAAAATTCAATAACTTACATCTTTTCCCACGAAGTTTTTGGAACCAATTTGGAGCACTTGACGTCGACACACCAGCACTTGTACTCTAATAGAGGCAACAAAGGAAAGAAATTACAAATCATTACGTACTTTTGAAATCTGTTAATGATTGGCAAATCACTTACTGCAGTTCGATTGGAGCCAGAGCCTGAGCTTAGTGCTGGAAGCTTTTTGGAGAGAACAGCTCGGATCTATAATTATAATCAAATTCAAAATCAATAACTTAGCACATTGACTATGTCAGTTACTTAACCAACTCAGTAACATTAATTTGTAGCATTACTTTTAATTAGTAATGGGAGAATGAAGCTTCAAATATGCTTCGTGAACCACTTGTATTTTTTAAATCCTCTAGATGGCACTGTTGGTTCAAAGAGGTTTACGAAATGGCAAATCACTGTGATTTAATCCCAATGTTGAACACAAAGTGCAATCTCGAGGAGTCAATCGGTTTATGAAGCAAATTTGAAGCTTCATTTTTTTCCTTCATTACTTCACCATTAACAGTGTCCTAATCAATCTTTGAATCTACTAGAATACCAAAAAGCTCTTAAAATAGTGATATTGCAACCTTTCCAATACTTCATCTACACCTACCGTATTTTCCGCACTATAAGGCGCACCTAAAACTTCCAGTTTTCTCAAAAGTCGACAGTGCGCCTTATAATCCAGTGCGCCTTATATATGGACCAATATGGATTTGTGGATGAGGACTAATTTATTAAAGTAAGCTTTATGTGTTTAGTTTGTGTGTTGTATGATATTATCGTTTGACCAACGTTGCGTTATTGATATATTGTTATTGTTTTCACTATTTTGAGTGTTACTATATTATGATTGCATTAATGTTTGAGCAACGTTGAGTTATTTATTCCATGCGCCTCATAATCCGATGCGCCTTATGTATAGACAAAGTTTTAAAATCGGCCATTCATTGAAGGTGCGCCTTATAATCCGGTGCGCCTTATAGTGCAGAAAATACGGTAATACAAGTTAACCTTTTTGATGTGACTGAAATTACCTTTGAATCCAGCAGTGTCCCAAACACTAAAATAAAGAAACCCTAAAAAAATAGGAATTAAAAACAAGATCAACGTCACATCACAAAAATATACCCAAGACAATGAGGAATAAAATGGCAAAAATACCTGTAGAGAATTGAAGAAGGCAAACGCAATGTGGATTCCCTCATTTGTGGACGATATCATGGTTCCCACTCCTAAACCCCACGTTAATCCAAATAAAGGCGTTAAAATGATCACACATCTGGCAATGACGACTAGCGAGTGCTTTTCATCAGGCCGAGTAACCTGTGCTGTACCTCTTCTCAGCATTTTAAACGTAATCACGATTACAATCAAAAAGTTTATAAAAACTACCGTCAAGGCCGGTATCACTAAAGCCAGCAGGGCTTTGGTTTTTGTCCAGTTCAGCCAACATGCATCGTTTTCTCGGATATATCCATTTCCAGGGGCTGTGGCAGCAACAGTAACAACAGCAATTATGAGAGGGCACACATATCCAAAAAGAAAAGCAATGGCCATCATGGCTGATTTGGACATATGAGAGAAGACCATAATGGTTCGATAGAAAAGAAGGAGACCAGACGCAAGCATCCAAAAGAAGAGAGCCAGATAAAAAAAGTGCATAAAAAATGTTGCTGCCGTACATGGTCCCAGTGGAACTTCGTGGTCCTCATCTGGGTTTTCAAGGGGATTCTTGGCATAAAAAGCGGCAATTATGAAACAAATATCCGCAATCAGCAAAGACAGCGCCGTGTTTACGATACACACATGCCGCATGAATGCAGTGCTGCTTTTCGTCAAGGCTTTCCAAACGTAGGCTTCGATGGTGAGACATATGATGAGACTTGCGATAGATATGCCAACTCCGACGTACGTGATAACATCCAAAGCGATTCGTATTGATTCAGGGATATCCGTTGCCATTAGAATTGAGAAAGAGGTGAGATGGTTGCAATTGCAGGTCACAGTGTTGTTGATATCAGAAACGAACGTGCAACCCTCGTCGTCCCATGCTCCTAAATTGCCAAGAAGGGTGAAGTTCCAAAAAACACACTGTGGATTCTGTGTCAGCGAGTCGTTCTGCTTTTTGAAACTCAGAGTAATATTCTGGATATTTGTGTTTACTCTGACAAGTGCCACAGCAGCATTAATGGTGGTATCAAAAATAGCAGATGTGTTGGTGGTGTTTGTGGACGTGTTGTTAAAACTGGAATTCCGAGGTGGCAGGACATTATCGAGGGTGGAGAAAACAATCGTGGTGATGGTGAGATTGTTTCTGTCATTGCCTGGAATGTCAATAACAACGCTATTATTGAATTCCGCCGTAAAGGAGTCATTGAACGTCGTCGTGTTGAGCAGAATTAATCCAGTTTTGATCGTAAACTCCCCAATTAATTCATCAGCTAGAATCTCCATTGAATTAAGCAATTGCGAGCTGTCGTTGCGAGTGATATTTTCTCGTAGGAACTCCCAAGTTTCTTTTGCGTCGTCACCAATGAGGATATCTACTGTTTCCAGCACATCCTGTAAAATATATTTTGTGATGAGGTTCATTGTGTGATTACGTTTCATTGGATGGTCGTCATACCTGCATGACAGTTCGATTCACTTCATTAGAAACATTGGCAATGGCGCTCAGGATGCCAACAACAGCTGATATAGTTGCAGATGAATTCACAATCTGTTCTCTTTCGACCTGGACAATTTGACTAAGATTTGCAGCAAGTTGCGGTACTTCCTCTTCCTCCAAATCCTAGAAATGCAAGATTATAAATATTTTGGGAATGAAGTACATTTCCTAAAAGTAAACCCTCACAGCTGAGTCATCAAATTTAGGATTTGCGAATTACTGGGCTAAAATTTGTACACATTGCCCGCCACATCATTTTATGTGTCCCAGGAAGACAAATTTTGCATTGATGTGTCATTACTAAAATTACAAACTTTAAAAAAATATTAAGATATTGCTTGCAAATTTTTATTACCATTCGTTTTTATCATTTAGAGCACAGACGTCAAACTCAAGGTACTCAAGATACGGCCCGCCACATCATTTTATGTGTCCCGCAAAGACAAATTGTGCATCAACTTGTGTCAATACTAAAATTACAAATTGTCTTTATTTAATTACCATTCATATTTTTAAAATATTTGAACAGGTTTTACCAGTCTCTGATTTCAAAACTAGTTATTCATCAGTTTGTTTTGTAGCCTATACTGTTTACTGAGAAATTGGATTCCTACTCAGACTGTTAACCCCTTGCCCCACACAATGATAAGAAAAGTGGAATATGTGATCATCTACCTCAGAAACGACGAGCAAGTCCTTGATTTCAGACACAATGCAAGTGTCTTCTAAAAGAATCCATTCTCCTGTATCCCTGCATGTTGCAGATCTGCTCCCCTCTTGACCAGAATCACATGCTATGGTTGATATGTCACCAGTTCGTCCAGCCCCATACAACTCATCACTACATACAACAACTAAGAGGAAGAAAAAAAATATGTACAGGTATATGACAAAAAAAAAGTGATAAAGAAAAGGCTTGATCGAAAGGTCGATCTTACCTTCATTAAAAATGACCATTGTTGTTGACTGTTCAAAGCCGACTGGATCGTTTACTCGACAAGTAAAGCGCAATTGGGATGGCAAATTTTCGCAGCCTCTCAGAACATAGCTGTGTGAAATGCAGTAGCTTTCCACTTCATCTACATCTGTCAAATCTGTGAAAATATTAAAATATTGCTTAGAAAAACGGCAGTGGATTATTATGGTAAACTTTTCATTGCTGGCTTACCTGATTCTAAATCACTGCTTCCCAGAAACCATTTGACAATAAAGTTGGACTGCACACAACACTTAAGTGGCTGTGTTGTCCCCTCTGTACACCTAACATTGACTTTGCTTGGTACACGCACATTTGGAGCTTGTCTGATATTTATTGCGCGTCCGTCTTGCACAAAAGTCACAGCGCTGCCAATTCTATTGCATTCATAACGACCTGTTAAAAAAACATATACATGTAGAATAATAATCAGCCTTTATTTTACGTACCGTATTTTCCGGACTATAAGGCGCACCTAAAAACCTCAAATCAAACAAAGACGACAGTGCTCCTTATAGTCCAGTGCGCCTTATATATGGACCAAATGCAGCCCGCGTCTAAATTTAAACTGCCCCGAACCATTGTGTCATAAAATCAATCATAAGTGGCCCGCTGAAGACTATGAATCATGAATCAAAAAGACTATGGATCATTATTTTGTGATTATAAAGTAATTTGTTGCGTCTGAAGTTGAAATGAAAAAGATAAAATGGCGAATGATTTGATTTGGATTAAAAATCTGACATGATGCAACCTGGCCTGTCACAAACACCAATATCACCCTTCTTATTCATACAACAATAACAACAATAAAACAAACTTAATACATCTAATATAAAATTCATTCAACTTTAGTAAAATTGTTAAATTGTTATTATTTTAATCTTTAACTTTTAAAGTTTACTAATCTATCTGACTCTTTTATTTATTATAGTAGTATAATAGTATATTGTGATTGCATTAACGGTGCGCCTTATAGTCCGGTGCGCCTTCTATATGGACAAGTTTTAAAAAGGGCCATTCATTGAAGGTGCACCTTGTAGTCCAGAAAATACGGTAATTCAACAAAAAAATGTTGTTGGCTTACCAGCATCAGCAAGAATCACGTTCCTAACTTTGAGCACAGACACTGTAGCAGATGTAGAAATTTCAATTCGTCCATTCTGTTTGAGTTCTTGTCCATTTAATTTCCATTTCGTTCCAATGATGTTTCCTAAATTAATACTAGCAGGAGTGGGGCCACATGTCAATTCTATTGACCTTCCAGTATATGTCACGGAAGGAGTAATGAATTGAGTTGGACCTTAGGAAAACATACATGAGGCAGTTACAAGTTGGACAAAGTTACAACAACAATGGTTCAACTTACTCCTGTAAAATGCATCAAGGCCAAGGACTTTCGCGATTGGTCGCATTGCGTCAGAGAGGCCTTGATTCACCACAGAAAGATCTTCTGGAACAACTTGTGATGTTTGAACAATAAAATCTGCAATCACGCTTCCTGGCCTGTACAAACAAACATCAGCAACCATTGAGAACTTAATTTTTGACTCTTTTGTGCCATGTTTACCTGAAACCTGTCACAAAAGCATCCACAAATCCTGTTAGTCCTCCATATTGGTCAAGTAGCTGTGAATGAATGTCAAAATTAAGATTGGACAACTACAAATACATGTTTTTAAAAAAGGACCTACCACGGCCCTGATTTGTGACGCCAGGTCCTTATAAGCAGAACTGTTTTTATCGCTCAGATCTGAAGTGTAAACTCTGTCAAACCGGATGGAGAAATCTAACTGGATCACTGTTGAGAAAGAAGTTAGATAAAACATAAAAAATGTACATGAGTGAACTTACAGATTGGTGCATATTTATATGTCATAAATACAAGATACAAATAAAAACCAAGCTATGTTTTTTTTTGTCTTGTTTCGACTATCTTCCCTCTGCCCCGCATACTTGAATCAATTATCGCCTTCTCATACAAATGTGAAATCAACATACACACATAGCCTATTATTTTATATGGAGCACTGGCTTCAATATTTTTCTTACTAAGGATGTCAAGTACTCACCAGGGTGCATTAATTTAATACACAACTAGAAACAACGCCATTGTAAATATTTTATGTCCTCCATGTACAAAATATAATAATAATAATGATAATGATAAGGATAATAATAATAATAATAATAAATTCAGGACTAGGGTTAAATAATAATAATAATATACCTGTTATAGGAGTGGTTTGGGATGGATCTGGAGGAGTTGTACTGGTGGTAGAAGTGGTGTTGGAGGGTTTAGTCGTGGTAGCCTTAGTAGTCGTCGTAGTCTTCGTGGTAGTTGTAGTTGTTGTTGATACTGTAGTGTTTACTGCAGTGATTTGATGGAAATGTCTCAGTTTAAACATAAAACCAAATGAAATGGTTCAATTTTTTTGTTTTTGCAGGGTTAAAAACATTGTTACTGTGAAATTTGAATTTACCCGGTGTTGATGGCTTTCGTGTAGAAGCAGCTGATGGTGAAAAGGAAAATTGTTGATTAAGATGATTAACTAAGTACATAATGATTCTCTATGACATTCATTTCCATGTGATCAATAACAATTATCAACATGATATACTTTACGTGTAATGGGTTCTTACTTGTTATTCTTGGTGGTGGTGGTTGAGTTGTAGTATTTGTTGCAGTTGTCGTTTTTTGAGTTGTAGTATTTGTCACAGTTGTCGGTAACTGAGTTGTCGTAGTAGTTGTTACAGTTGTCGTTCTTTGAGTTGTAGTATTTGTTACAGTTGTCGGTGATTGAGTTGTTGTAGTATTTGTTACAGTTGTTGGTGCTTGGGTTGTTGTAGCATTTGTTACAGTTGTCGGTGATTGCGTTGTCGTAGTATTTGTTACAGTTGTTGGTGCTTGGGTTGTTGTAGTATTTGTTACAGTTGTCAGTGATTGCGTAGTCGTAGTATTTGTTACAGTTGTTGGTGATAGTGCTGTCGTAGCATTTGTTACAGTTGTTGGTTCTTGGGTTGTTGTAGTATTTGTTACAGTTGTCGTTTTTGGAGTTGTGGTATTTGTTACAGTTGTCGGTGATTGCGTTGTCGTAGTATTTGTTACAGTTGTTGGTGCTTGGGTTGTTGTAGTATTTGTTACAGTTGTCAGTGATTGCGTAGTCGTAGTATTTGTTACAGTTGTTGGTGATAGTGCTGTCGTAGCATTTGTTACAGTTGTTGGTTCTTGGGTTGTTGTAGTATTTGTTACAGTTGTCGTTTTTGGAGTTGTGGTATTTGTTACAGTTGTCGGTGATTGCGTTGTCGTAGTATTTGTTACAGTTGTTGGTGCTTGGGTTGTTGTAGCATTTGTTACAGGAGTTGTTGATGAGGAAGTTGTTACAGTTGTAACTGTAAAAAGATTAATATTATTGTAATAATTTAAACAAAAAAAAATTGATAAAGTTTTCTAATTAGCAAGGTTATGTATTCAAAATAATTAAGTAAAATAAACATACTATTGTCTTGATGGAGCATTTTTTTATGTAAAAAAATATTTGAAAGCCTTCACACTTACACAATGTTGTAGGAAAGGTTGTTGTGCTGGGACAAACAGTGTCTTCAAAGAAAAAAAAAAGAACATAGTAAATATAACCCTCCAAACCAAAATGATATTGACATCTATTAAAGTGTTCCATATTGCTTACTGTGCTCATCAACAGATTGGCAATATTGTCCGTCAAGTGGAATGGCCTCGATGCATCCACATGTATTATTTGTGATGCTGTCACATGATCCATGCAGGAGACATTGGTCACATGGCCAGCGATACTGATCCTCACATCTGCACTGGAAATCGCCATTGCTTGGACTGCAAACTAAAAATAACAACACTATAAAGCTACAGATCACCTTCATATTTCTGTTCCAATTATATATTTACAAATTTCTATGATCTTCATGGGGCCAGACCAAATATTGTTGACGTTGCATAATTTGCAAGGGCACTTTCAACAACCAATCACCTTACAGAAGGACAAAGTTTTCAAATGGGCCATTCATTGAAGGTGCGCCTTATAGTCTGGTGCGCCTTATAGTCTGGAAAATACGGTAATTTATTTCATACTACTTTTAACCCCCCTCTGACTTCTCCAAAAAGTTTATATTTACCTGTTGTCATGTTGATATCTGAGATTTTTAAGTAGCTGTTGATGTCTATGGGATAACTGGTGTTTTTCAGAATGTTTCGTAGAGAGGTTATCACGCTCATATCAGTGACGTTAAGCTCAACAGAGATGAGATATTCATAATCAAATGGAGGAGCTGTAGGGAGAGCACAATCAACAATCTTTGTCATTAATTCTTAAACTGTCGTCTTAGCAAATATTGTCGAGTCACTCTTACAAGTTGTTGTGGGAGACGTTGTTGGAGGACAAGCTGTAAAATCTGTAAGAGAAGTATTCCGACATTTTCAGATCAAATGTCAACCATTTGTGTTTGTGGATAGTTCAAAACATCTTACTGTATTGATCGATAGATTGGCAATATTGTCCAAAAGGAGGAATGGCATTAATACATCCACATGTGTCATTTGTGATGATGTCACATGATCCATGCAGGAGACACTGGTCACATGACCAACGATACTGATCCTCACATCTGCACTGGAAATAGCCGTTGCTTGGATTGCAAACTAAAAATAAGAACACAAATGCTAAGGATCACCATCATATTCTATGTTCCAATCATATATTTATAAATTTCGATGATCTTCATGGGGCCGGACCCAATATCATTGACCTTGCATAATTTACTCGGGCACTTATGACATGTTGTTTAATAATGTCACTTTAATTATATTGAGTGATATTGTCACTTTAATTACTGTGATACTGTGAATTACTGTAAAAAAATTGAGCTAATTTATTTTATACCATACCAATATATTATATACCAATAACCCAGCTCTCATCTCCCCGAAAAGTTTAGATTTACCTGTGGTTATGTTGATATCGGAGATTCTTAAGGTGCTGTTGATGTCAATTGGATAACTGGTGTTTTTCAGAATGTTTCGGAGAGAGGTTATCGTGCTCAATTCTGTAACGTTAAGCTCAACAGAGATGAGGTATTCATATTCAAATGGAGGAGCTGTAGGGAGAACACAACAATCTTTGTCATCAGTTGTTAATTGTCATCCTAACAAATATTATCGAGTTACACTTACAAGTTGTTTTCGTAGTATTTGTTACAGTTATTGGTGCTTGGGTTGTTGTAGCATTTGTTACAGTTGTCGTAGTAGTTGTTACAGTTGTCGTTTTTGGAGTTGTAGTATTTGTTACAGTTGTCGGTGATTGAGTTGTTGTAGTATTTGTTACAGTTGTCGGTGATTGCGTTGTCGTAGTATTTGTTACAGTTGTTGGTGATTGTGTTGTTGTAGCAATTGCTACAGTTGTTGGTTCTTGGGTTGTTGTAGCATTTGTTACAGTTGTCGATGATTGAGTTGTCATAGTAGTTGTTACAGTTGTTGTTTTTGGAGTTGTAGTATTTGTTACAATTGTCGGTGATTGCATTGTCGTAGTACTTGTTACAGTTGTTGGTGCTTGGGTTGTTGTAGCATTTGTTACAGTTGTCAGTGATTGAGTTGTCGTAGTATTTGTTACAGTTGTTGGTGCTTGGGTTGTTGTAGCAATTGCTACAGTTGTCAGTGATCCAGTTGTTGTATATTTTGTTACAGTTGTTGTTTCTGGAGTTGGAGTATTTGTTACAGTTGTTGGTGATTGCGTTATCATAGTATTTTTTGTAGGCGTTGTTTCTTGGGCTGCTGTAGTATGTGTTACAGATGTCCTTTCTGGAGTTGGAGTATTTGTTACAGTTGTTGGTGATTGCGTTATCATAGTATTTTTTGTAGGCGTTGTTTCTTGGGCTGCTGTAGTATGTGTTACCGATGTCGTTTCTGGAGTTGGAGTATTTGTTACAGTTGTTGGTGATTGCGTTGTCATAGTATTTTTTGTAGGTGTTGGTTCTTGGGTTGCTGTAGTATGTGTTACAGTTGTCGTTTCTGGAGTTGGAGTATTTGTTACAGTTGTTGGTGATTGCGTTGTCACAGTATTTTTTGTAGGTGTTAGTTCTTGGGCTACTGTAGTATGTGTTACAGTTGTCGTTTCTGGAATTGGAGTATTTGTTTCAGCTGTTGGTTCTTGGGTTGCTGTAGTCTGTGTTACAGTTGTCGTTTCTGGAATTGGAGTATTTGTTACAGTTGTTGGTGATTGCGTTGCCATAGTATTTTTTGTAGCTGTTGGTTCTTGGGTTGCTGTAGTATGTGTTACAGATGTCATTTCTGGAGTTGGAGTATTTGTTACAGTTGTTGGTGATTGCGTTGTCATAGTATTTTTTGTAGGTGTTAGTTCTTGGGCTGCTGTAGTATGTGTTACAGTTGTCGTTTCTGGAATTGGAGTATTTGTTACAGTTGTTGGTGATAGCGTTATCATAGTATTTTTTGTAGGAGTTGTTTCTTGGGCTGCTGTAGTATGTGTTACAGATGTCGTTTCTGGAGTTGGAGTATTTATTACAGTTGTTGGTGGTTGCGTTGTCATAGTATTTTTTGTAGGTGTTGTTTCTTGGGCTGCTGTAGTATGTGTTACAGTTGTCGTTTCTGGAGTTGGAGTATTTGTTTCAGCTGTTGGTGATTGCTTTTTCATAATATTGTTTGTTGTTTCTTGGGTTGTTTTTGCAACTTTTTTTACACGAGTTTCTGATGGGAAAGTTGTTTTAATTGTTCCTGTGAAAAGATTAAGATTATTTTAATAATGTACACATTTTTTTATGAGGTTTTCGAATTAGCAAGGTTAAATAATCAAAATAATTAAGTAAAATATAAAGAAAAAAAGAAAAAAATATCTTAAATGGGAAAAGCACAAGAGAACATATTTAACAACACGAACTCTTACAAGCTGTGATGGAAATAAAGGTCGCTTTAGGATGTTGATAGTGACAAGGTGTGTCAAATGTTAGAAGTTTTATACATTGCTATAAAAGAGTGATTTGATGAATTTCTATCACATAAGCAAGCCAGACTGAGGTTTCACCTGTTTTTGGCTAAAAGTAGTGCTCTTCAGGTGGGATACCATTGATACATGTGCAGGTATCACTAACAAACTCATCACAGGCTTCATATGTCTTACAGGTGTCAATTAAAAAATAGTTCTCCTCGTAAAGAAAAAGAGGAATTAGAAAAAAAAAGTCGTGAGAATAGAGAACAGTATGGAATAATTTATGACCAGATGTTTGCACATGGCACATCTGAGATAGGCAAATAGGCATGATGGAGCTCCTCGGAAAAAGTGAGAGGCCATGGGGAGAGCGCATAAAAATATTATCAACATTTTTGAAATGACAGAAATTTGTCACATAAAGCATTTAAAAGAACTTCAAATCAATGTGTTTAACATGACAACCATTTTCAGGTATTTGTTTTGACTCTCTTCATCCCAGATGAATTATGACAAGGTTTATTATATCACCATCCAATGAATAAAAATGAAAGCGCTTCAGACAAATACCCAAATATGTATTGAAAAAAACATTCATAGTTACTAATGATAACAGCCACCTTGCACGATTGATATAACCAGACAAACTTGAAATAAGACAAGAATGTGACTTGTATAACAGATATAATCTGTTTATCTATCATTGTTATCTCAGGCATTCTTCAAATAAAAAAAAAGGGAACAGCTGAGTCATTATTTTCTTTGTTTCTTTTCCACAAGAGCCTGTTAGTGAAGAATTATTTTATTTTTTTTACCCATGGCCAGAAGATGAACTGAATGACCCTGCTATGGGTACAATATAGCCTGGCCTAGTTTCTTTCACAAAAAAAAAAAAAAAAACATTCCAAGACATGATTCAATTTGTGTGATTACCTTCAGTGAACACATCATTCGTAGAGGCGCCGAGCAGCACTATAGAGGAAAAGACAAATGCTCTATAAATATACATCCAATCATTTGAACCGTAGCATGCTATTTCTCCAAAATATTTAGAAATAATGTCTCACGTCTTTTCTCCCTAATAAGGTGTTGTTCTCCAGAGTGTACCTGATGCTTAAAAGTAAAAAACAATATTTTAATTGTATTTCATCCATGTTTGACATTTTCACATCACCTATAAAACATCATGACCAAAATTGAAATACAGTAGTGTTACTTGAAAACAATAATGTAGTTTATACCTAAAAAGTGTCTTGATAGTATTGTAAGCCACAGCCACATTATGCAGTTTTTTACATCCACAGGAAAATAGGTACCGTATTTTCCGGACTATAAAGTGCACCGGATTATAAGGCGTACCTTCAATGAATGGCCCATTTTAAAACGTTGTCCTTATATAAGGCGCATCGGACTATAAGGCGCACCATTAATGCATCTTGTCAGATTTTTAATCCAAATCAAATCATTTTCCATTTTATCTTTTTTATTTCAACTTCAGACGCAACAAATGACTTTTTAATCACAAAATAATGATCCATAGTCTTTTTGATTCATGATTCATAGTCTTCAGCGGGCCGCATATGATTGACTTCATAACACAATGCTTCGGGCCAGTTTAAATTTAGGAATTTGGTCCATATATAAGGCGCACCAGACTATAAGACGCACTGTCGGCTTTTGAGAAAATTTTAGGTTTTTAGAGGCGCCTTATCGTCCAGAAAACACGTTACCCAAAATGTTGAATTCAAGAGCATCGTCGTCGTGACAACAGAAAGCACAGCTTCCTGGTTAATGGTTACAGCTAGGCAAATATGGGGTAGCTATAATCCAAGGCGAACATAAAGAAAACCAAATGCAGAATGTAAATGCCTTAACATGGACAACCTACCAATGACACCACCCTTGACAATTTGATGATGTGTCCTGTTTCCAAAATGCAGAACATTGCCAAGAGGAGAACAACCATCAAGCCATTCTTATGTATTGCCATTCCTATGAGAGAGAATTCCCAAAAAATTAATAAAATCAAAACACTAAAAATGGAAACACATAAAAATTAAAGCATCATGTAATTAATATAATCAAGTCTCTATTTTCACATTGGGTCTCTGGAATTCCTGTAAACTAGAACAACCAAATATATCAAACACCAATTTAGTAATTTAGTTGAGTTTCCTTGATAATCTATGTTATCAAAAATTGTTGCGTTAAAATTTTTAGGCCACCCAACATTTTTTTCATTGTGCAGTAAACTCCCCAAACCCTAACCCTAACCCTCCCGCTAAATAATTAATTAACCTCAAGCTTTTTTTCCTTAATCTCTTTCCTCATTGCTTGTGCACAACGGACCAGAACGAACTTTTTTTGGCCAGTATAAGAATGTACGAATGAGTGATCCAATTTTTACTTCTTTTCTCTTCTTCAATGATTTTGGAATAAAACACGGATTGGTTTTAAATGGATGCAGTAACTTATCATTAGTGTAATGGAATTGGCATGTTTGCAAGTGAACAAAGAAAAATACATTTAATAGGACTCACTGATTACTACTTGGGCAGAGCTGTCCATTGGGGGAATTTTTTTTCTGTGAATACTGAGACTCAAGTGCAAATCATTGTTCAAATATACAAAAAAAAAGTGTCGTCAAAGTATTTAAATAGCGGCGCAGTTTGGCTTTTATGAGAGATATACACCAGATATAAATCAGACTGATGTTGCTGATTTATTGTTTCTTTGAATTTAAATAACTTGGATAGTTTAGACTTTGGATAAATCATTGCACATTATTAAACATGACAAACAATATCGGCTTGAATTGTAATCACACTGTGATCAAACCAAATCATTACATTTAAAAAAAAAAAAAAGAATTTCAAAGTCTATTACGCTTATCCTGGTCAAAATTTCAAGGAGGGAACGCAGTATACAGCATATAATGGTCTCTGATGCATCACAGGGTAGAAATAGAGATACGCAACAACTCACACTTACAGTAAGTAATCTTTCTAAATAAATTTAAGAGAAGCATTGTTCCCCTATAAATGAATCAGGCTTCTTTAATAAATTTGTCTGATTTGTTTTATTTCGCTTAGTCTACAAAAAACTTATTATTATTATTATTTATCTGTTTTTTAAGATGCATGAGCCGTGATGTTGATGTTTTAAACAGCCCCCAAACAAATTCTACTAAAATGTAATTTGAACACTTATTTTAATTCCAAATACTAAAAATGACATCATGTAACTAATTACTGTACATAAATAAATAATCTAACACATTACCCAAATTTGATATACATGATGGAACTACAAGGTTATGGTCTCAATAATTTCCCATGTGTTATGAAATTGGTCATCCGTATAATCGACTCAATCGGTTACTTAAAAAAAAAAAAAGGACAAAACAAATAAGTAGAAAGAAAAAAAATGACATTAGAGGTATAAGTAATCCCTTTTCTTACCTTGATTCACATTTCATTCCTCTTGTGCTGATGTTGGTGCTTTTTTTATATGGTCAACACATTTCATACTAAAAGCTGACAGCTTGTAAAACCCAACCAGTATAGTGAGCTATGGGAAACATGCTGCTTCAAATACTTCCTGAAATGTTTTATCACACACCCACATTTGCACACACACGCGCACACACACGTGTGTGTGACAGCAATTTTCACTTTTGCTTCCTTGTGTGTATATTCTCTTGCATGTGTGTGGTGATTTCCTTTCTCTGGAAAAAGAATGACAGAAATGTTCGTACAATTATCAGGTTGCGCCGATAATTATGACAAAGAAAGGATGTAATCAAATATAAATAATTATACTCTAACGGGTATAATTACATCTTTGGAATGAATAGCCTGCAGCAAAATAATTGACGCACAAAGAAAACAAGGCATCACACATACTTTATACTAAACTATACTTTACTCTTATTTATTCATTTCTCTTATTTATTCATTGTATGTGCCTTCTTATTTTTACTTTTTGTATTGTTTACTTGAATGTTTTGTTTGTCTGTGGACCAATTGGGTGTAATATGTCTTGTCACCTGGGATAGTAGGAAACGCAATTTCGATCTCTTTGTATGTCTTGACATGTGAAGAAATTGACAATAAAGCAGACTTTGACTTTCATGCACACTTTACAATTTCTGTCCATTGTGAATGAAAGACCTCCCAGAGAGCAACTTAATTATTTTTGGAGCAATGACTTGCAAAGCAACAGTCTTCTCGGGGTCATGAAATAAATATATGTGCAAAAAAACTAGTGCAGGCATTAAAAAACATTTCTAATTGAATAACTGTGGAACTTCATGTCAGATTTATTTGGTGCTCAATATCACAACAGACTGCATCTTTATAATTGCATGTTTTTTTTAACATTAAAAAATAGGTATAATTGCACAACTGATATTAATTTTTGGGAGGCCGATACCAATTTTTGGCAATATCTGATGAAACCGATATATATTTATGCATTGGCAATATTGTAACATGATAATTTCAATTAATAATATGCACGAGAAGCACAAATAGCTTGTCTCCAATTATTTGGATCATAATTTTAACATAATTAATTAATTAAAGTACTGTAAATCAATTAAATACAGTAATGTGATCATTTAATTTCTGTTTAGCGCCATCTGCAAATGCAATCAAGTTGTCAGTGCTGTTCTATAGATTTTTCCGCTATTCTTCCTGGTGCTGCCTTGCTTTTTCTTTTTTTTTTCTGGACATATTTTCTTCTTTTATTTTTAAAATTCATTTATTTCAGGCAGCGGTCAACATAAACTAGACAACCAAAATCTGAAAAGGAGTTGGAAGAAAATAACCTACTTAGTCCCATCACCACACCATTTTAAATAATAAACTTGAAAAACTTATTTAGCATTCCTGCAAGCTTTACTGTAACAATCATTAATTTTGCCTTAAACATAGACCAACAATATGTTTGTAAATTAAAAAAAAATAAAATCAGTGTGATAATCACAGCATCATACTTGCAATCGTAGTGGGGAGTAAGAATTAAGAGCGGATTTGGTAAGAGACAAAACAGAAACAAATGGAAATCACAAAAGAGCACAGTTGTAAGTTGACTAAACTCCAATACCTGGTTAAATAAGTGAGTTGCATTTCAAAAGCCAGAGCTGTCAGGTTAAATACCGCAGGGATCAGGTGAAACCAATGAGGGCACCAATAAGGTGTGGCAAAGCTGAGGCACAAAAAAATTCCCTGTAGATTTACTATCTTCAAAATAAAAGGGTGAGCGGGAAATTAAATGGACATGACAGTTAAAATAGGCTCATTATCAGAATTTATTAAGCGGCTACATCGGGACAATGTTGTAAAGTTTATAAATCGTTGTAGCAACAAAAATCTATGAAATTTGTTTCACGTGTGAAACTCTTATATCCATCCTCTGATATATATCTGATATATCTATAGTTATCTTTGTTTTACTGAGCATGAATGAAAAGAATTTCCACCTGTGTCAAGTGAAAACAAACCTCCCTCTGTTTAAATTGCACAACATCAGCCCTGACACCTCTGATAATGCCAACAAAGACACAGTAAACCCTGGAGTTTTCTTTCTTTTGGCATTTCCGTACACGGGCGTAGTTAGATAGGGGCGTTTGTGCCGTCGTGGGAGTGAACACAGGCCAATCGAAGCGTCTGCTCGACTTCTTTTTCAAATCAAAGCAGGAGAGGCACGCAGTCTAACAAGTAAAATGGACGCAGGAAAGCTGGAAATCCAAAATAAATGAATAACTATTTATTGTATAACTTAAAGTATAAACCAGCGGATGCGAGTTCAACACAAATCTTTTGAATTACAGTACGACAAAGCGTATTTTATTTTCACAACATGGCCGCCGTATAGGTAACTAGTTATTAAAAGACACTCCCTCTACTCTCTTTTCTAAATACACGTCTGTTCCGAGAATTGACAAATGTCTTTTGTGTGTTAGTGGACAGCAGAGGTAGTTTTGTGGCCGCAATTGTGTGTCTGTCCTTATTGTTGTGTTGTTAACTGGTGTAACCGGAGCCGTTTCCTCACTGGGGCTTTTTAGATGAGAACAAAAAGACGTTTACATCATGCGAGACGGAGACAGAACAAGATGAAAGATTGTATGTCAAGCATGAATTGGTTCGTTGAACCAAAAAAGTGTTTCATACATTTCAAACAAGACTATGAATACTTTGTGGGGGGAAATCTTGATTTAAATATTTCTTGTGATTCGAATATTTCTTGAGAAACCACAAGGTGGAGAAAGAAAATTTAAAAAGGACCATCTCAGTGGATTCGATCTCGGTAGCATTAGTAGTTAAGTCTAGTTAAAGCAAAAGAAATGAAACCTATCATTGTTTTTCTTTGATATTTGAAAATGTTATGTTTTAAATATATTTTTAAAATCATAATAATGAACAAATTTTTATGTATTGTTATTTTATGTTATGAAATACATTCAATAGTTTTTTTTTTTTAAATCAGGCAGTGTGGAAGAGCTACATTCCTAATTTGGGTCCTGATAAACCGCTTTAAACCATTATATCACATACAATTCTATAAATATTTCCTTGAAGCAATCACCATACACAATGTTATAACAAATATTGAGATTTTATTGAGCTATTTTAAAGTTACAAAGTAAACATAGTGGCTATGACTGTGAATAGTGAAATCATCCACTCAACTTCTTCTTTCCATACGTCAATATAAGTAACGAAAAAAAAAATCTCATGCCCTATCCAAATCAGGACATCCTGGTTATCCTCTTTGTCTCTCTGCAAATTTCAAAGCAACATATGTTTGAGTCTTTCAGTTCCAATGTTGCTTCTACTGTCATGGTGACCAGCAAAGATTTTTTTATTTGGTGTACTTTACAGTTCATTTTCGATTCCTTAAGTATTTCTTTTGAATCCAAAGTCATACATAGACATATTTCAAGTAGAATTGAGTATGCATATTTTGTATTCCAGTTTGTAGCAGAACAGCTCTAGATAGCACTGCTGGTTTAAATACAGATGGTTAAGAAATGGCAAGTTAGTGTGACTTTAGCCCAATATTGAACAGAGAGTGCCATCTAGTGGAGTAAAAAAGATACAACAGCTGGCAAATTTGAAGCATTCATTTTCCCATCACGTGAAAAAAATGCATATCGGTGCTAGATCAGGCACATATGCTGGATAGATAATATGTCAATAAATGTTTGTGATATATCTTTAAGAGCCTTTTTAAAAACAAGAACAATAGCAGTGTACTGACTTGTTTATAGTTAGGCATGTTCAACAAGTTCTTGATTCATGATGCGATGTTTGCTACATTGTAAAACTCAAAATAATACATTTGCAAGAGCGTCACCAAGTATTGACTTTGACCGTGGTGGATGAAGGAATAACAAAGAATGCACAATACAACAGAGAAGGAAGCGTAAAGGTCAAAATCATTCAAAGTAGATAACGGACTCATTTACAACCTTCTGGTACATAAATTTAAGATGATGGGTCATTGCATTGGATTAATGTTGTGCTCGATTTGAACGGTACCAGATTTTCATTGCACATATTTTATGACATCATCCTCTCCTCTGTCTACAAAAGGTCAGGGAGGTGGCTGTAGACCGAGTCCAACAGCGTCTGGCTGGCCTCCTGACTTTTGACTCCCGCGATCTCAAAAAGCTGGTCAAGCCTGTCCTCGGCAGCGGGGATCTCCTCGATAACGTGTAGCTCCTCGGGGTTCAGGATGTGCAGCATGTCGTCAAAGATGGGTTGGAGGTCGCACGGGTCAAGGCGGACTTGGCGAAGCACCGTGTCTTTTTTTTCTGTGGGAATGACGGAAGGGTGGAAAATGACACTGACTTCCCACTGATACAAATTGTACCATTAATAAACTAATAACTGGGTCAACATTTCTGTGATAGTATCGTACTGCCGTCTGTGTGTGTGTGGAAGTTGGTAGACCAGGGTGTGAAGTATCACACTCACTGAAATTAAACTCACTGTCGCCGCCCTGCTGTTTCAAAACTGTCACCATCCTACAGCTGGTATTGTGAGTCACACCAGAAGTGCGTCATACATTTGCAGAATACATTGGAGGAATGTCTTATCTCTAGTACTTAATATAATATAATATAATATAATATAATATAATATAATATAATATAATATAATATAATATAATATAATATAATATATATACCGTATTTTCCGGACTATAAGGCGCACCTAATAACCTAACATTTTCTCAAAAGCCGACAGTGCACCTTATAGTCCTTATAGTATATAGCACCTTATAGTATATATGGACCAAATTCCTAAATTTAAAATGGCCCGAAGCATTATGTCATGAAATCAATCATAAGTAGCCCGCTGAAGACTATGAATCATGAATCAAAAGGACTATGGATCATTATTTTGTGATTATAAAGTCATTTGTTGCGTCTGAAGTTGAAATAAAAATGGAGAATGATTTGATTTGGATTAAAAATCTGAAATGATGCACGAATGGTGCGCCTTATAGTCCGGTGCGCCTTATATAAAGACAAAGTTTTAAAATGGGCCATTCATTGAAGGTACGCCTTATAGTCTGGAAAATACGGTAATGTAACGTAACGTAACATAACATAATATCATACTCTAACTGTTCCCCACTAACCTTTCGTGATGAACGAGCCATTCCGACTAAGAGCAGAGTCTTTGCTGGAAGTAGAGTCGCAACGGAGCAGCGGTTCTGACTCGTCATGGAAGAACCCTTTGGTACGGTCCACCGGCGACTGCTCCACACCTGGAGCGTTGCCGCCGCCGGTGCCGGTGCTGCTAGGAGACTCCGGAGGCTTGTGAATAGGACTGAGGCTTTGGCTTACATTCACAGACGTCATCAGCTGGTTTAGATCAAACTGGGCAAAGACAGACAACATAATGTTTTGATGGTGCAAATTTGCATTGTAAATTGATCGTAGTTGAATTTTTGTCAATCTGGAAAATGTCACCATTCCATTGTTTCTAGTTATATCGTATGAATGAATGAAACATGGGCAATTTTTGATTAATTTTGTTACATTTCTACAACAAATTTACAGTATGATGATATTAATGTGATATTTCATAATCAGCTTCATGCTGTGACATTCAAGTTGTTCCAACAAAGGTCACC
Source organism: Syngnathus floridae (assembly GCF_059516105.1). Taxonomy (NCBI): domain Eukaryota; kingdom Metazoa; phylum Chordata; class Actinopteri; order Syngnathiformes; family Syngnathidae; genus Syngnathus; species Syngnathus floridae. Next base: position 4,896,135 of record NC_142431.1, read on the forward strand.
ACAACGAATCACTCGGATGATTAACTTGGCAAAGCACTAGGAATTTTCATCATTTTCTAAAGGAAGTCCTGGCTGTCATTTTGTTTCGTAATTTCGTCGTGATCGCTGTGGAAAGAACTGAAAGAACTTTATATTTATTTGCTTTATGTTTATTTCACATTATACCAGGCACACTGCTGTTTTACCACAGCATAAATGCTAATTCGGCTTTATTGTAGGCTAATGAGGGTTTGAGTTGTAATTGTCGGTGATTATGAGATCAGCGTATTGGCAATGACTGAGATGTGGAAACACAAAATTTGGTCGAGGTAAAACAATTCCAGCAGGATAGGTAAAAGAGTCATAATGGAAAATGATTCAACCTTTATATGCTTTAAATTTGTAATCCTGCTACTTCGACAGTAAAACCCAAACTTGTTGGGTTGTGATTAATTCTGACGCTCAGTTGTCCGAGTGAGAATGTCATTGAAGCTGGGAGGTCAATAGGATTTATGTAACATGTTCCCCATTGATCATATTGGATTATTATTAATTCCATTGAAAGATCAATAGATTTTTCTGTTTGGTCCCCATTTACAGTAAACTGAGAGTAAAGGCAGCTTTTTTTCTGACCTTGAAAAAAAAAATGTCACGGTATTTTCAGCAAGGGGGAACTATGATGTTTTTGATATGTGAATTAAATTAGATTTTTTTTCATAGTAAAGAACTATAAATTGTAGTTCTACCACAATTAATATGTTTTTGCTGAGCTGGGAATTTCTGTGGGTCTTCTAAAACCAGTATTAGAAATATCACACATCAACACACCTTCCTTGATTACCCCTTTGCGTAATAAAAACTCAACAATAAATCATAAAAGAAACTCAAAGAATGTAGCGGTGCATGATCATCCACTGATTATCAAGCAGCAATGAAAGATGAAATTATCTGCACTGAAAGACAGAAAGTCGATGAACAATACCGTTAACTGTTAGGCTTTCACCTTGAATTATGTAAAGGATAAAGTTTTTTTTTTGTAGCCATGGTTGGATTGTCGTGTAAATATTGCAACAGTCTGAGACAAAAATGTTATGTGCTTATTATATATGTATATGTATATATATATATATATATATTTATCTTTTTTGGTTTTATTTATTTATTTATAGATAAATATGTATTTATTTCTTTATTTATTTAACTCATCAGACAATTAATCGTTATCGGAATTTTACTCAGCTAAATATCGGAAATAGCATCGTCCTTAGCAGTCGAGCCCTAAAAATGTTGGTTTAATTAATTTATTTATTTATAGATAAATATTTATTTATTTATTTATTTATTTATTTATTTATTTATTTATTAACTCGTGAGACAAATAATCGTTATCGGAATTTTACTCAGCTAAATATCGGAAATGGCATCGTCCTTAGCAGTTGAGCCCTAATGAAAACAGAACTCCAATTGTTGCAATTTGTTCAGAAGTATTTGAAATACAGATCAAATGTATTTGTCCCATTAAAGAATTCTCCCTACTCACTCTCCAATCTTTCAATCCTACCTGCGGGTTGTCCTCCATGACCAGCCTGATCTTCTCCACCACGTCGATGCGGCGTTGTCTGTGCAAGGCGTTGATCAGCTTGGCTAGATTGGCGTCACTGTCCCGAATGGTCCAATGTTGAAGCGCAGCGTATGCCCGCTCGTGATCTGCCGAGTAGCCACTGGAGAAGGCTGCCACTTCCCGCTCGGTGGCGTTGGCCAGTGACTGATAAATGTCAATCCACTGGGAGCCCACATGAGCTGCAACCAGTTTTAAAATGTCCACTCCTAAGAAAAAAGTCAACACATACAATATGCTATCAGTAAGGAATTGGCTAAACAATAATGTCGATCACAATTTAATTAACATTTTAAAGGAATCACAAATAGCTTCTGGATAAAACATACAGAACCACTACAGAGTAATGAATACCCAGAATAAATGTTTTAATTCTTGAAATCTTTTGTGATCAATAATGTCTTATATTTTTGGGTTTGTACTTTTCACTGGTGGCATCATACTGTATTGACAGCAAAAAAATAATTTATTCATCCACTTTGATAAGCATCAGGTTGATCCCTGATTGATGTCCACAGTGGCAAACATCCTAAATGCACAAATCCAGGATTATTTGAGCAGATTAAAAGGATAAACCACTGCTGGGGGATATGTCACCCATACACGCAAACAAAAAATATCACCGAGTGTGAATTGATAAAAATCCAGAGGTCATTCCAAAGAGATTGAGATATGCCCACAATGCGAAAATTCACCATTTTATCAAATCTTTTGACCTCCTTTTGTATTTTTTGCACATTAACACAAATCTAAAATCCATCACTCATGCTAATGAGTGGATGGTGGACCCGCAGGACCTCGCGTGCCAGCCTTGTAGGTCAAATGCCTGCCGCCTCGTTGGCAATAACAGACAGTGACAGTGGAGAAATCCCCTCGCTCTTTATGCCTCACTGTCCGTGTTTGCTGGACGCACTCGGATGGCCTATATAAGTCTCGTGATGATTCAGGGTGCCAGCCAGCAGATGTGTTTATGTCTTTGCATGAGGAAGTGGCAGGCGTGCGTGTTTATGCATTTGCATCGACTAATATTTCGTCAACCCCTGTCATGTTTTATCACTGTGCTGCTAATGCCTCTTTTGTACAAAAAATGCAAAAATAAATGTTTGCGTGAGTAACAACACATACTGACCATTGTTTTTCTTGACATTTGTTGTGATAACAAGCAACATGAATTACAATGAATTATGAGTTACGGCCCGCCACATCATTTTATGTGGCCTGCAAAGACTGTGCATTGACTTCATGTGTCAAAACAAAAGTTACAAATTGTCTTCACTTTTAAAAATTAGAAATATGGCTAGTAATTTTTTAGGTATCTGAACAGTTTTTATTAGTCTCAAAACTAGTTCATCGGTCATAATGGGCCTTCGAAGGAAACTACGACAATCATGCGGCCCATGACAAAAATTTGTTTGACACCCCTGCTTTATATTGAATACGTCACATACCGTATTTTCCGGACTATAAGGCCCACCGGACTATAAGGCGCACCTTCAATGAATGGCCCATTTTAAAACTTTGTCCTTATATAAGGCGCACCGGACTATAAGGCGCACCATTAATGCATCATGTCAGATTTTTACTCCAAATCAAATCATTCTCCATTTATCTTTTTTATTTCAACTTCAGATGCAACAAATGACTTTATAATCACAAAATAATGATCCATAGTCTTTTTGATTCATGATTCATAGTCTTCAGCGGGCCACTTATGATTGATTTCATGAAACAATGCTTCGGGCCAGTTTAAATTTAGAAATTTGGTCCATATATAAGGCGTACCGGACTATAAGGCACACTGTTGGATTTTGAGAAAATTTTGGGGTTTTAGATGTGCCTTATAGTCCGGAAAATACGGTAATCGTTTTTTTTTTTAACTTTAAATTAATGAAATATGTGAGTGGGTGAACTTTCACTTGAAATAATGCTTTTAAAAACCATCAAACAAAGGCTGATCTGAGAACAGGCCCACCCTGGTACTGCAACACACAGTAGATTCTAACACAGCTTCCCACTGGGCTAGAATGTGGAACTTGGCGTTATTAACGGTGTGGAGATTTAACAAGGGAGAAGGGTGGGCATTTTCCAACTTGCTTCGGAAATACAAGTTGCAAAATAAATTACTTCGACGAACCACCCGGGAGGTTGTTTTTTAGTAGATGTTGTTTTTCCATGGCATTTGTTTTCTAAATGCTTTTACATTACATCACAGACATGAATTTACTAATAGGATGGATAACATACACCAAATAGGATGGATAAGCACACACACACAAAAAACGGTGAAAATAAAACTGTCAGGGTTTTGGCACCCTCCTGGGCATGACAGAAAGACTGCAAAGTATACTACTTCATTCTTTTTGTGTTTATTTGGTTTTTTTTAAGTGTACAAAAAGATAATTGGATTTTAAAATGTCATCATATTAAAAATGTGACTTTAGAGAGGTAGCTAACATTACTTACCTGTCGTCTCTCAATAAATGCTAAGCTCAGTACATGAGAGATGTTTCATCCTTTTTCTTCTTTGTTTATGTGTTAAGTGTTTTAACTATTCTAGTAAATGGGCATTAAAAACTTCAAGTGAAGCCAACCATGCACCTTGAAAGGATTAAAAAGCTGTTTTATTTATTGTTCCAAAGAGTAAATGGCAGTGTAAAATGTTTGTTGTGTTGTTATTCAAGTGCGTACGTTTTGGCATTTAAATACACACACATTGGCACCAGAATAGTCATTCCATCAGAAAAACAAAAGTCCAAACACTGAAAATCACCCTTTAAATATTTTTGGTTTAATTAGGAAAGGAGTTGAACAATGCTCCAACAGTTCTCTATAGATTCATCACTGCAGGGAATCACTTTGATTTGATGTATTAGCTGTGTCAAACAAATTCCAGGAGTCATCAAGATGGTTGTGATGACGGGAGTGAATGACAACATTGCAGAGAAGGTTAGCGAAGTGCTTTATAGTGATTATTTCAAAACGGAAAACATAGTTTGTCATATACCGTATTTTCCACACTATAAGGTGCAGCCGATTATAAGGCGCACCTTCAATGAATGGCCCATTTTAAAATTTTGTCCATATATAAGGTGCACCGGATTATAAGGCGCACCTTCAATGAATGGCCCATGTTAAAACTTTGTCCATATATAAGATATATACATTTAGCCCTCGGGCCGGACTTTGGACACGCCTGCTGTAGTGGCTCAATATTGGTCCATATATAAGGCGCACCTGATTATAAGGCGCACTCTCAGCTTTTGAGAAAATTGGAGGTTTTTAGGTGCGCCTTATAGTGCGGAAAATACGGTTGTTACATGCGGTTAGCTCAGGAGCTAGTTGGTGGCTAATGACTTTTGTCAACAGCCTAATGGGGTATATTCCAGCCAATGAAAGCTTTAAGTGGGTAAACTTATGTGGCTTGACCATAGGGGCATATGTGTTTTTCGATTTTTGATTCCCCGACTAATCGATCAAGGATAATCGATTCAGAAAAAATTCGTTTGTGACAGCTCAACCTACTTTTATATATTTGGCAATAGTTTAAGTTATTCAAATTTGGCACGGTTGTTAACAAAACTCTTCGTGGTGTATCAAGACTTTCATTTAGTACACAGTTGTGTGACAATAAAGGATGCTATTTTTTTTTTTTTTAATACTGCTTATCCTTGACTTCATTTTGGTGAAAGGCTAATTTGGCTATTGACCACCAATCACAAGGCACATATGGAGACAGACAACCATTCACACTTATTTCTCATGGCCTATCCAGGTAATTGAGTTTTTATTATGTGTAGACAAGATCAACTTGAGAGAATCTATGACAACGTATTTTATAACTTCTTAGCGTAACATTTTGATTGTGACACTTTTTCACTTGCTTCTATCAATTCTATGCATCTCTTTCTTTGTTGGGTGCCTATTTGACCTGTGCATGTACAAAAACAACAAAACCCAATGTTTCTCAAACCAGATTATTCCAGTTCTCTGTGGTCAGCCACTGAGTAGAAGCAGGAGGGTGATTCGTAGAGCGAGAGGACACACACACACATACACACGTCTCGTTGTAAAGTTCACTGTGTCTATCCTTCTCTCAGTGTGAAACTGAGCTCCCCACCTGTTACTTCTCACTGCTGTGTTTACAGATACGCACCAGAAAGCCAGGAGGGAGAAAAAAGTTGACATCGAGACAGGAGGGAATTGCAACAAGTGCAAAAAAACGATAGATAGAGAGCCAAGAAGGAACCAGAGAACAGGTTGATAAATAAATAAACAACACAGGAGATTAAACTGAGAATGAAAGGAGAAAGAAAGCAATCAGTGAAATTTGAGTGTTGTGCAAGCCCGGTGCCCTCCATGGCAGCATTGATCAGTTCACCCAGTCTGGGTGGTTGTATAGTGCTAGTGATGTAACTGGAAACATTATCTCGAGCAGGGGTGTCAAACTTATTTTTTTTGCGGGCCGCATTGAAGTCATAGCTTCTTTCGGAGGGCCATTATTACTGTAGACCCAAATAAATGTATGAGCACCTCATTTTATATCCAGTAAAAGCTACAAAACAAACTGACAAATAACTCGTTTTCAAATCAGACGAGTATAAACCGGTGAAATATTTCAAAAAATATATATATTACCAAAAGTGAAGACAATTTGCAATTCTAGTAATGACACACGAATTTGATGCACAATTTGTCTTCGCGGGCCGCATAAAATGATGACTTTTAGGTGTTCAGTGGGAAAAATAAGATTGTGTTTTAAAAGTAGAAGTAGGGTTCAGTCAAAAAAATTGTTTTTAAGGTTGGCTGACATGAAACTTTGTCAGATATGTGCTTTCAGGAACGGTTGATAATACCGCTTCTGATTACAAATGATATCATCAGACTAACCTTGTCCGTTGGAATAATAGATCCACTTCTCTTTAACCTGTGCGGGGGGCAGAGATGGTTTCTTCTGAATTGCCCTTTCCACGATACTGCTGGGATCCTGCATGGGGCCTTTCTTAAGCACATGGGAACTCCGTTTCACACTGCACATCACGATCACAACCAGGACGAGCAGGAGCAGCAGGACTATCATCCAGGGGAGGTGCTCGTTGATATCGAAGTGATCGTGAGTGCTCGGCCGTGGGGATCCTCTTCGAGTGGGACGGTTATAATTGGAAACTTTGTCTTTGTTTGGTTGTATAGGAATCTTATTGATCCCCGTCCCTCCCCTGACCTCTGACCCCTCGAATTCTTCAATTGTCCTCTTGATAGGACCAAGCGAAGGGTCTGAGTTGATTTGGTCCCACGGTTGCTTACGATGCACCAGTTGTTTTGGGGCTGTGGGAGGTGAAACCTGAGCGGGGTCAAGGATTGCTGGAAAGGTGCTTGTACGAATTTCCCCACCTTGGTTTTCCCTCAGTTGAATAGCAGCTGAACGGCCGTTGATGCCTGAGTTGAGGGAGATGAAAATTAATGGACAATAGTGTACAGATGACCTGACAGAGTGTACAAAGTGTCTTTGTTACAAATGTTGCACAATAAACTGATTAGCACTGCAGCATATATAAGTACAGTGATCCCTCGCCACTTCGCGTTTCGTTTATCGCGGCTTCACTACATTGCGGATGTTTTTTCCAAATTAAAAACATTTAAAAGTCAAAATAAAACTTCTTTATTGAGGAATCATGTGTCTAACCTTTAGGACAATGTAGTATTGCGCCAAATGTTCGTTTACATTCCTTTGGAAGTCTGTTTTTGCGTGTTAGCACGATTGCGAATTAGCATCTTTCCGCTAACTCGTTAGCCTGCCCAGTACTCTTTGTTGGTGACCGTACTTTGCGGATTTCACCTATCGCGGGTGGTTTTTGGAACCAATTATCCGCGATAAACGAGGGATTACTGTACATATGGCCCAGTAAACCTTTCAGTTTAATTTATTGTTTGCTAGGGACGGGCTGTTCACAATCAATTGGTCCTTCCTGATTCCCATTCATTAGTGACGTAACTGAGAGTCATTGAGTCCGTCCCGAAACACACAAGGTTTATAGGTATAAGGTGGAGTCATACGCAGTATGTCTGTGTGATTCTCAGAAATGACTTAACAGAAGAGAAGGGTGAATTACTCATGTTCCCTGATCCGACACCTCATTGAGGTAAGGAAGCATGAGGAAGAAGTTGACCTCCTCATGACCACAAATAGTAGCATTCCTGAAGTAAGTAGAAGCCACTGCTTTGTTGCCATGCCAAAGAATGTGCTTCCTTTCAAAAAAAGGGGTCTTGGTTGAATGAGGGTTCATGATGACTAGACAAGCTCTCACCTTTGTGATCTAATGTTGATGAGGAAGAATCCAGAGTCACTAATTCCTGTCTTTGTGCAGATGGGATGGTTGTAGACATCGGTCCACAAAGATTATCAGTCTCTCTTGTTCCCACGATGAGTAGCGTCAACCCCTGAGCTTGGCAGTCCGCATGGGCTCGGCACTTGATTGAATTTGATTCGGCATCGGAGAAAGTTCCTTTGGTGCACGGCTTACATATAACATCTTCTGTTTCAGTACCTTTCTTTTTCACCCTTGTCCCAGGCGGGCACAACGAATGGGGCTTACACTCGGTGCTACCTTCTCCTATCTGGAAGGTGTTTGGAGGACAGGTACAAACACGGTCCTGAGAGGTAGTGCAGGGTACCTTCTCAATCAGGCCTGCAGGACACGGAGCTCGACAATGATGGCATTGCGTAATGCCGTTTTCACCTCGTGTGAAAGTACCTTTGGGGCAGGGACTGCACTCCCTAACAGCAGTTTGGGAACAATGGGCAGACACATAGGTACCTGCCGGGCACTTGTCACAGACCAACTGAGAGCCAGAGTCTGGGTCTTTGTATTGATAATGGCGAGGGGATAGGAGGTGGAGTTCAACTGGGTGAGTTGTTGTCAAAACCCGAGCTGAGAGTTCAACCACCAATGTCCACAGTACCTGAGGAAGACAAGAAAGTATTTACGTTTAGTAAAAATGGACTACCGTATTTTCCGCACTATAAGGCGCACCTAAAAACCTCCAATTTACTCAAAAGCCGACAGTGCGTCTTATAATCAGGTGCGCCTTATATATGGACCAATATTGAGCCACTACAGCAGGCGTGTCCAAAGTCCGGCCCGCGAGACAAATGTAGATATTTAATATATGGACAAAGTTTCAAAATGGGCCATAAATTGAAGGTGCGCCTTATAATCCGGTGCACCTTATAGTGCGGAAAATACGGTATGTTTAGAGACAAATAAGGAAGTCATGTCTGGAGTTTCATAGTTTTACAATTCCCCAGGTTATTCAGAGCTAAAAGTAATCAAACGTATTAAATCTAAATTGCAAATGTACTAGATGGAATGAGCAGACAAGGAATAGTTGGGGGCAAAAAAATGTGTTCTTCCAAGTAGCGTGTGAATTCTCAGATATATATCAAAGGAGATTAGCGGCGTGTACTGGTATAAAAATGAAGAAGAGGACGGTCTGGTTTGAAACGATGAGCTAGCTGGAATTTTTTTGCTGATGATACGTGAAAGATTGCCATCTTAGTAAAAGCTTTTATGTGGGGGTTCCAGGATGCACTCTTAGAGGACAAGATTGGCAGATTATTCTTTTAATATGAATACTTTAAATCTTTATACTGAAATATAAATAAGATGGGTAATTACGGAAGCAGTCGGCTCTTCAGAGCAACAGTTATGTAGTGGTATCTCACAAAATCATTTGGTCAGGGCATAATGGATGGTCCCACTGTGGTTTTGAAATTGCACATCCTGGCTTGCCATTAGTGTTCATATGAGTTTCAAGAACTGAAGATGTGCTGGTATCAAACAGGAAATCTTTTTCCACACATAGCTACTGCAGACAGAGCTGACACAGCAGTTGTTTTACAGGAATGGAGTAGAGCGCTTTAATCCACTCAGGGCATGCTGCCTCAGGCTAGTCCAACATGGTCGCAAGCCAGAAGGCACACGCGCCAGCCAGGCCCACCCAGAAAGACACATAGAAGTCAAGCAGACAAATCCAAACTATAAAAAAAAAATCATCCTTGATCCAGTATCAACACTTTGTCACACTTTGTCAGTTCCTGCCTTAAATCAGCACTAGCTGATCCATTTGGTGTTTTCATGCTCTTCTCAATGTCTGGGTTTTCTCAGGTACTTTTCCCCACAGTCTAAAAACCCGAGTACCGTAAATTTCCGACTATAAGTCGCGATTTTTCTCGCAAATTTTGAACCCGAGTTTTAGCTGGTGCGGCTTATAGTCTGGTGCGGCTTATAGTCCGAAAATTACGGTATTTTTCCTGACACCATACTGCAACTATTTCCACGTGGTCAGTAACATGAGGTTTCTACCTTCCGATTGCTAGACAGCCTCTCTATCCCTTTGACCTGTCACCCATGAAGCTCAACTGTAGCAGACTGACATCTAATTCCGTCTGCGACTACAGTTAGAAGCACGTGAGGTGACATATGTTGTTCAGCATACCATGAATCTAATAGAATATAGCTACTTTTGCTAGCATGGTAAAGGAGCCGACGTATGTGGAAAATAAGACACCAAAAGAGAAATGAAACAACCATGCACGAAAATCTGCGGCAAGACAAAAAGGAGAAGATGCGACAAATGCAATCAAAGCACCCCTCGTATTTTTCCTGCTTGTGTACAGTAGACAAACAGTCTGGAGCCTCTGCAGACGGAGAATCAGGTATCAAGTCTCTGCATGCCTTTGTTCCTATCTCTCCATCTATGTTTTGCTTGTGTCTTTCACGACCCACATTAAAAAGCGCATTTTTAATCTGCTGATTCTGTGACTCACTACCAGGAAGAACATCTGAGGGTGTGGTTGTTGGTCAGGCAACAACTTGTTTACATCACTTTGGGCAACACTGCAGCATCCCAGCACAATAAACATACTCCTCAGACTCCTAAATTTTGGACTCCCAGGGCAACTGAGGACAGCAATTTGTAATTCTACTACCTCGAGCGCAAGCTATTAAACCAGTCTCAAGACACACTGAGGAATCAATAAACTTTCAACAAGGACTGCTTTGTCATGTACCTTGAACCAAAACATCTTTCCACACTGGAATGAATGGAGAAATCATTAATCCGTTCCAGCCTCCACAAAAACAAACAAAAAAATCATTTATAATGTTTTTAATTGAAAAAAAAACCACAATGTGATCTTGTAATTTTATTTTAAATACATAGACTTAATACGTAAGAAAAAAATAATTACACAATACTTGCCACATTGCATCAACTAATAATACTCTTGCGATTTATTAAAAAGAAATATATTCATGATATAATAAGTTAGAAAAAATAGAATTAGACAGTACTAATCACATGGCACCAACTAACTAGCCATTTTAATACCATAATACTCAAAATTGGTTTAAATATAATTTAATAAAAGATTTCATGATAGCCGGCCACACTTCTTAACTACACACAAATCATGGCATCCACATTGTAGGCCAAGAGAGAAAAAAAATATGATTCTAAAATAACTCATGAACTGACCGTCTACCAATGCAATAAGTCTGTCAGCAGTCCAGTCAGGCTGTAAATCTGAATGACACTAATATACCAACTGTGTGACTAATATTTACCTCAAAATTCTTGTATTCAACCAGTACAGCATTCTTAAATGTTTAAAAGTGGTTGTTTCGGGTTGCGTGAAAATCTGTTTTCTGTTTACATAATGAGGTGTTTGCATACATTTTTGGATGTGGGTGGCAGAAAAACATTGGGCAGCAATAACTACCTAATTAAAGCGGCGCTTAGTAACATGCACACATGTTCAGGGTAGAGACACGTGCCCCCGACTTCCCTCCCTTGTTTGTTTAATGACTGAACCCGTCCCCCCTCCTAAGGCACTTGTTCACACGAAGAAGCACCTGTTGTGTCGCCCCCGTGCAATCCTTGCACTGCAGTCGCAGCACATTTCGGCTCAGACAGGAAAGAGACTGTTTGGATTCACTCAGTGTGAATTTATCACAGACAAAAGCTAATGATGATTGTTTGTGTGGATGTGTCACACTGCAGCTGATAAGTGATCGTCCATTGTGCAAATAACTTCACGGAAGGTTTGTTGTTTGAACACATCCCCTTAGTTGTGCTTTGGTGGACTACAATTTAGGTGAAAAACTGGAATAATAAAAAAGACTATATATTGAAAATTATAAAGGGAAAATTATAATGCAATATCATTTTTTTATGTTCTATTGTACTATGGAGTTATCATTTTCTGTATTTTTTACTTTTTTCTTGTATTTCTTTTAATGTTCGAAATAATCAAACAAACAAAACAAATTAAAATCAGCAATTAAATCTAGTTTAGATTATTTTAGAATTTAATTAATTAATTATAATTTATTATTAATAAATATGTATAATTTATTCAAGTCACAAACAATGAACTAAATATAGAAAAACAAAACAAATTAAAATCAGCAATTAAATCTAGTTTAGATTATTTTAGAATTTAATTAATTAATTATAATTTATTATTAATAAATATGTATAATTTATTCAAGTCACAAACAATGAAATAAGTACAGAAAAATATTTTTTAATAAAAAAAAACAAACGTGTTGACCACAGACTGTTGAATAAACAGCCATCTGATGGCAATAACAAGTGACTACATGCAAACTTGTCCTAAAATTTGGCGCTTCCAATGTGCGAAGATTCAGTGTTTACTTCTAACGCTACACTCTACTTCTCAGTCAATCCATCAAAATATTAAAACAACCGAAACCTGACTTTATGGCTCAGTCTGCATCAGATAGGAAGTGAATCAACAACAAAAACATGAGGTTTCCTGTTCTGTAAACCTTGCAGCTTTGTGAGACTGTCGAGACCTCACTGACCTAAAATGAGTGTTTATTCAAGGCTACAGACCCAGAAATATAATCAGAAATTAGAAATTAAAATCATGAAAAAAGAACAGATTGAAGGCAGTTCCATTCAAACCCAACAGTGTTGCATAAATGTTTCGGTTCAAACAATCCTTAGGCTCTACAGAAAATAATCAGACCATCACTTTGAACGATAAAGACTCAGTAACTGGTATTTCCAGTAGTTACGTCAACACAAGTGCAGTGTAGCAAACAAACACACCACTGTTACCATTTTTCTGTTGCTTCGCCCACAGTTGAATAACTGGATACGGATGAGATGTTAATATAGGGGGAATGAATGGTCATTGTAATGGAAAACTGTAAACATGAAGCTTCGTCTGGAAACAATATGCATATTGACGCAAGTATCGATAGTGAGTATCGGTATCATATCGATACCAATCAAGTAGTATCGATCCTTTACATTTATTCCTATGATAACAGATATTTTCAAAAAAAAAATCTATCTAGCAGATAGCTGTTTAATATCATTTATGTGATAATAACTTAAAGTTAACAGCAATTTAAAATAGTATTTTTTTTTACATGGTATCAGTATCGTGGATACTGGCTCAAGTATTTACTTGGTAACTGTCGATACCAACATCTCAGCTCTACTGGAAACAGTCGGGGAAGGATGTGGGAGACAAAAAATAGGCGCTGTCCCTTTAAATTGAGAATCTGTTGAAGGAATCCTTAGGATAAGGAACAAAACCGAGTGTATGAATCAAATGAATGCACTCACCACTGCAGAAATACACATGGCAGACATTGTGTTGTTGTTGAGGATGTACAGAACTCAGATGAGGTTCAAATAAACGCCCTTGTCCAAGTTGACAAGACAAACATCATCTTCATCCTATCCTCCTCAATGCACTATGGAGGAGCTTGCTCAGCTGCAGTGTTTTAAAGTCTGGGTCCTCAGATGGAGCGGTTTAAGGTAGTCAGGCATGAGGGCTTGTCTCACAAAGAATGCTGTGCTAATTCCCATCGCGGTGATGGATGAGGGCCTCACGGGCACCGCCGTTTCGCCCCGTGCACGCTTGTTGAGTGAGCAGTGCGGCGCCGCGTCCTCTCGCTGCGGAGCACAGCGGACACTCTGACACGGTGACGTCAATGGTGGGGCGTGGTTAAGGGTGCTAAGAGCACGTGCAGCCAGTTCTCTGAGCTTTGATTGTGCATTTAGGAGAATACCACATTTCAATTCAAATACATTCACAATTAAAATAATAAGTTGTACACTTTAGAACCCCCCGACCAACAAAAAAAATTCTTGGTGTCATTTTTTTTTATATCATAAAAATGTGCCATTTGAACCGGGGTGTGTACACTTTTTATAACCATTGCACACAACCAAAACAAAAAGAGAAATAAATGGGTGAAGATTGCATTACTGCACAGGTGCCAAACTCAAGGCCCAGGGGCCAGATATGGCCCGCCACATCATTTTATATGGACCGGGAAGACAAATTGTGCATCAAATTCGTGTCATTACTAGAATTGTAAATTGTCTTCACTTTTAATTATATATATTTTTTAAATATTTGACCAGTTTTTACTTGTTTGATTTGAAAACGAGTTATTTCTTTTTTTTTGTAGCTTTTACTGTATATAATATGAGGTGCTCATACATTTATTTGAGTTGACAGTCATAATGGCCCTCCGAAAGAAACTGACTACAATGCGGCCCGAGAAAAAAATTAGTTTGACATTATTGCATTCAAGTAGAGAAGCACAAGCAGTGTACATCAGTGTATATTATCAGAAACCACCTCCTAACCTTCACTAATCTGATATGTGTCAGTGGAGCAAACATGGTGGTTCCGTCATCTGTTCCGTGCAGTCTACTATCCAGTTAGCATCCTTCCACCCAGATTTCGAGACATGACGCGTGCAGTGTTTCAGCCCTTTGGATAGCCGCAGGCCTTGCTGCAAATAGCAGCAGCTGATAAGCGAGTCCATCTGCCCGGCACGTGGAACGAATGGGAGTAGACATGAAGCACAGGATGGTGAGGGTGGGTGGAGATAAAGGGATGAAGAGTAATTCTTTGCCTCTGCTCGTGAGGGAAAATCCGTATGAGAAGTAGGTCAAATTCAGCAGAAGTAAGGAATTAAAGCAACATCATCCAAGTATTACGATGCCAAGAGAAATACTGAATGTTATTACAGTGCGTGATAGGATTGGGTCATTGCACATCCTCTGCCCAACACTTTTGCTTACTCATCCTGCAGAACAGATTGACATTCAGATGGGCAAACTACTCCAGTAGCTGCAGGGCACCACATATTCTCACACTGCAGTTAGTGAGTGATGGAGGTTGTGGTTTTAGAGAGCACAAATGAATGCAATCTTGGTATGGTGTATTTGTTACATTCCCTATGTTAAATAAAAAATCAAACACATTGGATTTATTTAGAGTTTAGGATCTTGTCCTGTGAATCTATCATTCCACTCAATAGAGCTGTGAATAATAATAATAATAATAATAATAATAATAATAATAATAATAATAATAATAATAATAATAATAATAATAATAATAATAATAATAATAATAATGCGTTTGTAGATATGCGATAAACGATTTACATTCTACATTATGAAACAATTATTGTGCAAATATAATCATGTTAAAATATAGTTTGCAGAGCATTCTGGAGGAAAAGTTGAATTCAAATTGTTTGGCTTCACATGTTCAGATTCTGCGCACACTCTTAAAGTGAGGTGCCACTGCCACCTACTGTTGTAAATGAATGACTACACTTTACTTACACTGTGGGTGAAACGGAATGACTGTTTTTTTTTGCTTTTTTTACTCTTCACATGCAGACAATGGGCAGCAGGTGGCGACAATGCCTGACTTGCTTACCTGGCCTGACCCTGGTTTCATTTTTTTAAATTTTGCTTTTGAGAAGACACATTTCCCGGAAGCTGCCCCCCCCCGACCCCCAACAACTGTGAACACAAGACCCAATTTTCAGACTTTATTTCCAAAATTCCAGACTCAGCTAAAACTGTTTAATTTGTTTGATCACAAGAGTGCATCTCTACAATTAATATGGGGAAGAAATGGAGCTTCAAATTTGGTTCATGAACCAGTTACTGTATTTTTTGACTCTTCTAGATATGGACTGTCGACCAGTGGTCCGCGGCCCTTTAGTGGACATCAACTTTTTCTAGCCAATGGTGATTCCTGACTGCCTAATGACTTTTTCACGTGGTTCATGAGGCAAATCTGAAGCTTCATTTATCCATCACTACCAATTAATAAAACGTGAGTCGATGCACATCTCAATAGATGGGATGATTCATGATCGATTTTAACGTGGAGCGATTTGGTTCACTTCTGTGGGATTCTGATTCGATTCAAAAAGGTACAGCTCAGTTCAAGAGGCATTGAGTTTGTTGTTGTGATTTTACATAGATGTGAATGATCTTGGAGAACTGGAAAAGTGTCATTTCTTAAAGATAATAAAAATCTTGATAATGTACCTATATTTTAAAGTGTGAATGATTGATTGAATGATTGGAATGATTCAACGCACTTTCTGATTCAAATCGGTTTTTGTTACACCCCTAATGGTATACAGGAATATTTGGCTGTATTGATTTATTATAATATCTTTTTTTTTTTTGTTCTGTCATTAATTAATCTTGGGGGATACCTGGAATAGCTCACGCAGAGTGATAACCGCTTCATTTGCTGAGAGGAGGAATTCGTAGCAAGGATCAAAATTCCAACATTCCTCTCGCGGGACTTCCCCTCCGGCTTTGAATCATCGCGAAGATTTGTTTTGTATTTTTTTTTTTTTTTTTTTTTTTTTTTAGGCAGCCGGGTGCTAGCAACCCGATGGAGCCAAGTCCAAGAAAGGTGGAGACTCCTGCTCAACTTCCTGCACAATACTCTTGAAGCACCGCCAGGAGAGAAGAAGGGAGGCTTCTGCTTGGGCAAGGGCGAATGGATATACGGCTTTCTTTTTCCCCCTTAATTACTACCACATCGTAGTTGTTAACCATTTATACGCCCATCTACCTGACTTGTAGCTCGCTAGTTAGCCGCGAGGCTGCTGAAAAGGAGACGTTTGTTAATAGCAAAGGCGGTGCGAAGGACAGGAATGGGTGAGTTTTCCATGATGTGGCGCTTGTGTTGTTTGCCTATCCGCGCGTCTGTGTGTTTTTAAACGTTTCTTATGGCCACACTGTACACAAATAAAGCCCCATAAAGCATTCAAGTCTAATATCCGGGGTCTTAAGTCACACTGTAAGCGTTTGACGAACGGTGGTTAAAGTAAGCAATCCACTTAGGTTAGCCTAGCCTAGGAGAATAGCAAGCTAGCAAAGTCAACCGAATAAAACGCCTACTCCTCGTCTGCATTTCTCGCAATGTTGACGTAAACAATCCCAAAAGTGTGTCTAAATCACGCACTGCACTCACAGAACGGGTTTTTATGTATGAACTTTAATTGTGTGATGTTGGCTGTCTGAGTCGAACTAACTTAACAATCAGGCAACTTAATTTAGTTGATGTTAAGACCCAGGTTTAAATTGACAGTTATAGAATGTTCTTTTTTTCGTTTCAGATATAATTGATATTTGTTTTACGTAGCTGAGTTGTTGTGTCCACACTTTTTATTTATTTATTTATTTATTTTACACACCAGTGAGCAACTCTGCTTGTCAAAGTGATCTATTAAGTCGTTAGCGTAGCATTCCACTAGAAATTATATTTCACATGTCTTATGAAAGAAATAAAAAATGCCTTAAAGCACCGTTTTTGGCAATGCCAAGCTATTGTAAAAAAATATGAAGTGATTTTTGGTCATTATAAAATGAAAAATGTCTCCATCAGCTCATAAAATCAATTCTCACTAGGTGTTTTTGATTTTACTGTTATATTGGTCCAAATATACCAATAGTTTAATTGCTTTTAAAATGGAGATTAAACTGAAGAAATGAGGTTGATCTGTATAGTTTAAATTATAAAATACTTTTGCTTTAAGTTCAGACTGTTATTCTGACATTTTATTCATTTTCATGTTCTGTCTGTTACACTTAACATGGCCACTGAACATTGAAAACCTTCTGCACAAAATTATGCAACCTTCCTGCCGCATCTCTTGAGGCGGCTGTGTGACGAAGATGTGCATGTGGTTGTGTGCAGTTCTGTAACTCTGCTATGTTGCAAAACAGGTTTTAAACCTGTCATGGACAACAAAGGGTATTTTTAAGAGATTACTGCAATTCACGTGTGTTTTAATGAAATGCTATAAAAAATAAAGTAGCTTGGCTTGTGTTTATAAATAGCAGTACTTGAAAAATAGGTGCAGTCCTACACAAGTGCACAGAATAAATAAAGAATAAGATTTCCTGATGAGGTGATTTTTAACAATTATTTTTTCGACATTCTTTAAAAATATTTATAGTCATTTGTTGAGGATTAATTCAAAAAATGGAGACGTTTCACAGATCATCACCGCTATGCTTGTGAAATGTTTAGTTTAAAAGTAAAATATTAGCGCATATTTAAAAAAAAAAAAGATTTTCTTCTTAAATCCGTGGGAGACATTTTGTTGAAGTCACCCACGTCTTCAGTAGGCAATTTGTTTTTCTTTTCAAGCATGACCAAGCTTATATTTACAACCGAAACAACCCACATGTATGAAACAAAAGTGACATCAGCATCACAGAAATAAACAAATATAAAAAGTGGCAAGAGGCGCTTGCATACCCAATTTAGACTAGTTTGAAGTAACCGCTGATTTTGTATTTTGGGGGATCAGTTTTGTAATCGAAGGGTTTTGCAATTATTCTTCACTTCCTGTCAACAGATAAAAACTTTTGCGACTTTGAACAAACAACATATATTTGAAAATGCATTTTAGGTTAAGATTTTTTTCAAAGGACATCATTTGGTAGCTCATTCTAGTTTTTTTCCCCAGCTAGATTGTAGATAATGTACTTCTCACTGAGGTATGCTTTTCTTCAGTTGGCAAATGGCTGAGGGTCGTTCGAGCTGTGTTTCAACATGTCTGTGTGTAACTCTAGTCATGTCTCTCTTTCGCCTTCTCTCTGAGCTGTGCTGGCTGCATACCTGTGATAAACAGTAGATAAAGTTAGAAAATGAAAATATGATCATTGAATATGACTTTGGGATTTAATTCTATTTTCAATAGTGGTACAGTTATATAAAACTAGATCAATTAGAAGTATTTCTTCAGTAAACCTTTATTGAGAAGGTTAAGACGAAATTATGGTCATGGCAGAACATGAAATAGTTTTAAAAGCGTAGCTGTGCTCCCTGAACAATTGACTGTGCAATGTCAGATGTATTTAATGAGTGGGTTCAAGGAAAGAAATGTCATTGTAAGGCTTGCTAAATTTACACCATGGGGTTTGTGAAATGTGCATTTCCTGACAGACTGTATAATGTATGAAAACCAAAATGCGAGGCGCCGTGCAGACTTCCGGCTTTCACATAGAAAAGACCAAACAGAAATAAATAAATGAATGAAATGATAGATTCATTCAAATGATTTGACTCATTTAGTGCTTCGAGTGTTTATTTTCATTTATTTACTTTATATTTCATATTGTCTGCGTTTTATTATTGTGTAACGCCCCTTCCAGCATTCTTACCTCTCCTCTTTTGTTTTCCTCTTTACGACCGTGGTGTCCGGAGCAGAGGTTGTAGTGGAGTATGACTACGAAGCACTCCATGAGGATGAGCTGACCTTGCGAAAGGGGGACTTGATCAAGAACGTATGCCGCATAGAAGAGGATGGCTGGATGGAGGGAGATCTCAATGGGAAAAGAGGACTCTTTCCTGACAACTTTGTGAAGGTAAAAAACAAATGCCAGATTGGATATTGCAAAAAAAAATCTATACAGATGAGCGACAAAGAATCACGTTTTAACATCTATCAAAGCAGCAAGCAGTAAAGGCCTGGAAAAACATTTCAAATGGAACAGTCGATATCCCTAAATGAAATGGCTGCAGGCTATTGCCTCCCCAAAAAGATGAACCACTGAACTGCACTCGATACGCTTCCTGCGAACACTAAATTGATCTGGTTTGTTTTAGTTGTTTACTGATTTCAGTTGAGCTAATTGCTCCAAGTCTGCTTTGCTTTGCCCTATATTGTCCTCAGTGTTGCTTTGCCATCTGGTGGACGGACGGGGTGTATTTAGTTCAAAGATCAAGTTGTCAGCAATCCTTCCCTGCACATTTCTAATGTAGGCAGAGACGTTTTATGACTTTATGATCATCTGACGTCAAGATTTTCCCGTCAGTGCCCAACGACTACGTCTGTCGCCGTCCAGTGAATGTTCATTCCCAGCCGTGTGTCTGCTACTTTTCTTCAGTCTGTAAATCCTTGATAGTGAAACAGGTAATCTGCTAAGAAGACTGGATCTGTCACTACGTTTGGATAGATAATCCGCTAAGAAGCAGTACGGCCCGGTTCTTGAACTTTTGTGAGGCTACCACCATCTGAGAGGTTGTTCTTCATTACTTACCCCTTTTTGGGTTGGTTACTGCTGAACCACAAAGGGGACGTGAGATGAAATGGTAAGAGATTCAATTTTCCTCTGCCATGACCAGGTTGAGTTCACATGCATCTTCTCAAAGTATTCTCAGGTAACGTGACCATGGTTCTCAGGCCGAGATCATGATTCATGGTCACACAGTTACCATGTCACCGTGAGAACAGTTGTACTACAGTACAATACATTTAAAGAGGCCATAAACTGATTAAGTCAGATGTGGTAATTATTTACGTACACACGTAAAGTCCAACCAACACTTTGACTGTGTGTATATGTACAGCTGCACAGTTGGAAAGCACACACATGCACAAGCAAACTGAACTTCCTATTTAATGGAAGTGCAAAGTCAGCATGAACCAGGAAGCGGATGGTAAGCCCAGTCATTGTTCGGCTAAATAGAATGTTCCTGCACTGACACTGCCGTTGACACAGCTTTAATTTGAAAAGGAATTGATCCGACCCGTACGGTTCATAAGGAGTAACAGTCCGGAAATGTAACGTGTGTCTACAGTACACATTTTTCATTGCTGCTAACTTAACTTTTTTTTTTTCCTCCCTAAAGCATGTCTTGTATAATGTGGGACAAACAGATTTTTTTTTTTTTTACACATTCATATCCCAAATATATTAATATATATTAAATATTCTGCATATATGGACATTTGATTCAGTAGTTCAGAGAATGGATGAGGAATAGAATTGGTTATTAAATTGACAGATTTTGAAATACAGTTGGGCATGAGAAAAGCTTTGAAATCAATGTCTGATGTCACAGACATTCTTTAGAGTGATTGCAATCACAAAAGCATTTTAGCAAGGATTATTTATATCTGTTCTGACTGTTCAACAAGCTGGACGTAAGGCAAATTGGAAGTTTTCATTGTCTTTGTTGTTAAGTGCTTTGTTAGAGTTGTAGCTTTTGTGAAATCCATTCATCCGTTTTTTGTGTGCTATATTAATAAAGTTGTGTTGTGTTATATAGTATTGTCTCAGACTTAGACAAGAAAATTGTTTTTGTGGTAGAGTGATTTCAAAACTGGTTTTGTTTTACCTTAAAGCAAAAGGCTCATGTACTTTGAGAAACAGAAATACACTTAAGTTAATACATCCGTGAATTAATATAATTTATAGTTTTCGCCGAAACAGAGGACATTATATTCCAAATGCAATACTTATCGTATTCGTGTTCTGTGCATTGTGTTTTCAAAGGAAATAAAACAGGAGGCCAAGGAAGTGAGACCCGAATCCAAAGGGCAAGCCGCTCAGCCTCTGAAGAGAGAGAAGTCTGTAGGAAATGTTGCCAACTTGGTTCAGAGGATGAGTACCATCGGGATTCCAACTGGGGGTTTCCAGCCACGACCATCATCTACCACAAAGAGTAAGAAATAGCTGCAAAATGATTCATCTTTTTTTTTTTTTTTTTTTTTTTTAAACATTAGATTTTTGTTGCAGATGTACTGTTGAATAATAATAAAAAAAAAATCCACAACTGACTTTACTTTCTGTGAGCCTGGATGGTTCGTTCAGGATTTGTACAGTCATAAAAAACTTATGGTTTAAAAGTTAAGGAAATTTAAAAAGCAGGGGATTAACTATTTAACAGTACTTTCATTTTATGGTGGGAAAAATACAGTACTATACGTTTCTCAACATATTATATGTTAGCAAAAATACAATCGTAATCATTTAGTCCAAAAATCATTTGTGATTAACAATAAAAAAAAAAAATACATCAGGTTGGTGCAGGTTTTACACGCCCATGTTGTACCACTTGTAAAACTGTGGCAGTTAACACATTCACTGCAATTGACAGCAAGAGATGCCAATTATGATTAGCAGTGATTAAACTCCGCACCAACTTAATATAAATATAAATAGTATATATAAATAGTGTCGTTGCTGCTGCGCTCTCCCGCTGAAACATCCCACATGTAACAGTTCTCGTCTCCATTTTCTTAATCTTGCTTTTACTTCCTACGTATGTTTACACTGCTTACATTCTCATACCGCCTCTGCTTTTTTTTAATCCTAGAGGCCTTTGCACGTATGAACATGTAAAAAAGCAAACAGGTGAAGTTACGCAGCCGGTTTGTTTACTACCTCCCTACCTATCGTCTTTTCACAGAGCTGAAGAAGAGACAGTGCAAAGTCTTGTTTGACTATCAGCCGCAGAACGAAGATGAACTGGAGTTAAAAATTGGAGAGATTTTAGACATCACCGAAGAGGTATTTTCAACATTCTATCTAGTTTCTAAGATGCAAGCGTGGCATATCAAATTGACTTTTTTTTTCGTCCACTTTGTATGATAAGGCTGAAAGGTAGAAAAAGAAAGGTGAATTCTTGTTTCGTTTGATTTACGGCTGAATGATTTAACTGTTTGTCATGTATCCGGTTATATAACCTTAAAATGCGAAAATGCAGAGTGCACGTCAGAGAGGAAATGGGGTGTTGGCATAAAATTCGTGTGGCATGTTTTCACTTACTGCAAAACAGGTTTGTTACACTTTGCAATTGCACTAATATGGAAGATTTTTTAACCTTTAAATGTATGCAAAGCAAGAAACAAATTCTATAGTCGGGGAAAGGTAGCCAGCTGTTGCTAACAGTAATTTTAATTTGGCTGTTCGTGTGCACAGGTTGAAGAGGGTTGGTGGAGCGGCGTCATCGAGGGCAAGTCAGGACTCTTCCCTTCCAACTTTGTCAAAGAGTTGGATGTTGCGAAAGACGACGGAGAATCAAATGATACGACACCAGAAGAGGCTGGTAAGAATCAGAGCGCAAATGAAAAGACAAATGTAGGTGACAAATGCAAATGTAGGTCATGGTGCACTACGTCTTTAAAAAAAAAAAATGGAACTGCTGTGGCCACAGGGAACACAAATGTAAAGTGAGTTTATTTAGTGGGATGTCAGTTGGGACGCAAGAATGGAGGCTGCATGTGAGTAAGACCTACACTAGATGGTGCTGTAAATGTATTTTTTTTATTTATTTTTTGCTGCCTCATGTCAGGTGACTTGGAGTCATCACTATATTTGCCTCCAACCTGTAATATAATGAGGGCAAAATTTATATCTGGACTACTCACTTTTTGTATCTTCTCCACAGATGGTGTAGAAAACACAGTGACACCATCATCGCCAACACCTTCTTCAGGCAATGGAGCTATTGTCCAGCCCAAAAAAATCCAACGTATCGGTTTTGGCGATATTTTCAAAGAAGGGTCAGTGAAATCAAAGGTCCGAATCCCTAATTTGGAGCCAGAAGAAAAAAAGGAAAATGTGAGTCTGATTACATTCCTTAATGTTTTTTTTTTTTTTTTGTATGGGACTTCCACAATGAAGTTAAAAAAAGGCAGAACAATCCTATGAGGGCACATTTTTTGTAAAGTGACGCCATGGTACCGTGAATTGCTAAAACTTGGAAAACAAGCACAGTCGTAAATAATTATTGTAACTAGTGATTGATATGGATTTTTTTCAGGTACATGCAGATTCTGCTATTAGGCAGAAATAGAACATTGTTTATTGATTTAATGGGATGATAAATAAAATATATATATATATTGGGGATAAAATAAGGTTTTAAAATTCTCCCTTTCTCTATCTCTCCTCTCTCCCTTCTTTTCTCTTCTCAACAGCCATTGCAGTATCTTTCAACCACTAACTCAGCTTCTATAGTTCTGTGCTACTCACACACGCTCCCAACCCCAATAGCACATATCGTTTAATATTTCCATTTGACTAATTTAATAATTCCCATACAGTATTACTGTATACTTCTCATCTGGCTTTTCACTCACTGTAGTCAGTAATATCGGCAGTTGCAATTGACGGTTTCCTTTCGTGGAGCACAAAAGGAAACTTCAAATCAGTTCTCAGCTTTGCCTTTTGCATTAATTCATTCATCTATTTTCTTTAACGTTTAACATCCCAAAGAAATTAAAATGATCCTTTTAAAAAAATACGACTGTATTGTACTCCGATGAAAACTTTTTTTTTTATTTAAATTTCTTTAACTCCTTCCTTGTCCATTGATGTCCTATAAATCATTTCCATCTTTCATGTTTTGTTTGCTCCATTTCAGCCAATCCCTTCATTACCATCAGTCGCAAAGCCTGCCTTTCCCAACGTGATCGAAATGCACAAGGGCGAAGGAGATAGCAACTCTAAAGGTAAAATACATCCCCGAGTTTTTTTGTTATCTGTTCTTTTGTATCCTATAAACCCTCTTCTGAATATCCTTCAATCTCTGTGTCCAAAGCAAAAGAGTTCTGTAAGGTCACCTTTGCTTTTGAGGCTACAAATGAGGATGAACTGACTTTGCACGAGGATGACATCATCTCTATCATAAGCAAGGTAAGATGTAGCGAAATGTCAGATTTCATAAGCATACAAATAGCTTCGTACGGTTAGAATTCAAATTGAGTGTGGCATTTATATGTCACCTGTGGTTTTCAGTCCCTCCAAACAATCTGGCAGGGTTTTTTTGGTGAACTTGTGACCTAAAATGCATTTTTGCCTCTCATATTACTTTGGTCTGATGTCTCTGCATGCTCACAAAACCAAAAAGATTAATTAAAGCAAACAATCCATACCTGCGGTTGCCACACATACTAGAACCATATAATTAACATTTTGGCATGAATCATAAGACTGACTTAATGACAAAATGAGCTTTCAGTTTGATAAGAGGTGCGAGTAGGGACTAAAATTTGGAGAAGTTATGATAACGTCATTACATCGAGACAGCAATCTGAATTACTACTGTTTATTTGCACACTATGTTCTGCTTTGTTTCAAGTGTTATTAAATTAATTTAAATAAGTCCCGCTGGAGCCTATCACCATTAGTTTATAAAGTATCATATGTATATGAAATGATTTTTCTAAGTTTAATTTTTCATTTTTAATTGGCTTTGGTTTTTTGTTGTTTTTTTGACAGGTATCGGGATATCTATTTAATTAGAGCACACTAGGAGGCTTTCATTATCACATTGGAATGACTTAACTCAAACCTACATTTTTAATTAGATTTGATTGATTTGAATCCTTCAATTTGAAATGTAATAATTGCATTGCAAATTAAATAAAAAAAAGTCTCAAGCAATGTTTTTAAATTCAAATTTAACCAAATATTTTACGTGGGTTCATTTCAGCGAATGAGATCATTTCAATAACCATTTTACTATATAATCTGAAGGGACAATAGTCACAAAATGTTCAGGTGACTTTTTAAGTTATTGGAATTGGCCTTGTCGGGGGTCAACCAAACAATTCAGCCAACAAAAGCATTTCGGAAACATGAATCATAGATTGAAGAAACGAACCAGAAAAGGCAAACATCTGGTTTCCCAGCGCTTGCAGATTTCTGTCCTATGTGAGTTTTTGACATTTCCATCCCCTCCTTGGTGGTTTGTGACAGGACACAGGAGAGCCTGGGTGGTGGCGAGGGGAGGTTGGTGGCAAAGAAGGTGTCTTTCCTGACAACTTTGTAGCCATGCTGTCTGACACAGAAAAAGAGGTAAGGTTAGTTTAATGAAAATAGTTTCCCACTAAAAATCTGAAAGTCCTTTTTAACAGTTTTAGCAATACAGAGGACATGATTCCATTAAACTGGAAACGAAATGGACTACGATATATGTAATAATTGAAAAAAATAGGTACATCCTCACAATCTAATAATGTCTAATTCAAACAGATGATATTGATCGCTTTTGACAATTCATAAATTGGTTCCTGTATCCACGTATACATCTGTATTATTTTTTGCGTGTTATAACTTTTTACAGTATAGAATCCGAGACTTTATTGTGTATATTGTTCAAGCCATTACTTATGGAAGGATTTAATCTACCACAGCGAAAACATGTCTGCTGTTGTTTTTCCAGGCTTTTCTATCTCGAGGGTCGCGCAAGTCCTCACTCAAGCAAGATTCTGAAGAGGTAGGAGGATATCAGCCATGTCCTTCACAAAAATTGCTTGATGAAAGAATGTTAATGGAGACATTGTGGCGTTAACAACATTGTGACATTAAATTGTCCAGATTGTAGGAAAAGTTCTGCTTGTTAATAATTTTGTAAAATAATTATGATATTGCAACAAAAAAATCTTCAGTAAGAGCGGTAATCATAATAGTTTAGCTATTGATTTAAATTAGTTTTGCTTGATGATATCATGAAACTGTGATTGTGAGTTGTGTGTAATACAGTAAAATCCCCAGCTAGTCCCGTTATGGAAAACAAGACTCTAGCATTTGTGTTCATAGTTACAATGTTTGTAGCAGTTAAACCCAAGCCACATGGAGCCCATTCCAATTAAAGGATCTTATCAGAATATCCTTATTTAAACCAAATTGAATCTAATGTTCCTGCTTACTGTACGTCACTGTGTGATGGTATTTCTCTATTTAGGATAAGAATCTCTGTCTCTTATTGAGTAAACTACTTGCTCTGGCCTACTTTTCACTGTTTTTTTTTAAATATTATTTCAGAAACCAAAGAAGCCACCTCCACCGTCAAAACACATAGGTAAGAACCTCAGACTCATTAAATGTTATTGGTTTTTGTTTATTTACAGAGCTTAAGGTTGGTATTTGTTGCATGTTGCCAACATGTGTTTCCAGTTTTCAGGGTTAGGGCTAATGTGTTAATTAGCCATATGTTGCACTGTTCAAACGTCAGCAGTCTCCAATCTCCTCCCACTGTACAAAACTGAGAGATTTGTTGATCAGGCGTAGAGGAACAATCAGATTTATTTTTCCTCCCATAAAAATCCAATTTCTAATTCGATTCCATTTTCTCCGTTCACTTGTTGAAACAAAAAAATGACAATTTAAAAACGTTTTGCTTTTTTTTTTTTTTTTCCCAGCAAGGTTTTCCTCAATATTTACTTGCCTCCACTTCCTTAGCAATAGTTGATTTAAAAAAATATATAAATACATTTATAAATTACAGTATTTTTCCTGGCTCAAATTGGGACAGAATTGGTGCCCATTCTGATATTTCATGTGCACGTATGCCAAGCCTCAACTGGCTCAAACACTATTTCTATAAGTATTTCCATGCATTTTCTTGTTCTTATAGTTTCAAACAAGTATGTGGAGGTCCACTCTAGAACAACATGTCACAAACGATTTTCATAGTCTAAAAATATGGCAGAGTTGTTTTCTTCTCTTTAATCTGGAAGGTACCACATAGGGTACCCAACCACATGCAGCTATTTATTCACACAGTGTTTTTCTTTTTTTCTTTTGTTCACTGTATAGCAAAAACATGATTTGTCTCCGTTTGTGATTTATTGTTTACTTTATTAAAAAAAAATCTTTTTTCATGCTTTAACAGCTCTCAAACCAGAGGTTCCCAGTGCTGACAAGAAGCCGCATGCCATCAGGCCAGAGGACAAAAGTACAAATTCCTTCATTCTCATTTTATGCAGTAACTCGAGGGGTGGCGAGTTGGCCGGCAATCAATGGGATAGTTTGCTGTAATCATTTCTGGAAACCCAATTGCTATAATGGACCGTAGCTATTGAAATAATGAATGGTGACTTACCCATGTGTGCCTATCTTGAGCTGTTGAATGGTGAACGCTGGATGTTAGTCTTCTTTTAATTAGGTGTGGCTGAAAATAATGATTACCTCAAACACTTGTGCAACAAGCTATTACGGTAAGGGTAATGGATTCATGTCGGGCCACAAAATACTTGATTGACGCGGTTTATATTTACAATCAAATAATTTCATCAACCGTAATGGGTTTTACTGTTTATCGTATGATGCCATCTCTAGTGGTTGTTTCAGATTTCATTAGACTGTTGTGGTATTTTACTTGCTCACATCCTTTCAGTGAGTTTCTCCATGATTAAGTACATCTGCAAATCTCTTGGATCCATTTCAGTTGACAGGCCGATCCCAGAGCCAAAACCATCCAAGCCTGCCGCACCACTCCCACCCAAAAAGCCTGTCCCGCCTCCAGGCAAAGGCAGACAAGGACACCTCCCACCAAAGCGCTCAGACAAGCCTCTGGCTCCATCACCAAATTTGAAGTATGTTTCTTCTGTTCTCGCAGGATCTGTGATATTATGATGTCTTGAGCCACTTCTACCCTTCTGTATAATTATTTCTTTTCCTACCAGGCACAATGGGGAAATCCCTACATCTCGTCCAAAGCCTGACTTGGATCTATTACTTCCCCCAAAACCCAAAACGCCCTCAGCGGACACAGGGGAGAAAAACTTCGAATCACGTATGAATGATTTAATTTTTCCTCGCCGACAACTGGTTGCTTTTTTGAAATTTTTGCCTGCAGAGAGGCTTAAACTCACTAACCTCCAGCCTCCACGCTCAAGGCTTTACAGATGTACTGCTGCTTCTGAGTCTGTTCACCAAATTACATATACTTGTCAGCAGGCTTGCACAATTTAATGTGTTTTTTTCTTGTTTGGCCTTTTAATATTTTTTCTTTATAACAAACAAACTGTTTATTTTTGCGCCCTTCGTGGCTTCGGCAGCCTGCTGATTGTCAATCTTTTCACTAAAGGCATGGTGTGGAAGAGACAGGAACTAGTTAACGACAGAGATGGTTTTGTGATTCATTTGGAAGTGGTTCGTGTGCGCAATGTCAGACAATGACCGACATACTGTACAGTTCGCTGCGAAGTATGTTTAAAGACCAAAGCAAGTAGCACGGAAGAGAAACATCCCAGTAAGAAACAGTCATTAAAATTTATTTCACTTTGTTGTACCGATGAAAAGAAAAAATGGTGAGGGACGGGGTAGGATAGGCTTGAAAAATCCCAAAGTGCATAATGTGTAAAGATTCATATAGGGCGGGTTTATATTCCTTGCTAAAAAAAAAGTCTGTTATGTGGTGTGCATAAGATTTTGTTTACATTTTCAGTTTTCAATTTTGTTGAAATATTTTACTGCTTTGGCACCCGCAAGTAGAGATATGGCGTTGAGCCTGAGATGGATTCAGTGAGCAGGCCTACGTTTCCTCTTTTGCAAGTTATTTTAGTGGCGGGGACAGATGGTGGTAATGATGTCCTAAAACTCCCGTCTGCTCAGCAAGAACTCATCTGACAAGTTGTCATGATACAAGAAAATGCAATCTTTTCACATTTCTTGTTTACTAACTAGAGGAGTGATGCAGGTGCAAAGTTCAACAGTCACCCAAGTCGCACATAATTTCACTTCTTTGTTTGCACTTATAACTTCTCAACCTGGACAAAATAGCATGCTTTTATTAATGTGTTAATTCTGTACAGCATAGTTTAAATGTGTTAGAAAAAAGAACTTGAGTAATGGCCCATGTTAATTATAATTACTAATTGTTATCATAATATATAATAATTTAATAATGATTTCCCATATTAGTAGTTTTAACTGTAAAATTTCAACAAACTTTGATGAATCTAAGAAATATTTCATGATCATTAAACACACTCGTCTGATATTACCCTTAAAGGTAAATGGAATACAGATGATCGGGTGATTAAATGCACCATTAAAAAAAAACTTTGAAAAAAAGGATGCAACAATAAATCTGATCTTATTGACAAATCTTTCTTTTCTCAACAGCGCTAATTAGTTTTGACGAGGTTTCATCCAACTCAGAAAAGCTGTCTCATCCCACTGCTAACAGACCAAAGATTATCGGCCGGAGGTTGCCCGCCCAATTTGGTGGAGGACATTCGGTGAGCACCAACTAATTCTTGTTTTGATTTTAGTTTGCATTCGTATTTGGCAAAATTGATCATATTTGAAAAAATATCACATTTTAAAATGCATGCAATATATTGGTACTGTTATTATTATTATTATTAAACAATGATATTATTAAATAATTAAACAAAACTTCCTTGCAGCCCAACAAGGAAATTGTCCTGGACAAAGCTTTCAAGTTAGATGAGGAGGATGGTGCCAAAATAAAGCCTCTAGAACCCAGAAAGGTAATTTTTGATTACTTTTGAAACTAGTTTTTATCATGGTCAACTTTTGATAACCATCAGAGACCTGACTAAGTGTTTTTTGAATTAACTAACCCAATGCTCTCTTGAATCAGTTAAATATAATCAGGTTTTGGAACTGTCAATAAAAACAAAATAAATCAGTGCCTTTTTACAAGCAATGCTTAGGTAAACAGCATAAAGTGTTGCTGTGCTCCATGTTTGTGGATCACACCCACAAAAAAAAAAAAAAAAACATGTCAAGGTAGTTGAAGCGTGTATGGTTGTGTGACAAGATAATAGCTTGCCGGTCATAGACATGCGAGGAAGTCGATCACATGTTGCATTAGCATTTCGCTTTATTGTGCTACCAATAATAGCAAGTGAAAGCTATTGTTCACTCCGAAGATTTTCACAATGGGTTGTTGTCTGGCTGTATTAAGTAATAATTTCATCAGATTTGTTTTTCATTCATTTTCCTTGCTGAAACTCTGGTTAATTGGTAGTATTCCTAAATATTCCTATTATTGATTTTATACAGTAGTACATATTTTTTGTCTCTCACTCTCTATTTTCTTCTCTCCCTGAACTCCCCTCCCATTCAGCCTACACACAACTCGTCCCCGTTGCCGCCATTCCATAAACCCAGTATGGAGGCCAAACTCAACCCAGCATCCACAAACCTAAGCTCAGACAGCAGTTTTCTGGGCAGAGAAGATCCCAAATCCCAGATGGAAGAGCTTAGAAGTCAGATGAAGGATCTTCTGCTATCAGTGGAGCTGTTCAAGGCCCAGCAAATGTAATTATTACATCGAATAAGAACACATATCGCCTAATCTTGCGGAAATTAAAGACTACCAACGGTTGAAAAAACAAATAGCTATTTAAACCATAGCTGCAAACACTTTTTTTGTATTTATCAGCCTATATAGTTCTGCCTGCTTGCCAATGAATGGTCAATCTAAATTCACAATTTGTTACACGAGTTACATGTATGTGAAAAAATGCAGTTGAAAATGTCCATATTAAATTCACAAACATGTTTTGACTCAATTGCTAATTAACACTTGTGCATATTTCTAGGAAAGAAATAACAGAGCTTCGTGGAGAACTGGATGAGGAAAGGAAAAAGCGTGTAGCCCTGCAGGTAGTATTGATCTCCATAAAAACACATGCTGGGTTGTCTGCATTTATAATGCCAAATATTGATGGATTCACTAATGGGCAAAAATGAGATATATCAACTTGGATGATCATGATTAAGCATGTATATCACTACTGTCCTTTGCGATACATTATACAGCACCATTATAATTTGCATATCACGTTTCTTCCCTTAGACTTTTCACAGCAAGATTCCTCCAAGCCACAGCGGGGGGGCTGGAGAAAATTAACCTTGGCTCTGAGTGTTTTGCATTCTGTGTCCTGTCAGATGGAGCTAAATAAGCTAAAGATGGCCATCCACTCAACGTGAAGCTGAGCTGAAGGTCCAGTTGCTAGCCTAATGACCAACTAAAGAGAGATGGTTTTGGGGTGGACGGCTGCAGGAGGCGGAAGACAACAGACAGCTGAATGGGCAGAAAGAGGGTGCAATTATTTCTATTACATCTACAAATTCAACTCCCCATATTTGTAAGATTTAAATTTTTTTGCACATATATTGTTTTGTTTTCAAGCTAAATGTAATTAAATTACAGATGTGTATATAACTATTTTTTTGCCAACACGGAAAAAAAAACAACGAGGCCTTACTTCAAACTACTGTGCATGTCTTCTTCTCGCATGTCTTCTGTTCCTTCCTGCCCTTGACAGAAGGTCGCTCTCAGTACTACTGACTATATACAAAGCAGGGGATCTTTGTTTCTACACCTAATTTTCCACACGCTTATGTTTTAAGCGCAATTTTTTAAACTTTTCCTTTTAATTTCTCTTTCTAACAAATCATTTCCCTTTCCTTTCCTCTTGAGGGGGTTGTAGCTGAAATCCAATCATTCCTTGCAGCGTTCCAGAGGAAGCTCACTCTCTTCTTTATTTGTTCTCTTTTTTTTTTTTGTATGCATTTTCCAGCATTCCTATCCAGGGAAACACTACTGTGCCTGTAATATAGTTGTAATAAGTGTTGTTATGGAAGCTTAACATTTACCACAACGGTGTCTGAAAAAAAATTGCATCTCGATATTGCGTGTCTATATTTTTTAAACTCTACTGACATACTTTTGAGGGCCTCTCCTATAGTTGTTATCTTTAACATGAGACTGGGAATGTTGTCTAAAATTTAGCAGCAGCCTGCATGAAAAACTAAATAGGAAAGTAAGGAACAGTTTATTGTCTCCTTCCGATTCCAAAAGTTTTTCTGGTTAGTGCCTAAGGATGTTTATGCGAAAATTGATAATTTCTGCAGCTTGCTTACTTGTTCTACTCAGGCCGCTATATTCCAGGTGGTCCATTCTACCTCTTCCTCCTATCTATCCTAGCTTTGTGTCAAACTGAACAAAATAATTTGTTTTTTGATTATATGGCAAAGCCTCTTCATTGCCCATCAATTGTCCTTGTTGTCTTTTTATACAGGAGCTATTTAGGGCCACAGTAAAAAACATGAGGGGGAGAAAAAGTCCAATTTTCATGAGATTGAAGTAATTTCAATAAGTGAATTTTAAAAGACCAAAATGAAAACGGCAATCTCGACCTTGCCTGAAATAAGTATTAAAAGGAAATATTTTTCCAAAACCCTCGCGGTTAGATGCTTTTTGGTCTGTAGTTCTAAATTGTGGTGTAACAAAGCAATTTAAAATTGAACTAAAGTTGAATTTGAATATATCCATAACAGCCACACAGGGTATACCTTCATGATCGTAATATTGCATTCCATTTATGACTTACCTCCCAACCCACCAATGTGACTATCTTCATGAGGTGAGATTTTTTTTTTTTTTCTTGAGTGTATATATATATATTATTGTTTTCAGGGTGGCCGTAATACTAATTCATATTTTGGGTCAGGTCTCGTTCCAAGTAGTTTAGGAAAAGTGGCAAACTAGCAATAACAAGAAACATAAATATGGTATTACATTTGCTATCGGAAATTGTAATCCCCCTTGAATCTACATTTTATGACTGTTGTACTGTTTTGTTGAAGGCAATCGTTCATAACTCGAGACTTTAAGCAGGTAGTTTGCTCTGGGCACCACCAGGTTAAATGGCTAAGAATTATTTCGTTCATATGCATAGCATACTGGCATACCCCCCCCCCCCCCCCCCCCCCATGCTACAAAATAATCTTTGTACAATTCTCCAAGTTTTAATCCCAAACTTCTTCCACCACTGCATGTCAAAAATCATTTGAGTTGTTATTGATGTGGTTGTCAACGTGACCTCATAAGTATTGAACATTTTCCTTGCCTACAGCAGTTGCTGAACATGTTAGCAAGCTGCCTGTTAGCAATATTAGCATCAAGCTACATGCTAATGATGCTGGGAACCAAGTTAAGAGGAAATCACCCCACACCTCTCTCAAAAAAACTTTCTTTGGCCTTCTGCTGATGTGTATAACACGTGCAAGTTCTGATTATTGTCATTATTGTGATTACTATTTTTTTATTATTATTATTATAAATCCCACCAGTGTCTTAAAGGAGTTACTTCCCAATCAAGCTTTTGTGTTTGTGTTGCTGATCAACTTGCACACTTAAAAGGGCGTTTAATGGTATTCAAGTTTGTTTTCTGTTTTCATGTGAATGCTTTGACAAAGTTGTCACTGTGTTTGACCTTTGTCTATGTGCCTGACATGTTATACAATCTCTCCCTATAGCCTTTCGAGGACGCGGCTGCTCTATTTGATAATCACATTGTGGGAAAAGAGGGATCAGGGATAGCTGTTGATGTAATATATGATCTGCGCTTTACTTTTATATACTGTACATTCCGGAGATTGACACCAAGAAATGATGAAATCTGCACATTTACAAGTTTAATTTCGAAATAATTTTGTTTACATACATGAGCTGTATCCTTGCATGAGCTGAGATTCTTTCAAAAAAAATAAATATCTTTATTTACTGTCTAAGTGACATTGCTTCTGTATTTATACTCATCATAAAACCTCCCTGCCAAATTTCCATTCGCAGACGCAAGGCCCTGTGAGACTTGTTTCATGCTCGTCTTGTTCCTGGAAGATATTTTCAGAGCAGAGAGAGTGTTTCTGAGGAAATACAGATAAGTACGACCAAAGTTTTGTTTAACCTTGTGTTTGTGTGGTAGAAAAAGGTATACAGTGATCCCTCGCTACTTCGCGTTTCGTTTATCGCGGCTTCACGACATCGCTGATTTTTTTTCCATATTAAAAAAAAACTAAAAGTCAAAATAAAACTTCTAAATTGAGGAAACGTGTCTAACCTTTAGGACTATGCAGTATTGCTCTGAATGTTCGTTTACATTCTTTCAGATGTCCGTTTTCGCGTGTTAGCACGAAAGCGAATTAGCATCTTTCCGCTAACTCGTTAGCCTGCCCAGTACTTCTTGTTGGTGACCGTACTTTGCGGATTTCACTTATCGCGGGTGTGTTTTGGAACCAATTATCCGTGATAAACGAGGGATTACTGTATATGTATATAGTATGTATGTGTTTGTGGGGTGGTAACATGATTAAATCTCAATTGGCATGACACCCGATAAAAATGTTCGCATCTGTATGGTATCGTACGTGTTTGAAATCACTGTCACAGTTGAATTATAATAAATGGGTTCCTCAATGTGACAGCACTGTGGATGGGTGGTTAGCACAATCCATTGGCAGTTGGCAGAGTTTGGTCATATACACAGGCTCAGCTACTCCTCTTAAAAAAAATCTATCAATTTTGATTGTTATTGTTGTGTACAATATTTGAATTTGCAACTTATGCGTAATCAAGCCATTATAATATACCACCCGCTAATGAAGAGGGCCAGTATAGCCTTGCTATCTTTTAAAAATGAAAATAAATAAATTGTAGGACCGTGAATTCGTTTCAGCCTGATTATAATTTCATGCAAAAGGTTCTTTTAAGTACATCATCAAAAATAAACGAATGCAACACATCCAATTTATATTTTAATATCTCCCCATTACACAGGTTGTAAAATCTCAGTTGTTCTTATTAATTTATTGGTAAGTCGTAAGTGCAACAACATTCTTCCATTACTCTGTGATAAATATAACCAGCATTCCAGTCTCAGTGCGTCATAGGTTGTTGTCTTTCACAACGGAAATTGTCTCTCTGACTTATTTAGATTAAATCCAACAGCAACTACTTTTGTCAAATGATTTTTTATTTCTACTTATCTAAATGGTCGAGCTGAGGCTTCCGTTGCGCATCCACATGTAGCTTAGTTTATGTCAGACTTGAAATATTTTATTTATATATAAATACATAATACAGACATGACCAGATCAATATGGGACTTAAGATTTATTGATCCATACATTGCTTATGTAAGATTGATATATTATTAACACAAACCTGTTCTGGAATAACAATTCCAACAACGTGCAAATATGTTGACCTGATGAAGCTTATTAAAACCGATTTCATTACTTCCCTTCTCACCGACGACTGATACCACAAAATCATCAACATCGAAAATTAATTATTGAGGACCTTTGTTATTTTTCAGCTAGGGATTAAAAGCGCTTCAGTACTTCAGGTCATTTTGTGATTTGAATACAGCGAAACCTCTTTCTGTACAGATACTATCTAAAATAAAAGCTTGTCAAATTGTATAAAGCTGGTACAGTGATCCCTCGCTACTTCACCTTTTGTTTATCGCAGCTTCACTACATCTGAGATTTTTTTTCCAAATTGAAAAAACATTTAAAAGTCAAAATAAAACTTCTAAATTTAGGAAACATGTGTCTAACCTTTAGGACAATGTAGTATTGCTCCAAATGTTTGTTTATATTCTTTTAGAAATCCATTTTCGCGTGTTAGCACGATCGCGAATTAGCGTCCTTCTGCTAATTTGTTAGCCTGCCCATGACTGTACTTCGCGGATTTTTGGAACCAATTATCCGCGATAAACGAGGGATTACTGTATACTAATAAAGCAAGGCTATATTCCGACACTTACCACTATAAAAATGCATAAATAGGCTTAATTATTGGAATATGGTGTCAGGGAAATTGTTTGAGAGCATCTTCAAGTAAATACAGTGATCCCACAGTAAATACAATTGCTCTTAACTTGCATAATTCAATAGTCAATTGTGGAGACTGTGGGAAAGCAGTTGTCAATTAACCGGAGGGTCCGCCGTTCGATTCTCATTCTGACCTAGTCATGTGTCGTCGTATCCTTGGGCAAGACACCCACCTTGCCTCCAGTGTCACTCACACTGGTGTACGACTGGGTGATTAGTGGTGGTCGGAAGGTCCTTAGGCACGTTCTGGCTGCCACGCTTCCATCAGCCTGCCTCAGGGCAGCTGTGGCTATGTCATGAAGTTTACCCCCCCCACCAGTGTAAAATGTGCAAGCGTATGAAGAATTAATCCACAGTAAGCGCTTTGAGTATGCTGTAGAAAAGCACGATATGAATCCAATGCATTATTTTGATCATTATTAATTGGATGTCAAGTATATGTACCTTACAAGCTCTCAATTCAGAGCATGATCACTTTTTCTATGGCTCTTGCATTATTGAAAAAGCACCATCCTACATATGACCAAAATCTCAGTTGCCTTGGATCCTTCAGAGAGCACGCTGATGATTTTTTGTTGCCGTTTTCAACCCCATATTTTTTTTATTATAAATTAGTATTTTTTTTTCCCCCAACAGGACCCCATCACTGTACCATTGCCGAAGGTAGAATTTGTTTTTTGTGAGTCAGTGCTTTAAATCTATCCACGTTAGCTTGGAGCAGCTACTAGCAAGTAGGGGATGATGTTGACCTCGGGGCCAAATTTGATGCTAATAATTTGATTTATTTATTTATCTATTTATTTATAGATAGGTCTTTGTATTTAGGGGAATTAAAAATGCTATGAAAAGAACGTTTGGTTGATTGAAGTTAAGCCAAGACAACAAAACATTTATTAGTCAAATAATGGGGAAATTGTAAAGTTTATAGGGAAAGAGTACACTGAAGAATGCCGGCATATTGAATTCTGAAGTTCTTTATTCCCACTCCAAAAAATTGCAAGTTACGTCCGCATTCCAAGATATGAATGACCTTCATTGTGGTGATTCTAGGAAAACAATTTGGTTTTGCATCACAATTTTCATGATCTTGTATTCAGTCCCATTATACCCAGAAGCTCCCATCAGAATCATGTGAGCAAATGACGAGTTTCATCTGCTGTTATTGCTACAGGGGCATTACAGCTGTTTCTTTTTGTTGTTTTATTTACTCTAAAACAATTCACACTTCGAAAAAATAAGACTTTTCACCATTTAGTACAGTGAAATGGAAAATAATTTACCTTAAGAACAACAATAATAATCACTTAGACATGAAGGGTCATTTTGTAGCAGCAGAACGGCAGTAATGTTGGATCACTTGTATTTTCCAGAAATGGCCACTTGAAAACTCATCTGGTCATGATATATTAGCTAAGAATGAAAATCTGCAACCAACAATACCACCAAATCGATCTTTGCATCTTCAGAGATCTTCATTTTAAAAATTATATATATTATTGAAGATTGTATACACCTACCGATGGCAGCAATATTTTAGTATACATTGTGTGTACATTCACTTGCTCGTATCGTCACTGGGAAGTCTTCAGACAGGCTTGCATGAAATAAAAGTACAGAGTATTTTACTAATGATGAATACCAACATGTCACAAGACATTACCGTATTTCCCGGACTATAGTCTGGTGCGGATGAATGGCCCATTTGAAAACTTTGTCCTTATATAAGGCGCACCGGACTATAAGGCGCACCATTAATGCATCATCATGTCAGATTTTTCATCCAAATCAAATCATTCTCCATTTTATCTTTTTTATTTCAACTTCAGACGCAACAAATTACTTTATAATCACAAAATAAAGATCCATAGTCTTTTTGATTCATAGTCTTCAGCGGGCCACTTATGATTGATTTCATGACACAATGCTACAGGCCAGTTTAAATTTAGGAATTTGGTCCAACTATGGCGCACTGTCGGCTTTTGAGAAAATGTTAGGTTTTCAGGTGCGCCTTATAGTCTGGAAAATACGGTAACTGCTTTTAATCAGCACAGTCACAAGAATAATACCTTCAAGTGAAGATGGAAATGGATGTTACGACTTTGTTTTGTTATTTCTCACTGATATAATGAGTCAAATATCATTTTTATTTACAGCCATTTTTTTTTTTTTAACATTTTCTCTTTTCTCTGTTGAAAAGAGCTTCAGGCAAAAGGCTGAGTCTAGACTTTCCAGAAACTCAACTTTATTGCTTGTTGTTTATGATGCCTTAGGGCAGGTGTGACCTACATGATGCACATCACTAATGGGACATTGTGATTTTGTAGAAATAAAGTCAGTTTGAAAATATGAACTCTGGTAGAGATTTGAAGGAATAAAACGTTGGCATCAGTTGTTACCCTGTCATCCACGTCAATGCACGATGCGCTCGTTCGTCTTCTTTCGTGTTTCGCATCAGCGACAAAACCAGACTGCACCTGCGACAATAAGTCTCAGGTGTCAGGAGAAAAGATCACGACCTCACAGATGAGAATCCTAGCAACCGTTGCTAGTGTAACCTCAGGAATGTTTCAGGTCGCAGTACATTCATTTTCATCCCCACTGACATTTCGAAGGATGTTGGGTGCTATTTGATTGTTGTTTTTGTTTTTCCAGTTATCATCACACCACGATTGTGGGTATCATCCCATTTCTGGGACTGAGGTTGATAAAAACAGGTGGATTTTGTCTGTTTAATTCATATTCCACAAACGAAACAAGTGTTTTGACGAGTTGGGCTGCACAACAAAGAAAATTATGGGGTTGACTTGCCCTTCATGATTTTCAAATCTTTCCAACTGCTGAGATTGAGCTTCAATAGCCACCTTCATGTCAATCTCAGTTTCTTTATTTCACACTCCAGCTTGTCAGTTTCATCATTGAAAAGAAGAAATAAAATGATTCAAATAACATCATGGATAAATGATACAAATTTGGAAACATTCACCCAGTTGTGGTTTTCTTAACTTTTCCACTGATGTAAGAGAAGATTCACTTATTTTTAAAATGGGACTGTCTGACACTTTTTTTTTTCACACCCCTCAGACTTGGTCACACTTTCATCATGACATCCATTATGGCCACACTAGCCAAAACTCAAGGGATGAAGTGTAAATAGCTTTTAGATTCTTTAAGTTGAATGACATGATATTTGCCTCCAGCCAATGTCATGGCAAGGACATCTGTCAAACCATGTAAAATTCAACAAGAATGATTTCATCAATTCTTCCAAGATTCTATCCTGCCTTTCAGCAAAGACAATTGCTGTCTTCTCGAATCAAGTTGGTCAAACGTGTTGTGTTGATGGGCAAGACCAGTATGTCAGTGCGGGCTATTCGACAAAGTTACTGTTGAGAGTTTTTTAAAAAAAATCTTTTTCTAAATAAAAGAAAATGTAAACATTTGGTCTGTCTCAGGCAACAGAATCGATGGCCGATTAATAGATAAATAGTTATGCTAGTGAGGGACTGGATGGGGGGGGGGCTTGTTTTCATCTAAAATGTCTTATCTTGTTTATCTCCAATACCTAAGACAATTAGGTCACGTTAGTTACTTGGGTCTATAGAGAATCTCATGACTCATTCTCGATTATCTTGTACCAATAGACAGTAATTTAATATAGGTGCTGTTAATTTGCAAATTTTCCATTGACATGTACAAATGCAAAATTCTATAAAATATATATATATATATATGCTTATATGTATATAATTTCTGAAGCTTTCTGTGCATTTTTTGCACCTACTATTATATTCACAATCTGCCCTATAGTTGTGTAACAAAAGCAACATGTGCGACAGCAAACTCCGTGCTTCAGCATATGTTTACTGTGTTTGGCAGAGGTCAGGTTGACTTTAGATTTCATAATATACAACATATGAATTTTGCTATTCTTGCATGGTCTGTGCCAGTGGAGATTCTATTTTGTTATTAGTTGTTTTTCATTCATTACCTACTGCAACAATTATTTACGGCATCTTCTGACGGCTTTGGTAAAGGATACAAGGTGGACTGCATGTCAAATGTGTTTAGCAACTGAGTAGTTTCTTTGTTCAAACTCTGTGTGTTTTCATTCATTAAAAAAATGCAATGTTCTTTTAAGGTTAATGGATTTTGATATACTTTTCTTTTTAAAGGCTATTATTGTATTAAAATGTCAATTTCTGTGTAGGATGTACCACATGATGCTATGATAAGGGGTTTTTACTTTTACTTGGTTTACTTGACAAAATTTTCCCTTAAATACTTTTAGACTTATACTTTATTCATCCCTTGGGATTGCTCCCTGAGGAAATTCTGGATCCGGCAGTTCACACAGAAATAGTACAAAAGAGAACATTGCACATGAGTTACAAATAAAGAAGAGAGCAATAAATAAAGCGTATAGCACTAGCAATAAATAAAGTGTTGAGTAAAAAATAAATAACGATAACAACAGTATTAATTGTTTTTCCACTGCTTTCTCAGATTTGTTGGTTGGGCTATTGGGGAAAAAACAAGGACAAATATTTTTTTTTACAAAAAAATTGATGCTGTGAGCCTTCCCCCTTTTCTAGTTTCGGATGATCTTGTTCTTGCATCGTGATTCCCTTCTCTCAAAGTACCGTATTGGCCCGAATATAAGACGACCCTGATTATAAGACGACCCCCTCTTTTTCAAGACTCAAGTTTGAAAAAAGACGTTTTGAACACCAAATTTCATTTCTCTACAGAAAATAATTACAGTACATCTGAAACAAATGATTATAACAATATATTCGAGAGAAAAAGCATGTTATTTTGCCTCATTCAAATCATTACAGCTATTTTTTGGTTTTCTTCTTCGTGCTACCGTTATTTTTATTTTTATTCTTCGTGACAGGGGTTCGCTTTGGCCTGGGGAGTTAAGTTCAGCATTTGTTTTAAAGATATCTGGCGCCATCTAGCGTTGTGAATGGGTATAATATCTATACCCCGAATGTAAGATGACCCCCACTTTTTCTGTCTTATTTCAATGCAAAAAAAACACCGTCTTATATTCGGGCCAATACGGTATATTGAGCTACTTTGTGCTATTTACGTTTATGTATGTTAAGGCTATTGTAAATTTCAATTCAGTAGAGCCTTGAATTCCTATTCAGTGACACACAGTTTGTTGGATGTATGAACTCAATGAACAAAGAACATAACATTGTACTTCAACATGTAACCATAGAATTTTGAACTGCATGCAGTCTTATTTAAACCAAAGTGGAATAAAAAATGAATAGATGAATAGACTATATTGGGAACATTGTTTGAGAAGTTAACAACAAAAATAATGCTTCTGTAGATGAAGCCATGCTGTGCAGTTCTTGATCATAGAAAGCTTTGATTGTGGCAAGTTTATTGTATTATAACTAGGCACCTAGTTCCGGAAAAAAAAAAAAAAAATAGTGCGTCACATGTTTTCAAGTTCTGTACTTTTAAAATCATAGGTGTTATGGTAGTCAGCTGCAAGCAACACTTAAGAAGTGCAACCACATGTTGATCTCACATTTGTCATTAGCGTGTCAGAGGCTAAATATGTCAGGAAAATTGCATGTGGGTCTTTTTTTTATAATAAATATTACCATTTAAATACATTTTTAATGAAAAATATGTCTTTAGTTCTCATGTTTAAAGGTTATGGGAGCACTGTAAGTAAAATTCAATGTTGTGATGAAATGCTGTTTGACATTACTTGGGAAAAAAAAAAAATTGTATGATCGAGACCTTGGAAAGATGGAAAATAAATAGCATACCAGATGAGACACATGAAAAAAGGCTGTGAACAATTGTATTTATCAATCTCCTCCTCCACATACATGTTTGGATTAATTTATTTTCTTGAGACATTTTGCTGTCAGTATGCATTCCACCTCAAGATTAAAAACTACACTTGTCAAAGCAAAACAAAGAACAGCAAACAACCCATTACAAAATTTACCATACATAGAAACCTTTGATAGAAAAATTCTATTGAAGTAATAGAAGTGTAAATTGATTTTTTTTTATTACCTTGCTCTAATAAGGTGATTTTCTATCATACTTTTCAAAGGCTAAAAATGTCAAATATTGGTTGAACGGAAATGAAAGCTGAACGATTGAGTAAGGCCCATATGGTAGAAATTCCGATGGCTTCCATGTAACTCAACATGCTGTAAAGTCAATACCTGTGGATTTTGGTAGACTTTGAATACAACAAGGAGAAAATTCTTCTTAAATTGGAAATAGAAAATACAGTAATCCCTCGTTTAGCGCGGATAATTGGAACCAAAAACCACCTATGATAAGTTAAATCCGCAAAGTACGGTCACCAACAAGAAGTACTGGAAAGGCTAAGGAGTTAGCGGAAAGATGATAATTCGCGATCGTGCTAACACGCCAAAACGGACTTCTAAAGGAATGTAAATGAATATTTGGAGCAATACTACATTGTCCTAAAGGTTAAACACGTTTCCTCAATTTAGAAGTTTTATTTGAACTTTTAAATGATTTTTTAACATCTGCGATGTAGTGAAGCCGCGATAAACGAAACGCGAAGTAGCGAGGGATCACTGTAATCCTAAATGGTCACTATCATAAAACATTGGCTTTTAAACTATTAACAAACTGCATCCTACTGCAGTGAATGAAAACATCAGTCCTCAAAACAGAGCTCCCATTTTCCCTTCATCATTTACAATGTTTTTACTACTTTAAACTCAAGTGCAATTCTCGCTACGATTTTCCCTCTGCTTTCTTCAGCTGGTTGATTGCTGTAAAATGAGGGCAAAATTCCAAGAACTCAGACAGGATTGATGTGAAGTACCAGCTTTATCAAAGGTTCCTTATTGATGAAGTGGAAGAGTCATCTCTCGCCTCAATGGGCTGCTATCCCCTCATTTTAGGCAAACGTGAACGACAAGGTCACGGTGGATGCACTGGTTGCATGCTCACTCTCATCTCAGAGAAATATTCCAAACAGGTAAATTAAACATAAAGAATTGCCAAGTGCTATTTTCACGAGTCAAAATGGAATTTAACATATCTGGCTGCAGGCGTTGTTAAATTAGCAATTGCACTTTTCATTTGGATTCCTGGTGTGGAGGGTCGAACAGCTGCTGGTCTGGAGGGAGTCTCAAGAGACATCCAAAGTTTCCAATAACACCAAAATAACTTGCTAATTCCTAGGTCAATGTTCTTCTCTTAGAATGGTTGTTATGGTTACATTTGCATGAGACACAGCCTGTCCCCAAAAACTAAAGTGCACTTTACAATCCTTTTTTTTTTTAACGATAGAACGTCAGAGATCTTAAGTGAGGTCAACTGGGAATGCTTATACTAAATAGCTGAAAGTCTCATTTTATTTTTATAGCTTTATTTCTGTAGCTCCTCCAGAAACATATGGTGATATTTTACATACATGTCAAAGCACAGTTTGGTTTTATTGTGGCAAACCATATGTTTGTGTTTTAAAGGGAAACATGAGAGACAAAGTAGCTGAAATCAGCATTAATAACAGATGTGATTCCATTAGAGGTGTTTGGAATCACAATGCTTATGAAACAGCTTTTTATAATACTGTGGATAAAACGGAAAAACCACTCAATTACTCCACATAGAAGAAAAACTGTAAAAGTTGGTCTCATCAATTGTTCTCCTAAATAAATCAGATGAGATCTTATCAGGTATTAAATTGGCAATTAGTATTCGTTTGATTGGAGATACCAATATGATGATCGTTTGGCTCGTGTGAAAATAGCTTCGTCATTCCAGGTGTGGATGAGTCGGCTGCCATGTTGTCATTCTTCTCACTAACACTTGTGATCAACAACCTTATATCACCACAGAATGAGTCATAG
Organism: Syngnathus floridae; assembly: GCF_059516105.1. Taxonomy (NCBI): domain Eukaryota; kingdom Metazoa; phylum Chordata; class Actinopteri; order Syngnathiformes; family Syngnathidae; genus Syngnathus; species Syngnathus floridae. The sequence goes on from NC_142431.1 coordinate 4,940,187, forward strand.
TCTCTCATAGTTGTCTTGCCATCCTTCGACTATATAATAGCTTTTTCAATGACCAATTCTGTGGCTGTATTTCAAACTTTTACAGATGATACAGAAGTTCGTAGGTGACCCTTGACTGAACCTGATCTCCATTTAAGATGTGAAAGGCAGCTGAGACCATCACAGTCAAACACCTACACGCATGATGCGTCAGAGGTAAAGTGACGGCAAGTAATACCAAACATCATGTTGAGAAAATGCTTCAGTGATGTAACACTTTGCTGTCATGAGATTTATCTCGCACCACTATGAGCTGCCCCCAACGCTTACCAGTTCGAGAGCCATCAATTGATTGCTCTTTAACATTAACACCACTTCTTCAGTATGATGTAGTCCATAACACCCCCAAAGTAAATCCTTTAATCCTGTCACAAGGATTAGAATATTCATTTTCACTGGATCAGCAATGCTGAATTAAATGGCCTTTTTGCAAATTATATTTGGGCTATTGCTTAAATATATCGGAAATTACCATCTGTTTCTTACGGATCGTGACAAAAGAAATGACAAAAAAAGTTACTGAATGAAAACGAATGAAAAAATATTTTGTAATTTTATTGTACATAGGTCTCAGCCAGAAATTATTACAGCAATGTATTGTGCCTTTTGTTTCATGACAGCATGACATTTGGATTATTACGCAATCCCTTCGAAAATAGGTTCGTTTTTGGATGACAATTTAGTCTTAATCTTTTGGTTGAAAATGCTTTTTAATCTTTGTCACATTTGATCCATTTTTATATGCAATAATTTTAGTCAGTGAAAATTTAAGCCTTTAGTCTAATTTTAGTCACATTTTTCGCCATGTTTTAGACATTCACCAGCCCTGCGTGTTAACAAAATAACATTAGCAAAACGATATAAGCTAAGCGAACGTTAACCTGACATTAGCTAGCATTTCATTTCTGCCATGTATTACGCATAAAACTTTAAACTTCCTATGACATTTATCACAGCTGCTTTTTGAGTACCCAGTACATTATATGCATAATAACACACTGCAACAAACTGAATTATATGTATATTTTTCTGTTCTCCATTGATGTTGAGGAGTTGTGGCGGACAAATCATCCTCTGTAATTCAATAATTCAGTTTCTGTCCATCTGTAAGATGTCACTGGATGTGTCCTCGATTCCGCTTGTAAAACTGTCCAAGCATATCCCATCAAAGCTAATTTTTTATTTAGCTCTAGGTGTCATGTTCAGTGATCCAGACTCAAGAAGCAGAAATAATAGCAAAAGGCAAAAAAAAAATGCAGAGAGCAATCAGAGTTCACGGCACTCTTTAAACTGGATAAAGATCTTTTCAAAAATGAATTGGGTATTCATCCTTGACCAAAAGCGTACACACTCATTAGTTTTATTTGAAAAGTTCAACATTATTTTACGTAGGAATTTGCCTTTCTGTGGTCGATACTTTGCCAGCAGTCTGGAAACACGACAATCCATCCATTACATTAATTTAAAAACAATTAGTCTTACTCATACTTTTGTATGACAGGGCGAAAGATCATTTTTGTGGATCACAAAGCTGATGTACAAAAGTTTACTTTGCTTTCAAATTTGAGGTGTGTTAATTTTGGCTGAATCATAAAGAGGGCACCCAACTTGTTTACTGACAGCTAAACTGTTCAGTTGCCGCTGTGCAGGTTGACGTATGACGTCAAAATGGAGTTGTGTAACACAACTAGGCCCCCAAGAACCCCCACACTAGAGATTTTATCTCTTCTTTTATAATCCAACTAAAAGGATTGAACTGGCATTGATTTTTTTCCCCAGGTCCCACCATGTAAAGATGACATATTTTATAATGCACTCAATTTGGTGCAAGAATAACACATTCAAGTTCATAAGATATTAACCTGTGAAATGAGGATGTGGAGGCTAAAGTTGAACTACATAATAATGCAGCCCAAGTTGCCTCAGGCTTTTGTATCTCATGTATTGCATTTTGAGATTGTACTGAACTAATTACTTTTTTTAATATTCATTGATTACGCTGCCTTTCCATAAAAATAAATATTTGCATTACGGTATTTTTTTGTGTGAGAATGGACAGATAAATGTTAATAATATGTGTACATATGAATGAACGAATGACGGACAGAAGCTTGTGTAAGTCAAGTTTTTTTTTTTTTAAATTAGGTGTTTACATCATTAGATGTCATAGGGGGGACTTTATCATCAGTGCATGTAAGACTAAGCACTTCCTAATAAGATTTAAAGCCAATGTATTATTAGTCATATGAAAAAAATGCTATTGACCGATATCTACTTTTACTTTGGAAGAACCAACCAGAAGTAGCTTAGTCTCCACTCAGGAACTTGGCAGCTGATACGTCAAAGCGCACACAGAGATTGTGAAGAGTTGACGCTGTGGCAGGGTCAGAGACGACAGTAAGTACAGTTCAGCAAAGAGCAAATGCTGCATCACGGGATTATTTGACTTTTTCTTTTCTTTCTTTTCTTTTCTTCATTTATTATCTTCCCATTGTCACTTTTTTTCTTCAAGCACTTGCTTCCAACGTGAAACAATTTCTTTTCCAGCTTTTTTTTTCTACCCAATAAATCTCAGCGGGAGTGACTAATGACCGATCATCAAAAGGTGAGAACAAGGTAATAATAACTCAGATGTTCATTACTCAATGTCTTTTTTATTTTATCTGGAGTATTTACTGGTTGATGAAGCTCCTCTAGTCACGTATGTATACACGGACCGTTTTATAATCCAACAGGTAAAGTTATGATGTAAAAATGATCAAGTAAATATCGTTTCACAAGAATTGTTTGCATATAATTAGATCCATGAACTAAAAGTAATAAATGTACAAAAATAATATGCCTCAAATTGGATTGATTATTGAACACTGAGATGTGCCCAAATGCTTTTGAGCCACTGAAGATTAATAAATAATATTTGTAATATATATATATATTAATTATATATATATGCTATATATATAATTATTTTTTAACTCTTGACTGCACTAATTTTTTTTTGGTAGTGCATAAAAACTTATATCAAACTTTCCTCATTCACATACTTCTAGACCTGCATCAACACCTATTGTAACGGAACCTGATTTCATGATAGTTTATTTTATTTTGATGGGAAAAGGTCAAGAACGGCATACCTATTATTACTTGCCAACAAGACTCCTAAAATTCAACACTATTGACTCGCTGTCACTGCCAGCCCAACTTTCCAGTGGCCATTTAACCTCAGCCTCATCAATATTTTGAAGCCGCCTCTACCGCAAATATTTTTTATAGACCATGGTAATCTGCAGTTTTTCTCAAAAATCAATTCTGTCACTGGTTGCTATGGAATCCTGGCGGCATCATTTAAATGACCCATTAAATTGACGGTTACAATAATTTAAGAATTTATAACTCATTAATATTTTCATGTTTTGATACAATGTAATCACAGTATGGAAATGATAAGAAATGGCAAAAGGTGATGAATATCATTAGCATATTAAAAGGAATAACAAGAACTGTCAAACCGATGGCCCTGATAGTTCTAGCGTTGAGGTCAGCTCTTTTGTACATTATTTATAATACTGTTATTTATTCTGTTTCAGTAAATTACCAAAAGAGTTAATTTGATGTGCAATAAATACTGCATTGCGGTGGGTAACCGCCCCAAAACTGCTCAATTGTCCTCAACGGTAAACAACGGCTTTTATTAGAGATCAGAGACACAGCTCTGTATGCATAATTTTCCTTGATGTGGTAGTAGACCACAGCTTCTTCATTTCTCCAGAGCCTATAGTATGTCCAGTGCCCTGAGGAAGATGAAATCGCATATTGTGCTTGAAGTATATGCCACCTCACACAAAACATGTTCAGAAAGATCTCGAATCGATGTAGAAAGACGAAGTAATAAATAATTTATTGAGCTGATCAAAGAAGCGCTTTGGGTTTGTTATTGTTGTGTTTTAGTTGAGATATTTACTGCTGATGAAAATCAGTGCCAGAGGCTTTTTATTTTATTTTTATATTTGTCTGGAAGGATTCAAGTTTGCAATGATGAGTTAGAGTTGATAATCATTTGTTTAGATTTACTTCTAGTATGTGTTTATGTGAGGAAGTAGCACAGGGAAGGGTTACTGTCGGGAATAAATATGAACGCATGTTGAACTCACGAATGAAAGGCATTGATCAGGTTATAAACAACATCGTGTTTGCTTTTAACGGCAAATAAAACCGACAAAGCAGCCTTTGTCGTGGACACATGGGCAACCAGTGCGTCTGTCACGGTAAAAAATTCCCCACAACTCAGACTTAAAAAAAATTCTTCCGAGTTTTCAGCTATATATATAAAGTAGTATTTTGAAGATAACCATTAGCAATAAATAATAGGACATGTATGTTCTGAGCTGCATGCCTATGATGATGCAATGCTAGGAGGGGCAAAGCGTGTGTTGGTGTGTGTGTGTGCATGTGTGTTTGTGTGTGTGTGTGAACGGCAAGAAAACCAGTTGGGGGGCATGCGAGCATGTTGTGCACAGACATTATTATCCTGTCTTGTTTAGTACAAATAATCTTCACTGTGCTGAGACTGCTCATCCTTCCTTGCACCATGGAACATGCGAGTCACTTTAGACACAATTTGATGATGATGACAGAAGTAAATTTAAAAAGAATCTTATTAAATCGGCCCTTTAGGATGATTGCAGTTGCTGTAATAGCGGAGGCGTTGTGCTTTCAACAAACTCCAAAGGCTTGTCTTCTAATTCCAGCTGCTGGCAGGATGTTTGAAGTAGAATTGCTTCTTGCAGTTGTAGGTGAAAAAAAAAATGATTTCCCAAGCCTGGGGTCGGCACCCTTAAAGACATTGCATAGAAAAAAAAAACAGGAACCACAAAACCCATTTGACATCTAAAGTGAGAATAACTGGGTGTGAATTAAAAAGAATGAATTCATTTAACAACTTAAAAGATACGTATTTGTAAAATTATGGAAAAAAAATATTCTGCTGTCAACCCTCTGAACCAAGTAACACATTTTGACCTTGTGCAAAACTATGGAAAGTTTTGCTTCAGCAAAGAATGTAACCTCTCTGAAAAGAACTTCTCCGTGAATCAAATTCCGTAAACGTCGATAAATTTTGCATGGTAATATGTGTGAGTGAGAAGTCTGTAAAACTGTCGGAGGATTATAAGAATATGCTTGGTCGAAGTTGAGATTGTATTCATCGAAACAAAACTGAAGGACAAGAACTCTGTGTGTGTGGGTGTGGGGGGGGGGGGGGGGGGGGCAGTATGACAATATTGAATATATACAATAATATTATTGAATATAAAAGTATTCAATAGTGGCAGCTCTTTAGTTTCTATCTGACGCACAAACGATTGGATAATCTGATCAGTATTTGCAACTACTGTCACGTTTTTTTTTCCCCCGATCCAGCATCCACACTTATCGAGCGTCCTCATTTAACAAAGATTAGCAGAACCTATTTGATAAAACTCTCCAACTCTATTGACAGGATTGTGAAGTACTGCACTTGATGAAACTTTAGGTTATTTTAAGGACGTGAGGATAAATTGAAAAGCATATGGCCACCAGTCAATTATGGGCAAGATAATCATTCACATTCATGATGAGTGTGAACTGAATCGTGGTGCTTGACAAGAAGTCGTACAAGCGAATCACACCGTCAGTAAATCAAATTCCAGTTGCTATATACAATCCATAAATACTTTAAGTCAGATGTCATTGCAGTTGATTTGTTATTTCAACACCGTGCAATCCCACGCCTCGCACGATATTAAGTAAACACATTTGTTGATGTCGTTTCTGATACGACAATATCCGGCGCGTATCGAATGCATTAAGAGACAAACCTCACTTGCATTCGATAGATTCCTAGAACATTATGTCAATAGAATTGTCATTGTCTGAAATTACCGTTGCAGAGTACATATTTGCTTTTCATTGTTATTCACCGTTGCTTCATGGAAAAAAAAAAAAAGTCATAATCAGTTTTCAAAGTGTAATGCAAATTTCCCCTGTACTCTATCTGGTGAGATTAATGAAAGTAAGGCAATCAAAATGTAATAAACAACATTGCATTATAGTTTTGAAATAACACAAGACTTTGTTACATTGTAATTCATTCAATTTGATTTTTCACACAAACAATCTATAACAAGCAACCTTGCCTGTTGGTCATTAAGGATGGGAAAATAATTGGTGCTTAGATCCATCACGATGTAGACGTAAATGATTTGGAGTCAATTATGTGGCTAAATGCTAGTGTTGTGTCTCCTCGCTCCCGGAGGTCCGTAAAATAATTTGCAATACGATAATAGCGGCGCATCATTACATATGTGGACCGAGTTAGCATAACAAGTAGTGACTAATTCATTTCAACTTTGACCTCAATTTTAGGCCAGTAAAAAAACAACAACAACTGAGTCTTCCATTCTTGACACTTACCTATTTCTAATTAACCTGTTCACCTACGGAATTCTGTTTTTGAGCATTCCTGAACTTTCTCAGGCTTTTATTTATTTATTATTTATTGGAACTTTATAAATAGACACATTCGTTAAGTGTTCAAATTCATTGTGTTTTTACAAACTTGGTCAATCCAGTACTCAGTGCCTTGTTTTTCCCGTTAGTTAAGTTTTCTTCTCTGTGTCCAAACATCAATTTTCAAGCAGGCTACCAGAACCCTCCAATTTGTGCAAACATGATTTGCAGTCATGTCAAGCATTTATCTTCTTCTGCTTCTTAGTGACATTGAAAATGGTTCAACAAATTGCTTGTCAATTTCTCCTCGATTCGGTTAGGTTACAAAAACAAAAATTGCGAAAGTGCACGTCTTCCACTCAAAATGGCAAATTTCATTTGCTGCAGGTTCAGACACTGAATGAATTTGCATATAAATGTCATGAGTGTCATTGGATAAATTCCAATGACATCAAGACTCCAGGGGCTTCTTGGCTTATTGTTTTTCCTCTGAATTTGTGCATATTTTGTAATATATTAATTTCCAAATGGTGTTCTAAAGTCACGATTACACAATTAATTGCATCAAAAACACATCAGGCCATAAAAATAAAGTAATTTAAAAAAAGCAATGAGAACTGCAAAAAAAAAAAAAAAATTCATGTGACGTTTTAGAAAAAAAATCAATCCTGATATTCAAATAAATTGTTGTGCATGCCACTTTCTATAGGTTTCAGAGGTTAGGCAATTTCACCAGTTGTTTGTTGAGAAGACATGATGATGAGATTCCTGATATAAAATCTCAGACGGAGAGAGCTGAGTGCACAATCTCAAAAGTCATTCTTGTCACAGCGGGAGAGTTCAAAAAGTGCACTATCAATCAACTGGTGAAGACCAACTTCTGAAGTTAGTGAGGCGCAAGCTGTTTGATTACAAAAAGTTTCCCTGCTCCGGAGAAAATAAAAGTTATTTATAAAGAGTATTCTGCCGGGAGACAGATGCCACATATGGAGGGAGAGAATTGTAAGGAAAAAGTCCCTGTCTAAAGCCTTGAGGACGACTAACGGGTGTGATCAGACATCATATAAACGTGGAATTCATATATGTGTGTGTAGGGTTTTTTTTTTTTTGCAAATAAGCAATTTTGGATTTTCCTTCTCTTCACAGAAATCCCCCCACTGATGGCAGTGATGACGAATGAGACACACCCATCATACGTGCCCCATTACCTCCTCCGTGGTGATCCTTTTGCCTCCAGACTCTCAAAAGAAGCAGACATTGTTGCAGCTTTTTATATCTGCATTATAGGTCAGTTTTAAAGGTTCTTCATGACTCACAACAAAACTACTATCTGCACTCACGAAGCACAAATAATAGCGCTTGTATGAAAGTGGCCTCACAAAAACATCATTTGATAGCTTTGCTATTGATGAATTCCAGGAAGAAAAGATAACCATCGTTTGATATTGCTTGCAATGAATGTGAATTCTTGGCCTGATTTACTATAAAGGTTTGCATGTGCAAAAATGGACGCATACATTAATATGCATGCACACAGATGGGGAAGCTGATCTACTAAATCAGGCTTAACCAGGATTCCTTCTGACAAATGTCATTTGCATATACCCCTCCCACAATGTATCCATAATTTGACACAAGTATCAAACCTGAGACAAATTCCTGTGGTAATTCTGCACGTTTAGAGGAACTGGCCCGTGTGTGTACTGTGTGTTGTACAAATACTTGAAACAAGAATCTAGTTTTAGATTCTTAGTTATAGATTTTTTTTTTTTTTTGCACAACCTGTGTAAGAATTTAGTTTTATTTTTGCAAGGGCTAGTTACGCCGAGTTAGAAAGGCATGGATGCACACTCAAATTGAATATGTATTGGAATTTAAACCACAAATAGTAGACATATTGTTCTTCATTGGTTTTGGTGGCGTGCCAACAGGAAAGCAAACCATAGCACAATTTATCATATTCATTCTTTCTTTTTTCCCCCCCAATATATTTACTTCCAATTAAAGAAAGCTGCTTTATTTGTAGATTCAACTAGGCTCATTATTCCTCTTGTTTTCTTCACTCCTCACAATATACTTGTTTTGACTTGTTGTCAACTTTTTCACCAACTCTGCCTCAGATTCGCCTAAAGTGAAATTTGACTAGCCAATTAGCACGACAGTTCTCAGCCAATCAGTTCACAAAAACAACTAGTAAAAAAAAAAAAATCAGCCTCTTAGTTGGAGGACTCCTTTTTGTGAGTTGTTTCTAAAGTAAAAAGCAATTTAGTACTGAACTGTATTTGTTCTTAATACTTTTTTTTTTCTGAGCAGCAGCCTCTTATAGCAGCTTCGTTGTTTTCCCAACTCCTCTTTGCTACTGTATACTGGAATTTCCCCATGTGGGACTAATACAAGAATGTCAAGTTAAATGGACATTTCACAGTGTTCCGCTGACCTGAGATACATTCTTGGAATGTGGGAAGAAGAAAACCACATAGGATTTCACAAGCCCAGATTCAAACCATAATATCATCGTTAATTATGTATTTAACACTTTGCTCTCTCTTTCAGGTATTATGTCCGCAACAGGGAATGGATATGTCTTGTATATGACGATCAAACGCAAAACTAAGTTGAAGCCTCCAGAGCTTATGACTGTGAATTTAGCCATCTTCGACTTTGGAATATCAGGTACTTTTTTTAAATCATTTTAAAAATCAATCCACAAATATTAACATTCCTAGATCATTTTAACCTAGATTTTGATTTAGGGTAAATCAGGATTACAGCCTATTCAAAGTATTATACAACAACATGCTAAATAAAAACATATATTTTATTAAAAATCTAATCATGTTTTCAACGTGCTGGGATGTGTTATGTGGTTTTTTGTTTTTTTTTTCATGGTGTTTGTGTCCGATGAACCACATGCAGACTTCTGTGTATGCGGTTCATCAAACACAGATTGCTTGTTAATGAAATTCCGACTCCCGAAGGGAAAATGTAATTTAAGCTTTCTTTGGACGTGCTCACAGGTTCATGACAATTATTTAATTGAATGAATTTTTAACTAATTGTTATTTGTTTTTCCATCTTACCAACATCATGGCGATTTTTTCATTCTGAAATAGAATGTCTGCATATGTCTCCTGATGGCCAGACAGTTTTGCAAAAAAATATATATATATATTTATATATATATATATATAATCATTATGCATTTAGTCTTGAAAATTATTTTCTCCTTTGCATTTATAAACTATGAAAGGCTAATCGGAATAGAACTTAATAAAAGGGAAACAAGTAAAACACAATTTCATTGTAGCATGAGGAGCTTTCAAGGATGAAAGACGAGGAGATCTCAAATGGAGATGGAACCAATACTATCAGTCAATCAAATGACATAATGAGCATGTAAACATTTTGGATTTTATAGCAACAACTGTCACCATGTTGACTTCTACGAGACACATAAAATGACACAGCGTGATTGATTTGGCATGCGAACTTTGAGATTGACATTTGGGCTTTCACATGCTCTAATTTCTTAAGTTCTTGGAACTACTGCATTTCCTACAGCTCAATTGTGTATTAGAAACCAAAGAGAATTTGTTGGGCTGCTTTCCTAACTGCTCCATTTGTGTTTTGTTCCAGGTACTGAAATGTTACCGTTGTTAAAATACCATCCGAATGTAGGTCATGTTTTGTCGTTTGTTGCCTTGGCTTAAGTTCTTTGTCATTCTGGTCTGGTGGGAATCATGTGGCATGATGGTGTATTCAGATGCTGCTTGTTTGCTTGATAAAATAGAATTAAAAAACACTACGCAAATACTCATACTCAAAAATTTACGATAGAATATAGCTTTTACTGAATTGCCTGCTATTTTGCTATTCAAAGTTGTATATCCGGGATCCAAAGAGACTTTTGAGAAAATCGTAATCATCTGGTGTTGTCGATTCTTGGGTTAGCTTAGCAATTAGCATGGCTTTTCTGGTTTTCCCCGTCATCCATTCATAACGATACTTGTCAGGAACGTATCTTATTTAACACAAATGTTTAACCCTAGTAACCAGTTGAAGCTCATTGCTAGCTAGCTTGTTTGGCATAAGTAGCACTGAGCGTCCCTCGACCTCTTTTAATCCCCATACATTCATCGTGCTTAATCCAATTATCAGAAAAAAATACGATTAGCTATTCTTTGTGTTTATATAAGGTGCAAAATGTCTTATTTTGAGCCTTGTTGTACTTTTCAGGCCCTCACAAGTTTTCCAGGGTTTTAAATAAATGCAGTATGGCCAGCAAGATAAGAATCTACAAGCACAGATGTTCTTGTGTACAGTTTGTTTACATCGTCACAGTTTGTCTTTTAGCGTAGGTTGTTTGCTTGGCTTTGTTCGTGGCACACGGAGATGTGCACTCTCTGTGTTGGTTCTGATCAACTTCAGCTTGTGCCCGGCTTGGCGGTTTAAGAATATTAGATATTGATTTTAAGAGGGAGTAAACTGGATCTGGTGTCTTCAGAAAAACAAGGCCAGATTATTGAGGCTGACACCCTCCTGAGTGAACGTAATGTTGTTTACTGCTGTTCTGCTATCCTCTTAGTTGAGTAGCTTCTCATTTAAAAGGCCACACCTAATAATAAATTATATGTTGTGTATCTTGTTGTTTTTCTTCATTCATTCACAGTTTTTCGTCTACTAGTCTTCGTTGGTCTTTTTTACGGCACTTGCCTCCACCGTTCTAAGTCTTCCTCCATTTGCTTTTTACCGCAGATCACAATGTCATCGACAAACATCTCAGTCCATGGGGATTCCAGTCTGACCTCATTTGTAAGGCTATCCATCGCTATCGCAACAGGGGAAGGGGCTTAGAGCTGATCCCTGATACAGTCTTACCTCCATTTTATATTTTTGTCACATAACCGCTTTCTATTCTGCTGCTGTAAAGGAGATGTCATGTTTTATGTGTGGTGTTGGGGAATTTGGAGGAACAGTAACCTCTAAAGCATTGTCAGTTTTAATTAAAAGTAAAGCTATTGTATTGTTACGCATGGAGCAAATTAAATAGTTTCAGAAGTACAACATTCGTTCTTCCATGCACAGACGGTTTGCATATCGCATGATGCACAAAGACAACTTCTGGATAAAAAAGTTTGTGTATAGGTTTGTAAAACGGGTTGTTCATTGCGCGGCATGACGAGAAATCATTCCTGCTGTTGGGGTGAACTACACAACTTGAGGCAATTGTCTGCTGTGCAGACACAATAAAAATCATTCTCAACAAGAGCCTAATTGACTTTCAGCGAGAAGCAGTGCATGGCACCAAGACCTGATAATCGCAGCTATTACTTTAATTTGCACGTCATTGTTATTTTGCACATTGATTCATTGGGTTGTGTTTCACTCGCTTGTCTTTGATGCCATGGCTTTGGTTTCTACTCAATAATAGTGTGACTGATTGATGCCGTGATATCTCAGCAAGGAAAAAGGATTTTGCATTTCTGTCGACGAGTTATGCGTAGAATACGTTTCGCAATGTACACGGCTTTATAATTTTCCGTGGTCTTTGTTTGCCTCAGCTGTTGGTAGGCCAGATGTTTTGTATGCAAAATCCTGAAGTGTTGGAGTTTTTTTCTAGATATGCAAAGACATAATCAAATTTACATCTTAAATTGTAGCAATGTTTCTCTTGGAGAATAAAGAAAATTTAATTTCAGGAAGAAAAGGTTTTCTTCTACTTTCTGCTTAGTGTCAAGGTCAAGGGTCAGCCTTCTACAGATTGAAATAAAAGAATGCGATCATGGGTTTGCCTCACAGCTACATTCCAAGTAGTCCCTGCTCTCAAAAAAATGTCTTCAATATTTCGCCTTGTGACTGATACAGTCACATTAACAATCTAAATGAATTAATTCTCTTTAGTTTTTCACCGTAGCGTAAATCCTGATAAACATCAGAATGTTCCTGCAACATGTGCTTTATGAAACAAGTTTTTTCTTAACAATGAATACTATCTAAGCACGTATGAGTCTTCTCAGAATTGCTTTGTTGAAAGCGCGGCTCTCAAAGACATCTTACAACATAATTCTTGATAATATAATAATTCTTGATATAATGGCTCCATCTGTATTTTATTGTTTTTAATGTCTATTATTATTTGACTATATATATTTTACACCACGTTGGTTTCCATGTGGATGGCAAAGGAAAAAGGTTTCCATATAATTTAATAATAATAATAAAAAAATACAGTTTGAATTGACCGCAGTCCAGTCAAACTTTGTGCTGCCAACATTGCAGATGCCTTCTTCAGACAGGAAAGTCGTTCTGCTACTACATTTGTCTTGCTTCACAATTAGTTATGGAAGTAAATGATTCCCATCCGTTGCCTACAGATATGCCTTGCAACTCAAAGTGTCATTAGCCATAAAAATGAATCCCGTCAACAACTTATAGACTCTTTCTTGCCTGCGAGCATTTTTGTAGCTTAATAGCTCCTTTCACTGCAAACCAGTCACAAGGTTAAATAAAACTTGGCCAGATATCAAAAGGAGTTTACTAGTAGCCTTGATCATTTTAATAAGTTTGCAAAGTTGGTGTCACGTCCTTGACATTGTTAAAACAGCTGTCAGCGTTTTATCTCTATATGAAATATCCCCACTTTTGTCCAAATCATTTAAAATGAAATCGCACCCTCCACAGTTTTAATAATTTCAGAGGCAAACAATTTACAAATCTACTCAGATTCTGAATCTTGAATTTTTTTTATTAAAAAAATATATAATCCAACAAAAAACCAATGAATAAATAAATAATTAAATAATTAAATAAATAAATAAATAATTGAACAATTTACAAATCTACTCAGATTCTGAATTTTGATTTTTTTCAACCAAAAAAACGAATGAATAAATAAATAAAATAAATAATGAAATAATAAAATAATACAATAATAAAATAATACAATAATAAAATAATAAAATAAATAAATAAACTGATGATTATATGCTACAATCATAAATGGGTGTGAGCAGAATTATTGTCACTCATTTGGAACTCATTTGGCCCGCCCTTGTGTACACAATTTTGTAGTTTCTTTAACATCCCCAACTTTTGTTTATCTGCTATACATTGAGTAGATTTATTGTGCTAAATAGATGAATAATCTCCATCATGGGATGGTAACATAAGTCTCTGCGTGTCACACGGTTGCAACATTCTGCTATCTGATTACCGTAGCGGAGATTGCAGATCGAAATAGATCATGTCACATGCAAACAGGAGACCGGAGATTTTTCATTTGGAATGATTTCAATCAGAATAATAAGTCTTTGTGTTACCCCTGTTAATGATTTTAAAACAAACCACATACCTTTTATTTTATTCTGTTAATTGAGAGACAAAACCTTCATGGTGTGAAAGATATGACTGCTAAGTGCTTGATGGGAAAATAAATGTGCGATTAATTAGCAGATTTTAATGTTGATATGCAAATTAAAGGTTGGTCTTATCTTTTGGGTGTTTTTCCACATGAAAGCTGTAAAATTCAAATGTCGAGTAAACATTATCTCTATCACTTGTCAAATATATGGTTTACCTTATCTTTTAATGTAAAAGTAATTTAGATTTTGCAGTCATGGGAGGGCAGGAAAATATTATTTATTCTGCTACTTGATGTGAAACCATCATTACCTTGTCATTCTCGTCAAATCTCATTAGTATTATTAATCTAAATCTAAACATGAATGAGTCTATGAGGAAATAACATAAAAAATACTAATCTTATTTTCCATACTTTTACTCTTTACCCTTCTTCTGCTTCTTTTTCTCTTTTGCATACCACCATTACCCTTGACAAAACTATCACACATTATTTTTTTTCCTCATTATTCCTTATCGTTTGTGTCTCACCCTTTATTTTTCTTTTACACCCTTTACATCCCACTTCCCCTGTCCTTTAGTGACAGGAAAGCCCTTTTTTGTTGTTTCTAGTTTCTCCCACCGTTGGTTGTTCGGTTGGGACGGCTGTCAGTTCTACGGCTGGGCAGGCTTTTTCTTCGGATGTGGGAGCCTCACCACCATGACGATGGTCAGCCTGGATAGATACCTCAAGATCTGCCATCTCAGATACGGTAGGCTATTGATTTTTTTTTTCCACTTGCCGAGATAACCTATAACTAATTATACCTCGTTTAATGTGCAGGGACTTGGTTGAAAAGGCAACACGCCTTTCTCTGCTTAATCTTTGTCTGGATATATGCCGCCTTTTGGGCCACCATGCCCCTGGTAGGCTGGGGAAGCTATGCCCCAGAACCATTCGGGACCTCCTGCACCTTGAATTGGTGGTTGGCGCAATCCTCTGTGGCCGGCCAAAGTTTTGTAATGTCTATTCTCTTCTTCTGTCTTATCCTTCCAACTGGAATTATGGTCTTTTCCTATGTGAGGATTATCTATAAAGTCAAATCTTCCGCCAAAGAAATCTCACACTTTGATGCCCGAATCAAAAACAATCAAAACCTTGAGATAAAACTTACAAAGGTATGTGAAAGACACACATTTGTAACATTATTCTAAGGATGATTTCCAGTGCGTCTAAATGACTTGTATGTGTTCAAACCTAGGTGGCCATGTTGATCTGTGCAGGATTTTTGATTGCCTGGATCCCATATGCGATTGTGTCAGTGGTGTCGGCATTTGGGGAGCCGGACTCGGTGCCCATACCCGTGTCTGTCATTCCGACACTGCTTGCCAAGTCCTCAGCAATGTACAATCCAATCATCTACCAGTTAGTGGACCTGAAAAACTCCTGTTCACCTTTCTGCTTAAAGGTCCTGGGGAAACGCAGGCCTTTTCGAAAGCCCAGGTAAGGGAATGTCTTTGGTCACAAAATCTCGCTTCTCCCATTTAAGGCATCGTCGGTTAATTGGCGATTCTAAATTTTCTCAATGTATGGTGAACTCAATGCATGAGTTGCTTGTGCCCTATAAAATTGAGTACCGTATTGTCCTTACTATAAGGCGCACCTGATTATAAGGCGCACCTTCAATGAATGGCCCATTTTAAAACTTTATCCACATATAAGATATATACATTTGGCCCGCGGGCCGGACTTTGGACACGCCTGCTGTCGTGGCTCAATATTGGTCCATATGTAAGGCGCACCTGATTATAAGGAACACTGTCAGCTTTTGAGAAAATTGGAGGTTTTAAGGTGCGCCTTATAGTGCGGAAAATACGGTAGTTACAGTCTACAATGCACATTCTTTCCCTGGAAGTATGACGGAATTGTATTTGCTGTGATAATGGATACAAACGTGTGGCCTTGGATTTTCCGACACCATGGAAACAAGATTTCTTCCTGGCTGTGTCTTGTAGAATGACAATAACACGTGTTTGATTTGATACTTAAATGCCTATTGAAGAACAGATAAGGAGTCAAAACGAGTATTTAAGTGGGCTGGGAAAAAGAGGTCCCTGGTTTTTAATCAACGTTAGATAGACATCAAACAGATTTATGAGCTATAAGATATGGCGTAATACAGATTCTATCCACAGATTACGTCCCCATTTTTCTTCTATATGAATAAATCATGAAAAGCAATGTGGTGGGCCACAATTTAAAAAAAAAAATAAATAAAATTTTCTTTTTTAACTCGTTCAGTCCCATTGACGGTTATAGACGTCATATATATTAACTGGGTTGGCCGTGAATGAGTTACTGAATGTCTGTATCTTGTGCTTGCAGATTATACACAATTTCTGGCTCAATGAAGGACACACGAGCACCCAAAGAAACTCAGGTTGAAATGTGAGACAGACAGAACGTTTGGGCTGCTTGCAACAGTTTGTCTTCTCCCCGTCCTTTTTCACTTTGCCCATTCACACGCTGCCTATCGTCAACAATGTCATCATCAAGCTCTTATCATTATCCCTAGATTATGATTACCGTAAATTTCGGACAATAAGATGTGACTTTTTTCGCAAATTTTGAACACAGAATCACAAGTTTTAGCTAGTGCGGCTTATAGTCCGATGCGGCTTATAGTCCGAAAATTACAGTACATCTGGCTCGTTTATACCTGCAACACAACCTTGGTGTCCTTCCTCCAGCTTCTCTTCCATCACAAAAAATATTTTCCGAGGAGGTGATATCGTGAAATGTCTTGACTCAGTTTTGCAGTATTTTAAGCAAACAAATATTGACTCAGGATTGAAGATATTTTGGGAAGGTTCGTTGAAAGTTAGAAGTATGGACTAAGAAAATGTTACACTAATGATTATTGCTGGAATTATAACAAAACAACAAAAGTAAAACAATAAATACAGTCCATGGTGTCTGAGTCCACATCCAATTTGTTATACTGGATCAAAATTTTGGGTGTAACTGGTTTGTTCAGTCTTCTGCACTTCTACACATGTGGCTTGTGTACAAAATAATGTTTCAACTAGCACTTTATTCCATCTGGTTGTGTTTTTTGCATTTGAAGAGAATCTGCGTCCGAGAGGTGAGTTGGAAACTGTCACAATGCAGAACTGGTGAGAATTCAGAGTTAAGTCCCACCAAAAGCCTCACTAAAACATATGAGTGCACTTTATTTGCAAAAATTATTTTGTATGCATTAGAAACGGTTTAGTTTCATAAATACTTTTGTAAATTGTCCCGGTAATTTTCATATGAAACTGTTCTCTTTCATGATTTGAGGGTTGTTGTTTTTTTAATGATTCCATATGCTTATCTGCTTTCTTGTGTTTAACATTTAAGCAAAAAAAAAATATATATATAATAATGCAAACATTGTAATTTGATAATGATGACTCAGTACAAAACAAATGGGAATCCCTCAAAATTTGGGATTTGGTTCAGCAATTTACAACAAATTTAAAAGCCTTTAATTTTCTCAAAAACCGAAAGTGCGCCTTTTAATAAGGTGCGTCTTTTGTGTGGACCGTATTACAAAATCTGTAAACGTTTTAATATGTAGGCGTAATATGTAGACCCGATGAATCAATCAGAGGAGATTACACTTTACATAAATCGGGGCGGTAAACCAATCAGAGGACTGTACGCAATACGTAGATTACGTACCTCCGCCGTCATTGACAAATAAATACTAATAAATAAACAAATAAATAAATAAAATCGAATTTATTTGCGGCCTATGTGTAAATTAAGTTCATCAAAGCCCCCACAATTGAGTCTGCGCCTTTTAACCCGATGCGCCTTATGGTACGGAAAATACGGTACTACTTTTCTAAAAGTGATATGAGGATTAATTAAACTGCGCGTATGGAACATTTAGAAAGAATCAAAACAAAATTTAGTGAGGTAATAGAAGGCTTTTGTACGTTCCTCTAGAACCGTTTTTATTTGCTTTGTTGTAATTAAGGCACTGACAATCAATGTCACTAAATCTGCTTATTATCTGTATTAGGTTTTGTTGATAAAAGAATTTGATAAATATAGATCGGGATTTGAAAAGTGATGTTTACACAATTCACATTTATCTTCGGTATTAATTATCTTCCAGTTCACTTCAATACATGAAGCTTCTACTCATCAAGAAAGTGAATAAGCATATACAACAAAATGAACAAGTTCTTTTAGGATTCTTTTTTTTTTTTATGTATATGTTGTGAACAACCATTTTCAGTATTTCTTTGATAATTTTCACATATGCACTTTGTAAGCAGCAATATTCAAAATGCTTCTCATAAACTATTTTGAAATTATACAATACTTTCATTCCACTTCTTTTCACTGTCAACATAACAGCTACTGTATAAGGTTCTCCATATGAAGTTAAATGCTGGTTATTGTTTTTATTATTTTGTGGGGTCTATTTTCATTTTTTTTTTGCTGTGTATTAAAGGAAAGTAGAAATCAATGTTATTTTTCTACATCACAGTTATACACAGCTGATGTTTCCTGCTCAAAGTTGTACATCACCGTTTGGCTAAGATTTTTGTGCTGTGTGAAATGTTTTCCTGCGCGTGACAACACCTAGCACTAAGCACACTCTTCAATCTCAAGTGTTTGGCCATCTTCCACTGTCTTTAACACCTGACTGAGCCTTTTGTTGTAATGTTTTGTTGTCTTGTTGTAAAACATAAACATAATTGGTGATGTGTCATTAATACACATCTTTCATGTTAAATGTCACAGAACACAAATGTTAGTTGTTTTTTTGTGGTAGCTGTGTAGGAACTTTTCTGTAACATCTCGACAGGATGAATATGAATTACAAAATAATTCTTTACTTGCAGCCAAAATCTCATTAGCTCTTTTGTGCTCTGACCTGTATTCAAGTTTCAGTAACGCCATCTGATTTTTTTTCCAGAAAATATGCAAATTCTGCTTTTTATTTTTACATCACAGCAGCATTAACTAAAGTTAATTTGACTTAGTGACATCAGTGTCCTTCAGCTTGTTTAATATTTTAAGAGTTTTGATCTCAAAGTATATTGTACAAATGTTATATGTTTTTACTGAAGAAAGATATTCTTTACTGACTACTACATGAGCGTCAGCTTTTTCTTTCCCAATTGTCTCAGTTATTGTGCTATACACCAAGGGAGAATTGAAATATAAAAACAAACAGACGTCAATCACAAGTGCGAATAAACAATAAAAATGTACACGTAAACATGGCACCACACTCCCCCTAGTGGCCAACAGACATACAGCAGCATTAGTGGGTATTGGTTTTTATTTAGTATTCATTAATTCTTTCATCATCCGTACTACTTATCCTCAATTGATTTGAATTAATGTTATTCTAGTTTATTCTTATTTTACCTTCCTACTATTTTCTCATTCTTTCAAGTTATATTCAAAGTCGACTTTGAGAATTCAAGTAATTTTCATTTCCTCAAATTTCAAAGATGCAATCATACAAACATTAAATGAGTTATTTATGTCAAACCATCACAAATTTCCACGATATGTCACAAAGTATGATAATAATGTCCTATTAACGCAATAAGTCCTAAAATAAAGATAAACAATGCCACAAGAGTAAATGAATATGAGAGTGAGATAAGATGATGGTCATGCTTTTAATTTCTGCAGGATTTCATAGACGAAGTTTGAATTACACATTAAAATCAGAAGGCAATTTTGTTCTTGACAAAAAGAAGAGCGGGCTCAACAATAAAATATTCGAATCGGCATGAGGCTGTGATGACACTTTGAAGTTGTTGAGTTTTAGTGGTTGACTAAATACTAAGTTTTGAACAAAATAATAGTGAAAGAATAATTGTTTTACATAATCTTCCAGGCCTATTGGTTCCTGTCTATGTGAGGTAGGACGTGACAAAATGCCCTTACAAGCTTTGAAACAACACATTTCCTTGTTACAAAACGTGTTTGTGACCTGTTGTGGAGGACTGTTTGTGCTCTTTGGTTGCTTTCTTGTTTTTCTTTGCTGCGATGCATCATGCATTATGAATGACTGGTCACTAAAAAAAAAAAAAAAAAAGGTCAAATTCAGGGCACTCTATGTTTGGGTCAATTCAACCAACTTGTTTATTTTCACAAAAGATAGAAATGTGATTTCTTTTTTATTTAATATGCGAGTTTTTTTTATATATATACTAAAACTGAACCCACACCATGTTCAGTCCTTTTTTGACACATGATTGATTGATTGATTGATTGATTGATTGATTGATTGATTGATTGATATCTTTATTTTGAACATCCAAAACAAAAAAGAAAAAACAAAACAAATCACACTCTAAAGTGCCACATATAAGTCCATACAACAAACAAACAAAATATAAACCAACAAACAGAAAAAAATACATAAATAAATAATAATAATAATACATGACTATTATTTTTGACCCAACTGTTCATTCACTGCAGGATGCATCACCAATATTAAAAAATAATAGTCATGTGTCAAATATATATATACGTGTAACCAACAGTACAACTGTTTTCAAATAACCAACACAGACAAGAGGAAATTAAATAATAACAATAAAAAGAGAGATAAAAACGGGAATGCTGCCCTACACTAGGCGATGAGTTATATAATTTTCTTAAAATCAGTGTAGGTTTTTGTTTGTCAAATCAAAATAATGTCTGAATTTGCTTTGAAAGGCAACAGTCTTTCCTTCCAATATTTAAAAATATTAATCATACTTTGACATTAATAACAAAGATTTTAAAGTTTGCACGTACATACTATACCATGTCATTTGTTATATAAGTTCTAAATAGAGATGAGAGCCAGTAAAGAGACATCTTGGCTGGCAAAGGCGACTTTATGAGTGCGCAAAAGAATCAGCAGGTGTTCTTTGCATGGACGTTTACAGTATGTGACGAGTTTCTCACATTTGTGCAGGTTTTTAAGCGTCCACTGCCGTCCACTCCTCACTCTTGTCTGCATAGCTGCATGAGTGTGGATCTTACTCAGTACGGTACTGTTTTCAATTTTCAGGTTGAAGATGAAGACAATTGGACTGGCCGCGGCCGCGGTCGTTCTATCGTTTACAGCCTGGGTGCTTTATGGTGAGCAAATCTGATTACTCAAAATGTTTAATTGAACTTTGCTTTTATTTGCTAAAGCGGGGTGTCACTTTTTTTTTTCCGAGGGCCATTATGAGTGTCAACCCAAGTAAATGTATGAGCACTTCATATTATATACAATAAAAGCTACAAAACTGACAAAATAAAAATAAAAACTGGTCAAATATTTCCCATAAAAAAATATATATTAAAAGTGAAGACAATTTGCAATTCTAGTAATGACACACGAATTTTATGCACAATCTTGAGTTTGACACCTCTGATCTAAAGTTTACTTTTTAAAGTTGTCTTGAAATACCAATGTCATCGGAATTCAGTTTCTTTAAAAACGTTTGGGAATATTTGAACTGGGAAATTTTTTATTGCTAGTTTAGAAAGACTTAATGAGTCGACTAATTGTCAGCATGTTTTATTTTCATCATGTGCATCTTTAACAAACTCAATTTTTGTTCAATAAAAGCACCTGAACAGGATAAGCGGTGTCTAAAATGGATCGATCCACTCCCTGCTACTTGATGCAATCCTGAAATGAAACAATAGGGGGCTATATAAAACCAATTTTACGCAATGGGCAACATGAAATTTTTAGAACACACATTTTTTTTTATTGGATGCTTTTATCTTTATTGTTAAATAAACCATCTGGATTCAGATTTTGTTACGATATCAGTTAACAACAAAGTGTGTTCTGGAAATGGCATTTTATGTTATTGTTGCTTTCAAAGACATTAAAATTTGACAGGCAATCATGGTATCTGGTCAACCATATATTGCATTAACTTGTTGCATTCTGTATTTAGTTTTAGGTTCGGGTATTGATTTGTTTTTGCTTTGGATTTCTTGCTGAGGAGCTTTGCTTTGGATTGCTTGGTTTGTTAATCTGTAGCGCCTCCTTGAGGGCAAATGTTACAGTTTTGCAAGCCTGATGGCCTTTTATTAAAAAATAAAATAAAATAATAATAAATATTTCAAAATGATTAAAAATAATAAAATCAATATAATAAAAAATAAAACAATACAAAATTAAAGACTCAGACTCCTTTCTTCATCAATTCTATTTAACCTTTCATTTGTATTCACATTTAATCAAATTTTTGTCTTGACTTCCTTTCTCCCAACACTCTTATTATCGGGAACCAGAGATGAAAACGACTCCAGTCTCGGCGAAGCTCACATTATCTGAACAGAAGCAGGTGGGCAAGACCTCTTGTGTGATTTCAAAATGTACCATGATGTGTGTGTTCACTGTGGGTTGTGTTAATTTAGTCAAGTACACAAATTTGTAATTAAATGTGGCCAATACTATTTGATTTTAAGATCTACCAAGATGAGTCTGTTTGTTGGTTTGTTCGTTATTAAGTAAAATATTCAAGTAAAATGTGAGTTAAATGATTGATTGGCTGACATTTTGTAGGTTGGACATTTCAAGTGAGATGCAATCTGTTTTGCAGAACCCAAAATGTCTTAATAGAATTCAAAATAAGTGTCTATGTGCAGTTGATTACTCAATTGGTTGGTAGATTTGTCAATTAAGATATTTCTAACTAGTTGAATGGTTGGTTTGGGCTAGGTTGGTCAGTGATTAAGTGGTAAGAGTCCCAACATCTATGCCAAACCAAGAAGTGAAATGTTCTTTTGTTTTGCTGAAGCAAGATGTACTAGTAAATATAAATTGCCTCTGTGGTTGATATGTTCCTATGTTTTGTAGGAGCTGACCACTACGATATCACCGCTGAAGGAGACCTCAGTCTCGGTAAAGACCACGGTGCAAGGACAATCCTCTTGACTGATTCAAAATATACCAAGAAATGTAAGTTGCGTCTGTGGTTGACATGTTCTTTGTTTTGTAGGCGCTGCCCAACACCACACTGACCACTACGGAATCACCGCTGAAGGAGACCTCAGTTTCGGTAAAGACCACGGTGCAAGGACAATCCTCTTGACTGATTCAAAATGTACCAAGAAATGTAAGTTGCGTCTGTGGTTGACATGTTCTTTGTTTTGCAGAAGCTGCCCAACACCACACTGACCACTAAGGATCCAGTGCTGAATGTGACCTCAGTCTCGGTAAAGATCACGGTGCAAGGACAATCCTCTTGACTGATTCAAAATATACCAAGAAATGTAAGTTGCATCTGTGGTTGACATGTTCTTTGTTTTGCAGAAGCTGCCCAACACCACACTGACCACTAAGGACCCAGTGCTGAATGTGACCTCAGTCTCGGTAAAGATCACGGTGCAAGGACAATCCTCTTGACTGATTCAAAATATACCAAGAAATGTAAGTTGCATCTGTGGTTGACATGTTCTTTGTTTTGCAGAAGCTGCCCAACACCACACTGACCACTAAGGATCCAGTGCTGAATGTGACCTCAGTCTCGGTAAAGATCACGGTGCAAGGACAATCCTCTTGACTGATTCAAAATATACCAAGAAATGTAAGTTGCATCTGTGGTTGACATGTTCTTTGTTTTGCAGAAGCTGCCCAACACCACACTGACCACTAAGGATCCAGTGCTGAATGTGACCTCAGTCTCGGTAAAGATCACGGTGCAATGACAATCCTCTTGACTGATTCGAAATGTACCAAGAAATGTAAGTTGCGTCTGTGGTTGACATGTTCTTTGTTTTGCAGAAGCTGCCCAACACCACACTGACCACTAAGGATCCAGCGCTGAATGTGACCTCAGTCTCGGTAAAGATCACGGTATTCAAAATATACCAAGAAATGTAAGTTGCGTCTGTGGTTGACATGTTCTTTGTTTTGCAGAAGCTGACCACTAAGACACCAACGCTGAACGTGACCTCAGTCTCGGTAAAGATCACGGTGCAAGGACAATCCTCTTACTGATTCAAAATGTACCAAGAAATGTAAATTGCTTCTGTGGTTGACTTGTTCTTTGTTTTGCAGAAGCTGCCCAACACCACACTGACCACTAAGAAACCAGCGATGAATGTGACCTCCGTCTCAGTGAATTCCACGGTGCAAGGACAGCAGCAGGTGCAAGGCCAAATTTTCATGATGGACTTCACGATGTACTAAGAAATGTATATTGCCTATGTGGTTGACATGTTCTTTTGTTCTGCAGAAGCTGCTCAACACCACACTGACCACTAAGAAACCAGAGATGAACGTGACCTCCGTCTCAGTGAATTCCACGGTGCAAGGACAGCAGCAGGTGCAAGGCCAAATTTTCATGATAGACTTCACGATGTACCAAGAAATGTATATTGCCTCTGTGGTTGACATGTTCTTTTGTTCTGCAGAAGCTGCTCAACACCACACTGACCACTAAGAAACCAGCGATGAATTTGACCTCCGTCTCAGTGAATTCCACGGTGCAAGGACAGCAGCAGGTGCAAGGCCAAATTTTCATGATAGACTTCACGATGTACCAAGAAATGTATATTGCCTCTGTGGTTGACATGTTCTTTTGTTCTGCAGAAGCTGCTCAACACCACACTGACCACTAAGAAACCAGCGATGAATGTGACCTCAGTCTCGGCGAAGCCCACGGTGCAAGGAGAGCAGCAGGTACGAATCCTATTGACTGATCCAAGATGTACCAAGAAATGTAAATTGCCTCTGTGGTTGACATGTTTTTTTCTTTTGCAGAAGCTGCCCAACACCACACTGACCACTAAGAAACCAGCGATGAACGTGACCTCAGTCTCGGCGAAGCCCACGGTCAAAGGAAAGGAGAAGGTGCAAAAGTTAAAGATGTACCAAGAAGTGCAAATTGAAATTTGTGGTTAAGTTGGTAGAGTGGTTATTAGGTTATTCAAAGTTAAATATTATTTGAAACTTGAGGTAAATATGGTATTACTTTTGCTAGGTTGGTCAGTGGGTCCCAAGAAAAATGTGAGTTGAATAATAGTGCAAATTGTTCTTGTTTTCAGAACACTTCATTGACCACGAAGAAAA
Organism: Syngnathus floridae; assembly: GCF_059516105.1. NCBI lineage: Eukaryota > Metazoa > Chordata > Actinopteri > Syngnathiformes > Syngnathidae > Syngnathus > Syngnathus floridae. The sequence continues at coordinate 4,965,152 of NC_142431.1, forward strand.
AGAACCTTTTGGACATACTGGAGGTGTGAAGTTATTTATTTATTCAAAAGTAAAAATATGTCATTTGTAGGATTGATTGGCTTGTTGGGTTTTCTAGGTTAAGTCATTGGTCAATTGGAAGAGTCCCAACATCAATGCCAAACCAAGATGCAAAGTGTGTTTTGTTTTGCAGGACCTGTTTAACCTGAACGATGAGGAACCAAAGGAGAAGGTGAGTGCAGTCTCTGTGAATTAAGGACAGCAGAAGGTCTGAACGGCTAAATTGTCATTTTCCATGGGTTGAATCAACTGGTTGGTAGATTGATTATGTAGTCAAAATATTTCTAATTAGTTGAATGGGTCTGGGTAACCGGCCAATGTAAATTGCCTCTGGTTGACATGTTCTTTTGTTTTGCAGAAGCTGCGCAACGCTACACTGACCACTAAGAAACCAGCGATGAACGTGACCTCAGTCTCGGTGAAGATCACGGCGCAAGGACAGCAGCAGGTGCGAAAGTCTAATCCTATTGACTGATTCAAGATGTACCAAGAAATGAAAATTGTCTCTGTGATTGACATGTTCTTGTTTTGTAGAAGTTGCCCAACACCACACTGACCACCAAGAAACCAGCAATGAACGTGACCTCCGTCTCGGTAAAGACCACGGTGCAAGGACAATCTTGACTGATCAAAACTGTACCAGGAAATGTAAATTGCCTCTGTGGTTGACATGTTCTTTTGTTTTGTTTGAGCTGCCCAACACCACACTGACCACCAAGAAACCAGAGATGAACGTGACCTCAGTCTCGGTGAAGCCCACGGTGCAAGGGGAGCAGCAGGTGCGAAAGTCTATTCCTATTGACGATTCAAGATAAGTGCCTCTGTGGTTGACATGTTCTTTTGTTTTGCAGAAGCTGCCCAACACCACACTGACCACCAAGAAACCAGAGATGAACGTGACCTCAGTCTCAGTGAAGCCCACAGTGAACGGACAGCAGCAGGTGCGAAATGCCAATTATCTTGACTGATTCAAGATGTATCAAGAATTGTAATTTGCCTCTGTGGTTGACATGTTCTTTTGTTTTCCATAAGCTGTCCAACACTACAATGACCACCAAGAAACCAGCGATGAACGTGACCTCAGTCTCGGTAAAGACCACGGTGCAAGGACAATCCTCTTTACTGATTCAAAATATAACAAGAAATGTAAGTTGCATCTGTGGTTGACATGTTCTTTGTTTTGCAGAAGCTGCCCAACACCACACTGACAACTAAGGATCCAGTGCTGAATGTGACCTCAGTCTCGGTAAAGATCACGGTGCAAGGACAATCCTCTTGACTGATTCAAAATATAACAAGAAATGTAAGTTGCATCTGTGGTTGACATGTTCTTTGTTTTGCAGAAGCTGCCCAACACCACACTGACCACTAAGGATCCAGTGCTGAATGTGACCTCAGTCTCGGTAAAGATCACGGTGCAAGGACAATCCTCTTGACTGATTCAAAATATACCAAGAAATGTAAGTTGCATCTGTGGTTGACATGTTCTTTGTTTTGCAGAAGCTGCCCAACACCACACTGACCACTAAGGATCCAGTGCTGAATGTGACCTCAGTCTCGGTAAAGATCACGGTGCAAGGACAATCGTCTTGACTGATTCAAAATATAACAAGAAATGTAAGTTGCATCTGTGGTTGACATGTTCTTTGTTTTGCAGAAGCTGCCCAACACCACACTGACCACTAAGAAACCAGCGCTGAACGTGACCTTAGTCTCGGTAAAGACCCCGGTGCAAGGACAATCCTCTTGACTGATTCAAAATGTACCAAGAAATGTAAATTGCGTTTGTGGTTGACATGTTCTTTGTTTTGCAGAAGCTGCCCAACACTACACTGACCACTAAGCAACCAGCGATGAACGTGACCTCAGTCTCGGTGAAGCCCACGAAAGGCCAATCCTCTTGACTGATCCAAGATTTATCAAGAAATGTAAATGGCCTCTGTGGTTGACACGTTCTTTTGTATTGCAGAAGCTGCCCAACACCACACTGACCACTAAGAAACCAGCGGTGAACGTGACCTCAGTCTCGGTGAAGCCCACGGTGAACGGACAGCAGCAGGTGCGAAAGGCCAACCCTCTTGACTGATCCAAGATGTCTCAAGAAATGTAAATGGCCTCTGTGGTTGACACGTTCTTTTGTTTTGCAGAAGCTGCCCAACACCACACTGACCACTAAGAAACCAGCGCTGAACGTGACCTCAGTCTCGGTAAAGACCACGGCGCAAAACAATCCTCTTGACTGATTCAAGATGTACCAATAAATGTAAATTGCCTCTGTGGTTGACATGTTCTTTTGCAGAAGCTTCTCAACACCACAAAACCCACCAAGAAACCAATGAACGTGAGCTCAGCGGCACGTGCAAAAAAATGTGATCAATTGGATAATTCCAAAAACATTTCCACCTGTGTTGCAGCAAACATCGACCATTAAGAAACTAAGGATGAGCGTGGTGAAGCCCAAATTGTTTGTAGAGCTGCAGGTCCGAAGGCCAAACACTCTTGTCTGATTTCAAGATGTACCCAGAAGTATCTCATGCTCTCTTGTGTGTGTGCACTTATATGTAGTTGGCTAAATACTACGTTTGGATTTACTCCAACACCAACGTTTCCATCATCATCAACCCACAAGACCTGAATCTCGAAGTGTAATACACCACTCAATCGTGATTTCTTTTTACGTGTGCATAATCATAACAGCCCCCCTTGTGTTTTCCAGTCTTAGTGTCAATCTGGTGTCGGAGCAGCGTGGCAAAAAGTTGTTGACTCTTCGGTTTTCAATGACAAACCAAACCGCCAAGCTTGTCACAGACACCCATGTTTCGCCACTCCCGCTGATCCAGAACGAAATGACCTGGCCTTATCGTCTTGGAGTCAACTACAAGGTGACAATTGTAATTTATTTTGGATGTATTGTCAATTTTCAAATGAACGGGTTTTTTTCAGATTGTTATCCAGAAACAGGGCGACTGCTGGACTGTGAACTTCCACAACAGGCACGTGCTGGTTTTCACGCTGAAGAAACAAGTCATCAGCCAGGTGGAGGTTTCCGGCCGGATCGTTACCATCAAGAAAGTGGAGGTTTTCAGGGATGTTTGACAAAGTGCTTTACTTTAAGTCAGTGACCAGATAAATTAATGGTCACTTCCGATTATTTTCCTTATTAACAGATTGCTAATGATCAGTTCATTTAAATCATGATTATTTTAGTTCTACCATGATTATTATTATTAGACTGTTCAGATTTACTATTTACTAAGATTGCTGACGGTCAGTTCCTTTAAATCATAGGTGTCAAACTCGAGGCCCGGGGGGCCAGATACGGCCCGTCACATCATTTTATTTGGCCTGGCATCAAAATTCATGTCATTACTAATATTTTATCTTTAAGAAATAATCTTTTTAAAATGTAGTTACTGGTCTGATTTGAAACCAAATGATTAAAATGAGGCCTTCATACATTTATTCGGGTTGACACAATGGCCCGAGTTTGACACCCCTGCTTTAAATCATAATTTTTTTTTTGCATGTTTTATCTGAAACTCCAATAAAAACTTGCATGCATAAAAATCAGTTATGAGGTTTGGCGTCAGTCTCTCTTGTGAGGCCGCAGCACAAAAGGGAGACCCCATAGTAAAGGTTGAAAAGCCTCTCAGCTAATGCTAATCTTCCTAATGCATGGCCTGGCTGAGTAATTGATCCGGGCATATCCGATCAATAGACCTTTATTGCTCATTGGAGACGGAACGTTTAATCTTAATGAAACGTACTGAATGGCAGACTATTTAACAGTAATTTTCTTATGACCATTGACCTCAATGTGAAATGCTGAGACAAGGAAAGAGTAAAATATAAACAAGAACTCGGCAATATTGAATGTGGTTGACGTGAAGTAACTTCGAAGTGTATTTGGCAAGTAGGACACCTAGTGGTAAACACAACACGTCAATGTTGGACTAGCAAAAATTGAAGTAATTATCGAAGCAGCCCTCAGCAGGGAGTCAAAAAGTGAAAAAATGAATGCCTCAACGGTGAAAGTCAAGAGAGGAAACATCCTTGTGTGATTAAGTCGGAACAGGGCAGATGTTCTATATAGCTGGCTAATTAAAAAGAAAGAGCTCTGATTAGGCGTATACATACACTGCCGGAATCACATTGCCACTGTGCATAGACGGCATTCAAAGGAAACCATGTTAAAAAGGATGGAACACTGAGAAAGGGGAGGAAGAGGTGAGCTGGCAGAAGTGGTTGAGCAGAGGAAGCACGAATAATCCATTACAGTGACGCGACATGATTAAGAAGCGGCAGGAGACAAAAATATCCCAGGCCAAGGCATCTTGGCGCAATACCGTTGCAACAGAGCACAACATGACAGCAACTCCTGCTGCTTTTGTCTAGTTGAATTCAGAATGGCGATAATGTGTATTTTGCTTCATTTACAATAAATGGAACAAAAATGAAATTTCCGTCTTAACGGTCATCATTGCACCCTGGCATAGCAAAACTGAGCACTGGTCATGAATGTAAAACTAGCAAAATTAAACACTGTACATGAATTAAAAAAAAAATTACATTAAGTGTTGTGGGCAAAATATTACGTCTTTATTTTATTTCATAAAACTGACGGTTTTGGTTGATATTGGTTGTTTGCTGTGTTGTAGTATTATTGAGAAGAGAGAAACATTTCCTTACTAAAGATTAATTATTTTTCAGGGTTTCTTTTTGCAGATCATATATAAATCTATCATTTAAATATGCATTTAATATGCCGTATTTTCCGGACTATAATGCGCTACTTTTTAACAAGCTTTGAACACAGTGATTTATAGTCCAGTGCGCCTTATATATGGGATTTTCATGATTCTTAATGAAATTGTAATATCTTTACATATTCTCATAAAAGGAAATTAAATATTAAAACACCTGCTTATAGTCCAGTCCATCTTATAAATGAACAAAACAGGATCTACCCTTAATTTTAGCTAGTGCGACTTATATTCGGGTGCGACATAGTCCAGAAATTACGGAACTGTAAATGCATTGTGGCAGAGTATCAATTCATCTAAGAATACTGCATCTGTGTGACAATGGCAGGAAATCTCAAAATCTTCCTCTAAACATGAGGGTGCCTGTGGCCACCCCAGGACACCACATAGCTGCACCCCTGCCTTCCTCCGTGTGTTCGATTGGACGATTTCAGTTCAGGCATTTCTGTCGGTCCCGTTGAGTGGCTTCTCCATAGTTGTGAAAATGAGCTGAGAAAAAGGAGTCAAGACACACACAAACAAAATGGATGTCATTGTGTCTCATTTAAATGTGAATGTACATCATTGACAGAACACTGTGCAAGGAATAAGATCTAGTATACTGGTAACATTCCACTGTTTATTACTGGTCTACTGTGTTCAACTTTTTACCCATTTTCATTTTCTTTTTTATACGAAAATCATGTCAAAAATCTTTCTATAGTATATATTTTCTTAGAAAACATACAAAATATTATTGTACATTTATTTTACACAGGGAATATCCTCTGGCTTTTGTTTACGATCATACATGACTCATATTCTTATTTTTGCAGCACACGGTGTTACACAATATGCATCAAAAGAATAAACATACCTCAGGAAAGATTTTGCAAAGAAACAAGTTCCATACATGCATACATGCAACCACAGTCAATTTGTCACCTTCCGTCTTTTTTTTTTTTTTTTTTTTAACCTCATGCCTTCTCGCTATACATATAGATGACACGTCTTCTTTTCTAAGCAGGGCAAAGTCTGACTGATGACAGGTAGAAGTGAGAATTCAACGCTGACTTGTCAAAAGAACTATAGTTGTTAAAGTCACACACAACTTTCTATGCCGTCACATATTTCACACATTTCTCATACAACGTTGATCCATCACCAACAGTGCAATCGTTCTACAAGACACACGCGCACACACAAACACGCACAGATGACTGCCGATGAGTGAACCACTGAGTTTGTCAACGGCACTGCAAGGAAAGCTTCCTCACGGCGAGCCTGAAAAATAATGCACTGACAAGCCTCCCGTCTCACTAAAAGACAAGTGTCTATAGGGGCCTGTGACCTAGAGCTTGTTTTTTGGACTGCAACTGAAAGTTAGACAATGAGTATTAAAATGAAAGAAAAAAAAATAAGATGAAAATGCAATAATAAAACTAACAAAACCAAATTACAAGAATAAACTCATAATGTTGAGAAAATGAGACAAGTTTTAATTTGAGTTGAGAGAAATTTTGGCTTAAAATTAAAAGTATATACCATTTAAAAAAAATACTGTCCTAACATAAATGAAAAACAAAAAAAATGACATTTGTATACGATAAAATAATGAATAGCTCAGGGATTCTGCAATTTTTTTTACAAACCTTCAAAATTTATCAGAAAATACTGATTTATTGTGTTAATGTGCCAGATGAAAGAAGTATTAAATGTGCATGCAGTGATTGGCAATATGTACTTTGCTTATAATGTAATATGAATCGTGTCATTTGTGGACTCAAGAAATCTATTGCGAAAATTCCAAAGTCCACAAACAAATACATTTAAAAATGAGCTCCACCTCAAACTTAATCAAAGTAACAATTATTGCTGCTTTCAAATAATAAATGATCATGCGCTCAGATATAAACATCCATACATTCACAATCCAATTCATTAGTAACTCTTACATGTTATCACAGCAATAAATGAATCCTGCATCATGTAGATAAAGAAAAAATAATCAGGATGGGAATCATAAACAATTTTTTCAGAATCGGTTTCCCATTATAGGAATTACCGTATTTTCCAGACTATAAGGCGCACCTAAAAGCCTAAAATGTTCTCAAAAGCCGACAGTGCGTCTTATATATGGACCAAATTCCTAAATTTAAACTGGTCCGAAGCATTGTGTCATGAAATCAATCATAAGTAGCCCGCTGAAGACTGAATCATGAATCAAAAAGACTATGGATCATTATTTTGTGATTATAAAGTATTTTGTTGTACCTGAAGTTGAAATAAAAAAGATAAATGGAGAATGATTTGATTTGGATTAAAAATCTGACATGATGCATTAATGGTGCGCCTTATAGTCCGGTGCGCCTTATATAAGGACAACGTTCTCAAATGGGCCATTCATTGAAGGTGCGCCTTATAGTCCGGTAAATACAGTAGTTGCTTACTTGCGTGACGATTCTACTTCCTTGATTTGAAATCTAATTTTGCATTGTGTTCTGCTGTAAAACCAAATTCTGTCTAAAGAAGAAAAACGTAATCCATGTTATTTTTCTTTTACGTAGGCACACCTAATCAACTGTCAAAATGTTGTGGAAAAAAATGTTGAAAATATTTGGGTCAGGTAAAGTCTAGCTAGCATTACCGTAATTCATGAAGCTTAGCGTTATTAGCATATGGAGGCCACTGTAGACTTTTCAGTTGATGCAACACAGGCAAGTCATCAGGTGACAGGCACAAACAAATCATTTTCACTATCTATGAAACACACTTGCTCAAATTGACAAACCACCCCTGATTTATTGGTAGTTTCTAATGGTTACATTTCCACTAGCCTGTTTACGCTTTCTTGGCTTCACAGACTGCTTTGCACTTATAGATAAGGGCTGCTAAAGATAAAGTTTGACTTACAAATATTTCAGTAGAGCAATCAACTATATATTCATAATTTGATCTGGTAACCTAGTTTCACATATACTGTACCGAGTAGTAGGACTAGTAAGTATGCTGTTGGTGGATACCCAATGAAAGACACTGTCAGGAATGGGAGTGCGTTCAACTAGCTGCTTAGCTGCTATTGGCCGGGAGGAAGCTGTGCTTGGCACAGCCGTCTTCTCTTGCCTATATCTTCGAAGTTATCTAATTACGCAATTCAACTAATATTCACTGCGAAAAAAAACTACTCAGACATTTGTCACGTGATCAGGATTCTCTCTAACGTCAATACACTCGATCTCCTCCCTTTCACGTTCCCTTTCGCGTTCCCGTTCTTTCCGCTTGGCCCTCTTTTTTTTCTTGTGTCTCTTTTTGGATGGCGGGAAGAAGGTGAGGAAGACGGGCAAGATGACGAAGCAGTGAAGTACGGTACAGCCGGCCGTGAGGAGCGAGCACTTGAACAGTGTGTAGGTCAGATTGGAAGGCACAAACACTAAAGGTAGGATCCCAATCACAAAGCAGGATGTGTTCTGCAAGATGGCCGCACCGTGCTCCTCCAGTGCCAACTTGATGCACTGTGTCCTCGTGTGCTCGGTGGCCAACACAAACGTGTATAGGTGTGGTGCACAGTGATCCATGGCGAAGTTCAGGGTATAAATAAGGCACAGGATTGAGATGCTGTCCATACCGACACTCCAAAGAGTCATCAGACCTAAGACGCCCAACTCCACTGACGTAACGGTGAGGATGAGCCAGAAGTTCCCTAAGGGGTTAATGACAAGGAAGAAGGTAAGGATAAGGATGGTGAGTACACTAAAGCCTGAGGTTAGGATTGGAGAGATGACAGAAGAACTGTAGCGGTCCATGAACACAAATGTTGGATTAAAGGCAATGAATTTGATACCGTCTATCAACATGAGAGGGCGAAGCTTCTCTAGAAGCTCCACCACCTCCTCACGCTTCTTTTCCGTGGTCCGTGCCACTAAATACATGCGCGAGGCGATGATGTCATACTCTTTCGTGTCACGGTTTTTGGAGAATATGATGTCCTCCGTGAAATGCTGGTACTCGGGGCTCCGCAGGAACGAGCTTTTGAGAATATTAACAAAGTCGCTCTTGGTTGATGCGCTCACGTTCACCACACGTAGATAGTGGAAAAAGTTGTCAATCCAAGAGATCTTGTTGAAGCCGTGACTGAGTGTCTTCAAATGCTCCTGCACTGTGGAGTTCCAATACTCAATGGGCTCATAAATGTAAAAGCCAATCACAGGACTGTAGTTGCTGAAATATCTCTGCTGAGTCAGCGCATATGAAACACTCGGAGAGTTACTCGCCAGAAGGTTTACAATATTGGAACCGTCGCTGATTTGTAAACATCCCATGAATGAAAACGAAGCGTAGATGAGATAGAGAATAACCACAAAGGGTTTGACATAGGTGTTGGTAATCCACTCTGTGTAGTGTTCGCGAAGAAAATGCTGGATAAAGTGATTCTGGTAAGGGACACTGTCATGGTGTGTCGAGAGGTCATGGCCATCACTCATCATGGTTTTAAACCAAGTGGGTTGGCGGTCCAGATACTCCACTGAAGGAATTTTACAACAGAAAACACTGTGGTAGCGGTTCTGCTCCAGTTGTCCAGCAAACACCAAGCAGGAGCCGTAGAATGAGAAAACGTAGAAGTAGTTGACCAAGATGGCTACACACATGCTCTGGCAGAAAATCTTCACTGACTCAATATTGGTGAAAGGGCTCGCTCCCATGCCGAATGTGATGATGTAGAGCGAGCTGGTCATGGTGTAGCACACCATCACGTCTGCAAAAGCATCAGCCACGCGTTCCTTGAAAGGCAGGTTTTCCCTTGTTCTCCTCCAGCCTGCCAGAAGTTCGAATACCCCTTTGGTTCCATGACCTATAGAACACGAAAGAGAGTACATGATGAGGGAACATTCTTTTTCAAACTTCTTCATTCGTGTAACTGTTGTGTAATGTTTATCCTCATTTTTGTTAAATCTGTGATTGACTCTATCAAGATGGTCTGTCTCCCACTGGTTGAAGACAATTTTCAGCATTGGTAGGGAGAAACATGGCCCTTACTTGCTGTGCAGCTATTGAAATTTTCTCAAATTGTTGTATTTCCTCAAGAAATCAATCTTAAAATAGAATAATCAATTTAAATACCGTATTGTCCGGACTATAAGGCGCACCTAAAAACCTAAAATGTTCTCAAAAGCTGACAGTGCGCCTTATAGTCCGGTGCGCCTTATATATGGACCAAATTCCGAAATTTAAACTGGACCAAAGCATTGTGTCATGAAATCAATCATGAGTGGCCCGCTGAAGACTATGAATCATGAATCAAAAAGACTATGGATCATTATTTTGTGATTATAATGTAATTTGTTGCGTCTGAAGTTGAAATAAAAAAGATAAAATGGAGAATAATTTGTGTTGGATTAAAAATCTGACATGATGCATTAATGGTGCGCCTTATAGTCCGGTGCGCCTTATATAAAGACAAAGTTTTCAAATGGGCCATTCATTGAACGTTGCGCCTTATAGTCCGGTGCGCCTTATAGTCCGGAAAATACAGTACTGTAATTGCCTGATATTGAAACTGCTTTAAATAGAGTTCCAAATTTGTCCAGCAATTTGCTAGCACAATTGCTTTGTTTTTGTTATTTTCTCCCTTGCATCATGATGAACTGGCTAATAATGGCCTTCATAACCAGCTGCAAAGCCCCATCACCTCTTCCCTGGTGTAGGGGACAGACAGCTTGTGCTGTCTGGCAGCCACTGCAGCAGTTAGTCAGCAAGCGGGGTTGGCTAAAGAGCGAGGGAAAGATAAGCAACTGTAGCTCAGTATGAAAGGACGCAGAGACACCAGGCATTGTATCTGCCCCGTCCCACTTGGAGGTTCAGGGCTCAATGTATTGTAGGAAGGCAGTTTGTCAACAGCTGTCCACCAGGGCTATTTTTTTTCTTGAGACGAGGTGTGTGCATGTGCATGTTTTGTGTTCAATAATCCAACAGCCAGATCACGCCACTCTAATAATGGAAGCCTTGGCTGCATTTGCCCTCTCGTCCTCCCTTGGCCCACAGCAAAATGCCACTGAGTCATTAAACTAAATCACTTCACTGAAACCTTTGTGGCTCTCACATCCCAAAAACACATCCATCACATGGCAAGAGAGCGTGTCAGCTCCTCCTACCCGCCATACAGTCTTCCAATCAGGATGACTGCAGGAATGACGGCAGAGACGGGATCGCAAGGGGGACTGCAGATGAGATGGAAACTCAGTAAAAATGCATGAGGAAAGTGAACATATGGCAACGAATGGAAGAACAAAATCGGAGAAAATAAATAAATAAATAAATATATATATATATATATATATATATATATATATATATAAAAATTTTTAAAAAATGTAAATATAGATATATATTTTTTAAATAAATAAATATATATATATATATATATATATCTTGCTCATACATGTAAAGTCACATTTGATCTTGAGTGAATATTTTTCCATCAGGATGAACACTGGAGTAGATTCAACGATGGGAGTCAATAAAAAGGTGTGTTGAGGATGATCTATTTTTAAATGGGACATGCTGCAGGAAATGGGCGCTCAAAAGGATTGACTATCGCTAAAAATAGCATCGAGGAATGTCAAAGTGTTGCATTTTTAAAGGCTCATTGTCAATCAAACAAATGCATGTTTAGTTCCACTAAGTTATTTTTAATTTTTTTGTGTCATGATTTTCTCGTGAATTAAGCTCATAAATAAAGATAAGAACCAGAGAGCAATATTTTTCTTTTGCTGTTGAATCACATTAAAAATAATTTGATTTATTGTTCTGCCTAATGTGTTGATGTACTTCCTGTACTCTATGGCCTAAACTTGATTGCAGATTGCGAATGGAAGGCATCCAATGAATTATTCTGTGATTCATCCAGTCAACAGTGCATCCATATCCAACCATGACAAGGGCGAGCACTCAACCAACACAAAACTGGCAATTACTCAGTACGCAAGTCTCACGATACCATTTGATTTATTGCGCTAAAATCACAGTGGCAACATCCATCTTCAGAAACTGGTGTCCTTGAATAACCAGCTGAAGCCATCCACATGCTCGACGAAAACATGTGAAATGATCAACTATTCTAGTAAGTAAGTAATATGTTAATGATCAAGATCAATAATTTCACATATAAGTCGCTCTTGAGTATAAGTCGCCCCCCCCACCCAAACTATGAAAAAAAACGCGACTTATACTCCGAAAAATACGATATATTCCTCTCTGTATGGTTGAAAAGAATCTCTCCATTAGGGCTGTCACTATCGAATATTTTTTCGATTATCCTATCAATTCCGTCAATTAATCGAATAATCAGATCCAGTTTTATTTGCGTCAAAGTGTATTAAAAACACTTTTATCAATGACTGTTTCTTAACCATATTTTGTATTATTTAGTGATAAAAAAATGAAACAACAGTTAATATCACACAGGAAGGTCATTGTTTTCCAAAATAATAGTCGATGTTTGTTTTAGTTTGATTAAACACAAATGCTTGTATGTAGAACTAGAAAAATAAGATCATTATTACTTTTGAAAGCCTGAAATTATAAATTTGGACAATCTTTAATTACACAATAGCTCGAAATGATTAATCAAGTAAAATACAAGGTTATTAATTTACTAACCGATTTGTTGTCGATTAATCGATTAATTTTGAGACCTTTACTCTTCATACCAATAACTCCAGTAAATGCCTTAGCAACAAGTTGCGCTACAGCGCTTATCTCAAAGGTTGAGCAGAAATCCTGAAAAGATGTGTGTGTGTGTGTGTGTGTGTGTGTGTGTTGGGGGGGGGGGGGGCAAGCATTAAAACAGTATTAAAATACTGCTTTTTGATGCAGCCAAGTGGCCCAGCACTCATTTCACTGCACTTATCCTACTACATCCAACTTTTTAGTCACTGGCAAAAAGGGTCAAGTGACAATTGACCTTATTTATGGTGAGATTGCATTTTGTCCAGACATTTTTCAATATGCAGCTCAAACATCTGAAGAAAAAGTAAAAGCAGTTAAATCCCAACGCTGCACTACATAATGAAATGGTATGGCTACTTTATTTTTATTTTTTTTGCTATGTTATCACTAATAATGACACAAATATGAAGAATAAATTGGGATTATGTGTCTTGCTGCAAAAAAAAAAGCAGCAATATACTTCCGAAGCCTCAACAGAGGATTTGATAATGTGCATTAAATGACAAATTGCTTTTGCAGCTGGAGGCAAATTTTGCAAAACTCGTTTTAAACCCACCAAGACTAAGAAAATGCTTTTGCTTAATTGAGTGCTTTTCTGAAAACAAAAATATTCGCCACTGTGCCACACAAATTGGACTAGATAAATGAATATTACAAGTATAACAAGCTGGGATGAATAACATGTTTGCCGCTGATATAAAATTTCAAGCATGTTCTTTTGTTTTTAAAAAATACAAATACTGGTGGAAAAATCTGACGTGCCTGGTGTCGGTAACAAAACAGCCAGGAGGAAAATTCTTCTTGTGCAACCACAAATGAACACACAACAATAGGGAATACTTCTGAAATGTCCCTGCGCTCCGATAAAAAAAAAAAAAAAATCACCATCGCAGTCAACATATTGCTGTGGCTGCAGGCTAACTCATTAACACAAAACTAGAAACTTTTTTTTTCAATAAACTAGGCCAAATTCAAGATGTTCTGAATACTGTAGTTAGCCCTTGCGGGGATTTCTCATCACTAATAAAATAGGAAAATATACAGTAAGTCTCAACATGGGTTGCCCACATTAGTAGATTGGCCCCTCAAGTGAGGAGAAAAAAAAAAAGCTAGTATCCATTTCAGTTGGCAAGCCTGATGTGACGTTGATACAGCGATAGGAGGAGGATGTGTCAGTCAGAGCCTCCAGGGAGGAGGCTGGACATCTGCTGTCTCTAAGGTCCTGTCACATAAAATTATAGACTTAATCAAGTCCTCTCCGTTTCTTCATCCATCTCCTTCTCCATCCTTTTCTCTCGCTATATGTTGCCATGTTTTTATTCCCTGTACATGACTTTTTATGACCTTTGCTCCTTTTTCTCAAAACCATCCTTACTACACCTCCCTCTTGGTTGCGAGAAGTTCATTAATCCATCTTTTCCTATATTTTGCTTAAACTTCATTCAGACTGTCTACATCAGGGCTGAATCGAAACGGATTGTGGAATAAAATTGTGCCAAAATCACAGTTAAGATTTTTTTGGCCTGCAGTGTTGATAATAATAATAATAATAATAACCAACTTGATCCCAACTTGTAGGGGGAATTGTACCAGCAGTGTGAATAAGCAAATTTTTATTTTTGTAATTTTTTGTATTACTATTTTCTTTTAATTTAGGCGTTTTACCAGTATTTAGGCAGTATCTTATGGATGTGACAAAAAATACACAATCACAGATTTATAGCGCATTTCATACAACTTTTAAAGGCAGTTACAAACAGATTTCAATAGATTTAAAAGAAAAGTAATGAAATGAAAAAAGAAAAGCTAACTCTAAAAAGTTGAATGAATATGGGTGGGGGGATGAATGAGCACCTTCTTGACTGTAACATGTTTTGCTTTTACTAAAACCCCGAAACAATTACTATTGATCTTAGAGGATGAAAAAAAAATTCAATGAATGAATCAATATGACACCGAGCAATTTCTTTTGATAAAATTGTATTTGATATTAATAAAACTTTCTTTTGCAGGATAGCTAAAACCTCTGAAAGTTTCACGAAAATTGAAAGCACTAAAAGGAATCCGGATTTCCTATTATCTCGCTCAACAATTATATCAGCATAAAATAAAACATTCTCATACTTACCCATAGCAAAGAATGGAATCCCGAGGAGTGTCGAATTGAATTTGCCATCTGATATGAAAAAGATCCCTGCGGCTGTCACGTTGGCAATACAGATGGTCAACACCCCCAGGAGGCCTAGGAAGGGTTTCCCCCTCAAACAATCCCGCATGGAGCTGGATATGGTGGCAGCCAGGAGCACCAGCACCAGGCTAACCAACACTTCCCCTTTGGCTAGCACACCTGTCTGATGGAAGTCTCGCCACAAGCTGAAGGAGGTGAGGGAGTGGATGTGGAGCTGGTCTGGTCCGTGAGGAGCTTCGGCAGTTGACAGCCGAGTGACCAGGGCGCAGAACTCATTCTCCCAGCGCTCTGCAATGGCATCCTGCACCACAGGTCCATTGTTGCGGAGGTAGTAGGTAATTTGGACAGCACTGGCGAACTTGACTTGTTGGTCCCGGCTGTTGGGTGAGAAGGACACGCCTCCCAGTTGATGACCGATGAAGGACACTCGACCATCCTGCAAGAGGTTAAAAGGACACGGCATCAAATTACTTGCAGTACGTTGTTGAGCAGCAAAGCATGGCAGTTATAACCAATACAGCAGGTTTCATCCCTGATTTCACAGATTTACAAGCAAAAACAAAGATGTCGTCCTATGGTAGGACGGACTCAAGAAAAACACCTTTGAAATATTCTTAATAATGACAAGGTTACAGAGAATGGAATCTCCAAGCTAATGCTGACATATGTTGGATAAGAAAGTGAAGCGTGGAGAGTCTATGTTGTATATATTGGAGACAATTTGGTTTCCTTAGCTTAAACTAATTTTGGTTAGGATTGGCTGGACCTTTATTTTGAACTTTGGTTAGCCTTGGACTTTTATTTTGACACAGCCTTTGGTCACCTGGTCAGTCACCTGATCAGGCACCTGTTCAGGTAAAGATGGCTGCTCCCACATGGCAGACTGCCTTAGTCAGTCTCAGTTAGCCAAGAAGATAGCTTTTTACTGCTTCAATCTTACAGTTTGGATTAGCTGCTTGTCATTGCTTCTCCTTGCCTGCCTGCTATCGCTTCTCTACCTCTGCAAGGCTTGCCTCCATGTCGGATATTCTTCCTCCATCTCCAACAAGGTATGAGCAAGGTATGTGTTTTAAGATAAGCGTGTGACAACAAGTATAAAACATCTAATCATGGAAATAATTGAAATTAACATAAACAGTGTACTGCATCATGAGAGCTGTGCCTAATATATTGGTTACTTCAATTGGTCCCATCCAAAAAAAAAAAAAATCACTCCTGAGTATTTTTGACTTCAACTGCTGATTAACTAATCACCCATTCAAAATCTTATCTTCCCTTTTTGGTTTCTGGCTGAGGTCATCACACCAAATATGTTTATTGTGCACAACATAGATAAAAACATATTTGTCACTATTTTAAAATATTTTATTTTTCATCAAGGCAACCTGTTTGTATTGAATCACATCATACCGTTGCCAGTGAGAGCATATTGATTCATATGAATTAGTCTTTTTTTGGAAAGGTTAATGTGATTTTCAAGGATGCTGTTGACTTGCTTTTTTTGCCTTGTACACATATGGACAGCAGATCCATTCTTTTAGTACCCTGCATAGAAATATATCAGCCAGGACCACTGACGGGTTTCTTGTGGTGTGCATGCTGGATGAAACCACAGACCAACTTCACACCTCAACTAGCATGTCATTTAGTTGAGATGTTTATTGTGCTTCTTAGTCCTTTTGTGTTTGATAGAGACATACCATAGTTAGATGAGTACTTTAGAAAAAAAAATGCATATATTTAATAACCATCAAACCCATTGTTCCTGAAATGACTAGTCAATCATTCATTTATTTAAGAAATAACAAATTAGTTTCTATATATAATTGTGCTAATGTCTAAATGTATATATGAGAAGGTCGACTAAAAAAAAAAAGGTGTGCCTGCAGTTCGCCAGATCTACCACATTACGGCCAAACGTCGACGTTTCATATCATAATAACTTTGTGGATACTTGGTCATGTGACACATCATTAAAAAAAAAAGAGTTCCTAGAAAAACTGAAAAAAATAAGGCATAACTCGACAATGTTTTGATTCTAATAGACAAATTACAGTAAGACATTCTTTTAATAACTTAAGCCTTAAAACTGTCAACGCCTTATATTATACACAGTATGGGCTACACAACAAACTGATGAATAACTAGCTATGAAATTAGAGACTAGTTAAAATTGTTCAAATATTTTAAAAAGGTGAATGATAATAAAAATTGCTAGCAATAGCTCTTTTTTTTAAGTGAAGTCAATTTGTACTCTGCACAATTTGTCTTCACGGGCCACATAAAATGATGTGACAGGTCGTATCTGGCCCCCGGGCCTTGAGTTTGACACCTGTGATTTAAGGGATCTCTTTTGTGATTGGCGTAACTTCTGCTCTGCTTGGAAGTGGGGTCGATCATAATTGGTAATTTCGAGCACAGACCAGCAGATCTGCAAGAGGCAAGGCTCCGCTGCTTCAGCCAATCAAAGGAGCTTCTTTCATTTCCTTGCGTACGAGATCCTCGACATGGCTGAAGCACGTCTACAGGTTGAAGTAGGCACTTGAAGACAGACCCCTACTTTCAGCTGAATAATAGAAAGACATTTCTTTTGTGTCTGTGGTTTGTCTATGGTTTCACGCTAGTAAAAGAAATCGATTAAGTTTTCAACATAGCTTCTTGACCGTTTTATTTGCAACTTGAGTAAACCCTTCTCTGATTGGCCCGTACTTATCCCAATTACAGAAACAGGTCAAAGTTCAGAGACATCGACGCGCCAAATTATTGTCACTTGCCCTATAAAAACTTGACTTAACTAGTGCAAACAGAAGATTTTTAGAAATACCCCAAAATGGCGTCACGTTGCTATGTTTATCCGAGCCTGGCAACTGAGACAAAAGATATTGCGGATGGACAATGAATCCATCGATTTATTCTCTGTACCGCTTGTCCTCATTCAGAAAGCGGGGAAGCTGGAGCTAGCTGACTTTTGGGGTGAGAAGCTGCGAATGTTTTCCCCTCTTGCAAACCGTGTAGACATTTTTGCCTTTTCGACTAACATTCATACAAACATATCCAACCTATTTCTTTTTATGGAATAAAACTAAAACAGCAAATGATATAAATCATATATTGAGTTGAATTTATGGCTCGATAAGCAAACTGTCCAAATACTGTACTATTTCATTCATATTTTTTTTTCACAGCCAAAGTGACATGAAGGGCACTATAAGTAAATAAAATTTTAAAAAATGCACCTAGAATGATGCAGCAAGTAAATACACTGCAACAGCACTGCTGCATTACCCAAAATCAAAAATAAAAAAAATAGGCAATTAGCAATTGTTGCAGGTTGGGGACTCCAAGCTGCATGAGTGCAGTATGAGGTCACGAGGAAAGATGGAAAATTAATTCTAACGGAGTCTGATAGCAATTGCAATCATGCATGTGTTGCCTGGAGATGGCAAGAGGGAACCACTGCATTAAAAAAAAAAAAAAAGAGGATATCCCCATGTGTGTGTGGAAAGATGAACAATCAATTCACCTGCACCAAAACATGGAAAGATGAAACCTAGAAAAGCTCGTGCAGATGTCTGGGTTATGGAGAGGGTTCCCCTCATATGCTGCTACACCGTGGACCAATGCACATAGTGCAAATGCTGCATTCATTCAGAAAATGTGGATGCCTATTTGCATTCTGCACCATCATAAGTATTTTTTTTGATAGGAGAGTGCGTAGTGCAGGTTAACAACAGGCCTAGTTGCTTTTAATCTAACGCATGACTCCGACTCACCTTTAACGTCGTGTTGGGGTAGCTGACGGGCACCTTGTGGAAAGTGCTGTTGGAAAGCACCGCCTGTCTGATATCTTCGAAGATGGTGATGATATCATCCAGCATGCAGCTCTTGTCTCTGTGGCTCAGCACGCAGAGGTGCGCGAAGGTGTAGTTGAATCCTTTGTAATTGACTCGCAAATCCAACACTTGCTTGTGAACTTGCAGCACCTGATCGGCCACCTCCAAGATGTTCCCCCCGGACTTGGCCAGCAGTATCAGCCTACCATATCTGCCCGGGGTGTGTAAATCCGAGTACAGCTTGTGCTTAGACTGGTCGATGTGAAAGAGGCTGTTGGCCAGACTTCGCTCAATCTTTGCCAGGCTGTGCGTCGGTGCCACCAGCAGCTCAAGGTCCGTCTCTGGCTTGAATCGGCTCAGTACCGTAGATCCGAAAATGATGGTGAGAACCGCGGGCACGGTGAGAAAGAAAACGGGGTGTCTGCTAACAAATAAGCCTAACCAGTAGAAGGAAGCCTTGAGCCCTCTGTGTATCACTTGCCGCAGCATCCTCCACAAAATCCAGCTTGCAGATGCTCCGTCTCCTCCGATGAAGCACATGTGACATCAGACTCGCGTTTCCCGGCTCGGTCCAATTCGTAAGAGAAATAACGCCATGCACACACGCGCGCGCACACATACACACACCTGGAAAGACAGCATTGCAGCAATTCGCCCGCAAGACGCGCGGAGAGTTATAGCGACAATCGAACAGTCATTAATTCATCTTCATCTGCCTCTCCAGAAGAATCCGTCTTATCATTTCAAGCCATTGCATGTGGAGGGGGGGCGGGGAAGGGGGGGAGAGCCGCGCGTCCACTTGACTAGCGCCAGTGACGAGTGGCGGCGGTGTGAAATGTGGATGCGCGTCTGCCTGCACGCATGTTTGCGGTACTCATCTGGTTAATCGTATGAGTGCAAGATGGCAATGGAACGGGTGATGTTAGTGGTGGAAGTGGTGTCTGGTTATTTAAGCAGCTGTAGCGGCAACAGGCAATGCAAGCGTGGTGGTAACCCCCCCCCTTCCTGCATGTTGCGGGGGGTAAGCCTTGTGCGGAGATTTCGTGCTGGGTGGGTTGCACTTGCACCAGGCCATGTGACGCCAAGAGGGAAAATTACACCAGAATTAATTGACTGAACAATTGTTTGGGTCTCTAGAAAAAAAAGATAAACAATATATATTTTCTGTGCAGTTTAAATGTACTGCATTGGCTATAATCAAGTTGAGTGATTGACTCTAAGCACACATCAAGAGATGCATGTGGAATAAACACACCAAGAAGGACCCCAGTCAGCAGCCCACTACTTCTCCTAATCAAGTGAACAGTACATGCATATTTTACGTTCATGCAGAGCACCTCTTGTGAGTGGGTACTTAAAGCGAGCCACCATGTTTGCACATGTATGCACAATGAAGATCTTTTTAATCCATTCAATAGTATTGAAAGATTTGCCACAATGTAAAATGATTTGTTTTCATCCTCACAGGATGTCCTTGTTATAAAAAATAAAACACTTATTTACCGCTATGGTGTCGGAATTGAGACTTTATTTGAATGACCTGCAATCAATGCTAATACTGCTGAGTGCTAACGTGTCTGTCAGTCACCTCACTTATGTGGCTAACTGGTTTATTGACTACATTCGGGGATTAAACCTTATCCTTGACTTGTTGGGAACATCCCACCTCTGAAGAATCTATTGCAATTTTGGACCTATTTTGTGGAACTGTTTAAAGATATGAACATCAACCATTTTTGAGACAATCCTGCTGCTCCTCTCTACAGTCGGATTATATTAAGAAATATAAAGCAGACTCATTCACCAGGCCATCCTGTTGTCACATTAAATCTCTATGCAGATCATGAAGATCTAAATCAGGAGGACATGATGTGATATGTAAGGCTGCCATGACTATCTGATGTTTTTCTTCTTGTTTAACAATAAATCAAAACCACTTAGTTTGCTTGAGGAGACACAGCACCTGACTCGGGGAGTGTCATTTAAATCTTCTGTACGCCAGATGGATAAAGTATGAGGGCATGGAAGGAGAAACGTTGGATTATTGCATAAAAAAAAAAGGTGAGGATTAAGGAGTCATGTTTGGATTCTGATGTGGGAAATGATCAGAATCGTTATCCAGCTTCCGCAGAACCGTGTTGATTATCTGATTGTTTGAATCAGGGTGTGGGAAATGCATGCAGTGGGTTAATAATTGATATTGGAACTATATGAAGAACACTTGAGCTAACACCTCAGCATTATGCATAGCATGCTTTGAAAATCTACAGATGCAGTGCATACTAACAACGCCCTGAAGGATTAGATTGAAAGTTGTGCACAAGCACTACAATTCCCCTTCTGGGTTTCTTCCGCCGCGTACCCACATGAAAAGATCTAAGGGAGAAAGCAAGTGCAGAAAAATACAAGATTATAGTTTAGATCGATTTAACTCCCGTGCAAAAAGTTAGCAAAATTTGAATTAGAATTCACATGTAAGCCAGTAGAGGAAAATATTTTTTCGTTTATTGATTACAAAAAGTCTGTGATGTATCATGTCAGATGAGCAGCAATCATATTCTAAATAGGCCACAACTTTTTTTCCAAATGACAATAATATTAAAGAAAAAAAAATACACACTATACGCATATTAAGAGCTAATGATGATAAAGAACAATATAGAAAAAAATCTAATTAAAAAAAAATCAAAATAACAGCGGGGAGTTATCTAGCATACAGTATTTGGTTAAAAAAATAATCTGATAAAAAAATATGAATATAATTGGAGAAGTTTAGAGTATGCCAAACCACTAATTTATTAATTTATTACACTCATTTATTTACTAATTTTTTACCACACATTTATTTTTCAGACATTGCAAAACTGGGCGTTTTGCGTAAATACTTCTCCATCTTAACATCACTTCTGCAAAATATATTGATTAATAAATTCATTTTGTTCCGCTTCTACTTTCAAAAGGGTCTCATACTCAACACGATATCGCTTAAGTTGCATCATCTTCTCTGTAATAAGAGCTGAAAGTTGCTGCTGCTGGGCCTCCCTTTGCTTTGCCACAAACTTCAGCAGGTTTCTCGTTCCAAGAGCCTTCAGCTTTTCTTTCTCTGTCTCATTTGCCAACTCATCCACCAAATCCATAAGCCCTCCGATAATCTTCAAAAACTGTACAATTTTGTCCAAAAAATCTTTGCAGTCTTCTCTGAGCTCCGACGTCTTTTGGCTGACGTCTGGCTCGAGTGCACGTAGTTTGTTGAGTTCATCAAAATAACAGCCCGCCTCTGCCAATGCATCTTTGGCCATAGTCTGGACAACTGTGTAATTAATCAAATACAGTTTGATTGACTAACAAAATACTCTGATGTCTTAAGTCAGATACATTAGTAGCATTAAAATACCTAATATATTTTTAAATAGTATTTCTGATACAAAATCTTACTCTTATTAGCTCATTATTGACATAGAGATCAATAAAGCTCACCTGGCTGTAGAAGTTGGATATCAATCAATATCTTGGATACCAATCGTGATCACAGGATTCATTTTGTGTTTTCGATAATTCAGTTTTCGACAACTTTTTTTCTGCCTTGAGGTGTGTTTATGACACAAAAACAAATCAAAGCTTCAACATGACATCATATGTTTATGTTTAAGCCTCACTGGGTGACATCATCAGAAAAATATAATTGTATGATATTTGTGTTTAAGCGACTTCAAAAGGGTTTTTGATAATGGTCAGTGACAGCAAAAATATAGTTTGTTGGAGAGATTTAAAGTATCTGTTGGATTGAAATCATTATATTTATTTATAATTGGAAAATAAAACGTTTGTAGTAAGGGAAATTTTTTCAGTAATAATGCCAGAGGTGATTTGGAATCTCAGTCAATCAATAGAAACTTCATTTTTTGTGAAAGTGAAAGAACGTTTCCCCATTCAAGTGGATGAAAATAGAATTAATCTGTTCCAAAAAAGGAATTGAATACTAAGCTAACAGAAGTCCAAACAAATCCACGTCAAAATACTATGGGCATTTGTACTTTTTTTTTTGGAGCAAAGTCAATGATGACACAAATAAAAACTGTACAGTAAATAATTCACAGAAACATTTGCGGTGAAGTAAGAATGATGAATACTTCAGTCCAACTGCAGCAGTCGAGTAACTTCAAAAAAAATACCAATGGCTCAAATTGCTCCATCAATTCCATGGTGAATAGCATACGATGAAATTGAGTTCAAAGGTGAAATCACTGGTGACCGAAAGTTGACACCCATCCAGTGATTGCCACATCTGTTGATAGCATGTTCTGCAGAACGTAAGATGTGTGATGAAGTGAAGTCAAAAGGTCTTGTGTCAGAACAAAATTGCAGTTCTTTGTCAATTTTTTATTTATTTTTTATTCCTCCTCTCTAGTTCATGAGCTCACTCAGAAAAGCATTCTGTGGAAATGAATGCGATGCTAGCTTATGTGAGCTGTCGATTAATTACTGTAAATCATAGGTGTCAAACTCGAGGCTCGGGGGCCAGATGCTGCCCGTCACATCATTTTGTGAAGACAAATTGTGGTCTTGCGTCAATACTAAAATTGCTAATTGTCTTAACTTTTAAAAACTAAAGATATTGCTATCAATTTTTCTTTTTAAAATATTTGAACAGTTTTTACTGGTCTCTGATTTCAAAGCTAGTTATTCATCAGTAGCCGTGACAAAAATGAATTTGACACCCCTGCATTCTAAAGTGGACAAAATATAATTTCATCCCCCTCCCCCTCTCATCTGGCATGCAACTTGTGTCACCCTCAACCAACCCTTCCCCGCAATGTCACTTGTCCCCATGTGTCA
Organism: Syngnathus floridae; assembly: GCF_059516105.1. Taxonomy (NCBI): domain Eukaryota; kingdom Metazoa; phylum Chordata; class Actinopteri; order Syngnathiformes; family Syngnathidae; genus Syngnathus; species Syngnathus floridae. Next base: position 4,988,515 of record NC_142431.1, read on the forward strand.
TGACGATCGAGGGTTTTCCACGTCACTATGTTCTCTATCAGCAATTTACAAGGACCAAAGAATACTTTCGATTTTAATTAAGCAAATCAAAATTTGAAATGATAAACCGCTTCGACATGATCTACTTGCCCTACGTCCCTAAGCACCAACACAATTAAAATCGTGAAAAAAAGGATTAATGGATTATTGCAAGACACAAAAATCAGCTTGAGTTTATCTGGAATCCATTTTCACGCCCTTTGTCCAGCACAGAGATGGTGTGTGTGTGTGTGTGCGTGTGTGTGTGCGTGTCACCAAGTATCACTGTGTGCTTGGTGCGTCCATCGTTGTTGAATTTTGTGTATAGCTAATATACAAATATTTCTAGAAACGCATGTTAAATTTAATGGGACGAAATTAAACAATCGTAAATAAATTAATGAATAAATAAATAAATAAATAAATAAATAAATAAATAAATCGTTGGTCAAAAATTTTAGATAGCTGCTTTACTTTCTGTAGCCCAAATTTTAAAAGAAATGCATTATGACCTCTTAGTTTTTCTGAGTCACCAAAAGATCGGCATTTTGCAAATGTAGTTTTTTTTTTGTTTTGCTTTTTAAGACCAGACCACCAAGTCATCTTCAATTTTGTGTATAGCTAATATACAAATATTTCTAGAAACGCATGTTAAATTTAATGGGACGAAATTAAACAATCGTAAATAAATTAATGAATAAATAAATAAATAAATAAATAAATAAATAAATAAATAAATCGTTGGTCAAAAATTTTAGATAGCTGCTTTACTTTCTGTAGCCCAAATTTAAAAAAAATGCATTATGACCTCTTAGTTTTTCTGAGTCACCAAAAGATCGGCATTTTGCAAATGTAGTTTTTGTTTTTGTTTTGTTTTTTAAGACCAGACCACTAAGTCATCTTCAATCAGCCTTGATTGAATGGATTTGATTTCAAGTACATTAATAACGGAAAAATGGATGCTGTAAACATGCTCTTAGGTTGGGGTAATCCCATTTTTGGCATCTTTCTCTCTTACGAAATGAGTCTTGAGGAGAGTACAAAATGTCTGACCTCTTGGCATGATCAGTGTTGTGTAACAGGACAATGGGAGATGACCCCTCAGACAGAAAAAGACTCAGCAAGGCTCAGGATTGCTGATAAACTATAATGTATTTAATCTGCGTGCTGAGGACAGACCAGCAAAAAGATCCCACAGCCTTCTCAAAATAGCTAAATCAATATCTATGTAATGAGGAGTAGCCATGCTGAGACATGATGAGGGAAAGAGCGACGACGGTATGAATGACATTTCTCCTTCATATGGCCTTGTCATTAATTTCAAGCTGTCCCTGCATCCTATTCCCTCGTGAGTTATCTCTTCCATTATGACAGGGCCAGGTTCATATTCATACAAAAGATTTTCCAATATGACAGCATCAAGCTTGCAGCTTCCTGTGTCCTTTGCCTCTGTGATACTCATCTCAAGGTTTGTCCTATTCATGCACCTTGACCTCAGCGGCAACCACTTAAACTTAAGTGAAACGCATTAAATGTGGTTTTAATTATGTACAGCTAACAGCAACAATGAATGTGTTACTTGGAGTTCAAATGAGGTTTGTCATGTCATTTTTTACAAATCAAGTCAGTTTTTATAATATACCGTACTTTCCGCACTATAAGGCGCACCAGATGATAAGGCGCACCTTCACTGAATGGCCCATTTTAAAACTTTGTCCATATATAAGGCGCACCGGATTATAAGGCGCACCTTCAATGAATGGCCCATTTTAAAACTTTGTCCATATATAAGATATATACATTTGGCCCGCGGGCCGGACTTTGGACACGCCTGGTGTAGTGGCTCAATATTGGTCCGTATATAAGGCGCACCTGATTGTAAGGCGCACTGTCGGCTTTTGAGAAAATTGGAGGTTTTTAGGTGCGCCTTATAGTGCGGAAAATACGGTAATATAATAATATAATATATTTCTATAATTTGCATTCTCTGCGTTATTGCCACATTTCCAAAAATTCAAACGAGTGATGGACCAGCTCCCCAGTCACCTGCAAGGCTCTATTAATACCCATCTACTCTCTACTGCTATTAGAAGTGTGTACATATTGTTTAAAAATAGCTTGTATGCCTAATTCATAATGCGCTGTCAGACTTTTTTTTGCCTGCATTTGAAGTTGTGTGTGTTTAAAATAATGGTGCATAGTAATGGCCCCACTGTCAATCATGCAAAGTAATACGAATTTCTTTTCATAGTACAAATTAGAGTTTTTCTCGTCTGGTCTCACTTTCTCCTCCATTTGCCTTTTTGAGGATTTTGAGGCCCATTCATATGAGCTAATGGATCTCATTTGCTGTCATTGGAGTTTGAGCAGTGTCTTTTTTTCCTATTGTGGCTTTTGTGTCTTATTTTTTTCACCCCCTGTTGACCATGTAGAACCCTTCTACTTTTCTCTGGTGGCATGCATGAGCTCATCTGCCCTGCAGTGAAGATTTCAAAAGCATGCTGCTTTCACATGCAAGCACCTGCTGTCAGTTAGAGCTCACATGCCACGTTGACAACATGGATTTGGGTAATGGTCCAGCAACAACAGACACAAACCGTCGAGATCCCACAGGGAGAAAGAGAATGCAGGACTCCTGCAGATGTATAAATGGGAAACAGAGGATCAAACAGGATCCATCCATCTAAAGTATTTTCTGTGCTATTAGTGTTAATTAGACAGACACATAAAAAAAAATCTGAAATATTGGATTATCAAGTGACATAAACCACCCCTCTCATTGGGAATAAAATTTTGATCACCATGGGCATGATTGGGTCAACAATCAAGAATAATCCCATAGCCTGCTTTTATGTCATGCTAGCTAGCGAACAGCTGGTCGGAATGATCACCAACGGCTGGCATCATTTTGCACTCTGCCAAACGATTCATTCAAATTATGTCCGAGCAACATAATGATGCGTCAATCTCTTAATTTTGCCACAACTGTAAAAGTTTTTTTTTCTAGATTTCTTCCTGCAATGGGAACGAACGAACGAACAAATGAATACCGTATTTAAGGCGACCCTAAAAACCACCAATTTTCTCAAAAGCCGACAGTGCGCCTTATAATCAGGTGCGCCTTATATATGGACCAATATGGATTTGTGGATGAGGACTAATTTATTAAAGTAAGCTTTACGTGTTTATTTTGTGTGTTGTGTGATCTTAACGTTTGAGCAACATTGAGTTATTGATATATTGTTATTGTTTTCACTATTTCAAGTGTTACTATATTGTGAGCGCATTAACGTTTGAGCCACGTTGAGTTATTTATTCTATGCGCCTTATAATCCGGTGCGCCTTATATATGGACAAAGTTTTCAAATGGGCTATTCATTGAAGGTGCGCCTTATAATCCGGTGCGCCTTATAGTGCGGAAAATACGGTAAGTGAACGTACAAATGAACAGATGAACGAATAAAATAGTCTCCATGCAAATCTTTTCTCAAAATTATTTTTCACACATTCTTTCTTTTCTTTCTTTGTATGTAGAGTTAGCGTCTGTATACTTGACCACAAACTTTATGCGCATTTAATAACACAAAGGCCTGCTTCTCTCTACTGAACTGTGAAGTGCAGCAATTTATTTTTACTAGGGACTGGTGGCTCATGAACAGCTCTGAAGATAGTGGCTAGGCAATGATACATGGACTTTTCCATGTTCACCTTGGACTCTCCTTTTCCGCTCCATAACATTACACCGAGTAATCGCAAAATGGAAAATGCTTTTTCACTGTGTGGGGAAATAGAATGTGGATTTACTGGAGTTTCAAAGTACTAAAATGAAATACTGTATATTCTGAGTGTTGAATTGCATTCATATAATGGAAGCAGAATTTTTGGGGAGGGACTGCAGTGCTGCAATTGGTTTTATCCTGGTGCCCCAATTTCAGAGCAGAGGACTTGTAGACTGTAGGAGCAAAAAAAAAAAATCAATAGTATTGAGGGAAACACCATTTTACCCCTGACAAATACATTCATCAATTATAAAACATTCCTGCACATTGAACAATTGTCATCGTTGATAATTCTTCAAAGCTGCAAGGCACTGTTTGTAAACTCATTTTCATTCACTGATGTTAAAATGCTCTTCAAACAGAATTGTAAAAGAATCGCTGTGTCTCAAGCTGCATTTTAAATCAGAATATAGATGAGTACCAAACATGTTCGCCGAGGGAAATGTCAATCTGCACAAAAAAAAATTCTGCTGTACTTGCACTTAGTGCCTTCTTCCACATTGACTTCACTCTTCATGCATGTTAATCACGGTATCGGCAGAATTGATTGGTTGTGATGAGGTTAAGTATGTATTCATGTTTATGGTTGTCATGATTACCCGGTGTAGAGTTCTGCAAAACAAGAAACGGTTATTAGTGATCAAAATAAAAAAAAAAAACTGGAGTTTAAGTGAAAAATAAAATAAATTAATTTTCCTTGTCAATCGCTTTGACCTTTGCTGCAAATGACAAAAACAAACATTTAAAAAAAAAAGAAATATTAATAAGCAGGGAGTTTCTAAGACCACAGTTTATAATGACAGCAATTTGATAAAATAAATTCATCAATAAATAGGGATAATTTCATTAAGAAAGAACAGGACAGCCACAAAACAAATTGAAGCTCTCAGTTGACACTGATTATTGTTACGCAATGAAATCATGTTAGATTGTGTGTTATCTTTCTTCAGTCATTCATTTTCACCAGCCAGTTGAGCTCATTATACACAGTGAGTGCATTGAGGGGGCATTAGAGGAAGGCAATTTACAAAATGTGTGTGTGGATGTGTGTGTCTTTTGTGACAGTGGCATGCTGGCCATCTTTTCAAAGTTATTTGTTTATTCACGGCGATTTGCAAGTTTCTGTGAGCTTCCATCGCAGTGTCACAGTTAGGGCTCATTTGCATATCACCCACAGAACCGTAATATAAAAGAATAAGAGGATAAACGTTTCAAATGTGTTAGCATGTGACGGTTTCATTTTGGTTTGATGACTTAATGTGAGGCCGTGCAGTGTCAAGGGCAGTTATAATAAACATGACAAGCTCTTGGCTTGGCAATAACTACTCTGATGGTTTAATGTTGAGTGGACCTTAACATAAGACCTTTTTGACCAAGTCTTACTTCAGGTGACAGCCATTTTTTTTAACCATTATTAATGTTATCATCTTGTTGGCATTTCAGTCACATGGTAATTACGATTGGTAATATATATAAAAAAAATTATTACCGTATTTTCCGGACTACAAGGCGCACCGGACTATAAGGCGCACCTTCAATGAATGGCCCATTTTAAAACTTTGTCCTTACATAAGGCGCGCCGGACTATAAGGCACACCATTAATGCATCATGTCAGATTTTTAATCCAAATCAAATCATTCTCCATTTTATCTTTTTTATTTCAACTTCAGACGCAACAAATTACTTTATAATCACAAAATAACGATCCATAGTCTTTTTGATTCATGATTCATAGTCTTCAGCGGGCCACTTATGATTGATTTCATGACACATTGCTTGGGACCAGTTTAAATTTAGGAATTTGGTCCATATATAAGGCACACCGGACTATAAGAGGCACTGTCGGCTTTTGAGAACATTTTAGGTTTTTAGGTACGCCTTATACTCCGGAAAATACGGTATTCCCAGTGATAAACACTCTCAATTCACTTTCATATATACCCTTTTATTCCCTCCATCCCTTTTGGTCAGTAGTTTCTCTTTGCTCCAAAGTCACAAGAGATAAACCCCCAAATAATGACCCACCATCTGTCCTTCTCATTAAAGTGGAACATATGTTAATGCACTCAATATGCAGCTCTCCTGTGTTCCTGCTAAGTCAAGGGCAAAATTGAATTTCTCCAGGAGATTGCATGTCTGAAATGCATTATATTTTGCTCAATCATTTTTCCGCTTTAATATATTTTTTTCCTCACTAACAACCTCAGCATTGAAGCCTGACACATGAAAGTATCACTATCCACTCTCATGGGACAGAAGCAATCACAGATTAGCTTTCCTCAGGCTGGATTCCACTATGTTTAAGTGCCCAATTTTGATATAATATCCGTTTACATGTAGATAGATAAATGCCACACAACAAAAATGTCAAAAAAAAGTATGAACACAGAACTAACAATATTATTGCCTAGATTTATTTAAATAATAAAAATAATAATAATAATAATAATGATAATTGTTCTTCCCTCTGGATTGACCTCACCTTAGGTGGAAAAAAATATGTCATATTTGAATTGTATGCCATATTTTCTATTTTTATTCCATGCATTCTTTTGCAACAATACATGCAACAACTGTATTGAAATATGCAGTTCATGAAGGCCTAAGCTTCTTAGGAGTGCCCACACTCAATAATGTTTGGGAGCTTTATGTGTGGGTCTGGGTTGATGAACTGATACCGCTTGTACAATGTGTCTGCATTCCTTTTATTCTCCAAATCCCCCAAAAGACCTTGAGCCAAACAGTTCTTGCAGCTAAGCTTTAAATCTTGGCCCGTCCCTTGATTCAAAAGCAGTGACGCAGTTTTTTTTTTTGTCAACTGTTGAATGTGCGTGCAAACACCTCCAATGACATCAAAATTCTAACCAGATTCAAACTCATCCAACATATTTGTGCAAACAAAAATCATCACAATGTTGAGATTTCTCCTAACTGAGCTATTTTATAATTTACTGTGCATGCAAGTAATTATTTGTTTTCCTTCAACAAACGACATTCTTGCTCAGAGGTTGTTTAAAAATGAAAAACACAGCTGTGGGAGATGACGAAGCAATTAACTTCCAAATAAAAGCCCATCTGTGAACCTTGCTTCTTTCATAAATGTTGCTGTCGAAATTAAAATATGATATATATACGTGTATGTATATATATGATATATGATATATACATGATATATGTATATATATATATATATATAAATATATATATATATATATATATATATATATCATATATAAAATGTCATATGTGATCAACTGTACTAGTAAGTAATGTGAATAATTACACATATAAGTCGCACCTGAGTATAAGTCGTCCCCCCCCACCCACACTATGAAAAACTTATAGTTATAAGTTATAGTGACTTATAGTCCGAAAAATACGGTGTATGTATGTATGTGTATATATAGTGTGTGTATATATATATATATATATATATATATATATATATATATATATATATATATAATATATATATATATTCCCTATTTAAGGACCGATCAATTTCCTGGTTAGTTCGCCAGTCAATGACAACAATCAAACTTAAGATGAAAGATGTCCTCACAATTAACATAATATGTTTTAGAAATGTGATCTTCACAATGTCTTCACTTTCAAAGGGGATTACCACACACTTACCTTAATGAGTGACGAGGGCAAAGTGGTGACTGATTACACTTTAGGGCTGAACACTTAGGAGAACAAGAGTTATTTCTAAGGGCCATTGAGAGAGAGAGAGAGAGAGAGTGAAGTGAAGCTCAAATGTTTGTGTAGGCAATGTAAACGAGCAGGGCCTTCACATACAGGCTCAAATCTGCACCTACAGTGAAGCAAGTGTGAATAAATAGTCTACACACCCCTGTCCAAGTACAAGGTTTTTATTATTTTATATAATTAAATCCTTAGCCAACATCTTATTTGTCCATTCAAGAAGTTATTCTTTTTTCTTCTGAGTGTTTAAATTCTTGTAATGTAAATGTGCAAGGTATCATCCTCAAGGATGGCGATGGTTTCTCAAACTTATTCTATCCATTTCTACCTTTCTATGCTCTTCTCAAACACCGGTGGGTTTAATAATGATAATAATAATAATAATAATGAAGATAATGATAATAATAATGATAATGATAATAATGATCATGATAATGATGATAATGATGATAATAATGATAATAATGATGATAATGATAATGATGATAATGATGATGATAATAATAATAATAATGAATCTCATTTGTTTTCAGAGAAAAAAAAAATCACATTTAGACACGCATGCTTTTTCTGCAAGGCAGAATTTATGCACCTTCGATGTCAAATACAGTACATACGCAATAAAATTAGCAATATATACAATATTTTAACATATAAATTCACGACTGCAAAAAATACCTGGTTTTGAGAACAGTAACAGACAATCAGTCACAGATGACTGCTACTGTATATTTATTTTATGCCTGCTAACATAAAGGAAGATGGATTTGTTTCTCCACGGAATCAATGGTTGACTCTCCCTCTGCAGTTTCTCCCTCATTTATCTTCTGCACTTTGATTGCAACGTTGTAGCAGCATGGATAATATGTGAATGTTGGAGCTCAGCAGTTTCAGCCCTCATCCATCTCTGTTGGAATTTGTTGCCGTTATCCTTTTATCTGGGAAAAACTGACTATATTTAACACTGATGATAGTTTGGGGGTTTGTTTTTCATTGTGGCCTACTAGTTTGCTTCTGGGAATCATTATTATCTCATTTAGTTAATCTTGAAAATCTGAAAGATCTCTAAAATGGTTTCACCCTTAAAATGACCTATATCCTGTAAAAGCCATTAAAAATAAACTACTGGGAGGGTCTTTTCATCCCAGACTGCAGAAATTTCTAGAAAATGTGTTTATCGCGCTTTTGGTACATTTTACTTGAACTGGAATGGTACCTTGGTCAAAATTTAGGGAATTATGAACTGATCAAAACAGCCCAAAACAGCCAACTAGAACAAATTCAATTTATTAAGGCTATGTCTTCACAGAAACTAAGCCGGATTAGTTTCTAAAACTATTTTCAGGCTTTGAAATATTGTATCGGTGTAGACCGACTGCCCAAACAGTAAATAACTTGAGCAGATACATATATACTGTATTTTGACATGTTATTTTTTCTCCCACCAGTAATTGTTGGAGCTGTCATAAATTATTTCATTACAATTATTATTACAAATTAAGATGAAGAACACAAGAATACAAAGTTACAAAACAACTATTAATGCAACTGCAGTATTTTATTAGATTGCTGTCAGTCATGTTCAGTTTTTCAAATGATACCTCTTCACTATTCTTAGTTGAGTGGCGAATGAAATCTCCAGGGAGGACTTTTGACCTTTTGCTAATGACCTTAAAGATCATTGTAATTGCTTGTGAGCAGATTATTAAAGCAGATTATGACATTAACATGTGGTACAGGCCTCAAATGTTGATGTGGAATTTTAGTTGAACTTGTTAGAATATTCTCAGTGTGTAATAAACAGCGGGAGAGCTGCTTCTTCTGTCCCTTTTTTTTTTTCTTTCATTTAATCTTGTGTGCTGGTAGTCCTTTGGATTATTAAAAGATGTGAGTTCACTGTGCGGCAACCTAGTTTGATGTTCTTTCAACTGTATAACTACAAACCAAAATAAACTAGAGCTCTGTTCTTGCATTTCTTGAAAGTACATTCATCCAAACTAAGAAAAGAATCTGCTTTTAAACCTCTGGTTCTATCATTAATCTTTAAACATGAAAATAAATAGATAAAAGTCTCTGATTTTTATAAAAAAAAAAGGGGGGGAATGTTTTGCTAGATAGGAGCAAAAAAATGCTAAAAAAAAAATGAAGGGATAAAAATGCAATTTCTAAAAAAATCTGATTATTATGGGGGGAAAAATACATTCCAGGATTCTGGGTTAGCCCTGTCAGGTTCAAGATAAATTATGGAGACATTTATATGTACTGGGACTGTGCTGAATTATTTATTTTTACCATGCTTTAACTGGGCTTCCATTTAGCTCTGAGTGCTGAGCCAGTACTGTAAGTCTGAGACTGCAGATTTGAATCACTTGGGAATTACTTTGCGATAACATATCCATTCGCAGTTTGAATGATTATGTTTTGATGGTTTGATTACGATGATGGAAAAAAAAAAAAGTGCAAACCACTTGGAATCATTCCTGTCATTTAAACATCTTTATTGTTTGATTTATACAATCTGGAAACTTTGTATCAATCAACAGCAGTGACAAATTGATTCCTCGTTAGCATGTTTAGCGTTCACAGACGGTAGTAAATTTCTTTGCACAACAGATGCGGCTTGGAAAGAACATTGTTCTCCTCAAGGGTCATTTATTTTTAAATTCTAGCCATTTCACTCTGCTCTTTCAGAAATAGCACAGGGAGAGACTGTAAAAAAAAAAAAAAAAAAAAAAAAAGCGAGGGCGGGAGCTGGCAGCCGGAGGCGGCCATCTTGGACTTGGTTGAAAGCATAATCCTGGTCACGCTGCATCAGCAGTAAAATAAACATAAGAGAGTGAGGGAATGCCTGAGCTGGGAAACCCCTTTGCACCGAGAGCGTGCTTACTGCAGATATGGTTGAGGCGTGGGTAGGAGATGCAAGAGAATAAAATATTCTGTATTAGCCGCTTAGATTCTGATGTTTGGAACTGAAAACAGGAGAGAAACATTTGAGTGGATGAGATGTTTTTGAAGGAAGAGGTCGAAATATCTAATGTATATTTATTTGCACGCTTTCAAATGATCCAATCAACAACAAATATAAATTCATTGAATCATGTATTTTTATTTGCTTGACTAGGCCTAAATTTTGGGGATAGAATAACAATTTGAATCAGATAACATTTAATGAATTTACAGTGCCAGAGAACGAAAACATGCAAGCAATTAGGTGTGGATGGAGATAAGAACGCAAAACATAACAGGAAGGAATTTCAATTAAAGACAACAAACCGAAAAGCCGGCACACCGGATAACAATGCACACTGTCGATTTTTGAGGAAATCAAAAAGAATTCAAGTTCCTGATAGTCAATACTATATACCGAAAATAGTAGTAGAAGGGAAAAAAACATAATTTCACATTCCTTCATATTTTTTTCTATTTTAATTACAGTACTCTGCCCTGGAACTGCTTGTATTTCATCTATAAAAGGGGTGTCAAATAAATTTTTGTCGCGGGCCGCATCATGGTCATAGTTTGACTCAAAGGGCCATTAAAATTGTCAACCCGAATAAATGTATAAATGTCTCATATTGTATATATAGTATAGGCTACACAACAAACTGATGAATAACTAGTTTTCAAAACAAAGACTAATAAAAACTGTTCAAATATTTAAATAGGAAATATTGAAATCAAATATTTAAAAATTATTTTAGAAAAAATGAATGGTAATAAAAATTGCTAACAATATCTCTATTTTGTGAAAACAATTTGAAATTTGGAATTGGCATAGAAATTAGATGCACAATTTGTCTCCGGGGGGGCCACCTAAAATGATGTGGTGGGCCGTATCTAGCCCCCGGGCCTTGACTTTGACACCTGTGATCTAAAAGGTGTCAATGCAAACCGTGATAAATAAACAATTATTTTTTACAATCATCCAATCGTATACAATTCTCTGTTGTGTGACCGGCGTAATACATCATGTTTCTGGACTGACTAGGAGCTGTCTGGTCTGGCTGCACAGGAATTAAGAGCATGTTTTAAAACAGACAGTTGAGCTGTAGAAACAATACTGGTAATGAGTAGTTTCGCAGAGAAAACTGCCTGTGGCCACCGTGCCTGGAATCGCTAATGAGCTTGCTGTTTACTCTGCAGTGTCTTCAGAGAGGAACAGTTTAACGGCATCCCGTTGATGTACCAGAGGATTTGATTTCAGACGCAGCTTTTTGCCACGCTTGCTTTGTTCCGTACATTATATCCTTGTAAATAGCTCGCATAAGACAATGAAGTTAAAAAAATAGTCTGATGTGGATGTAGCAAACAAGCACGGCAGGTTGAAGAGATTGACAAAACCTTGAAACATGTCAAAGTCACCAAAGGAAATAATGTGACAAGGAGACTATGATCATTCGTTTTTTCTCTGGTTCTATTTCAGGAATTTGAGGCACGTCTCTTGTGATCCATTTTTATCCTTATAACTCTTTTATCTTCGCATAGCTATTTTTACTTCACTTCAGCATGCAGACTTGCAAGCTGATGCAAAGATAGTTTTGACAGTAAGATAAGATAATAATGAAAGGATTTTTTTTTTAAACAGAGCCTCAATCATTTTTATTCCCACTGGAAGTAAAAAACATTTGAGATATGTCTGATTAACAATTACCACGTTCCAAGCAGCAAGGTTGTTAAATATTTGAGTATTACAACCTGACCTCTGATCACTCTGCTGCATAAATTGACCACAAAAAGAGAAGAAAGCATTTTTATATGAACATTTCACTTACATTCTATTGTGCTATTTAAGTACCGTATTTTCCGCACTATAAGGCGCATTGGATTATAAGGCGCACCTTCAATGAATGGCCCATTTTAAAACTTTGTCCATATATAAGGCGCACCGAAAATAAATAACTCAACGTTGCTCAAACGTTAATGCAATCACAATATAGTAACACTCGAAATAGTGAAAACAATAACAATAAATCAATAACTCAACGTTGCTCAAACGTTAATATCACACAATACACAAAATAAACACGTAAAGCTTACTTTAATAAGTTAGTCCTCATCCACGAATCCATATTGGTCCATATATAAAGCGCACCGGATTATGAGGTGCACTGTCGGCTTTTGAGAAAATTTGAGGTTTTTAGGTGCGCCTTATAGTACGGAAAATACGGTAGGTCAGTATACTTAAGTGTATTGTGACTAAAATAAATATTGGAGTAAAACAAGGTAAAATGGTAAAACAAACACATAAGAATGAAAGATAGGCCACAAAATTTTTGAACAAAGTCACGACTAAGTGCATGCATGGCTTGGCACCAAGTCTTTTGTTATAATTGAGGCCAACCTTGTATCTCGAGGTGCCTTTTACACAAATTACAAATCAATATATATATATACAGTACAGTATATCAAACATGTGCCTTACTAAAATTCCCTTGCTGGCTCATCACAATGTCTATTTCAGTAAGTAAAGCAATTCGGGTAATAAAAATCAAAACAATGCACAATCTTTAATATTATGAGATTAATTGGTCTTCCTCAGAAGTTGAATTTCTCATTAATATTCGGTAATAAGGGACACCAACTGATGGATGTAGAAAGGATAAAGGTAAACCAAAATCAGTAGTCAAAAAAAGAAGTGGACAATGAAATCAAAGTATTAATGTTTGTTTTCTGCTTTTAAAGAAAAGTAGCTTGAGAGTTAAAATAGTTTTATAATGAGGCTTTTGTACCCACACATGTAGGTGCTGTGTTTATGTACACATAAAAAGTATGTGCAGTCAGCAGAGTGGGTGGGACGGCTTGTAAAAACTGCACGTTGAATAATTGATTGTGTACATAAAGCATGGATGTGAGAAGAAGGTGGGAGAGCCTGGAACAGCAAAAAAAAAGAGATGTGCATTGAAAGAAACCGGAAAAAATATTCTAAACCTAGATTTTGGAAAAAAAAGTTTGACCTCACTTTTATTTATTTATTTGTTTTTTTTTGTTTGTTTGTTTATTTATGTACTTATTTATTTATTTGTTTATTTATTTACTTATTTTTATTTAAGTCAATCTAAATCCAAAGTTAATAAATCATAAATAAAATAAATCATCTTTAAACTATGCGTTTCTCCATTTCAATAATTTACCAAATATTGAAGGATTTTTCAAGAAAAAAAATTAAGTATTAAATTTATTTATTTATTTATGTCAATCTAAATCCAAAGTTAATAAATCATCAATAAAATAAATCATCTGTAAACAACGCATTTCTCCACTTAAATAATTTACCAAATATTGAAAAAAAAAAAATTTAAACATTAAATAGCATCCCTGCATGAGTGTTTACAATTGACTGAAATTGACAAGACATTGACTTTCATTTCCCTAAAACGCCATGTTGTTTGTGCCCGATAAAAGTCACTTAGGGCTACACTCACCCGTTAGGTGTAACATAAAACAAATCAGACCATAAATACAGTACAGGATGACGCTAAGCAAAAAGCCCATGCAGCTAACTAATGGCCTTCAGTTAGGGGATTATCCAGGATCTTTCCCTTGAGAGGGTAACAGCAAGCCACCATCTATCATTACTCTGAGGAAGCAGGGCTGCAAATCTAAAGAAAAATAAACATCACTTAAAAGTAGCACAAGTGACGCACACATTTTTATTATCCTTATTCTCAGAAGCTGATGTAACGCAGGAGAAGCACACAACTCTTTCTGCAAAAACACTACCACCATAAATGCACTTAAATGCATTTTTTTATTGTGGTCAAATGATTGCTTTTTTTAATGACTGTCAGTCTCAATAATCTTGTTGGAGAATATTTTTAATCAACATTATTAAAAGTGTATTTCTGGGTTTGTTTTATTTAATAAGTATACCCAGTGAAATGCAATGCAGACAATAACTGTGAACACACGCACACACTACTCCACGCGTGTGCCATTTTTCAAATTTATCGACCCATGTGCCAGAGCCATTCTTGAGCCATGGGCCTGGACAAACATGCACACAAGGGAACGTGCATAGCAATTTACTGCTTCATTGTGATGGGTAAAAGCATTAGGAAACCAATATGGAAGGCTGAGCAATTTTCATTGAGTGCACTTGAAATTATAGCTTTGACGTTGATAAATTTGAATGTATTTAGTAACGCGAGACAAAGATTGATTGGATTCCTTTCATTAGCCTCACAGAATGTGTACATGCGAGAAGGCAGAACCGCCAACACATTTAATGCCCTCACAGGGGTGGGGAAAATGTTAGGTGTTGACATATGCATGGATTTCTAGCACAAAATCCAAGCCAACATCCTAAATTAAACACTTTTCTAATATGTAGTTTTGCAACTTGTTAACAATGGAAAAAGTATACAAATTTTATCCTTTACAAAAAGCATTTGTTATTGTCATGTGGGTATTCATTTTTCGCAAGATACAGCTCGATTTTACGTGACTTTGTCTATTGCGGTTTTGTCATGGACCCCAATTTTTTTTTGTCCTAAATACATTTCCAAGTAGTATTTTAAATGAACATTATAAAGGCCGTACAAAGCTAAATGCGCATATTCCAACCATGTTGCTGTTATTTATTAATTAATTTATTTATTTATTATTTATACATTGCTCTTATTTATTCATTGTATGCGCCATCTTGTTTTTACTTTTTGTATTGTTTACTTGAATGTTTTGGTTGTCCGTGGAGCAATATAATATATATATAGATATATAGATCTATATCTATATATATAGATATAGATATAGATCTATATATCTATATCTATCTATATCTATCTATATCTATCTATATCTATATCTATATCTATATCTATATATATACGTATATATATAATATGTAGTATGTCTTGTCACCGTGGGATAGTAGGAAACGCAATTTCGATCTCTTTGTGTGTCTTGACGTGAAGAAATTGACAATAAAGCAGACTTTGACTTTGACTTTCATAAACCTTAGTCCATTTAATTCCTGTGACTAATTTAAAGGCGTTTGATAAGAAGTAGTCGATATAGGAAAGCTGCAATTCCTTAGCTGCCCAACAACATGTCTGATGTAAATTAAAGTGACAAAGGACCACGTTGACGGCCTACAAACATGCCTTTCTAAAAAAATAAAATGAAACAAAACAAGACTTTCTATATAACACTCGTAAATCAAGCTTTTGCTGTACCGCAATTGAGGTGTGTATGAATGCAGTCAAGAATGTTTTTCAGTCCCGATAGCTGACTACACCTTTTTTCGTATTTATTTACTCATGCGCCACTTTGCCTTACGCACCAGTGAAGCTGAGGTCCCAGGACGACTGATGTCACACTATTTCTTGTCTATTTCAGTCCCTAAAGATACCCTTGTCATTCACCTTACATTTACTTTATCTTTTAAGATTTGTTTTTTAATTACTTGTATGTGTGTTGTGTGTGTTCATGCATACTTCTGTGTGTAATTGTGTGTTCTTCCTTGACTAATCTGTCTTCATTAGCGGAATGGACCTTGAGTGTCTAACGTCCTTTCTGCCCTTTAGATCAGTAATGAGAATAAACACCCCTGATACACAAAATAATCCATGTCAAAATAAAAAAACACTTGCGGGCCTCATTTTCAAGGAGTTAAAAATAGCAGCAAGCTAATCGGAAAAGTTTGCATGTGATGAGGGAGGGTGTGTAATTAACAATGGAAAAGTGAAGACAAAAAAAAAAACACTTTTTCTGCTTGGTCAAACTTTTGCTGCAAATTAGCTCCCATAAATGAACCAAATTCCCTGCTGTGCCTTTAGGAAGACAATTTGCTAAATTTATTGTTTCCACTGGATACTGATACACATTTACGTCAAGGCCATCTCTTGGAGGGACTATTAAATAGCAAGCCCTCCTCAGGCTCAAAATACCACCATGACTAGTCTCTAAATGTAAGAATAAAAAAGCAACAATGCTTCAATTTTATGGTGGAGTGGGATACTGCTACTTTGTAGAAAAGATTTCTCAGCAGGCAGCCGGTGCATCAGCAATTGTCGCTCTTCCAGGAACCTAATTGAGGTCTCTGTTGTCTGTCACTTTGCGTACAACAGTGCTACAGGAAGTACAGAGAAATTAGGTGCACTTATACAACCATATATTTTATGGTGATGAAATACAGCAAAAGCTCGGAAGGAAGTACAAAGAAATTAGGTGCACTTGTACAATCATATATTTTATGGTAATGAAATACAGCAAAAGCTTGGAAGGATATTGTAGGTCTAATTAGGTAAATCATTAATTTAGGTCGTTGTTGTACAAATGTGGTCAGCAAACTAACAATTTCCTTTCAAATCAGAATTCTGACTTTAAAGTGGGAATTCTCAGTTTAAAGTCAGAATTCTGAGAAAAAAAATCAAAATCCTGTCACCCTCCCCGTTTTTTTTTCTTCACTGGCCTTAATCCTCTTCCGTAGTGATAAATACTATCAGCGTAATTAATTAGTTTTAAAAAAAACTTATTAGTGATTGAACTCACTATTGGGAATAGTCATTTGAGAACTGAAGCATACGATTTATTTAAGCAAGAAATGGCGCTATCTAGTGGCAAAAGAGTAACACACAACAGCCACTCATTCAGAGCATGCGTCAACAATACTCACCCCCAAAAAAATTGGCTAATTGGAATTTTGAGGGGTTAGAGCTCATAACTGCTCAAACTCACCTCAATTTCTTCATGGCATGTTCCAAAATGTTCCTAGGATATGTGTTTGCAGGAAAAATAATTAAAAGTTGTGTCAGGCAGTTGAAACTGTCAAGAATTCTGACACAATGCAGAAAATAGTGTTTATTTTATTGCACATATGGAAGAAAAAAAACACTTGGGACATTGACGGTACAATGATTTGCAAATCTCTTCCAACATACACTACAAAGACAAAATATCGGACGTTAGAACTTTATTTTTTGATTGATGGTAAATCAAGGCTGTGTTCACACCCACACCGCAGCAGAAAGCCTGTTTTTAACCGCGTCAAGATGCTGCATGTGCGAAAATAAATTCGTCCAGCCCATCTCAATTCAGCGTTCGCTTTTATCTTACTGTCCCATACTATTATCCTTGAAGACTCCTGTCAGTATCATTCCACTAATAAATCCACGTCTCTTCTCCAATATGAGAGTATATGCAAAACTGCGTTTAAGAGGATTTTAGCTGCTGTGGAATTAAAAGCAGCATTCTTAATTTAACATCACAGGAAAGCTTGAGTGACAGGCTTAGGACAAAGAGGCTTTGAATTAAGGAAAATGTTTGTCTCTTTTTTTAGTCCAAAGCAAAGAAAGATGTGTTTATATAATACCTTTTATCCAAGTAATTAAATTCCATATATTAATTCTGGTTAATCAAGTTTATTGTTGTTTGACATTTCAAACATTAATTATAACTGGACCTTGCTCATGTCCTTTATGTGTGTAGATAGAACACTAAGCTATACCTCCAGGTCTCCATGGAGATGATGGCTGAGAGCTGGAACATACTTGGAAGTTGCTCAGATTTTTTTGCACATTTTCATACGTTGTTGTTCGCGTAGCCTTTGGTCAACATTTGGTCCTTCTACTTTTATGTTTTGTCTGTCACAACATTATTACCACTACCGCTGGGAAGTCACTATGCAAATACTTTATTGTACTTTTTAGGTGTCTGTACTTTTTATTTATACTATTTACATTTGAAAATGTACTGTAAATCTGTACAGCCTATTCCTTTCTTTCTCATAATTTTCTAATTAATTTCCTCAACCTTCCTGAGTGACAAGAATTACAGAAAAAAAACTAACTTGCATGAGCATGATTCTCAAACATGGCCATTCATAATAGCATGTGATTAATAAAATGCATAGTTGTAATACTTAAATAAATATAGTCAAAGAGAACTACGCTAGTATTAGCACTGGAAACATGACCATGGCTATGTTGGTAGAATGAAAATTGTAATGGAGTTATTTGTTTATGTTTCCATAGACTGCATGGTAGTGCTGTGTGCATTTAGTAAAAAATAAGCAGAATGGATAAATACCATTTCAAATTTAAAAGGTGATTTTGTATATGAATGAACTGAGAAAGAATTGAACTCGTGTGTCAAAGCATCATCCATGGGAACCACATGGAAAAGCCATGTTATACACAATAATAACCCGTAGGGGACGCCAGTCACCAAGATAAATATTTTGTATCCACAGTAGCTTGATCGTGTTTTTCATTTATAACAGTATTTTAGTTAATGTACCATTTTTATCATCAAAATGATATAATGTAGCTAATTAATTCCCTATTTTCTTGTGATGTGTGATCATCTTACCTAAACATTGATCATCATCGACGGCCGTGTCTAATAATGATAATAATGATAATAGTGATAATAATGATAATAATTATAATAATGATACGTATTATGATTACTATAATATTATGAGAATGATAATCATCACATCATCATTATGATGGGAAATTTTCATGCAAATGTAAAATAGAAATGCATCCAAAAGCTTATTGCAATATACCAAAAATAAAATAAAATTTAAAAATAACGTGGTGGAATTCAATGCATTTGCACTGCGCGTGCACAAGACACACGTGCACACGCCCTGGGTGTTGCTCGCATCAATCCACCTGTTCGCGCGTTTGTATATGATGTGCTCCCTTCTCTCCTCTCAAACGAATGGAGCATCCACCAGTTCGCCTCCTCTGGGTGGTTTTGCACACCAAATAAGCCGTCGGCATTTTATTTTGATTGCTTTTTCCACAAACAATGTTTTTCTGAAGACACCAGCCTTGCAGTCAAGACGGCGGACGCAGCGGCTTCTCGTTGCGTGGACTGATTTCGAACCAGTTTGGAATTCTGACTCACAACACCACTGCGTGAAAGACGCAGTGGACGCGCCACTGTGAGGCTTTTCTTTTCTTTTTCCATTTTTATTTCTTTTTCTGCCTTTTATTCCTTGACATGGGCGAAGTCGTGCTACCGGTCCCACCTCGCCTTCTCGTGGCAGTGTGACAACTTTATTGTTCATCATTGCCCTCTTTTTTTTTTTCTCCCCTCTTAATGGGATCGCGCTTTTTCCGGGGAATTACCCGTCGTTTCCTTCCCCAATTATGTTCACTTTTGCTGCCTTCTGCTATATGCTGTCTCTGGTTCTCTGCGTGTCCCTCATCTTCTTCGCAATATGGCATGTAAGTACTTAATTTATTTTTAGATGTGTCTAATATCTTACAATGCGACGCTGCAACATTTTCCTGTCATCTGTGATTTAATTTGAAAAACATTTATCCTAATTTGGGTCTGAATGAATGGTGCACACCTGTATCTGATCTCATTGTCGCATAAATATCACAATTTAGCTTCTAATTTTGCTTTCTTAACACGATCGCAATCCGGTTTAATGCAACATGGTGTAATATCCCATATCAATAAATCAGTAATCTTCCCTGATCTTTTTGGGAGTCCTGCAGTTTTCCCAGCATACGGACACGCACGTAATCAGATCCATCCTCAGATGTTCTACTCGATCATGCAATGCAGAAATATTTGAAAAATAAGACAGGTGGCCTACACCTTTTTCATCGTCGCTAAATATGCATGGATCCGAATTCTAAACAACAAACAGATGCATTTGGAATGGCTGCATAAAGTATGCATGGACTTCAATGTATGGATATGTTTAATAAAAAAGATTATTTTGATCTCCACAGTCTTAATATATGCTAATCGTATAATTGTCATGTCCAACCCTAAGTGGGAAGTGATTCACTTTTATTTGTGTGATTTATTTATTACCTATCTAAACTAGCTAAGATGATTTCGGATTTTGATGGGACTTTTAGGTTGTTGTGAGCAATGCAGCTATGCAGAACTTTATACTTGCATTAAGGCTGCAAAATTCATAGAATTTTAATCATGATCTCAATTGTTGGTGCCATGATTAAATTAACCTGGTAAGGAGCAAAAAATGTTTTTAAAATGTGGGCTCTGCTCTGGGGTCTGGTGGCCATGGGGAACGTTGGGAAAATTTTGGGATTTTCACGAATGGCTGGTCTGTGTTGAGGGACAACAATTGATGATTATCTTTCCTAGCGTCATGTCTAACGTCAGCGATTGCATTTTGGCGCCAGATGACCAATTCAGTTGCCCAAAGATCAGGTAACGACCAATTATGGCATGTTTCCTGGGTTTGGTCATGTGACATTGGTAAACTGAGCCATGACTGGTTGTTACTGAAGCCCTGATCACATGACGTCATTTTCAATCAACAGCAAATAGCTAAATGCATTTTAAAGGTATTAATTGTCCATGAAAAATAATGAAGTTCTGACATTCATTCAGCGATATTTATATCATTCGTTTGATGTAATTATATTTATCGGCGTGTATGCCCGACATGCACGTAATCCACTATTGATTTTGCAGTTTTAATCCATTTTTTTAATCAAAAGTCATTATTATAGCTGGTTATTATCTTAATTAAATGTTATCAGATGATTTCCATTCTAATTGGTAAAATCACAATCCTATTTCCTTGCTGTTCTATAAATAAGTGACAGAAAGCAGACCATCTCCAACAAATGTATATATTATTTTAATTAAACCTACATGTATTATTTGAACGATACAACACATTGTGAAGCTTGCTGTGTTGTGTTTTCTGCTTAAGGCAGCAGAAAGAGTGGTGACGCCTTCTCCACAGATTCCTGACATATAGACACACAGCATAATAAGATCAGGCTGCACACTGAGAGGAAACATAATTAGGTAGAGCCTGTGCGTTGGGAATATGATGCTGTGGAAGCATGCTGCAGAGCCAAGCTTTGCACATTTAAACTAGACACCTGCCGAAAGCTGGTAATGTTGGCTCACTTACTCACTTCTCCTACCAACAGTTTTTTTTTTCGTGTGCTCATATGCATTCAAAGTATTTTGAGTCAATAACTAAGACTTTATTGCCTGCAGGTAAATGCTTGCATTGAAAAACAGTAGGCTTTAGCAAAGCTATAAATTATAACACAATAGACACAATGCAATGAAAAAACTAGTTGGAAAAAATGTTAGAACAAGAGTAAAATGAAATGTGAACTTTGGTGACCCAAAACAAGTCTGTTATTTTTGCGCATGTGCTGGACCCTTTTGGCCCAATTTCACACACTTTACAAAGGCAAGAGCATGCATAATTAATCACTCAAAGAAAAGTGAAAAATGTTAAATTGGAGAGTTGTTAGGATTTTTTTTTTAATTCAGTCTTAAGTGATGAGAGACGTGACACTGTCTAGCACATTCAATTCAGTGGATAAAAATAATCTTAATTACTATACAAGCAAATTAACCAGGTGCTGACCTAGACACTGTTGTGTATTTGCTTTACAAACAAATTCAGTCTGTGGAGACAGATGAGAGGCGTTAAAAGTAAGTCTTTAACAAGCAGGAACACTGCCAGGGAATTTAGTCAGTATATTGCGGCATAGTGTTAAGTGGTTAGCCGATTAGCATCCCAGTGGAGAGGTTCTGGACTTGAATCCGGTCTCCGTGTGCTTTGCATGTTCTGGGAATGATTATGTTACGATCAATGAACATGAAGGAGAAGTCATGTCCTATATTTAGAATATAACTACCGTATTTTCCGGACTATAAGGCGCACCTAAAAACCTAAAATTTTCTCAAAAGCCGACAGTGCGCCTTATAGTCCAGTGCGCCTTATATATGGAGCAAATTCCTTAATTTAAACTGGCCTGAAGCATTGTGTCATGAAATCAATCATAAGTGGCCCGCTGAAGACTATCAATCATGAATCAAAAAGACTATGGATCATTATTTTGTGATTATAATTTGTTGCGGCTGAAGTTGAAATGAAAAAGATAAAATGGAGAATGATTTGGATTAAAAATCTGACATTATGCATTAATGGTGCGTCTTATAGTCCGGTGCGCCTTATATAAGGACAAAATTTTCAAATGGGCCATTAATTGAAGGTGCGCCTTATAGTCCGGAAAATACGGTTATGTGAAATGGGAGTGTGAAAAATCAAAACATGCCTTTCCAGGTTTTACTGTTAAATCATTATGTTAATCAATAATGTTTGAAAGGAGAGCGATGAGCTCTTTGTTGTTTGTTGGAAGTAGAACTTCAATTCCAGATAAATGCCATATATGACCTTTTATACCTGAACTGGTGTTCACTTCATTGCATGCCATTGAGTTGGAACCAATCTGACATTAGTTGCATAAATGTCAACAATGTGTTTTTTCTTCAGGTGTCCATGGTGACAAATCCAAACCATAGAGCAGAGAAAACAAAACATCCCACCCACCTACATGCATAAACAGTCGAATGACCTCTATGTAAGAGAGCGCTTAAGTGACGGAAGCAAGGGACTCCCCGTTCAATCGAAAAAAATTGAACCGAACAATTTGCGGCTGTCTCCCGGAGTAGATGGAGAAGCCAGACAATAACAATACCCAGGAAGACGATGAAAAGCAAAAGTGATGGATAGCTATTTTCACCACAAATATGGTATTAATATCACTAACAGAGTTACAGCCGAGATAATACGATCATTCATGATTGATCCCCGGAGAGGAATTTCAGCTGTCCTGGTTAAAGCGGCACAAAAGATTGTTAAAAAAATATATTAATACAATACAAGACGCAGTAATTGGAAGACTGTCTGTTCATTGCACAAGAAACAAGACCAGTTGCCCATAGGGGAGCTCATAGGAATGATTATGAAGCCATTGTAATTAACATACAAGGTGAACTGCAACCTCCCTTGAGCTCTAATGCTCAACGCTTCGCTAGGCCAACTTCACTTGAGTAATTTCTTTCCCATGTAGAACCAGTCTCTAATGTCCTCCATGTATCATTAAAGCCGGAAGTGTGCCAAATGATCTTCTGGAACACCTCGGAGAGATTGGGGAAGTCCTCTGGTGCAGACATGATATACAGACTGTCTAGCCAGTGTTGCGCAAAGCACATTGGGAGAATAACTCTTTCTGTCAGCAAAAGGCCACAACTTATTGGGTCCATGTGTGCAGCACATCACATTTCATTCAATCCAAATTTCCATCCCTGTATTATATAAAAACTGAACACTATTGCTCTGTATTTGCCAGATCTTGCTTTGGGTCCATCTCAATTTTGCTGATATGGGCAGAATTTCTTAACTGTGTTTAACTTCTAATTATAGGGCAAATGCTGTCTCCCCTTTTTTTTGTATTGGAATAACAGATAAATTTTGTAAAACCCAACAAAACAATGTTTGTGACGTTGCAAACCACATTTTGCTGTGCATGAAGCAGAGACGATTGCTTGGCTTGGCTTAAATGTTGAGGAAGAGGTCACACTTCTCAGAAGATATCATGTCTCTTAACCAAATGACCCAAGTCGAGCAACAAAACAGAACTGAGCCAAAGACACAAATATCAAAAGCGAGAGTGGAAACAATTTAAAGTTCAAAAGCGATAGAAGAGCAAAACAATGCTTAAAGGTATCGTATTTTCCGCACTATAAGGCGCAAAGGATTATAAGGCACACCTTCAATGAATGGCCCATTTTAAAACTTTGTCCATATATTAGGCGTACCGGATTATAAGGCGCACCTTCAGTGAATGGCCCATTTTAAAATTTGGTCCATATATAAATCCATATATTTGGACACGCCTGCTGTAGTGGCTCAATATTGGTCCATATATAAGGCGCACCTGATTATAAGGCACACTGTCGGCTTTTGAGAAAATAGGAGGTTTTTAGGTGTGCCTTATAGTGCGTAAAATACGGTAGTTTGTCATTGTCATGGGATCCTCTAATTTCCAAGGATTGTTTCTCTGATCATGAATGCTGGTAACATCTAGAATGCAAAACTGGCCGAGTCAAGCTACAGTAGACTGGGGCTGACAAGAACACAGGAGATAAAAGAGCTGAAGGATATGAGGCCAACATAACCTTTAGCTATCACCTCTGGAATGATGCATAGGCAAAGGAAGAGAAGCCATTGAGACTACAAAGTTTGCTCACTAGGGCGTATCTGGCTTCATGATAGATAAGGGGAGCAGAATTTAAAATGATCAAATGTAAACAAAAGATCAAACTGATTGAGAGGGAGAGTTTCAGACAGCTATTGAAGAACCTGTAACGTTGAATCTAATAGTAATGGACATGACAGTTCTTTTGAGTGTACTGAATCATTAGAATCAGATGACTTAAAAGACGAGTCAAAGGAGTCATTCACCGAATCATTAATCCCCCTTCAGAATATAAAAAAAAAATCTCTTCATGGAGACGTCGTCGGCGTCCTTGGTGAATGATGAACCAATTATTCACTTCCTGAACTCGCCAATGAGAACAGAACGAATGTATGAATTTAGAAGATATTTTAATGCGACAATCTTTTTTTTTTTTTATGCTGGGGAAGCCCTGGCATGGAAAACAGATTGCCTCTTATGAAAGATGAAAAATAATTGAGACAGCAGTACATCAGTGCAGACCGGCAACAGAAAAGAAAATAGTTGCGGTTAGTGCACTCAGTCTGCACCGTCTTCATCTGGATTATTCATGTCTTTATATCATTAATGAAATAAAGATGAAGTATAATTGATTATTTTCTTCATAATGTCCTACTTACATTTTTTTGCCTTTATTTCATTCGCTACTAGTAGCAGGGATAATTATCTGTCTGTCTGTCTGTCTGCAATGCACCACATTATACAAGCGGAGGAACCATGTTTATAAATTACACAAGAAGAAACACTGAACTAAAGACAAGTGTTGATAGATCTTTCCTCACACGCATGGTGGGAGTTTCCGCCATGTGCACTGAGCTGAAACGTGTGGATGAGTGAGACATCAAATGGGAAGAAATTCATTGGTGCTACAATTGATTGTAATCTCCATGAAGCAAACAGTCAACAGAGTTTTTGGCACTAAGAAATGCAGGTTAATGGAGGTTTGGCGGAAAACTGGCTTGGCTCAGCATTGATCCACGTGTTCATTAACCCCCACTGGCTCCTCATCCATCATCCTGACTGCACGGTTTCTATTGTTTCATTGCACAATGCACATGCTGGAGGATTATTTGGCAGTTCCTTATCCTTCTTTCATTTTTCACTTCTTTTTTTTTTAGCAAACACTCAAGGACGGTTGCAGGAGACAAACTTAGTCATTCATCAAAAAGTACAAAGAAAAATCTTGTTTTTCTTATTTTTGGTTTTTCGTCTCTAATTCATTGCGATGGAAAGTTAGACTGAGTTGGTAATCCCACAGTTGAATGAACGTGAGAAGAGGGGCTGCGCCGTTGAGGGAGTGATCACAATCAATTTTAATTATGGCCATTCTTTTGACTGTGGCGTGCTTGTGGTGCACTAGATTTTGTCCCTATGTGGGCACCCCAAACGGCATGATTTTAAAATTATATTTTTATTTATTGAGGAATGATAAATCGTGTTAGACGATCTGTCTACCGTGCTTCAGCCACGTTTTTTTAAATCAACTTTCTCCCATCAAATTGTCACTCAGGCTGGCACATCTCTTAGACACTCCTTCCCTAAATATTCAGAAAAGCAACTCAAGCTATAATATAAAATATTTCAATAATTCATATAGCGTATATACTATTTATTAGATCTGTCTGTAGATTAATTTTCACTAAACAGATTACAAAAAACTTTAATTTAATAAAATATGTATTTTTATATCTTACATATGCTTCCAATTTTCCCATCATGCCTCACAGAAAGCCTGACAGCAGCATACAGAAAGCTCATCGGAGATGTCTGTGAGGAAACGATTAGTTTCATTTGATTTCCTCCGAGTGGAGTAAAGGGTTAACCGTGCCAACGCTGTTTATCAACATCAGGGAAACTGGCTTCTCCAGCTGTCTCCCTCTGCCAAGGTGTTCTGCACAGATACAGGCCCTGTAGGAAACATGAAAGTGATTAAAGCAAAAGCCAACTCACGGTTTATGCATTACCTTTGACCTCTGGGAAGTCTGCGGCAATGATTTTGATATTCCTTCCGAAGTCCGAGGATTAGTTGTCACATGGGAAGAAAAAATATTTTGTTTTCTGAGCACTTCCTGTTTAAAAATTTAAATTACTGTATTTTCAGTGGGTAATTTGAAACAAATAAAATAATCTCCCTTAATTTTTACAATGTGGTTGATCCGCAATCTCATCAGGCATGAGGATAGTCAAGGGGGAGCTAACACTAACAGAGGGGCAATGAACCAGAATCGTGCTTGGGATCCACTGGGTAATAACGTATAAAAAGCTGCCTGTCAGTTCTGGAGTCAAGGGAAATAATCAGGATCAGAGCAAACCTCTGCTGTGTCTTTGAAGGTAAGACATTGATGTGAAAAAAAATATAAAAGGCGCTTCTGTTTCTGCGCATGTTGTGTGATTTTTTTTTTTTCCCCCCATCAGGTGTGCACATACCGACACTGATATGTTTTCGGATTCCTAAACCGCATTATGATCACTATATCATAATCAATCATAATGTTTTGGTTTTTTTTGATTTTCAGATAACAGCTTTCGATGAGCTCCAGGCGGACTTTAAGGTGCCCATCGATCAAGGCAATCCACTCCATGCGGTAGGTCTGCTCTTTTTTTTTTTTTTTTATAAATATATTGTTCTTGTGTAGCCACAATTACCAGAACTACATTATCAGCTTGACTTTGTGACGTTTTTTAAAATATTAACGTTCCTGGTTGGCTAATGGTGATATTCCAAATGTGCAGGCCTGTTTCAAAATAAATGCTTACATGTTAGAAAACATTTCCATCATCTTCTTAAAACAACTTTTGAAGCCTATATGAGTATTTATATTTTTAGTGATGTAATTGTTGCCTAAAATAACACCTATTTCAATCATTTGCATTTCAACCATTTTGTCAGTGTCACTCAAGCTGTAACGTTTGACTGCCACCTATTCCATGACTATAATTTAATAATTTCAAAAGCTTAATCATTAGATTCAAGCCATGAGCCAATCATGAAAATGTAAAGCTCAAAACATGCAAACAGAGCACGTTAAATTCTTCTTAGCTTGCAACAGTTCATAAATCAATATTTAATGGTTTATTTTTTTCAAGAAGACTGCTAGCAGAGCCCAATTTGTCAGAACTTCCTTCCCTACCAGAAAAAAAAGACACTTCATTTTCTAAGAGCCACCGGGTTCTATCACTGGGTATTGGCGGTGAGCTCATGGGAAATGGAATTCCTGCAATAAACGAGATTGGGTGAATTAATTTCAATGCTGGTTTCCATAGCAACTCACTACTAACCATTTCAGTTTTATCATAATTGTGTTATGTAAAGTGAGTGCTCTGCATAATTTGCCACTATTGCCTCACTATATTTATGGATACCTTTTACGTTCGTGCTAGCGTAGCATAATATGTTCAATAACTTCTCATCTTTGGTATTTGTTAGCATGTCATTCATGCACAAGGCGCTCTGAAATAAATTTAAATGACTGTTGTTTATTTTTGCGTCTCTTGCTCATGTCACCAAGCACAAGTTACTTTTGCACCAAATTTACCTCCAATGCCTTCAGTCTAATTGCCTGCTAATTAGTAGGTAGTGTAGCTTGTTGCTAGTTTGATTGTTGCTATTGTTATTAGTACTACCGAATTTTACAATAGACTTTGATTACTGTTGGTATAATAATATTAAAAATACCGTATTTTCCGCACTATAAGGCGCACCTAAAAACCTCAAATTTTCTCAAAAGCCGACAGTGCGCCTTATAATCCGGTGCACCTTATATATGGACCAATATTGAGCCACTACAGCAGGCGTGTCCAAATATATGAATTTATACATGGACAAAGTTTTAAAATGGGCCATTCATTGAAGGTGCGCCTTATAATCCGGTGCGCCTTATAGTGCGGAAATACGGTAATGTGATTGTGGTGAATCAGGTCATCTTCAGGACAGAGGAAACGCATACTAAAAGGATCAGCCATTATTTTTTTCCACACTGTTCCTCTGTGAATTTTTTGTTCAGTTATGCCACCAGTACATTAAACATCAGAGGCAAACTTTCTTTTCCCTGAAATGACTTTTTCTTGTACTCTGAAACACTTAAAATAATGAAAAAGCAGCAAGATACATTTCATGCTCTTTTTTTTTTTTTTTCAATCCAACATCTTTGGTAACTCTGAAATGAGGTAGGGTCCCATGTGACATTTTGGGATAAATGAGAGAGAGAGTTTAAGACGCGATTGTCTTGTAGACACACAATGTTTGGAAATGGAAAATGTTTATAATTCATAATAACAGCATCCAATCATTTCCAATCAAATTAATAAAAAAAAAACATTAAATACACACAGATGGGGAATGAATTAGGGGCGTCTCAGAATCTGTACATATATTGATATATACATAAATAGATAAAGTAATATTTTCTTATATGAAACTTCATTACCGGTAACTCGCATTTCTGACAGCAGTCAGCTGGCAAGAAATAAAAACCAAGTCACCAAGTAACTACAGTTATTCTGACACTGATAGAAATACTTCATAAATAGAAGCCAAAGTTATACACAACATATTCTTTAGAACTTGGAAAACCCAGAATGTGATGCTATGGGAGTTTATTTAATATTTGATGATGACGTTAAAAGCTTAAGTGAAATAGTGGCTGCTCCAGTCAGCACTTTGGCGAGTGCTGATTTGTGCTTCAGAGGCTTTTTACACATTATTACACAAGCTAATATATCGTTAATACATTCACAGAATGTTTTTCTTAAATCTGTCTGCCTATGACTTGATCAAATCCATGGTGTCTACTTTTTGTCACCCAAAAATTCAATTATTTTTTTTTATACTTAATCTCACAGAGGGAGAGACTGCGAAACATTGAAAGGATCTGCAACCTGCTGAGGAAGGTGAGCAGCTTACAGCCTACCTATTTGTTTTCATTATTTTTTATGATTAATAATATTTGTTGTTTTTATAATTTGGTAATTTGGAGTCAGTCGTGGAGCGGTTTATAATAACACACTGATGCCTCCTGTGTCTTCTTGCTTCATGTTGGGGTGGTAATAAGGCAATACAAATTGAAAGGTGATATGCCCTGCAGAGCTATTGAGTGTGTGGGTGTGTGTGTTTGTGTGTGTCTGTTGACACTTTGCCTTGAGGATGCAGTTTGATGATGAGGCCTCCTCCGTCCTCACAGTTTTAACGTGACATTATTCTCTCTGATGATCTGAAACGGTCTCTGGATCCATTTATCCATCCATCGAGTTATGTTCAATTACAGTGTTTTCCCCAAGTATGATCAGAAAAAAAAAATCACAGCAGAAATTAATGAGTCGGTGTAAATTGTGAGCACTGTAGAGAAGAAAATCTGAAAATCTGAAATACAGTAAAGCGTGCATAATTACGACGCAGAGTGCAGGATCAGGTTAGCAGCAGATTGGGAGCAGTGGGAGGAAACATGAGAATGAAGGCTTATGGACTTTGTGGGCACTGGGGAGTGATAGGACATCATCTTTCTTAATATTGTTGTTTTTCTTTCTGATTTTGTTGATGTAGAATTATTATGAATCGCATAATATTAAAAATGAATGATTCAAGTCAAATTTATTTATATAGCCCTAAATCACAAACAAGTCTCAAAGGGCTTCACATATACAAAAAAAAAGATAATTATTCTCAAACATGATAGATAATGTAACTATTAATATCCTTCAAGCAATATTTTAGCTAATTTTTACAAATAATATTATGAATAAGTTTGAAACTGGAGACGAGTAAAATCTTTTCAATGGTAATAAAAATTGCTGTATTTTTTTAAAAGTGAAGACAATTTGTAACTTTAGTATTGACAGATGAAGTTGATGCACAATTTGTCTTCGGGGTGCCACATAAAATGATTTGGCGGGCCGTATCTGGCCCCAGGGCCTTGACTTTGACAGTATAATAATGAAAATAAGGATAAGCATCTACAGGCTACCAAAAGAACCAAGGCGCCAGTCTTACGGTTCAACTGGCACCAAATGAACCGTTTTCCCGAGTCCTTGACAAAACAACAAAAAAGACACTTTCATCGCAGGGGAGACTTAAATGTCTCACATATGCAAAGTTTCCCCCAATGCATGAGGTGACTGAAGTGCCCTCAAGTGACTATTTTCCTATTCCCGCATTAAACAGAGAGTTCACAGAGTATGTTTTTATTCTGTTTCGTGGATGCCTGCGGCTGTGAAACAGGAGGTTGCCGCCTGTTTCCCCCCTCCTCTTTTATCCAGAGCTCATCTTCCCACTTGTGAACTATTCAGCTCACTCCAACTGGCACAATCACAGCATGGTGGTCCTGATTGGTTTGGGTAAAAGCTTTGGCTAATGTTTTTTTTTTTCATGCTGGCAAACTCACAGTTCCATTTAAAAACGAGCAGAAATTAGAACGTGCCATTTTTTGGCTTCCCCGATAGTGAGTGGAGTTTTTTTTTTTTTGTAAAGCAGCAGGGGTTTGGACGACAGCATTTAGATGTTGAGCTCTTTTGGTATAAATGTGAATGTTATTCAGCAATGAGCCGGCACGTTGTCACAGCAACTGGACTCATTAAAACTCGTATTTTTAGTTTACTTGCTTTTTTTCCACTTTTCTAGTTTAATGCACTCTCTGGTTCTTAGATGATCAAACCAGTGGATTTCATAAAATAGATGATGCGTTGTCCTGGTTAGAGACCCAATCCCCAATCAATGTGCCCCGCAAGTAGATGGTTGTTAGAATCAGCTCCAACATGTATCGATTCACCAAGATCAAAAAGTCAGACAAGTCCAACCAGGGGGAAAGGCATGACCGCTTCAGAAAAGGCTTCAATGCTGATGTTACGAAAACCCCGCTGGTGGTTGAGATACTGCTGACCCTTAGAATCAATCAATCCACACAGTCATACTTTTGACTGCACTGTGCTAGAAGGTCGAAGTCTGCAGGGATGCTTTCTGTCTGAACAAAGCCCCCTTGGGTGCTTTGTTGCAGGGATGAAATAACTAATTAAAGAAAGTGGGTTATTTAAAAGATAATTACAATGATTGAATCTGACCTTGAACAAGAGTAAAATGTTAATATAAACACTTTGAGTTTAAGTAAAAGCCAAACCGAATAAATTTTTTATTTGATAATTGATCCACAAAAATCACTCTAACCTGCTTTCAGGTATTTCTATTGATATTTAAAATTTGGTGCAGAGTGTACCCTGACTCGTACCCAAAGTTAGAAGTTATAAAGCCAAGTAATAAATAACTTGGACAAGTAAAATGAAAGATCAAATAAAACAAATGGATATAATCACTCATAGGAAATTCCATATTTCTATTAAGACAACAAAAGTGATTCCCAGTGTAGCTTATAAAATCACGATGTGTGAGTGAATGAGATCCCTCATGTGGGAACGGTGTAAATCAGTCATTCCGAATAATGAGCTTATGCGCAAACCACAGCGCTACGTTGCTCCCACGCAGTGTTAAGCAGGCAGGAAGTCCTCAGACGTGGAGAACACTATGGAGGAATAGTGTCAAGATTGGAGAAAGGGAAGAGAAAGCACCAGGCAGCAAAGAGGATAATAATAATAGGAGAGGCGAAATGGGGGAAGGGAACCCCGTCTTTGATAAGAAAATAGCTGCCACTAGGAGATGTGTAAGAAATGAATATTAATAATGCCATGACTCATGCTAGAGACAGCATACATTTACAGGATTACCACTGTTTCTCTGAAATATAATTATAATTAATTAATAATTAATTCTACACACACACACACACACATATAGATAGATAGATAGATAGATAGATAGATAGATAGATAGATAGATAGATAGATAGATAGATAGATAGATAGATAGATAGATAGATAGATAGATAGATAGATAGATAGATAGATAGATAGATATGTTTAATATATTTTATATATATATATATATATATATATATATATATATACTTTTTTTATATATAAATTATATATATATATTTTACATATACAGTAATCCCTCGTTTATCGCGGATAATTGGTTCCAAAAACCACCCACGATAAGTGAAATCCGCAAAGTACGGTCACCAACAAGAAGTACTGGGCAGGCTAACGAGTTAGCGGAAAGATGCTAATTTGTGATCGTGCTAACACGTGAAAACGGACTTCTAAAGGAATGTAAACGAACATTTGGAGCAATACTACTTTGTCCTAAAGGTTACACACGTTTCGACAATTTAGAAGTTCTATTTTGACTTTAAATGTTTTTTTCATTTGGAAAAAAAATCCGCGATGTAACGAAGCCGCGATAAATGAAACGCGAAGTAGCGAGGGATCACTGTACATACGATGTGATAGATGGAAGCCCACTCCAATCTAAACCCAGTCAATCAGATTTGTGAGTCTAGTGATGAGTAATGGTGGTGGGTTGAAGTTCAAGAAGTTCCCACGAGATTTCTCTGATGCTCTGTGATGTTTCACTACAAAGGTTCTTGATGCTGCCTCACTCTTTCATTTTTGCTGTGTCCGTCATGCATCGCATCCATTTCATAGTCTGTTCCTCGTGTCTTCTCTCGTCCAACTATGTCCACCATACACACACACCATTCATCTACATTGGCCATAGAATGAACGACAGCTTGGCTTGCTGATGCTTTAATCAGTGAGATTGTCTGAGATGGTGCCACTGAGGACCTGTCCTGCATACTTTGATAAAGTTTGCCAAGACACATTGAAGGAAAGATATACAGATGGTGTCTTTATCTGTTGTGAGAGAGTGAGAAAGACATTTCAAATTAAGTTTAACTGGGTTAGAAATATACTACAAAGGATTACCCAACTTTGAATTCTTAACTGATCTTAAAACTCTGAGAGGATTAAAGAACCCAATTGATTTGGATATGTTTATAAAATTATGATTATCATAAAAAATCAAATTCCTCATTTGATTTTCACAGCAGTCCTCGCACAACAAAATTCCTTCAAAAATTTAAAAAACCCACTTAACTACGTTTAGTAAAATAACGACTTACATCTAGCATAAAACCCTTTCAAGGGAAAAACTCCAAATACATATATTTACAAATAGATACGATTTAAACATGCAGGTTTTTTTATTCCCTTCTACATTTCCCAGTTGACGGTGATGTTGCATCTGCTCCTCGTCTCACATCTCCACCCAAGTGTACGAAGGCGTTTAGAATGTAGCAAGGCCCAAAGCAGCTGTCCTGACAACTCATGCACAGAGGGAATCTCATCAACTCAATTGCAAAAAAGGAAACTTCAATTTCATGCCTATCAAGACTGCCCTAGGGTTCAAAGGGCATCAAGTACAACTGACAACTGCAGTTAGATGTTTCAGCATTCTTTTTATATATATATAAAAACTGTCATATATGCAGCTCATACAATATTTAGGCAAATTTGTTTGTGGAGTTTCTTTTAACATTTAGTGAAGCTCTGTAAAGTTGAGGGTAGCAGTAGAATAGAAATTTTCTAGGTCATCACACAACACACATTCAAAGTTGTCATTAAAAGTCTGAACTTCACAAAATCTGTGATAAGAACTCGAGCTGTGTTTCAACATATCCAAGAAAAAAGATTTGTGTGAACATTTCTTTCCCATACTGTCAATATTACCATAACATTGGTTATAATGCATCATTTATCAATGGACGTCTTTATGGCCAGTGAAGTAGTCCATAATAGACCCATGATAACCACATCAGGCATAGTGACTAAATCACAATGACACTATCACGTTAATTCTCCTTGAGGGCTGACGATGAAGTAACGCTTGTGTTACAGTAATGAAGTATAGCAGTGTGGCCCTGCCAAGCTATTAAAAGCAGAGTAACAAATCTGTGTGTGAAGGTCATCTTAACGCAGCACATTAGCGTGTGCTAGTAAATAAACAAGTCAAAGTTATTTATTTATTCTATTTGCAAGATATAGATAGATAGATGGATAGATGGATAGATGGATAGATAGATGGATAGGGCCCGCCACATCATTTAATGTGGCCCGCAAAGACAAATTTTGCATCGACTTTGTTTCATTACTAAAATTACAAATTGTCCTCAGTTTTTAATAAAAAAGAGACATTGCTTGCAATTTTTATTACCGTTCATCTTTTTAAAATATTTGAGCAGATTTTACTAGTCTCTGATTTAAAAACTAGTTATTCAGGGATAACTAAATTAATAAAATAAATAATTGAATTTAAAAAAATAAAATAAATGATCAAATAAAAATATAAAAAATTGAATAAAAACTAGTTATTCATCTGTTTTGTAGCCTATACTGTATATAGAGGACGTCGACAATCATAAAGGCCCTCCGAGGAAAACTATGACCACGACAAAAATGAGTTTGACAACTCTATAATATACATAGCTCATTGTGTTTGAAAAATCAGTCATCTTTATGGGATCACATCATCTAACTTTTATGTTTAATACCTCTCTGAGCGTAACCTGAACCCAAATTTTATTCTTCACGAGATAAAATGTAAGACAGCGCTCTTATATCTCCCCAAATTGAATAGCACGGGGGTCCATATAATTAATATTGTCTGTGTGAGAGCAGTCGCATTTGAAAAGCTCTCTCGTCCTTTTTTTGTCAGCTGTGAGTGTTGCACTCGCCCAAGCGGGTGGCGGCCTGGCTAATTGGAGTTGGAGAGGCTGAGGGTAAGATGAGGCAACCCCGTGAGGAAGTGAATGAAACGTGGGCAGGCGTTCTCATTTAGCATGTTGCAGTAGGAGGTCTCGGAGGTAATGAGAGGAAACACTTATGCTCTGATTTACTGGGATCCCAAATGACAAATTGTGATTTTTGCATCAAATCTACGATTGGCAAGCATCTGTTGGGTTTTTTTGTATACAAGCTGATACTGACCCTATAAATAACATGCCAGAGCGATCACCGACACAGCTCATTAGTACTGCAGGCAAGAAGTAGATCTTGTATAGC
Organism: Syngnathus floridae; assembly: GCF_059516105.1. Taxonomy (NCBI): domain Eukaryota; kingdom Metazoa; phylum Chordata; class Actinopteri; order Syngnathiformes; family Syngnathidae; genus Syngnathus; species Syngnathus floridae. The sequence continues at coordinate 5,023,965 of NC_142431.1, forward strand.
CGTGAAGGGAATCATGATGCAATGTCATCCATATTCAGTGGATGTACTGTACCTGGTTTGGAGCTGTGCATCACAAGAGCTGCTGCGGGTGAAAGAGAGGTTGGATGTGTCACTCATCTGCCATAGATATCGAAATTGAAGCAGATGATGATGTGCATTAAATATGGGCATGGGAGATTCTACAGTTTTTTTTTTTTTGATAGGATGCTATACACTGAAAAAAAACAATTGCACGTCATTAAAATCTGTTAAAATAATTTTTATCATTTGAATATTTTTGAGGAAAACAAAGTTATTGACTTAATTTCTCCAGAAGTAAATAACTTTTTTTTTTTTATCCTTGTATAAGAATAGACTTTGATGAAATAAAAAGCATTTAGACTACCGTATTTTCCGGACTATAATGCACACCTAAAAACCTAAAATTTCCTCAAAAGCCGACAGTGCGCTTTATAGTCCGATACGCCTTATATATGGACCAAATTCCTAAATTTAACATGGCCTGAAGCTTTGTGTCATGAAATCAATCATAAGTGGCCCGCTGAAGACTATGAATCATGAATCAAAAAGACTATGGATCATTATTTTGTGATTATAAAGTCATTTGTTGCGTCTGAAGTTGAAATAAAAAAAATAAAATGGAGAATGATATGATTTGGATTAAAAATCTGACATGATGCATTAATGATGCGCCTTATAGTCCGGTGCGCCTTATATAAGGACACAGTCTTAAAATGGGCCCTTCATTGAAGGTGCGCCTTATAGTCCGGTGCGCCTTATAGTCGGGAAAATACGGTACTAAAAATGCTCACTTTAAGATTTAAATCTTAAATTTTCAAGATAATCTTGACAGGCAACAGTAACTGTATATTTACTGTCAATATTTGGCCATGAAGCAAGTTCCTCACAAAACTGGCTAATGTGATTTTCCACTGATAATATTTCATTTACAGTAATGCTAAAAACGACAATTTCCCAGGATGCATATTTTTTTCTGCCATCAAACATCAGGGTTATAGCTTTGCCAATTACCATAAGTATAGTAATGCTGTCTATCATGCAACACCTCCCAGGAGTAAAATTACATTTCGGATTACTGCATGACTGAAACTTCGCCAGTGATACGGCTCAGTAGTGGATCAGATGGATGCTAGGACAGCCTCCGGGCACTCGAACACTGCAGCGAGGGACATAGAGCTACAGTCCCAGATGGACACGGCCCCAGATGGGCACCTCTGTCAACACACTCACTCACTCATTTCAAATAGTCGCCAAGCAATTAAATTGAATGTGTATGCTTCAGTACACTTTCACACTCACAATATTTAGTATGATTTCTCCACTCCTCACAGTTTGCAAAACTAAACTAGTACAGAAGGGCTTCAAGTTTATTATATTATATTATATTATATTATATTATATTATATTATATTATATTATATTATATTATATTATATTATATTATATTATATTATATTATATTATGATGTCAGTGCAGATAAAAAGCTTTTTCAGGGGACGTTTGAGAATAATTGTCTTTTTTTGTATATGTGAAGCCCTTTGAGACTTGTTTGTGATTTAGGACTATATAAATAAACTTGACTTAACTATTATATTATATTATATTATATTATATCATATCATATCATATCATATCATATCATATCATATCATATCATATCATATCATATCATATCATATCATATCATATTATATTATATTATATTATGATGTCAGTGCAGATAAAAAACTTTTGAAAAAGCATTGTCCTCTTGCTGGGAGTTTAAGATCAGGGGATGTTTGAGAATAATTTTCATTTTTTTGTATATGTGAAGCCCTTTGAGACTTGTTTGTGATTTAGGGGTATATAAATAAACTTGACTTGACTTGACTTGACTTGACTTGACTTGACTTGACTTGACTTGACTTCAAGAACAGGTAAACCCTCGGCAGACGTTTGTGGTACTTTATATTGGATGATGATAATCAAACAGCTGTTCATGCAGATAAACAACACATGCTCAAACATGAATAAATTTCATGACACATAAGGGGACTTCACATTTGGATTGTGTTGTTTGTTCTTCCAAAGTATTTATAAAGTTGTTTTTTACACCTGGTTTCAAAGCAGATTTGAGGAATATAGGTCAAAAGTACTTTATCAGTCTTTGCACTTTAGTTTGACTGTTGCTACTCAACAGACAGAGGAGAAAACTGTGAAGCATATTGTGCTTGGTTTTTAATGAGCTTTTTGTTCATACGGGGAGTGGGCAAGTGTTTTTGTACTCATCCATGCATACTGTATTACAAGGGAGGAGGGGGGTAATGGATAAATTTAGGTTTGGTTTTAACAGCTTTTTTTTTTTTTTTTTTTCCCATGTCTGCTGTTGATGGGGAGCTTTTCTCAGGAAATGTGTCCTTGTGCTTTTATAAAGGTGTGCAGCCATTTGAATAATGCATCCAGAACACACTTTACAGCAAGAGACATGTTAAAAGTCTAACTATATTATTGCAAGCACTTGCATAAATAAGTGAAGAAATATCTGTGTATTAGCCATAAAGCAAGAGGACAATGCTTTTTCAAAAGCTTTTTAGTATCTGCACTGACATCATAATAAAATAAAATAAAATAAAATAAAATAAAATAAAATAAAATAAAATAAAATAAAAGTAATACAGTGCACATTGTATTCAGTAAAACTAATATGAAAGAAAGTAAGCAGCTTTCACGCGTGGATCTGGTGAGGTAGTGACCCCGTATAAATAAAATTTATTTGAGGCCACAGCCTTCATGGACAAGAATAATATTTGGATGACTGAATAATTTTTGCCATTATGTCATTTTGACATTTCGTAAATCTTCAGCCATGATTCGAATGTTCAATGCCGGGTGAATGATAAATTGTAAAACTGTGAATGTCATTTGTTTGAGTCTTACTTTGTGAATTCCTGGCTAAGACTTATATGCAAGGAACGGCATATTTGTTTTATAACCACAACTCAAATGAATTTTTTTTATTTAAGCTTGGAAGGACTTTTCATATGACTGAACTGAAGCGGGTCACTAACGGTGAAAACGACCTTTAAGCATCACGTGGAGGACTACTTGTTTGACCTGAATAATTATAATTATTTGGATAAAAAAAAAAAGTATTAACATGTTAACACATTCTCCCAGGGCTTGCGTTGTTGTTTTTTGCTTTTCCTCGTACTCCGTTGCCCTCCCACATTGCTCATAGTGAAGTAAGCATGAGTCATTGCTTATCTATATGCATCCCGTGATTGGTTGGTGACCAAAAGCTTTAAGTGGAAGATTATGAAGCTCGACAACCTGGCTGAAGAGTTAGCCATTAAGTCTCTCAAACTGTGGACAGAAAAAAAATTCTTGACCTCTGTGACTTATTGTCCTTTTTTTTGTCTCTCTATCTCTGTCCGTCTTATCTTTTAGTTGGTGCTTCCAGAGTACTCGATCCATGTACTCTTCTGTATCATGTTCCTGTGTGCCCAAGAATGGCTGACTGTGGGCCTCAACATCCCTTTGCTCTTCTACAACACATGGAGGTGAATATTGTAGTCGTAAATATTGTCCTTTTGAATTTGGATTCGCTGATTTGAAATATTGACTAAATTTAAAAATACTGACTAAAATTATTTAATATAAAGGGCAGTTTCTCAAAATGGGGACATGTCTTTTAGCTAGTTTAAAAAAAGTCATCTATCATTTTTGAATGTTATATAAATTCATCCAAAATCTGGTTTAAATACCAAAACAAAGGGTGCTTCATTAATTTAGGCTTTAACCCCCAAGGGTGTATATATTCTACGGTGAAAGAAAAAAAGAAAAAACAGAAATCTTGCTCCCATGAATGCGCAGAAACTAAAGTATTCAGTTTCAGATAGATATTACATTTCCAGAGCCACCCCCGAGGCATCAAGTGGAAATTGGGTCACCATTAATTCTTCTTTCGCTGTCATCATGACTGTTCTTCCCGTCAGTGTTATATCAATGCAGGGCGCCAGCAACCTGATGGCTCTGAGCTCAGCTGGTTGTTGTTGCAAAGGAGAGGAGAGTCTCGGAGAGAAAACACGTCTTGCTGTTTCATTAATTGGAGACTGTGCCAGATGCCTTCTGGCTACAGATGTTGCTTCCCATGCAGCTAAGAGATGAGAAGACAGGGGGAGGGAGAGCAAGGCAAGGATGGAGAGGAGAAGGAGGAGCAGCTGGAGGCTTGGACGCTGAGGCAGAAGAGAAAACATGGGAGTGATAGCTCATCTAGACAAGGTGATTTGGTGGAGAGTGGCATTGATGGAGAGCCAAATACACACGTCTCCTCTACATGGGAGTGTACTGCTTTGGCATGTGAGTGATACTCAAGTGATACTCAAATGCCTCCCGGGTGGACTGAGAATGCCAACGTTGAGTTTTAGTCATTTAAGGGACCAGCAGCCAATCAAAGCAGATGTTTTTAGCTCCTGAAATGTAATAGTATGATATCACATTTATTTTTTTTGCATTATTTGGTTCCCTGCTTTATCATTGTTGTGTTTACCATTATGACCAGATTTCAGCATGTCAAGTTAGAACTGCATAGTCAATTGCATAAAAGTATGTGATTAATCATACACTTTTAAAACTAACATATAATATTCACGAGTGCCAACCTGTTTTTTCTTTCCGGAAATGACGAATTTACTCGTTATGCCAGTGAAACTCATTGTTACAAATCCTGTTTTGTTAATAAAATAAAATAAAATAAAATAGAATAGAATAGAATGCCCTTTATTGTCATTTTACAACTTAGTTGTACAATGAAATTTAGAGAGCTACTCCCTTTCTACATTACAAAAATTTAAAAAAAGTATAAAGGAAGTCTAAGAATAAAAGTGGAAGATCTTATCAACTCAGGCCTATGTGTTGATACACACATGTTCTGTATCTCATCACTTGGGGTCCATTAAAAAATACATTTGCACTCTGTGTAATGAAACAGTAAAGAAAACATCTCTTTATACATTTCTTGGAATTTCTAGGTCTTAATTACATCTCGCTGGAATGGAGAATTTCCAGGATACCTCCCGAGATGGCCCCAAAATAATTCAGCTATTAATATTCCATTTGTTAGAGTCCAAAATTACTTTCCTTTTGGATGTGAACGAGCTTATCTTTATTTTTTACTATTTCCTTGGCAGCATATTGCATTTTATCACATCTGAAGTGTGGAACAGGTCAACTACCCGTGTCGTGTTCTTTCACCTCTGCGGTAGGTACTTCCATTCCCCAACGGATACCAAGGAGTTGATCTACGATCCGGCTTCGGTAATGAACGGCGACACCCTCAAGTTCTGCCTGAAGGAGGCCTGGTGCAAGCTGTCCTTCTTTGTCCTGTCCTTCTTCTACTATCTCTATTGGTGAGCATCCAGAAAAACGTGCGGGAGCTGTATCGCAGGTCAAAGTTCATAAAGACCGGCTGCAGGTAATGCAAGGATTCAAAACAGAACTAGACCGAGGGTACTGAATTTTACTCGAACATTTCAAGGTCTGGCTAAGTGCAACTCACTGAATAAAGTAACCATTTCTCTAGCAGTCACATGCAAGTTCAGGTGTGCTAAGATAGTTAGGGTGTACTTTTCGGTTTATGCTCGCTAATGCATGTGATGTTGAGAGAATTTGATTCTTTACTTCATTGACAAGCACTTGAAGAATTGTCATGTTTATTGAAATGTCATTTTCTTGCTCTTGTCTGATGCTGCTGATAATAATCACTACGGATTTTGTTCCATGTGTCATGTGGGGGCTGCAGTGTGTGGAACCTGGAAATATCCCTCTAATAGCTCTTACAAATGGGAACACTTAAAAAGGTACCATCCTTACATTTTTAACCTTATATTCTTTCTTTATTTGTTTTTTTGATAACAATGCAGTTGCGTTATTCGCCATACTTGTAAATGTCTCATTTACGTGCCAATAAATACTTCTGCTGTAATCAACAGTATTTTTATTAATCACAGTATTAGGTACGCCATCTATCTAATGAGAACTACCCAAATATATGTATAAAAAAAAAAATAGTGTCAGCTGCCGACACATCAGACTATACATATTCAAAGCCAAATTGGGTATAAGTATTTATTTTATCGGCTCACATTTTATAGCCTAAGTGTACCTAGTTTTGTGACCAGTAAGTGAATATGTGTGGCTTCTAGCTGTAAAGTGTTCATGTGATTTTTTTATTTTATTTTTTTTTAACAGCGCCATGTCCGAGTGTAGTTTGTTTTACTAGTACTTACAGCTCTCTGCTAAATTGATTTTTTTTGGAATATTTATTTATTTATTTATTTATTTTACGCGTTAATTTGCTCTTGTAAGTGTGTGATAATAATGTCGATACTTTAAAAGAATATTTGGGTTAAGAAAAAAAAAATGATGCAGTGGTTGTGCTCTAAGCCACCAATGAAAGATGATGTCACAATTTTGATCTTTGAATCTTGACCAAAACTGTTAATGAGGACGATTATAAATTGGGTTACCGTGTCAAATATCATCAACGTCCAAATTAATGGGATATCTTTTTGAATGAAAATTTCAAGAGTTGTTTTTTCCCCCCCACATCATATTTCTAAACTATTTTGATTCCCAAGACTTTGCTGTGCTCCTTTCTGGGATGTTAAAGTGATGGAAATACTTCAGGGGTTACTTATTTAGTCATATGTTGCATTAATTTTTTAAGCTTAGCCGTCACAAAAAGTTTTTTATTTCTCAGAAGTTATATCCTTGGGGAAAAGTCTACAAATACTTAACTCCTTACTAAGACAAGTTCAAAGAAAATAAAGTAAATTGACTAAGCAAGGCTACGGTAAACAGGTTTTGCATTGGAATATTGATGCAGCCATAAATTAGAAAATTGGGTAATTATATTTTCGGAGATGCTGGCTGGCTTGTTGTAAACATTCACCTTTAACTTGAAGCACTTGGCTTACCTCTGTCAATCTATCCTCCAGCTCATACTGGACGTACTTGGTGTTTTAAACGACCGCTGGCAGCAACAAAAGCAGCACTGAGGTATCTTTAAGAAATGCTAGGTGATGGTCACTTTCACTGAAATTCATTTTGAGATGTGATTTATATTTATTTTTTTAGCTCTATAAACCAAAAGAAAATTGGCCACATGACAACTAACTTAACTTTATTGCTTCCAGAATTTTTAATATTGTTCAGATTTATTTCAGCACATTAAATCCAGTCATAAAAATTATATGAAAGCTGCACTTTGTGGCCCATTTTCTTGTTACACTAACACACTCTGTAGTTTCTGCATTTGTGTTCATATTCTGGCTGTGATATTTGCACGGGATGATGAATTCAGACGATCCACTTACTTTCACCATCTACACGACTTTTGCTTTTTAGCTGACTGGGAAAGAGGCACAATCCACCCTGGGCTGGTCACTAGCCAGGAAAATTGTCATGTTGGTGTCACAATGGCTGCACAATAGCTGCATTCACAAGTATCTTGTTTAGTTTGATGAAAAATGAATTGGAGTGGGCCCGCTCTGCTAGTCTGAATGTTATCATCCCAACCGTGGTGCAGACGAAAATAAGTGGAACGAGATGCTTTTTCAAGTAGCACCTATCGTTTTTTAGTTTTTACTTTGACTTTTGAACACAGATTTGAGATACGCAGACTTTATGGTGGCAATGAATCTAATCACCTCACAACAAGCAGCAGTTTGGCAGATAGCATTTGTGAAAGCTTCAAGCTGTTTATTGCTACTCCCAGTTGCATTTCAAACCATAAATAAAAGAAAGAGAGTTGTTGTGTATTCAAAGCAACTACTTTAAGCAGTAGATTGAACACAGACAATATAACAGTACTCACGGTCAGATGTTCTTTATCCTCTGCAAAGAATGGCCAATATTAGTGCTGTACTGATGAGACATTATCTGACTGTCTGCACACCAGAAAGAGCAGCAAAATCATGCAATATAACAAAAACAGGTTTTTTTGTCATTCCTGTAACTTTTATAATGTACAATATTATAAGGGCTTATTTCTCCTCTTTAAAATAAATACACAGCTTGACATGAAGGGTAAAATTGATTAACGACATTCCCATTCATTTCCGTGGGACAAGATGATTTGAGATATGAGCGTTTGGGTTGTGATTACGCATTAAATCAAACTCGTATCTTGGGCGTAATGTTATTTAAAATTAAAAATCAGGAAATACGTCTGGCTGACGTTTCTGCATAGTGAAAGGTGCACTCAGTAAAACACATTTAAAAAGCATTGTGTGACATTGCAACTGGGAAAGATAGTCAAGTCAACAAACAACATATTCAATCTGGCAGGGATTTTTTTTTTGGGGGGGGGGAATACAATGGCCGCACAATACACAACAAAATGGTGCAAACAGGTAGTCTACTGATAAAAATGTTTTTCCTCTAATTTGTTCTTTTTGTCACAGGAATGTGTCACTCTCCACTCACGAATTTATTTCCCTTTCCTTCAACATAATTTCTCTGTCTGATTTAAATATTATGTTGGCTGCTGTTCCAATGGGTTTTGTAAATATGGGTTGATTATTTTTAATACACTTGCTTTTTTCTGTGCTGTTAAAATCTGTGTTTTATAGATTCACCACACTCACACGAATCTTTGGCTCATTTACTTGACAGATGTGTAAAGCTAATGAGACACGAAATGAACGACATCTGTCACTTCATCGTGAAGCAGCCAAGAAATTAGCTCACATGACGGAATTGTATTTTCGTCTAGGTAGTAGTCGATCTGTATGAATTTATTATTTTCCCTGAGATGGGTTTGGTTTGGACTACTAAATCAAACAAGCCAGAATCCATTTACGCTCTTCTAATCATGCGAGTCTTGACTTAATCAATAATTACGATTTTCAAAACAGAAGCTTATTCATCACACAACTCAAAGCAGAACTGACCCGTCTCAGTTTTCAGGTTCAAGTCTCCTTCACTTCTGATGAATGTTCTTCTTTATAAGCCATTTTCAAGCCGCAAAATCTTATTTTCGTCCTTCTGCATTTTCAATTTTAGATTCATGAGTGGACATTTAACAAAAGTGTCGCAGGCTCCCAAAGGCACTGAGGATGAGTACGGTCATTAGTCAACTCTGCTGATCTGTTCTTGTCAATTCACAGCTCAAGTGTTAAATCCACAATCTGTGACTTCTGTGGAGTCATTTTGTTGTACACCGTATTGCGGGAGGAACACACATCACTTTGCAGCTTATCGTTTTGTACCTTCTCAGTGGTATTATTTTGCTTTTTAATTGCAACTTTGTGACTTGCTTTCTTTAAAACCCCATTACCCCTAATTAAAATGTTGCTAAAGAATTGTTCGGTAGGCCTCCAGATAAAAATGATAAATGTGAGGACCTAGACCAAGTTCGGCCATTCAAAAAACATAATGCAAGAAAAACATACCACCTGAAGTCCCGAAGACCTCTCAGCTTAAGTCAAGTCAAGTCAAGTTTATTTATATAGCCCTAAATCACAAGCAGTCTCGAATTCTTAGCTTTCCCAATTCCTGAAGATCTGAACCAGCGTGATAACCACAGAAGCATTAGCCTCAGCTCAATTGGGCCAACAATGTTAACAGAATAAGATCGAAGCTTGATAACATCGAAAAGAATGTCCAAATGGATTTAGGGCTGAATGAACTCAGTCTTGCTCTTAGAAAGATAGAACAAATAAAGACCTGCAATCTCAGTGTAATTAACTTTTATTGATCGAAAAAAAAAAAATTCCATCCCATACGAAAGATGGGAAATGCTAAAAAATCTTGAGAGCAATGGTGAGAAACATTATGGGCTATATTTTTCTTTTGTACAGCACTTTTCTGTGTTGATTTGTGATTGATTTGTTCAATATTCTACCATATTTATAATACTATATGGATATGTTTTAAATATGGTAGTATATTGATTATTGAATATGGATATGTAGTGTTATAAATATGGTAATATTACTGAATACAGCTGATTTATGGCAAATTGAATATTGGAAATCTGTATATACAATATAATAATATATATAATATCTGTATTATGAATAGATAAAAGAGATAGATGGGTAGGATTGGAAAAGTTCCTTAAATTCTTCCTACTCCTTTTCGAGCTGTCCTAATTGTTGTTTAAGTTATTTAAGACTTGCTTGGGACATTTTGTTATTGTCCTGGTTTTTTTTTCCTTTTATATTTTACTGATATATTTTCCTGTTTTTAAGCTCGAAATAAAATTGATAATTATAAATAATTTCAAATAATGTCAGAAAATGACATTTCTTCTGCACTTTATCTTAGTACAGTATAAATATCTTAATCATACTTGAATTATCAACAACAAAAATATCCACTCAATTTCTTTTCCCTCGTTCTTGTTCTTGTGTTTCAGTATGGTCTACTCCCTGGTTACCTCATAACTGACCGAAGAGACAAAAAAAAAGCCTCTGGATACACAAACTGCCATTTTTACAAGAGTGCTTTTTTTTTTTTTTTTGCCAGAGACATAAACGCTTTCAACTCGAAAGGGATTCATGCTCGACTATTCATACAAAACTACCATTCACAGTTTGATTAGTCAGAACGAGTTGATGTGAACTCTTGCATAGAAACATTCACGTGAACAGCTTCCTCTAGATTGGTGCAATTAATTTACTGTTTGGTAGCAGTGATGGTAGCGCACAGGATGAAAAGCACAGTAGCATTTGCACAGTTTGTCTCAGGCACAGCAGATCCAGCACGCCCATCCCGCTTCGGAACCTCACCTACCGTAGCAACAGTGAGTCAGAAACGGAGGATGCGTGGATGAACTGGATCATAAATAGTTTCGGGGAGGCACATAAATACATTATGACGGTATGGTGGGCATTTTGATGTACTCTTTGTCCAAAGGCATTTCCAGTGGAAACATATAGAGCAAATGCCTTCATGTTGTTTTAGTGTTGTTCGATGAGAAACGTTTCTAAAACTCCCAAATAAATGATCGAAGTCTACACACACATTTGCACAAATCGTGTATTTAATCTTGCACAATGTTTGCGATATCGAGCTGTGTGTTCGTGATCATGTATGATGAAGTCAGACACACCAATGAAGGTCTTCCATTATGTAAAATTTCAAACAGGGAAGCTACTGTATGTTACTATTTTCTAGTTCTATTTCAACAAGGGACCAAAATTCTCTTTGGATACTAATTTATTACGTCAAGTGTGAGATTTTATTGCATCTACGTTTAGCTTAATGATTATTTCTTCCAGTGTTAAGAATGAGGAATGTGGTAGAAATTGACATTTTGGAATGGAATCAGTCACACATTTTGAATCTAATAAAAGCAACTGTAGCAGCTGATGTAGGCCACACCTCCACTGACACAAATCACACCACCTATGCTTGCTATAACACAATTCCCTTAAAGTAAGATCTTACTTAATAGATTACATAACAAATATGTAATTTTGTCAATGCAGAGCGGATGTTTCCCAAATATAGTTTGCATCCTCTGTCCTAGTCCAAACACCTCCCATTCCGTTTCCCGTCATCAACACAGAGTAGATTGGAAGTCCTGCAGTTTTTTTTTCTCCCCCCCCTGTATTTTGTCCTATTCCAATTCTGGCATTTTCTATCCTGACTGTGTATGTGACTTTAGATATTGTTTATGAAATAAACTATTTTAAAATCAAAAGTTTAGGTTGTTTTGTGCATTATATAGTAGATATAAAAATGTATTCAGTAATTGTTTTTTTTTTTATTTTATATATATATATATATATATATATATTTATATATATATATAAATATATAATTGTAGATATACAAAATATATTTTTTTATAGAAATAAAAATTTATTCAGTAATTGTTTTATATGTATATATTGTAGATATAAAAAATATAGATAATATATATAAATATATATATATATAGTAGATATAAAAATGTATTCAGTAATTGTTTTTTTCTTTAATATATATATATATATATATATAAAATGAAGAAAAAGGCGGATAATGATATTGATTGTTGATGCTGATATTGATATTAATAACTGATTGAAGATTGGTTCAAGCAGGTGTGACTGAAACCAAGAGATGATCTGATGTACGCCTGTGTGTGTGCGTGCATTTGTGTGCATGTGTGTGTGCGTGCAGGTGTGTACATGTGTGTCCAACCCGTGGCAGACGCAAGGTGACAGATTGGTGACAACCTGTCTTCTGACTATGCACTCCATAGCAATTTTATGTATATCATCATAATTGAAGCAGACAGCCGCTGCTTACCTTCCGACCCATCATCATGTGCACGTGTTTGTTCCTGTGTGTTGGCATGAATTTCGATTTAGAATCCCCACCTCCTGCATTAGCCCCCCTGTCTCTTTTTCCAGAAGTCTTTGCCAGCATCAAGCTTTCATCTTAAAGCTGCGGAATGACACTGAGCTCTTGTCCCGCGGCACTGGCACACAGCGCTCAGCTTTCTGGAACCTCAGGTCTTTCCGAAGAACTTGTCTGTTTCCTCAGCTTTTCACAGCACGGAAGCCCATTTTAATCCCCTTCTGCATAGAACTGAATCCCACTCATACATATTGATACTTTTTTTTTCTGTGGAGAGAAAAAAAAAAGGCCCAGTAAAAAAAGACTTTGAATGCTATTCTCAAGTATAAATTATAAATGATAAATCAAGTTGCTTACAGTGCACTTGTTTCCTCCGGTACTTAAATGTGCCATAAGCGTGTCAGAGCATTGCAAGAACATCAAATTAACTGCCCGACAGCTCTGAACTGATTTGTGTCTGCCAAGACACATTTAACCACCTGGGAACATTTACAGTCATTGCCGCAAATCTAAAAATATTACGAGCAGATCTGACAGTTGAAATATGGGAAGACTCTGTTGTTGAAATAGTCTGAGTTTGTAGAATCCAACGAAAACACCTGGCAGCAAGTGTAACTAGTAAAATTTAGAGCCATTGTTTAACATAAAATTCTCAGATTTTTGTAGTTCATCATAAAAACAGCCTGATTGTATTTTGTGACATTTGCAAACATCTACTTTTACTTATTTTATCCGATTAATCGATGGAGTGATCGATTGACAAGTCAGAAATTAGATTTTCATTGTCAATCATCAAGTTAAAACACATCTTGTTTTCAGCATTTTTTTTCTCAAATTCACTGACAATTAAAATACTCGCCAGTTGTTACAAAACAAAATGTGCCATATTCTCTCCTCACTGCCTCGTTAAAAAAAAGATACAATTTTCCATTTGTTACTTAACACAAACAATACCAATGTTAAAAAGTTGAAATGATTATAAAGTAGTCTTTGGAGACATAAAGATAACCGGAGATTAATACTTTTAAATAACCCTGAAATGTTACGTCATCATTTTGAACATTCCTTAGAGCAGGGGTGTCAAACTCATTTTTATCACGGGCCACATCGTCGTCATCGGAGGGCCATTATGATTGTCAATGTCTTCTATATACAGTATAGGCTGCAAAACAAACTGATGAAAAACTAATTTTGAAATCAGAGACTAGTAAAAACTGTTCAAATTTCTTAAAAGTATTAATGGTAATAAAAATTGCAAGCAATATTTCTATTTCTTTTTTAAAAGTGAAGACAATTTGTAATTTTCGATGCATAATTTGTCTTTGTGGGCCACATAAAATGAGATGGGGGGCCGTATCTAGCCCCCGGGCCTTGAGTTTGACACCAATCCAGTGTTAAACGGATCTCAACAACTTTTTTTTTTATTTTACAGCCTTCCCAACACTTTCTGTCACCACTGTCCCCGGTGATTTCTGTTCCCTCACCCACAAAAAGACAGACAAGTGTCGGTGAGCCAATAGAAACCGTCTCAGCACAGAATGATGACCCTGTCATTTCCTGTCCTCAGGTGACCACCCTGTCAAACTCCATCCATCAAATCTCTGTACCTCTTCTTCTCACTCAGGTCACGGGTATATTTAAGCATATACATTAGAACCTCAATTTAACGGACTGATTTAGTCAGGGTTGTCCATTAGAGAATTTTTTTGTCAATATGGCCTGCATTTAAATCTCCCAGAAGCAGGTGTTTACAGTATTCCCTTGTTTATCGCGGATAATTGGTTCCAAAAAGCACCCGCGATAAGTGAAATCGGCGAAGTACGGTCACCAACAAGAAGTACCGGACAGGCTAACGAGTTAGCGGAACGATGTTAATTCGCGATCGTGCTAACGCGTGACTTCTAAAGGAATGTAAACCAACATTTGGAGCAAAACTACATTGTCCTAAAGGTTAGACACGTGTTTCCTCAATTTAGAAGTTTTATTATGACTTTTAAATGTTTTTTTAATTTTGAAAAAAAATCTGCGATGTAGTGAAACCGCGATAAACGAAACGCGAATTAGCGAGGAATCACTATACCAGTTAATTAGCTCTCTCCCATAAATATAGACAGATTGGAAAGACTAATTTCGTGTAACTTTACATGTAGAATTTTAACATTATTTTCTTTTTATATTGTACAGGTTTGTGTTAAAACTTTACGGTCCATGTAGCAATTGTATATTAAACTGCTGCCTCATAACGGTTTTCTGGATTTTCGAAAGACTAATTAGCATATAAAATATGGTGTAAATAAGCAGCAATTTACTTGCTAGGGGAAACAAAAATGACCTTTTGTTGTGTACTGCAATGCTGTCTATTGTACTAAATCCCTTCACTATAAAACACTCACTAGGGTTCCCCATGAGCTCTCCAGAATCATGTCCAAATTATGTTTTCTGGGTTGGCGAGATAAGCTATCTTTATCTTTGTGCAGCTGGTTTGATGTGGCATTTTGCCTTGTTTGAGTGTGTGTCTGTGTGTGTTTAATTGTGTGGGTTTGCTGTATGTATGTATGTGCAGTAGGATGTATGCATACTTTGTGGGAAGAGTAGATAAACTTTACTGGATTTAAAAATGTTATGGCATACATGAAGAAAAATCCTTTCATACTGTACAACATATTTATTTGATCAGCCCTAATTAATATGAAGAAGCTTTTCATTCTGTTTCCTTTCTAGCAAGTCAACATACCGGAACAATTGGGTCGAGATTTTTTTTTAGCTCATTATTTTGATTTCATCCACATAGTACTCTACTACCTGCCCAACCACAGAGGAATTGTGCTTGCTTTATTTTTCCTTGTTTTTTTTTTTTTTTTTTTTTAAAAAAAGATCATCTCATCTCATTGGGCCGGCGGCAGTCATTCCACTGAGAGTGCAGAATTAACCTTTAACCTTGCTTTATCGCGACAGTACTGACTGTTCTTGGGCATCTTCAATGGAATTATGCCATCCAAAGATAATATTATATCATTAAAAAAAATTTACACTGTTAAATTACTTGTTTATAAATGACTATCTGTGTGATTAACGCTGCATTAAAATGACATTTACCGTATTTTCTGGACTATAAGGCGCACCTAAAAACCAAAAAATTTCTCAAAAGCCGACAGTGCGCCTTATAGTCCGGTGCCCCTTATATATGGACCAAATTCCTAAATTTAAACTGGCCCGAAGCATTGTGTCATGAAATCAATCATAAGTGGCCCACTGAAGACTATGAATCATGAATCAAAAAGACTATGGATCATTATTTTGTGATTATAAAGTCATTTGTTGCATCTAAAGTTAAAATAAAAAAGATAAAATGGAGAATGATTTGATTTCGATTAAAAATCTGACATGATGCATTAATGGTGCGCCTTATAGTCCGGTGCGCCTTATATAAGGACAAAGTTTTAAAATGGGACATTCATTGAAGGTGTGCCTTATAGTCCAGTGCGCCTTATAGTCCGGGAAATACAGTATGTAATATACAAATACTTGTAAATATGCCTACTCCCCAATAATGTCTTATCCTAAGTCAAAAATATAGAAAGATAAAGCCATGTACAAATTGAACATGTAAAACATTATATTACAGTACAGCACATTTGAACATTCCTGCAGGCGTGAAAAGGTGGCATAGAAAGCAAAGAACTATAAGAGCAGAACATTTGCTGTGACATAGTCAGGTCAGAGGGGATGAGAACATACCTTCAAGCAACGTTTGCACTGTGGACCCGCCAACAGCAATGTTTTGCGCAGAGAAGATTTACATTAACATGTCTGCATGTGACAGGTAAAAGCTATCTACTATTTTAATTATGAATATTATTTCAATATTGATTCTTGCTGTGTATTTTTATGAGGACATTTTTTTAATGATTTGTGTTGCCTATAAAAATCTATGGTCACCACTGAAAGCCATGAGCATCTGTCACTACTTTTCATATGAAGGTTTGCTGTATTTTGTAGTTCAGCCAAAATTAAACTCTAGATGAATTTTAATAACATTGAATATATGACTGGGGGATCGGGGCTTCATTAAAATTGAATCAATTGAAGGAAATTAAAAAATGGTGACATTTCTTCTCAGGGAATTCCTATTTAAATAAATCTCGATTAAAGGTCTGCTGGCCGAAATATTATGAGAAAACATGTTGGAAGACAACTTTGTTACATAAAATATTTGAATGTGATCAAAATATATATAATATCCAAATGTAATGCTTATTTAGTTATATCGCATGTTATATATCTTGTTTGCTTGTATTTTACATCGTGTCCTTCTTGTTTTCATTGTTTCAACCTGTTCTCATTAGTCCCGCCCCTTGTGTCTTTTAATCCGCTTTCCCAGCCAATCATGTCTTGCCTCTTTGCCTCGTCAATTTGTATTCATTTCCCTGTTTTGTTTTGTTTTGTTTTTGTCATTCATTCCAATATTTGTGTTGCCAATCTGTCTCAATTGTTTGTCTATGTGAAGCCTTTTGAGACTGCTTGTGATTTAGGGCTATGCAAATAAGCTTGACTTGACTTGACTTGACTTGACTTGACTTGACTTGTCTTAAAACCTCGCCTTGTCTATTTCCTTTTATTTTGAAAACTGTTCCTTTAGTTTAATATTTTTATGATCCCATGGACCTTGTGTGCTTTTTTTCAAATTTTTGTAAAGCAATGATTCACACATACAAGCAATGACCATGTGCAGCTTGGACAGACACAGATACGGCGCTCTCTGTGGGAGTGCTAATTAGCCAAGATATGTTCCTAACGCCAAGCTGACCTTCAACACTGTTCTATTAAACAAGCGCCCACAAGCGCCCTGCACACACATGCTGTAAAATATTCCTGTTACTTACCTGTTATATTAACAGGAACAGCCTTTGGTGAAGTCTCTCTTCTCCATCTGCTTCAGGCTGAAAGCTGAGAACTGTGGTGCAATGTTGCAATATTTTTTATGGTGTTAATTAAACCATATTCTACTTTAATATAAGATGAGCAATTGATTGACCGTATGCAGATTTGTGGTCTTGTACACCCCCCTAGAGGCAATCCAAGTACCCCCACGGGCAAGAAAACACGCATAACAGGCTTATAACTGGTTTTACATTCATTATTTATTAGAGGCCAGAGAACTGCCAGATCAAGTCTCCATGGACTCACGAAAGTCATTTTATATATGGTACAGTACATACAATGGGGACTAGTTAACTGGGAAGGTGCCAGTAGTAAAGTGGCGAGTGAGCAGATCAGCTACATGGTCACTGGTGAGAAGTGTGGAGCGTCAATAGACTTAATGGATTACACGACCATCATGCTAATTCTACTTTTATCTAGACGAGTGGTGACATGTCTGTCTATTATGAAACGGTATTATCTGACGATGCTCGTGCAGCACTGTGGATTTTGTTTTTGCAGTAAACACGAGACATTGTATCATCAAACAGTCGCAGGGCTGATTCAGACAGTAGAACTCCCAAAATAGAGCGTCCAACCCACACTAGAATCAATGATACATTTTTAACCTCGACATGAGAATTTTGTTGCGCATTTTATTTATTTTTTTTAGACTTCCAGTGGGAAACAATCAGGAAACAATCAATTCTGATTCTCATCCCAATTATTTCGCAAATGTCTGCAAGTCTCCAAAGCACATGAAGGGTGCTTGAGCAAATTCTCTCGCACCTTTCGGAACCCTGCCAAGAGTGTTCAGATGGTGCAAAACCAAACAGATTCTTAATTGTAACCCATTTTTATTTTTGGAGCAATGTCAGTTTATTCAGAAAATTCAAGCTCTAATTGGATCTGCTCTGAAAATTTCTAAAATGAATACTTTTTTCACATATCATTTGAACTACTTAAATTATTTACTATAAAGATTTTATTATTTTTTTGATGAATTACAGCCTGGAATAGGTCATCAATTGGTTCTTGTAAAGTCAAATCTTGCTTCTTGGCAGCCGACTTGAAAATGAGCAACGACTCGCCCCCACATTTTTTTTTTTTTTTTGCTAGCCCCCTTTACTTCCAGAGGTGGGCATGACTGAAATCTTGGATTCCCATTCATTAGGCCTAATTTTTTTTTCCATTCGAGTATATTGCTGAAACGTAGAGTCAAAGCGAAACAGTTTTTCCAATTAGCCTAACGATTATTCCCTCGATTAATGCAGGAATCAATTCCGCGTTCCCCCAAAAGTATTGAAAAATAATTGCGCAATAAATAGTGTCCAGCCTTGATTTTCCAGTCCTAAAAAGAACATTGACGCTGTTGAAATAATGATTGAGTGACAGACTGACCATGACTGGGTCAGCTTGAAATAATTTTGGACTGACACTGACAGACGGCTGGCCCAACCCGCAGGCGAATGATGAACGACGGAATGTTCCCGACATGCCCATCTCCGTTAGTTTCCGTCTCCCGTTCCTCTCACCAACTCATCTCTTCTTGGGTCCGGCCATATTGTCATGACAGTAACAACGACTCCTCAGAGAGTGTTGCAGATCAATTTCCCTGCCGTCTCGTATTGAATAGTGTCTTTGTGTCGGAGTAATGTATTACATTGAGCGACCTCCATTTTGCTGCTCGACCCGACGCTTTACTGGAAGTTATCAACATTGGCCAGCTTTGTACAATCCCTCACTTCCTCCTCCATCCACTGACAGCACTGACACGTTCAATTAAACAAGGCATTGTTGCTTGGGAATTACTATTTCATAATGAGATAGTTGCTCGAGCTCTAAAGAGGTAAGATATCTCGAGAGGTCCATATTGTATATAATGTGGGCGGGCAGCTTGTGAAAATAACACCGGGCCCTTCATCAATTGCCAGGGAGACTTTTAACCTGCAGTAAAGCTGCTCAGTAGCCAGCGGCCATGACGAACGACTATGTAATCGAGTCAGCATATTCTGGTGGAGGAATTGCTTTTCAGTGATGCTGTGGTGTATGAAAGGGCCAAATAATAATATAACTAAAAAATTATCTAGAATATATTGACAGTTAGGAAAGAAAGCTGACAGCGGCTGACAACCTTTTATGACACTAAGGTTTGACCAAAAAAATTAAATAAAACAGTACAGACTTAATATCTATGGCAGTGACTATACAATTTTTACATTATGGTTTGTTTTACGCAAAAAAATATATATTTTCACCAATGCGGCTAAAATGAACGTTTGTTTTGACGCAATTTTATATCTTACCTTGTGAGAAGAAATTAAACCGGGAATTAGGTGACCTGGTTTAAGAACGTATAAACTAATTCAGGCAAGAGAATGTGAAAAAGGCGCACACTTAATGCAAAAAAATAATAGTTAGGATGTTTTGGTGATTAATTTAGTGGTACAATTCTTCACCAAACACAAATCCACTGTTCGGCCCATATTGTCACTTATCAAATGCTAATACTATCAAAACTGTTAGCCAATGCATTTCCTTTTTTTTTTCTTTCGAACTCAGACATGCACACTTACCCTTCACCTCATATTGTCATTTATCAAAAGCTAATGCTATCAAAACTGTTAGCTAATGCATTTACTTTATTTTTTTATTTTTCAAACTCAGACATGCACTCAATTGACTGTCAACATGTTTCGCACCATTGGTTAGCAATAAGCTAAATATTGACCAAGTTCCAAATAAAATAAAATAAAATAATTGATAAAATACATTTTCTGAAAAAAAAATTATCAAACCCTCTGCTATCAGAAGTATTTCTGTTTCAGACACATTTGAATTGATAAATATCAATGAAAGGTTACTGTTACACTTAACACCCCATGACGCCCCTTTAGTTGCTTTCACCTTTCACTTACAGAGCGATTAAGGATGTGGGCGCCTTTGCATGTTTGTTGGAGTGTGCTCTTTTTGTTCCATCTCAGCGTGATCTCCATTTTGCTCCCAGCGTGTATGTCCGGGTTTGGAGGAAGACCTTCAGATTTGTTTTAAACCAGCGCCACATGGATCCGGTGCATAAATATTAACAACCTCAGCATGACAAGAACATATGAATGCACTCAGAGATTCAAAGATCATATAAAATGTATTTATAATTATAAAATGTTGATTTTATAACAGATAAGAGTGTTTCATAATTTGAATGATGACAAATTATTGATTTTCTATATACCGTTTATCCTTATTAGGGTCACCCTACTGAGCAAGAGGTGCAACGTTGAAAGGTCACCAGCACATCACAAGGTACTAGTCAACTCACATTCCATTGTTCACTGAACCTAACGTACCGTATTTTCCGGACTATAAGGCGCACCTAAAAACCTAAAATGTTCTCAAAAGCTGCCTTATAGTCCGGTGCGCCTTATATATGGACCAAATTCCTAAATTTAAACTGGCCCGAAGCATTGTGTCATGAAATCAATCATAAGTGGCCCGCTGAAGACTATGAATCATGAATCAAAAAGACTATGGATCATTATTTTGTGATTATAAAGTAATTTGTTGCGTCTGAAGTTGAACTAAAAAAGATAAAATGGAGAATGATTTGATTTGGATTAAAAATCTGACATGATGCATTAATGATGCGCCTTATAGTCCGGTGCGCTTTATATAAGGACAAAGTTTTAAAATGGGCCATTCAGTGAAGGTGCGCCTTATAGTCCGGTGCGCCTTATAGTCCGGAAAGTACGGGATATTAAAATGTACTCCTTGCACTTCTTTTAACAACAACCAATGCATTTATAAAGAAACACATATTTGTATGTATTAGAGGTTCAAAGTCACCACAACACCGAGTGTGATCCTTGCAATTACTGCTCAGATGCTTTTAAGTCACCTTTTTTTCTTGATCAAAGTGGAATTTTATAATGAATACAAAAACAGTCTTCTGGTGCCAAAACAATTACGTTTCTTTTCTCCCATCATGACGATAGTGCCTTCAGCATTTGCATCTTTTGATGTTGCTTATGTTAATGAACTGTCATTTCCAAAGTAGCAACACATAATTTTACATAATAAAAAAAAGAAAACAATCCCTTATGTTCCTTTGAAGAGAAATTCAATTTACACTGCTAATTGTTTTCATATAGCTAAATAAATATAGCCCAGTGGAATTTTTATGATTACAACAACCCTGGGATTGAAAAACTGTATGCACCCATTTATTTCTTACGACAATGTTATAAATCACCCAGGAAATTCAAATCATTATTAATTTTATAACATCATTTATTTGTCGATACAAATCGCTTTCGTTAAAGTGATATGCAAAAGCAGAATCTGAAATCGTGATTAATCACATTCCTTCTATAAAAACAAAACTTAATGATATTCCAATTGCATTGGTCGAGTTCATTAAAAAAAAGTTAGATTTATTGATAGAATTTTATAAAATCATTAACACATATATATAAATTGAATATTATTGCCTTTTCCTTCCTCCAGCACATGAATACAAATGCAGATGGCTTGGAACATGAATCCCAGCTGGTATCAGGAACACAGAGGGACAGGAAATAAGATGCAAATTATTTTCATCAAGCGTGACACATCCATTCGACATCTTGTGGAGAGGAGAAAAAAAAAAGAAGTGTGGAAAGCATGACCATCGTTTTATATGTAGCTCTTTCTGCTGTAGTTACAAACACAGAGGAAAAAGTTCATGTTAGCTTTGAGTATGGAAATTGTTGGGGTGAATGAAGAGCTAAGTGGTGAAAATCGAAAAATAGTTTTCGAACAATAAGACGCTGGTGCAACCTTTAATGAACCCTGATAAACAAAAAACAAACATGCTAGCCACATCTGCCAACGTGGCATTTCATGCTTGATGGAACTAAATAATTTTTACGTGAATTAGCATAACTAGGGCATCTAAAAAGAAAATAAGGCATTCTCAATGCCAACCTAATTTTCTCAGCCTCGTTTAATTCTATTCTGCCTTCCATTTGGTCTTCATCCACCACTATTGCTCAAGGTTTTCGGAGTGGCCACCTAACTGTGATTCAGATGTGAGATAAGCAGCCTTCCTCTTTTTGTGTTCTTAAATAACAATGCTGCAATTTAGCCAAGCGGAAGATTTCTAATCCGGAATTCTCGTGGGTTATCACCCACCTCACTGGTTGGGATAACACAGTGTGTGTGCGTATGTGTGTGTGTGTGATTGCAATCTTCGACATGCTCATTTTAAGGTCAAATGGTGCTCATGAAAGGGTGATTTAGTCAAAACGTGATTGTACATTGTGTTCAGTGCACAATTAATTTATAATCAGAAGCAGAATTAATGCAATCAATACTAGTGAGGTGGAAGAAAAAAAACATCTGTCGGATTGTATATTAATAACGTTTTCACTTTAAACGCAGGTGTCATGTCACCATGCTGAAACAATTACCGTATTTTCCGGACTATAAGGCGCACTGGACTGTAAAGCGCACCATTTATGCATCATGGATTTTAATCCAAATCAAATCATTCTCTATTTTATCTTTTTTATTTCAACTTCAGATGCAACAAGTTACTTTATAATCACAAAATAATGATCCATAGATTCATGATTCATAGTCTTCAGCGGGCCACTTATGATTGATTTCATGATACAATGCTTCGGGCCAGTTAAAATTTAGGAATTTGGTCCATATATAAGGGGCACCGGACTATAAGGTCGGCTTTTGAGAAAATGTGAGGTTTTGAGGTGCGCCTTATAGTCCGCAAAATACTGTAATTGAACTTTATGAAATGAAAATGTGTAAAAAAATATTGCCACTGAGGAGGACCCCATGAGGCAGGAAACTAAAAAATATAATGAAGACTGGAATAATTAAAAGCAGCAATAACAGAATTGAAAGTATAAAAATCAAATTTAAACTTTACAACTCTATGTTGCTACGTGATAACAAAAGTTAACTTTGCCAATGAATAACTATTGGATGGTGACAACAGCGACATTAAAATGACACTTTAGAGAATGTTCAAGTAACACTGCTACTGCCCACCACTGATAAGAATCAAGAGAAAAATGTTCTTGTCAGCTTCCTTAAACCCGTATCGCACTGAGAGGCGAATGTTGGCGAGTGTTTGCGCATAGCGTGAATGCTGATTTTTTTTTCTTCCATCAGGGTCCATTCAAGGTCAAACATTTTCACCAGACAACAATTTTTCTTGTCACAAAGAAAATTTGGGTTAAGCATAAACGAAGTTGAACATGATAATTGTGCACAAAAACCGAACGTTCAATTTATTGTAATCTGAATTTTTTGCTGTAATCCGCCTCAATTACGAATGTAGTAACACTACTGTTTATTTTCTTTGTCTTTTTTGTACAACAAAAAACTGACTACAAAACAAATAATTGCAAATGTGGTCATTGTTTGACTTTATCAGTCTCAATTTTACTTACTGATCAAATTATTTCTTTCAAACAAACTATAATAATACAATTTTCGAGAGATCATAACCTACACAAATGTTTGTTTTTCCTGATTATCATAACCCAAAGTTATACTTAATTAGCCTGTTGATATTTATTTTATAACATACCAAACTACACGGTGGCATATAACCAAATAAAAAATGATGGGGCTGTCAGGATTAAAAATTTCTCTGCTAAATTACACCCTATATCATATCTATAAAGTACAATATAAATCAATAATATAATTTATATGGTGATATACAAGAATTTTATCAAGGCAGCCATTTTATTAGCACAGGTAGCCTAGAAAAGGTCATGATGTTTTCTGCATTGGCACGTGTTGCTCTTGCAAGATAAATTGTCCAATATGTGAGCAAGGTAGCTGAAATATGGTTTTCCCCTGATGCACGGATTTAAAAAGCTCCAAGAAATGAGAAAGAAATCGATGATGAATGCATGCGGAGGAGGGAGTGTTTTGTCACTCATGAATCATGCCTCGAATAACTTATTTTTCTTTCTGTCCTCTGTGACTGTTTATTGCATCACACAGAAACCAACGACTTTCAATCCCCATTTTAAAGATGGTAATCATTTCGGGTTGACAGATTTTAAATGGGCAAAAGTAAATGTTGCAATGTAGAAGATGAAGTTAAACTTGTGTGGGAAAAAATTTAGAAATCGGCTTTGAAATTTGTGTGCTGATACTTAAAGACTGCCCTCTAGAGGTCAGTGTCAGCAGTCAGCACCTCTGTATGTAAATAAACAAGGCAGAAAGTCCACTAAATTGTTTAAATCGGGGTTACATGACATTTAAACTACACCCGTGAGCAAAGAATGGCTCCATAAAATATCACTGGTTATATAAAGGTTTTTCCAGATGGGACTAATTATACCAGAAGGTCAAGTTTGTATTTTATTTGTTGTGCAGGACATAAATATTCAATGTTTTTCTTTTTAAATCTGACACAAGACGTTTTATTTTTCTTCTTCATGACACAATAGGCAACATTGTAAGTGCCAAATTCATCATGGTGGAAATCGGGTCACTGGGGATTTTGTATCTAATTATTACAGCAATCGTGATGGTCAAAAATTAACAATGGGTTTTCCATTAATCGTCATCTCTGGGTGTGTGAAGCGACATTTCTGTGATTAAGGACATTTATATATATAGATATAAATTTTACGTCATTTTGACCAAATGTGCATAATACATATCTATCCGATTGGTAAAATATTCATCTAATTGCTTAATAAATCTCATTTCTGCACATTTTATAAAACTCCAGCCAAGCCTTTCTATTTGTCTTGCTTGCATTTGTGCTTTTTTTG
Source organism: Syngnathus floridae (assembly GCF_059516105.1). Lineage (NCBI taxonomy): Eukaryota > Metazoa > Chordata > Actinopteri > Syngnathiformes > Syngnathidae > Syngnathus > Syngnathus floridae. The sequence goes on from NC_142431.1 coordinate 5,049,042, forward strand.
CCCCCTCATGTTAATGGCCTTCACTCCTGTGATTGTTGCTGATGTCACTCACAGTTGTTTAAAGGTCTTTTAGTTTGGCTCTGTAAATATTAATTGGTTGTTTATTCAACCATATACCGTATTTTCCGCACTATAAGGCGCACCTAAAAACCTCCAGTTTTTTCAAAACCCGACAGTGCGCCTTATAATCCGGTGCGCCTTATATATGGACTAATATGGATTCGTGTATGAGGACTAACTTATTAAAGTAAGTTTTACATGTTTGTGTTGTGTGATATTAACGTTTGAGCAACGTTGAGTTATTGATATATTGTTATTGTTTTCACTATTTCGAGTGTTACTATATTGTGATTGCATTAACGTTTGAGCAACGTTGAGTTATTTATTCAATGCGATTTATAATCTGGTGTGCCTTATATATGACCAAAGTTTTAAAATGGGCTATTCATTGAAGGTGCGCCTTATAATCCGGTGCGCCTTATAGTGCAAGAAATACGGTACTCGTTTTTTTTGAGGTGGCATTCTGATTTCCATATGAGATGATGCAATCATTGCTCCTGGCATCTGATGCTGGTGTCATTCTTTTTTATTTCAATTTCCTCCAGGATGAGGTCCAGGAAAGAAGTTCGAGTAACTACTGGAGTCACATGAACCGTTTCAATAATTAGTTTGATTGGGGCGGGGGGGTTGGGGGGGGGGACCATTCAAAGTTAATTGAGTAGCTTAGTTTTTACTAATAGCCAACAAAAATCTTTTGGAAAGGAAAAGGGGAAGAGGAAAAGTCAAATCACAAGTCTGAAGCCATCTGGTTGCATAAAAGAAAAAAAAAGCTTGTCAGAGTTTACATCAGTGTGTTGTCAGTTGGCTTTTTTAAAAAACATTGAAGCACATATACTAGTAGGTGCTTTGGGCATTACAAAGTGTTGTAGCATTGCAGCTATAAAAATTCTGCAAAAAAAAAAAAAAAAAACTTCTGTGCTGTTGACACCACATGATGGCATAATGCATTTTTCATGCGTTTGAAATGAAAAGGAACTCTGACACGGTGTCAATCACATATACAGCCATGCACTCACTATAATGTTTACAGCTAGCTTGCCATTTTATATTGGCTAATTTCTACTAATATGTTGTTCAATTTGTCATGAGTAGGCTGCTTGCTATTTGCTGATATATATATTTACTTGCACAAAAATAGCTTCAGGCTTGGATTAATTTTAAACTTCTTTGCCATAAATCAGCAACGTGTTATAAATTATTCTATAAGTGTTTGAATGTCACCCTGTCACATAGATGAAGAGAAAAAACACAAGAAATATTTGCTAAATAGTTTGTACTCTGGGCTATGTCGATGGGAGTTGGAGTTGTCCTTCATGAAGGTTTGTCATTAATTTAAATGTGCATCTAATATACTGCCCATTGCTATCAACTGTCTCTGATCACCACTATCAAATTACTTCCTATCGGATTTGATCTGATGATACGGTGCCTCTTCCTGTTATTGGATTCTAAGGGTTATTTTGAGCGTATAGGGAAGGTAAATATAAACCTACGACATAATTGACACTAATTAAAGTAATCAATATCATTTCTTAGAATTCAATCTGTTTTATTGTCATTTCCATAGCAACTCTTGAAGGCGGACTATTTCAAGATGTGATGACTAAGGGGAGGCTGACAATAACATTATTGGAGATCTGTGAAGTTTTGGTAAGTATGTACTTGAATGTACTTAAATGTTTAAAATTTATTATTTTCCAGGACCATACCTAGCTCCAATAGCATGTGGTCACATCAAAAAATTTGGTGACCTTAAGCAGATAAAAAGAAGAGCAGCATGACTTTTTCCAAGCATGACATCAATGAGTGGCAGTTCCAACATCCCATAATAACAGCATGGCACACACTTCCAAGAATGACAGGACATATAGCTTAGAAATAAAATACTGTTTTACTGTCATGGCAAATTCTGCAGCAACATTGGTAAAGGTTTTGCGTATTAAATGTCAACTGTATTTTATTTTAATTCAAATTTTCTTATTGAACATTCTGCAACATGTGAGTTTACTAACATAGGGATAACATGGGATTAATTAAAGCCTACTGAGGAGCTGGTTATGGGAGTGCTAATGACTTGTAGTCGGATCAACAGCTTCAATTTCAATAATGTGTGCTGTGATCCAAAATTGTAAAACCAATATCCATAGTCATGGTCATGCTATTATTTATACACATGATCTTAAGTTATTCATTTTGCTCATGTTGCAGTAAAATGATATAGCTTGGTATGTGTAAACAAGGAAGTATTCATTTTTATGCTGAGTGGAAGATGGTAAGGGGTGCTGCTTGTGTTTTTATACGAGGACTTTCTTAGAGTTATGGTTTTTATTTTTCATGCAGAATTTGGGGTAAAGCTAAATTGACGACTATCTCACGCCGAGTTGATTTTCAGTTTTAATATACGATTGATAAAAGAAAATAGCGTGTGTTTCGACAGAAAACATAATAATTTGATATAGAAATAACATCTCTGCTATTTGTGTTTATCACGGAACAACAAAACCAGCAGGAGCAAATAAAGAAAAACAAAAATGGGGGACAATAACATTGGAGCAAAGGACAGAAAAGGGATAAAGACTTGAGTATGAGAGGGAGGCAGTGGGGGATCACTGAAAATAGCCAAAAGGCATAATAACAGAGGACACTGCCACATACGCACAACATAAGCTTCAGCCCATTACAATACTCCGAGGGTACGGTACACACTAGGATATGAGCATTCTGACCCGTTACATTAGTTGAGAGAGGAATGGGTTAGCTGCAGGATCACCTCCCCAAGGGAATATGTTCTCAAAATAACAAGCTCTGGATGTACGTGAGGGCCAGTATGAAGGTAGACACACACATGTACACTCAGTTGTGCATATACAGAGAGGGGGGAAAAAAAATTGTGGCAGTTCCAGCAATCCTTTTGATGTGTTTGATATGGTGCGCTCAAAGGCATGGAGCTGAGCCAGATATACAGACTGAAGAAATGCAAGGCAGATGATAGTAAAAGCAAAATTAGTTTTTTTTATGTGAAGGGGACATTAGATGTGTTTGGATGACAATGAAAATGAAATAACTATATTGAGATAGTTTAATTTCTTTTGGTATTGTCCATAGATGCATGTAGTAAAAACGGCGCCGTTGTGGGTGTGAACACTAGGTCTCCAATGGAAGTGGGTTTTCTCGTTCCTATTAAATTCAGTGTAGAACTCAGTCTCTAACATGGCGGAAGCAGAAAGTTACTCTCTGATGTCTATGCAGGAGATAGAAGTGTGCAAATTATGTTTATAAGGAACTGCAAGCAGGAGGATGATGTACAGGACTGTCTCCGAAAATTAGAATATTGTGATAAAGTTTTTTATTTTTTGTAATGCAATTAAAAAAAAAAAAATGTCATACATTCTGGATTCATTACAAATCAAGTGAAATATTGCAAGCCTTTTATTAATTTAATTGTTTTTTAATTGCATTACAGAAAATAAAGAACTGCATTACAATATTCTAATTTTCTGAGACAGTCCTGTATAGTTGGCCGTATCATGTAAAACTCATAAATCCAGTAATTCTCCAGTTGGAAAAACTTCAGATTCAGAAACTACCAGATCTACTTCATGTCTGCCAACTCACTTTTGAGTCTGGGCAGATTTTGAGCCTTGTTTGGGCTATTTGCATATGGAAACTAGGACAAAGAACAATCAGCAGCCACCTGACATGCCATGCCTGAATTTCTGGAATGTCTAAAAATTGGTTGGTTGGATAAATGCTCGCTGACCGAGGACGCTAATAAGGACCAGCGCTATAGAAAATGACTGGAAGGATAAACGGACGAATGGAGGTCAGTAGCAGATACCTGAAGATTGTTTTTCTCATTTTCTCTCCCTTGCAACTCTTGACTTATCTCCTTATCCTCATTTGCATTCGACACAATGATGTTAATTACTCCAGTGTTGCTCCAGAAAAACTGAAGCAAGATAAGATCTGCAAAGTGCTGACACACTGATATGACTAATAGTTAGTTTTGAGACCCAAAACCTCCTTTCATCGTGATCATTAGTTTCCAGTTCCACTTTAGCATCCCAAGATTTTTCGTTTTCCTCATTTAAAAGACGTGTTCACAAAAGATGAAGAAAATCAGAGTAAATTGCGTGTGACTTGGGACCAGCTGGAGCAGAAGTAACTTTTCAACGGCTGAGAAATGTCTATGAGGGGGAAAAAAAGTCACAGTTTTAACTGTGTCCTCCACAAGCTATCATTACAGCATTCTCCCTCAGGCTACAAGCCATTGGTTTCTCATTAAAACGATATATGTGGAATATCCTGCTATATCTAATCACTCAAAGTTAATTCACATGCCAAATCACGTTCAGGATGTGTTGATTCAATTGTGGCACTTTTGTGAAATACCGTATTGGCCCGAATATAAGACGACCCTGATTGTAAGACGACCGCCTCTTTTTCAAGGCTCAAGTTTGAAAAAAGACTTTTTGAACACTAAATTTAATTTTTATACAGAAAGTAATTACAGTACACCTGAAACAAATGATTATAAGAATATATTCGAGAGAAAAAGCGTGTTATTTTATTTTAAAAACTGTCTCCATTTTCTGTTATCTCTTCTTTTATTTACTTTTCCTTTCTTCCTTACTGCTAATTTTAATTTTTCTTCTTCGTGTTACCGCTATTTTTCTTTTTTTTCTTCGTGACAGGGGTTTGCTTTCGCCTGGGGAGTTAAGTTCAACATTCGCTTTAAAAATATCTAGTGCCATCTAGCGTTGTGAATGGGTATAATGTCTAGACTCCGAATGTAAGACGACCCCCACTTTTTCAGTCTTATTTCAATGCAAACAACACCGTCTTATATTCGGGACAATACGGTAATCACATTTGAATAGCGAAAAAAAAAGCACATGAATCATTTTTCTTACTCTGAACAGTCCCGGTTTTTTTCCCTTGAGAGTTCCAGCCCAGTGAAAAGAACATCAACAATCAGCCACTTACTTCTGCTTTAAGTCACTTTTTCAGCATCACTAAATATGATGTAATTGTGTGATCTTGGTTGACTGCAAAGGTTTACACAATATATGATACCAGCATCAGATTCCTGTGTCCAAATGCTGCTACATTTTTCTTAGCATTCTACAAATACTTATTTGTCATCAAATTCAAATTCGTAGAGATTGAGACAGGAAATACTCAACCTTTTGTCCCTTCATGAGTTGGATGCATAGTGGTGTGAGTAAACGTGGTGAAATAAGACGCCTGACTGATCAATTGCTCAAACACATCAGCAGACATCTGATGACATTTTTAATTTAGTTGTGCAACAATCCAATATAATTGTCATCTCTCAGCCCCAGCATGATAATTCTTGCATCACCGGGTGGTTCCATGAAGTTCAAAAGGCTGTCTTATCTTTTGAAGCACATGAATAGCATTGTTAGTGTCTCAAGTCATGCCTATGTACATGTTTTGTTACACCAGGACGGATTCAGAATTGTGGAACCGCTAAAGCATAGGTGTCAAACTCAAGGCCCGGGGGCCAAATACGGCCTGTTACATCATTTTATGTGGCCCACAAAAACAAATTGTGCATGGATTTTGTGTCAATACTAAATTAAAAATTTGCTCTCTTAGTTAATAGTTATTGCTAGCAATTTTTATTTCCATTCATTTTTTAAAAAAATATTTTAACAGTTTAATTATTTTGTTTTCTTTTTAAAAAAAAATAGAGTTAATGCTAGCAATTTTTATTTCCATTCATTTTTTTTAAATATTTTAACAGTTTTTTAGCTTATTTAGCATAGGTGTCAAACTCAAGGCCCGGGGGCCAGATACGGCCTGCTACATCGTTTTATGTGAAGTCAAATTGTGCATCGACTTTATGTGTCAATACTAAATTAAAAATTTAATTCACTTTTGAAAAATAGTTATTGCTAACAATTTTTATTTTCATATATTTAGTTATTTTAAATAGTTTAATAGTTTTTGTATCACGCTGCCAATACAGTAAGAAGGTCAACTTCAAAATAAACCAAATGAATGCCTAAAGGTACACTTTTGATGTTGTTCCAGGCAGTGGCCCTTGAACTAAAATGAGTTTGGCTTTATGACAGATCTCTCTGTGATGGTTTAAAATTAGGCTATAGTTGTTTGAGGGCAGTCCAATCACGTTGCTAATGCATTTCTTTTATCAGCTGCATAATATATAATAAATCTCTGAACAATTATGACAGATGACTGCAGCTGAAAGTACCAAACATAAACAACTAAATGACTTGGGAAAATACTAACAAATTACAAAATGATATCTGGAGAAATGAAGCATGACATTTTTAGTAATGTTCTCCATATTTTTGCAAGGGTATAAGAGAGCTATGCATCTTTATATATTTGCATACCTAGAGGCAATTACACTCCAAAGTTACACCGTCCTGGTTAATAGGTAAAATAGGCCGGGATATTAACTCCCTAGGTGTTACCATGGTGCTGCTGTTTAAACAGTTCGGGCAGTTAACCTCTACTTGATCATAACATGATAGTTTTTCATGAAATTGCCACCCAAATGGTTTACCGTACTGCATCTTAGATAAGCAATTAAGTCCCAATGGATCTGCTTAGAGGCTAATAATGTTTGTAATTATACTGGTCGTTTCATAACACGTAGGTTAATTTACAAAAACAACGTCGTGAAAAGTGCTTGTTCAGCTATTTGTAGTGTGAAACTCTTACAGTGCTTTGAAAGAAATGTCAATCTTTCATTGAAAGCCAAAAACATCAAATGAAACCTTGTAAGCATTTTTTTTTTCTGGGTCAAGATGAATAATGATTGTCTCAAAGGTGCTACTGACTGTCCCAGTTAATAGGTCCATTGGACAACCGGGGGAGGTTTATATGGACAGAATTTCTTTTGCTGCCTTCCATCCAGACTGCGGTGTATTCCAACCTTTAACGGGGGGTGCAATTGGGCGTAACATAGAAGGCAGCAGGAGATGTTTGCACAGTACCGTATTTTCCGCACTATAAGGCGCACCCAAAAACCTCCAGTTTTCTCAAAAGCCGACAGTGCGCCTTATAATTAGGTGCGCCTTATATATCGACCAATATTGAGCTACTACAGCAGGCGTGTCCAAAGTCCGACCCGCAGGAAAAATGTATATATCTTATATATGGACAAAGTTTTAAAATGGGCCATTCATTGAAGGTGCACCTTATAATCCGGTGTGAATGATATGGACAAAGTTTTAAAATGGGTCATTCATTGAAGGTGCGCCTTATAACCCGGTCCGCCTTATAGTGCGGAAAATATGGTACATCCTTCAAACTGATCGGATTATGGTTGATTTAAAAAAAAAAAATAATAATAATAAGCATTACTTAAAGGTGCTACCAACACTGCTATTTAATGCCAGTTTTCGTCCATTATTTTGTCTCTCCTACATAATAATAATAGTAATAATAAATTATATTTATAATGCACTTCACATTTTAAAAAACCTCATAGTGCTACAGAAAATGCTTTTTTAAAAAGAAATGTCTTAAGTCAGTTTTTAAAAGTGTCATCCCAATCAGGTGATCTGTTGAGTCTCTGTGGTTAAGCTTTGGTTCGGTTTTCCATAGTACACTTTAGACATCGGCTCATGAAGCCTTTTTATTGTATTTATTTTATTTATTCATTTATTTATTTTTGTTAATATATTTTTTTTACTTTAGACGATGCTCTTCCATCTAAAACCTCCCGTCTGCTCCTGGTTTTCTGTTTTCTCCAATAAAATAAAATGCAGCATGCAATCACACTGTCACACTGGCACAGATGAGGAATGTTGCAGTATAACAGCAGCAGTAAAGTGTGAAGTGAGCAGAGACGCAGGGGAAAAGCATAATGGTGTAGCCTTCCCACCCTCCAGTGTTCGGCAGGTTGCTCTTTCGTATGTTTATCTCACCCTTAAAGTAACAGCTTCACAAGTGTTTTGATGGTACCGTCTCTTTGCATTTGGGGGAAAAAAAAAAAGTTCTGCCTTTGCCATGGCAACCCCAGATCACTCTGTAGTGGTGTCTAAAAAGGCAATCTAGCTCATTTTTATCCCAGGCCACATCAGGATAATGGTTGGATAAAGGGCCAATTTTAAGAGTAAATGTATCTACTCAACATTGTATTGACCATTTACTAAATCTATTGTTGTTTTGAATTATGCTCACTTTAAAGGACAGCATGTCCACTGAAAAAAAAAAAAACACAACAAAATGTGTGTTCACTCTAGTGATGTTCCCAAATCAGATGGACACTTGAACCTGACACAAAAATAATGCTATAAATATAAATAAAATATGCTGCATTTTTTTATTTTCATCATCCATTTGCAGTATAGAAATATAATATTCAGATACATTCTTGATGGTTACATTGTGATAGTTCAACCTTTTTTTACCCTCAATCTACTCTGGAACTTTTGATTTCCACTTCCTTTAAGATAACACAGACAATCTCATTTTTGCGTTTAAATATGCAAATTGTAGCAGCTCCTTCCACAATCGTATTGCCTTTATACCACATTTTATGTTATTTAAAAAGATTACAGAAACCACTCTTCTTAAAATTGGATTAATGTAATCCCTCAGCGAGAAATCTGTCATATTCCAAAACTGTGGCGCTACTACTGTATATGACAAGCAATGTAGGATTATAATAATAATCTGAGTGTTACCTGAATGAAAGACATTTTCCTCTATGTTGAAAATAATACGCTGACTTTTTGAAATACCTTAAAACAGCATTTAAAAATGACTGGAGTGAATTAAACTCAAAAGAACATTTACTCAAAGCAGCATCAGGGGTGTCAAACTCATTTTTGTCGCGGGCCACATTGTACTCATAGTTTCCGTCGCATATATTATATACAGTACAGGCTACACAACACTAATAACAATAACTAGTTTTTTTAAAAAAAGAAGATAATTTGCAATTTTAGTATTGGCACAATATGTCTTTGCGGACCACATAAAATGATGTGGCGGGCCCTATCTGGCCCCCAGGCCTTGGGTTTGATACCAATGTGCTAGATCCTTCATCCATCTTCTATTTGGCTTTATAAATGGCAAAGCAATTTTGATTCTTGAAGGCTGCTTAAGGTTTTCTTTTTGAGCTCAAGAGGCGTGTCACATTTCAGGGCCTCCTGCGGTGACAAAGTTACATTTGTTTGTTTCATCCATTGCACCAAGGAGACAATATTGCAGTCACACAGCCAAGGATTTCCATGCAGGTGTAACTTCTTCAGGGCTAGGAAGGATTTGAAAGAGAGAGACAACATGTTTGTAGATGTTTGTATATACCGTATTTTCCGCACTATAAAGCGCACCTAAAAACCTCCAATTTTCTCAAAAGCCGACAGCGCGCCTTATAATCTGGTGCACCTTATATATGGACCAATATAGATTCGTGGATGAGGACTAATTTATTAAAGAAAGCTTTACGTGTTTATTTTGTGTGTTGTGTGATATTAACGATTGAGCAACGTTGAGTTATTGATATATTGTTATTGTTTTCACTATTTCGAGTGTTACTATATTGTGATTGCATTAGCGTTTGAGCAACGTTGAGTTATTTATTTCCGGTGCGCCTTATATATGGACAAAGTTTTAAAATGGGCCATTCATTGAAGGTGCGTCTTTTAATCCAGTGTGCCTTATAGTGCGGAAAATACGGTAATTGGAAGTCAATTGTACTCGAGTTGGTCTTACAAGGAATTTGGGCCAACATGTTTCCATCCACTGCCTTTAGGCGGTTTCCACTGAGAGCCAGCTGAGATAGCCGAGGCATGTTCTTGAACACATCAGATGGCAGGTGTTCCAGATCGTTGTTCCTCAAATAGAGTTCCTGTTGTACAATATAGTAGATTTTTTTTTTTTTGCAGTACCAATTCAAAAATGTCTTGAAAGCAAATATTACCTGCAACACAGCTAGTCCACCAAACATTGGAGGCCTCAGAGTAGACAAAAGATTGTTGTCAAGAACTAGCATCTCCAGCGAGCTCAATGGTTTGAATGTTCCAGCTGGGAGAGTCTTCAAACTGGATTTAGGGAAAAAATTTTGAACACGTCATTTTCATAATAATAAAAGTTGAAATGATTCTATGGACCATGATAATCATGATTTATTTGTTCCATCATGCAAGAAAGGAAAAACCACAGCATTGGATGTTCTAAAAGTTTGTGAAGGAGAAGTTGTCAAAATATCACAAAGTAGTAAAGATTGAAAAATCTTTATTTTAATGGACATTTATGCAACCACCTTAAAAATGAAAGACCGTTATTACAAATTATATTCACTACCTGTTGTTGTCCAAATTGAGGAACATGAGGTGTCTAAGTCCAGTGAAGGCCTTTGGCGAGATCTTTTGGATACGATTCAAGGAAAGATCTAAAACTTTGAGAGCAATTAAAGGTTTGAAGGTGTTGGATGGAAGCACTGTCAGGGCGTTTTCGGGAAGATCCAACTCTGACAGGTTCCTCATGCCGAGAAACATATTAGGCTTCAGTGTGCCAATCTGGTTCTGTCCCAACATGAGGAACCGAAGGTTCAAGAGATCCTTAAAAAAATGAAATGACGGTGTTAAAATCATGCTGTTCTAAAAATGTTACACAAAATTTGAATTGTCTGTACCTTGAATCCTCTTGGTGGAAGATTTTTGATGTGATTGCTATAAAGATTAAGTAGCGCTAGCGTCTTTGCACCGGAGAAGGCACGAGGGTGGATGGACTTGACGGCATTATGTTCCAAGTTTACGCTTTCTATCTTTGGAACTAATCCCAGAATATTGGCCTGCAGGTTTGTGATGCCATTTTCACCTTTTAAGAACGAGGAATTTGGATTATCACATTAATTCTTATATAACCAAAACAACGCTTTAAATCGATTACGACTGTGCCTACCAAATTTGAGGATCCAAGCATCTGAGGGAAGTTTGACGGGAAAAGCTCGAAGACCTCTCTTATGACAGTTGACCTCTGTCTTTTCTTGTCCAGACTTCTTGGTGCATGTGCAAGCACTAGGACAGAGCTCCGCTTCAGTCTGGACCATCCAAATCATCACCAACGTCAAGCACTTGAAGTATTTCATCTCTTCTACAAAACGAAGGGCAGAGAAATTTATCAAGCTGACGTTTTCTTGGCAGGTAGGTGCTTATGCATGTGTGTTACTATACAGCAGCACACTTCCTAAACCGCAGAAAAGTTCACGCTTATATGTTAAAATGTCTGTTTCACCCTTCAACAAGGGTGTTAAACTTGTTTTTGTCGTGGGCCGCGTCGTTGCTACGGTTACGACTCATATGAATTTATGTTTGAATTATAATTATTATTATTTAAATTATAATTTATAATTACATTATGTTATCTATCACATACTATACAGAAAATAAATGATGGATAACTACTAGTTTTGAAATCAAAACACAATAAATTGTTTCGTCAACTGTTTTTCAATTGAATTTAAATGGAGGATTGGTGACAAAAAAAAAATTGCAATATTTTATCTCAGTGTTATTGAAAGTGAAGACAAGTTGGAAGAAACAAGAAGCATGATTTGCCTTCACGGGCCACATAAAATGATGTCGGGGCCGGATTTGGCTCCCAAGTCTTGAGTTTGACACCACTGCATTCCAGCCATGCACTAGTTTAATGTGTGACCAAATGAAAGGTTAAACTAGATGTTAAAACTTGTCAAACATAAAATAAGAAAAAAATATTACATGCTATCATTTAAATATAGATGTATTTATTTTTCAGTTGTTATTATTTAAAATACAAGGTAACACCTGCTTTTACTTCATTTGGTTAATTTTCAAACAGTTGCTCTGTATGCATCCAGCACTCATGATAAATTTATTCGGAGATGTGATTCCCTCCTCAAAGAGAATGGGAATGGCTGTTTTTCGACTCTATCTTTTTTTTTTTGCCTCTTCACAAACTTCCCCATCTTCCGCAACCATGCTCTCAAGCTGTGTTATAAGATTCGAGTGTTTGAACTTTTTTTGGAGAGCTTTCCCTCTAAAAGCAGTGGTGTGCTTGTTCTAGCTTTAAAAGGACACAGTAGAAGTAGAAAAATTGCGGGACATGTCCATTAAGCCAATATATTCAGCAGATTAGCATAAATAGGGCAAAACCTGCATATTGGAAAGTTGAAAATTATATCAATTATATGCTTGAACATATTTTTGTGGTATGAAGGACACTTGAATGTCAGTTACATAATATTTGGATGTTTCATTTTGGAACCTTCTTTGTCTTATGGCAAAAATAATCCAAAACAAAACTGGTCTTTGCCATGTTGCACAAAATGATCAATTCTTAATTAAATCTAAAATTTATTTCAAGTATTATTGCCCAATGGGAGTTTTCTTATCAGTTTGTAACACTTACCTGAGCAGATTTTGATTCAAATGTTGCAGATCCTAATCCACTTGGTTCCGCAAAATAAACAGACTTTTGATATAAAGGTAAATATAATGGGGAAAAAAATAATTTGTCGAGCGCAAGCTGCAATCTTGACTAAATGACCATATTTGTTGAAAGTTCTCCACTTTGCATTCAAATGTTTGTCTTCAAATTCTAATTTCAGGTCTTGACAACACCAGAGGAACCTTGCAGAATGCACTTCACTCAATATGTTTGGAAAGATATACGCAGCTTGAGGACCTCTATGTCATAGGTTTGACAAAAACATCAGTGCAAAAAAAAAAGAAAACACTGTGGCAGTGTTTGAGAACACACCAACCACAGCAAACAGTGAAAAATTGGTGTGAAGTCCTGCAGTTTCACAGAACCCAGAGAAATGTGACAGCTCCAGAATATGGCAGCGGTCCATGTTACAGTGTGTGAAAACAATAAGTACAATTTTTGTTTTTTACATTTCCAAGCATCTCCACTAAACAACTACTAGAATATCAAACATTACATAATGTTTAACTAGTTACAATAATCAAATTTAATTAGGTGCATTTATGTTAGAAAGTAGAATATCATAGGTCGGCAAGCATTTTAAGAATTTTTTTTAACTTTCTGCTAATATGTAAAAACTACTGTATTATCCGCACTATAAGGCACATCGGATTATAAGGCGCACCTTCAATGAATGGCCCATTTTAAAAATTCGTACATATATAAGGCGCACCAGATTATTAGGCGCACCTTCAATGGCCCATTTTAAAACTTTGTCCACGTATAAGATATATACATTTGGCCCGCGGGCCGGACTTTGGACACGCCTGCTGTAGTGGCTCAATATTGGTCCATATATAAGGCGCACCTGATTATAAAGCGCACTGTCGGCTTTTGAGAAAATTGGAGGTTTTTAGGTGCACCTTATAGTGCGGAAAATACGGTACAAGGTGTGCAGTTTGAGCATCTTCCTGTATTGCAACACAAACTGTTGCCATGTAGATTTAACTGCATGTGGAATTGGGTCAAGACAGTAATTCCCTGTGAGAGGAGAATACAGAAAGACTGCCAAAACATGTCACCCTGTATTACACAGCAATGAAAGGAATGAGACTTCTGACGATGGAAAAAGGGATATCAGCAAAGTTGCCAGATCACTCTGACGCAAATTTCATAATAGAAAAAGAATTCCGATTATAGCGATGCAAACAAGACCGATGATCAAAGAGATGGAGAAACACGGGTTGGAAGGAAGCCAGTATGAGGAAACGTCAAAACAGGCGAGAATACATCATGTTAGCTGTGCAGCAGAGTTGGGATTAATCGTCACATGTATGGCGAAAGAGGCGGCGGATAAACAGCTGACTAGACCGATTCTTTTGTCAGAGGAAGATGAATGATCCTTTTCAAATCTGTCCAGCTCACAATCAGAAGGTGTTGGCAAGCCATCTGGAGGAGGATCATTAGGCAGTGTTTACACAGGCAGGGAAGGAGAACGGACTTTATAGGCAGATCATTGGGGAATCTACCAACAATCTATGTGCTGTACTTTCGAAAATAAACTTCTTCAAAAATGTCCATACCATTTTATAGAGTTAATTAATGTGTTGAGGGCTGTCTGGTATAAAAGTAGTGCTTTGCCGCCATCTTTTTGGGTGGGGCGTCAATTATTTATAGATTTTTGCTATTTGCAGTAAGGCTTGCCCTTTCCAATTATAGCCACTTGTAAACAAATACAGTGCAGCTCAGCCTCTGGAGAGCGGATGTTATGGCTGGAGATATAGTTTTGTCTGAATATCAAACACATTTTTAACGGCTAATGTGGAGTTTTCTTTCTTTTAGGAGACACGCACAGTTTGAAAGGGGTGTTTGCGCCGTTGTGGGAGTGAACACAGTCGACTTGGCCCAAAAGATTGTGTTATCCTCTAATGGGGTTTATGAATTGTATTACTGCAATGGTCATTTTGAAGTTTATTATTTGACTAAAATCATTAATGATTAGAATAATTAAAAAACTAAAAATAGGCTATCTCAAAATCTATTCCTTGTACTGTTATTAACATTTATTCACGATAATTTTTTTCCTAAAAAAAAATATTAAAATACATTGGGAATTTAACGATTTCTGACTTCCAATAACACAAAACCTTTCTCGGTGCTTAGTATTCAAGCACGCCAATAACACAGACACAAAATATTAGCACACCTGAGCTAGGCTTTAGGAAAATGTGAACCACTGGAAAGAAAGTTTTTGATTTTATTTGTCTTTTTTTTTTTTAAACTTGTCCAGAAGCATGGAGAAGAGAATTTTTGTGTGCACATTGCACACTTTGCTCATCAAGCACTTCACACACGTCAATGCATAACACCACCGTGAGAACCAACACCGGAGCTAATGTTAGCGTCAATAGGTTTAGTGTGAGCAAGGCTATTTTCCTCAGTAACTGCTCATAAAAGGAGAAGAAATAGACTCTGGAGGCATTCTGAGGTTGTATCTGTGGCATTTTATAGAGAAACCCGCTATTTGCTGTGTCTCGACCGACACTAACAGGGCCCTTTAAAATGGGCAAATGGACCAAGTGCTTATTGATGAGAAGACATGAGTTAGCATGGACTCAATAGAGCGCAAATGTTATTGCTTAATGGTCCGCTGGAGTGTTTTTCCATATAACAGGGACGTTGGTGTCAATGTTGAAGTTAGTGCTGAAATGTAATGTCTCAATGAGACAATTAAGGTGCATTTCATAATGATGTCTGTACAATACCTATTACAAAAATATATTTGTACAAACTAGATGCTCCATCCTTGTCATGTTTTATGTGGAAAAAATAATTAAAGTTTATGTTCAGTGGTTAACCTCAAGCGTTCCCACGACAGTGAATATCAGATAACAAGGCAGGACGTTGACATAGCCAACAATACCGTATTTTCCGGACTATAAGGCGCACCTAAAAAGCTAAAATTTTCTCAAAAGCCGACAGTGCGCCTTATAGTCCGGTGTGCCTTATATATGGACCAAATTCCTAAATTTAAAATAGCCCGAAGCATTGTGTCATGAAATCAATCATAAGCGGCCCGCTGAAGACTATGAATCATCAATCAAAAAGACTATGGATCATTATTTTGTGATTATAAAGTAATTTGTTGCGTCTAAAGTTGAATTAAAAAAGATAAAATGGAGAATGATTTGATTTGGATTAAAAATCTGACATGATGCATTAATGGTGCGCCTATAGTCCGGTGTGCCTTATAAGGACAAAGTTTTCAAATGGGCCATTCATTGAAGGTGCGCCTTATAGTCCGGTGCGCCTTATAGTCCGGAAAATACGGTAATGGAAGGAATCAGGATCAGCTTTATTGGCCAAGTTTGTGCATGCCAAACAAGGAATTTGATCTCAGCCTCTGTACAACATTTAAGTGACTAACAACATTCAACTACTAAAAAAAACTAAAAACTGGACTTGAGTCGTTTTGACTTCTGTCAAAGAAAACATTTATGTGTTTTTTAGAACACTTACGCAATTCAAAGTGGACCCTTGCTTTTCAATCTTGCTGAATATATGCAGCAGGAAGTGACACTGCAGCAAGGTCAGGATTACGGCTGAAAGAGATAAAGTCAGCACCTGAGGGCTCAGAGTCCTATTTTTTTTTTTTTTTTACGGCTAAAATACTGCAAACAATCCCAAAAGCACCTTGAAAGAGAAAATGATATACTACTGTAATAAAATGAGAGATGTCATTGGGAAACATTCTATTGTTGACATTTAGACTTACTCGTTGTGATGATCCCTAAGGGCAAGCTAAAAGTTGCAACAAAAACAAAACATCTTTGGTTGGAACTCATTATTTCGGATGATAGGCCACCTGTCTGTCTGCATGCAACTTATTTTATGGGATTAATGTCCGAGCTTTCATTTAAATTCTTCCATACCAAACTCATCGTCATCACCATCCTCCTGAGACATGGCTGCGATGTCCTTGAGTAAGAAACCGATACCCTGCTACCCCCCTGCTCTAGTATGTGTTTGTTTGCTGTGTCCACAACCATGAAAGGTCAAATGCAGAGGTCAAATTTCATGCCCGGGTGTGTACATAACAAAGATGATTCTATTCACATAAATATTCAAGACAGGCAATATTGTCCATATTAAATGCTTGTGTTAATATTGAGAATTGGGACTCTTTAAAGTGGCTGCTGAGAAGCAGGAAGAGGCACTCCCATCTTCTGGATTGTAGCAGTAGTAGCCAGCTCTGTTTATTGTAACTCTCTACCACTACTTGCTGGTGGAGAATGGATATTACAGCTGCAGTCTTTATGATAACAATTATATAATAACTAGTAAGTGAAATACAGAAACAATTCTGTTAAATAATTTGTATGACTCACCCGTTATTTAGTGATACGACTTTAAAAACAAAGACATGCACTAAGATATGTTATTCTGTTGCTTATATTGAGTCCAAAGTTTTTATATATCTTATACCTATATATACTATATATATATATATATATGTATGTATGTATGTATGTATGTATGTATGTATGTATGTATGTATGTATATATATATACACTATCTTTTTTTGTCTCCCTAGGGATTTTTTGTTGTATATTTTCTCAAATATGCAAGATGTGATGTTATTATTGTATTTTGTTTTTGCAATTTGCATTTTTAAATAAAATTGTAAACAAATAACGTGTCATTGCGGCATAATACTTACTTTTTTTCTATTATTTTATTCTAATAGAGCACACGATAATGGATCTTAGTTTATTTTGAAAAACCGGAAATCCTTTTTTTTTTTTTGCTCCAAATAAGTCACATGCTCAAGTCATACTTCCGGCTGTACAACGTGTCAAATGTGACAAGTTTAAATCCCCCCAAATTACAACTTAATATTTTTGTAGTTAAGAAGAACAGTCGGTGTCTTGTTTGGATTGATTATTAATTATAAAAACTTTCAGTATGACCACACTTAGTGGTACCATGTCCAGCAAACTAGACCATCCCCTTCCCTTATAGCTCCAGGAAAGGGCGCTGTTTTCCACTTCCGTGTACCGGACGCCGCAACCCGGCCCCGAGGAAAGTGTTTATCTCGTGTCGTATCCTTTTTGAACTTCTACAGCGGAACTCGTGACGTCTGTCGCTACCTCAGCTCGAATTGGGCTCACTCGAAAAGTTGAGTATCATTGCTCTTTTATTCAATTTCAAGTTATAAAAACTTAGTGTAAAGTCAGCCAACAGCATTGTAACCATCAGCGACAGGCTCCAGTACTTTAAACTCCAGCTATATGATTCTCCAACAATACATGCGTGTGCCACTTTGCTAGCATCTATTTTATTTTGTTATTGTTTTACCGAATGTCGCATGCCAAAGTTTATTTGTCTAAACATTAAACACTAATCATTCACTAAAGCCAAATATTACGCGCATTGCATACATTTACAAAACAAAGACGCGATGCAAATTATATCGGTGTACATGAACTCCAAAGATTAAAACTCCGAATAATCAATTATTTTTGAGCTAGTATTGTAAAGTATATAAAAGAGAGTGATCCATATCCTGTTAAGATCCTGTTAACA
Source organism: Syngnathus floridae (assembly GCF_059516105.1). Taxonomy (NCBI): domain Eukaryota; kingdom Metazoa; phylum Chordata; class Actinopteri; order Syngnathiformes; family Syngnathidae; genus Syngnathus; species Syngnathus floridae. The sequence continues at coordinate 5,067,109 of NC_142431.1, forward strand.
TTTTGTGCAACATGAAACCTGACATCATCAAACTACACAAAACCTGAGTGACTCGCATGTGTGATAAACGGGGGATGACTGACACCCTATAATTTTACTTTTAGAAGGGTAATAATTTAAATAGTGAGAGGTATTTACAGTATGTTTATTTCTGAAACTGTAGTTAGTTACTGACGCAACCAGCATTGTGATTGTAATCATCCGATTTTACTTTCTTTGTGGTGAAGTAATATAACACACCAGTTTCACATAGATTATTAAAATAAATTGACTTTCCCCTCAATTTTTGAATTTTTGGACATCCTCCAGTAAACTACAATAACCTCTATAATAAATAAATTAATAGGTTCCTGACATTGTGCATTTTTTATTCGGTCGAAAATGATCAAATGTGTTTCCACAGCACGATGAGTTTGCAAGAGATCTTTGAGAACATGAAGCTGGCCCGTGAATATGCTTTGCTGGGAAACTACAACTCAGCTAGCGTTCTCTACCAAGGCTTGCTGGAACAAATCAAGAAACATGTGTACATTACACGTGACCCTAGTCTACAACAGAGATGGCAGAAGGTAAATATTAAAAGTAAGATCTGTTGGGATGTGTTCATCATGAGTGATACATTTGGATTCCTTCTCCAGTTGTGGCAACAAGTTAGTGATGAGAGTAGACAGGTTCAAGACCTCCTGTCGACATTGGAGAGCGTTCAACTGGACGCCATGCCTGTTAAACCAATTGAACATGATGATTTTGACATAAGACCTGTTGAACCAAGGTAAGGAAACTACAATGCAGATGTAGACTCTTCTTTTTTGCGTGAACTAAAAGAAATTGTGAGTTTCCTTCTGGATTTTTAATTCAGACATTTCCCATGTCCCGTCAGGCGGCCTACAAACCCTTATAAAGATAGTAAGCCAACCAACAACCGTCTCAGCGTGGCTGTGAAGGCCCAACAGAGGCCGACGTCTCGCGGGGCCAACGGAGACAAACACAAAGCGCCCAGGGCCAAAACAAAAGAAGCCAAGGAAGGTGGTGCTGGCAAAGCAAAGGAAAATAAGGTGAAGCATTTGCTGTTGTCCTCTTAAGTTATTTAGGAAAAATACTCAATTCCCCAGTCGTTTTATTTAATATTCTTAGACAGGTGTAAATATTTGAAATCAGCAGTTCTTTTTATTAGGGCCCAACTGATTAATCGTTCGGCCGATTAAATCAGTGACTCAACATGTGTCCCATTTTAGTTTAACTCTCTTTGTGCCTGACAAGTGCTTTGTTTGTCCAGCTTTTGTCTACGTTGTATTGCTAAGATTTTAAAGTTGTTCCACCTGTATAATACCTCTAATTTGTAGCAAGAGGTATTTCTAAACCCATTTATAAATTGATTTATTTTTAATTTAGTTAATATTCTCAGTTAAGGCTCAATAAAAAACTTTTTTTTATCCCCAGAGCAAAGGAGACAACCAGGAAAAAGAATTGAAAAAGTTTGATGGTACAGGATATGACAAAGACCTCGTGGAAGCCCTGGAGAGAGATATCATATCTCAGAATCCAAACATTAAATGGTATGTTTTAATTTGTTTTTGCTTTGGTTTAAAGCACCCATTTTTATCTACTGTATTGGACATAATGTGCCAGAACAAGATTAGCACAATTTAGGATTACGTGATGTTATATGACCCAAAAATGTGGTCATATAATTCACAGCATATAAATTATGGTTAATGAAGAAAACACTTCGCTACATTTTGAATGATTGTATCTCTAAGGGACGACATTGCAGACCTGGGTGACGCAAAAAAGCTCCTAAAAGAAGCCGTTGTGTTGCCAATGTGGATGCCAGCCTTTTTCAAAGGCATACGGAGACCGTGGAAGGTACTTAACGCAATCAAATTGTGCGAATGACATGTCACTGACGGCAATCCGTGAAATTCTCACTTTAGGGAGTGCTCATGGTGGGACCTCCCGGCACGGGGAAAACACTCTTAGCGAAAGCAGTTGCTACGGAATGCAGGACTACTTTCTTCAACGTCTCCTCATCCACGCTGACTTCAAAATACAGAGGAGAGTCTGAGAAGTTAGTGCGCCTGCTCTTTGAGATGGTAAGTCATTTGTGTCATTGTAGTAAATTCTGGCATGACTACATCACTTTTTTTTTTTTTAATTCAATGTCGATTTAATATTTAATTTTATGCTTTTAAACGGTGCATTTCATCCATGATACCCAGCTAATGCAAGGAAGGGAATGTATTCTATAAATTGCCCCATATACTGCTGGGCCAATGGCAAGTCTGGCTTTTGTTGCCATGACGACCATGGATCTCTGAGAATGGAGACTAGAACAGCTTCTACTTTGACTCTATTTTCGTCAAGTATTTCATCCAGTGAGCCACATAATGTGTGAAAGACACGCTACCCGAAGCTTATGTGGAAAAAAAAAAAAACACTATTAGGCTGTAAATAGGTTGAATAAATTGAAACCGAGGATTATTCTATTCATGCTCCAAACCGATGATGGGATTTCTGATTGGTCCAAGTGATCATCAGCTATTACAGAGAAATGATGACATCATCCTTGTGTAGGCCCGCTTTTACGCACCCACGACGATCTTCATCGATGAAATCGACTCCATGTGCAGTCGAAGAGGTACCTCTGAGGAACACGAGGCCAGTCGGAGAGTCAAGGCTGAACTGCTGGTGCAGATGGATGGTAGGTCAATAAGATTCTCTGAATCCATGTTTTCGTTTGAAATGTTTTAACAGGATTTCATTTTTGGATGGATGTAAAATATTACAACTTTTTATTGTGAAGCCGGAAAGACATTTCTGCCGCGTTTGTTTCGTGCAGGCGTTGGCGGGGCCTCGGAAAGCGATGACCCATCAAAGATGGTGATGGTCCTGGCTGCCACCAACTTCCCGTGGGACATTGATGAGGCTCTGAGGCGACGTTTGGAGAAGAGGATCTACATTCCTCTACCCTCGGGTAGGTTTCCTCTTTAACAATCTGCTTGGAAATCATGGAAAATGGGGGAAAGCAAAATATTTGAGTTTAACAGATAGTGTTAAATTTATGTGACCAAAGTTATTAGTGAGGGGAAAAATTAATTTAGCAATTAACATGAAGATGTCGGAAGGTCGGTTCGGGATCCCAGGTATTAATTTTGACACCTCTGCCTGACATTACTGGATAACAAAAGAGTAGAATATCAAATAATACTACAATACGCTCTACACTTGTATAATATGGGGCCATAGCTGGATTATCCCTCCAGGCCTCCTCAACACAAATTGGCTTCCTCAGCTCCACATTCCTATCATTCTGTCATTCTAATCAACCTTTAGTAGACTTCTTTGTATTTTCCGCTGAGCCTCGGTAAACGACCTGTAATCCTGATGGAATTACGACTCCTTAGGGGCACAGTCAGGGATTTATTTGAGGATGTCTTTGGCTACCTTTTGTCACCAAATAATAATATTGCCATATATATTTAAAAAAATAAAATAATTTTGTCATTGTTGTAGTGTAGTGTGTAAAAAATAGAAAGGTAGTGGATTCTCTGGCTCTCTCGCTTGATAGTCTGTTATTTGTCGTGTGAATTGGCACTGTTAGCTTCAGGTGGTTGCCCATGCTTGTGTAAACTGATTTATCAGAGCAAACTTTCCAGGAGGCTTAAAGACAAAAGAGGCTACAATAACATTAGCAAATACTGTAGCAACTGCCCAGCATTAAAAACTGGGATATTATCAAGTATAGTCCGCAAATAGGATCTTGAATCAGGTTACACTGGATTTCGATTTGATGACAAAATCGTGTATGCTGTGATTCCAAATATCCAGCTATTCATTTTCGATGATACTTTTCTTGTCTTTGTCCATTTTTCTGTATCACCGGGTGAGATGGAGCCTATCTTGGCTGACTTGTGAGAGGCACTGATCACAAACTGTGTGTCCTCAACATTGTGTCCTCAGAAAAAGGACGGGTGGAGCTGCTCCGGATTAACCTGAAGGAGTTAGAGCTGGCCAGTGATGTGGATTTGGACAAGATCGCTGAGCAGATGGAAGGTTACTCGGGAGCTGACATCACCAATGTGTGCAGGTTGGTCTAAAATCTGTGAAGCAGGCGAATAAAGTCACATTTGTATTTGACTGGAAAAAAAAATCTCTTGATTGATCACAGGAGAGGTATTATGTATCAATTTACGTGGCCCGTGAAAGCAAATCATGTTTGTCAACTTCCATGACCCTTGCTAAAAATCTGGACCAGAATGTTTGTCATGAGGTATTAATAATGTTGAGATTTTGCAATAATTTGTTTTTACCATTTTTTTTTAAAACAGTAACTTGAACAATAATTGATTAAACCTGACATCCGGTTTGTGATGCAACTTAAAATTTGGAGGGAATTGTAGTGAAGTATTTTGTTTGTGGATGAAATAAATTGGATTTTGTTGTTATAATCTAAGATATTCTTTGACTAAAATCTGCTGCTCTTACAATTATTGGTCAATTAACGATTACCTAATTCAGAGAGTTGCTTTTTGAGAATAAAAAGCATTGTTTTGCAACATTGCAGGGATGCCTCCCTGATGGCCATGAGGCGACGAATCGAAGGGCTCACACCAGAGGAGATCCGCAACATCCCCCGCGATGAGATGCACATGCCCACCACCATGGAAGACTTTGAATCCTCCTTGAAGAAAGTTTCCAAATCTGTGTCGGCAGCCGACCTCGAGAAGTATGAGAAGTGGATTGAGGAGTTTGGGTCCTGTTGAAAGGTGAAAGTTGTAGCACGAGTTGTTCATTATATCTGCCTGGCGATGACAAAGAAAGCTGGTTTATTATTTTGTAAATTTGTTAATAATCTTCAGAAGATTATCTGTAGTTTTTAAAAAGCTAAGAATAACTGACATGTGGATGTTATTTTTTTGCAACACACACACAACAGACCTTACCACATATTGTATATTTTTTGTGCCTTTGCAAATGCCTTGAATAGTTGTGTGACGATATAATTATCTAACCACATCAGACCAAAAGGCCAGCTCTTGACACTTGCACTTGATTTTATATGGATGTGTGATCCTTGCACATTCTAGTGATGGCCATTCTTTACTATCGTTCGATGAATAAAATAGATTATATAAAGAAAAAAAAGTGTCATGTTTAAATACAGTATTCCTTTTGAAATGTGTGCGCACAGGCTTCACATTTTGTTCAAAAGAATTTTGAGGGGATTTTTCCAGCAAGTATGGAGTGGTCGGTGTACTTTCAGCCCAACATAAGTTTCACTGCGTCATTTGTCACAACTCACAAGTATATCTTTTAGGAACTGAATCCAACATTGTTTTCTTTTATTTTATTATAGGGTGTTTGGCGAGTACATGAAAAAAAAAGACAAAGCTGTTTTATAATCAAACTGCATATCTATCATAACATGATGCATTATTTGCGGCCAGTGAAAGATATATAGATGGTAATAAAGCCTTTAATCCACAGGGTTATAGACAAACATATGCAGCCAAGCTGTAATTGATGATTTAAATGCTAACAAATGTAAATGTCAAATACTATTCAAAAAACAATGCAACCCAGCAGAGCACATGTCTGCTATACAGTGTTACACCACCAGGGGCACTGTAAAGAAAACTAGCAAAATATATATAGATGGTAATAAAGCCTTTAATCCACAGGGTTATAGACAAACATATGCTGCCAAGCTGTAATTGATTATTTAAATGCTAACAAATGTAAATGTCAAATACTATTCAAAAAACAATGCAACCCAGCAGAGCACATCTGCTATATGGCGTTACACCACCAGGGGCACTGTAAATAAAACTAGCAAAATAATTTAGAATCAAAGTCATATCCAATTCAAGTTGAGCCGTTACCATTGAAGTTCCAAAGTTGCAGATAGAACAGCAAAATGCATTCACTAGATTGACTACACAAGCATCTTTGTAATGTGGTACATCATGCACTGAGTAGCGAAAATGGACACACAGACTCAAGCATAATTTGTTATTAGTATTTGTACTTCCAAAGCATTATAAAAGATTTCCCGTGTGTCTTCACAGCCTGCTTGACTAATGACAGAAGCATCCATGCTGATTTAAGTCAGACAGAAGTTAAAAAAAAAAAAAGTTTCAGTGTTTCACCATTGTATTGTGCCCATGCTCTTGAATTAATACTCACACATTCCCCCAACTCCTCCATCACTACAATAGACCGTGTGGCATTGTGAAAAGGACATTACAATCACATGTAGGGGTAAAATAAAAAAAGAAAAACGCATTTTCTGACTCTGACTTGACATTCATGCAGGAAATGTGCCAATTTAAATAAATAGTTACCTCAATAAGTGCAACATTTTTTTTTCATATATATCCACTCACTGGCCATAGAATTAAGCACACTGATGAGATCCAATTCAGGGCTATCAATTATACCATGCAGATGTTTTTCCCAATGAAAATCTGTATTTGACAAATTAATTTGACAATCTATTCTGATTGTTGTTTGGGAAAGCATTGCACCAAAGTGTTCTAATACTTATACTAATGCTACTCAGATGAATAGGTGATTCATCCAAATGTACCTAATGATATGACCAGTTTATGTATGATGGCTCACGTCTTGGAGATAACACTTAAGTCAACTTTATTGGCTTGAAGACGATTTGATGAGACAGATTGCATCTGTGCTAAATAACATCAAACAGAACCTTCTCATTTATACCAACCAAACCGGCTCATCAGACTTCCGCTTACTCCACAAGATGCAAAAGCAAACAGAGAAACACTGACAAAAAAAAGTCCTCATTTAATGTTTTATCTCTTCCACTTCTTCTAATTCTGTGTTCTCCAGGAGAGTATGCTTCTCTTCATTCGGCAACAAAGTGAATGTGTTTGGATGACAAATCCGCCTGTGAAAATCCCCCCAAAAAAAGTTGAGTCATCATGAGAACATATTCAAATGTGTACAGGTTGTTCACAGCAGATTATCTACCAAGTCATGGTGAGGTAAACAAACTCACTTGTGTTCACAAGTTGGGAAGACCAAGTCCAATATCTTGACAATGACCGCTGATCCGACAACACCGATGACGACCACGCACATCACCAAGAAAAAGAGGGGCAGTGACTCGGAGCAGAAGATTCTCAGACGTTCCCGGAAATCTTCCACCCAACGACACATGGCCTGACAAGGTAAAACAGAAAAACCAACATTTTAATTCAGTTCAAGTAAATTGATGGATCAGGATTTAAATATTTCCCTGAGCGATCTTTTACATAACTTAAAATTGTAATTCCCACCAATTACAGCTAAAACTTTAAGACACAGTAAAGGTATTTTCGCACCGAGTACGGGAAAAATTCTTGTGATGAACTCTCAGTAGAAATCTGGTCTTGTTGACCCAGCTCTTCAGCTTCAGTGTCTTCAGATTTAATATTATCAAAGAGGTCAGCGTCCATGCGAAGTGGAGTCTCTGGGAGTTTTCCCGGCGCTGCAATCTCTTCTTGTGTCGTCCCCGAGTGTTTTAGAGGGTACTGACTGGTCGTCTGTAGCATCATTTGCTCATCTGGTGATGAAAAAAAAAAAAGATTTACTATAAGATTGACTACCTGTGACCAGCAGTGTTCATCATACCTTTTCCATGGTTTGTTGGATCTGTGACGAGCACGTCGTTGTCTCTGGAAACTTTAAATATCTCACTGAGTCCGATAGGGTAAATGTTGGTAAACTGAGCCAGCTTCTCAAAATCTGGGCTCATCAATAATTTCACCTCACACATATCAGGCTGCTGAACCTAGAAAACACAAATGCATATTTGATGGAATATTTTCTGGCTTTGGTAGTGTCACCTGATATATGTACCTGTTTGCCCTCCAACTCAATGACTTCACTAAACACTTGCAGAGCCACCACCTCATCCAAGTCGCTATACAGTCGGTTCTGGGTCACCATAACCCGGGTGACAGTTGATACCAGGTCCCCTCCTTCATACTCACTGCTTCCATTGGTGCTATTCACTGCCAAAAACAAATCAATCATAGGCATAAGAAATGTATCTTTCACCTCTCACTGACTTCCAACATATGAGGCCATAGTTTGCCACAGTATAGAAAGAATATTTTGACGTTAACTTACAGAGAAGTGCTTGACAGTTGAATCTGGTCACCCCCGATAACTGAACAGGAACATCATTTACCAATACCTCCTCGCCAACCGATATGTTTAAAGTAATCTGAAACAACAAATATCAGTTTAGTAGGATTGGTAATTGTTGGGGAAACCAGGAACTGGGTGTACTGTACCTGCAAGTTGTTTGATTCTTGTGCATCTGCCAACGCCCCTGCTGTCACGTTGATCAGGATATTTTCCTACATTAATCAATATATTAGTTACCGACATTGCGAAATATAACCAGCCCAGAGGTATCAACAGAACTTCTACTCGCTTATCTTACGTCATATCTACCGACAATTGAGATTAAAATGTAGTCTTTAACCATCCATTTCTAAAAAAATTATAATAATAATCTTTCACACAGTTTAGCGTTATTATAAATAAGGAATCTGCGAACACGTGAAAACAAAAACAAACAAATGATGTTTACGTCTTACCACAACTGACCGGAACGTCGGTGTGATTATTACTACAATAGTATTTACCAATGTGGGTCTTACCGTCTTTGGAGATGACTCGGTGTGCTTTATAATAACACAAAATAGAATTATAACAAAAAGAGTTGCCCCTGCCATTTTATCATGGATTAATTTAGCAGTACGCACAAGTTAACAAGGAAATGAGAACTGCGCGTGCGCGTAAAACAGCTATCCCGTTTTCTTCTCTCGCGAGAGCTCACATGTTGGCATGGCGGTCCTTCTTGAAACGACGCTCGGCGATATTGTGATTGATTTATTCACTGAAGAAAGGCCGAAAGGTAAAAAGAAAAAAAAATACCATCCCTCTTTTCAAACAACGGTGATCATATGATAATTACTCGTCCAATAAAGTAACCGGAAGCTTTAATAGATTCAAGAATAACTATCTGCAGGCTTTAGCTGTTAGCTTACTCGCTACTTAGTTACTCAGCTACTAGACGTCAAGTCAACAAACCATCGATCTCTCTTCAGACTTAACAAAAGGCGTGGAATGTGAAAACATTTTGGAAATGTAATGAACAACGAAATTGTATGTTTTCGTTACAGCATGCCTCAACTTTCTGAAATTATGCAAGATAAAGTACTACAACTACTGCCTTGTCCACAATGTACAGGTAAAGGATGATTGTTGCACACTCAAAATGCAGAATGTGATCTATCTATCTATCTATCTATCTATCTATCTATCTATCTATCTATCTATCTATCTATCTATCTATCTATCTATCTATCTATTTATTTATTTATTTATTTATTTATTTAACATTACAGAGAGACTTCATCATTCAAACTGGGGACCCAACTGGGACGGGTCGGGGTGGAGAGTCAATCTACTGGTGGGTCATCTTAATCTCTATTGCTGCCTTTCTTCAGCAAGGCATGTTGACAGCATCAGCGTCCTCCTTTTGTGTGTCACTAGCAAACTGTACGGGGACCAGGCCCGTTTTTTCGACTCAGAGAAAACACCACGTATTAAACACAGAAAAACGGGGACAGTGTCTATGGTAAACAATGGAAGTGACCAGCATGGTTCTCAGGTGAGTTATAGAAGTTTCATCTGAGACCAATTCTAAAACAGCATTAACAGTATTTATATTTTTACAGTTCCTTATTACCACTGGCGAAAACCTGGATTACCTGGATGGCGTGCATACCGTGTTTGGAGAAGTGTCAGAGGGACTGGACATCGTGGCTAAAATCAATGAGACTTTTGTTGACGCTGACTTTGTTCCATTTCAGGACATCAGGTGAGTTAAATTGTGACTCAAATAATCTTAATGGCCATTTGTTCATATTTGATCCAACAATTTTCTTTATGTTATGTTACAATAGAATCAACCACACTGTCATCCTTGATGATCCTTTTGATGATCCCGCTGATCTCCCGGTGCCTGATCGGTCTCCTGATCCCACCAGAGAGCAGCTAGATGTGAGTGCAGGATTTTTATATAGGTCAATATAAACTGTTTGAAGGAAGCACACCCAACTACAATTATGTTTATTTTTTGTGGGGCGAAGAGTGGTCGAATTGGCGCCGATGAAGTGATAGACGATGTAGATGGGAAAGCAGCTGAAGAAGTGGAGGAGAGACTTCAGGAGAAAGAAGCCAAAACCCGAGCCATCCTGCTGGAGATGGTAGGAGAAGCCTCAAGAAGTTTCTCAAGATGTATCTGCGTACTTGTGCTGAGCGTCTGTGTGCCATCCCTCCAGGTGGGCGACCTTCCAGATGCTGACGTAAAGCCTCCAGAGAACGTGCTGTTTGTTTGCAAACTCAACCCAGTGACCACAGATGAGGACCTGGAAATCATCTTTTCTCGCTTCGGCCACATTAAAAGGTAAACCAAGTTTCTTTTCATATGGATGTATGGATGTTGCTCACTTTGGTTCTGATCTGTACAGTTGCGAAATCATCCGTGATTGGAAGAGTGGAGATTCCCTATGCTATGCTTTCATCGAATTTGAAAAGGTGAGATTGAATCATAAATCTGTTTTTAAATGATAACTTCTACAACGTTCCTAGGAAATCACAATGTCCCACCCCTGATGAGCTATTTTTAAAACAGCCTGCGGGCACGCTGGTAACGACTGCTGGAAGTACTAAACAGACTCAAACAAGGAAAATGGGGTAGAGCTGTTTAAAAAAATAAATGAATAAAATCAAACAATCAATTTACATTTGGATTATTCTGATCAATTTTTGATCGTGTATAACAGGTTTGAGTGCAGAGTGTTCTCCCTAAAAAGTAAAAAGACACTGAGCAAATATTTGATTACTTCTTTGTTACTTTTAGAGTAGTGCCTTATAATGCTATCTTCGAATTTTCGTTACTTTTATTTTTTTTTGTCCTGACAGCAAGAAGACTGCGAGAAAGCCTACTTCAAAATGGATAACGTGCTCATAGACGATCGGCGCATTCATGTCGATTTCAGCCAGTCTGTGTCAAAGATTAAATGGAAAGGGAAAGGTACTCTTCGCCACGTGACACATATATAATTCCAAATGTTTTGTCCTGAGTAAACATCCTCCTCATGATGTGTTGTAGGTGGCAAGTACACCAAAGAAGACTTCAAGGCTTATGAGAATGACTTGGAGAAGCGATCCAAACTGACTCTGAAAGATCAAGTGAAGCCCAAACAAGAGTATCCTCCCATGTTGACCCACGGATGTTTTATTTTGGTCCGAAGTGATTTACCTTTAAACTTTCCCTAACCCCTCCAAAAGTTCCCGATATGACCTGCTGTTGGACGAGGAGGAGGAGACGCCCGGAGAGAAAAAACACAAAGAGAAGCGACGTCATCATCATCATTCAGATGCTGAAGAAAGCAAGAAGTCCAAAAAACACAAGGTACTGTGTAAAACAATTATTGGTAAGCCTCCATCAAAGAGGAAATATGGAAAATTGACTTTGTTCAACTTTCTATACAAATAGTTTGATCTCTAGAGTGCTGTTGTGAAATTACAACACAGAAAAACTACAGACTAGCCTGTCGAAAATGATCAAAATATTAAGTTATTGGTGCATTTATTTTTTTAAAGTTAATTTCATTATTAACACAAGGTTTAATTTGTGATAATTCAACACTTTTTTTCCCTTAACACTTTTTTTTCTCTCCTTCAAACACGCCTACCAGCAATTTTATCCATGTGTTGTAAAATATATTTGTATTTTTTTCAAGGTTATAAAACCTCCAAGACCTGCCCTTCTTCTGTTATGAGACTTTAATTTTTTCTTTCTTCTCTATTTTTAATAGACAGTCAAACTTGTTAGACATGCGCAAACTTATTTCCTGCTTCCTTGAGGCTTCGTTTTTACGACCTGCCCATGGTGTGCTGATTCTGCACACGTTTAGTTTAGCACCTTTGCAATATTTCAATGTGCCCTCAGTATAATGAAAAGTATAATATTGATATTTGATATTGAAATTAACATAATTCATAGGTTAATTTATCCATCCAAGTTTAATCTACATACATCAAATAGATATTAGCAAAATTACTTCAATAAATCAAAGTCATGCTTTGAAAAGTTTGCATTTCAGTGGACAGCAGCAATGTTGATATTTGATGCTCACTGCATGAGCCACAAAAATGATTGATTACAATATCGATGTTTTTTTTTTTTTTGCTGCACCCCCTAATGGTTGCATCTATTATTTAGATCAAGATTGTATTCCTGATTATCTCGGCTTTATTGAAGCTGTAAGCAGACGTTTGACTCCTGCCCAGTCATGCAAACACAAAACCTTGTCTGGGTAGGAACAGTACTTTATCTTCATGCACTTCCCTGTTCCTTCGTGTAAGATTACATGATATTCAGCCTTAAGGGTGAGTAAATTTGGTCTAACTGGTTCCTTTTAACTCACTAAAACTCATTGATGTTGACATCACCTGAAAACAAGCCAAGCTATTGCTTTAAACCAATTGAAAGCAGACTTGGATGTAAACAGTTAAACTTTAAATTATATCTTATCGTATCCCTCCAGGACGACGAGGACGGCCGGCGTGACAGGAAATTGGACCGGCATCGCTCACGTTCCCGCTCCAGAGACAGAGACCGGAGGTATGACAGGTCCTGGGACAAACCCGTGAAAGATGGACGGGATAGGAGTCGTAGGAGTCGTAGTCGATCGCCCAGGAGGTCCAAGGACAAAGACAGAAGCAGATACAGATGAAAGGCTTCCTCTGTTCTCATTATGGAACTGCAAAAACTATGTTCCACTTCCTCATCTGTGTTTTAATTAAAACACTCGCCATTCAATTTCAAACCAGGTGCTTTTGTGCATTCACCTACTTGGACAAAAGTATTGAGACACTTTTCCATTGTGTGTGTCTCATTACTTAAATCTAGATAGTGTGGATGAATTATCTGATTGTGACACAGAACGTCAAAGAAAAGTTTTTGTCAATATAATTTGGTCCCTTATGGACACTTGTTAAAGACCAAGATCACCTTAATGCGAGTGCATCATGTTATTAAGCTATTTTGTCACTGACGACACAACAGATGTCACATCTTTAATAGGTATGGAACATTTTTCCTACGACGTCAACTTGCTTCTCACGATATGCTTAGCTCTCCACTCGCAAGATTCCACCATCGTCACACTTGCATTGTATTGTGCTAACTAGATTAAATGGTGCAAACACACACACACACACACACGCCTTAAATGCATATTATGGGGATTAAAGATCCTTCAGCAGATCAACTTTAACTGTCATTCAGCCTGCAGGGATTGCATGAGGAACTGCAAGAAAAAAAATAATGCAACATAAACAAGACTAGATTGGTAATTTGACATATTCCAGGTGGTCTGCCAGGCCATTTGTTCACCTTCAATACAGACATTGGATCCAACCAATCAGGCCATAGTATGATAGTTACCCCACCCCTTTCGATGTTTATGTGAATTGAATTGAATAAAATTCCCGAAATATTTTGGAAAATTGCCTAAATCTTTTTTCCGGAACTGTCCTTTACAAGTGAAAGTAAACCTTTTCATCACCTTTCTGTCTTTCACCACACTAATTGGAGTTGAGTAAGAGATAATAAAATAATTGCGAAACTCGTACACTGATTATTCTTTAGTTTCATTCCACTAATTGTTGTTGTTTTTTTCCAGGGCAGTGCAAGCATGCCGACCTCATCGTCAGGTTCAAATATTCATTTGCTTGGTGTTTGTAATTTTGAATGAATCAACTGTCATCTTTTCACTGATTGACTTTTGACTACCGGCCTAAAGTTCAGATGATTCATGTCGGACAATAATGTAAAGATCCCTGACTGTATCTTTTAGTCTCAAATATAGAAGCAACATTAAAATAATGTGATAGCTCCCATCCAATCAATGAAGAAATATATTTAATTACATATTTTTAAATCAATAATAATTTTAAAAGATGAATTCCAATGATTGCCTCACCATTATAGCAATAATATTTTTGTATTGACACTAAAGTATTTGTTTAACAATGTTTTGTTTATTTTTGTTCCAAAATGTTTGTAATTTTATTTATAGTAAACTTTAAAAAAATGAGATTAAGTGATGGCAGCCGCTTCACATGGATAAAAACGAGTTATTTGCAAAAGACCACAATACATAAGTTATTTTTGACAGTAAAAATTACAAGTATTTTTTTTATTTCAACATTTTTGAGGAAATAATCATTCAGGTACCTTCCAAACTTCTCTATTTTTTTTTTTTTTACAAAAGTGGATGTATGTACTTTATGAATGCCGCCAAGGCTACATTTCTTCCATACACCATTTTAAATATTTAATGTTATAACTATAAGAAATTTTAGAAGCTACGATTAATTTGTCACCATGACGTGTCGATTTGATACAAACGCTTTGTAAGCCTGAATCATTTCAACAGTCTTTGAAAAATGTTGACATCCTGGTTAGATAAGAATTAAATTGCACTTTCTTTATGACTAAATTACTTCCCTGTTTTTTTTAATAAGTCTGATAAACTTTGTCCAGAGTTCGTTTCAACTTTTCAACAATCACACCATAACTAGACATTATACAAATAAAAGGAAACAACCTACAACTCCAGTCTGAGCACTTCTCAGTTCAGCAAACTTCCCCACTTGACAAGCTTGTTAAACAGTCTTGGGAAAGTTAGTCAAAACATTTTTGTAAGGCGCCAACTACGTATCCCGTATATGTAGATTGGAGTAGATAATTAAAAAAATGATTGAGGCACAATCAAACAGCTTTTTTTCCTTTCCAACGTGTGTATGTAATGTCATGATTCAATTATGAACTTTATCACCGACTCTGTCTTGGGGCTCATCATCTTCTGCCCCAAGGTTAAAAATCCTGGAGGGTGCGGTTTTGGGGTGACAGGGTTCATAGGGTTTACCTAGCAACAAGTAGCCATGGCAAACGTCACAAACATGACCATAAAAAATATTTTTTTACCAGCTTTGCCATGTTTACTTGGTCACTAAAATTAGGCATTTTTATTGGGCTGATTTATGAAACCGATTAATTTAAAAAAAAAAAAAAAAAAAAGGTGTTTGGAAATGGGAATCTCCAGTGACTCTGTGACTGTTTTGTTCTGGTTTCATTTTGAAAGAAAAAAAAGTGAATCCAAGCTTTTTTTCCAGATACTAACATATGAACAACTTTTTAGCAAACATTGATCGCACCCTCACCAGGAAGAGCTCAAAAGGAAAATAAACCCCTCAGGCTGCGAGTCCGGACAAGGAAATGAGTGCAAATTTACTTTTTTTTTTTCTTCTCCTGCTCTCAGCAGCTACTTCCTTCTATGAGTAATAAGAGTTGCTCACAATGACAGCTGCATTGCTCAGAGCACTGAAGCACAGCAAACCATAGAGACGCTCCAAATCAACTCTGTGATCCGGCTTATGTCCTCATACGTAAGTACTTCACAAGAATCCACTTTAAAATGTTCAATGGAATTAAGTGAAACTTCAACTTGTCATTGTTCTGAGTTTGGGTTATGTGTTGTTTACAGCTAACGATGACTTAGAAAAGGAATTTGAGTTCAATTCTGACTGGGTCTGGACTTTTTCATAGAATGTTTGGATTTGTTTAGGGGTAGAAAAGTTAAAAATGCTTCTTGATATATAAAATAACAAAGAATACAGTCCCTGTAAAAAAAAAAAAAAAGTTCAACACCTGAGACGTTGATGATGTTTGTAAGACAAGAACAGGGAGTTGTTTTTCTGTTTGTGTTTAGATTAAGTTTAGTCCTCATGACTGCATGTGTTGTTTTTACACAAATACCAGCCAACGACCTCATACCAGTACAAAATCTGCATCAGTGAATGCTCAACATCCTGCTGAATGTGACTGCTTGTTTTATTTAACTACTTTTTTAGGGTTAGGGTTTTGAATCTGAATTTTGTTAATTGCACTGTCAATGCAATATTTATTTCTGGCTGATACCAGGCTCTCAGCATCCAATTGGAGGAATGTATCTGTGTTTGTTTTTTGTTTTTTTTATCAGAAATGCAAATCAAAGCACCTTGAATGACTTAAGAGAAGAATCTCAAGAATCTCAATGTTCGCTCCACACCTGTATCAGTTCCATCTTTTCACGAGTCAGTCTGCAAGACTTCCTCTGATGTCTGTCACAGTTACTGTCATGAGACAGAAACTTCCTCTATTCACTTTCAACTGTTTCAAAACATAGGCCGATCGCCATGGAGATGCAGATCAAGTATGCGTAGAAGGGTTCCAGCAGTCTAAGAAGATTTCAACACCTCCTTGAACTGTGCCATGGATCACCGAAAGCAGCACGCCAAAGTGGAGCGTTTTCTCAAACTGGGTTACTCCCGCGAGGACATTGACAGGGTGCTGAAGAGTCTCCATCACGACGCCCAGACGAACGACATTCTAGAAGAGCTAATCAAGACTTGCCACATTCGCAGTGACAAAAGCATCCCAAGCAGCCCTAAACTGGTGTCAAGAGGTTGCAACCCCTCACCCACCAAACCACTACCAGACAAAGAAAGTGCTTTTCCCTTCAGACCAGTAGTTGTTGATGGAAGCAATGTTGCCATGAGGTGAGTCAGCAACTATATATGTATATATAGTTATATATATATATATATATATATTCACCGCACCCACCGCACCATATTTTATATATATTTATTTATATATATATATTTTATATCTATATATATATCTATATATATATACATATATATGTATAGATATATATATTTTTTTTTTATATATATTTTATATTTTATTTTATACATATATTTTAGTTTTATTTTATTTTATATATGTGTATATATATATGTATATATAAAATATAAAAAAAATTGAATTTTTTAATATATTTATATATTTATAATATATGTATATTTATTTTATTTTACATATACACATACATATATATAAAATCTAAAAAATATATGAATATATTTTTAAAAAATTATATATATTTATATATATATATGTATAAAAATAAAATAAAGTAAAAAAAATATATATATATATAGAGAGAGAGAGAGAGAGTAAAATAAAATAAAATATAAAAATATGTTTTTATATATACATATATATATATATATATATATATATATATATATATATATATATATATATATATATATATATATATATATATATATATATATATATATATATATATATATATATATATATATATATATATATATATATATATATATATATATATATATATATATATTTCAGTAGCTACTTTTTGGTTTGTTGTTTCAGTTCATATATCCAACCTCACTTCCTCTTCAAACTAGCAGGAAGTGAAAACGTGTTCGTTTCTCTTTTTTTTTTCAAGCGCCTTCATAGGGCAAAGTGTCACTTTGAAGTTGCTGACATTCCAACAACTGACTGGTAAACATGTTCACACAACGCTTGTAACAATTGTGTCTGTTTGATCAACATTAGCCCACAAGGAAGTTGTTGGGTAAGAAGGGCTAAATTGTTCTCAGTCACACCTTTAAGCTTACCTGACTCATTTATGATAAGGAGGAACGAATTCAATTGAAAGTATTTCGAAAGTTTGAAGTACAGAAAAAGACCTTACTGTACATGGTCATTTAAAAATCAAACAAAAAACCTTTACTATACATAAACATTAAAAATAAAGCCTCATTATAAATGATCATCTTAAATGGTCAAAAAAAATTATTAAAAACAGCCTATACATCAGGGGTGTCAAACTCTTTTTTTTTTGGTGAGCCGCATTGTAGTCATAGCTTCAATGACTCAACCCAAATAAATGTATGAGCACCTCATATTATATCAAAGCTACGAAACAAACTGACAAATAACTCGTTTTAAAATCAGACAAGTTGTTTGAAACTCTAACCCAGAACTCCAGTCCACGGGGGCCGCGTTCCAATATGTTTTCCAAGCTACCCTCGTTAAACACACCTGAGTGAAAAGATCGGTTCATTTTCATGGTCTTTCGGAGCCTAACTTTTCACACAGGTGCACTTAACGAGGGGATCTTGGAAAACATGTTGGAATGCGGCCCCCTGCCTCATACAGTAAAAGCTACGAAACAAACTGACAAATAACTCGGTTTTCAATCAGACGAGTAAAAACTGGTCAAATATAAAAAAAAAAAAAAAGATATTAAAAGTGAAGAAAATTTGCTATTCTAGTTAAAAAAGTTAAAGTCCCAATGATTGTCAAACACACAACTGGGTGCGGTGAAATTTATCTTTGCATTTAACCCATCAACGAAGGGAGCAGTAGCGGTGCCACGCCCGGGAATCATTTGGTGATCTAACCCCCCAATTCCAGCCCTTAATGCTGAGTGCCAAGAAGAAAGGGAATGAGTCCCATTTTAATAATCTTTAGTATGACCTGGCTGGGATTTGAACCCACAACCTTCCAGTCTCAGGGCGGACACTCTACCACTAGGCCACTGAGCCACAAATTTGATACACAATTTGTCTTCAAATGATGTGGCGGGCCGTATCTGACCTTTACGATACATGGTCATTTTTGTAAAAAAAAAAAAAAACATTTAAATATTTTTCCCATCGTTCCCTTTGGCTGCACATTAAACTACATTTACTAAATGAGGAATACTGCAGTGTTATCAGCAGTATTTATTTACAGGTATTTTGCAGAAGTGTCACTGTTGAGCTGCCTACTTCTTTATAAAAAGAGGAAGTTTATTTGTAACATGGTCAGCTGGACAGTTTTTGTTGACTTCCCAATGCATGTGTGTGTGTGCAGCCATGGAGACAAGAAGGTGTTCTCATGTCAGGGCCTCCAGATGGCAGTGAACTGGTTTTGGGAAAAGGGACTGCGGGACATCACTGTGTTCATTCCCATGTGGAGGAAGGAGCAGCCGCGGCCCGAGGCCCCTATTACAGGTAATCACATGACCCGTCATTGCAACATGACACAGCCGGTTTTAAAAGGAAGAATTTTCAAGCATGACTGCACCCACCTGGGAAGTCACAACAATACAAAGTTCACTCGCGTGATTCCCCACTTAACAGCGGAATCATTTTATCAAACATTTTATCACTGTTTCACAGTATCTCCAAAACCAGCACTTTTCAAGAACCACCCCGTTAAAAATTTATTAAATTGTCAACACTTTATATTGGTTAATAATTTGCAGATAAATGAATAAAATAATTCATTTATAAATAAATAAATAAATAAATAAATAAATAAATAAGTAAAGAAAGAAAGAAAGAAAGAAAGAAAGAAAGAAAGAAAGAAAGAAAGAAAGAAAGAAAGAAAGAAATGAATAAATAAATAAATAAATAAATAAATAAATAAATAAATAAGACATGGAGTGCTCAGTTGTATTAAGTTGTGGAAAAAAAAAGTGTAATTGACCAAATTTGGATGTAAAGCGGTGCACTGTGTTGGTATTTGGCGTTGTCTATTTGTGGTTTTGCCTCTCCTTTAATAGATGTCATTATTTAATTACAGGGTGCCTCGTCTAATTGAGGGAAAAAAATGGCGCTAAAAATAGGCACCTGCTTTCTTAACACAGAGGGACATTCTATGTATTATCTATTTTAATTTATCTATTCAATCTATTCATTTTGGGGGGGGGTGATTATTCAATATTTGTTTTCTTAAAAAAATCGAGAGAAAGGATGTAGGAAATAATATTTTTGACTTTTTTTCCCGTTGAAAAAAATCCCATTGAAATATGATTTTCGGCTTTTCTGTGCTTGACAGATCAACACATCCTCCACGAGCTAGAGAGGAGGAAGATCTTAGTGTACACGCCATCCCGTTGCGTTAACGGCAAGAGGGTGGTGTGCTATGATGATCGCTACATTGTGAGGCTGGCTTACGACATAGACGGCATCATCGTGTCCAACGACAACTACCGTGACCTTCAGATGGAGAATCCACAATGGAAAAAATTCATTGAGGAGAGGCTGCTGATGTACACTTTTGCTAATGACAAGTAAGACAAATACTTTTTTCTCATACAACATTGTCAAGTGAATCTGTCAGATATTAAAAATTATTTTCCACTTCCACAGGTTTATGCCTCCAGATGATCCTTTGGGTAGAAACGGTCCCACCATTGATGATTTTCTACGAAAGAAGCCCAAAAATATAGACAACAAACTGCAACACTGCCCTTATGGTTGGTTGATTAAATATTCTATACATTTGAAAATATTTAATTTGGAACACAGTAAAAAAAAATTTCCCCATTATTGTTATTGAGGGAAATTAACAAAATAAGATATTAATAAAAATAATTATTACAATATTATGGAGGTAGATTAGGGTCAAAAGTTTTGTACTTAAATAATAAAACTTGAGACTGAAAATAAAGAGTCATACTTTTCAAATGTCACACTCAGGGCTGACATGAATTCTTTCTTTTCAGGGAAAAAGTGTACATACGGTGTGAAGTGCAAGTTCTACCATCCAGAGAGGACCAACCAATCACAGCTGTCTGTAGCTGATGAGCTCAGAGACCGAGCGAAGACATCAAGCTACAAGCCAACCTCGCGAGACACACTTACTCACACCTACAAACCTTCCACCAACACCGACGAGCTTCTGAACATTGACCACTATCACAAAGACGGCAGCAGCCCATGGGGTCCACCAAACCTTCCGGCCTGGTCGAGCGCAGAAGCGGATGAGGCTTTTGGCTCATTGGACAGCTGGATGTCCAAACTCTACATCATGGATGGTCCCCCCAACATGAGCAGAACCCCGTACAGCAGCGGGGTAGGCAGCTGCAGCCTGAGCCACGACGACTATTCCCTCTCAGGGTCGCACAGTGGCACCAACCGACAGTTTGCAGGATCTTTCTACGTTCCTCATAATAACTGCGAGATGTCTGCATGTGCCCATTGTGGTCACTATCAGGCAGAGGTGCCCCCAGTGGGGGCACTGTGGGCATCATGTCCGGCTGTGCCCTTACATCAGCAGGAGGGTGCCTTAGGGTTTTCGGAGAATCACTACTTCAGGCAATTCCCGCACAGGCAGAGCCAAAGCCTGCCGAAGGACGCGTGGGGCCTCGGTCGCCAATCCAGCGAGTTGCGCAACGAGATGAGGAATAAGCTGAGCACGCTCTATCCCCAGGATGCAGTTGACGGAGTCATGAACGCCTACCCGCATGTGTCAGAGGTGTCCGAACTGAGCTCCCTGATCCAGAGTTACAGGAGCAGCCGTCTTGATCTCTGATTTCAGAAGCAAATTTTGTTATGAAAAAAAAAAAAATCTCACATTTGTTTGAAATTCAAATCAGTTTTCCCATAGGAAACAATGGAAATCTACTCAACCCATTTCAGGGTCAGACTGTCGCTATGACAAAACCTTTATTAATGAACAGGTAATGTTTGTAAAGAAGTGAATTTTTTTATCATCATGTAAAAAGTAACTTATCGCTTAAAACAAACTGGGAATGCCATTTGAGCCTTTGATATTTTCTATATCCATGTATTAGTATGCTTAGTACTGCAGTAGTTGGGTCCACGGTAATTATCATGAATACAAACCAATAAAATGACATAAACCAAAATGAATAGAAACAACATAAAAACGAAATTGCTTTTACTCATTCACTGCCAGCCCAGTTGAAATCAATGTTTTACGTCTATAGCCGTCAATGGCAGTGAATGGGCTACAGCTTACATTTATAAAATTAACTAAAACTAGCTGCAGTCGTAGCAAAAACCTTCATTCTTCTCTTTGTCAATTAATATCATGCATAAGCTTTTGAGGTTTATTTTATTTATTTATTTATTTTGGGTACTGATGTATGTAGTTTTCGAATTATAGTTTACAATATACTTAATAACCCAATTTGGGTTAGGGAAGTTGGCTCAATTTGACCTTGGAAGTTAAAGCAACAATTGGGTTGTTTTTGACCATGGAAGTTAAAGCAACAATTTGTTGGGTTGCTTTTTTGCAAAACTCAAAACTGGGTCAAATTGACCCGACTTCCTGCGTCGGTTACATTTTCAACCCAGCAGTTTTAATGATGTAGATTAAAAAAAAAAATCCTAAAACTAATAAAACCTGAAGCATTTTTTGAACAATTATGGTATGCAAGGAGACAATTAAAATAAATAGTTACAAATAAATAAATAATAAATAATAAAAATAAATAAATAGGTTAAAATAGTATGGCAATCATTATATCAATTTGCTCAATTGTCTTACTCGTGAAGACCCAAGAGTGTACTGTTACATGGATCTCAATCTGGATAATGAATAAACGCTCAAATGTTCTTTCGCATTGCTCACATATGCTTATTTTTGGTATCATTCAGAAAAAAATAATAATCATATTTCTTTGCTTTTTAAAAAGTGTAAATGTGCAATGCACTGTGTCCAGGACACGCTACTTACTGTAGCACAGCCATTTTAAATTGAAGCAGCAAGTGTTGTTTTCTCATGTTGCCTCAAAGTGAGGAAGGCTATATTACTGTATCGGTATCATGTTGTTGTTTAAAATAAATACAAGCATTTAAATCTGTCATTTTTGTTCAGTTCTTTGCAACTACAACGCAAAACGTAGACTGAAGTTACATATTTCCTTTTAATATTATTCTGCCAGACAGCAAATTGATTGTCACTAATTACAAAACAGGTTTTGGCTGAATCAAATAGATCGGAATGTGGTTTGTTACAAAAGTTTCTTGTTTCTATAAATACGACTGGGGAAAGCCCAGCTATACTGTGTACCAAATAATTCTGAAAGTCATGAAAATTGACATCAATAATTTAGAGAATGACGTATGGATAGAATTCATTCATAACACCTTGAATGAAGCCATTAACTGCCACCTAGTGGACAAAACAACAGTAAAACGCACGATCGTCCCAAAAATCTGAACACATTTTATTTCCTTTTTTTAATTACCTTTTTTTTTTTTTTTTTTTTTTTACAAATAACTTATCTGTTACAAAGAGAGTTTTCTCAGATAAAAACAAAAAGACATTTTAGGTATCGAAATTATGTTTTCTCCACTTATTAAAACCAAATAAACTGCCTCTTTACACCAAAGCGCAGATCAAGCTGAAATGTTTTTCTCTGGGCTGGAAAGAAAAAAAAAAAAAAGGGCAACGGTTTGGCATCATGTGCTTCAGAGACCTTTTTCATCTTTTACTTTTGATGCATTAAAGATTTCATTATAAAATATAGATAAGATACAAATTGAACAGTTCCGAAGGAACAAATGCAAAACTATTTTGTTTTTAAATGTAGGGGGCAAAAAAGAAAAAAAAAAACATTAAGTAGAAGCACCCCAACTGAGAAAAAAAAAAAAGTTTGAGGGTGAACGGAGCCAAATAAAAAATAAAATAGTACACAAAGTGAACAGTCAAGTTGTGCTTTTTTTTTCTACTTTCCCGAATAGCAAAAATTCTGACCTTTATTAAAGACACTTGACATATTCTCTATGAACCTCAGTACCACGAAAAAAAACCACACAATAGACGCACAATACAAAATAGGACAATTTCCTTAGCTGTTCAAGGAGCATTCAGATGTGAAGATTGTACTGGAAATGATGTTTTTCTGCACTCAGGTGTCCTCAAAATAATAAACCCACATTCCAGTTGTCAGATTAAAAATAAAATAAAGTCTGATTGTATTTATGATTTCATTTTTGGTGTCCTAGGAAGAAGGGGGGGGGGGGGAATTGCTGTTTCGTGACGCAGGCGACCATTTGTGATGACTGCGATATAATTCCTTTCTTCTTTGACTCTCG
This sequence comes from Syngnathus floridae, assembly GCF_059516105.1. Taxonomy (NCBI): domain Eukaryota; kingdom Metazoa; phylum Chordata; class Actinopteri; order Syngnathiformes; family Syngnathidae; genus Syngnathus; species Syngnathus floridae. The sequence goes on from NC_142431.1 coordinate 5,090,977, forward strand.
CGGAATTTAACATGCTTACAAAATGGAAAGTTGGGGGGGTTGTATCGTTGAATTAATAAAAGGGAAAACTAAACAAGTAATAAAGTCTATAAAGCTATACTTACAGAAAATAAACGTGATTCATAGTGTGAGGAAGAAGGCACATAAAATTATGTACAGTAAAAAGGGACTTTCTGTACACAAAGCATGCATTTTTTTCATTTTTGAAATCAAATGGAAGGCATATTGGAAAACACGAGGCACATTTCAAAGGCAGTGAGATGCTGCCAGCTTGCCCTTTGACATCCTCTAGAAAAAGCAAAACAGGTCCATGAGTAGTCTGTTTTCCCTTCAGACAGAGCGCGGCGGTCCGAAATTTCCCAATCCCCTTGACGAACCGCCGCGGGAGCCGGGAGGAAAAACTCCGTTTGGCAAAAAAAGGCACGTGGGGCGCCTGTGTTGCGTACGTGGGACACTGCAAGGGGTCACGCTCGTAATACTGTAAAGTGGGAGCAGCGAGGTATCCCCCCCCACACCCCCGAGGGAGGGGGGGACGTTGAGCGGAAATGATAGGAGCCCACACAATCTGAGTGTCAAATGTGAGGTATTATCCAACTGTGCCTGCCTTTAGGAAGAGACGCAAGCTGTAAACAGTATCCAGTCAAACCTTCAGGAGGACAGCATTCTGCAAGGGGTAAAAAAAAAAAAAAAATTGGGGGGAGGGGGGTAGGAAAGAGGCTGCACGATAATTAGACCCCATCAGAGTTTTCATACAACAAGGGAAAAGCATCACAAAGCCCCTTTATTTTCCCTGATTCAAGCGTGGGAGAAGGCAGGCGGAGGGGCACATGGCGGCCTCTCTGGCTCAGAAGTCCCTTAGGCGGTCGCATTCTTCACAGCGATTGAGGGCCGGGTGGTTGAGGAAGGTGCAGCCCGTGCAGCTCCACTGCGTCCCCTCGTCTTCCTCCTGCTCTGCCAAACTTTTACTGTCTGCCACGGAGAAGAATCCACACGGTGGCGTGTCAACGTTTGACAAATTTTGAATCCGTTTGGTATTCATTGCCCTCATGAGGGACTTGATTAAGCAATATGGAAAGGGGGACAGCAAAACCTTTCAACCCCCCCCCAACAATCTTTCGGTCATGTGACATTCCTAAACAGAGCCCTGAGCAACTGTAATGTCATTTTAATTTGACAGCTAGTGGCAAAATAATCTGAAAGATGTTTTTAAACAAGTGAGGACATGTAAAATATATTTGACCAGTTTTTATTTTAATTTTTAGTAATTTAACCGTTTGTTATTGTTGCATTGCACAATGGTATACAACTTATCGTTGATATAGTCTATAATATAAGAATAATAACAATTCATAAATAATAATAATGATAGTTTAGAAACTATGTAGGTAGATCATGCAATCCTCCTAAACTTACCAACTGATAAAGTACTTTTGGGTTTTGGTGGGACAGGACCAACGAATCCAATGTTGTCATAGAAATTATGGATTGCAACGGGATTGAAGTGTGGTCCTGTAAATGGATAAAGAGAAAGCTTTAAAGTTTTAAAAAAGAAAAGTTTGAAACTGCATTCGATGCTAGATTTGCATTTCTGGTTCAATTTAGTTTCCCAATTTATTTCGTTTAGTTCTACTATAATGATGCCTATCAAAGTTATAGTTTCAACCAATAAATTAAATAACGGACTCACCTCAAATAGAAGCCTTTTTATTATTCCTCATTAAAAAAATACACTTTTTTATCGAAGGGAAGAATTAGATCGAGGTGTGGGAGAAATAATCTTTTGCATTTATACTTTTATAAGAAAATGAAATCAACTTTTTAAAATATTTTTTTTAATTAGCGATGCAAGTAAACTTTTCAAGAAGACGAGCTTGCGCTGATTCAGAATCTGCCCTGATTTTTTTTCCTCTAACATGTTGGGATGAGGACTGCATGAACATAAAACAATTGGCATCACTAATTTTCACTTAGATGAATTTTAAAATTCTAAGATTGGGACACGCAAATCATTCGTGTGTATTGGTACACTTTAAAGATAACAATGAAATAAATAGTTACATAATACATAATAAGAATAAGGTCTTCGTTGACCAATCAGTGCTCAGCAGCGTGACTAGCTCCGCCCTTGCACAAGCAAATCTAAAATAACCCTACAAAATATATTTATCACTATTTACAACATCAAGACAAGTGATTTTTTTTTTTTTCAAAGCAATCCCTGTATAAAATGCAATCATTTTAAATGCCATTGAAATACAATACAAACACAAAATAGTTCTCTAATACAGAGGTGTGGTATAATTACTGAAAAGAAATATTGCCTATATCAGCTTTTAAAAGTTTTATCAAAGCAACTGCTTTCTGGCATTATTTCTGTCAGCGGTGGGTCGCTCGGAGGGCCAATAAATCCCACGTTACCAAACAGCCACAGGATGCAATTCAGGAAGAAGCAGTAGTTAACATTACAATAGCAGCACCTTGTCAGCAATTGCAGGGAAGGATGTGACAAGTCCCGGGCTCGTGCCCTAACTGACCTCCGACAGTCAAGAATCATTTTCGGCACCAAAACGAGACACACTAAGAAACATATTCTAAAAAGATACACTTACCTCTTTTTTGAAAGAGATCAATTTCCTTGGTGAGGCAGTCAATGTCAATTTGTAGTAATCTGTTTTTGCATCGCAACTGCTTCATTTCCTCGATCTGACAATAACGTTGGATGACATATTTAGAGACATTGATTATGTAATTATCATAAAAAAAAAAAAAACTTACTGAAGGGATTTGGGAGGCAGAGTTAGATCTCTCCAGTCGTCTCCGTGTCAGGTCATTCTCCATCTCATTGACCTCTTCTTTTAGCTTCTCCAGCTTCTTTTTCTTGAGCTCCAGTTCGTGCCAAAGCCTCTCCATGCGGGCCTTTTGATGGACCAACAATGCTGAGAACAAGAAGCACAATAATAAGAACATTTGAAGTTCAGTGGAAGGGTTACAGATCTAGAGTGGTCTCCCCAGACCTCAACCCCATTTTTTTTTTTTTTTGCAAAGAGAGTTGTCACTCAACAATACAGAGTAGGATCTTACGTTTGAATCACTGCACTGTATTTTGTGAAATACCTGAAGTAAATAGCAATTGGGCAGTGCACACCTCTAAATAATAGGTAACAGCCTTATGTAACATAACCAGGAATGTCGGCAAGTGTCTTTTCGAGCATAACCTTAAAAGTACCTCATTTGAATAAGCAACATTCAAATAAGACATTGGTCAGCGGCAATATTTTGGAAGAAAAAGCAGAAAGCGTGGGGCTGAGGAGGGTCAGCAGAAGAGGCCCCATTGTGAAGACCCTCCCGTTGGGAGTGACTGCAATGTAAGAATCACAGCCAGTGACTCACATGTAATTTAGTCAAAAGCCCAAATAAGGAAACACTTGTGTGCACCGACACGTTTGACTCACTATAGGATCTGCTGTGCTCTGGCAGGGGCAGCAAACACAGCATTTAGTGGAGACAACACAGACTCGAGTCATCCCACCTGGACTCAAAATAAGTCACCTTTGCTTTTTTTTTTTTGCAGACTATTTTCTGAACTGACTCTACTAGTCCCAACAACAAATGTTCCTAAAAGAGCTTAGTTTGTGGTAAAATGAGCTTCTTGGCAGGAACAAATGGAAAAACCATTCCGACTTGTCAGGGGCATAAAAAGCTATTATGGCTCCAAAAAGACGCCTTTTATCCTGAAAACTAATGTGCACGTTGTGTAAAGAAAAAAAAAAAAAGAGTTCACTCTTAAGTCACATGCCATTTTCTAAATAGGTAATAAAAGAAGCCCTAACAAGACATCAAATGTAAGGGGATATTTATATTACATTGACAGAATAATGTCCTGTTGACCTATGACCTCCTATAATTTTTTTTTCTTTTAAAATACTGAAGTACCAACAACCACTTTTGCTAGAGGGACTTATCTTCTGTTTGTAATGATGAGACACAAAAATGTATCATTTTCAAAAAGTCTTTCGGCACCAAAACTGAAATCCTCCTGAGGCGGGAAGTTCCGGAACCACCTGGATTAATAAATCGTCTAATAATCATAAATTAGTGGCCTTGATTACAAAATGATTCTAGTTGCTTACATGTCTTTAATAGAAAAATAATAATTGATGATTAATTGGTGTCATTGGTAGACCAGACCAGGCGTTATTTTGTTCCCTGTAAAGACTTCCGGTGTCTTACCTTGTGTGTACGCCGCATCATCAGAGCCCATGCTGAGTCGGCGAGGCTCGCTCGGTCTCTCGTTGTGTGGTGAAAGCGGGTCCGAGAGATGGAGGGGGTCCGGCTCGGCAAAGTGATGGTCTGACGGTAGGCTGAGGAGGTTGTTGGGCTCAAATGTAGGAGACACAACCCCAGGGGACACTGCTGGGGGCTTATTGGGGGACACAGTGATTTTAAAAGTATATTTTGTGTTGGGTTGAGTCACCACCACACGGGGCGAGGAAGCCGTGTTTGCCACTCCTATAGAGGGTCGGGATTTCGGTGGATGGTGGTGGATATAAGCGGGGCCCATGCTCACCTGGCCCCCAATGTTCCTCGCACCTGGCGGCCCCTGCAATGGAGGGTTAGCTGAGATGTAGACTGTGGGAGGATTCCTACCCCCACTGTCATCACTGGAGGCATTGGCTGAAATGTAAAACTTGGGTTGTGAACGGGACCCGGCTGGGGCCAGGACAGCCTCCTCGGAAGGCGTGGTAGCAGCAGTGGGCGGGCTTGCGGAGATGTAAACAGTGGGCTGGCTACGGCTTAGACCTGAGCCTCCGATGGAGAGCGGCGTGCTCGGGACAGTAGAAACCCCAGTTGAGGAAGAGGAGGAGGAGGACGAGGAGGAAGGGCAGGAGGACGAGGCGGACGAGGAACGGGACCCACCGCCTGTCCGCAGCACAGCTGTTGTTGTGGTGGAGTTGCTCCTCTGAGGAGATTCAAGTTTGATCTCGATCTGATTCTTACGCGGGCCGGTGGAGATGTTCTGGATGTTGTACTGGCTGATAGCAGGGAGCGAGGTGGGGATGACGGAGGAAGAGGAGGACGACGAGGAAGACGAGCAAGAAGACGAGACGCCGGATGAGGACGGCTGGCTTCCGGAAGGAAAATTGGAGGGTGCCTGGGAATTGGTGGGGGAGCTGATTGGCATGTAGACATGAGATGTCTGGTGGCCGTGGGGATGCTGCTGTGAGGTATGTGAGGAAGAAGATTGCTGAGGGCCCGGCCAAGACCCTGACAAGGACGAAGGGTGAGAGATCTGATAGATCTGCTGCTGCGGATGAGAGGTGGGGCTATACTGGGCCCTGCCTCCCTGCTGCTGGTTGGGCCGGGTCGTACCGCATTGACTTAAGTAGGGCCTAATGTAGATTGAGTTACCCTGTGGGCTGCTTAGACCTGACTGCGGCCCGCCATGTATGTGTAAAGAAGTAGGAGTGTTGCGGCCTGTCTGAATATGAGGAGCTAGCGTCACGGTAATAGGGTTGAAACGTGGCGTTTGCTGGAAACCCATGGTGGTTCCTTTGACGCCCAGGGGGTAGAGTCCAAGGTGCTGCGGAGGTTGTGGTTTGCGCGAGGGCTCCATCGCACTAAACACATTGAGACTGGGAGGCACTTCAACTGGAGCAGACTGCGGCTCCTGCTGAAAGAAGTTACTGTTCGGGGCCTGGTCTGTCTGCAGGGGCCCTTCGCTCAGGCTATGGGCCAGAGTCCGGCTGCCGTTCATTCTCAGGCCGTCTCGGGCGGGGGCCACGTGCACATTCTGAGACTGCAGGCCCAGGTTCAGCTGGGTCATGTGATTACGGAGCCTGCTCAAGCTGGGGTCGTCAGAAAAGCTGATGTTTCCTTCTTCACTGTACAAGTAGCATGGACTGACCTGGGACAAATATTCACAGCAAGCGTCTAAGTTGTTGTTATTCTGAGAGAGGAGGGGGGGGGGGCAGAGAAAGAAAATACAAAGGTTAGTTTATTTATTATTGGATAATATTCACATCCAGCTACCTTTTTTTTTTTTCTAAATGACTCATCTTGTTCAGATTTGCATCAAGGACTAGAGTCCATCTCGTCTGATTTATCGTAAGAAGCCAACTTACACACTGGACTGGTTACCAATAAATCACTCACTTTTGGAGAACGGTCTTGCTTAGAAAAACTTTTTGTTCTTATGACGGAAAAGTAACCAAAAAAAGCCATGTGTAAAACTTCTGAAACCAGCCAAGTGCTTCCAAGCCACAAATATTAAATTTCATTGTTTTTCAGTGGGGACTTTGAAAGATAAAATAATATTTACTCAATTTGGGCTTATTTCGGGATTGATTTGATTCCAAAGAGCAGTCGCTAAATTTTGCTAAACGGTTGTGCATGCTGTCGGTGGGCATGTGACCTACTTAAGAACGACCCCGATTCAAAAGTGTGTGTGCAGCCGGAAGTTCCACTTACACATATAGTACTTCCTCCAATCGTAATTTTAACAGCAACCTACATTTCTTAATGTGACAAAAAAAAAAAAAAAGGTTTTCTGTGCTTTCAATGGAGGTTTTATTACCAGATATTTAATAAAATATTATAAATATTTTACTAAAAAAAATATTAGGTTAAAAAAAATATGCTTACCTGCAGAACACACTGGGACACAACACCCTCTGGAACTTCAGGGAACTTCTGGCGCAGGTCATGCAAAACCTGAATGTCAATATGGTGGCTTCCCTGGGCCATTCGTATGTTGCCAGGTCAGGACTACTCGTTCTACTCGACACACTGTGGCATTAGTTTTGGCAGCAAAAAGCCTTCATCGTGAACATCATCTGCAGGGGACAGGGAGAGGGAAAAAAAAAAAAAAAAAAAAAACTGAGTGGGCTGATAGAAACATTAGCTCACAGCGTTACAGTATTTGATTTTGAGGTATGGGCTTTGATAATATTTCAACAAGAAAAACATGGAGGTTCAAAGTGCAGGAAAGGAGCATGTCTGTGGTAAATTTCAAGTACACCCAAACTATGTCAACTAGCCATTTGGGTCTGTCTGCTTCATTCTGCCTGGGGCTTGTTCAAAAAATTATTTGAGCTATTGTCTCAGAGAAGAGGCTCGCTCCATTTACCCCAAAATCCCTCTGAACCACTGAGCTGAACAAAAAGAAAAGCAGAAGGGAGGAAGTCAGCTTTGAAATCACAAAACAATGGTCCGTTAAATTGCAACTATAAACTCCACAGCATTTCGGTGAGAGTTTCTCTTTACATATAAACACATACATTTATATGCAGTATATATGTTTATACTAGATTTTTGACTGATTAGATTTGCAATATGTAGCAATACAGTAATCCCTCGTTTATCGCAGAGAATTGGTTCCAAAAACCACCCGCGATAAGTGAAATCCGCGAAGTACGGTCACCAACAAGAAGTACTGGGCAGGCTAATGAGTTAGCGGAAAGATGCTAATTCGCAATCGTGCTAACACGCGAAAACGGACTTCTAAAGGAATGTAAAGGAACAGTTGGAGTAATAATATATTGTCCTAAAGGTTAGACACATGTTTCCTCAATTTAGAAGTTTTATTTTGACTTTTAAATGTTTTTTTAATTGGGGGAAAAAATCCGCGATGTAGTGAAGCCGTGATAAACGAAACGCGAAGTAGCGAGGGATCACTGTATATAGTTTATATGCACACATGTACGTAATACGTATCTGCGTACAGAACTACAATGGAATAATTAGGTAAAGTAATAAATAAATGAATAAATAAAATTGTAATCATATTTGTCATAATAATAATCTCATTAATAATAATAATATTTGTCATATTATTATCTCCTTTATCAGATCAACAGAAATGAACCCATCAAATTTAAATGCAACATTTAGTTGACATCGGCCTCACATAAATCAACTGTTTTGGAAAAGGAGGCGGTTGCAGTTTACAGGTCAGCAGAGGTGTGATTGTTCAAAAAAACACACACACACACCCTATTTGTTGTTCAAAATGTCTGGGTTGGCAATGCATTTGTATGTGGGTGTGTTTTTGAAGAGGACTAGCAGTCTCTTGAGGCTCTGGGACTGGAACAGACCTTCAGGCATGCTGCGCTGGTAACAGAGATAGGGACAAAGCTTCTTTTACTGAAGCTCGTATTCGCTGTGCCAAAGCATTGAGCCACAGCCCGACACTCATTTCTTGAAGTAGCAGGCCTGTCATGCCCCATCAATGGGCTCATTCATTCCTCCAATGCGAATGCACCTTAAAATGTCCTGTTCAATTCCAGGCTAAAATAAAACGTGAACAAAGTAATCGACAACAGGCTGTAGTATGATCCAAAAAGTTCAAAACAACCACAAAACATCAACTGAACTAATACTCGTGTTACTCCTCAAGGGTCAGTTGTCAGGGCTAATCTTATATTTATCTGCGAGAATAAATAAGAGAAAAAAGTCGAAATTTAAACATGATGTAAATCATTGCAAGTGGTCAACTGCTGTTGGCAGGCTTCTTAAAAAAAAAAAAAAAAAATGTGCATGTCATATTTAAACTATCAATAATACTACAAAATATTATAGTGATTAAACTGTAGCCTAAAAAAAACGAAAGAGCATAAAAATGGTAAAAAACTTCATAAATGGTGGCCGCCTGTCTGCAGAGCCCAAGACTTGAAACCTTATCTATGGAAAGGCCAAGCTGAAATCTTGGTACCACTTTGTGGACTTAAAAAAGGAAAAATAATTGATCATTTATTCAAACTACACCATAATTAGGGAAGGGAAGCAGTGATAGCTTAAGGACATGCAGAGTGCTGCATACTGTACAAGACAGTCTTTGATTCCACACATCTCCAGAACACAAAACCACATTTTATGTGCACGACCCAAATTGCTCCAAACTGTGCCTCTCGGTGCACGCAAAACTAGGATCGACTTTGCAAGAAAGCCTGCTCAGCTTTTCGTTGCCTGCTTTTGAAAGCGGCAGTTGACGTGCCCATGTGGAAATGTGTGTGTGTGTGCGTGTGTGTGCAGGAAATCAAACATTCTTCAGTACCACAGCTTGCAGCTGGCGGTTGATGGGAAGCAGGCAGGGGCACAAGTTTCCCAGGTTGACCACTCAAGAGAACCGGGAGGTCTTAGAAGCATGCACAAACCATAATTCCAATTAAATTGTGACGCTCTGTAAAAAAAAGAATGCAATGATTTGCAAATCATGTTCAACCCACATTCACTTTAATGCACTACAAAGAATATATTGCCTGGTCAAAATAATGCCCCCCCTGAATATTTTCACATTTGGATTCTTGCAAAACATTCCACAAAACGCTGGGACAAGGGGAACTTTCCCAATAGACTCAGTACTTTTTGAACAACTGGGTATGTTTCTCAACATAAAATTGCAAGATATTTAGTCAGAAAACAGCAGGGGGGGAAAAGTACAGAAAATTGGTACCGGAACCGCACTCGTGGTCGGGTCGCTTCCCGTAAGTCTCCGTAGCGTAATCTACAATTCCCAAGATCGTGCTTAAATGTAAAACTTCATTACAGTTTTAGGTTTTTTTAAAAAATAAAAACTTCTAACGGCTAATAAACATGCTGAATTTTCATGGAAATTCAAACTCAGGGTCACACTGGTGATTTTACTCAGCTATATTTGAGGCTTGGGTGGCAGTGTCGTCTCTCAACACTCTTTGCTAGGCAGTTGAACACAATGAGATGGTTTGCACTGGGGCCGCTTAGCGATGACACGCCAAGTATGCACCAGCCAAATCTTCCCCCTTTATTGCCTTATGAAAAGCACTTACAGTATGTCAACGTGCTCTTTGAAGCACACAAACTGGAGGACATTAGCAGAACTTCTGTCTTTGGGTCAAGTCATTCCATCAGTTCATTGCACCACTTGTGTAATCAAGTCGTACCACACACATGCAAATGGATTCTAAGATTTTTTTTTTTTTGAGGTGGTCCCTGGCTCCTTCTAAATGTCCAATGAGTACATTTTGATACCTAAATGTAGTGTATAAAATATAAATATAAAATAATTCAGAACCTCTGGGATGTTAACGCAGCATCTCATTTGTGTAATTGCCGCACTGTCAATTTGAAATAATTACAAATAATTTTTTAAATCAGATGAATCCACTAAATGAAAGAAATAATTGACCGATCAATTGTTGAAATAATCGTTAGTTGCAGGCCTATTTTGTAGCCTCAATAATGATCAAAAATACAAGAGCTGACAAGGTCAAACTTAAATTTTCTTGATCTAAAAAAAAAAGAATTCCATCTTGATGCAAGTCTGTATGTATGCAAACTCAATTACCACGGCGACAGAATCGTTATTGATGCAGTAGTTCTATTGCAGTGACCTCGTTGTGCTTGGCTGAGAAGAAAACAAGCAGCCGGAAATGCTTCCTGCAGCTGCTAGGAGTATCATTCCCCACCTTGAGGCCAACCAAAAGACACACAGCAGCCAAGTCATGTTACTCCTCTGCTGCTGAAATGCAATTTTGTCTTTATACAGCTCCCAAGTCATTCAAGTCACACTTGTCTTTAACACTGTGGTTGCTTTTGACCTCAGATTAAGACTATTCGACATAGTTCTGAGTAGCAATACTCCTCCCTGACGCCAGGAGGCGCAATGGTGCCAGCGACTCACGTGAGAAGGAAGCAATGGTGCAAAAAGAAGGTATGTACCCGTAAGGCCATACTGTACTGTAAGATTGTATCAAATCATATCGAAGCGCATATCGTATCGTGATCTGGGTGACATTGTTTGGATTCTCCTGGGAAGTTTCTTAAAATTGATACACACATCTGTCATACGAACATAAATACACAGCTGGGACATCTACAGCCAGTGCCGAAGCCAGTAAATGACAAGAGGGACACACCATTGATTGTGCCCCGACTGGCACCAACAGGTGTGCTGCAAAGGAGGATGCCAGAATTTTGCAACATCAAATGAGCCACATGCTACCAAGAGAAATCTATATCGACTATAACTCAGTGGTCCGCAAGTAGCAGCCGACGGGCCAGAATTGGCCCGCTTGCCAATTACATCTTCAAGAACACAAAAATATCAATCAATTTTTTATGGTCATACAGTTTGGGTTGGTCGGTAGGCTCCAAATCTCTGCCTTTTAGTAAATTGACAGCTGTTATTAAATATATTGTCACAATTTAAATTTTCAGTAGGGCTGTCGAATACTGCATATTTTCAGAATCGATTATCCTATTGATTATGCCGTCGATTAATTGAATAATCAAATAAAATTGGATTTTGCATGAGAGACAAATTCTCCCCATGTTCTGATGTTTATTTGGTATTGTTTAGTAATAAAGTCAACTAAATAAACAACACAAAAGATTAATGTTGTACTCACCAAACTTGGTGAAACTAATACAGTTATCGGTGTGGTTATTATTTTCCGAAGTAAAATCAAATATCTGCAAATGATTGATTAAATGTTTGCTGATACACAAACAATCTGTTTTCATGAATGACTACAAAAATAATGACTGATTACTATTGAGAGGTCGACATTAGAGGATTTGAGGATAAAAAAATGGAACTGAACGATTACTCGATTATCGAAATAGCTGTTGACTGATTTGATAATACTGGACAGGGAAACACAGACCACATGCAGTGACCCTTTCAGTAATATCGTGTGCTTTCCGACAATATTGCAGCAATTATTGTATCGTAAGATCAATACCACGATTAAGCTAAACTGTGAGCTTTGGCTATTGTTACATCCCTACTGATACTAATAAGATATTTTTAGTAGGAAAAGCAGGGCTTGCCATATGAAAATGTAATTTCAGCCCGCAATTGAATTGTCAGGAAAAAAATTGGCCCGGGCCCAAACTAAGTTGCCGACCCCTGCAAGGGGAAGGTTCAGTTTGTGGTAGGTGGACTCGCGCTCAGCATCTGCAACTCATTAAGTCAAACCAGAGATCTCCAATGCTGCTTTGTCATTACCTGGCCATCCAAACCTTTGGTATTTGCAAGTACAAAAACATCACAGAAGACAGAGGGTGAAATCAGGTCCTTCAAATAGCTCGGGTTGTTTTTACTGTGCTACAACAATAAAGATTTTAAATCTACTTCTCTGCAGCTCAGGTGTGCCATTTTGAAGTATTCATCCAAAATGGTGTTGAATTTATTTTCATAAATCACTACTGCTGCAAATAAACAAAAGGCATTTCAGTAGATTCTGCTGTCTACCACAATATGTGAGAGAGCCAGGAGAAGCAAGGGAGTATGAGAGCCTGAGGCCCACGTTCTTCCTGATAGAGCGCGAGATCAAAGTACTTTTCCCATGCTTAGCGAGCACAACAACCTGGGTGATGAAAGAATGTGGGAGAAACGAAGGACAGAGCAGCCTCTCCGTGGCATTTGCAAACAGCTCAGAATAAGTCGAGCATTCTCTGATGCATCGAGGAGGAAACAGGGGGGGGAGGGAGTCGACATGGTGCCAGAATTTAGCAACAGGATAAGCAGTGCGGCGATAAGCCTGCTGTTTGCGTTGTAACGGGGGGAAAAAAGAAGTGGGATCATGCTCGTAAATACTGATTCTCACTCATTACCGATCATCATTACAAATTGAACTAAAATCATTAAATATATAGAAATGTATTTTTTATTATTTACCGTATTTTCCCCACTATAAGGCACACCTTCAATGAATGGTCCATTTTAAAATTTTGTCCATATATAATGCGCACCAGATTATAAGGCGCACCTTCAATGAATGGCCCATTTTAAAACTTTGTCCATATATAAGATATATACATTTGGCCCGCGGGCCAGACTTTGGACACACCTGCTGTAGTGGCTCAATATTGGTCCATATATAAGGCGCACCTGACTATAAGGCGCACTGTCGGCTTTTGAGAAAATTGGAGGTTTTTAGGTGCGCCTTATCGTGCGGAAAATACGGTATTTATTTATTGAGAATTAAAATAAACAATAAACAATAGCGACAAAAATTCTCTTTGTAATATATCACTTGTACTGTATATAAAATTCCAACCTGCAAAGCACAAGTTAATCATCAGCAATTGGAAGCTAAAGCTAGCTATTGACGCCGAGTATTGACTAAGAGGCACACCTAGCTAACCGTATGTTTGTCTCGTTGCTGTTTTAGTGAAGTCATGTGGGTTTTGGGAACCTGTTTAAAACTGTTTCGGATTGTCAAGCAAATTCAGGAAGCTAAAATTAAAAGCAAGGCTTCAAAAAGGAAACATGCTTCACTAATGAATAGGGTGTTGGTCAAAAAGTGTTTTGTTTGCGTGTCTATTTTTAATCCCCACTCAAACAGTAGTATGCAAATTAGGGTAATACAGTACCCACGAAACATTTTGTAATTGATATTAAATCTGCATTTCTTTGATACTTCCAGATATCATTAATATCGTACATATACATCTGGAGAGTTTTTTGCAACAAGTTTTTCCTTGAATAACGAAATGTTGAAAATTGAAATCTGCAAATCAGCAAATTCATCTGTGCCCAACCACTGTACGGTCAATTTCATTTCATCACAGTATTTTGCTAACAATATAATATATATACTGTATACAGGCTGTTCTTAAATCATACACAGTTCAAAGGCAAACCGCAAATTTATCAATTTCATTCTCAATCTCCACACAGAAGCTAGTGCAGATAACACCTATCACTTGGGTTGGGTATTATCAGAAATGTTAAAGTCCAATTCTGCACATCACCTTCATTTCCTGTCTTATATTTTCATTACAAATCATTCATAGGAAACGATTATGCATGACCTGACCGATTTTTTTTTCTCCCTGACTACGACCTGAACTTTTCAACTTTTACAATAATAGAACAGGGGTGTCAAACTGATTTTTTTCACGGGCCGCATTGTAGTCATAGCTTCTTTCGGAGGGCCATTATGACTGTCAACCCAAATAAATGTATGAGTACCTCATATTATATACAGTAAAAGCTACAAAACAAACTGAGACATAACTCGTTTTCAAATCAGACGAGTAAAAACTGGTCAAATATGAAAAAAAAAGATATTAAAAGTGAAGACAATTTGCAATTCTAGTAATGACACACGAATTTGATGCACAATTTGTCTTCGTGGGCCACATAAAATGATGTGGTGGGCCGTATCTGGCCCCCGGGCCTCGAGTTTGACACCTATAATTTTTAGAGATGCATTCTAGTGCTCATTCAGGGCTAAACGAAGTCTAGTGAATTCTTACTGTCTGTATTAGCAGACTGTAGTGTGTTTAGCAGACAAACTGTAGATAAAGTGGGACACCAGTCTCAACCTCCCAAAAACTGTTTTGCAGATTGAGGATGTCGCAAAAAGTGCTGGAAACCCTCAAGGACTTTTTTAAGAATATCATTTTCATCACATTTTAAATGGCATCTTGTGAGATATGATCAGATCATTTGTCCATCCAATAGAAGAACATACTGTTGGATTCAAAGAATATAGTTTGTATTTTTTGTTTACAACACAACGCAGCAGTATCTGACAACACAAAGGAAGCTGAAAAAGCAAACGCTGGTGTTTGTAAAAAAAAGTTCTTATCAGAGGAAACGTTTGTCGCTTGTCTCTCTCTGCACCTTCCAAAAGCAGACGGAACAAAGATAAGAGCTTCAACATATTCCCGTTTGCTGTCATTCAAATTGCAACAAACGTGGACGCTACGATAGGCAGTGGATTGACGAAAATAGGGTTCTTATTTTTAATATTTAATCATTTGTTCGGGAAAGTAAAGTAGTAATACATAGTATTTCTGAAAATGGGTCTAGAACAAACAATGTGAAATCTGAGCAATGTTTTTGCTTCGAATTTCACGACAACCATGAAGTGATATGGAAGAATAAGACACATATGTATATAAAAAGAACATAAACTCGTCTTATATCTCAATATAAAAAGATGATGACCGATCATAAAAAACATTGATGACATTTCATGAGATTTACGCAAGCCGCAATTGTTTTAAGTGGGAATAAAACGTATTGTTGTGCCAGTACAACGTTTGGAATCCAGAGAGAAGTTGCTGTTTCTGTTGTCAAATAAAACCTGAAAAATGTGGGGCGGGAATCAATGCTCCAATCCCAACACTGCTACTAACAAAGCCAAAACGTCTAAAGCACTGCTGTCTCTCAAAACACGCCCGTTTAACACACCATGGACTCTGGTTCCAATTAGGTAAAGTGCTATATGTAAAGGAAGCCAGCAAAAACTCCACAATTTTCCTTTAATTGACGGTTGTTCTACTATCCTATTTCATAGAAGTTCTGCAAAGGAAACTTGAAGAAACACTTTATTGACATAAGATGTCAGCTCTTTAATTCTTCTACCATGGGGATGCTATTTTGAGATCTTGTAAGTCGAACTAAATGATCTTTGATAATATTGCGTACTCTTGTTTTTAAGGTAATTAATTTTATCTACTAATACCAGAGATTCATTACTATTTTTTTCCGGGCAATTCGAACGATAAGATTCAAACATCTCGATGCATATTTTTTCTGATCCATTAATTTTTTTCCCGAAACGGTAATCACTATAGTGATTATTATTGCATCACTCGCCTCAATCATAAAGGAATCATTGTGCTAGCAAGAGGAATGCTAAAATATATGCAGGTGAATTCCACTTGTCTATCATATCTGCTTTTATTCAGCCAAAGTTGATGAGTCAGTGATTCACTGAGATGGCTTGTCATGTTGTTTTCCATACGAACATCGGAAGCTACTCGTCTGTTCCCAGACGTGTTGTGGCTTGACTGTTTGGCGTGCGCATGCGAAAATCTATATGTACTGTGGTACCTTGACTTCCGCAAGTTTAATTTATTGCATAACCGCACTTGTAATGCAAATCATTTGAATCAAATCGTTTTTCCATTATTGTACTGTATTCAACACACTATAAATAGATGTGATTTAAAGAATTGTAATCATAATTTCATTTCAAGACTGCAATGCATTTACTTTTAAAAACCTTAATATCTCATGAATTCTACTTTCTTCACTATGCAAGCTTTTGTAATTGTGAGAAATTTAAACGTTATGGCTCTATTCCGACTAGATGCACTGAGTGTGGACATTTACAGAGCAGCTGTTGCAACTCTACTCTTCGATTATTACATTTTTGTTTTGACTATGACTCACATAACCCAGTGATGTCCGTGCACTGCTGAAATAGCCAGTGAAAAGATATGCTTTACAAAATACCAATGCACAGAATCAGACATTTTATGACACGATGAATCAAATACATAGATTAAAACCATGTATATTTAGCTTCCATTAAAAATGTCAAAATGAATCGATTAATCGGCAATTCATCGAAATTAAATGACTACTGTCGTTAGCACAATAGCAAAACTTCACTTTGGTCCATCAGCTAAAAAGATTTCATTCCTATCACAGCAAGATCAGAATTCCAAACAAATTATCATCCATACCAAGTATTCATTGGAGTCAGTATGTCGGAATTAAGTCTTAGTCGAGCTGGTTGTAGTAGACTCAAGTGTGTCTGTAAATGTGTTATGTCAGGAAACGAAATAGGTTACTATCAGTGGTACTTCTCTTTTTCCACCGGATGCAAACTGAGACATGCATGTGGAGTAAGTAAACCAAAATTCTGAAACTTTCTGAATATCACCAGCTACAACACCTCGTTATCGAACATCACTGGATATAATAGTTCTAGTCGGCACTTTGAATAGCAAAGGTCATGTCGGCCATTTCTGCTCTCAGTAATTATTCTTACAGAAGCACGCAAATGTTTTCAGGCAACATATCATAGCTAGGCTAACTGCCTGGTTCCACCTTCACTGACAGATTTACATTCCCACCATCTGCGTAGGTTATTGAGCACTTGCCAGATTTTCACTCTGCATCCGAAAGAAGGCAGGTCCAACAATGTATGGATTAAGGAACCTGTCATTCATTTCTGAAAAGAAATGAATATAGTGATACTGACAGGTAAAGAAAAGGACATACTAAAACAGATTAATTAAAAAAATAAGGGGGGGTTGTATTGGATCGATATCTGGTACGCCTTTAAAAAATATTGATCGGGACATCACTAATGCAAACACTCAAAATGAATGAATAAGGAATACCGTATTTTCCGCACTACTTCATTACTTCAAATTCTTAAGATTGAGAAAAAACACAGACAAAATATGTTTAAAAAAATATATTTTCATTCGCAAATAATGTAGTAAAACTGAAAACGGTCACTGTACAAAGCACTCCCGTTAAAGCAGAGAAGTCTGTTTGACAAAGGGAGGGGGCTTTTTTCCCGACAACCACATATTCTGGAGTGGGGGAGGGTTAGGGTACGGAGCCTTCTTTCTAAAACCCAAGTCTTGATTATAATGCGAAAGCTCAGTACCTTGATTTTGAGGCGCTAACCTTTACCTTTAAAATACCACTTGTCAATCCATCGACGCATTGTTTGCATATAGATGCGAGAGTTAAAAAGCTAGCCGAGTCGCTGCAATACAAGGCGGGAAGAGCGAGCAAATATTGCATCTATTACTGCACCCCAAAAATGTAATTTACTCCCACGTTGTGCAAAACAACTTTGATTGATCGTGGTGGTGGTAGTATGGTATGCTGCAGTTACATATATGTATGTAATAATGCAACAATTATGACATTGTTATATAATAAAATTACATCTGGCGTGAGTTTTACATGAGTACCTGTAACCAGGGAATATGTTATAAAATCTATTGTATTGCTTAATATATTGAATATTGTATTGAATTATCAAATGCATTGTCATAAAGTAAGACTAGAAATTAAATAAATATGAATCATTCAACAAATGATGATCATCATAATAGAATAACATAATTAATAAAAAAAATAATAATAAAAAATGACCAAAGAAGACAAACTGGATGGTTGTTGTGTCGTGTGAACAGTCACAAAGCACATGAAATACAATTTTTGCAAGATGGATTGAAACCACATCCGGTAAGTGGTTTCACATCCAGTTTTGACAGGATGCGTCTCAATCTGATCAGCTCCAAACGCAAATTGGTTTTGACTGTGACGTGACCCGACACGACGCAAGATCCAATGTGCCAGAGCGAATCGAAGTACGAAACGGTAAACAATGGAGCACATCGATGAAATTGAAAACAGCAGTCCCTGGATAGAGGAAGAAATCTCTGTGGAGAGATACGAGCAAAGCTCGAGGGTACGTATCGAAACAAGTCCATTTATGAAAATCTTTTGTGTTGCCGCTGTCGCAATTATATGACATCCAACGCATGCTATACGATGTTTGTTTCGACATCGTTGCTACAATTGATTCAATAGGATCATCCCTAAAAATCTGATGTGAGGTCAAACCGGATTGGAACCAGATATGCCTGCAGTCTGAACGCATCCTATACAGTGCCTCACTCTTGAACAAGCATCCATGCATTTTCACTTCAAATTTTCAGAACTGGTGACACACATTAGCCCAAACCTGACTCCATCCATTAAAATCAATTACTAGCATAGCCTTGTGCAAAACTGCTTCATCCTCAATAAAAACCTGATTTAGCACTTACTTAACAGGCTCAAAAATACCTTGGAGAGTTTCTAAAAGAGTGACAAACTCACAAGGCCTCCTAGCAAACATTTGCCCAGCTCGAGGCACACATGTTTTTAGTTAAATCTCTGCACCTATAAACAGTTGGCCATGCAAGTGTATTGGTCAGGAAGTGCAGTGTTGACTGCAAGTCACTGCAGGCGCAAGTTGCTAATGAATGATTACAGTTACAGCTACGACAACATGGTGGAAGCTGAAAGGTGACAGAGAAGCAGTGTGAGCTCTTTGGAGTTTTGCTTTGCATTAAACGTCACTAGTCCAAAGCAGCTAAGCAAATTATGGAAGAGGGTGGCTAGGATAACAAGAAGCTTAGCTTGTAAAACAGTCAGGTAGATTTGTGTGCAGAGACTTGTTTACAGCTGTTAAACTGTCAAACAAGATAGCATTTAGCATTAAAGTAATCATAACCAATGGTTACCAAATTCTTTAGTGATGTTTAGTGATAGGATCACAAAAAGGAATAGGTTGAGCAAATCTTTATTATACTGTTAGATGGTTCAATCTTATCTTATTAAGGCTTACTATAATGAATTCTTATGTAGACAAAATATTTCATAAACAGCAAAATTGGAAGTTGACAAGAGCTCACCTAATCAAAATATAACTATCATCATCAAGAGATATCAACAAGAGTTTGGAAAGCAGAATATTACCAAAAGATGGAAAGTAGTAAATCCTGATAAAAACTACAAGGACGTGCAAATCAAGCATAATTTCACGTAAAAAAGATGCAGCACATCCATAGCCCTTGTGAGATGGAAAATTCATTCATTTCCGGATGGATGGTTACAAACGGAGCTTGTCTAGACTTGTAATAATGCAAAAGAACTATTTATGACTAAAATGGCAAAAACATAAGCGGTTCAGAAGGTAAATTCATGCACGAATAAACCTATTTATAATACCATGTTAAAATATTCCGATAAATCAGAAAATAGTCTGCCTTGCGATTGCTCCACTTTCTGCTCTTTGTTAAGGTCATCTTAGTGGTAGTACAGATTGTTCTTGTTTTGGTACTGAATGTGGAGATGTTTCGTCGCTGCTTAGTACAGGAAGAATTTATTCGAGTGAGACATTGCCACAAAATTTTGAGAAGTCCTTGACACCGATGAACTGTTTTTTGGTGAAGTTTTAGGTTATTTATTTTAGGGAAGAATGTCAAGATGGTCCTTGCATCTTTTGATTTATTTTAACCCATTGAAGAATAAGTTCAGACTAATGTCATCATCATCATCTTCAAGTGCAAGTTTTTGTTTGTTTTGATCTTCTCCAAGTCTCCTGATGCACAGGTAATGTAAATAAAGTGACGTAAGGGTGAGATGTTTACACGTGACCAACATACAGGAGTGGTCAAATAACAGGTGGGGTACCTGTTACGACTTTCAAAACAGCAGTAGCGTGCATTTAACATAACAACGAATGCAATATAGTAAATAAATGACTACTGAATTGCAAAGAAGTATCTTGATTTTAAGGCTTGTTAAACTGCGGGTCATGGGCGCAGCCACCAATTCATTATTTTAACCTTTCCATCCATTCAGACAGTTCGACTGAGCTCAATGGAAAAAAATAAAGTAGCCCAACATGTCGCGTCAGACAGCGCAACGAGGTGTAATATTAAAATTAATATTTTGATGCAGAACATTTAAGATTGTTGAGTTAGCAAAGTCTATCTCGCCTCAGACTGAGAGCCTCCCACTTCAAAAAGTTAGTTGGCTAACGTAGCTAGCCGATTGCTGGAACGTAATACAAAAACTTTTTCCACACTTCTGAAGTTTTCTCACTTTTTCCCCCCCATCAAGAAAGTTGGAAAGTTAGTAGCGCCGATCAGCAAAAAGTGGCAAAAGCACTTTTAATCTTCACATTATCGGATAACGTTATTGTTGTTAATAGTCCAGGGGTGTGTGCTAACAGGTAAAAAAAAAAAAATCTTGCGAGCAACTTACTTGACTTTCCCCGACTCCGATCCCTCTCCTCGGGCCGCCTTCGACACCCCTGAACGCCGCCAGACCTCCAGAGGGCCGCGGCGCTGGCACAGGAGAAGCCGAGAAAGGTCCAGCAAGTATCAGGCAGACCAAAAAGCTAAGTTGCTCCGAGGCCCCGGGCCTTAATGTGTCCTCGAAATAACGCTCGGGGGAGGGATAGCAAGCCCCAGCCCTCCGCTTTTAGACAGACTCCGGAATACCTTTTTGACAGCTCTTCTTCTTCAGCCCCCCCCTCCCCTCCACAGCCCTTCACTTTTCTCTTTTTCCTCACTTCCAGTAGATACGAATCAAAATACTGTCACACAATATGGCGGCTGCATAAGCAAGGTACTATCGCGAGAGGAAGACTTTTTTTTTTCCTCCACTTTCCAAAAGTTGTGCTCAGGGGGGAGGAGACTTCATTTTGATCGTGATTGACTTGGAACTTTAATGATGCTGAAGCTGCAAAAGGCAGCATCCATCCTCATCTATGTAAAGTTCAACTAAGTGCTACACTTTTACAAAGTTGAACTATGCAACTAAAGCAGTATCTAATATGTTATACAGTAATCCCTCGTTTATCGCGGATAATTGGTTCCAAAAACCACCCGCGATAAGTGAAATCCGCGAAGTACGGTCACCAACAAGAAGTACTGGGCAGGCTAACGAGTTAGCGGAAAGATGCTAATTCGCGATCGTGCTAACACGTGACTTCTAAAGGAATGTAAACGAACATTTGAAGCAATACTACATTGTCCTAAAGGTTAGACACGTTCCCTCAATTTAGAAGTTTTATTTTGACTTTTAAATTGTTTTTTAATTTGGAAAAAAATCCGCGATGTAGTGAAGCCGCGATAAACGAAACATGAAGTAGCGAGGGATCACTGTATTGGAATATTGAGTGCACTTTAGAGTCTTATCTAATATGTAATACGATTGGCAATTTCTGTGGAAAAGTACATGATTAGCATGAGCTGAACGATGCCTTTCATTGCCCATGACAAAAATCGATCACGAGCAGCTCCTCTTTTGCTGCCTACAGGCCAAAAAACATGATTGTTGATTTGTATGCTGCCATAATGAGCAAAACAATCGATGGTTAGAAACTTGCTAAAAAAAATCATCATGATTGGTGTATTTGGATAAATGTTAACGTGAAAGTCATTTCAAAAATCGTCTTTACAATAATATGTTTTATGCGCTCTCACTAATCTAAACACGGCATTCCGATTAATATTGTATTTGTGGAATATTAATAAAGCAGAAAAATCCACTCGTTTTCATTCATCTCAGGGGGCGGCCATTTTGTCTTGATTTGCTGTTGACTAAAAATTACATCACAGTGCCATGGTTTACGCTATTCATGGTCACTGTACAGTAGTTATATTTTATTACTCTTGATGCTAACCTTTTCTTACTATTGCTATTGCCTTTTTTCACAGATTGCTTGAGAGAAATCAAATGGTTCTACGGCCTAATAAGCGTGTAGTGTCCATTTTAACACAAGTTTAATTTAATAATCCTGTTGTCATTGGAAATAAATGAACACAGTATGTTGCTTATTGGGTCACTTTTCAAATAAACCTTTTAACACCATAGACAGATGCATCTTCTCCTACAATCATTTCCATTGACCTCGTCTCCTGCTCACTGTCTTCATCCTCACAACAGACGCTTGTGAGATGGCACATTTGTTCCTCAGTGAAGCTCATGAAAACATATGGTGTCTTGACTGTCGCCACAACGCCATGACTCACAACCACTCACACAAATTGCTGCTATCTCGCTCAAGCCATGACCCTTTGACTCAGTAGTTTAGAGCCGAAATCCCCTTCAATGGGAAAAAAAAAAAAGCGCAGTGTAGTAGTTTCCTATCCATGATGACTATTCATTGCTTTACACAATGCCTTGATACACTTACGCTGGAGCAAGAGTTTGGGGGTCTCAATACACTACTGTACAAATGTCAGGCTTATGAGTCAGCTATATAGTATTTTGCCGAATTTCAAGTGACTGTACCACTACAGCAGGGGTGTAAAACTGATTTTTTTCGCGGGCCGCATTGTAGTCATAACTTCTTTCGGAGGGCCATTATGACTGTCAACCCAAATAAATGTATGAGCACCTCATATTATATACAGTAAAAGCTACAAAACAAACTGACAAATAACTCGTTTTCAAATCAGACGAGTAAAAACTGGTCAAATATTGAAAAAAGAAGATATTGAAAGTGAAGACAATTTGCTATTCTAGTAATGACACGAATTTGATGCACAATTTGTCTTCGCGGGCCACATAAAATCATGTGGCGGGCCGAATCTGGCCCCCGGGCCTTGAGTTTGACACCTATGCACTACAGTGTTGCCTCTTAGATGCCATAGTTTTCTTTATTTATATTTAATACAGAGCTGAGATCCACTGGAAAATGAATCTGTATTATAGCTGTTAAAATGAATCGATTCATCAACAAGTGATTGTATCAAATGACTCGAGAACTATTTTACGAATCGTTTAGAGACATTTTGTTTTACATTAGATTGGATGTCAGTCTCTCAACAGTATTTCTCACCCCAAAGGAGCACTGGCGCGGTTCCAGTTTTTCCAAGTCATGTCCTTGTCTGACTTCCTGTTCCTTGTACAGAGACATAGCAGTCTTAATCTTGGTTTGTCAGCAAACGGCAGACATTTTTCTTCATTGGCCAATGTGGGACGGCTGTGGTTGAGTGAAGTTGTTGCACATGTTATTGTGCAAATGTGCAATATAACTAAAGGAAAGAATATTTTTGTCAGTTTTGTCAGTTTAAATTGCAGCATCAGCTAGATCATCATTATTAGTTGTTTGAGTTATTGCATCAAACTTTGCAGTTTTCACAAAAACAATTTTTGCAGTGTACTTGCTTATGTTATTTCTTTTTTACATTCAAATCCTGGTCTCCTTTTCAGTCCCGCATCCTGCAATCATATACACACACAAGCTGTGTGTAAATACAGATAAGGTGAATGAAAGTGAGGTTAGTCCCCCCTAAAAGAAGGGCAAAGTACACAAAGAGCAGCTTGAGAAAATTCGGACATAAAAACCTGCTGTTGCTCATTGGTACCGCAACTGGTCACACTTCTCGGATGGTCTTTTTTGGAGCAACACAGCCGGCCACCCACATACTTGGCATGTACAGACACTCATTTCTCACGGTCTAAGAGCAGTTTGTCAAGGGTCAGCAGTTTAGCTTAAGTTTGGAGAGAGTATTCAGTCATTATTTGCCTCTTAAACAAATTCTTCTGCCTCTCCACTGGCCACTTGGAGTGCAGTTATAAAGCATTAACAAGCACAACAGAGTGTCGTTAAGGGAAGTAGAAACAATGAAGTACAGTGATCCCTCGCTACTTCGCGTTTTGTTTATCGCGGCTTCATTACATCGCGGATTTTTTTTCCAAATTAAAAAAACATTTAAAAGTCAAAATAAAACTTCTAAATTGAGGAAACGTGTCTAACCTTTAGGACAATGTAGTATTGCTCCAAATGTTTACATTCCTTTAGAAGTCCGTTTTCGCGTGTTAGCACCATCGCGAATTAGCATCTTTCCGCTAACTCGTTAGCCTGCCCAGTACTTCTTGTTGGTGACCGTACTTTGCGGATTTCACTTATCGCGGGTGGTTTTTGGAACTAATTATCCGCGATAAACGAGGGATTACTGTACTCGTCCCATCTCAAATAAGTGCAAGCATGTGAATTCACATAAATTACATACATATTTGTCAAAACAATGTTGTTTTTTTTGTTTAATTATTTAACCTAATTTTTGTGGTTATTTGGTAAATTTGTTTTATTTTTGGCCCGACTAGTTAGTGGTATTAAGATGAGTGATCCACAACATGGATCAGTCACTATAAATAATGCATTAAAAGACATTACACATGCACTGTACCAAAGCTCTAAATTGCAGTTGAACAGATGACAACATAAACAAAGTATCTTTCGTAGCAGAGTCGAGACTTTATGAGGCAGCTGGAACATCAAGGCTTTTGAGTGCTGTAGTGAAGGAATAGCTGGAAGCTAACTGGAGTGGTGGAATGGCATCACTCCAGACATCCATCTCAGCCTTAAGGTCAAAGTGACTGGGTGGATGAGCCCAGCCCTTTTCCATCACAACCCAAGCACTTGATAATCTCTGAGCTGTCGGCAACTGAAGAGGAAAACAGTAAGGAGTTTTTCTCTCCAACTTGCAAAAGGTTATGAAAGCCTCCATTATTTGGGAACTTCATGAACTTTAAGCAGATAACCCCTGATGACTTTCGAGAGAGGATTCCCTCATGTTTCATCGAAACTGCTGTGATTTTGTTACGTTTTGTACGTTAAGTCCAACTGCATCTGTTACTATTAACAAATGAGAGGGATTTGTCAAAGATGGGGATTTTGGTTCTTGTAGAGAATACATTCAGGATATACTGCAGTTTGATTTTGATACCTTTAATTGAAAAGGCCCTTTGGTTTCAGACTCGCCCAACATTTAACTTGAAGCCACTACGGTCAATTAAAAGCGACTGTGGTAATTACCGAAGCCAAGAGCGAAGGCATAAGGCAAGAGGCACTGATTGGATGGGAGTGTTCCTCCATCTCAGAATGTATAATGTTACAGTCCCGTCATCTCACTTGACTCTACGTCTTGATTTGTGAGTTAGCCTTGTTAAAAAAAAAAAAAAATGCAGCGGAATTAAGTTAGCAGCCTAGCTAGCTTGACCGAAAAATCTTGAGTTACTGTCTGTAGCTCCACCATGAAGACCATTCATTGGCATCTACTGCCTTATTTTTTACCAACACAATACAACATATAAAATAAATTAGTAGAAACATTAATAATAATATTATGGTTGTAGTTGTGTAGAACTGTACTGCATCATAATGTCTAATATTTTGGCTACTATAGTTATCACTGTTCCAAACTAAGCTAGTAGCAGGCTAAACTTGATAGAAACGTGATTATAATGGATTTGGACCCCATCTAGCGCTATTATAAGTTTTTCATATATATTGATCAAAGATGGGTGCGCAAAGAGAATCACAGAATTAACAGCTCTACAATGAACAATAGTCCTTGTACATTTTTACCACGCCCGTCATAGTGTTGAAAAAAATCCAGGTACTATCAAAGTTCAAAACTTTCCATGGAGATGTACAGAAAAAATGGACAACAAACAATTAAAAGAAATATACTATAAGTGCATTTTTGTAAGTACATTTAGTAAAATCATTTAATGAGTAATTTAACAGCCTCACAGTGATGATATAGTCCGAATGTTGCTAGTTTGCAACGGAACCATTGTAGTCTACGGATCCACAAGACGATAATCCCAACTAATTATTTTTGCTACAAGTGTATGTTGTCACAAAAACATGGCACCCCACTCATGTATTAAAGTGAGTTTAACAGTGGGGTTGTTGTTAATTTGTTCCTCAACTTCCTACTCTCACCAAGTCATAAATTTCCTCCAAGTGGGCGCAGTACAAATCTGGGCTGAGTGACTATGCCAGAACCCCTCAAGCTGATACCAAGTCTGAACTTGCCTGCACTAGGTTCACTTGTCAAACCAACAGGCTCATGGAGACAATGTGGCATTTATTTGACTCATCCAACATGTCCTGAGAGGGACATATTTTGAGTGTTTATCATCCGAAGAAGACATTCATCTAATGTCTTGTTGTGTAACATCCTAACATCTGCAGTCTTGAAATCCGGGTGGAGGTGTGCTCAACTGAATTCTGGTATGTATTTTTCCAGACGGATAGTTTGGCGCAGGTAAAAACAGACATTTTGCATCATTGTGGGTTTGAACACAACCAACTCGGTTTACCGCAAATCGGTACGGCTTTAAAATCGGAGCGTGACAGGTGCAATCCTTGACATGGTGGAAAAAATAATTTGCCGAAAGCCTGAAAAACATACTCGCACACATACTAAATGTATGCACAGTTAGTTAACAATCACACTCATTGCGATGTTTTTTTTTTTAATCACGATAGAGGATATAAAATAAATATACATGACTTTCTTTCTCATTTAACAGTCATTTGTACAGTGGAATTTGGACAAATTCACAAAAAGCAGCTCAATAAATGTTCTATTATGTATTCTATTGCTGCTTTATATATAATTGCTATGGAAATACA
Source organism: Syngnathus floridae (assembly GCF_059516105.1). NCBI lineage: Eukaryota > Metazoa > Chordata > Actinopteri > Syngnathiformes > Syngnathidae > Syngnathus > Syngnathus floridae. The sequence goes on from NC_142431.1 coordinate 5,117,730, forward strand.
ATACGTAGTAGACCATATGAATATTTAAAACCTGTGTGAGAGAATGTAAAAGGGTGGACAGACACTCCACCCTGCTCACAAAACAATTCTGCTGACTCAATTCACAGAGTGTTTACATTTTAGCATGCAAGATGGGAAAATGGGATACTGGCCAAGCAATGCCTTTAAATGTCCAACTGCCTTTGAACACATCGCAGTGGTTTGTCTGTACAAACTGTGGACGACAACAATTTCCATTGAAAAAAGGACAGGCACATGCAAATACTATCAAAATGGAGTAAAAGGGATTTTTTTTATACAAGCGTGTACTCGTGTGTATGTGTCCGTATCTACAGTACATTATTTAGTGTCGAAAGCAAGGTATTTTAAAAACACTGGAATTACGTGAGAAATATCAGGGCATCAATCCACTTTAACAAAAAAAGCAAACTGCTACATGATAGAGAGGGAAATTAGGAAACAAATGGGAAGAAGCAAGAAAATACAAAAGGATATCCCCCCCCCCCCCAAAAAAAATAACATTGATGGGTTAACTAACAAAAGGCACCATCCACATCACCCCTCTGTAAAAATAATAGTATAATAAAACACTGTGAAATTCAATGTGTTAGATCTTGATTCTACTGTATACTGAGGTGGTGTTAACACATTCACTAACTAATATAGTAACAAACGTGGTATTTGACAGGTCCCTTTCTATAGCTACTGTATTAAGGCAGAGGAAAGTTTACAAAAAAATGTCTACTATTCATTGATGGACACAATAAACACGATCATATATATATGTGTGTATATATATATATATATATATATATATATACACACATACAAACACACACCGTATTTTCCGCACTATAAGACGCACCTAAAAACTTCCAATTTACTCAAAAGCCGACAGTGCGCCTTATAATCCGGTGCGCCTTGTATATGGACCAATATGGATTCGTGGATGAGGACTAATTTATTAAAGTAAGCTTTACGTGTTTATTTTGTGTGTTGTGTGATATTAATGTTTGGGCAACGTTGAGTTATTGACATATTGTTATTGTTTTCACTATTTTGAGTGTTACTGTATTGTGATTGCATTAACGTTTGAGCAACGTTGAGTTATTTATTCTATGCACCTTATAATCCGGTACGCCTTATATATGGACAAAGTTTTAGAATGGGCCATTCATTGAAGGTGCGCCTTATAATCCGGTGCGCCTTATAGTGCGGAAAATACGGTATATATATAATATATATATGTACAGACCCCTTCATGGCCTACATCACGATGATGTCACGGTATTAGCTGAAGGCAAAAGAAACTGAAAATGTCATCTTGTTTCCTTTTTGGTTGCCGAAACAGCAAAAAAACAGCCTATGCCAGTCAAAAAAATTAATTGCAGAAGGCTGTGGTTGAACGCGATTTGGTGAAAAGTATCATCGCTGGTGTTTGCAATCGCACATTTCATATCGGGTAACATTTAACATGGAATGCACTATCATAAAATGTTGAAATTGATAATCGCCTGTCCCTGACATTGACTTGGCAGCACGACAAGTTGTCGTGTTGTTGATGACTTAGTCATCGGCTTCTAATGATTTATTGGCCTTCAGTTAATCTTTGGTATAAATGCTTGTTTTTTTTTTTTTTTATATAAAATTGTTCCGTTAAATCGTCCATACAGTGAGTTAGGCCCTTGCTGTCAGTCAACCTTTTAAAGTAATATTTACGGCCATGGAGAGTGAGTTTACTCTCATATTCACTCAAATGAGTTTCTCACGACTATTCCTACGTAAACAAAACATGATAACTGTTTTTTTTTTCTAAGCGAGTGCGATGGATGTTTTTGCCTTTGCCTCCAGCTAAGCCGTACCCCATAAATGACATCACATTGTTTACAAACTATGGAGCGGTATGTGTGCGTGTATATATATATATATATATATATATATATATATATATATACACGCACACATACGATATATATATATATATATATATACATATATATAATCGATATATATATATATATATATATATACATATATATAATCGATATATATATATATATATATATATATATATATATATATATATATATATATATCGACACACAAATATACATACACTTATAAAGTTACAATATTTCATTTAGAGTGCATTTCAGAACAAACAAAAAAAAAGAACTGTTTTAGACAAGTGTTCGGACTCTTATACACGTAGTGATGAAAGAACACACGTCACCCATAAAAACAAAACCTCAGCATAATAAAATGCTTGAGTCTGGCAATTAAATTTGCATAGGAGTTGTCTGACATACTGTACAACGTTCTCAGAGGCGGAATCGACAATTAAGCGTGTGATCTCTGCTAATTCCAATACTCACATTGAACCAAGGAGGAGGATAGCCTTTAAAGGCAGTTTGGTTTCGATCCCCCTCGAGTATTAAATGGCCAAGTTGTGTTTGTTTTTGTCTATAAAAGTGCAATTGGAAAGATCCAATGTTTTTCAAATGTGACCGTTTGAGTAGAAGTGTGGTTTGACTGATCACACTCAGGAGAACCCAGCTCCTCGTAGATGAAGAGCCGATAGATACAAAACCTTTTGCACAGATTTTGGGATGTAACCATTAATTGGACATTTTCTACTGAGTGAGCAAACTTTTTTTTTTTTTTTTACACATTCTGCACCTTAAATGTGGCAGTGAAGAGAAACAAGTCCAATTCTCTTTTTGGCCACTTGGTGTCAATGTTTGCTCATTTTTATTACTTGAGGCTCATCTCCTACGTGTTCTCCTTCAAATACCATTACGTCACTAAATTGGGTGCTCTCTTTAACACAACATTCACTAGCAGGAGTACTGATTTACAATTTAAAATTTTGTTTAAGTGTATATTTAAAAAAAAAAAAGGGACTAAATAAAATGCAGGAGTACTAGATTCAAACGTAAAATTAAGCTTTTGAAGTATTTAAAAAAAATGCACTTAGGAAGTAAAAAAGTTCTTCTTGTATGAATATGGCACAATCAACTAACCAAGCAGGAGCAGTCCTAAATAATATAATAGTGCAGATATTTTAAGTTTCAGTTATTTTTAAATACTGAACAGGAAATGTCAACCTGAAATGGCAGTTGTGTGATTTCAACCAGCCAATCATCTTTGTTTTACTCTGTTTGTCTCGAGGTTGGCTTTGCAAATGGAACCTGCTCACAATGTCCTTACCTGGATGAAGGAAAAAATAAATCACCAAAAAAAAAGGATTACAATATTATTTTACATTCTATTCTTGGGTTTTATATTAAAAAAAATAACAATTTAAAAGTTATTATTTGTAGTTAGCTACTATTTTCTGGTTCCAAGTGCAATATGGCGGCCATGCCTTTGTTTGACTCTGTAAAAATCAAGACAGCATAATTGGCTGTCATTCAATCTGTTGTGAAAAAGAAAACACCCTTTTTTTTTTTTTCCTTAAACATGATCAACTGACCAAACCTGTGCGGCATGCTGGCCTGAGGGGGGCAAGGACGGTCGTTTGGGTTCACAAGTATTTGTTTCAGCTCTTTTGCAGATTGCTTCGACAGTCAGTGCATTTCTTGTGAGTCCAAGGTAAAACATGCATAACACACCCACCCGCCCACAGCAATAATAATAACAATACAAAACAATTTGACATCAGTCAGTAACAGTCTCATGAAGTACACAAAGTGGGGTTGCAGTGGAGGGGGAGGGGCTTACCGTTAGCTGCCCTGTACGGTTTATGCGCACGTTCGAGTTCATGGCGAGATGCAAAAGGTGTCCACTGGCAGCCCAAAAACAAGATCACACTCCAAAGCTCCTCCAGTTTGTGGCCAAGCGGTTACCGGTTACTGAGCGGAGTGGATAAGAATGCACACGACGTTCAGTAAAAACACTTCTGTACATTCTGAAAACAGGAACCTCATAAGAACACTATTATTAAGTTAAATTGTGCGTTCCATATTTCCCTGCATTTCTTTCTGTTTGTACAATAAATGTCTGGTTTTACATAAAAGGATAAGGGTAAGCTAGTTTGCATTTGATTATCCAAGGATTCACGAAAGGGCTTTTTCCGTCTTCTCTGCCTCCCTATGTGATATTTACACTGACATCAAGCTTGAAAACAAATAGAAAAGGTGCGATATAAAGTCAATATTGGAGCTGCAATCCTTCCTCGCGAAGAATGTTGTGTTTATAAGTGCCATACGTTTGGAGTCTTGCTGCCTTCGCATATATTACACCAAAATGTGTCACCAGCCCAGAAAGGCAGTATTTGCTTTTTTTTTTTTTTTTTCCTGTAGGTTTGCCTTCATGCGACTAGACGTCAAAACGCTGGAATGATGTAATGCTGTGAGAAACATCCAAGGAGCCACTACCGGGTGGCGTCCGATGTTGACATCCATTGGAGGAGGTCCACCCCTCTTCTGCTGGTTCAGGACTGACCTGGTGCCTCAGTAACGATGAGTCTGGTGGGAATACTGGGAGCTCTGTTGAGATGATGACGTGTACCCCATGGTGCTCTGCGGCTGATTAGAACCTTGGACATTGCTTTGGTAACCAAGGCGGGAGGTGGAGTGCTGAAGAGGAAATCACATGAGTGAGCAGTTCACCACCATGGTTTAATATAAATTCCATGTAATCCAGACTGAATAAATATTTATGCTACGCTTTTGCAACCTATTATGTCAGGATTGAAGCCGTGTTTGGATGGTGGCCTGCGGCTATGGAATCAATGAAAGAGAAAAAGTAGGACAACAGTGACAGCAATGTCACACGTTGCTGACTAAGTCAATCAATGATAACATCTGTTGCTAGCTGACAGCTAGCATGTGTCACATGTCTTTTAGACAAGCTATTTTGCTCATATATGACGGAAAAAACAAAATTCTTCATCTCTTACTGTGCAACTCTATGTGGACAACCCAGAAGGCACCACGTGATGTGTTATCAGCTTTGTCTACCGGATATTCGGGTGTGTACAGACAGGCTGACTATTGTTGTTTACTTATCATGTGTCTGTACGTATTTCTTCCAACAAAGATGCAGCAGTGCCTTGAGATGCCAGTTTCGTAATTTTTGTTACCACATAAGAAACTCAAAACATTCCTATCTCCTGTTTCCCCTTTCAAATGAATAGAAATGCCTCTATTCCAGCCTCCCAGAAAAAAATAACACTATGTAATGTACTAAACAAAATAGATCCCGTGGCTGCATGCGGTGCGGTACACGTCTTCTCTCCACAATTATCACCGAAATGTCATTTTTGTTTTTTCTTTAGAAAATAAAAAAACACAGCAGCATAATGCTTTGCTGCCATTCTTGTAGCTGGAACATGGGCTTTAAGAAATTGAAGGAATTAACAATTAAATTTGGTGCGAAACTTTGTGCCATTTTCAGGAATTATGAAACTAATACTACTAATTTTTTTGGCATAAGTACAAAAGTTATTCATCTGCTGTCTGAAGTTACAAACGATAATACCTGAGCAAACCCACGCAAGCACAGCAACAATGTCATAAATAAAGGCAGATGCTGGGATTTGAACTTTCAACTTTTGAATGTGAACCTTTTATACTAACCTGGTACTCTGACTGAAGCACCCCAGTACCTGAAGAGGTACCAGAGGGTCCAATGCGGGGTTTTTTATTGGGAGGACCCTGGTCCTGTCCATGTAACCCTCCGCCAGCATTGGCTCCCGTGGCTCCGGATGTGCCATTGGTTTGTGTTGAGTTCTGCTGAGATGGGGCCTGTTGGGCTGCCGTTTGTTGCTGGTTCTGCGTTTGAGTTTGGCCTGTTGTCTGCTGGTGCTGTTGCGTCTGATTCTGGAAACACAAAGGTCAACTACTTAATAAATAGGAACAAGGAAGTCAATTGAATGGAAAAAGTCCGCCAGTGTAAAATGCTTTTGGCTACTTTGCTGCTATCGTATTATTTATCCAACTTGTGTTTGTGCTGCTTAAGCCAATTTTTTGATACTTGAAAAAAAGTACTTTAACAATGGGAATTGGAAAAATTTAATCTTAAAAGTTGGAAGTCAATCCCAAATTGTTCTTTGTAATATGTTCTGTGCAGCCCAATTTGTTGAAAAAACAGCATTCTGATTTATGATTTGTTTGTGTAGTATGAATTAAATAAGCAAAAATCGAACTATTTTAATCAATGTCAGGGGTCGGCCATTTTGCAACTTGCTGTCAACTGAAAATGACATCACAGGTATCTGGTCACAACCAATCACGGCTTACCAGTTTTCTAAAGCTGAGCCATGATTGGTTGAGACCTGAGACCTGGCAACTGTGATATCATTTTTAATTGACAGCCAGTGGCAAAATGATGAGATGGATAAAAATTCGTCAATTTTGCTGCTTAACTCATATTACGCAAACGCAATATTAGAATGCTGTGTTTGGCCAAGTGTGGGCACATACAACATATTTTTGTAAACAAAAAAAATAGGGTTGATTTCTCCTTTAATATTAGAAGCAGAAAAATGATTTTAGTTCCTCTAACACCTACAACACAGAAACCACAATTACAAATGCCAAATTCCAGATACTGCAGCAAGGTCAGTCACATGTGACTAACACACATGGATCAGCTGTTGTTTTCCAGCGTGATGGAGGAGCTTTCCGTTCTCAGAGGCTACATAGACAAAACAATGCCTCTTTCTTTCCCAGAGTTCAAGCACAGGCATGTGTGCCACAAGCTAAGTCAACCTATAAGCAAGCTTTAAAATCGGCTATAAACATTTTTGTAAACATTTGCACAATTAACTGTTGGACTAATTTTCCGTGAAAGTATTTTTGGAGCTCAGACTTGATCATATATGTAAAAAAAATAATAATTTTGAGACTCAAATGTACGTGATGCAAAGAAATGCAAAAAAATAACATTGTTACATATTATAAATATTTAATATAAGGTATTTTTAATCTTAAAGACTTCTCCTGGGTGATTTTCTTTCTAGACACTTATTTATCAACCTGGTAATTTCCAGTTCATAGTTAATTTCTCTCCACTGTCACTAACATGTTTCAGTTTTGATTGGTGGAACAAGACATTAAATTACCTTTTCTGCTTTCTCCTCTGGTTCGTCTTCATTGAGAAACTCTCTCTTTGGGTATGGGATCTGGCATCCAGCAAACACACTGTAGGTGTAAAATAGCGATAAAAGCGATTAATTCTTTTGCATAGTCAAGTACTGTATAAAATCAGCTGTCGTGATAAACAGGATGAAAAACAGTATAGGGATGTAAACATTCCGTATACTTCCTGGACTGCATCCCAGAGGGCCTGCTTTGTTATTTACTAAATCAAGAAGAAGGAAGTTGTCAAAAAATGTTGTTATGGCTCACTCAGTGGTTGGTAATGGGTCCTCGAGGAAGTAGGGATCCTGCAGTGCTTGCTCTGATGTGATTCTTTTAGTGGGATCCATGGTGAGCAGTTTCTGGAGCTGAAAGAAGAAGAGCAGGCAATTACAGTATTTCTTCTATTCTTTAGTGTATTACTGGCTGCACGACAATAAAAAGAAAATTAAGACTTGAAATTGAGCTTCTGTACACACACGGAGAAAACTGTCAGTACCTTGCTGTTAATAAAATTAATATATTTGTATTTATAGGACTGCGTCTGGATATACTTACCAACAGGAAGACTTTGCTATCTGGTTTGACTTTATGTTTCTCCATGTATTTGATCAAGCTGCTGTTTGCATATCTGTGGGGGGGAAAAAACATGGAAAAAAACAGCTAAATATCATATAAAACGGAGTACTTAATTCAAAGTTGTTTTTGAAATTGATTTTGCTTCAATTAACCAAGTGTAATGGATTGGACAAGCCCCAGATTCACTTCGACCATGTGGTGTACAAAGCTTTTGTCAGCGCTCTGCAGAATTCCACTCACGTTGTTCTTCTGAAGTCTTTCTGAAGTGTTGGATATTCAGGCATCTTCCGGATGTCTTCCCAGTCTTTATCTGAGTAATACAAAATCAAAACATGAACTATGAAGCGTTAAATACAACAGATTTGAAAACAATGGCCTCATTAAATGTGTTGTGACTCATTTCAATCAGTTTGAATTTTTGCAGAGGATAAAGAATGGATCTGAGTTTTGTTGTGTGCTGTGTCAGCATGTGTTGATGCTTGTGTTTAAAAAGAAATGCTTTAAACGTTAAGAATTACTGCAACATCAATGCTAGTTGTGTTAGCATTTGTTAGCCCCACTTGCGGGGCTACGATTTTTGCCTTGTTGGTTATGACCTGAGAACTGGAAACTCTGATGTCATTTTCAGTTGACAGCAAGTAGCTGAGCTGGATAAAACAGGTAATTTTTGCCTGTTTAATTAATATTCTACAAACAAAACATTACCGTGTTTTCCGGACTATAAGGCGCACCTAAAAACCTCAAATTTTCTCAAAAGCCGACAGTGCGCCTTATCGTCCGGTGCGCCTTATATATGGACCAAATGGAGAATGATGGAGGGATGGAACTTTAACTTTTAAAGTTTACTGATCTATCTGACTGTTTTGTTTTGTACTTATTAAAGTAAGCTTTACATGTTTATTTTGTGTGTTGTGTGATATTAACATTATTTATATATTGTTATTGTTTTCACTATTTCAAGTTATTATATTGTGATTGCATTAATGGTGCACCTTATAGTCCGGTGTGCCTTATATACGGACAAAGTTTTAAAATGGGCCATTCATTGAAGGTGCGCCTTATAGTCCGGTGCGCCTTATAGTCTGGAAAATACGGTAATCAAAACACTGTGTTTTGACTAGTTGGGCTGCATAGACTATATTATTACAAAGAAAACTTTAGGATTGACTTCCCCTTAACAATGTGAACATTTATGATTATTAAAAGAAGATATTAAATATGTACACACTATAGCTAAAAGATTTAGTAACAGAAGAAGGTTTTTCCAAATGTGTGTATGTGTTTGTTTTTGTTTTGATTGCAGACCTGCAGGGTAACCCATCACGCTGAATATCCTGTCCAGCTGGTCATGATGAAAAGGGTTACTGGTCTTGATGTCTTCCTGGCGACAATGAAAAATTGGCTCTGACGTTAGCAGCTCTGCGAAGATGCACCCAATGGCCCAGATATCTACGTTCACACACAAACGCAGACAACTATAATTAGTCGCTTATAGAAACATTCCTTGGTGTGCCGTCTACTATAGATCCAGCTTATATAAAGAGATACACCTTTCTGTTTTTTTCCTCAGGCTCCAAACTTACCAATTGCTTTGGTGTAGTGGCGGGCCCCCAACAGTAGCTCAGGAGCCCTGTACCAAAAGGTCACCACCACAGGGTCGAGGTCGGCCAGTGGCTTGAGGGGAGAGTTGAAGAGTCTTGCGAAACCCATGTCAGCTACAGAAAGCAGGTCAAGGAGATATAAAGACAGATAGAAGTCAGAATCAGCAATTAGAAATTTTAGTTGTCTTTGCTGTGAAATGATCTCAAATGTTAATCAAAGTATGGGTTAAGGTTTAAACTTTTTTTTTTTTTGGTTTTCCCAGTGTTAACAATGGATGTATGGACAATGAAAGAGTATTTTTTTGTGTTGGAATGCGCTCAAAATGAGGTCACACTCGTACCTAGAATGGATTTTCGGGGAAATTCAATAAAAATACATGAGGTGGAAAGCAGATTTAGGCGCAAAAATATATATATATCCAAGAGGAAGGCACGAAGGAAATGTTTGAAGCTTTGTGAAATTGATTAAAAAATAGGTTGGAATTTTGATAAATAAATCTTTTATTCATCATGAGGCTGATTTAATTACATTTGTGTTGGACATGTAGGATATTCATATTTCAAAGGATTTTTGGCAAAACAAATATTATTACAGAGGTAACTCAAAGTTTGACAAGTTTACAATATTATCATTGAGGTCTTCCAACTTTTTTATTACATGTGGCTTTTCAAGACTTTCTAAATGATTTTGGGGTGTCAGAATATTCTATCAGTTCACCCTGAGGAGCATTTGTTGTACATCCCAAAGGTTTGATGCGCAAACCTTTTCAAAATATCAAATTAAGATTTATAATTTTGACTCCTGAAGGGTTCAAGCCCAACCCATGATTCATTTTTTTTAGTAAGCACATGCAACAGGACTCCCCCCACAAAACCTCAATGACCTTAAAATATGTGAAGGCATTTTGTGAACAGGTTTTAACAAGTCGAGTCAAAAATGACATGGTAACATTACAATTAAATGGCTTTTTTTTTTTGAAGTTTCACATGGGCATAGAGCTCAAACAAAATGAAAATAAATAAACTGATCAAATTTGTTCCATGATAAATTGGAATTAAATAGATACCAAAAAACGAAAAACCTGAGTTGGAGTTTTTTCTGAAAGGAATTCCTGATGAATGGGTTGTAAGTAAAAAGGACAAGTACCGACAAGATCAACCAAGATCAAGGCTTTGCTAACAATATAAAACAAAGATATAACGATTTGCTGAGGAGAAAGTAGAATACTGAACATCCCAAACAATTTTCTGAGGGCAATGTCCTAAAACACAAATTTTGTGAGGGGACTCCCCCGTCTTCAATTAGGATTAGGATTACTAACTCGTACATTGTTTACACTTTTAACACATTTATTTTTTCAATTTAAGTGGAAAAAAACAAGCAAATGTCGATTTTTTTTTATCATTAATCAGACAAATAAATACAAGGGATGTAAATATTTTTAAAGCACAAAAATATATTTTTTTTTTCTTAAATCCACCTTACCAATTTTAACTCTTCCTCGTTCTGGTCCTTCTCCCATTACCAAGATGTTAGCTGGTTTCTGCAGAAGAAAAAAACAAAACAATAATTTTACACATTTTGAAGTAACCAAAATTGTGAATTTTAAAGGGCAAGTCAACTCTTATTGGAAAAAAAATTGTGTTTGATTAGAGTGTACATGAGTACATACATTTTATCATTTGAGACCAAAAATATCGAATTAGGTCACATGACCCATGCAGAGTAAATCCAGCCTGACAGCGTCCATTTTTACAACTCCAAGCGAATAGAGACAGTTTCAATAACATGAGTGCGTGTTGTTACACCACTTTTGCAAAACCCAAAGAAACAAAAACTGCAAATTTTACGCCATTGTGACTTAAATCTTCCTGCTCATCACATAGAGCAGTTCTCACTATTTCTGCATGTAATAAGCGACAAATATTAGCCAGTAGTCATCCAGAGACAAAAACAAAATCTAAGAGGGTTCAAATATGCCATGGGATGTTTCCAGCTGCTCACAAATAAAGTATCTGCTCCCTAAATTTCCTTGTTGTGTTTGTGCGGATGGGAATTCTTCGGCTAAGCACACTGATCAGTCTGGCCCGAATTCTTGTTGCTATAGAAACGGCACTAATAAGGAGATTTCTTGCCTACAATGTGACATGTCTCTTCATATTCGTGAGAACTCCAGGCTCTCCTGTTTCTCAAATATTGTACTTTGAAAAGTAAGAGTTTGTTTCAGCTTTAGTTATATACATTGTACACAGCATCAATAGAACTTTTGCTATTTCTTTACAAAGATCAGTTCAGGACTTGCTAGGCTTCACTTTGGCATAACAAAATCCATTCCTGAATCAACCCCTAATCAAGCAAAATTTTATGATCACTGAATAAGCCTCTCTCACAACAATAAAATCTAATTTGTCAAAACAGAAAAAATAAACATTTAAAAAATCTCCCTTAGTTAATGAGTAGTTTCCAGCCAGAAAACTAATAATACAATTTCACTCCTTGTCATTTAACTAAATTATTGTTTCACTGAAACTCTTGAATATGATTTCTGATGTCATGTCTAAGTTATTAAGAACTGTGACTCAATCTGCAGTCACAATTTTACTTCATAATACGGTAAAGCGGAGACATCATGAGTCTTCTGTTGCTGCAATCTTCGTGGAAGGGTGTACTGCTTGCAGGAAGACACAAATACACTGCAGAAATAGATCACCTTCAGGAATCCTCCCTTGTGGAAGGGATAGTTGGTACAGCCCACTGAACATTTTGCTGTGGTCTGCAGAGCTGCTCAGTTAGCATCTTGACAGCACAAGCTTGAGGCTCTTACATAACCCTGATGGGGGTGGGGGGGGCGTGCCGCTGGGAGGGCAGTCAGCCCCTCTGGTGTAGCTTGTGGTGGGTGGGAGTGGGACATAGGAGAAGGAGGAGGAGGACAAGTGGGGGATGGGAAACATGCAGTGGTGCAATGCAAAGCATGTGGCGGAGTCAAGCTACACTATGTAGGGAAAGCAAAGCATGCTAAACACTAGCATACTCTTGCAGAGCAATGCTTGTTGAGTATCTACTGCAATGTTTGAATGAAATGGGGATTACCAAAACATAAATCAGCAATGTAATCAAAACAATGTGCCCTGGTTTGATTTATTTTCACTCGCAAAAAGCCCGTCACCTGCTCACAATTGATAATCTAGCCAACAAAGACAAATGCGACAAGAAAATCATGAGAATCACGATAGCTCGGAGGCAACAATGGCAGGAAATACTGGAACCGAAACAGCCTTAAATAAAACCGCAGTACATTGTTATAAAATCAGATAGCTTGGGTTTTAACAATGGAGAATTTCATCCAGCTGTGGCAGAAATTGGGATAAAAAGAACAAAAGTGCACAAACAACAAACACTTTTTGTGACTTTCAGTAAACACACAACAGATTTAAAATCTGTTAGTTATTATTTCATTAAGAGACCAAAATCCAAGAATAGTTCTTTCCCACAAATATTTAGAGGTTGAACAAAGGGTTTGTACAATGTTGTTTTTTTTTACACAGTAATATACAGCATACCAAATTAAACATATATTCATTATATTATACAGTACATTACAGCTAGCAATAGCATGTAACGTTAGCATGCGATGTTTATTTCTGTGATTTACATTCAAGACTTTCTACAACGTAGTACTACAACACCAATAGTTGTCTTATCACTCACTGATGACATAATTATTGTCGGGAATACATAGTCCCAGTTTAATATGATCTTACTTGATAGTGGGTGGGAGTTACAGTAATTATTTTACATATGACAGCAACAACTGGGAAGGTTGAATAAAAAACATATTATTTGGGTTTACGTTAGTTGTCACAAAAAATAGCAGGATCTCATGGCACAATAACCGTTAAATGTTCTTTAAATATATTAAAACCGATTAAAATACAGACTTTATTACCAACAAGTAACTGTTGAAAGGATACTAGGCCTATTAAGATTATTAGATTTTGTATGTAATGTCTTATTTTAGCACTTCCCTAAGATGACCAAGTCATATGTATTAACTTTAATATCGAATCTTGATCTTTTAACATTTGTTAATGATATAAGCTTTTTTAGAGAGGCCCAAGACAAAATAGAGAGACCATGTGTAAATGACAAGGAGGCTGAATCCCATTTAGCTCATAAGGGTGCAGTTCTCAAGCACTAGTGTCGCATGTCAGTTTCTAAAATAAGGCACAATGCAATACAGTAATCCCTCGTTTATCGCGGATAATTGGTTCCAAAAACCACCCGCGATAAGTGAAATCCGTGAAGTACGGTCACCAACAAGAAGTACTGGGCAGGCTAACGAGTTAGCGGAAAGATGCTAATTTGCGATCGTGAGAAAACGAACTGTAAACGAACATTTGGAGCAATACTACATTGTCCTAAAGGTTAGACACATGTTTCCTCAATTTAGAAGTTTTATTTTGACTTTTAAATGTTTTTTTTTTTTATTTGGAAAAAAAACCGCGATGTAGTGAAGCCGCGATGAACGAAACGCGAAGTAGCGAGGGATCACTGTATAGGCAAAGTTGAAGTGGAAGTCAACTTAACAATAAATGTCTTTTTCTAGAATGAGAATTTGATGTAGCTCAAGGGATGGATAAATAAAGAAAGTTCATTGGATCAATCCAGTTTTAGAATAACTTGTGCAACAGAGCATCTGACATTAAAGTGACGTACTTTCTGATGTCAAATTCTGGGAATGATATTCTTTTTAACAACCCATGTGGAAATGCATGAATTACTGCATGTACACGTGATAATAATAATAATAATATTAGGAATTTCACGACATGGTCCACTGCCAATGCATTGTATTAACAAGCATAGGCGATTTCTTAATTGATCAAGCAAAACTGGCAAAGAGATTATCATCTGATGTCTGCATCCTTCCTGATCCTGGCAGATTTATATAATGTGATGTCCAGCTGTCACATGACCGAGGATTGCATAAGAGGAGACAACAACAGCAGCAGAAGCATGTGAATAAGTAGCCACTTAGCGCTGGGTATCTGATATGGCTATGCCCTTGATTTATTGCCCTCCACACCCCGAAGAGAATAATCAAACATCAAACAGAAATTGAAAAAAAATCATCTGAGGGGCATTATTGTATTTTGAACTATCATGTTTTATGTTATTAAAAAATGCTGCCGACATAGTTGATACAATAACTTCATATGACTCTTTGACTTTTGTCTCGATTTACTTTGTTGGGTGAGTTTTGAACAATCTAGGTGGAAATCCTGTCATTCTAATCCAAAGAAAGTCTGGATGTAGCCTGTGATCATATTCCTATTTATAAAAAAAATAAAACTGTGGGAAAGGCACGATGGAGACCATCACACAAGAGTATGTGTGTTGTAGCCAGCACAAAAGAGCCAGACAACACTCAGAACAGAAAACCGGTCTGGTCTGGTTATTATAATTTGATTATAATTTGATTTGGTTGATTTCGTTTCGTTGGGCCATTAAGATTTGTTATTGTCTGTCGTCTTATTGCCAACTAATGTGAGTTGTATATTAAACTTGCTTTACTAGATGTATACAGATATGCACATTGGCAAAATCTTAATTTATAAGGTTTTTTTATGCTTCTTGTTTGCGTGTGCTATTCTCAAAATAAAAAGTGGCTGCTATCTTGCATTCTTGTGCCGCATTACTTGATCTGTGCTTCCGATAGGGACTGAAAATTTGGGAAACAGGCTTTCATCTTTGCCACCCCCGCAGCATGGAATGGTGACAAAAGTTAAACTCTGTGACGGGATTTTATTTGGAGATTTGCGTCCAATCCTGAGGGATTTCCCCAATACCTGTTTTTAAAGTTTAAATGTCAAGGTCCTCTTCACATGTATTTTTTTTTTAGGTCACAAATTCCTACCAAACAGGTGTGGCATAAACAATGTCAGTGAGTCACAAGTCACATGATAAATAAATGAAATATAAAGTTATATACCGTATTTTCCGCACTATAAGGCGCACCTAAAAACCTCCAATTTTCTCAAAAGCCGACAGTGCGCCTTATAATCAGGTGCGCCTTATATATGGACCAATATTGAGCCACTACAGCAGGTGTGTCCAAAGTCCGGCCCGCGGGCCAAATGTATATATCTTATACATGGACAAAGTTTTAAAATGGGACATTCATTGAAGGTGCACCTTATAATCCGGTGCACCTTATAGTACGGAAAATACGGTAGATAAAATAAAGCTGCCCAACCAAAATTAAACACCTTTTTTTCTTCAAAATTGCAGCTTTTATCATTTGTAAATTCCATTCTGCTGTGTTGCAATATTGATTTAAATGCTGTCACTTCCTTGGGTCACTAATGGCAACCAAAAACACAAGAACAAAAAAACTAGGCATTATAAAAGAAGGGCGATCGATTCATGGGAAAAGTGGAGCAGTGAAGCTAAAATAATAAAGCTGCTCACCAGATCCCTGTGGAGGACCCAGTTGGCGTGGAGGTAATGGATCCCATCCAGAATCTGATACAGGAGAGACTTCACCATCCCTCGGGGCAGCTGCATGGGCTTTTTGTTGGCCTTGGAGGCACGGTGGAACTTGATAATATGCTAAGAGAAAGGCAGAAGAATTTAGTGTGGAGAATTTTTACTCTGCGTGAAGTCATCTTGGATTAGTTCGACTAATACCGAGATCTAATACCGAGTAGTAATGTTAATTAGGCAATGTTTTTTTATGAGGTACAAGTGAATAATTTGAAGAAAGGGGTAAAAAAAAAAAAAACACAGTAATCCTTCATTTATCGCGGATAATTGGTTCCAAAAACCACCCGCGATAAGTGAAATCCGCGAAGTACGGTCACCAACAAGAAGTACTGGGCAGGCTAACAAGTTAGCGGAAAGATGCTAATTCGCGATTGTGCAAACATATGAAAACGGACTTCTACAGGAATGTAAACCAACATTTGGAGCAATACTACATTGTCCTAAATTAAACATATGTTTTCTTAATTTAGAAGTTTTATTTTGACTTTTAAATGTTTTTTTAATCTGGAAAAAAAATCCGCAATGTAGTGAAGCCGCGATAAACGAAACGCGAAGTAGCAAGGGATCACTGTATACATCACTACTATTTTGATTAATCTATTTTTTAAGTTTTAGTCATCAATACTTTTTAATGAGGCTGTTTGAAGCTATTTCATTGACCATTGTGGGTTTTGCGGAAAGGATACAAGCAATTTTGTGAGTTCACATAAATTGTTGCATTGCAAAACATTTCCACTAAACTCACTGTTGCATCAATATTTTGAATCTGTTGAAATCTTGGTATTAATGGACTGATTTTAGCTGCAGTGATTTGATTTTCATTTTTGGCCACGGAGGTCACGTAATACGAGCAATAAAAAATTAAGAGTCAGTCTGTGGCTTGTTTGTTTCTGTTCCATATTTTTGATCTGAGCCTAAAATTGGAATGTGAAAAATCTGGTATGTTTCTTTCTTTTTTGTGTTAGATTAAAACATTAATAACATTGATCAGTTACTTTGAAGTTTTTGTTTACCAACTGAAAATGAAAAGACTAAATGCGACACAGAAGCAAAAGAACATGACGCTTTAATTGGTTATTTAACTACTTAGTATTGACGCTCGAGGCAGTTGCCATAAATTGGACTTTTTGACGTAATTTGACAGTGACAATATACAGATACTGTATGCTGTGATCTCCGCAAAGATTACCACTGACATCACAAAGAGGCAGCATGGTACGGTGCGTAAAGAGAAGTAAGCGGTGGTATTAAAAAAATAGATGACCTGCTGGTTGTCCGGCGTTTCATTTTATAACTTAACGTAGGGTTGGACGATTATAGAAAAATGTTTATCCAACCATGTTTATTTTGATTGATATTGAAATCATGATTATTTAAAAAAAATTATTGATTTAAAAAATTAGAATACGATTACAAAAACTAGTACCGTATTTTCCGGACTATAAGGCACACCTAAAAACCTAAAATTTTCTGAAAAGCCGACAGTGCGCCTTATAGTCCGGTGCGCCTTATATATATGGACCAAATTCCTAAATTTAAACTGGCCTGAAGCATTGTGTCATGAAATCAATCACAATTGGCCCGCTGAAGACTATGAATCATGAATCAAAAAGACTATGGATCATTATTTTGTGATTATAAAGTAATTTGTTGCGCCTGAAGTTGAAATAAAAAAGATAAAATGGAGAATGATTTGATTCGGATTAAAAATCTGACATGATGCATTAATGGTGCGCCTTATAGTTTGATGCGCCTTATATAAGGACAAAGTTTTAAAATGGGCCATTCATTGAAGGTGCGCCTTATAGTCCGGTGCGCCTTATAGTCCGGAAAATACGGTAATCAAAACTATATTCATAGGGCCAATATAAATGTGTCCTTATGAGATCATACAATTGACAAACAAGTCTCTGATGTTGCTTCTTGAAAAACCTCTCGGAAACACATACTTCATGGCATGTAACACGGACATGAAACTGATACTCACCCAAAGGTCATGTTCGGCATAGTCTAACAGGAGCGAAACCTTTCGGTCACTGTGGGACAGGAACACTTTCTGCAGGGCAATCACGTTTGGATGTTTCAATTCCCGCAACAGCTGGAGAAGAAGAAAAATGTCAAAGAATGAGGTCACAGTGAAACAACACCACATGAGCACAACTACCAGGAATAGGCTTCAAATAAAATGTTGGGGTTTTTTCTTTTAAATAAAAATGTACCAGTTCTACAGAAGTGGTCGTGAGGTTACACAAATTGTACAAAACATATTTTCTGTCCAAAATGTGGATATTTTAAACTTGTCATGCACACTGACAGAAAAACAAAAATCCAAAAATTGGGAGACATCACTGTGAGATATACAAAAAACAAAGTCTTATGGCAGCCATAGGTTGAGATATACGGGAACTTCTAACTTTTTAAATGTTCAATTTTATCCCATTTCGCTACATTTACTGATAAGAAGCTATTGTTTGTCAGGTTAAAAAGTAGTAATAAAGTAGTAGTAAATCGAGTTCAGGGTTCAGGACAGAAAATGATGGCAAAGTAAGAGTAGCTTACTTTTTCTCCAAAACAATAGACAAAGCCAGTGACTTAACAAATTGGCTCTGAGCCTCTGACATATTAAGAAAGGCATGTTTGTAAATGCTTTGGGCTGGTTACAAAAAAAGCCTCATGAGATGATGACTACAAGTAATAGAGAACGATTATAATGTATTAAGGCACTATGAAAACATGTTTATAAAATGTTTCTCTGTGGATATTTAGATAAACTCAAAAATATTAAAATTGCAATGTTTGTATCTGAATATTAAAATTGTTTTCAAAATTGTCTTCATACTATTGACAATTTTGAAGTTTGCAAAAGACATTTGGGGATCTTCTGCAAAGAAGCTGGACTGCAGACATCATGAGTGAATATGGACGTTTTCCAAAATTAATTAAAATTAATCTATGAATGAATGTGTGCGAGTGATATGAATGATACCGCTGCTGTCAGTGTCAATTTAGCTCAGTGGTGAACGCTTTGCCCTCATTTATTCCCGACCACAGATTCAACCATGAACTTGTCTTTATTATCTTTTGATTACTATCTGCATTCTAATAGAGCGCAACCTGTATGCATTGCCGTAACGGAAGCTTAATTTTCTGCTTTTATCGTGACGAGATTGCATCTCTCTTCTGGGAAACGGATTTTTAAAGAGCAAAAATAGACAATCTTCAATTCGTCATCTTTTGGAATGGACCAACATTATTTGGAATGGACTATCGAATTAGTAAAGGGTCTGATCCCTCCATTGAATTTTATTTCAAGGGACCATCCGTCTAGCTGGCAAGCTTGATAGTCGGTTGTTGGAACAACAAGAGAAAAGTCGCTTAAGATCTCGTCGTCAAATTTTTAGTGTGAGCAGAACGATCAGTAGCAGACACCCATAATAACTCAAGGGACCACACCACTTATGATGTACGTAAGAGTGGATGCAAATATGTCAAACTTTTCTGACTCAAAGAATTTAACAATGTCTTTGGGAGGGTCTGTCAAGAGCATTTGCTCTGAGGAAAAACTAGAAAATCAGCTTCAAAGTGAGCACATTTTTTACAAAAGACAGAGAAGTTTGTGGTATGCTACAAATTACTTTATACCAAAAGTCAATCAGCAAGAAATCTGAAACCTTAATACAGTGATCCCTCGCTACTTCGCGTTTCATTTATCGCGGCTTCACTACATCGCGGATTTTTTTTCCAAATTAAAAAAAACATTTAAAAGTCAACATAAAACTTCTAAATTGAGGAAACATGTGTCTAACCTTTAGTATTGCTCCAAATGTTCGTTTACAGTCCGTTTTCGCACGATCGCAAATTAGCATCTCTCCGCTAACTCGTTAGCCTGCTCAGTACTTCTTGTTGATGACCGTACTTTGCGGATTTCACTTATCGCGGGTTGTTTTTGGAACCAATTATCCGCGATAAACGAGGGATTACTGTAGAAACAAAATGTCCAAGCAAAGACAGTACATTTATAGTGCATTATTTCCCAATCACTCACTTTTGGAACTGTTTTAGCAAAAACATAGAACCAAATTCTGGAATATCACGGATAAGTCACAATGACTCAATTGCAACCCTGACTGGGCCCCTGGTGCCCACAGACCAAGTCCTGTAACTTGCTTGTCTGTGCTGTTAGCAAAATAAACTGTAGCAACATACAATCAATCAATCTGATCACTTCCATGTTATTACAAGAACGTACTGACAAACTCACCCTAGGTAAAATAATAACATGTGAGGAAGAAAATGGTTTGTTAGTCCTCATTTGAAGTAAAATAGGTCATGTTTTCACAAAGAGCTCACAGGAAAAGCACTCACTGGAGGAGTTCCAAATATTCTCACCAAAGCCACATGCTTGCCAGGAGTGCCAATGGAATGTGAATATAATGATAAAGTGCAGCTTGTTTGTTTTACAAATGCAACACGAGCGGAACCTCAGTAAAACGAAAATATGCCATATTTACAGAGAAATATAAACAGTAGTTATTTCTTACAGGCAGAGCAAGCAAACATTTCTGGAATAATCATAACAAATTTCAAATTTACAGATAAGCACACTGTGATCTGACAAGATGTTCTTAAAGGCCTTTTGGGTATTTTAGAAAACAGATTACAATATTTTTTTTCCAACATATCTTTTATTTCAAGAATCAACATCTAACAAAAACCGACGATTGATTTGTCATGTATATGACAAATAAAACAAGCAGTCTAGCTCTTGTTGACAAATATGTTAGCATGACCGTAGCAATGTCGTTAGAAAATCACTACGGCCCAGAAATACCCCTCCAGAGAAGCGAGGAGAGATTTCCAACATGCACTTGGCAAGCGGTGGGTCGATAAATCCCCTTTCATGCGAATGCTTGCTGGCCGCGCTGTAGCTGTGCAGCAACATCAACGCCAAGCTTTTTCCATCCAAAATGAATTTAAACAGACAGCCTAAAGGTTATTAATTTATCACAATTTAATGATATAATTCGATTAGATAGAACCGTTGCAACCTTGACAAGAAGGTCAATTTGGGCAACTACTTTGGAAAAAAAATAAAAATAATTCAAGTATTTTTGTTTAAAGAACAGAGGAGGTAATAATAGCTCCAGGACTCATTAGCCCCCTGGAAACATTTATGTTTGAGCTTTTAACGTCCACTTCGACTGCAAATACACTTAACAGCTGTTCACTGTGTGTTTAGTGAAGCAAGTATTTCGAAAGAACAGTTGATGCTGGCAAGATAACAGGAACGAGCATAGAGAAAGATAAATAATTTCCTTGGTGTACTGCAGTTTGGATATTGGGTCTGTCAATGTATTTATTTTCTTATAGGTCATTAGGGCATGGAGAACTGCTTCACCAAGTCAGTCGGTAACAATAACATGAAAAGAGTCAATGAATAACCAAAGGCCTGGTGAATGAGATTAAACCATATCTAGGTGATTTCCATTTATTCAAAGATTTTTAACATATATTCACTGAATTTTTTAATGACAATAAAAAGCAAACTACCTTGGTAATGTGACCACAGGATAAATGTAAATAAATGGCGCAAGTCTTTTTGTTGTACTCTATTCTCACTTGCTGCGATTCGCCAAGTTTTGGTATCATATGACTAAAAACAAAATAGTGACACATTTCGTAATTCAAATTTTCAAAATTCTACATTGAACATTGGTTTTTGGTGGGTTGAGTCTAAACTGGAGTCAAGGTTTTTTTTGTTTGGGGTGAAATAAACAAAGCCCAAACCAGCAGGGAAACAAAATAAATATATTTTTAAAAATAGTGACCCATTTTATAATTAAAATGTTCATAATTCTACATTGTACATTGGTTTTGGCTTTTGCTGAGTTGAGTCTAAACTAGAGTCAATGTTTTCTTTGGTTGGGGCGAAATAAACAAAGCCCAAACCAGCAGGGACACAAAAGAAATATTTTTTAAACAATAGTGACAATTAAAATTTTCATAGTTCTACATAGCACATTGGTTTTGGCTTTTGGTGAGTTGTCTAGACTACAGTCAATGTTTCTTTTGTTTGGGGCAAAATAAAAAACAAAGCCCAAGCCAGCAGGGACGCAAAATAAATATTTTCTAAAAACAAGACTGGAAATAAAGCAGAAAGGCAAGACAGCTGGGAAGAATTTAAGAAAGCTTGAGACCAAAATGAAATTTTAGACTTCTCATTCACATTAGGAAATGTCAATATGAGCTCATTATTATAAAATCTGAATGATTCAGTCATTAATGGAGGTTCAAGGCAGGTTTTAGGCAAGATGCAAACTAAAAACCATCCAACACTTTCTTCAGGTATTTTCAGGTTTATGATGGCAGAGCAGGTATAAACGAATGTCAGTGATGAGGTAAAGCTCATAATCACAAATTCAAACAAACACATGACAAAGTTCAATAAAAACCAGATGCAGCAAACAGAGCATTTGACTATCCATTTGTAAATAGAAAAACGTCTGTGACTCCAAACAAACAAAAACCTGGGAACATATTTTCTTAGACTCCTCTCTTTTTAATGGAGTTTAATCTTGTTTTTTTTTTTAACCATCAGAATTTAGACAGCTTATGGTATTTCCTTGTATTTTTCCTATCAATGACAAAGCTCTGCAGACAGCCAGTGGCTATGCAACGTTACACGATGTCAAATAGTGCAGCCAAATCAATTACAGAGATACAAAGATTACTTTGTTTTGCTGAGAATGCTTTGCTTATATTTATTTACACAAACAGACCATTTTTTTCACTTCTGTTCAAGAAGGAAAAAACCCACAGTCACCTTGTCACTCTCTGAAGTTAAAGTAAAATTAAAACGTAACTAATGACAACTAGATTTATTTTTGTGATCCAATAGAATTATTCAAAACAACAACAAAAAAATAATGGAATCAGTCATGACAAAACTGTTGGTATGCATAGCCACTGTTGGTCACAAAGTTTCTGGAACTATCAAGGCATTCTGTGGGAAAATGTGCTGCCCAAAATCAGAAAACCTGGTCTCAGTTTCAGATCATAGTCCAATGACCCAAAAAACATGCCTAAAAAATAAAACAATGGGTGGGCCTAAATACCTGTCGGTTTCAGAAGCCTCACAAATCACAGAAATCCCAAAATCACAAAAATAAATAGCCTGATTTGAATAATTTTTCGTCATTTTTATTCATTACGACATCAATTAATTTGTATTTAATTCGTATAATATGCAAATGCCAATTACTGTAAGTTTCGGTGAATTCAGAAAAGCTTGGTATTCAAAGAAAGATAACTTAAAATGTTAATATGTTTTTAAAGGTCATGTAAAACTATCTTTGGAGCTTTCACAATATCACAAGATGTGTTTGCGTAGTGTCACTGGCACTGCACGTAGGCTAACTTTAGGTGAACATGGCCAAGTGGAAACAGACTGTTACGTAACAAGCTAACGGAATGTCGAAGGGGCCGTGTTCTCGCTCCACCGCACTTGGACGGATTGACACGCTGACATGCCTTCAACCACCCCCCCCCCCCCAATCTACCCCCCCCCCCCATCAACACCACACTTTAGCCTCAACCTCTAATTTCACTTAACTGAGTCAATTTGTTGACTCCATTTTATTGCCATTATAGAAACTAAAGAAAATTGATTCGTAACAATTCCAAAGGCAATGTTTAATTGCACATTCCATTTCAGGCTCCAGATTTTAGAAAATGTCAACAAGTTTTTATTTCTCTAGCATTATATACGGGAGGTCATCAAGTTCGCGTGGGAACCAGTAAACAACATTTTGAGGTTACAAAATGAAGGCAATAAAGAGGTTTGCACACTGGTGTAAGAACATTAGATTACTGACGTTCTTACTTGATTTTTTTGTGTTTATTTGCATACTTATTTACTTTTTTACTTGCATACTTTACTTATTTTCTTACTTGAATGATCTTTACCCATCAGTTTCAAAAATTCAGGGATAATGCCAAACTTTATCAAAGCAAGAGCTTTATTGATTTTTGATACTCACTCGCTTGATGTCGTTTTCTTGTTTTATTAGTCCCGCAGGGCTTGGTTCTTTACTCCTGTGTAATTATCCAGCTATCTAGCAATTGTCATCGCTTAACTGCATATCAATGATACCCAGTTGTATCACCCCTGTAATCAGCCTTACTTGAAATTGTGATATTGAAACATGAACGTCCAAAATTATGACAAATATATTCATATAAAACTTGGGGGCCTCGTTTTATATGAATATATTTGTCACAATTTTGTTTGATTACTAGAAAACTGTAATTGTCTTTATTTTATCAACATGAAATAACTTTTGGTATTTCAGCTTATAGTACTTTTGCCACAATATGATTAAAAATGTAACTTACAGCAATTTCTCTGCACGCGGACATTGAAATTCCAGTGCCTTCTATCTGTTTCAGTGCATATTCCTTCTCATCTATCCTGTAGGGGGAAAAAGGAAATAATATTACTTAATATTTAGTTTCAAAATATGCATTAAGACTTCTGATTCATATTGCTAACCCGATAAAGATGGGAAACCATTCACACCATCAATGAGTGGGAACTGCAATCATGCAAATGAAGCACATCATCAGTGACTCAAAGGAAATCCAATCTAACAAAATAAAAGTGTGGATGTATTCAAAATGATGCAAATATGAAGGACTAAATGGGAGAGTGTACCCAGGATCAACATCAAACAAATCCTTAAACCCACTTCACCCTAATTTGCATTGGAGATAATAAGCGGTGTTGAAAATGGATGGATGAACAGACAGATGGACGGACAAATGGCTGGATTACACTACAAATAGTGTTTTATTTAGCTGTTTTTGTTGGATCATCAATCAGAAGTGTCCTAAACTAATAATAAATATGACTAAATATTAAGAAATATTATTACTGTACTCACTGTTGCTGCCATGTCACTTTGTAGTGACATTATTAACGTATTATTGTCATAGCTTTGTCACTGTATTATTTGCATAAAATTAAGTAAAATATTCATCTTGATCATTTCATTTCCACCAATTTCATTTGGCGAATGCCCAACTCAACTGTACTAATATATTGTTAGCACAGCTATCTCCATAAAACATGCCTTCGTAAACTAAGTTTGAAATCATGTGTACATTTAAGCAGTAATAAGGTTATGATACAACCTAGAACGTGTCGATCCGGATCTGAGTTCACAAACCACGCAAGTAGTTAGTCAAACACTTGAGGGTGACAATGTAAAACTAAAGCTAACTTTTACATCTAAAGTACTAAAAAAAAGTTTGATCGTGCAGCGTTGGGAAAAGGGGGTGGGGAGCGCGGGAGAGGGGGGGGGGGGGTATTTGGCCGCGAAAGGAAGCCTGTTATCGCGTGACGTGAAGACGACACCCGTGCCGCTCGTGTGCGTTATCATACGATGAATAGCAAGCATAATATTGACGAGACATGTCAAAAAATAAGATGACCCTCTACTATGTTGTGCAGGACTGTGCTGGAGGGAAGAGGAAACGAGCGGGCAGGGGAAATGGAGGGGGGGGGGGGGGGGGGGGGGCTTGGTGAGTGAGCGCGTTACATGAAAACAAAAACACAGACACGGGCTATCACTTTGGGAGGGGATTCAAATCTAACGCGCCGTTCGTAAACACATGCAAGTGTTGCTAAACAAAATACATCCAGCGGTCACTTCCATATTAACATAAACAATAACGTCCATGGTCATCTTACCCGTCTTTGCGCTTAGCTTTATAAACGTGCCCGTAGGTGCCTCGACCCACTTTGCAACCTTCATATTCGAAAAGATCTTCTACTCTCTCTCTCTCGGCAGCCAGCTTTGTTTTGAAGTCGTAATCCATTCTAACCCATAAATACGACGTAATTTACAATAAAATAAAATATTAATTATTACATGCATTAATTAAATAATCTGGTCGGTTTATTCCCCCACCATTTCCTTGTTTGGGATTTTGGTCTGCTCCGCTTAATGTTCACTGGCTCGTTGACGTTTCTAATTGGCGCACAAGGCTTTCTGGGTAATGTAGTTTTTAAAGGCAAACGCAGCTGTTCAACACGACGTGAAAATTGAAATTTAAAAACTACAATCGCATATCTCGCCGCGGTGCGTTACACTGCGTACTCCTGAATGTTTTTAAGAATTCAGGGATTGGTTGTTTGAATTACGTATGTATATTTACGCAGTTGTTCACTAATAATAGTACACAACTTCGGCATCACAGCAATTAATACATAAGTACATAAAAACAAAATAGTTATGCAACATCAAAAAGTGCGTGCGTGCGTATGTTGTGACAATAATGTATTTATTTGATGTGCATTGCGACTAATTCATTTTATACCGTTTTTGTTCAATTGAATTCGTGACACACATAACTAGATGAAATACTGTATGACTATAAAAGTTTAATTACAGTTAAATGTTACGTGCAATGTATTTATTGTGACTTTCAAGTCAAAGCACACATAAAATAATAATCACACCTGTATATATTCTTTATATTTAACTGGAATGTGAGGTAAATTTGAATAATTCCAGTGATTTGTTGACATTTGGGAAGATATAAGGTACCCATGCCGTGCCTGATTGTTTGTTTCCATTACCAGATGATGGTGGTGACTTCCTTTTTTAGTAAAATGACTGCTCTGACATGTCGCTGTTAGATTTCTCAACAGATTGCCTGTCAAACAGTTAGATAGACCATTCTGGTATTTTGCAAGTGTCCTGCAACATCTCCGAAGTCTGAACCCAACTGCTTGTGACTTTTCTCTGTAGATTTTATAGAGTTTACGTCGCCCTCACTTGCTGCGCGTACGTCACGTGACGTCGTGTTGTCAAGGAGAACTTAGCTACCTATAGCTGAAACGGACAGCCCTTTGGACCAATCGTATCTTAGCAAATACAGTCCTACAATACGATTGGTTTTACAAGATAATGACGTCTTCGTCGTTGTCTATATAAATGTACCTCTTAGTCGGCATGTAGAGCTGTACACAGTATGGCCGGCGATATTAGCTAGCACTCGCTAACGGTATTCTCTGCAAAAGGGAAGACGGTAACGGAAGAAAAATCATTTGGCTTGTTTAACGGACTGTACATCTCTAAGTTATAATCTAATTGAATAGGGATTCAATAAGATCAAACGTTATAACCGACGTTTACTTTTAATTTTTTGATTGTGCGTCTGTTGTCTCATGATGGAAGATAGTGGTGCACATTTCTTCGAGGGGACCGAGAAACTGTTGGAATTGTGGTTCTCCCGGCAGGATGAGACCAAAGGAACCGGGGACCTGCGCACCATCCCAAGGTTTGTTTCATTGTGGGACTTCTGAATTTGTTGTCCTTATAGAACGTCATCGCCACATGCTTGCCGATATTTCCTTTTCATTATTTTATGTGTGTAATATTCCGATTTTTTTTTTTTTTGACGCGATCGCCGTTAATTCATTTTAGAAGAGGGGAAACCGAAGACGGTCACTGGAGCCCACGCAATAGTTTACGCCGCCAGTTAAAAATGGCCACCCCTCCTGACTCATTCATTGCCTAGTAGACGTATGGTGACTTAACAGAATTTTCTCTTGACTTGTGTATTCCGAATCGGTATGTTAAATCAACCGTGTTGAATTCTAATGGAAAACAGGCTCACTGCTTAATAGTTAAGACTTGGGTTTTTTGTGCGTGTGTGTGGTGGTGGGGTCGGGGGCGTCATTTACCCGATTCATTTTTGTGGTTTCATCTCCAATCCACGAAAAAAATCCTTCCGCAATGAACAATTATATTAATTCGTATCGCCTTTTGTTTTCACTGTGAAGGTCACAATTAAGCGTAGCATCTTATTTGTGCGCACCCGTTTTAGCAGGCCCTATATAATAAACGTCATTTGAATTAAATCGTACAGTTATAAAGTAGCTAAGCCAGTTTCATTGTTATGTGATGGTTTTTTCTGCAAAAGGGAGAGTAATATTTACGTCACTAGGCAACTTCATGGAGCCACATCTGAAGTCAAGCATGTGGTCGGTCGTCGGTCGTCACCACCTCGTGTTCCTTTTGCTAGCAACCTACCACGCCGATATACGAATTGCATTTACGAGTCTGTCACGTTCTGGTAGTTTGTGTAAAACCCTCTTTAGCAGTCCCCCCTTTACTGCCGTGGTTGTTTTTATCAAGTAATGACTGTTGAATAGTCATTTTGGAAAGGGGTTAACTTCTTCAACGGACCACTTGAAAAATGTCCCAGTCACGTTTCTAGGCATGCATTTTGCTCCCTCCCAGTACATTTGATTGGCTTGAGGATCTTTGTGCAAGAACCTGTTCTGGGCTTCAAAGCAGACTGATAAAAAACGCTCATAAAAATGACAGTGACGACTATGCAAAGGAAATTAAAAAAAAAAAAAAGAACTCATAGGCAAATTTGCATTGGTAATTTATTTGGTTATTTAAATGACTTTGTAGAGGTAGTCAGGTTTCAAAAATGTAAAAACATTCCCATGCTGACATCTTGGTGCATTTGGAGGTTGTCATATATCAAAGCTGTTCGTGGAACTGCAACTCCTAATTACTAACTAGAAGTCAGAAGAGAATCGGGGGAAAAACAAAAAAACAGGAGTAGTTTGTGCTCTGGTTTGAACATTGTTACTAAACATAGTGCAAAAGCTACAAATGTGCTTTTCTTGAATCACTGCACCCCACAATGAATTGAGATAAAACCAAATTGTCTTTTATTTCAGAGATGCGTACCCAGTACCAAACCTGCTGGTTTTCATTTATTTCATATTTATGAAGTTGAATGTTTTTTTTTTTTTAATAACCTAAATTGTGACTTTTTGAAGTTAAGAACAATGCACAATGACCTATTTTGTGTGAAAATACAAAACAGCCAGTTGGCGAATTCCTATTACAAGAGGTAATTTTTGTTTATTTCCAATTGCATTAGTTAGTGTATCTAACTAGAACACACCTCATAATGTTTTTAGATAACACACTGTTGTGTGTTTATTTTCAAATGGCGCTGATCCATGTTTACTTTCTTTGGTGCTTTTTACGTAAACTGACACTGAACAAACTTAAACCTCATCACAGAATATCCCAACACTACTTTGAGGAAGCAGACTGTCTTCCACAAAATTGTCGTTACCGGTTCGTTAAACTTGTATCTATATATGTTAAAGGAGAGGTCAACCCAAGATGTCAGAACGTCCAGTTAAATCTTTTACTTTTTTGCAAACTTGCGTATTATGAAATAAGAAAATACTCAACTGGACGATGGAGGTGTGGGGAGGCTAATTTAAATAGTAAGTATAGTCCATTTGCTGATCATTGTTTAATGAAACTTGAAAAATTAAGAAATAAAGCAACAGACTTGCATTGTTGTTGTAATCCGATTTGGGATATACTGACTTCTGTTTACGCCACACTTGCTCGGTAGAATTTCGTGAAGTTATCACGAACACTGCAACTCAAAGTGTTTGATCATTTAACCCCCTCTAATTAAAATAGATCAACTTATTTTCTTATAAAATCATAGTTCGTTTGCTTTTATTTTAACGTGTGCCTAACCTATAAGACTAAAACCAATGTAGTAAATCTGATAGTGTTTTTGTCGGTTCGTTTTAGAGATGGATTAGTTACTGTTCCATCAGCACTTCCTTTCGGCAATGTTTCTGATGCTCACTGATTGTTGTGCTCATAATCACTGATCATTTATCTTCCCTCAAACTGTCATCCTATCACAAAATGTGGTGGTTGTTTTTTTTTCTTTTTTTCTAATCAGGCATCTTATGAATACAGATCTGTTAATTTACCCCCAGAGAACCGATTAAAGCCTTGCTGTGTTACTGTGGATCAGGCTGGCTGACTGTCGGCCAACTTTCAAATAAGTCCACAAGGGCTTTGAATTGTGAGAGTGCACTCACCTCAACACTCCCCATCGACTTTCAAAGCCGGTTACATTCACTCTTCCGCTAATTTGATCAAGCAGAGGACGATTGCATCTATTGTAAACAGACTCCTCTCTTTTTAAATTGCCTTGTTCATCATTTGCTCCGATTTGGTTTGACGTCTGGTTTTATATTAAAAAGGCATCCTTTGTCTTGGTAATTCAACTCTTTGTAGTACTTGGCCATCATTTGCACTCCTTTCTGGGAGTCCAATCTAAATGTGATCCTGCCCAAGCACCACAAATAGCCGTTGGTGTAGTTTCACACTCGAGTGGGAGTTGACCTCGGTCTCCAATGGTGTCTCGCTGGTCTGAGGATAGACTCTGATTTTCTGGAGCGACCATAGTTGAAGGTGTTGGGGGTTTTTTTCATGAGGATTTTTTTTTTCTCATTTGTGTGTTTTTGATTTTTGATTTCTTACCTTCCCATCCAACAAATGTCTTTTTCTGTCAAAAATATTCAAGGTATTTTTATTCACACCTGCTTTTTTTTTTGGCTACCCCAGCCAGCCCACGCTGCTCCCCCGGGTGAGCTAAATAACCCTTATCTCCATGACCTTGCAACTTTGCCATGCTCTGCAGCAAGTATCTTATTTCTTTGAGTTATGTCGAGGTTACCTCATCTAGAGAGTGAAGCAATGCTTGGAATGTGAACGAGCCGCCATTGCTAAATTTTGCCCATTCTTTTTGTGTTTTCTTTTAGGTTTGAGTGGGACAAACTTTTGGAGAATGTGCACTGTTTGATCATAAGTGTGACAAAGACCGACAAGCAGGAAGCTTATATACTCAGGTGAGATGTGGACCAGTATGTCTGCCGCATTTGGCTATGAATAGAAGGCTTTCCGGGATTAGACTGGTCACCTTTCAGTCACTTGGCATTGCCATTGCTTGCTGGTGCTTTCGGGTGGCGACGTGAGCTCTCTACGATTCTTTAATATCACTGGAAATGCAAATTCTTCATCTTAACCCGAAAAGCAAAGCACTCAGTTAGTTGTTTTAGTGACTAAATATCAATCATTGGTTAATAGAGTAATTGGGGGGTAAATTGTTTTATAATACATCTTGATTTAAAATAGCCTATTATCCGATTAATCGATTTTTGGGGAATTGGGGAAAGTCAGAAGAAATGAGCCTAGATATCAGGAAGATTACACAAGTCTGCTTAATTATTTTGGGTGGAATTTCCAGATGCCTGAAGGTTCATCTGTTCCCCAAAAAATTATAAATACTATGTCCAGTAATCATCATGCATAATGAGGCTGGTGCAGTTCAAAAATTAAATGGCAACACGACAAAAAAAACATTGTGGAACTACTGAAGCAACATCCCGAAGATTAAATCTTTGGGTGTCACTGAGTCTTCTAAATAAACAGTGTCTCTGTGTTGGTGAGGTAATTGAATTGTCCTTTGTCTTTCCCTCCTCTCCCGCCATTCAGTGAGAGTAGCATGTTTGTCTCCAAGAGACGTTTCATTTTGAAAACATGTGGAACCACCCTCTTACTGCAAGCACTGGTGCCTCTGCTGGAACTCGCCAGGGAGTACTGCGGGTTTGATGCCATCGAGGTGAGCCACAACCTTAATAGCATTTTTTTTTTTTTTTTTCCAACGTTTTGGCTCACGCCCAACTTGATTAACCGGTTTTGCAGAACTTCTTCTACTCCCGCAAGAATTTTATGAAACCAACCCATCAAGAGTTTCCTCATCGCAACTTCCAAGAGGAAGTAGACTTTCTCGGCCAGATTTTCCCAAGTACGTGATCAAAAGTTTTGGTCGCTCTTGTCTTTATTTATAAGGCCAACTGTAAAAAAAAATAATAATAATTGTGCATTATCCAGTGAGCGATGAAAATAAATTTCCAATCTTGTTAAGCGAGCTTTGAAGCCCAGATCCACTCCTATTTTCTCTGTCTCAGAGCCACACCTAGTCTTAATTCCATATTTGTGGCCCATGTCCAATGCGTCCACAAACTTGCATGGAGATATGTTAAGCATCATAAAAACCACAAATTATATTTATGAAGAAGTGGAGACATCCCTGTTTACGCCAAGGGCTTTATCCACTTGGAACCAGCAGATGATTATACCTTGAAGCATGTCTAATTATTTTAACCATTAATATTTAACCCAGCGGGTATTTGTTGCTAATATGCAGTCATGAAAAGAAAAATATTTAATTTGGGTTCTTTGACTTCCTTTAGATGGTGCAGCCTACTGTATGGGACGTTTGAACGCTGACTGCTGGTAAGAACTCGTCATTTCTACACATCGTTAGTATTGTCAACCAACCCGTTTTTGAAATTTTTCTGGAAAACAAAAAAAATATAGCAAGTACGTTTTTATTTTGTGTTTATTTGATAATGGTAAACAAAAATAAATGACTGGCGTGAAATGGTGTATCAAGTAGAACTCTCACCAGTCCCCATTTTGTTGTTAACCAGGTATCTGTTTACTCTGGACTTGCCAGAGTACTGGGAGAACAAGTATGCGGATCAGACACTGGAAGTTCTGATGAGTGACCTTGATCCAGCTATTATGGACCAGTTCTATATGAAAGATGGTGTTTCTGCAAGTGAAGTCACTCGTGTAAGGCAAATGTTGAAAATAGAACCGTTTTTTTTTTGCCGAGTAGTATTGTTCAGTTTCATTTGAACAAAGATTAGAGAAATAGGTTTGGTTTTATTATTTTAGTACAGTATTTTATTATAGGTGCATTCTTGTGCTCTATTAAAAGTTTAAAAGTTCATTTGTATTTTTATACACACTGTTCAAATATGTTATATGAAGGTTTATACTCAAAAAGTATATTTGTTACCCTATGGTGCGTTGCATTTCGTTAGCATTAAGCTAGCGCTAGCTAAAGAAGCTGTTCAAATATACAAAGTGTATTTATTTATATCAGTTTTACTGTAAACAGCCTAAAGTTTGAGGAGTCCTGAAAATACGTTTTGGAAAGTCTTCCATTCCATCGGACAGTGTACATATTTAAAAAAATAACAATAATAATTGAGTAAGCAATGTGGCCTCTCATTAATTGTCACACAAGTCGCTTAATACAGCTTTGACACAATTGGACATGAGTTATTTGATGCCAAGTTTTTATTTTGTTATCTATTCCAGATGAGTGGAATTTGTGACCTGATACCAGGTTCTGTGATAGATGCTACAATGTTCAACCCGTGTGGATACTCAATGAACGGAATGAAGACTGATGTAAGTATATCTTGGTGTTTCTATTGGTCTTCTCTAACTGCAACCCCGCGGCTCCTCTTTTTGCCTCTTGCAGGGGACCTACTGGACCATTCACATCACCCCAGAGCCAGATTTCTCCTACGTTAGCTTTGAGACAAACCTCTCCCAGACATCGTACGATGACCTTGTCCGGAAGGTGGTGGATGTTTTCAAGCCGGGAAAATTTGTGACGACACTGTTTGTCAATCAGGTATGTATTTCGCGCTCCGGCTTCCGTCGGATGATTTTCGTCTAACCCGAACCCTCTTCTCCTACCGCAGAGTTCGAAATGTCGCAGCGTCTTCTCTTCTGCCCAAAAACTCGACGGGTTTAAGCGTCTCGACCGCCAGCTGGCTCAGTTCAACGATTACAATTTTGTGTTCACAAGCTATATCAAAAACTGCCAGAAGAATCAGAAGAGCTGAGGGTGGGAGATGAAGAGGAGGCGGAAAAAAGGTGGCCGTTTGGAGTTTCTTCCTGGTGGCCACCTTCCAATAGAAATGTTACGGTCCTCAGCCTGCCTTCTTCCTCCCGCCCTCGTCTCCCTTGATGAAGCTCACAGGGGTAAAGACGAGCCCAGTTTAACCTCCAATACGAGTTGTTTGCATTGTTGTATCTGTGACGTAGACCTCTTGCATGAAAGCTCTTTTATCTGTTTCCATATGCTAGCACACTCTTGGTGTGGTCTTGAAGTGCATGTAGAGGAATTAAACGCGCTCCATTTGAGGCTTTCCACCTGTGACCAGTCCAAAGGCCTCTACCTGCAGGTCTCCTCCCTCATCCCACACAGACAGGGCTTCCGGCCACATTAAAACCACGCCCCTGACATGCTCAGATTAGTCTTATTTAATTCCGATTTGCGACAATTGGCGAGGATCATTCATAAAAGAGTGCACTTTATAGTCCTTTTTTTTTTTTAACCCAGGGTTTAAAAAATGAAAGCTGGCCTTTTGTCTCTATGAATGTATACAATGTTTGCCAAGCCTTGCCAATATTCCTTTTGGAATTAAGTTCTCATATTTCCTGTCTTCCAGTTTTAAATTGTGTACAAACTACAAAATTGCAGCTTTAAACTCGAGGCCAGTGAAGGGAATCCATACAAGACCTTTTTATTAACTTTGTAACTCACTTTTTTTTTTTTTTTTTTGACCATGCTGCATCTACAGGAAGCCTCTAGCTTCCTGTTATATTCGTTTCACAGTCACACGGAATGTAGTCGCCATCTCGTCCACCCCATCTTTCGAATGTACACGACGCGTCTCTAGAGAAAAGCCTGGTCCACTTTTGAGCTGAATGTATGACTTCAAGCGTGCGCCGACAGACTCCGCCCCCACTCTTCTGCGCATAGCTCACAATGCCCTCTGCCGACTGTCTATTGTCCCGTCGTTCCCAGCAGGCCAGACACGTCAAATTTCCCCCCAGAATTAAAAGAGGTGAGCTGGCGGGGGCATAATGAATCAAACTTTTTGCTTGCCCAGCAAAGCATTTTTTCCCTTTGACAATATCCATCCCCTCTCTCACTTTCCGCCCCATACAAAAATGTGTAAGCGTACAATCGAGGCCCACCAGTCTGAGCATGCCAGGGTCATCCCGGATCATTCCACATCCAACCACTGCACCATCTGCCATGTCATTACTGGTGCCCAGACATTTTTTTTGCTGTCAAATGGGCTTCCTCACTATTCTTTGTTTGCATCTATGCCCTTTTATAAACTTTGGGCTCATGGATGGATGGTGGGTGAGGGGTGCAATGCTGTATTGCTAGACCGTGTCGTAAAGCGTCGTCTGTATTTGCCCTCGTTTTGCTAGCTTGAAGCTTATTTAAAGCTGCACACTCCCCCCCCCCCAAAGTCTTCCTTGTGCTCAGTACAGCTGGTCATGTTTTCCTTCTAACCACCTGCTACAGAGCCTTTATTTTTATTTTTTTTAAGAGTTAAAAATTACACGGCTCCAGGGGAAAGTTTGACCCGCTTTGAGCACCACTTGTATCACAATGATCTGTAATCTGGCACTTGGAACAGTTTTCCTAGATAGTGTACCATGGCCTTTTTGGAGTGGTTTCAGTATTTCCTCGAGAACCAACATCTGTACTTAACTTCCTCAGCTTGGCAGCCCTCCTCCTTCCACTATGAGGTCCAGCACTATTCAATGCTCATGCGGATCATTGGATTGTTAGCTACTAATAACTCGCTCGTTTCTTGCGGTGGACCAATTTTTTTTTTTTCTTCTGCCAATGTCAAATTAGGTTTGGAGCAGTTTTGTTTTCAAACTTTTGTGAATCTTCCAGTTAACTCTGAAAAGCCTCCGCTTGGGAAGTGTGCTGTTATGGGTGGAGAAATTGTTTAATTTTGCGATTTGGATGGTCAAGATGTGCTAAAATCTATGTGTTAGGAGCTTAATGCTAAAATAAAATAATCATCTGTGTAGTGTGTTTTGTTTTTTGAATTAGGATCTTGCTCTTGGACTGAATTGTTTCGCTGTTCAAGCGGTAAGAATCTTCACTGACATTTTATATCAGTCTGAACTTTATTGCTGATAATGAAAATCCTGTGGTTACAATGATTATACTGAAAATCAATAGCTGAAATTAAATAACATGCACAAAGTAAAGCAGTTTCTCTCTGCCCATTGCTATATACTGAAAATCCTGTGGGGGGGGTACAGCTGGAAAATTAAATTATTTGCACAAAGTAAAGCAGTTTAATTACATCCCCTCATGGATGCCGTCATTTAACTTTGAAGTAACGGACCTCTCCCACGACTGCCAATTTTGTTATAACATAGGAATTCCTTGCACTTCTGTCAAATTGGTATAACATACGGTAGGCGTTGTTGAAGTTCACAGTGAATTCCATAGCAGTTTGCTTGATGTGAATCTGTAAAACAGTACGACACATTTTTTATCCATCCATTAAGGTAGAACACATTTAGATTTGTATTACCGTGAAGTCGTAGGCGGGATTGTAGGGTAGGACAATTTTAGGAAACACTTGGTTCTTGTACGACCACATATAAGCCATATCGGCAGTGACCACGGCGGTTTGTTTTTTCATTGTGAACGTCAGGGTTAGCGCAAGCCCTTCTTCATTATACTCTGTGTACTTGGCATAAAGATTGACAATAACCCTGGAACACACACACACACACGGGTGTTGTCATGTTTATACACACACACAAAAGGTGAGCCAATTGAAACTGCAGCCATTATGGGGAAAAGTGACTTATTACTGAGTTTGATTGGCTCGTAGGTCGAGTGTGATGCCGTTACGCATAGAACTGTCTGTCAGAGGGATGAATTGCTACACAGACAACAAAACGAGAGAACAAAGTTAGTCGACACATTTTAGGTGCATCTCGAAACCACACACGAGGAGTTTGGCCATTTTGAACCATGGACTTTCTTCGCTTTAGCAATTCCTTGAGTGGATTTTCGACATAAGCCAATCAATTAACTCACATTTTAATTAGGGATATTTTTACTTTTGACTAAATAACCAGCTACTAAACAAAAGCATTTAACATCTCATAATCTTGTCTACCAAAAATCAACTGGACAAACATCATATTTGACTTTGACTAAATAACTTCAAATACAATCAATCAACCACCCAGAGAGAAATTACACTTCGTGGTACTCAGTCAAAAGGATAGTCCTTCGAACCTCACGCCTTTTCTTTGGTTTTGTGGTGTTCAGTGTGGTGTTGGGCAGCTTCTGCAAAACAAAAGCACGTTTCAAATTTCAACGTACCAAAAGTCAGACATCCTTTTGAAGATTCAACAAAAGCTGACCATCGACCCATAAGAAAACTTTTACTTCTTAAATCTAGAAATCAGTGATTTCGCACCTGCTGCTTTTCTTTCACTCACCATCAAGGCTGAGGTTACATTGCTCTTTGGCGTCTTGGTGGTCAGTGTGGTGTTGGGCTGGTTCTGCAAAACAAAAGAACATGTCAACCACAGAGGCCATTTACATTTCTTGATAAATCTTGGATCAGTCAAGAGGATTGGCCTTTCGCACCTGCTGCTGTCCTTGCACCGTGGTGTTTACGGAGACTGAGGTCACGTTCATCGCTGGTTTCTTAGTGGTCAGTGTAGTGTTGGGCAGCTTCTGCAAAACAAAGAACATGTCAACCACAAAAGCAATTTATATTTCTTGGTACATTTTGAATCAGTCAAGAGGATTGTCCTTGCACCGTGGTCTTTACCGAGACTAAGGTCACGTTCAGCGCTGGTTTCTTAGTGGTCAGTGTGGTGTTTGGCAGCTTCTGCAAAACAAAAGAACATGTCAACCACAGAGGCCATTTACATTTCTTGATAAATCTTGGATCAGTCAAGAGGATTGGCCTTTCGTACCTGCTGCTGTCCTTGCACCGTGGTGTTTACGGAGACTGAGGTCACGTTCAGCGCTGGTTTCTTAGTGGTCAGTGTGGTGTTGGGCAGCTTCTGCAAAACAAAGAACGTGTCGACCACAGAAGCAATTTAAATTTCTTGGTACATTTCGAATCAGTCAAGAGGATTGTCCTTGCACCGTGGTCTTTACCGAGACTAAGGTCACGTTCAGCGCTGGTTTCTTAGTGGTCAGTGTGGTGTTGGGCAGCTTCTGCAAAACAAAAGAACATGTCAACCACAGAGGCCATTTACATTTCTTGATACATCTTGGATCAGTCAAGAGGGTTGGCCTTTCGCACCTGGTGCTGTCCTTGCACCGTGGTCACCGAGACTGAGGTCACGTTCAGCGCTGGTTTCTTAGTGGTCAGTGTAGTGTTGGGCAGCTTCTGCAAAACAAAGAACATGTCAACCACAGAAGCAATTTACATTTCTTGGTACATTTTTAATCAGTCAAGAGGATTGTCCTTGCACCGTGGTCTTTACCGAGACTGAGGTCACGTTCATCGCTGGTTTCTTAGTGGTCAGTGTAGTGTTGGGCAGCTTCTGCAAAACAAAGAACATGTCAACCACAAAAGGAATTTACATTTCTTGGTACATTTTGAATCAGTCAAGAGGATTGTCCTTGCACCGTGGTCTTTACCGAGACTAAGGTCACGTTCAGCGCTGGTTTCTTAGTGGTCAGTGTGGTGTTGGGTAGCTTCTGCAAAACAAAGAACATGTCAACCACAGATGCAATTTGTATTTCTTGGTACATTTTGAATCAGTCAAGAGGATTGTCCGTGCACCGTGGTCTTTACCGAGACTAAGGTCACGTTCAGCGCTGGTTTCTTAGTGGTCAGTGTGGTGTTGGGCAGCTTCTGCAAAACAAAAGAACATGTCAACCACAGAGGCCATTTACATTTCTTGATACATCTTGGATCAGTCAAGAGGGTTGGCCTTTCGCACCTGGTGCTGTCCTTGCACCGTGGTCACCGAGACTGAGGTCACGTTCAGCGCTGGTTTCTTAGTGGTCAGTGTGGTGTTGGGCAGCTTCTGCAAAACAAAGAACATGTCAACCACAGAAGCAATTTACATTTCTTGGTACATTTCGAATCAGTCAAGAGGATTGTCCTTGCACCGTGGTCTTTACCGAGACTGAGGTCACGTTCATCGCTGGTTTCTTAGTGGTCAGTGTAGTGTTGGGCAGCTTCTGCAAAACAAAGAACATGTCAACCACAAAAGCAATTTACATTTCTTGGTACATTTTAATCAGTCAAGAGGATTGTCCTTGCACCGTGGTCTTTACCGAGACTAAGGTCACGTTCAGCGCTGGTTTCTTAGTGGTCAGTGTGGTGTTGGGTAGCTTCTGCAAAACAAAGAACATGTCAACCACAGATGCAATTTGTATTTCTTGGTACATTTTGACAAGAGGATTGTCCTTGCACCGTGGTCTTTACCGAGACTAAGGTCACGTTCAGCGCTGGTTTCTTAGTGGTCAGTGTGGTGTTGGGCAGCTTCTGCAAAACAAAAGAACATGTCAACCACAGAGGCCATTTACATTTCTTGATACAGCTTGGATCAGTCAAGAGGGTTGGCCTTTCGCACCTGCTGCTGTCCTTGCACCGTGGTCACCGAGACTGAGGTCACGTTCATCGCTGGTTTCTTAGTGGTCAGTGTGGTGTTGGGCAGCTTCTGCAAAACAAAGAACATGTCAACCACAGATGCAATTTATATTTCTTGGTACATTTTGAATCAGTCAAGAGGATTGTCCTTGCACCGTGGTCTTTCCCGGGACTGAGGTCACGTTCAGCGCTGGTTTCTTAGTGGTCAGTGTGGTGTTGGGCAGCTTCTGCAAAACAAAGAACATGTCAACCACAGATGCAATTTATATTTCTTGGTACATTTTGAATCAGTCAAGAGGATTGTCCTTGCACCGTGGTCTTTACCGAGACTAAGGTCACGTTCAGCGCTGGTTTCTTAGTGGTCAGTGTAGTGTTGGGCAGCTTCTGCAAAACAAATAACATGTCAACCACAGAAGCAATTTACATTTCTTGGTACTTTTGAATCAGTCAAGAGGATTGTCCTTGCACCGTGGTCTTTACCGAGACTAAGGTCACGTTCAGCGCTGGTTCCTTAGTGGTCAATGTGGTGTTGGGCAGCTTCTGCAAAACAAAGAACATGTCAACCACAGAAGCAATTTACATTTCTTGGTACATTTCGAATCAGTCAAGAGGATTGTCCTTGCACCGTGGTCTTTACCGAGACTAAGGTCACGTTCAGTGCTGGTTTCTTAGTGGTCAGTGTGGTGTTGGGCAGCTTCTGCAAAACAAAGAACATGTCAACCACAGAAGCAATTTCAATTTCTTGGTACATTTCGAATCAGTCAAGAGGATTGTCCTTGCACCGTGGTCTTTACCGAGACTGAGGTAACGTTCAGTGCTGGTTTCTTAGTGGTCAGTGTGGTGTTGGGCAGCTTCTGCAAAACAAAGAACATGTCAACCACAGATGCAATTTATATTTCTTGGTACATTTTGAATCAGTCAAGAGGATTGTCCTTGCACCGTGGTCTTTCCCGGGACTGAGGTCACGTTCAGCGCTGGTTTCTTAGTGGTCAGTGTGGTGTTGGGCAGCTTCTGCAAAACAAAAGAACATGTCAACCACAGAGGCCATTTACATTTCTTGATACATCTTGGATCACTCAAGAGGGTTGGCCTTTCGCACCTGCTGCTGTCCTTGCACCGTGGTCTTTACCGAGACTGAGGTCACGTTCATCGCTGGTTTCTCAGTGGTCAGTGTAGTGTTGGGCAGCTTCTGCAAAACAAAGAACATGTCAACCACAGAAGCAATTTACATTTCTTGGTACATTTCGAATCAGTCAAGAGGATTGTCCTTGCTCCGTGGTCTTTACCGAGACTGAGGTCACGTTCAGTGCTGGTTTCTCAGTGGTCAGTGTGGTGTTGGGCAGTTTCTGCAAAACAAAGAACATGTCAACCACAGATGCAATTTATATTTCTTGGTACATTTTGAATCAGTCAAGAGGATTGTCCTTGCACCGTGGTCTTTACCGAGACTGAGGTCACGTTCAGCGCTGGTTTCTTAGTGGTCAGTGTGGTGTTGGGCAGCTTCTGCAAAACAAAGAACATGTCAACCACAGATGCAACTTACAATTCTTGGTATGTTTTGAATCAGTCAAGAGGATTGTCCTTGCACCGTGATCTTTACCGAGACTGAGGTCACATTCAGCACTGGATCCTTAGTGGTCAGTGTGGTGTTGGGCAGCTTCTGCAAAACAAAAGAACATGTCAACCACAGAGGCCATTTACATTTCTTGATACATCTTGGATCAGTCAAGAGGGTTGGCCTTTCGCACCTGGTGCTGTCCTTGCACCGTGGGCTTCACCGCGACTGAGGTCACGTTCATCTCTGGTTTCTTAGTAGTCAGTGTGGTGTTGGGCAGCTTCTGCAAAACAAAAGAACATGTCAATCACAGAGGCATTTGCATTTCTTGATGCATAGAGAATCAGCCAAGAGGATTGCCCTTGCACCGTGATCTTTACCGAGACTGAGGTCACGTTCAGCGCTGGTTCCATAGTGGTCAGTGTGGTGTTGGGCAGCTCCTACAAAACAAAGGAACATCAACCACAGAAGCAATTTACATTTCTTGGTACATTTTGTATCAGTCGGGAGGATTGTCCTTTCACCGTGATCTTTACCGAGACTGAGGTCACGTTCAGCGCTGGTGTCTTGGTGGTCAGTGTGGTGTTGGGCAGCTTCTGCAAAACAAAGAACAAGTCAACCACAGAGGCTGTTTACTCCTGGTACATCTTGGAATCTATTAAGAATGTTTGGCCTTTCGTACCTGCTGCTGTCCTTGCACTATGGTCACGTTCATTGCTGGTTTCTTCGTGGTCAGTGTGGTGTTGGGCAGCTTCTGCAAAAAATAAGAACACTTCAACCACAGAGGCAATTTACATTTCTTGGTACATCTTGAATCAGTCAAGATAATTGGCCTTTTGCACCTGTTGCTGTCCTTGCACCGTAGGCTTCACCAAGACTGAGGTCACGTTCATCTCTGGTTTCTTAGTGGTCAGTGTAGTGTTGGGCATCTTCTGCAAAACAAAGAACATGTCAACCACAGTGGCAATTTACATTTCTTGATGCATCTTGAATCAGTCAAGAGGATTGTTTTGCACCGTGATCTTTACCGAGACTGAGGTCACGTTCAGCGCTGGTGTCTTGGTGGTCAGTGTGGTGTTGGGCAGCTTCTGCAAAACAAAAGAACATGTCAACTACAGAGGCAATTTTCATTTCTTGGTACATCTTGAATCAGTCAATATGATTCGACTTTCGTACCTGCTGCTCTCCTTGCACCGTGGTCTTTACTGAGACTAAGGTCACGTTCATCGCTGGTTTCTTGGTGGTCATTGTGGTGTTGGACAGCTTCTGCAAAACAAAGAACATGTCAACCACAGAGGCAATTTACAATTCTTGATACATCTTGAATCAGTCAAGATAATTGGCGTTTCGCACCTGCTGCTGTCCGTTCACTGTGGGCTTCACTGAGACTGAGGTCACGTTCATCTCTGGTTTCTTGGTGGTCAGTGTGGTGTTGGGCAGCTTCTGCAAAACAAAGAACATGTCAACCACGAAGGCAATTTACATTTCCTGGTACATCTTTGGATCAGTCAAGAGGATTGTCCTTGCACCGTGGTCTTTACCGAGACTGAGGTCACGTTCATCGCTGGTTTCTTGGTGGTCATTGTTGTGTTGGGCAGCTTCTGCAGAACAAAAGAACATGTCAACCACAGTGGCAATTTTCATTTCTTGGTACATCTTGATTAGTCAATACGATTAGACTTTTGCACCTGCTGCTCTCCTTGCACCGTGGGCTTCACCGAGACTGAGGTCACGTTCATCTCTGGTTTCTTGGTGGTCATTGTGATTGGGACTCCGAGACCAACCTACCCAGACCCAAAGAACCATTCAACTAATTAGAAATATTTTGACAACATAATATACCAACCAATTGATTCAACCCATGGAAAATGTATCAAGACAATTTAGCCTTACACACCTGCTGCTGTCCTTGCGTCACACTCGCATTCTTTTGTTTCGCATTGGTCTTGTTGAACATATCCTGCAAATCAAAAACACACTTTGCATCTTGGTTTGGCATTGATGTTGGGACTCTTCCAATTGACCAATGACTAACCTAGAAAACCCAACAAGCCAATCAATCATCCAAATGACATATTAAATAGGAATATTTTTTACTTCTGAATAAATAACCAACTGCACTCATATCTAAATCAATAGAGGCTTTTCACACCTTAAATTCCACAATGCCATCACCACGGTTCTCATTTTTCTTCGTGGTCAATGAAGTGTTCTGAAAACAAGAGAACAATTTGCACTATTATTCAACTCACATTTTTCTTCGGACTCTCAACTACAAATTTGACCAGTGACCAACCAAGCAAAAGTAATACCACATTTACCTAAAATTTCAACTAATATTTAACTTTGAATAA
The DNA here is from genome assembly GCF_059516105.1 of Syngnathus floridae. Classification (NCBI taxonomy): domain Eukaryota; kingdom Metazoa; phylum Chordata; class Actinopteri; order Syngnathiformes; family Syngnathidae; genus Syngnathus; species Syngnathus floridae. The sequence continues at coordinate 5,160,642 of NC_142431.1, forward strand.
CCAAATAACCAGTCTACCAACTTAACCACAAATTTTAATTTTCACTTCTTGGTACATCTTTAACTTTTGCACCTCCTCCTTTCCTTTGACCGTGGGCTTCGCCGAGACTGAGGTCACGTTCATCGCTGGTGTCTGAGTGGTCAGTGTGGTGTTGGGCAGCTTCTGCAAAACAAAAGAACATGTCAACCACAGAGGCCATTTACATTTCTTGGTACATCTTGAAATCTATTAAGAATATTTGGCCTTTCGCACCTGCTGCTGTCCTTGCACCGTGGCGTTCACCGAGACGGAGGTCACATTCATCGCTGGGGTCTTGGTGGTCAGTGTGGTGTTGGGCTGCTTCTGCAAAACAAAAGAACATGTCAACCACAGAGGCAATTTATATTTATTGGTACATCTTGAATCAGTCAAGAGGATTGGACTTTCGTACCTGCTGCGCTCCTTGCACCGTGGTGTTTACGGAGACTGAGGTCACGTTCATCTCTGGTTTCTTTGTGGTCAGTGTGGTGTTGGGCAGCTTATGGAAAACAAAGAACATATCAACCACAGAGGCAATTTACATTTCCTGGTACATCTTGAAATCTATTAAGAATATTTGGCCTTTCGCACCTGCTGCTGTCCTTGCACCGTGGCATTCACCGAGACAGAGGTCACATTGATCTCTGGTTTCTTGGTGGTCAGTGAAGTGTTGAGTGGATTCTGCAAACCAAAAGCACATTTTTCATTTCTTTTTGACCAATGACCAACCTACCAACAACCAACCATGATTCCAGCAATTTTAGGAATAGTCTTACTTTGGCTAAAAATTCTAAAAAACATTTTGAGTTTTCAACCACATAGATGGAGTTAACACTTCTTGGTGAATCTTAAAATCATGGATTGGCTGTTTGCACCTTTTGCACTGTGGGTTCTGAGCTCACGTTCTTCAAAGTGTTCCTATTGGTCAGTGCAGTGTTGATTATGTTCTGCAAAACAAAAGCTTATATCACATCTGGTTTTGGCATGAACGTTTGTGGACTCTTTGAGCCAATCCAATTACTCATGTATGAATTTCAAATATTTTGACGTTGATTATTACAATTCAATCTACACATATCTGGGTACATCTTAATCACACAAGAGGATTGGTCTTTCGCACCTGCTGCTGTCCTTCCAACGTGGGCGTCACCGAGCCCGAGTTCATCTCTGGTTAAGGGAGGAAGGATGGAAATGAGGAAGTGTTGGGAGAAATAATGAAATTAAAGAATGGGAGAACATTCTAAAGAAAAACTTTTTGGATTAATAAACAAACCCTTGAGACAATGATGATGGTCTTGGCTGCTGTTTTTTATTTTCAGTTTTCATTTTATTCTCACTTTAAAATACATAATTCCGAGAAAAAAGTTACAATCCTGTCAACCTTTTTTTGCCTCACTAATCTTTTTAGTCTGACATTTTCCAAATCTTAATTTATATGTATAACGTTTCCCTTGTATAGTTGCCATCAGTAGATCTAAATAAATTTTAAAAAAAATATTAAAGTTTAAGTATTGTCATTTTAATTCCTTAATTCCCTTTCCTCGTGTTTATGAAATTGCAATGTATTTAATTGGCTTACGACCCAATAGTTAGGTTATTCTGCCTCCTGCTGTTATATTTCAAAATTGCTTTCAGTGGCAGGGAGTATAGTTAATATGATTCCTTTAACAAAGTAAACTTTAGATAATAAAAGTCACGTTCATCCGAACTTTTGCTCACCATAAATCACCCATGCGGCAATCATTAGCACAATTGTGCCCGCGGCAAATCCAATGGCCTTCATCTTCAACCTTGACGATTGAAAACTGGACCGTACGCAGTTCCAACAACACTCCTGCAGCTATGCAGACAAGAGTGAAGAGTGGACGCTCAAGAACCTGCACAAGGACAAGCCCAAGCGAGATACTCGTCACATACTGTAAAAGTCCACGCAAAGAACACCTGCTGATTCTTTTTGCGCAATCATAAAGTCGCCTTTACCAGCCAAGATTTCTCTTTATTGGCTCTCATCTCGATTTAAAACTTTAATAACAAAAGACATGTTACAGTATATACGTGCAAACTTACATAATAGTATTTCAAAATCATAGGACAAAGCCTGTTGCATTTCATAGCAAGTTCAGATATTGTTTAGATTTGACAAACAAAAACACTGATTTTAAATTTTTAGATAAACTCTCATCACCTTGTATGATGCAGCATTACCTTTATTATCTCTTTCTATGATTATTATTATTATCAGTAGTAATAGTAGTATTTAATTTCCTCTTCTCTTTCCTTTGTTTTGAAAACTGCTGTACTGTTTGTATTAATGGTGATGCATCGAATTGTTGGGTCAAAAATAACCCAAATATGGGTCAAAAAGGGAGTGAACGCCATGTGGGTTCATTTAATCAATTTTAATTTATTTAATTTAAAATAAATAAAAATTTAAGTAATTCAATTTAAACTCTCATCCCCTTGTATGATGCAGCATTATCTTTATTATCTCTTTCTATTATTATTATTAGTAGTAGTTGTTGTATTAGTATTAGTAGTATTTAATTTCCTCTTTTCTTTGTTTGGAAAACTGTATTGTTTGTATTAATGGTGATGCATCGAATTGTTGGGTCAAAAATAACCCAATTATGGGCCATGTGAGTTCATTTAATTCTTTTATACAAAACTCTCATATTAATAAAACAATCACTATGTTTTGTGAAAATAAACATGTTGGTTGAATTGACCCCCAAACATAGCGTACCCTGAATTTGAACTTAGTGTTCAGTCATTCATGATACATGATGCATTGCAGAAAAGAACAAGAAAGAACCAAAGAGTTTATATAATCCTGCAACATGGGTCACAAACACATTTTTTGTAATAAGGAAATGTGTTGTTTCAAAGTTTGCGAGGACATTTTGTGACGTCCCACCTCACATAAGCAGGGGCGACCTGGAAGATTATGTAAAAAAAAAAAAAAAAAAAAAAAATTGTTTGGGATTGGAATTACAATGAATAAAACAATTATTCTCTCGTTATTATTCTGTTCAAATTTTAGTATTTGCCATTGCATCCTTGACATTTGATGAAAATCCCAAAATATTTGAATATCCCTGTATTGTCCAACAGTTGCCACTAGACGGCGACACTTTGATTTAAGCACCATTTAACAACCTCGATGTCTCCACAAAATAACTCGTGTTGTCTTCCGGCTCATTTCTAACGCGTGGGTTGTCGACAACGTGAAGCTTTATCAAGAACGCAAAAAACTACACAACAATGGCACAGTCCGACGGTATAATGTAAGTTTTCCGACGCGAAATAAAGCGTAAAACTTTATTCAATATGTGTCGTTTAGTGGTGCGTATTTGTGCGCGTAAAATAAAAGTTTAAACCGAGCGGCAAAGTAAATAGCAAAACAGTCGTTTTATAGTAATATTTGTATTATAACAACAGACAGTGTCACGGAAGTTACTTCAATGAAACGTAATTGTCCTCTACAAATGATGTATAAAGCCGTCACACTAGCGGATATTTCAATATTTAATTTTTTCAAAGTAATAATGTTACAGAAATGGCAAATGGCTCCCTATTTGTTTCAGATATAAGAAATACCTGCACGTATAACGTTTCATAAAATCTACTTGTAGAATGTTTCTTGTAGTGAATATCTAAATTTCAATCGAGGTGGCCTTTAAATGTGATGATGATGAATGTTTATTTCGAACATTAAAAAAAGCAAATACAAGAAAAAAGTCAAATACAAAAAAATAACTCAATAGTACAATAGAACATATAAAAGAATGACGTTGCATTATAATTTTCCCCTTTATAATAAACTCATATTTGTTCGAAAAGGAGTAGAAAGAAGCCTAAGCTTATCTGTCTCTACCCTTTGTAACTACATATGCTTATATATATACATAAATACATATACATAGACTCAAATTTATGTATATGTACTTAAAATGTATTTAAATGTCTTGGTGCTATGTAAACGTAAATATTTTCTGCAAATATTTAAGTACTGTATGGAATTTTTTAACTGTACTGTGGTTTTGTCCCTCAGAAAACCCAAGACCAAGCGCTCCAAGCGCTTCCTGGAGAGTAGAGCACCCAAACTGGCAGAGAAGGAAAAGAGTGCCATGATTATGAAAGGGGGGAATGCCAATCAAAATATTAGCCAGGCCCTGAAGGATATCGTAAGTCAACTGATGCTACCCAATTTAAAAGACAATGATAATCAAAGCAAAATGGTCAGTCATCATGTCCACTGTAAATGTTTCTAGTTTGAAAATGGTATATTTCTAATGTTATGCAAAAGAAGGTAATTGAAATGTATGGATTTAGTCAAACCCTTTTATTTTTCTCTTCCAGTATTCCCTTAAAAAGCCCAATGCTGTTCTGTACAAAAAGTAAGTCTTTTTTATGACACCTCATCATAGCTCCATCAATAATCTTGTCTCCTTTTCTAAACCACATGACTTGTTGTAGTTCCAAGAATGACCTGTAGGGCGGCGGTCTAAGTGCCACAGAGCATCCAGACTGCTGGAAAAGAAACCGAAAAAATGCATATATGCACCTATATCACAGGAAATTGGTTGTATCATCTTTTAAGAGAAACCCCAAAATATGTATTTTTGTTGACTTCAATCAGACAGGGGCCAAATGGTCAAATTTTACCTGATTATCTTCATATGTGAATCCTACTTTATCTGCTGTGGATAAAATCTGAATTTTCTTTTCAGGAAGAACATCACAAGGCCGTTTGAGGACTCAACGTCACTGGTCAGTTAAGGCGAAGCTCACTTATGTATTGTAAACGTTTTTCACTTTATCACCTAGGAATTTACCTTTTATTTTTTATTTGTTTTTTAGGAATTTTTCTCCAAAAAGTCGGATTGCTCTCTGTTTCTGTTTGGTTCCCACAACAAGAAACGACCCAACAACCTCGTATTTGGTAAACATTTCTCACTTCTGGGTTCCTAGACTAGTATTCATTCTGTTTTGGTATTGGATGTTATCAAGATAACTTGCCTGCTGTCTCCGTAATGGAAAATATGATGTATTTTTTATGATCTGTATTCATTGTAGACTGTAAATGTGAAAATCCTACTTGAGTACAGTTATGAAATATTTGTACTCACGTATACTTTACAAAATTGTCATTTAGAATGACGTGTAAATTATTTTGCGTGTCTTCTCTGCTTTTATTTGCAGGCCGTTTATTTGATTTCCACGTGTTGGATATGATTGAACTGGGAATCGAGAAGTATGTCTCCCTTAGTGAGATTAAGGTATTTAATACGACATTAAATCTGGTTTTCGGTTTATGATGGTTTTGCTTGTGGGTTTTGTAAAAATCCTATTTTGGGAAGGACAGACTGTATTAAGATTACAAAATGTTTTCTGACTGAAACACAATGGATGTTGGACATTGGATTTAACCTTTTGTTTTCTTCTTGTTTTTGCAGATGAGTAAATGTCCCGAGGGGACCAAACCAATGCTTGTGTTTGCCGGCGAGGCTTTTGATATGAATAATGAGTACAAACGTCTTAAGAGTCTTCTCATTGGTACATGCGCCTCATGCCGCTCAATATTAGATTTACTGGAAAATCATGCATGTTTTGTTTATGGGGGCTGTCGTCTGCTTTTCTTCTCCAGACTTCTTCAGGGGTCCTTCAGCGTCTGCAGTGCGATTGGCAGGCTTAGAACATGTTCTGCACTTCACTGCTGTGGATGACAAAATATTTATGCGGAGTTACAGGTGACGACATTTCTGGGCAAATCTTTATTTAGGTCATATTTAAGCCTCAGCGGGAGTTTGTGTTGTGACAAGTTTTGTATCGTATCCGCCTTTTAAAAGTTGACTGTTTTTACAGGTCTTTGTTGAAAAAGTCGGGATGCAAGACACCACGCATTGAGCTGGAGGAGATCGGCCCGTCGTTTGACTTTGTTTTAAGAAGAACACACCTTGCTTCTGATGACTTGTACAAGTTATCGCACAAGCAGCCCAAGGCTCTAAAGGTAAATTTAATGTCTGTTTGGTTATCGCAAAGAGATCGCATACTTTTTACTGTTAATTGCTACACACAGCAAAATTGGCAAATTAGGAAATTTCAAAAATCATACTAAAAGGCCTGTGAAATCATGCACGATATGTTCAGCTACTACTTGGCCTGAATCATTTTGAGTAACTCGTAAGTCTGTTTGGTATGAAGCCACGAAAATTAATTTCTTCCTCTGTGACTCTTGACAGCCCAAGAAAAAGAAGAACATTTCCCACGATGTTTTTGGCACCAAATTTGGCCGGGTGCACATGCAGAAGCAGGATCTTTCCAAGCTTCAGACGAGGAAGATGAAAGGTCTGCGGAAAAGGAAGGGGGAGGTGGTTGATGGTGGGGAAGAGGATGAAGTGTCTACCAAAGTGGCAAAAGTGCAAAGTTGAGATCTGAGACGGACAACGGGGTCATCACTCAAGTCATCACATTTGCAGAACTGTACAGTTTTCTTTAACTTGATCCTCATCATCTTTTACTGGCTCCACTATTAGGAAACATCCACCTGATTTCCAGCCCATGCGATTGTCTTGCGACAGTGCTGGAGAGTGTTCAATCAACTTGGAACTTTTTTTTTGTCCGATTATGAAATTACATGACTTGTACAAAATAAAATATATTACACCACAAACAATTTTATCGGTTGCAAACACATTTCGTGCCACAAAGGTATTTTAAAAGCGTGTGTGCTATATACATACAAATGAATAGGAGACATTGAATAACATCAATCACTCTGTAATGAGTCACCTATTAAGACAAAAATGACAAATTAGTTCAAAATGATGATTAGGTGAATGATGTCATAAGGCTTTGTCATAATTACAGATCAGTTTTAAGTAAATGAATAAAAGCTACATTTGTATGGGTACTGTATCCATCCATTTTCTAGTTTAAGTCAAGTTTGGTCAAGGCATTTTTTTTCTCTGTACTCAACAGAATTTGTATTAAGGCAAGCAAGTTCTGTGTGTTAAAATGTGTGCAAGAACAACAGCAGAATATGAAGAGCACCTACGTCGAACTAAAGAGAAAAAACTGGACGTTGTTTTCAAGCAGCCGCAAATTTTGTTAAACAGAACAGGTTTGTTCATTTTTGCATACTTTAATTCATTAATAAAAATTCTGATATTATATTACTCCACGAGATTTGACAGAGCAGTTTGATATAATGTGTTTTCCCGCTTTTAGATGTCAATGATGTTCATGTTCGTCCTGGGCAGGAAAATCCAGAGCCTTCTCACGTAAACCAGGAAGAAGGGCGAGAGGCCCCCCACACTCAAGAGGAAGAGAAACCAAAGACCCTCCACAATGAGGAAGAGGAGGAGCAAGGGCTCATGGACGTTTATTAAGTCGATTAAGCTTAAAATTGCCTTTTGACTCATTTTGGAAAATAAAATACAGGATTTCAACCAGTAGTTGTTTAATATAAATTATATTTAGGCCCCCACAGTAACTTAATCACAACAATCTTTGAGTACACACCCAAAATAAAATCCTTTAAATATGTCTTAGAACTCAATTCTCACAAAATTCAAACTTTTAAAAATGTATAACATACTTAAGCCAAATAATACTGGGGCCAAATAATTTTTAGGAATACACTACTGTATTCTAAAAATAATAATAATAATAATAATAATAATAATAATAATAATAATAATAATAATAATAATAAGCAGCAACCCCTAGGAGGCAGCAGAGAAGGCATCATGAGCTACAATTTTACATAAAGAAGGCTCAACCAGAAGGAACACAAATAAAGAATGATGATGTAAAGAGGTTTTAAGCAAAAATAGCTATTTTCGGTCTGGGTAAGTTTAGCTCCACACCTCGACAGAGTATATATAACATTTTATCTGCTAAAGAGACTAATTGAACTAACACCACCACCACCAAAACAAATGGAAAGCAGAAGAATGCAAAAGCTTGTTTCAGTCAGTGGCTCTTAATGAGATGAATTTTGCAGTTATCACAAAGAATTTGCCACATAAAAATATATATTTAAAAAAATCCTTTATCAACAGTGAGGAAATGAAGGTGTTACAGGAGATTAGAACGAAGAGAGAAATTAATTATGCATGTTTTAATTCCCTCTCCCTGGAAATCTACATATTGTAAATTTGGTTGATGGGCAATTATTGTGTCATTTGCAGAACACGATCCCATCTCTTTTGTGGAATTTTGCAATTGTGTTTACACACACACTTTTTTTTTTTTAAGCAGTGGAACTCAATCTTGCACAATGTGACCATTCACTCACCACTTACTCCTGTACCTTATTTCCTGCAAGTTCGAGCAAGTGCATTCATGGTTCTAGGAACACTTATGTAGTTCCTTGGCTAAATAAAGCATTGCACTTTACTCTGACAAAAGCTTTGTGCCACAAAAGGATTTGGACCCAGAAGTAGACCTGACAAGGAAGTCGATACACAAAAATACAAGGTGAGAACAGAGCAGAAGAAATTATTTGATGCAATTTGGGTTTCCCATGTACTGTATTGTTTACAATTACTTGATAGTATTTGTCAAAGGTTTCATTCAGTTAATATTTGTCAAAGGTTTGATGGATTTGCTAAATGGAAATGACTCCATTAGGTAAAATAAGACAGATTTGGAATCGAACCAAAATGTAGCAGTTCAGCTAAATGCTGAACGCATACAGTAATCCCTCATTTATCGCGGATAATTGGTTCCAAAAACCACCCGCGATAAGTGAAATCCACGAAGTACGGTCACCGACAAGAAGTATTGGGCAGGCTAACGAGTTAGCGGAAAGATGCTAATTCATGATCGTGGTAACACGCGAAAACGGACTTCTAAAGGAATGTAAACGAACGTTTGGAGCAATACTACTTTGTCCTAAAGGTTACACACATGTTTCGTCAATTTAGAAGTTTTATTTTGACTTTTAAATGTTTTTTTAATTTGGGAAAAAAAATCCGCGATGTAGTGAAGCCGCGATGAACGAAACGCGAAGTAGCGAGGGATCACTGTATATACTATGCGGCTGTAACTCGACGACACTCCGGGTTGTTCATACGTCACGCGTAGACGTTTTCGTCCAATCAGCGGCAGGATGCCCCGAAGCTCCTCCCCGCTGTACTCTATATTTATAATATTGCACAGCCGCTTCTTGACAGTTTCAATAGATGCAAAAAATATCCTGACCACGGCAGCTGCAGCTTCACCCACGGATGCTGCGCTCCCCCACTTCCACACCTGCAAGACATCTTTCATACCCCGGAGCCACATTTTGAAATCACTCTTGCTTTTTATTTAACGTCAGTCCAAAAGTTGACACGCAAACAATGGCAGAAGGGACCATCGTCACCGATGGTGATGCAGCAGCCAAGGAGAAACAAGCCGAGGGGGAGCCGGAGAAGCAAGAGAACGGGGACCGCCAGGTGAGCGTCCCTGAGCTAAGCACGGAGGGCACATTTGTACACCCGGAGGGCGGCTGGGGATGGCTGGTCATGCTCGCTGCCATGTGGTGCAATGGTTCAGTGTTCGGAATCCAGAATGCCTTTGGTATCCTCTTCCTCTCCCTCCTACGCGAGTTCGGCTCCGAGGACGATGAAGACCTCCGCTTCAGGACAGGTGAGCAACCACGGCGACGTGAAAATCAAAACAAATGACACGCAATAAGTGGTCGTATTTCATTCTTCTAACATAGTCTTAAATTAATTGCTTGAGTCAACGTGCTTTGGGCTTGTTTAGTGAGTTTGAGGAAGACTTAACTTGCAGCAACGTTTCGACTAACTAGTAATACATCTGGACGTTTCCTGGTGTGAAGCAGTAATTTCGGTTTTTACGGCGTGACATAAATGCTGCATGGTGACGAGGACGCACCAGGGGGCTTGTGGGCTTGATGACGCGTGACATCTTTCAAATACGCACCCACAAACCTCTGCGAATCGAATAGTTGTCATTAAAGAAATGCATTTGCATTTATATCCTCCTCGGTACTGTAAAATATTTTATTGGTTGTGTTTGTTTTAACCTCCAGGCATTATTATGTGAATATCTTTATTTGCGTGTGATTACGATATGAGCCAATTATATTTAAGTGATATGAAATTAGAACAGGCCCTTTCAGTATTTGAATATGTTTATTGAATAAAGGTGTGTCATTGCTCAATAATTTCAGTTATGTAAAGGACACAATTTGTATTACTGTGCAAACCAAACATTGTTTTAGATGTTGACCTAGTTGGACTTAATAGTTGAGTAGTTGATTCAAACTAGACAAAATTAATATGATTGATAGACTGGCTAATTCACCCGAGAGGATAGGTAACACTAAAATAAAGAGAATAAAGAAATCAAATTCAAAGTAATTTTTCTTCCAAAGAATCAACATACGTATATTGTTATTTAGAATGGCTGACAGTAAGTTCCCCAATATTTGACACTGATAATTAAGGATGCATATCATTAAGATTTTAGCAATGGCAATACCGATACTCCTTATCGATGCTGATACTCTTATTGGTATTTTTGAATGTGATTTGAAATTAAAATGATGTGACAGGCCGTATCTGGCCCCCCGGGCCTTGAGTTTGACACCAATGCGGTAGAAGGAGCGTTACGTCATTTATTTTAGCTACTGTACTGGCTCCTCCCATTATTATTTGTTGTACAAGTGCAGTTTTTGCCACCGTTGTGGCGGTATTGTTATTTTTCTTAACACTACAGGGAAAGTGCACACGCGGTGACTTTCCCCCAATGGCCAGAGTTCACCAGCTCTCTTGTCATAATGATTGGTGTCTTCCTTCAAGTTTAGCTGAGACAAAGGGGGTGTGGGAATGTGGAAAGTTGGACTAAAGCTTCACTTATGTAACTCTCCAAGGCAGTCAGTCAAAGCCATTATATGTTATGAAGTCGCAAAGAACAGCTGGGTGACGTGTCTTAACTTCTAGAAATACAATCCAAAGCCTTTATATTTGCTTTGATAAAACTGTATTTATAATCGTGCAGGCAACCATGGTATTAAATTAAAAATTGTTAATTTCTTATCCATTTGATAATCTTGATTAAACAACAAACTGTGAATTGCGAGGTTGGCTCTTATAAGGAGGTTTGAGGGTACACTTGATATAGACAGTTCCAAGGGTGAAAGGTTGAGTGAGGCCCGGCTGCTCTCTTGAAGGTCCCGTTGAGAGCCCATATGGAACTAAACATCATAAATCCTACTGGAGGATTTTTCATCCTCTGACATTGGTATTTCCGCCACCCTGAGAGGACATACCTGAAATGACAGCCATAAAAATAACTTGGAACAACTGCAATTTCTGATCGTTTTAATCATTAATCTGTTGATTAAAAATTACACTTTAAGAATATTAAAATATTACTTGAAATGTTGCCTATACAATTGCTAATGGTTTTATGATGATAGCAGTTAGCTTAACCCTGGAACTGAATATATATTAAATACAGTAACTACAATATTACATTTTCTATGGTCCTCATGTTTAAAAAAATGACTAGGTTAAAATTAAACTGCACATAGACTGTTTTGAAATAGGAACCACCCACCATATCCTTCGGACATGACCTCACCTGTCTTTCCACTAGTTATCTGAAGACAGCAGCTTCCTCGGCCGGAACCCTTCAATATGTTGTTGCCACATGCGCCTCTATAAATTATACTGTGGGGCTTACTTTATAAATAAAATATTTAAAAAAATTTAGACTTGTACTATGGAAACATAATTAAGCCAATTTAGTCTAAGTCCCAAAACTTTGAAGTGAAACTTTGAACACCCTTAATCCGCTTTTCATTCTCACACATGACTGTTAAACTGACTTCAAACCATTTGAATATTATTAAGGATGACTTGAATAGGACATTTTCACACATGACATAGCAGCACAGTAGATATTTAGTTATATAAAGCTTTATAGTAGATGGAGATGTGTGGGGGATTCATGCTGCTAATCCTCCATTCTTACTTTTGCTGATCTTATGTTCCTAAAATTGAAAATCCTAATCAACCAATAGCAATGGTTTACACTGGGGCGGAGTGGCTCAGCCCATAGATCAGGCAGTGGCCTTCGAATTCATGTTGTGGACTCTGGTTCTCCCCCGTGTGGAAATTGGTGCGCTGCCGTTGATAAATGTGCCTGACATCAGGAAACTCAAAAGACCTTTGGACCAAAATGAGGCTTGACAGGCACTGTTTAAGCAATAGTAACCCGATTCATGACAAGTAAAACACGTCAAATCGTATTTGTTTTAGTATTTTACCTTGGCTTCGATAACGCAAGCGTAAACAAGTCACTTGAAACTGATGTGTTTTGTTGCTGATTGGGAAATTGGCACACTGAGACGTTGAAAATATTATTTCAGTATCACTATTTCTGTTATGCTGTGTGTGTGTGAGGCAGCCAGGATGTTTTTGAAGATCACCTGATCGGCCAACAGACGGAACTTGCCTTAACAGAGACGTACAGTCCTTGGCTAGAGTTTGACCTACTTAGGCCGACCGACAAAGTACAGTAGTTTCGTAGTTTCAGCACTCGATTTATACTACTAGCTTGATATATCAACCCAATTCATGTTCAAGGTACTAAAATACCTTTTAAAATGTACTAGAAAAAGTATTTATTTATAAAGTTATTATCATTAATTGACTTTTATTTATAATTAATTATTAATTTATTTATAATAATTGATTGAAATTGAACAGGCGTTTTAAAAATAACAACTGCAAATAGACAAAAATGATCGACTTTATTCCTGAAGTCTGTCCTGGGTTAATAAATGTGGGAAGAATGTCCGGTCAAATGCTCCCAATAAGTTTCACTTTAAGGGAGCGACGTTTCGGAACGATTTTCTATACCCAGATTGAACAATGTCTTGCACGCTTTGGTGAGCTTCTTGGCGATTGTACCAACAAGTAGAAACAGTTGAATCTGGAATTATAAGAGCATTGTTATTAACTGAATTTCGCAGATAAAGAGTCTAAAAAAGATTCCAGCACAATATTTTATTCTACAACGAAAATAATACACTTTGTGTATATAGACAGTATATTTGTACATCTAAGTCCATACGCGCAACTCACACAAGCAGATGTAAACAATCATGGCGGAGCTTGGAGACAAAAGCACGATATTGCATAAAAACGTAGTCAGTCACAAGATGTAATGTACTATTCTATGGGACACTTAACAGCTGGTCAGCTCAGCCATTAAAGATTTTAAAAAAAAAAGTTGGATCAAATCAGGTTAATGATTGACCAAGTGCTTGCACTGTGTTTCTCTGAAGGCTGTTGAGCGATAAAGCACAGAGAAGGTAAACATGTTGGAGGCAGACCGCCACTTCAGTGCTTACAGGAGGGCCATTTATTTTTCCTTCTGCACATGACACAAATCACAAGGTCACAACCCAAGAGATGTGAGGACTTTCTAGCAAATGGTGTTGAAGGTCCTGGTCTCAGGGAACTAATTGATTGACTGTCCAGAAAGGCAAAGGAACTTATCTCTTCTTTTTACAGGGAATCATAAACAATTCCTAAATCACTATTTCTACTAATATTTGTTCGAGCCACATATTTTAAGTTATCTCTTCTTTATACAAGGAATCATAAACGAGTCCTAAATCATTATTTCTACTAATATTTGTTTGAGCCAAATAATTTTAAGATATATATCAAGATTAGGTGGTATTAGTAAAGCTGTAAAGACATGACCAAATGCTGCCTCTGAAATTAAGAACAATTAAACCATGATTTTTTTTAAAAAAAAATACAAAAGGGTAACTTCTAAAAGCAGTCAATATATAAAAAATGGGGAATTAGTTTCTAATAAAAATTTTTTTACATACACAAGGAAATTCTTTCGTACTCAACTGGGGCTATATATCATTAAATTGTTTCAGCATTGGTAAGCCCATTATATAATAACTTTTTATATATTTTTTTTTAATTATAGTGTCTGCTGCATCTTCCATGATTTAAAAATCCAAATGTATCGCAGAACCGACGTATTGTTTTTAAACCAGATGCAATTCAGAGCAACTATATTACAACACAATGAGAAGGTCTGAATTGACTTCTTTTTTTTTTTTTTTTTTGTCAAGTATTTAAGGAAGAGGGATGCTCGTGTAATCCCCCAATCATAGACGTGTACAAGCTAACCACCCCCGCCCGTTCCCCCTGAGACAGGCCACAGCATTCCCATTTAACGTTTTACATATGGACATTTGGTTTCCACCGCAGCCAAAAGAAATACAGAGCTTGCATTTGATTTGCTTTTTCAAATATTTTTCCTTGCACAGGTCTCCTTGTAGGTTTTCACTTCTTGCTTTGTGAGGCCCAAAAAAAAAACATACATATTGTAACTTTTGTTTTAAGCATATGAAAATGTGTCCTCTTACTGACCCCCAGCCCCACCCCCAATGGCGCTCAATGGAACAGTCCACTATTAATGACTCTAAGAAAGGTTGCCGATCTACATGCTCCGTTAAATTCCAGATGTTTCTGTGAGGCCCTGATAGCTTCTTTGTGATTTTGGAGCAACTGCTTTAAATAAAACACATTGGTTATTAAGCCATAAGGAACTGCACGGTAAAAAGTTCACTTTATGAAAGTCTGTTGGAAAACATAAGTGCATATTCTGTTGTGAAATTCACAATGATATTTTGTTAAATTCTTTAAGAAAGAAATCTCTACATCATCTTACTACAGATGATTTATTAACACCTCGCCCTTTTCACTTTGTGTTTATTCCAACGTGTCTGTGTGAAACATGAAACAGACTTGGTCAAATTCCATGAAGTAATGTCTTCACGATACAAATAGTTGGTTTACAGCTCACATGAATGTATTCTATGCCAGAAACAAGCTGTCGAAAAAAAGGTCTTTCACATATGAGCCAATTAATACCCGTCCATTAGTTTTTCCATTGACGTTAGTTAATAGATACCTCAGCAGCCAGATGCTCGCGATAATTCATTCACAAAGAAAATTGTGAGATCCTTTTTGTTTAACTAAAAGCAGTAGAATAAATATCTGCATGTTTTGTATTGTTTTTGTTTTTGCAAAAGTTAATAGGTGTAATAGATCCGCATTGACTTTGCATAATATTGATTTGTCATTGTCCCTTTCCTGGAGATAGCTGGATGACGTTCCAGTATTATATTACCCTGAAATTAAAGGAAATCAATGAATGGCTATTTTGGAATCTTTGCAGGAAAAACAGCATACAATAGTTTTCCTCAGAACTGATTGTAACCAATTTTTTTTTTTTCTATTTACATATTTGTCAAGGGCAAATCAGAAGCCAAACAGCCTCTGGGAATTTGTTCCGATTATCTTCTAAGGATAATGTTCAATACTTTCTTACAGTTGATGTTTTTAGTTCAGTCTTTGTGGGGTGACTGAGTTCAGAGCTGAAGGGCATCCATCCAGCAATTTGATCAGTAGACCATGACTTAGGCCAACTGTCTTGTCTGTCAGGTAAGTATAGGCTCAGGGTTAATGGTGGATGTCATTTGGACGGAGGGAATCCTTTTCAATTCCTTTTTGTCCCAAGGGTAAAAGCAGAAGAAACAATAAAAGCAATTTCCTGTTGTCTTTCCCAGAAATTTGATATTTATTACATTACATAGCTTAAAGAAGGATATTTCCACGTGAAATGTTTATGCCATTCATTTTAACCTGCAAAAGCAAACAAAGGCAGTGAGGAAAAATGGTCACAATAAAATGTAGGTCATGCACATAGTTGGTGCAGATTTAAGCTGATGGATTTGTCTGCATTTATTAAATATATCCAGCCATTATATTTGATGTCTTGTACAAAGACACTGCGCCTATGGAAACTAATCCTTTAAAATACATAACTTCATATCCAGGACTCTTCATCGTCTTTATACTGCAGACTTTCTTAACGGGGTTATTTGAAAGTATGGCCGATTTTATTTATGGTCTCGGGAAAACTTTGTACAACTTTGGTCAAATTTTTGTTTGGAGTTTCTACTGTTGTTTTAAGTCAGAGGTGTCAAACTCATTTTTGTTGCGGGCCACATCGTCGTCATGGTTTCCCTCAGGGGGACAATAATGACATATTATCGCATACACATAATAAAATCCAGTAAAAAAAGTTCAACAATTTTCTAATTCACTTTGAAAGTGTGGCTTTAACAAAAGATCATCGCAATATCTCACTATTATTAATAGGAAAGACAATTTAAAGTTTTGGCATTTTAACTGGAAACATTGAGTTGACGCTCATAATTTGGTTTTGCGGGCCACATAAAATGATCTGGCGGGCCAGATCTGGCCCCCGGGCCTTGACTTTGACATCTGTGTTTTAAGTCATGAATTCAAATCAATGGCAAACAAAAAACACTTTGTTAACTATCAAAAATTGTACAGTTAAACAGTAAAGGTACTTTATTTTTAACAGCATAGAAGCTGCCATCTTGAAGTTAGCTAGCTAGCGATTAAGCTTTTTTTTTTTAAATGTATTTGACCACAGTAGTAAATATGTGTCCAATTATAATTATTATTTTTTTAATTTGTAACTTTCAGCTTCAAATGAATATAGATTCCACCTTTCAATCCAGCCCAGTCTCTAATAAGATTGTGTTAACTGCTTCATCCAGTAATAACACAGTAACCTGACACACTGCTCTCCTGTTACTCAAGTAAAATTTCAGACAGGCCAACACATTCTTACTATAGCTACTCCTTTTTTTTCTCACAGGTTTCCCCTGACCTAGCCTCAGAATTGAATATATATATATATATATATATATATATATATATATATATATATATATATATATATATATATATATATATATATATATATATATATTATTAGTATATATATATATATATATATATACTCAATTCTGAGGCTAGGTCAGGGGAAACATATATATATATAAATATATATATATATACTATATATATCACTTCTTTGTGTATTTGCCTGTCACTAGCTGACACATTTTAACATCTCTCCTGTTGTATGGTACACAATTACATAAAATCAGTGGCCATTGAATTTTTTCTTTTTTTTTTTTAACACGTCGTTACTTGTTTACCCTTCTCCGTATTATTGTTGTCAATTAAAAGGCATTCTCATATAAAGTAATGATCAGGTCCACGCAGAAGATTTTTGCGTGAGTCCACTGTTGCACACGACAGCAGTATTTTATGCAAAAAATGTGCTGACCAAGCATAGAAAAGGAGAAGTGAGTCCTTCCTTCCTTTTTGTGTACTTATGTTCACAGATTTAAGTGCTAATGATGTTTGCTTCCAAGACACATGGCAAATAACTGTTTTAGTTCTAGAAATATTTGAGGAATTTGTTTTCTTAGAAAATCTATGTAACTAACAAGTATTCTAGTGTTAACAGATTGCTCCCCCCTTTACAACACCTCCAGTGCAGCATTTCACTCTTGTATGCAAGTGAAAATTAGAGTGCGAATGTGAAAATTATTTACCATCTGTCTGACCAGACATTACGACATCCTCGCTGGTAAAATTTATATTCCTAAAGTCTTACGTCAACAGAACAGTAGATAAATTTAATAAAAATATTACAAAATTGTAACCACTCCCTTTTTAAAAAAAAAAAAAAATTAAGAACATTAAATATGTGAAAATTTAAAAAAATTCTTTTGATACTTAGTACAGAAAATGTCAGATACTCAAGACTTTTACTCAAGTAATATTGTACAAGGTTCTACAAATAAACTTGCGCTTTGTACAAGACTTTAATTTAAAAAAATAAATAAACTATTAGCTTTGTATAGGACTTAAATTAAAAAAAAAAAAAAAAAAACTATTAGTTTCCAACTGGTCGCATGGAGACCAGGATGTCCGGTCTGTGACAGAGCATCTGTCTATCTTGACCTCCTCTACCTGAGGTTATGCTATTTTGGGTAATAGATAAGTTTGCTTTGTTTCACGCTTAGTCACTCCAAATGTATACTGTGAGGTTGGTTGCATGGTATCTTTCGTTCCATCTGTATACTTTAGAATCAGGCCTTCGTCTTTTCCTTATCACAACTTCCTGTCGTTAAAAGTGTCTTCCTGTTTGCTCCGTTGACAATTTGACAAATCTCCTTCAATGTTTTTAAACGCGCTATTTGAATGCTTTACAATCAAAACATGGTTTATAAACTTCGTGTGAAAAAATGTGTTTTACCAAATTTACCAAAGTTTCTCTTTCTCTGTTCTGCAGCGTGGGTTGGCTCCCTCTCCATGGGGATGATCTTCTTCTGCTCTCCAATCGTAAGCGTCTTCACGGATATTCTTGGATGCAGAGTTACTGCCATCGGTGGAGCAGCAGTCGGCTTGGTCGGTCTCCTGGCCAGCTCTTTTGTCACGTAAGCAAAATGAAAACTTCAAGACTGAAATATAACATTTTCATGGTGTTTGTCATTGGTGATTTGCTGATCTGGTGACCTGCTGACCTCTAACAGTTAGAGTTAGCGGCTAACTCATCAATTCTGTTGAGATGATATAGTCCAGCATTAGTCACATAGCATTAGTCACATAGCATTAGTCACATAGCATTAGTCACATAGCATTAGTAACATAGTCACTTATCAAAAGAGAGTTAGAGTTAATAGTGTTTAATTTTCAATTCAATTTAATTTAATTTTTCATCTTCAATATTAAAACACTTCCATGTTGAGGTGTTCCGAGCAGGTATTAGGTCAACTTCTCTTTTCGATGTTTCCCGTTAGGGGGGGGGAAGTTCTGTCCAAAATCCTGAAATAGATTGTGTTCGCACAGTGCAAAAAACATTGATTTAATTCATGTGTGCAATCACGTGATCCTCTCTAGGAGGAACATATGGTTGCGTGATTTCCCCGTGTAGGAGAAGCAGCGTCTGTAGCACTCTGTTGTTAATCATATCTCGGAATCTCATACTTATGTTGACACGAGTAAACACTTACACCAGCATGTTGAAATGTCTGATCCTCAGAAAGCGGCCTCTCCACCGCCTGCAATTCTTCTAACTTGTTAAGTGTCATGAATAAATAATGAAACACCAAACAGCTTATCAAGTGACTGTTGAACCATGTATAATAAATGATGTGAGGATTTGCCGTTGCCTTGTGTATCTGAAAGTGCAAGGTGCAAAATTTCCCCGGTCATATAACCTTGAGATTTGTTGACTCAGACAGAACTTTGGAACCACCCGTGGGTGCCAATTTTTAGTATTTCATGATTCAAACATTGGAGAGAGAAAAATCTGTGGAAGGAGCTTCAACGTGTTTACAATATGCTACCGTATTTTCCGGACTATAAGGCGCACCTAAAAACCTAAAATGTTCTCAAAAGCCGACAGTGCGCCTTATAGTCCGGTGCGCCTTATATATGGACCAAATTCCTCAATTTAAACTGGCCCGAAGCATTGTGTCATAAAATCAATCATAAGTGGCCCGCTGAAGACTATGAATCATGAATCAAAAAGACTATGGATCATTATTTTGTGATTATAAAATAATTTGTTGCGTCTGAATTTGAAATATAAAAGATGAAATGGAGAATGATTTGATTTGGATTAAAAATCTGACATGATGCATTAATGGTGCGCCTTATAGTCCGGTGCACCTTTATATAAGGACAAAGTTTTAAAATGGGCCATTCATTGAAGGTGCGCCCTATAGTCCGGTGCGCCTTATAGTCCGGAAAATACGGTACACGTTTGTCACCTCATACACGTGCCTAACTGTGTAACGGTGTGAATGTGCAAAGTCAATAATTTCAGGAATCCAGGTTCACATGAGGTCAAATTCTGCTGGAATCTGTTCAGTACCAGAACGCATGTGTAGTTGAGACAGCAGATTAATTAACGGGTGTGGTTACATGCAAAACCTAACTTTTATCTGCGTGGCAAAAAATGTGAAACAAGCTGATAACAAACGTGCCCATTTGTGCGACGTTAAAAAAACCCAATCTTAACCTTCAAGCATTTTTCATTGCCTGCAAAAAAAAACCCATGTCATATCTTTTCATTCCCTTGCAGGTCTTTAGGCCCAATGTACTTCACCTATGGGATTGTGTTTTCCTGCGGCTGCTCCTTTGCCTACCAGCCCAGCCTGGTCATCTTGGGCCACTATTTTAAGAAGCGCCTTGGCTTGGTGAACGGCATTGTGACCGCCGGCAGCAGCGTTTTCACCATCACCCTTCCCTTCCTGCTATCTGGCCTGCTGAATAAAGTGGGCTTGCAGAACACCATGCGCTTCCTTTGCATCTTCATGTTCGTGCTCATGTTGGCCGGCTTCACCTATAAGCCTCTGCTGCCTCGCAAACCCAGTAGTGCACGTGGCGGTTGTCCACCTCTGAGCCAGATCTTCAACGTCAACATTTGGAAATCCGTGGGATATCGCATATGGGCTTTCGGTATCCCGGCGGCACTTTATGGCTACTTTGTGCCTTACGTTCATCTGGTAAGCTTATTATCGCCACACGTTTAGCATTTAGCATTTAGCGCCTGCTATTTTGAATCAGGCCCTCTTCTCAATGGATAGTAAATTTTAATGTTTATTAAAATGTAATCATGGATTTATTTCCATATTTCATTTTTAAAAATACATCCTGGGAGAGGGAGAGAGAAACTGTTAGCTTGCTTGACCCTGTTGTCGCACTTTCAGAAAAATGTTCTGTAACAATATGGGAACCAAAGAACGTATCTTCCTGGGAGCGCTGCTGTTTTGGTCCTCCATCATCCTGTCCTAAGGTTCCTAGTCGGTGTTTTTCTCTTCTCCAATGTCTGCTACTCAGGCTGGGGTCCGACTGGGGCAAGGCTGCAACCTCAGCGCCACGCCTATGCTTGTCACAAAAAAAACATCGGGCCTCAGTGGTGTGACAGTGCAGGGGAAAATAAAGGAAGGATGAAACGTGTGTCAAATAACATATTGTTCTGTTTCCCAGGAAAGGTGCCACATCAGAACTTCAAACAGTGAAATATTATCTAGTAATTTGACATAAGAGCTTCAAAATTGCTACACTAGCTTCTTGAATTGTCTCCATGGCGATCACTTGCTTTTGTTGTCTGAAGTAGTAATGGATCAGCCTGCTGGGACTGAAATACTGTCTGTGGTTTGTCTGTGCAACCTGGAATCAGACCTGGAAGTCTTTAACAGTAATATTAATTAGTTTTTCTGTTTGTTGGTATTGGCAATCAATAATTGTAACTGAGTGCCACTTTTTGGATCATGTTGCAATGGTCCGTTTTTTCATTAATGTGTGATGCACCGAACGGTGGAAAAAAATCAATATTGAAAAAAAATGTTCTTGATTTGTTTCTGTTCCACAGATGAAGCATGTGGAGGAGCGCTTTGGGGTGGATTCCAATAAAGAAATTTTGCTCATGTGCATCGGCATCACATCTGGTTTTGGACGACTCATTTTCGGCAGGGTTGCTGACTACGTTCATGGGGTCAACAAAGTCTACCTGCAGGTATGTTCGCAGCCCCAACACACAAATTCATCGTGGTTTATTTTGCAGCATTTGAATGAGAGATACTTTAATATATACATATAGGGGATCTTTTTTTTTTCCATTTTCTTCATAACCATGGCAACAAGTCCGTTTCATCTTCCTGGCTCGTCTTCACATGTGAAGTAAAAAAAATGGAATAGTCTATTGGAAAGGAAGGATGGGGGGGCAGTTGAAATAACTGATAGATTTATCATTTTTGATGTTTTTGAAGTGTGAGAATTGAGACCGAATGACTCTACAAAAAAAAACATTTAAAAAAATAAATATGAAGAAAAAGAAAAAAGACATCCAGTAAAAAAGAATGATGGACAATTCCAACATCTCCATCCTCCCAGGTGACTTCCTTCTTCGTTATCGGCCTGATGTCTATGATGATCCCGCTTTGCAACATCTTCGGAGGGCTGATCGCCGTGTGTCTGCTTATGGGGATGTTTGACGGCTGCTTCATCTGCATCATGGCTCCCATCGCCTTTGAGCTGGTCGGACCTGAGGATGTGTCCCAAGCCATCGGTTTTCTCCTGGGTCTCATGTCCGTGCCCATGACTGTGGGACCCCCAATCGCAGGTAAAGGAGGACAGGACTGCAGATCTTTTTGTATGATAACACTTTAATTATTTTTGTTCAGCATTAAAACATCCACTATGTAAATAAAGCATTAGTTTTAGTTTTATTATCAATAGATGGTTGGATGGATAAATATCATTTCAGACAGGCAGCTGATTTGCGCCCACTAGTGTTCAGTTTGGCACATTACATACCTTGATTTTGTTTCAATAAGACAAACATTACTAATTTACTCTGTACAAAACCAAACTTTTTTCATTTTCATTCCATGATAGCATTTTATTTATATTGGACTAAATCGGGACTGATTATTTTGAGGCACTTGAATACAGCTGCTTTATTAATCGCCCCTGTCACAAATTGTGCCCTTCTCTTTGTCTCGTAGGCTTCCTCAGGGATAGATTGGGAAACTACGATTTGGCCTTCTACCTGGCAGGCATCCCCCCGCTCATTGGAGGGGCTATGCTATGTCTGATCCCATGGGTGGAGGCCAGGAGCAAGAGAGCAAAAGAAGAAGCGCTCAAGGACGTCAACCAAAAGATGTTAGAACACGACAAGCCTCAGGAGGATGCACAAATCAAAGCTGGGGAGTCAATCCTCTAATCGCTGCACTGTGACGCAAAAAAGGGTCTGACTAAGACAGTTTGTGCGCGATTAGTAAAGATCCTAACGAGTGCCTTCAATAGCAGGTCTTGCAAATGCCAAAGTGAGGAAACAGAGGTTGAAGTACTTTAATTGAACGTGAATGTAATCATGAGGAACTATGCAATGAAATTTGAAGTCTTTTAAAATATGGAAATGTGTTTATATCTTGAAGGGAAACTGAAAGGAGGCTGCCGTCCTTTTTTTTTTACTCGTTCATGACGGATGACACACAAAAGGGAAATCCCTTTATCTGTGTTTGGGCAGTAACGTGAAAGTGCATTTAGGATTTTATGATAAAAAAACAGTGGGGTTCCTAAAATTTTTTAAATTCGTAAACTGAATTAGTGGTCCATGTATTACATCAACATTTCCTAACAAGCAGACTCTCAACATTTGAATTGTCTGGAGTGTAACAACACAATGAATGTTGTTTGTGAATCATAAAAAAAATTTGATTAACCAGATCGTAACAAGGTCAACTTTCCAAACAACAGGTGAATGACCTCATAAAAGGACCTATATGGGGCAAGAAAATAAACAGAGAATATGTGTTTGACTAATCATTAATTTAAGGCCACTTGTGGCTAAGAGGTGCACAAATGTAGATTCTTCCAGATTCAACATCATTGCATGTGAAAATTAGGATTTCCGTTCAAATATATACATCTTTTTTTTTTTTTTAAACTGCTGTTTGGAGAGTTTGGAAACATTGACTTGAAAATTCCACTCGCCAGACTAATTCTGCATTTGGGGAAGGTGGGAATGTAAACAACAAAGATGGCTGCTTTGTTGTTCTCGTTTATCACGACGCATTTTGACAAATCAGGCACTTCTAAAAGGATTTCGATGTGAATTGGAAAATTTGGCTCGTGACGCAAAGGTCAGATTACGTCAAATGAGTTTACGAAATGTCCGTTGGATTCGTGTTTTATTTATTTCCATGTTTCTTTTTTGCAAAATGTCATGCCGTAATTGTCATTTGCTGATATACCAGAGACCATTTATGCTTTAAAAAGTGAACATTCTCAATCGTAATAATGACCACATGTAATTACCAATCAATCATGTTGTTGTTGTATTTTGCTTCACAGAACTGTGACACACATTACCTCAGATGTGGAAAAAGTAACTGACGTGTCCGTCCATACATCAGAGGCTTTGTTCATGTTTGCATGACATGCTGAGTCTTGGAAATGAATCCAACAAAATGTCTAAAATCTTTTACATCTCTGGTGTTTATGAACGTTGGCCTATCATACCATTTCATCCTCTTGCCTCCCTTTTCTGATCAGTCATTTCCTCATTGCACATGACTATCATATCTTGCTAAACTGTCTGCCATTGCTTTGCCTTGCTATGTCAATATGCATAATCTTAATTTTTCCATATCCTCACGATATGGGATTTATTCCACCCGAAGAGACAATAAGTGCAGAATGTATATATTTTGCTTTTCTCTGCAGTAATTACTTACACATACAGTGCCTTATAAAAAATGCCTTATCTTTTTATCTAACATGTTTTACTTTTTTTCCCGTGTCATGTTTATTTCTGCTCCATGTTTAAAAGCATTTCTGATAGCATTTATTTTTATTCTTTATAATTGTACTTTAAACTATTCACTATTATCAGTGCATTTGTGCATGTTGGCCTTTCTGCAAGTAGAGATTGATGTTCTGTATGAAGACAGCTATTTCCGTTCCTTGTATGTAGTCCAACTTGTAAAATGTTCAACGTTGACATTTTATTGTTTGCTGTGCTGAGTTTTAAAATTTCGAGTACCATTGCCGCGGGATAATGGCACAATGAAAGGGATTTTGTGAAAACTGCCATATCAGTGAACAGTCCAAAAAAAAAAATCACTATGTACATACCATGTTTGTACAGTTGTTGCTTTCCCTATCCTACAGATAAGAAGAATTTGACTGCTGTGGGCAATTTGATGGCAGGAATATGTGAGTCCATATCGAAAGAACCGATTAGCTATTTGTGATTTTTTTTTTGTCATTTTCACATGGATGCAGTATTATTTTGATCCCTTGATACTCTGCCACAAATAAATATTTAACAAATAAATATACAATTGACCTGAATGCAAATACTATAAGATAATTCAATGCTTACATTTTAACACAAAAAGTAATCGTTTAGCTTATCCATGCAGTTTTCCTAAATTAAATGCACACCAATCTTGCTCATGCACTCATAATACCAGAAGAAACAAACCTAAGTAAAAATCAACATTTGGAATGGTGAAGGATTGTCAATGTGCTTTTCAGATATGATTTGAACGAATGAGCCATTGCAGTATGCAAAATGACCTTAGCTGTCTGACAATTGATGACTGATTGGCCTTTTGCTTGACTGAGAGTACACGAAAACAAAGTCACTACAAAGAAAATGAAATTATATCCTACATTAAGCTCAGCAAAATATTGCTTTGTACTTAGATTTGTTCCAGCTTGATAATGTGCCTTTTGCATGACTGAGAGTACATGAAAGCAAAGTCACGACAAAGAAAATTAATCGTAAATTAAGCTCAGCAAAATGTTGCTTTGTACTTTGTTCCAACTTGATCATGTTCTGAATATGTGTGAATTTTATTTCATGAATCCCTGAATGTGGTGGTATGATACACACATGGCCACCCTTCGCTGGTTGCCTCATTAAAAAAAAAAGTCTGACTACGCCCCTGACGTCTCGTACGAGGGAAGAATTCACAAGTATTTGATAAACTGTTGTTTAACTCAGAATTCTGTGTACAGAACGGTAAGAGCTTGTTGCATTCTTCCAAACACTAGAGGTCGCTAATTTCCTTCAAATGCCTACCAAATTACTACCAAGCACATCAAAACGGGAAAAAAAATGACGAGGTCCCACTGTGATAAATAATGCATGCTGCGAAATATCGATCCCACCTGGCGCTACTGCTCGAGATATTTCTTGACGAATACATTAAAAAAGTAATTTAAAACTGGATCACTATCGTGAAAGTTGTTTAGAAACCTTAACCCGTCTCACTGACGTCAGCCCGAAATTTACGAGGGGCGTACGAGTTTGGGGCTCGTCTTTATATAGGCGATCTTTGTGTAGGATGCACCCCGACTCACTGACGCAAGGCGACGCAAAGCAGTTTGCAGTCACCTTTGACCCGCCCCCGCTGTTGACATGATGACGGACGAACCGGGAGCCTTCCCCTCGTTAACGGAGAGAGGTTTACCTGTGGAGTGAAAAGCGCAAACGACCAGCGAGACTTGGTCAAATTCACCCTCGTCAAGTGACGACAACACGTCGCGCTGATGTCAGTTGTGTCTTCCCCCACCGCCGCCGCGGTGAAAAAGAAGCACGTTCGCTTCGCTAGCATGGACGACGAGCAGGAAGAGGACACCTTGTTTGACAAAAGGAAGGACGCGGAACGAGGCGGGCTGAAGAGTGCACTCAAGGCGACCAAGAGGAAAACGAAATCGGGATGCGGCGACGAGGTGAAGGTGGTCGGAGGGGGCGGATACACGTCGTGCGGCCGCTGGATGGTCAGCCTCACTCTCTGCGCATCCTTTCTCGGCCTGGTAAGAAGACATAGTCGTTGAAGACATGTCATAAATAAAATCGAATGAGATCATTTTTCTTTACATCAAAGTGTGTAGCAGGGGCGTAGAGAGCGAGACATCCTGGGGGGGCATCACTACTGAAGGGGGTCCATATGATGTCAATCACCTTGGAGAAAGAGGATTAATATTGTCACCTAAATATCTCTTACTTCTTCTCCATGATTAAAAAACACTACAAAAACACCAATGTTTAGGATTATCATTGTCGCTTAAATGGTTCCTGCTTCCCCATAATGACATTGTATTTTGAGCGGTAGTAATTAGGTCCCTCTAATTGCAAACTACTGCAACAATCTGAATTAAAATGATGTATTTAATTCTGTTTCTTTATAATAAGATATGTCAGAAAATGTCTAGCAAAAAAAAAAAAATATATGGTGCTTTGTGCCACATGTGAACCTGGACTATATAATTTATGGACGGGACAAGAGAAACACAGGTTTGTATGGTATTAATGCATTTAGGGACAAAAATGCAGCCATAATCTTTTGAGAGTTTCCAAAATAGTCCAACACATGCTACAGGCCGCGCAAGTGTGCTATCTCGATCCGTTGAGCCACCAGTTGAACCAGTTTTTCCAATTTTGGTGGCCTTGTGCTAGGAGCTCTGCAACCTTCATAGAAAGGCTTACTGGTAAAACTTGATTATATTGTTTGTAAAAGTAAAATAGTAGTCAAACACAGAAGAAGTGGCGTAAGATAACTGAGTGAAAACAATTGCAAGGAAATAATCTCTCTGAATCCCACATCAAATCAAGATCTTTGTGTTTCAGGGAATGGGGATCTCGGTCATCGGACCTACGTTTGAGGACTTGGCTTTCAACGTGAAGAAGAACATCAGCAATATCTCCTACATCTTTGTCGGCAGATCTGCAGGCTACATCGGTGGCTCCCTTTTGGGAGGCGTCCTTTTTGACTGCATGAACCCCAATCTGCTGCTTGGTAAGCCCCGCCCACATGTCAGTCAGTTTACCTAAACCAAATTTTGTTCTTCTGGATAACTGCCCTCCAGGTTTTTCTATGCTGATCACTTCTTGTGGAATGTGCGCGATCCCTTTCTGCAAACACGCTCTGCTTCTCACTGGCTTCATGTCCAGCGTTGGCATCTCCATGGGGATTCTGGATACAGGTAACAGGCAACAGCGAGGGATTCAAATTCACATCATCACATTTTGGCTGCCATTTTGAAAAACAAAAAGCACAAAAAAAGGAAAGACTTTTTTTTTCTCCTGTCTTGCAGGTGGCAATGTTCTCATACTGAACACGTGGGGCGAGCAGGCTGGACCTCACATGCAGGCGCTCCACTTCAGTTTTGCGGTCGGCGCCTTTGTGTCGCCCATCATAGCCAAGCTACTCTTCGGGCACAACGGCAACAGCAGCCACCTCACGGAAACCATCTTGAGCAACACCACGTCCCCCATCGCAGCGTGGCCCATCGCCAACGACGATCACGCCATCCTCCAGTTCATCCAGAGAGGAGGCGGGGACCTCAAATCCATGTGGGCTTACATCGTAATCGGCCTGTTCATCCTCTTCACCTCCTTCCCTTTCTTCTTCCTCTCCGTCCGCAGCGACACGTCACGTGACAAAGGCCGAACGTCCTCCGCCAAGCCCCTTGTGGCCAGACATCACACGGCGCTGGTCGTCCTGCTCTTCTTCTTTTTCTTTGCCTACGTTGGTGCCGAGGTAGCCTACGGCTCCTTCATCTTCACTTTCGCTAAGGATTACGCTGAAATGAGTCAGTCCCAAGCGGCCGGGCTGAATTCTTTATTCTGGGGGACATTTGCTGCCTGTCGGGGGCTGGCCATCTTCTTCGCTTCTTGCATGTACCCAGGCACCATGATACTCTTCAGCTTGGTTGGCTCGACGCTGTCCTCCCTCTTCCTCTGCCTGTTCAGCAAGGACAAAGCCATGCTGTGGATTTGCACCGGTTTGTATGGAGCTTCTATGTCCTCGACGTTCCCCAGTGGAATTTCTTGGTTGGAGCAGTACACCACCGTAACGGGCCGCTCAGCGGCGGGATTCGTGGTGGGCGCCGCCCTGGGCGAGATGGTGCTACCCGCCGTCGTCGGCTTCCTGCTCGGGAAGATTCACGGACACCCCTTGCTGATGTATCTGTCGCTCATCACGGCTACCTTCACCGCCATTCTTTTCCCGGTTATGTACAAGCTGGCCACCGTATCCGCCGGTCCCATCAGGAAACGTCACAGGAGGGGCCGAGCGGACGCCGACGACAGCGAGTACCGACAGGCGCTGCTGGATTCAGGAGCGATTGACGAAGAGGAGGAGGAGAACGAGGCCGATCAGTGGAACGATGCCGACTTTGAAGTCATTGAAATGGACGACACGGCAAGTCTCAGCGGCTCACCCAATAAGGAGGGGTCTCCCTCAAATACTAACGGTGACGGTGGTGTGCCGACCGAACCTGCAAAAGATTCCCCATCTGCTGACACCATCTCCCTCGTGGGAGACTCACCCAAACGCAAACTGATGCTCTTCCCGAACAGAGTCAAGAGAGACTGAAAACCCCTCCTTTCCAGATCCTCCTGTGTAACCTGATGACTGAGATGTTTACTTGCACAAGAAGTTAATTCACTGTCTGGCCAGAAATGTATATATTGTGTGCCTTTACCTCATTCACTGGCAGCCCAGTTCAAATTGATCTTGTACTTTTGTAGCCGTCAGTGGCAGCGAATGAGTTAATTATGTCTCCATTTATAAAAAACAAATGATGTGCAGATGTCACAACTGAGTGGAAGTTCTTATGTTTAGAAGATAAAGCGAGGTTAGTTTCTATCCATCAATTCTCTATCAATGAAGGGTCCAACAATCTTTTCACACCGTACTTATCAATGATGGTCACATTGGGCTGAAGCAGCAACATTCTCCAATTAAAAATTTTAGAGCAATAAACCAACCAGTGGGAAGAACCTCCCTGTTACTTCCTGTCATTCTTACGCTGTGCTCCGTGGCAAATGGAAAAGAAACCCAAGTGCTGTGATAGTTTACAAAAGGGGTGTCAAAGTCATTTTTTTGGCGGGCTGCATTGTAGTCATAGCTTCTAGGGCCATTATGACTCAACCCAAATAAATGTATGAGCACCTCATATTATATACAGTCAAAGCTACAAAATAAACTGTCAAATGACTCGTTTTCAAATCAGACGAGTTGTTAGAAAGCCTAGTTTCCAGGGGTGTCGACCGCCAGTCCTCGAGGGCCGCGTTCCAATATGTTTTCCAAGTTACCCTCGTTAAACACACCTGCGTGAAAAGTTCAGCTCATTTTCATGCTCTGAAGGAGCCTAACTTTTCACGCAGGTGCACTTAACGAGGGCATCTTGGAAAACATGTTGGAACGCGGCCCTCGAGGACTGGAGTTCAACAGGGAGTACATCTTAAAGTGTTTTGCCCTGCAAAATTGATTAGATTAAATCTAATGTGATCAATTAACTTCTATTGAAATAAACCCAATAAGACTTCTACAGCATTTGCACAATAAATGATCAAAATATGACTTTTTTGGCCAGGCAGTGTTGTTTGGAAGCTTCATTGGCTAATGGAAAATCAGTGCCTTGCACAAGGACAGATTGTTCGTAAAATCCGAGGCCACCAAGTAAGATTGCATCCGACTTGTTCCAAACTGTGCTGATATCTGTAAAAATGTGATTGTTTTCTCCATATTTAATGAAATGTTTTTGTCTTGTGTGTGTGCTGTGAGTGCAATTAAGTGTATCATCACTGTGATCCAACCTTTTATTTTAGAAAAACATTTGAATACAATGACTTTTTATTATATCAATTTCAACCCACAGCAATATCCATTAAAAGAAAAAAAAGTAAAGAAAAACATTTTTATTTTTACAAAGAGTCAGATCTTAACATGTTTGGATGACAGCACAGAAATGCACAGAGACAAATTATCAAAACACAGTATTGCACCAGTCCCAAGTTAAAAAAAACAATTTCACACTAGATGAGCATGAATACAATCAAAATGGCATCCCTCAATAGAATGTTTAAAAACAGCATTCCGGCTGGGGACGTAATTGGTTTTATGCTGATATAGTGAAAATGTACTTCTGAATCATACAAGGTTTATGTACATGAAACTGAAGTCCAATTATTATTAAAACAAGCCACAATTATGTGTGGCTGTGACAACCCACAGACTCAGTGACTGGGGTCATTTTAGGTTTTTTTTCATGAGCTGAAGATAGTTTTAATCAACAAATAATCATAAAGACATACACATGCCCTATGAGGGAGGCTCAAAGCAGACAATACTGTACTTGTATAACAAATACTGTTAGTAGTTAACAATGACACAATGACAACCCGACGAGGTTATCAGGTGAAGCACCATTGAAATGTTTCAAAATGAACACTGAGATGATAGCGGCGAATCTGCCGTTTTAGCACCAAGTGAGCCGTGACGTCGGGTGGCCATCACAAGTCGTCGAGCAGCTGTCGCAGGTACGGCGCCTTGGAGAGCTGCCTGCTCACTCGACTCAGCTTGTAAAGGACGGGACAGTCCAACGACACGCACGGGACCTGGCGCTCGGCGCAGCCGCTGCAGTTCTTGCAGATCTACGTGACGAAACATGATGGCGGTTAGAACTTTTGCCGCTCGTAAATGCACGTGATTTTTAGTTAACCTTGAGTAACTGCTCCTGTTCTCTCTCCTGCTGCCTTATGTCCTGATGGAGGGTGACGACCACGCGTTGCGGCGACGCACGGCACCGCGCGCACACGCCCAGCTGGGTCAGCTCGTCACACACGGGACAGTGCAGCGTGGTGAAATACTGTGAAATGGTGCCCTTCCGGACCACGTCCTCTCCGCCGAAACCGGACGAGCACGAGGCCTTCTGGATCTGGACAAAAAGAGAACCTTTTAATAAATTGACCTGCAGGGGGCGTGTGTACTCTGGAATTGCCACAAAGCAGCACTTTGTGCTCTTAACGCCCTCCTTTGTGCTCTGTGACTCAGGAAACGGGAAGATCCGCTTTCTCCGAGCAGTCTTACTCTGGGAAGCTCCTGGTACCAGCTGAGCACGTCGACGCCAATCAGCTGGAACATGCGGCCTAGCGGAGGCAGGATCTGCTTGGTGATGTAATAGGTGGCGTTGAGGCGGAGGCCGGGGTCCTGGAGCACTTCCAGGGGCCGACGGACCAGCTGGATGAGCGGCACTCCGGGCATCCCGTAGACAATCACGTAGGGGACGCGCTCGCCCACGCGAGGCTCCAGGCGACGGTCGTATGCCATCATTCGCCTGGACCAATGAGAGTCAACCTTTTCACATACCTATGCAAACCGACTACTGTATCGAACAACTTTTATTTTCTTAATGCAGAATCATAATCAAGCCTCCTTGAAATGCAACTAAAGCTCCAAAGCATACTTGATTATTAGTATGCATTGGTTTTGCACACAGCATGATACAAAAAAAAAAAAAGGATTGAGCGCTGCAGTGTCAATCCAGTCTTAGAAACCTGACATCCTCAGCCATTAAAAGCATCGTTGCTAGGCAACAGGATTGGCTACTGTGTGTGGCCAGACAATGAACAGTAGGAGGATTCAGAGCAACAGCACGAGACAACAAGGTGTTTCTTGGTCTCCAGGCTTAATAGTCATATAACAGAGCTTGAATCATTATGAATTATTGTTTCATTTCATTTACACACACCTGGTGAGTTCCAACGCAGGTACGCAGGCACCAGGTCGGTAGGAGGCACTGCCTCGATATTCCTTTGCAAAGGTTAGATCCTGCATGCTGGCCCGGCCGTCCAGAACCTTCATACACTGGCGCTGAACAAACTGCTTCACCTGGCTGATGTCCCGTGTCTCAAAAAGCAGCTTGATAGAACGTTCCAGAATCTGAACAGGATTATTTTCATGAAGAGTGTCAAGTTCAAAATGAAATAATGATGAACACAAAATATGAAAATTAAGAGCTGAGAATGAACAAACACTGGATTAGTGCATGATGTGTAGGGCTGGTTTTCCCGTTACCTTGGAAACAGCCGGGCAGCCATCACGCCGCACCGTTTCAATTCCTTTGGCATCAAACACCGGCTCCTTCTGGTCAAGGCTCTCGTACATGTAGCCCACATAGCGCTTCTTTGTCTGGAGCACGCAGGGCAGGTAGACCTTCTCAAATTTGAGCTTGACTGGCTTTGGGTTGGTTGCAGTCACTGCCTCGGCGATCTCATCGCCAATCTTAAAGGCCTGCTCTTTGGTGGCGCCTTTCAACAAAACGAACATGCTGCACAACGGGAAGCATCTTGTTATTTTCCGTCTTTGTCAAAAAGGCTAGCTCACGTTACTGAAAAAAAAAAAAAAATACCTGTCAGTGTCTCCATACACAACACGTGCTCCCCACTTTTTTGTGTCATTGACCATCTTGATGGCTCTCTCCAAAGTTTCTCGTGCTTTATGGACTATGCTGTCACCCACCTGAACACACATGAATCTATTTTTATTATTTTTGTTACAATAGTTTAGCAAAATGTCCGCATCCTCATATTGTGAACTCTTGAGTGGTTTCACCTCAACGCTGGGCATGCGTCCAGAATAGTTGGCGGCAGCGTAGCCAAAGGTGACGTTGGCGATGAGCTTGAGTCCGAGCTGACGGGCATGCAGCAGCTTCATTAGCGCTTTTTCCTGCTTGTAAGTTTTCATGGATTGCTTCACCATGATACGTGTGGTGAGGATTTCCTCCAGCATGCTGGGAAGGACACCTTTGCGCACCGAGGACTGCACAGACAACACAGATGAGAATAGTAGGGATGTAATCACTCACGCAAGCCCCATTTTGATTACATTTGCAGTTCCTGATTTTGATTTTTTTTAGTTTTTTCTTACCAAATATTTTTTTTTATTAACATTATAGTACATCTGCAGGTGATGCAGTCAGTGAAAAAAAATGTTTTGCCTTCTGCATCTTTCTAGAATTGAATCTGAAATGAATACCGTATTTTCTGCACTAGAAGGCGCACCTAAAAACCTCCAATTTTCTCAAAAGCCGACAGTGCGCCTTCTAATCAGGTGCGCCTTATATATGGACCAATATTGAGCCACTACAGCAGGTGAGTCCAAAGTCCGGCCTGCAGCCCAAATGTATATATCTTATATATGGACAAAGTTTTAAAATGGGCCATTCATTGAAGGTGTGCCTTATATATGGACAGTTTTAAAATGGGCCATTCGTTGAAGGTGCGCCTTATAGTGCAGAGAATACGGTAGTTGGTAAATTGCATTTGCCCCTGAATAATGATATTGTCAAAAATTTAAAAAACTAAATAAATAAAAAATTATAGATACACCTGTAAGTCACTCTAAAATGGCTACATATGGCTACTTTACTGTACCTTGACAAAGGCAATGCCATTGGGTGACACAGTGATATCATTTCGGAGCTGGTAGAGGAGTTCCGGGGAAACCCGCAAAGAGGTGCAGCCAAACTTAAACGCATCTGTCCTGAAATCGACAAATGAATGAAAAAAATACAGCTTCATAACTTTCCCAAAATACAAATATTTCCTAATATTCCGATTTCTTAACTCCTCAGCTATTGAGGACGTGATGAAAGCATCTTGTTCATGTGTGCTTCTGTCTGGTTCTTACGTTCCCAAGTCGTCCACGTGGCCCAGGCAAGTGGAGTAGCAGTAATTGTATGCGATGACGATGGAGGGATAGAGCGACTGGAAGTCCAGGACAATCACTGAGTTACTGTAAAAGCGAGACTCTGGCTCCATTATTAGGGGGAGACACTGAGGCGCCCTCTGCTGAGCTCGCTGCTGGATGCTTGGTGTTACTGGGATATAGTTGAGGGGCTTGGCCAAACGCAACATCATGGACTCAACACGGTACTGCATGGAGAAGAAGAAAAAAAAAATTCAAAATGTGTTTATCCATCAAGATTTGCTAACTATCAACAACTCAGAATTTATAGAGATCATGCAACAACGTAACACAAACCTGTGACCCTCGAGTAAGAACGTGGAAGAACTGGATCCCAAACAGTCTGGCCAGCTCGCTGGTTCTGCCGATGATGTCGTGCTGGAGAAGTAGTTGCATAGTGCCGTGCACTCGGCTCACGTAATGGTCTACCATCTTCCACCTATCACGGATACCCAACAGCGTTATTGGGCTAAAATTATATATATTGTTGCATGTACAGTATAAAAGCTGTGTGCAATTCTGAAAACATACCTGTAGAGGTCAGTGTTGTGATCAAACCAGTCAGACAATGTGCGGGGGCTGTATAAGGGGAAGCGCTGGTGGAGCACATGAAAGGCCACATTCTCGTAAGTGTAGTTATTCAGCGTCACCTGGAAGTGGGAGGAACCCCGGGCAAAAAAAAAAAATGCATAAGATGAAACCCCGAATTAAAGTTGGAGATGAAAGCAGGGGAATAAGAGGTTCAGGGGGGGTCATGTCAGGACACCCACCTCTGTTTTCATCACCCTCCATAAATTGAGGACAATTCGTCCAACGATGTTGATCTCAGTCATTGTGTCTGCTCCATACTCATCCCTTTCTGCAGCAAAGCGGTTGTCTCTCGAGTCACCTGAGGACACACACAGAGCCAGACAGGCAACCAATTACCGTCTGCTTTCCTTTCAGCTTGGGAGCTATGACACAAAACCACACACTATGACTCATCTTTATATACGTCTTAAAACATAGTTGCAGAGAGATATGTGGCTTGGCTATGGAAAAAATAATAATACCGTATTGGCCCGAATATAAGACGGTGTTTTTTGCATTGAAATAAGACTGGAAAAGTGGGGGTCGTCTTACATTCGGGGTTTAGACATTATACCCATTCACAACGCTAGATGGCGCTAGGTATCTTTAAAGCGAATGCTGAACTTAACTCCCCAGGCCAAAGCGAACCCCTGTCACGAAGAATAAGAATAGTGGTAGCACGAAGAAGAAAAATAAAAAATAGCGGTAAGAAAAAAAGAAGAAAATAAGTGAAGAGATAACAGAAAATGGAAAAACCAGAAGCCACTCATTCACAAATGTGACTGCACTTTAGTTTACATATTTAAAGGTTCAGATATTAAGATGTGATAGTTTGTGAATGATTTGAATGCGGCAAAATAACATGCTTTTCCTCTCAAATATATTGTTATAATCATTTTCTGTATAAAAATTAAATTTGGTATTCAAAAAGTCTTTTTTCAAACTTGAGTCTTGAAAAAGAGGGGGGTCGTCTTATAATCAGGGTCGTCTTATATTCGGGCCAATACGGTAATAATAATAATAATAATAATAATAATAATAATAATAATAATAAACTTTACCATTGTAAAGTCAGAATATTTTTTCCCCCTAGAATTATATTGTAATTCTATTTTACCTGGCACACGTGATAGCTGTTGACAGAGGTCTACTCCGACAACCGCAGCTCGTTGGAGAAGGTAGCCCCATGAGTGCATCTGCACCTCATATCCAAACAGGATATCTGGGTCAAACCTACAAAAACACACAAAAAAAAAACTTTCCAGATAAAGACTTCAACACATGAATAGAATATTCCATAATCACAATATTAGGTCCCAAACCTTCTCATGATGGCAACCAGTTCTTGAAACAGCATATTCTCATCTGTGGCGTACTTCACCTGCAGCCCAGAGACACCAGACCTGACCAGCAGGGGCGCTGTTTTTCTGTGGCCTGCTGAGTTTGATCAAACCGATTCATCACTAAACAACTTTTGACAAGAATCAAACAATGGATTTTTACCTTGGTCACAACTCTCGTGGTCTTTATGCACCACAATTGCACCTGTCAATTGGGAGCAGTCTACATTCGGCAAAGGAGTGTCA
The DNA here is from genome assembly GCF_059516105.1 of Syngnathus floridae. Lineage (NCBI taxonomy): Eukaryota > Metazoa > Chordata > Actinopteri > Syngnathiformes > Syngnathidae > Syngnathus > Syngnathus floridae. The sequence continues at coordinate 5,196,834 of NC_142431.1, forward strand.
GAAGTCAGGCAGTAGAATAAGGCACATATGGGGTCAAACTCCGGGTCAGCTTCGAGGTCACGTCGGGTTCGTGCATGAAGCTCCATACTCATTAGTGTGAGGTGCTGGACCTGACACAAAATAACAATTCATTCTTCAGACCATATTTTATATGCAGTATGCATATTTATAATTTGTGGACTCGGATGAAATCCCACAACGTCACCAGGATAGCCATAAAATTTTTATGTGTGGGTTGGCAAGAAGGTATTTCTCACCTCATGTAGAGCTTTTGCATCCTTTAGGTTTTGCAGGCTGACTTTGAAGCCGTACGAGTTGGCTATGCTGGGACCTTCGATCTGAGAATTGTCTCTCTTTGGAGTATTCAAAGCAGCAAAATGGTTCTGTGCGAGATGTTTGGACACAAGGAGAGAGTCCATTTTTTTTTTTGAAATTACAAGTTTTAAAAGTTTGATTTTACCTTTATCTGTGTGTTAAGTAAGACTCTTCTCAGTGGCTCTGCTTGGCTTCCCCTCCTATGCTGTATTCTCGTAGCAACAGGGTCTTCTACAATGGGAATGCCAAAGAAGTACCAATGAGGGAAAAAGGAAAAAATAAATAAAAAAGGAAATTATCCAGAAAATGGCATCTTACCTTTAGATATGGGGGTGCTGCACACAGGTTCCAGATGTTCAGTGCTTTTCAGATGCTTCTTTGAAAATGGTGTGCTCTGAAGATCATGATTGCTCATTTCTTCTTTGTTAACAACACTGTGATTTCCACTCACTCTTTCCAAGGAGAATCCAGGTGAGAGGGCTTCAGGAGAATTTTCACTTTTTTGGTTGAACTCATCAGTGGCTAAGCTGTTCCTGGGCTCCTGCCATGAAGGCAATTCAAAGGTGTCTGGAGAGCTGGCTTCATCATCCTCTGCTCTTTCATCATCTTCTTCAAGCTGGATAGAACCTTCATCTGATATCGGACTCATTTCTCGAGAGTCGCTTGGATTCTTTGTGGCGGGCAATTTTAGTGATAGGTTGCCCTTTCTTCTCCTTGGAGTTCTGAGGCGAGGTTTCCCACACAAGTTGACGTTTGAAGTGGAGCAGCCGGGAGCAGCTGACTCGACAGTCGTCTTCTTTAGCAACTCTGCGTGTCTTATCCCTTTTTGTAACGTCTCATACTGCTTCCTGGCTTCCAACCACAATTGCACACGTTCCCGGCTTGGCGGCATTTTGCAGGGCACAAGGAGGACTTGCTTCTCCGGGTCAGTCACAGCCTGACCTTTACCTGGTTGTGCTCCCTGGGCAGGCTGAGACGGCATTGGGGCAGTGGTATAATGCGTCATGGCTGAAAAGGCAGTTTTCCAGAAATGCAGGCCCTCTAAAGACAATTCTCCACTGAATTCCTTCAACTCCTTGACTAGTCTGGTTTCCACCGCTAGCTTACGACCACCAACCTCCCTAAGGGGGAGAGACAAGCACAATTAGTTGAAGACAACCAATACTTAATATATTAAATTCAATTTGACAACAAATTTCTTATTATGAAAGACTGAATTTTTTTAAATATATTCTCACATTGGCTTTCCCGGAGCATCAGAGGGGTCACTGCAGAAGGGCTCCTGGAAGGTGGCCTCTGATATCTCCAGGTCCAGCAAAGTGCTGAGGATCTCCTCCCTACTCGGAGGGCACATGAGGGGCTTCAGAATGTTGGCTCCTCCCCCTGGTCCACGGCTCTGGCTTGCCCTCACCTGAGACAGTGAGCTGACTGAGCAAGGAGAGCTACTCGGTGTGGTGGAAGTCAACACGTCAATGCCTTCCAGGAGATCGCCTGTTGGAGAGCTTTCATTGCTGGCAAGGCATGCGGAGCTTAAAGACAAAGGTAGGGCAGGTTCACAAGATGAAAATAGGAGATCTTTTCCTTCACAGTCAAAGTCTTGAAAGGGGCTGAGGGTGTTGGCATTGATTGAAGCTAAGTCACAATCTCGGTTCTGCAATTTGTCAGAGTCAAGGAATGTGAGGTGGTTGGATGGAGATGGTCCTTGATCGGATCTGTCAAAGAGGTCAGGACTGGCGGGTTTCACTTTGTGCCACTCGGAGTCTTGCTTCAGTTCCTCTCCATAACCCGACAGTCGTTGTAGTTTCTTAAAGGCCAATGCGTGGGCAGAAACAGCTTCTTGACTGGCGTCGCTCAAGAACTTAACTGGTAAGATTTGATCAGTCAGGACGAACTGAGTTCCACTGTACGGGCTGGAGAATTGTGTCTGATCAATGGCGTTGATATCAAATGAATAATTCGGTGGGAGCTCCGGGGATAAGCTGTCTTCGATTAAATTGCAACTGTCCATATCTGGGTCGGACGGGAAGAGCAAGCTGACCTCTGACACGCTGGATTGGGTGTTTGAGTTGCCTTTCCGTTTCCTTTGTTTCGGATCTTTGGGGTTGGTCGATTTGGGAGCTCGGGGTTTTCTCGGAGTTGGTTTTCTGGGTTTGGCAGGATCAAGCGATGCTCCTGAGTGAGATCCGGCGGTTGATTGGTTGATAGCGTCTGGTTGACTTTTTGTTTGACCACGCTGACTCTTTTGGTAAAGTTTCTTGAGGACAGCCAAGCTGCATGGGGTCTGAGAGAGATTCTGTTTTGGATTTTCCAGGGAAGGTGTCTGAGAGATTGAGGCTTTTGAAATTTGGAACTCCTCCATGGAAGACTCTACCTTCACAATTTGCACATGTGGTACCATGTTCTGACTGGCCTCCATGATAGAAACTTCATTGTTTTCTAACTTTGGTTCAACAGACTGGACTGTCGTACATGTCGTCTGGTTAGCTTTAGAATTATCTGGAAAAACATCTTGTGCGACGTGATTTTTCGGGTTCCCGGCCTTCTTTTTGTACGAACGGCTAGGTTTAGGCTTGTTTTCGGATGGATTGATCGGTTCAACTGAACCCGCTGCTTTCCTCCTTTGTCTTGTTGGAGCTTTAACGTTTTGGGAAGATTCTAGATTTTTTGGATCTTCCCCTGAAGGCTCAATGGCAGAATTCTTGTCTTTCTTTTTAGCATCTGTCGATTTCGGAGTACATCTCTTTTTTGTTACTTTGGTGGAGGACTGTGGCATTTGTTGTGCAAAACTAAGACAGGGATCATTGAGCGTGTTTTTGAGTTGTTTTGAAGTTCGAAGAGGGTCTGTTGGAGACCAAGGTTGAGGTGGTTTTGAATCTGTCGGACTTTGAGCTTGATCAGAAAGATAGCCTAATTCAAACACATCATCAGTGTGCCGTTTTTCACAGCTCTTGGTCCTTTTGATCCTTTCCCCCGGTCCAAGTTTAGAGACGCTATCGCCTGTTTTTTTATTCGCCGGGTTGACTTTAGACTTTCGCTTATATTGTTTTTTTGTCTTTGACTCGGGGACGGGAAACTCAATTGCAGTCGATTCAGGCAATATGGGCCAGAAATTCTTTAAGGGGGCTAATTGATCGTACTGCTCCAACTTGTCTTTTGTCAGTGTTACTCTCTTCTCCTCTGCGTTGACTTTGCACATTTTCACCAACATGTTTTTCTCTCCTTTAAATCTATTGATAATAATGTACTTGATGATCACCGGGGGTTCTTTCTTACGTCGCTTCAGGGATTTGATCTCCTGCCCACTACGGATACCGCAACCTTTGAGGCGTTCTTTTCCAGGTGCTACGTTTTTAGACCGTGCACCACCCGAGTACTCGCCATCGCTGTCATAAAGCATTTTTCGTTTGGTCCTCAGAGTGTATTTACTACCAGGCAGGGATGAGGCTTTTGTACAAGTTACTTTAGTCGCTAAATCTTGCAGGAGGCTTAAAGTGTCTTCTGAGGTGTCTTTAGCTTCTTCGGAGAAACTAGGAGCAGTGACGAGTGAATTTTCTCCAATAATCGGCTCATGTAAAATGGATTCTGGCTTCGCTGAATTGTCCTCACAAACTAGCATTTCGGTATCCCCGATTCCCGGACGATCAGGTGTGACCGAGGTACAACCGATGCTAACCTGGCTGTCAGGGGTGGAGTTTTCCTCCATGTTTAATTTGTTGCTTGGCCCCGATAATCTTTTCTTATTTAGTTTTAGCCTGGATCTACGATTCTGGGCTTGTTCTACTTTGCTGCATGAATTGGGCATCTTTTTGGTGAAAGGTTTCTTTCGGTTTAGGCAGTTGGAGAGAATTACACTCGGGAAGAACTTGTAGTGAGCTTCCTGTTGCGCGACGATCGTCTTTTCCGTTTTGTTTTCCTGATAGTCCTCGTACCTGATTTTGAGCTCCCCGACATCTCCCTCTTCGCTATCTTTACTCATCTCCCCCTCCTGAGGGTTAAAAAAGGTTTCATTTTCAAGAGTTGGAGGTGCTGAGGAGATGTTTCTCAGGAGGGGGCTATGTCGATCCAACTGGCTTAGGTCAAGGTCCGTCTTGGTTGAGCAGTTTCTCAACTCGGAATAGCAGAGGGAAAACGCCCTGTGGTTCTGAAGTATGGACAGACGGTTTGTTTCCACGTTTTTGATGCCCTTTCGTCTTTTGGTGACCTTATTAGTGTTGGATTGAAAACTTTCAAGATCATCTAAAGATGCTTTCTTGTCATAGTTGTACAAAGGGTGAATGTCCTCTTTTTCCACGCAGGTGGCAGATACGTCCGGTTGGCTGATTGTTTTACAGAGAATGGGATGTTTGACGGGTGGGATGTAGGGAATTTTTTTATTCACTTTTAAGCCTGTTGAACATTCACTAATGCTCTCCTGACTGCTCTTCGACTGAAAGTGTGGTTGCTCCTTGTCCAAAACATGAACTGGGCTGTGCTCGGAGTGTTTGCACTCCAGAAAGATCTTAGCTGAGGATGGAGGTTCAAGGTGGATACTCTCGCCTGGGATACGAGTTCCTGTCATTATAATCTTCTCTGTGACTACAAGGGATGACTGAGTTCTGGAGCCACTGTCCGTTAAGGACGAATCTAGGAACGAACACAAAAAGAAAAAGAAGTCACTCATGCTGAGCCTATCGCAGCTAAATTATATTTTACACAGTAGACCCCGAAACAAACATACCACTGCTCTCATCTGCTGCCCCATCAAACTGGGGGATGGACAAATGAGCAAATAAAGAATTATTCGCGCTCCACTCCATGTCATCATCGGATGATTCCTGATGCTCATCGCTGAAGTTCTCCTGTGCCTCCTTGACACCAGACCTGCATATACCAGGACTACCGATTAATCGGTACTGATGTGGACAAACATTGATGGTGTCAATGCAAAAACAGACCTTTGTAAAGATGAGCTTTCAAGGGGCTCGCTGTCCCAGCGCTGTGACATTGTCACACTGAGCTGCGCCTCTTCCTTGTCTAACTCTGGTCTCGCCTCCTCGTCGTCACTGTTGTAGTGACAGTTTTTGGTACTCGGAAGGGACTGGGACTGTGAAGAGTGCAGACCAGGAGTCCTGCAGTCATCCGCTAAACCTGCCAGCAAATCAATCACAGCACGGTCTTGGCTGCTGTCTGCACAGGAAACAGAAACATTACATTAATTATGATCAAGCAACTCAAGTATATATTACTTTGGGGGGAATCTGTGTCTTCTTCACGTACCTAATAAAGGTGAGTGGCTGGATGTCTGAGAAGCCTGTAGGAAGCTCTGACTGTTTTCCAGTAGACATAAAATGGCCTCCTCATCAACAACAGCCTCTTCTGGGATTTGACCGCTCCTTCTGACAGATTCTAGGAAAACAGATAAAAATCACAGTTAGCATCTCAGAACAGGAGAAGCTGAGCTTATGACTTTCTTTCACGGTCAGTTTTATTTAAAAAAAATAAAATAAAATCATTCATCTTGACCTGGCTCAGAGTCCCTGTGCACCTCTACAGCTGAAGCAGGTGTGCACTGCACTTCCTCTGGTGTCAAATGGAATGAGGAATGCACGGTGAGATCACTGAAAGCCTCGCCATCACTAACAGGGGAAGCCGGTGTCCTGAATAGAAAGGATTATAGGTATAATGAAAAAAAGAAATCAATAAAGTCAAGCTGGGTTTAAAAAGCTGACTAAAAATCGACACTACGGCAGCTAAATCTGAAAAAAATGCAGCGTGAAAAAAAATCATGCATTGGCAAAAGTACAATACGAGTCTGGTGAGAGGAAAGGGCTCCCGAGAATTAGTGTATTGTGCCGCTGTCACATAATTAGTCTGTTTAATGACTTTTAAAAGTGTCAAGGGAGGAAATCCGTCAAGTGTTGAGATGATTGCAGTGATTAACATTTTCTGATATCAAGGTTTTGTAGTTCAAGTATGGACCACATAGCTCTGTGAATTCCAAAAATCACGGCTGTTTATTGCTCTATTATTTTTCTTCTTATTTTGTGTCACGATTATAAATTCCTAACTATAGTTATCCGGTAAAAAGTCACTGGGACTGTTGAGGTTTCGAGCCGAAGAAGACGGCAACTTACACATCAAACTCATTGTCCTTCAGGATCTCCTTTAATCTTCTCATGAAGATTTGCTCACTCTCAGTTGAAGTGACAAATGCACGTTCTAGAAAACAGGGGTAGACAATTTCAACTTTCCAGAGTTGACATTCTTAATAACAAACAAAAAATAATTAACAGTTTTATTTTCTAACACATTTGCACATTTCATTTGCTGACCTTGCGACTCTGGAGTTTCAATCTGTGAGTTCTTGTTCTTCTCTCTCCTTCGCTGCTTCTCATCCTCCCAGATTGCTTGTAGGCCGGGGTTCCTTCCGACTTGATCTGAACAAATGACAGCAATGTAAGAAACACTTCATCCCTATCCTTTTGGCCATTTTACTGACAAAGAACACTTTGATTTTCCTCAGCATCCTTACTGTCAATCTCGAGACGGTTGAGGACATCTACGGCCACAGCGTCAACTTCAAGCTCACAGGTGCTCTGCCTCTCCACCTCGTCCAGGACTAAGGAGCTGCAGAGAAACAGAATGTAAAATCCTGAAATCAATTTTGATGGGTCTCATACACATGGTGGTTCCAAAACAGATTTAAAATCTCACCAGGGAATGGCATTCTCCTCCCAGCGGACAAAGGTGCCCCCAAGGGTGCTGTCGTTGAGTTTGGACGTACACGGGCTCTTCCAGGGACTGGATTTAGTGATGGGGATCTGCTGGTCTGGGTTTGGCAGCACATCCTCTGAAAGTTTGTTCGGGGTTAATCAGAGTGCTGACTGATTTAACAAGTTTGGATATGATGTTAAACTCTGTTTAATTTTGAGCACAGCCAAATCCCTGACTCTAGAAAATTATTTGAGATAATGAGATGGGTAGGTTTAAAAAAAAATGGCCGCACACAGAGATCTTCACCCTTGTTTCGTACCTTTGTTCTTGCGCCCGCGGAACTTAACTGCTGCAAGATTGACTAGGTTCATGCCATATAGGTTGTAGTCGATGAAAAGCTGCAGCAGGTATGGGATGTGGCCTTCGTGGGGCTGGTAAATCTTGTTCATCACTGCTCCGCTCTGCAACAACTCACAGACCCTGCCGGAAATTCAAAGCACAAACGAATCAATCAATCAATCAATCAATAAATAAATAAATAAATAAATAAATAAATAAATGAATAAATAAATACATGAATACATAAACAAATAAATAAACGAATAAATAAATGAATGAATAAATAAATGAATTTACTATTCAATTAAAATATATAGATAAATTAATAAATCAATAAATTAAATCTGCAAATGTGTGAATCTGGAGGTGCTGTGCTTTTTAAAATTATTTTTTTATTTTTAAAATACTGCCATAATGCATATCAACCCTTCACAAATGATTGGATTGAATATTTGAGCACATATGTCGTAGTGCAGATTCCAAATGGTCACAATTTGCACTCAGCAATTGATGAGCTGCTACTTTGTAATTGATGCAATTCCTAATGCTTATAAATGTTATTCACTTTCCACATGGCCTGCAATCTTACCTTTTGACCATCTGAGGATTGTACAAATATATCTTCATAAAGTGCTTCTCCTTGGAGTGGTATCCATAGAAAGGCCTGGAAGACAGCATATTCCAAATATATTATTCCTCTTTAAGGATCTGCAACATTTATGGATTCTAGTATTATTCGGGACAGGTGAACTTGGGTACTTACATGCCAGAAACCATCACCACCTTGAAGATATGCTGGACTTCAGATGCAGGGTTTCCCATGGCAACGTTGAGCGCTCTGTCAATGCTGAAGGCTACCAGACGCAGGTATTGTTCCGGTTTCTGTCCATGACCATCGTATGGAATATAGATGTATGGGAACACTCCATGAAGGTGGAGACATGTCTTCTGACCTGCAATGTGATGAAATGATCAACATTGGGTGATTAGTATCGAGCATTAGGTTAAACGTCAGTCAATTAATTCAAAAATTCTCTGTATCATAAATGGTCCCCACAATTAGGTGTCTCCTGGAGTTGATCATTAAAACTGACATCAGGATTTTCCCTGACTTCAAAATTGTGTCCAGCTAATAAAAATTGCTAGCAATATCTCTATTTTTAAAAATGTGAAGACAATTTGCAATTTTAGGAATGACACAAAGTCTGTCTTTGCGGGGCCACATAAAATGACGTGGCGGGCCGTATCTGGCCCCCGGGCCTTAGGTTTGACACCTAAGTTTTAATCAAACTGCATGCAGAAAGAAATATGATTAAGCCACATCTCCACCATGTCTCCGATAAAGGATTGAGGAAGAAGGGATGTCAGTTGGTAGTGAGAGAGACCTGAGCTATGGGATTCGGAACATGACCCCCTTACAGAAATTTCTGAGGAGTCATCTGGGGTGAGCTGTGTTGCAGTCAGCCTGCAGTGTTCTTCTGTGGCTAGATTTAAACAGCAGGTCCAAGTGCCCAAAATCCAAATTAATACCTACTACATCTGACTAATTTGATCGCACGTACAAATTAAGCAATTTTCCCGCATATACAGAAAACGTGCATGCCAAGAACACCACAAGCGTCAACACCAGGCAACAACAACACAGTAAAAATAGCACACGGTAAACCAAGAAAAAACAAAATAGTACCGTATTTTCCGGACTATAAGGCGCACCTAAATACCTACAATTTTCTCAAAAGCCGACAGTGCGCCTTATAGTCCGGTGCGCCTTATATATGGACCAAATTCCTAAATTTAAACTGGCCCGAAGCATTGTGTCATGAAATCAATCATAAGTGGCCCGCTGAAGACTATGAATCATGAATCAAAAAGACTATAGATCATTATTTTGTGATTATAAAGTAATTTGTTGCGTCTGAAGTTGAAATAAAAAAAAGATAAAATGGAGAATGATTTGATTTGGATTAAAAATCTGACATGATGCATTAATGGTGCGCCTTATAGTCCGGTGCACCTTATATAAGGACAAAGTTTTAAAATGGGCCCTTCACTGAAGGTGCGCCTTATAGTCCGGTGCGCCTTATAGTCCGGAAAACACGGTACTCGTTTTATTCTGTACAGTATGAAAGAAAGCTTGTCTATGAAAAGACATTTCAATTCACACGCTCCTAAAAGGATTCAATCGTGCCCTACACTAATTAAATAACTCCTGGAGAAGCCAGATGGGATGGGAATATCCCATTGGTCTTTGAGTGAGCACACAAGACCGCTTAACTTTATTACACAAATTACATTGGCCTGTCTGAGTGTGTGTGTGTGTGTTTTCTTTGTGTCTGGCTGCTTGGATTGGAACAGCGACAGATGAATCGCCACTCTAACCACTAGTACAGTTTTTCCTTTCTGGGATACATTTAGCTCACTTGTTATGAGTTGCTAAGCACACAAAGATCGGTTGATAAGCAGGGTAGACATGACAGCATAAGCTAAAGCAGAGGTGTCAAACTCAAGGCCTGGGGGCTAAATCCGGCCCGCCATGTCATTCTATATATCAAAATCACGTCAACTCCCATGACTCTTAATAAAATCTATACTATGATTTATATAATAAGTATAATAATGTGGAGTTTTGTATGATTTTTTTAATCCTTTTTACAGTCATTTTAACAATAACTGAAGAAAATATTTAATATAAAATACTGCCCTCTGATGGAAGGCATAACGAGGAGGCCCGCGATAAAAAATGAGTTTGACACCCCTGGCTTAATCTATAAAATTCTATACAGAAACTCAGCTTGTTTTATGTCAAATTTAATATTTTGTTAGCATGTAAAGCTTTTGACAAGCGGGATTATTCCACATTTTAGAACGGCACAGCACACCGTGACCAATGGAAACCTGGTCAAATATCAAGCAATACCCACAGAGCACAAACCTCAATTCCCAAAATTACAGAGACAATCACAAGCAGGAAAGTGTGAGTGTACAGAGCAGCTCCAAACGTCCCGTCCAATTTTCTTGAAGACATGCAGATGGTGGGGAATTTCTAGCTGTACAAATTCCGAACCAGAACAATTAGAAGTACTGTACAGTGTTTTTCAAAATACTTAGTTCTTTGATGCACGCGTTTAAATTTAAGTTTAAATTAGAAAGGGCAGAAAAATGATGGCATGTATCCCTGCATGGAAAGCAAATGTAGACTAAATGATTGACTCTCATTCTTTACTAGGAAAGGAAGTTCAGATTTAGTGCATAGGTGTTAAACTCAAGGCGCGAGAGCCAGAAACGGCCCGCCACATCATTTGATTTGGCCCACGAAGACAAATTGTGCATCGACTTCATGTGTCAATACTAAAATTACAAATCGTCTTCACTCTGGAAAAATGGGGAACACAAATTTACTCAAGTTGTACAAAGAGCAAAAACGAGAAATAATGCCACCTACAAAAATTTAAAAGACAGCTCCATACGGGCTAAAAAGACTTTTGGCCCAGGCTACTAGAATGGACATAATTTAAAATCAATTTAAAAATTATGCCATGCGAGCATTGAGCTGGAAAGCCGAAAGGAACAAAAGAATTGTATCCGGTTCATTTGCACCCCTCCCTAGATTTACCCTGGTTAATGACTTGCCATCTGAATGTGGGTGGGCCTTAAAAAGCACTTAATATTGAGGATTAGAAAGCCCTGTTGAGTTGAATGCAGCAGTGATAATCGTGGGGGGGTGCAAACTGCAGAGGAGGATGAGAGGGTGGCAATAAAGGTCAAAATATTCCCCAGTTGTAAATATTTTGCTTTAAGGCAGCAGGATAGACCATTCCGGGGACACTGAGTCATTAACGCAGGAGAAAACAATCAAAAAGTAAGGAGGGACTTTTAAGCAGTGAGCTGAATGCAAAAACAGAAACACACAAGAGCTGTGCTATTTTTAGTAACAAGAATCCCCCTTCCCTCCAATCTTATAATGAGCCTCACGCTGACTGTATGCTGCAATGGAATTAAAAATTGATCAAAACAGATCTGCACTGCAGTCTCGGACCAAAAGTGGACACCAGTTTGGCTGTGCCGTGTTTATTTTCAACGAAAACACGTGACCATATTTGGAGACAATGAGGATGTGCTGGAAGACGAGTCTATGAATGGCTCTTATCTATTTAGAATCGAAAAATATTTACACCGGACACACACACACATCTATCATCCCTGGAAAACAAACAGCTTTTCCATGTGCTATCAACAAATAATTTCATACAAGTGGAGTATTTAGAGAATGTTAATGAACCAGAAGAACTAACTGTTAAGGGGGGTGGGGGGACAATGTCCATCCTAATGAGCAAGGGAGTCCTTTTGAAACTTCCTATTATCCTATTACTGGATCCATGAGGAATTCCTTTAGATGGTATTAAAAGGTTCCCCTGGGGAGAACTAAACCTGGGGTGAAAGGGGCCCACCACTTCATTCCTCTCTCTGCTGGTCATTCATTACCTCGCTCTCTCTTGTCTTGCACGTTTGAGTAACCAAAACAGGGTGCCTCTTCCTGATATCAAAAGTTAGGAGAGTTTGTCTATCTCAACCAAACAAGACACAAAGCGATCCGAAAAGTCAAATACGTCAGCTTGTGAGGAGAGGAGGATATTTTCTATTTGAGATTCATTTTAGATACAAGTGTGTGTGTACACAGCATGCTCAGACTGGCCACACACTTGATGCTAGAAAAAAAGAGAGAGAAGGGGGGGGGAAGAAAAAAAAAACACAGGAAGCAGGCATTGAATTACACAAAGCTGATTGACTGGTGGAGGGAGTGTTCACAGCTTAGGTCGTGGAAGGACATGGAGTATGAGGTCTGGGATTGCAGCCAAAGCCACGTGCTGCAGAGCAGATGCACCAGCGAGAGGGCACAGATGACATAAATGTTAACATAAAAATAAAAGCTTATGTGTTGAAAATCTCAGCGACAGGGCTCTAGAAAAAAAGGAAACGGAGAAATACTGCAGAGGAACATAAAGTCGTTGCATTCCAGACTATTTGAATAAAAAAACAATAATATTAATAAATACTAAAAAATAAATAAATATAAATAATAATAAAATAATAAATAAAAGAAATAAATAATAAAAGTCGTTGCATTCCAGACTATTTTAATAAAAAACAATAATAATAATACTAAAAAATAAATAAATATGAATAATAATAAATAAATAGAATAAATGAAATAAATAATATAAAACTATTTAAAAAAAAAAAAAACACTGTTGACATGGGGATCACGCGGTATACAGATGTGTTGCTACAACTGATTCGAAACAGCAAAAACAACTGTGACATGTTTAAACGTGCGTGGTTGGACTGTATAGGTTTAATCAGTGAAAGCCTTTAATCATCTCATGAGTCTGGCGCCCATCTTTTAAACGCGTCACATTATGGAATACAAGTTAGGCTGAGTCAGAGTGGCACGCAGACGAAGCAATAAAGCTGTGCCTGATTTTCTTGATTTAAAAATCTACAGTAGAAATAAAAAGGTCAGTGTGCAAAAAGAATCATTTCAGGCTCCAAACGCAGCAGCTCCGAATCATTTGTGTGCTTCCACCTCAGGTTGTTGCCATGGTGACAATAAGCTGAAATGTAGCGCCTGCCGCGGCCAGGGTATTTCATGTGATGAAAAGAAAAGGGTGGAATTGCAAAGTGGGTTAAGGCAGTGTTACAGATGTGATACAGCTGGAGTTGAGTAACATTAGAAAACGTTTACATGTATTGGTATTAAATGTGGAACATGAGTACAGCGTACTTCAATTTGAGACCACATAAATAACTTTGTGTACTGCAGAGCATGTGTGTGTGGGAAAGTCTAGTTCAAGAGAACAGCATGTACTGCAAAGGCAAGTCACTGAATTCAATCAGTTCCTCCAACCTTTATTCAGTATGCACGTTACAATACTCCTTACGTGCTGTTTTTAAAGTTTTGCACAAGGGTTTTGGACTTATGATGCAAAATATTTAGGATTTTATGCAAAATTGGTGATCGTTTAAAAATAATTTGGGCCTTTTTTTGAAGGGATGTCAGGTTTCTCCACATGTTGTATTCAGTTTATTAGGTTTTTCTGGGGGAATTTTTGGAGTTTGATTTTTTTTCCCCTCCAATGCATTTCAGTCTGTCAATTATACGTACATTTGGAATATTCATGGTGAGCATTTTTGCCCATTTTTCAATATGTTATGGACCAAACAGAATAATTTGTTTTCTGCAGCAGATTCGAACTTTTTTCCCCCCATCCAATAAATCGATTAATCGATGTACGTGCATACACAGAGATTTGCGTGTATTTACTTATTTCAAGCAATGTTTTCTCTGGTCTCCGCTGTGTTTTTAGCTAGCATACAACAAAAATGAAAACGTGAAAGCATTGTCAGGTCCTAAAATAAAATAATACGTCGAGTCCTGGGAGCTAAGGTGCTCGCCAACGCCACGCCATGATGGGGCTGTGGGAGCCTCCATAAAACCGTCTGGTGTAAAGGGGGAAGGGAGGAGGGTCTCTCCGCTGCAGGCGTGGGTTAGCAATGGTGCTCCACGCTGTACAATAACGCGTAACCACACTTAAATGACCTACACCGGCATGTCATCGTGTAATATTGTAGCTGCACAGTCTCCCGTTGGTTTTGTTGTTTGCGGTCCCGTGAGGAAGCGCGTGTGCAACAGACCGCCCGCGCAAGCTCCACGTCTCGTGCCGCGTGGTGTAAAGAGAATGCGGTACTATGGTTTCTTTGACAAAAGGCTGACAAATAATTGACTAACCTGCGGGCGTTGCTCCAAATATCCGCACCACTGGCACCTTCTTCACGTCGCTTTCCCTGAACTCGGAATAACACACGTCCAGGTTTTTTATTGGACTTGCCAGGTAGTAGTCTGCGGTGACGATGCGCACGGCAAACATGACTGCTTCAGCCGCTTCACACCAAGAAAAATAGATGAAAAAACAATTGTTATGAGTCCATTTGGGAAGAAATACTCGACTGCCAGTTGAGAAAAGCCGGCCCGGGTGCTGTCACTCCGAAACGACGAAGCGCAGGGGACGCCCGGTTGGAAAGAAAACGAACAAAAGGTCCCGCGTCACCGACGCGTTCTAATAATCCACAATTATACTGCAGCAGTGGAGCTAGAGCAAACAACGACTCTCCTTCGCTGTCGGCTCCATGTTGCTCGGCGACTGTCCCGTGATTTTTAACAGTGCATGGTGTTTTTGTTTTCAGCCAGGAAGACGTACCCCTGGCCTTCCGGTATGCGGCGTCTTTCCCCAAACCACGAGTTGGGACTAGCCAAAGCCGACAGCCCCCTCCATTGGCGCTCCCTCCGGGCCCACACTTCCTTATGAGGCGACTACTGAGAAGTGTCCGACTGGGGCAAGTTATATTACAGTAGAGTACAATTTCCGGTATAAAATTTCAAAATAAAATATACGTGCGCTATTTGATGCCATGAAAACAACACCTTAAATCGCTTATTTTGAAGGAGTGTTGTCTTGCTCAGCCTGTCATACGAAGTATGTTGGAATGTTGTTTTTGGACTCCTTTAAGATTCATTCGATGTCCTGTTAGTGTGCCGAATCGTCCACATACGAGTGTAGTCTTTGTCGTCACTTGTAAGACGAATCAATTCAAGAACGAGTCTTGCTCATGACAAAGACTACTACTTAGTACTGACCTTTTTCCACGACAGTACTGCCCTCTACTGTATTTCTATTTAATAATGTATGAGGCAAAACTGTACGAACGATTGCATACGACTGACCTTACACAATTTCATTAGTTAACATTGCAGGTTATTATACAGATGAAATGTTACTTCTCGTAAAAAAAAAAAAAAAAAAAAAAAAAAGTCAAGAGGCCCGAGGTGTATTTATTCCCTTCGAACTGTGGTTATTTCTTTTATAGCAGTGTCAAACTCTTTTTTTTTTGCACGGGCCGCATTGTAGTCATAGTTTCTTTTGGAGGGCCAAATAAATGTATGAGCACCTCATATTATATGCAGTAAAAGCTACAAAACAAACTGACAAATAACTCGTTTTCAAATCAGAAGAGTAAAAACTGGTCAAATATTTAAAAAAAAATATATTTTTTTAAAAGTGAAGACAATTTGCAATTCTAGTAATGACACACAAATTTGATGCACAATTTGTCTTCACGGGCCACATAAAATGATGTGGCGGGCTGTATCTGGCCCCCGGGCCTAGAGTTTGACACCTGTGTTTTATAGTAAACAATTTTGTGGTGAACAAATAAACAGCATCTCAGGCAGTGACTTAAGCCTATATAAAGAATACCTTTTATAAAAAGTTGAAATTGCCATGACAACAGCCACGTCCTCTAAATGACAGCGGTAGAAAATACGATTTGAAGATAGGTCTTGGAGGTAATTATATTTTATTGCTGTTTATGAAAACACATCTGTGAGTTCCTGGCTGCTTTGGACTCGGTAGATAACGCTGAGACGAGTGGCAGGTATTTGTGGAACAATAAAAGCTGGATTTATTGGCTTTGGCAGGCCTGGTGTTGGCAGGAAGTGGCCTCATTCAGGATCTGATAAAGCGGGTGAAACACAGCACTTAAAGTGAAAAAAACATTTTTAGTTAGGTCAAGGAAACAGACTGGTTGGCCTGGACTTCTCTCAAGCTAAAGTTGAACTTGTAAGGACTGATTTATTGAAATTCTAGTCACTAGAATTTCAACAAATCAGTCCTTTATTCTTTATTGTTAGACCTCTCGTTGGAATGAATGACAAGCCAAGCATTATTTGAAATAATTGTATTGTCCTACAATAATTTCTGGTATCATAACACAGTAAATAATAGTAAATAAACCGTAAATGCCATTACGCCTTACTTTTTTTCTGTTTTAAATCCAAGTGGTGCTGGGTTGTTTTGATTATTTGTAATATACTGCCACCTTGTGGTAAATATAGTTATTCACATTGTGACCCAACGTGCATTTAAATATTCCGGTATCCACGCTTCTGTTCCTGATACGGAATTATCTATTCTTATTTCAAACATGGCCATGCAGGCAGAATTGTTCAGAATTAAATACACTGCAAATATTATGTCAGTGTCGATAGTAAATCAAATAGACCAAGATATGTGGACACAATTATTGGAAATGTCAAATTCTCTTCTTTGTGTGTCATTTCTTTCAGAGTGGACGAATTGTGAGAGTGAGGGATGCTTCTGGCTGTGGAATGATGTAACGCTCCTCCCTAAGCAGGCGTAACAGAAGGTCCTGCATGTCGAGGGGCCACCTGTAGATCCTCGTGTTCTGAAGCCAACTAGGGACATGTCTCTGTCCCCAAAACAAAACAAGGGAGGGAGAAATCACAATTAAATACATCAGCAACTTTCACATTGGTGCAAGGAGTTCAGCACATTATCATGACAACAAGGTAATGTTGTTTGAGCATTTATTATTTATGTCATTTATTTACTCACCTTTGTTGCATTGCAAAATAGCACTGGTATAAGTCTGAAATTCAGGCAGCCTTGTTGGATGAATTCATTCTGGATCTGCACCAACAGCAAAAAAAATAAAATAAATAAAAATATGTGCTCCTAAAATATTTCACTCTATCATACATTTCACAATGAAACATTTTCTGGGTTTGTAAATAAATTAAAAAAAACAAATTAATACATAAATAAATACACAAATAAATAATGTGATGGACCATCAGATGAGCATCCCTGCCCTAGATAGACCATGATGGTTTGGCAGGCACTCAAGAGGACCAAATATTGTACATATAAAAAATAAAAAAAATCAGCAAACATGTGCCAATGCTGCACTTGTGGAAGCTCACCTGATTGTGGATATATTTGGTGTGTAGCCCGTGCTCATCATCATTATCCCCTTCTACATCCTCCTTGTACTTGGGGCTGATTGCCACAATGATGAGGACGGATTTCTGTAAAATTTGCATGATCAATTGATGGCATCTTTAATTTTACTCTACAAATCCAGGACTTACATCATTCAAAAATCTGTCCATCCATCTGGTGAAGCCCATCCGTATGGCCGGAGTATCAAATATGTCAATCTATAAATAAATAAACAGTGGAGGTGTGTATATAGCATTTGAGAAGGGACGATTGTGACGAGAGTTTGGAGCCTACAGCCGGTTTGAAGCCCTGACTTGTTAGAAATTTCACAAAACCAGTCATTTCTTCAGCTGTGTCCACTGAATATGTGATGAAAACATTTCCTACAAATACACAAAGACAATTGCAAACTTCCATCCAGCCACACAAATAAATACAACAAATATATTTACGAAGTGTTACTTACTATATTCATCAGGGAGCGTGACGGTCTTCCTGATCTCCCTCGTAGCTGGTACGGGATCTGCTTGAAGACGATAATCTAAACTGACCTCACACATAACATCTTTAGGGGCTGCCCCAGGTTGTACTTGACGGGGATTTGGAATATTGTGATATTGCATTCTGTTTCCTGGATGGTTACTGTAGAAGAAAAATAATGAGAGTTGCAGTAAAATAATACAGAAATGAGTGATGTTCAATACCATGTTCGTTCAAAGGGTCGAGCTCTTTGGTGTGGACACAAACCGTGTCCAAGACAATTCTCCTGCTTTGGACTGACGCCTGCAAAGACAGAATAGTAGACACTCAATTATTATGTAAATAAAAATTTGAACAATTTTCATTTGAGAAGCAATTTTTTTTTCCTCTAATAACAAACAGCTTATATTTTTAATAAAATTTTGTGAAGAACTGCAATGTGTTTTTACAGACATTTCCAGTGGGGCAATATTAAATAGAAAAAAAAAATAAAACGTACATTGGCCATGTTTATGTGCAGCTGGGAAGCGTGACGGAACATAGTGGCCAGCGTTGACACCCGACATGAGTGGGAGAGGTTGCTCCAAACCATCTCCATCATCCAATGAACAATCAAGCCTGTTTTGAGGTTCCATAAAACCACAATGGTTATTTTCTCCTTGTTTTTGAGGCCAAACAGAGACACCCTGGCCAGAGGTAGGTGAATTTTTTAGTTCACTCTGGAAATAATGCTGAAGAAGTCTCTCTCGCTTGACATGGATGTCCAGTTCTCCAGTCTGCTCCCAGCTTCTATTGTTCTCTGGTCCACTCCACTTCTGGCAGTCAAAGTCCAGACTGGAGGGTGGCATGCTTTCATCCACCTCGATAGGAATGCTCCGATGGGTCCAAAGGCCTAAAGAAGCACAAAAAAAATAAAAAGACAGTTCAGTTCACTACAGTGATTGGTGCTGAATATTTAGTCAAATATCTTTCTTACTTTTTGAAGTGGCCATGTAGTTGCTGCAAAGAAACGGCACAATTTAAAAAAAAAAAAAACATGAATAGAAATATACATTGATCGACCTCGGCAAAAGTTTGTTTATTAAAGGAGGGGGAAAGTGAAACATTCATGCTAAGGCTGTTTCTAATTACATTTTTGTTTCCATATTTTTTTAGTTGAATAACAGAACAAAGGATTAAGATGTGCTACAGACTCGATAAAAAAATTATATATATTGTTAATTTTACAATATTTGCCGTGCCTTTAATCTGGGCTGAGTTATGCATAACAACAATATGTGCTCACCAGTACAAAGTCAACACCAGTGCTCGGAAACACCTGACAGGTAGCTTCTTCCAAGTAAAATCTAAATAAAAGTTTAATAAGTTAAATGAAGCTTAAAAATATTGAAATGAAGAATAAGAAACATCACACCTTTCTGGAAGTGCTTCGCCCTTAACCTCAGGTTTAACCTGTTCTCACACAAACAGGAAATATTTCTACTGCCCGCCCCCTCGCCTTCAATGGCCAATCAGAGCAAGGCTGCAATGCCCAACCTACCTTTAAATAGAAAGGTGATTCTAAAAGGAGCACACACTTGATAAAGATGACATGATGAAGTTAGTAGTAGTTTATTTATTTTATGTTTAAGGTTATTCTTATTACAAACATAAAGAGTTGAGAGGTGTGGCAAGACATGTTACGTCACCATGACAACACACCTGACAGTTCCTGGTTAAGAAGAACGCCATCATGCTGAAGCAACCTTCCAATAATATAAATTTTAATAGACTTTCTTGGGACATGTTTTGTCTCAATATCTCAGGTGTCGTACATTTCTGTTTCCTCGAGTTTGCTCGTCTGAGGCAGGTAAACATCACGGTTGTGAGTTGACGTGACCTTATGTTCTGACAGTGAGAAGACTTTCACGGTTTGCGTGAGGAAGGAGGAAGCCTCCCCAGTCGCAACTTTACAAGTCACCACCCGAAGCAGCTCCTGCCGGAAGCGACCGCTGACCATGCAGTAGAGCAAGAAGTTAGTGGTGGAGTTCAGATTCTGGAGCATGTTAGCCAAATCACCGGCGACATTGATGGGGATTCTGTAATCGTTTCTGTTAAAGTTCTCCGTGTTGTACTCGGTCCTCAGGATGCAGTATGTTACAAATCGAGGCAGGCTGAGCACCACAAAAGCCACAGAGACAGTTCCCAGCAGGAGAAGGGTTCTTCTCAACATACCCCTTGTGCTGCGTCCATGTATGACCCGACGCTCCTCTTTTGTGAAAAGATTGCTGGCACGGCATAGATGATGCCCGATGAGGTAATTAAAGATAATAACCAGCACGATGGGAACACCTCCTGAGAGAAAGCTGGTTATCCATACAATGGCAGTGGAGTAGATCTCATTTCGGTATTGACATCGAGGCAGAGTCACGTTTTCTCCATCCACCATAATGTCGGTGGATACAACAACATTAATCCAGCCTAGCGGCACCGAAACCAAGTGAGACACCATCACGATGGCCACGCAGGTCAGCTTTGTGACCTTTGTCTGTGAAAAGTCCTGCTTGGCCGCTGTGTTTCGAAGAACCAGATAGCGCTCAATGGTGAACACCACTACAATCCATGATGAACTGTAGAGGGAGCCATACTGCAGGAAGCTCAGGATGCCACACCAAGGGTAGGAGTGCCAGAAGGGCTGCAGCAGCCAGAAGGTGAGAGTCAGGTCGATGAGGATCACCCACACCAGGTAGAAGGTGTCCACAATAGCGAGACAGCTGAGATACACCACGGCTGTGTCAGACATGCCACATTTACGGAAGCAGATCATGTAGAAGGTGAAGAGGTTTGCTGAGAATAAAAAAAGCCAGAATCAAACCTTACACCCCTGAAATGTGAGGCGACGTGGTAACCAGTGTACCACCGTGCTGCCCACGTCACAAGAATATACAGTAATATATATATTTTTATTTGTTTGCACAGTAGAGTTTATCAATCTGCTCCAGTAAAGCAATATTAAGTTCTGTAAATCATACCAAACTGTAGGGCGTACTTCCGCCACAAGAGGGCACTAAATGACCGTCGATGATCTGAAAGCTAGAGTGCCGACTTTAATTAAATACTTGCTACTAAATTACTCGGGGTGATTCATCTAAATAAACAGCAAAGTATCTTGTGTAATGTTCTGTTTTGTTTTTGTTGTTGTCCTGCTGTCATGTTAACTACTTGACCGCCATTTTCCTTATTTTGGGGATTGATTTAATTGGTTAATTGTATCAATGTGATTATTAAACACGGCGGTTTTTGTAATGTGCAGTGTGATTTTAATTTCTTTTTATTTCATATTTCTAAGCGTTGAATTATTGTTTTGAATCTAAAAAATATAAATATTATTTATTTATTTGTAACTGAAATAGGACTACACATGACCTATAAATGTAACAAATCTGGAGGGGAAAAAATAAGACAAATAATAGCTTAGATTGTTAAACGTTGCTATAAATTGGCAAAATAGTAAACAAAATACTGTCAAGTACCTGGAATACCCATCACGCAAAGGAGCGGGTAGTAGATCTTCTGAAGAGTGACCAAGGTCGTGCCTCCAACAGCCTCCATGGTCAAGCAATAGCTCACATGCTCATCTCTGCAAGGAAGCAATCACACAACATTGTATTATACTACTTAATAAGCAAAGTGTAGGTACTTCAATACAACTTAATTAAATATACTAGTTACACACAAAAACATAAAATACAATTTGAAGGTGCATCTAAAATGAAAACATTTTCAGAGGGCCTACTTTTTAGTTGATCTACAAACGACTGTGGTCTACAGAAGAAACTAAATGTAAAAAAAAAAACATTATTGCATGAACCCGCTGTACAGTACATTTGCTTATTGAAAATAAAAACCATTGTTTTTCATTTCTGTAAAGTATCTGTACTATATAATTATTTTAATAAAGATGGAAAACAACTGCATTCCAAATTACTAAACAAACAATTATAACTTCATAATAATTATAATTTAAAAAAACTATTTGGGTAATGATCCTTTAGTATTAGCAAACCCACAGAAATTCTTAATTTCTTTATCTAAAAATAATATGTATATATTTTTTCAAACTCCTCATAGCCTTTGAAAATTGAAACTCGTAAGCACAACTAACACAATTGTCACATTACAGGTGATGTTTCCATAAAATAACTCAACAGAAGTAAAAAATAAAATAAAACCAACCTTCATGCAATCCTCTGTTATCATAATTAACAAGCAGAAGAGAAATATCATGAGTTAGATGCAAAAAAAAAAAAAAATTAACTGCACATACCTGGTAGTTCCTATGGTCTCATTTCAAGTCTCCCCTTGCTGTGTCGAGTAACTATCCAGATGTTTATAGCGCCACAAGTACACAACGATATGGTCGAAATGTGGAAGGAATGGGTGTGACTGCATTAAAAGCTTTGGGAGGAGTGACGAAGGAGTCAGTCCACCTTGCAGATGATGGCACTCACACTAATCCAGAACATTGTGCAAAACACTTTCAAAATTTCACAGGTTGAAATGAACAATGTGCATATGAGTTTTGAAATGAATACATCACAGTATCATAGTCAAATAACATATGCAAATATGCCTCCATGGGGACTATCACGAAAGCAAGGATGAGATCACAGAATTGTTGGTGTCTTATCAGTTGGGGTTCAATAATAATTTGCATATAATGCAAATTTCATTGCAATAAAATAGCTGTAAATAAATCTGAGTCCATAGTGCAAGACTAATTTATGTTAAGCCGGTCAATCGTCTGGACTTTGCTACACTAGTGAATTGGAAATCAAACATCTGAAAACAAACAACAGTGATGATGCTCAGGAAAATTTTGTAGCTCATGCATGAAGAAAACAGCGAGCATGGTACAATCAATAGAACGTCACTTAGAAACTGTTAGTTTATTGTCCTTTTGACCCTGAAAAAAGACATCACTTAATTAATAAAACATTTTGATGTTAAAAAAAATGGCATAAGAAGCATAATTAATCAGTTTGCTGTACAACTGTTGTTACCCACTGTAAACAAATGGAAAAAAAATCCTGCAATGACAGATCACATCTTGCATACTTCTTAAAGTACAAGATTTCCTCCAAAAGTGGCTCAGGCTTTTTTTTAATGTACCAAACTGCAAAGGACACCAATTGTTTACATATTTAAGACGCCCTTATTTGTACAAATCCCTGTGAAAGGATAAAGCATCTACAGGGGCGGAATTTATTTCAATAAGTGTTCTTTCAAGTGGCTATAATAATTGAGTTATTTTCAGGAGAGAGATTTATATCTTGAATTGGACGAAAGAGGGTGACCATCAAATCCGTGAGAGGTGTTCATTCCTCTAAGTGCCCCTTACATCTGGTGACGTAAATTGGAGGCAACTAGAATATTTGAGGAAATACGGTAAAAAAAAAAAAAAAAGAGGCATCTGTTTGCGCAGAGGCTTTTATTTGCTCAAATCGGCTGATGGACCTGGCAACCATAGTTCCCTATTTGAGGAAATTAAAAATGGATGCTAATTGTGTAACAATGACTTTTCCACTAGGGGTGTCCCGATACGGTTTGACTTCTGATACGATATCGATATTGATTCGATATAATATCAGCAGACATGACACATGGATTGGATTTCTGAACTGACTGACTTGGGGCAGTAGGCGGGGGGACACGAAGAATCCTGGCAGGGTTTTTTTGAGGTTTTCCTTGCCCTTTTGGGAGCTTAAGATCAGGGGATGCTTTGAGGATAATTGTCAATTTTTGTCTATGTGAAGCCCTTTGAGACTGTTTGTGATTTAGGGCTATACAAATAAACTTGACTTGACTTGAATCTGTTGCCAACCAATCGCAGAGCACAGAAATCACAATCACACCTACAGACAATTTATCGTGGTATCGGGACACCCCTATTTTCCATCTGATCACAATTTGGGAAAATGTTAGGGGGGAGGGATATGTTGACAATCTGTACATGGTCATTTAAAAAAAAAAAAAGTATGATGTGATTCCAGACAGCAGTATCTATAAGACAGCAAGCAATCTGGGGGAAGCAAAATAAAACCTCAGGAGATGGAAGACATAATCAGATGTGGCGGAGGATTGGGTTTCAACGTAATCTGCAGGAATTATACACAGACAGATGAAATGGTTCTTCACCTTCACTTTTGGCAGATGAAAAATATTTCTTGAATTGAAGCAGACATACAAACTAAAACAACCCTTTTAAAAAAATATTTACACTGAATACAAGTATCGCATCCAACCCCTGCCTCCAAACTCACCTCTTATGGCATAGCAGACTTCATACACTAGAGGGGGTGTAGGAAATGAAATGAGTTGAGCGGAAGGATGCTTTGTCCCCCAAAATAAAATAGTGACAAGTCCAGGAAGATTCCAGTTTGTTTTTGTTTTGCATCCAGCTCCAACCTAGAGGCAGGGAGGAAGAACGTTTAGAGGTTGTCTCCGGGCTGGTACTGAGGCTCGGTGGCTGTGAAGTAGTCCTCCAAGAAGGCCTGCAGGTACTCGAAGGTGGGTCGCTCCTCTGCGTCTTTCTTCCAGCATTGCAGCATGAGCTCATGCAGGGAGATGGGGCAGTCCTGGGGGCATGGCATCCTGTAGCCTCGTTCCACCTGTTCCAGCACCTCACGGTTGTTCATGCCTGGAACGCACGGGCAGAGGGGTGAAAATATTTAGGCAAGACAAACATCCAGTCCACTAGGTGTCACTGTGTGCTACGGTGCCAATACACTCCATTTAAAATTCAGTCTTGTCATTTATATAAGAGGGGTTCATGATTATATATACATGTATGATGTTGATGCTTATGCGTTTTAATTGCTTTGCCGCCACCTTGTGGCATCTCTAGGCTATTACAAAAACAACAATTTTGTCGGCCGTCAAATATTTTTAGATTTACAACAGGGAACGGCTCCTCGGATTGTCGAGGTTCCACTGCATTTATATTTTAACATTTATTGAGCTTTTCAAAACGTGTTAAAGAGCTCACTCACGGTATTTTATGCAAAAAACAAAGAAGCTAATCCCTCCGCTCAGTTGCATCCTAACCTTCCTTCCCTTCTGCCTTGAGCACAACTCATTTACAAATCCATCTGGACGTGCGTATTATTCCTCCCATGTTCCCTTTTTTCCCGGTCAGAAATTTAAGTTGCCCTGCAGGCAACAGCAGTAATCAAGTGTTATCTCACATTTTGGCAAGGGAAACAAAGATTACCCAAGCATTAAAGAACCTTTTACTCTCATAAAACGGCATGAGGGCGGCCGGAGGCTTTCACAGAAAAAAAAAGTCTCAGCAAAGGCAGCTAGATTTAAAAGCAATACTCACCCGGGTAAGGCACTCGACCCTTGGTGACTAGCTCTGTCAGGAAAATGCCAAACGACCACACGTCCGACTTGATGGTGAACTTGCCGTACAGCGCAGCCTCCGGGGCGGTCCACTTGATGGGGAACTTTGCACCTGAATGGATGACAACGATGGAAGCAAAGGTCAAACCTAGAGTCGGTGGATGGACAGCAGAGAGGAAAAAAAGACTGACCTTGCCGTGCGGTGTATTCGTTGTCTTCGATGAGTCTGGCGAGGCCAAAGTCGGCGATCTTACACACCATGTTGTCTCCCACCAGAATATTGGCAGAGCGTAAATCTCGGTGGATGTAATTCATCCTCTCTATGTAAGCCATACCTGCTGCCACCTGGCACAGAAGAGCACGCCTGAATTAAATACCAGTTATGATTTGCTGCAACATCCAGATTTGAAAAAAAAAAGCTGTTCAAGAGTTAAAGTCTGACTGTACTTGATGAAGTACTGTCGACACACATCATGTCCCTCATTTTTTCCCATTAATGGACTTCATTTAGCTGGCTTCTCAAGGGGTTCGATATCTCTGCCCTTGAAGTTGATTGCCCTGATTAGAAATATGCGTCCTAGTTAGCCAATGTATCAGTCAGGTGGATTATTTTCTTTGTCAGTCAGAAAATCGGCTTTTAGTTGTTATATCAATCAGAAAAAAAATCAAACAATCAAAAAAAAAAAAGAACAAGCACAGAATTTAATGACGCTGATATTTTGAGACTGATGATAAATTTGAAATGAACAAAAATCTGTAGTTTTGAAACAATTTGGTTCATTTGTGTTTTTCCACACCTCTTGATTCTAAATCACAGGTGTCAAACTCAAGGCCCGGGGGCCAGATACGACCCGCCACATCGTTTTATGTGGTCCGTGAAGATTATATTATATAATTATATAATATGAGGTGCTCATACATTTATTTGGGTTGACAGTCATAAAAAATGGCCCTCCGAAAGAAGCTATGAGTACAATGCGGCCCGCCAAAAAAATGAGTTTGACACCCCTGTTCTAAATGATTTTACTGTTTTTGCAGGATTTATAGTTATTTAAGAATAAAAGGGGCGCTTGTTTTATAATTGACTGAAAAAAAAAAGACAACATACCTGGGCAGCCATATCCACAAGATTGGGCAGCTTCAACCCTCGCCCTTCTCCGTCCTTCAAAAAGTCCAATAGACTTCCTACAGGGCAATATTTTATATTATCAATCAACACGAGTATAACACAATTTATATTAGGGGAAGTTTTTAAAACATAAAAAAAAATGGCAGAAGTGAAACAAAAATATCTGCAACTAACAGCCAACAAAATTAAGACCCACCACAGTTAACATTGCCACCGAACAAAGCTAATCTAATACCCGAGATGGTTCAGCTAGCTGCATAGGTACTGCTGTTTTGGTTAGCAACTGAATTAATTCCAAATTCATGTACCTTTGCCCATGTACTCTGTGACAATATAAATAGGCTCCTCAGACACGACAGCGTACAACTGGACCAGCTTGTCGTGGCGGAGTTTCTTCATGATCTGAGCCTCCTCCAGGAAGGACTCAGGGGACATGGTTCCAGGTTTCAGAGTCTTCACAGCTACCTTTGTGGTGCCGTTCCATGTTCCTGACACATGTAGGCATGAGTATACCATTAGCACATTTTACACCTCAATCACATCGTCCAATCAGAGATGATACGTTAGGCATGCACAAAAAAAAAAATTGTACTACAGACATCGATGTAAACATGCCACACAGCAGGAGATCAGGAGACGCTATGGGAATCAGATCATCTTTACTTCTCAGGCACACGGCTTGAGCAGATAGATAATTAATTGGATAAAAGATTTAGAAGGTACTTTGATTTGAATTTGAAAAGCCATCAGTAGAATCCAGTGAGGATTGAAGAGCTACAATGCGCCAACATGGGAGCAGATAATCCTTCAGAGGATGATTAACCAGGGCAAGCCTGTAAGCTTCCAACTGTGGGGATGCCAGTTGCTCTAACATAACATGACTGTGGCACTGCTGTTACATAATCAAAAATGGACCACTGTAATAGTTCTACTGATCTCATTCTGTGAGAGGATGTAGAGGGGTGACTCAAAGGGAAGTTGGAGACCATCAACTCGCATGCTTGGAAGGTTTTAAGTAAGACTGAATATCAGTGTTGCCCATTTTTTTGGGAAGAAGGTTCCATCAGCTTGGTAAAGGTGCTCAGAAGCTGGGTGTCATCTGGGAAAAAAATTATTTCCAGTATCTGCACATGGAACTGTAAATATCTATGGTGTTATATTTATCAACAAATACATAATAAACAATTGAAAATATAAATATATTTTATTAGCAATATAGAAAATACGCTGAATGGTGAATGAATTTTTCATAAATTCTTATATTATATATTTAATGCTTATTCAGTTTGTATGTAAACAAACTCTCAAGGGAAATTCTATCTTTAATAAAAAAAATTCTAATCTCACAAAGCAGTGTATAAATTTAATTCTGAACACTGATAAAAATAATATTCCAGTATCTGCACATGGAACTGTAAATATCTATGGTGTTACATTTATCAACAAATACATAAAAAACAATTGAAAATATAAATATAATTTATTAGCAGTATAGAAAATATGCTGAATGTTGAATGCATTTTTTAAAATAAATTATTATATTATATACTTAATGCTTATTCAGTTTGTGAGTAAACA
This sequence comes from Syngnathus floridae, assembly GCF_059516105.1. Taxonomy (NCBI): domain Eukaryota; kingdom Metazoa; phylum Chordata; class Actinopteri; order Syngnathiformes; family Syngnathidae; genus Syngnathus; species Syngnathus floridae. The sequence continues at coordinate 5,224,608 of NC_142431.1, forward strand.
AACTATCAGGGGAAATTTTATCTTCAATAATAAAAAATAAAAAAAATTCTAATCTCACAAATCAGTGTAAAAATAAAATTCTGAATACTGATAAAAATAATAGTCTTGGGGGGGGGACAGTACTCTTACCGTAAAAAACCTCAGCAAAACATCCTTTGCCCAGCCTTAACTTCAATTCAAGGGTTTCTCTTCTGATCTCCCAGGCATCATGACTCAAGCCCACAGTGTCAGGGATGTAGTTCACACACACGCCAGTTAATTTAAAGCTCAAACCATTCGCATACTCTACAAGGAGGGGAGGGAAGGCATACAGGGTTAACTAATGAGGAGTACATGCAGTTAAGGTTGATGAAGGAGGCCAACTTTGGACTAATAAAACGGTTTCCCTGCAACATCTCCAAAGGAACCCCCCCGCAATCGTTTTGGGGTCTCAACTGTCCTTGTGTGGCCTCCTCCATACAGCCCCTTCATCTGAAGGTGAATGGATCCATACCCATCCAGACTTCCCCAAACTGCCCATTCCCAAGACGCTTTATCAGCTGCAGTGACTCCCGCGGGATCTCCCACACATCTTTGGTTTTGACTGACAGGTCAGTGAGGCGGGGCATCCCTTTGTGGCAGGGAACCACCAAGCGACAACAGAGACCGGCGGCTCGGTCTGCTCGGGCCACGCAGTAATGCAGAAATAAGAGAAGAAATGCAATAGAGAAGTTGACGAGACAAAATTGCAGCAAAGGGGAGGAAGAAATTCACTTGAACTGCTGTTCAGATGAATTCTACAGTGCAGATACATGTGAGCAGAATGCACCCTAATACGATTGTAATGTCTTGGAGAAGAACATTTGTCAGACTGAGGAGGCTATGAGGAGTGTCCCAATACTTTTGTCTATCTAGCCCAGGGGTGTCAAACAGATTTTTGTCGCATTGTTGTCAAAGTTTTCTTCGGAGGGCCATTATGATCATCAACACAAATAAATCTATGACTGCCTCATATTATATATTGCACAGGTGTCAAACTCAAGGCCCGGGGGCCCAAATACGGCCCACCACATCATTTTATGTGGCCCGTGAAGACAAATTGTGCATAATATTTGTGTGTCATTACTAGAATTGTAAATTGTCTTCACTTTTAAAAATATATATATATTTTTTAAATATTTGACCAGTTTTTACTGATTTGAAAACGAGTTATTTGTCAGTTTGTTTTGTAGCTTATACTGTATATAAAATGAGGTGATCATAAATTTATTTGGGTTGACAGTCATAATGGCCCTCCGAAAGAAACTATGACTACAATGCGACCCACGAAAAAAAATTGTTTGACACCCCTGATATACAGTATGAATAACTAGTTTTCAAATCTGAGACAAATTTTTAAAAACAATGCTAACAATATCTCTATTTTTTTAAAAGTGAAGACAATTTGCAATTCTAATACTGACATGAATTTGATTTGTCTTCGCGGGCCACATAAAATGATGTGGCGGGCCGTATTTGGGCCCCCGGGCCTCGAGTTAGACATCAACAATTTAGCCTATTTATGGACATACGGTCATAAAGCAAGTTCCCTCCCTTTTAAGGGTCTCTCAACCTGCAGATGCTTTACGATAATGACGGTAATTAATGTTAAGAGCTAATCTGAATTCTAGGAACGTATACAAAAGTAGCAGTTAAACATAAAGCACAAACAAGAGAAGCAATATCTAGGCTAGGCCCGTTTAGGTGCCTGAGTGGTTCACCAGCTGCTTCCATTTCGATTAGCGCCGCTCAGCATCACTTTATCCGCTGAACGCTGTCTCATGAAATCAAATGTCTTGCTTTTACTCCAGAGGAAGCTCTCGTTGTTTGCTTGTTATCGATTAAACCGGTAGATTAGGCCCCGTGTTTCCGTCTATACAAGCTGATAAGTGCAAAGACCCCCCCCCCCCCCCCTTTTCTATCCTCATGCGGGATAAACATCTAGCCTCCCAACCAGTAATCCGCAGGGTGTTTACATGGGGCAGTTAAGATGAGATAAAGGCCAGAGTCTCACCCATGAGGGTGCTTAGCTGGCCGTCAAAACCCATCTGGGACAATTGCCTGCTAATTTGGTTCTCTCCTGTCATAAAAGCTGCCAATATGTGAACTGTATCCACAGCAAACACAAATCTTTTCCTAGAAATGTAGCAGCCCAGAAAGATGGATTGGAATGATAACAATTTGATCTCAGTTGAATCAATTGCTCTCCATTATAGGTTTTTTTTTCCATTTTGGAGTTGGTCAGCATGCACTTGGCTCCCCCTTGGGGGCACAATGTTCATCTGACCTGGAAAAACCAATGGAGGATTTCAAAGAACATGACCAGCTATTTTCATTGTGGTATTTTAAATGCATTGACGCAAAGACTCAGTGAAGATAACTTGTACTCAGTGTTTTGATTCCTGTTTTTATTGATCCAATCCAATCAGGGCCTGTTGCAAGCAAGAAAAATAAGCCATAAAAGCAGAAGCCTTAGTGCGTTGTCACTTGAAGATAAAGTATCGTGTGATATTTTAGGACCTGATTAAAACGAGACTGACTGCAGCAAAGGGGGAGAAAGAACAGTTAATTACTAAAACATTTACTTTGGAAAACAATGAGCAACACAATTTTCTGACATGTTACAGACCAAACCAGTAACTGAATATTTTGTGCATTTTTTTTTAATCTATTTTAAATAAATCTCCTAATTTTGAATAAAATAATTAAGGAATAAAAGTAAATTATTTTGTTGTTCTTCATCCAATTCATCGATTAATCGTCGGAATAATTGACAGCTTAAGTGATTATTGTATTATTTATTACTTTAAGTAGTAGTACATAACATTTATATCATTAAGTATTTTGTGTTTGTGTGTAATTGTAAACAATAAATGTATAATAAATATTTTTACAATTTTCATGAACATATTACGATATTCCTTTAATAAATTTCCCTTTTGATTTGATTACAAATTTTCCTTTTTTCACTGTTTGACTGGAATAAATTCATCATGCATCTGTTTTCTATGTCGCTTATTCTTATTAGATGAGTTGAAACTTATCGCAGCTGACTTTGGTGATATTCCCTGGACTGGTCGCTAGTCAATTGCAGGCCACATATTGACACAAAGCAAAGTGTGATAGGCAACAATGAAAGTCATAATGTAGCATAAGCAGCGCTAACGAAATAAGAAGAGCTGTCGTACCTGAATAATGCTGAACCAGCTGTTGTAGTGAATCAAACTGAGCCCTAGTGGTGATGTAGTAGCCACCGCTGTCCAACTTGCGGATCTTATAATGTTTGACATGGTCGCCTTTCACGTCATCCCAGTCCCGTATGGACAAGGAAAAGGCACCTAGGGGGCGTAATTAGGTTTTTGCGGATGAGCGGGTTTAGCCACATATTATTTTGACATAGAATCAAAAATATTGATAATTTACCCTTTGTGGTTTCACTCTCCCGGATGAGGAAAGTACCCCGTGGGTTCCCAGTAGAGAGCAACTGTCTCTCGGCCTCCTTTCGCCCCAGTTTACCAAAATACCAACTGTAATTAGAGGAAGCTTCACGTTAACCCAGTGGCAGTACTAGTTGGAGACAAATGAAACCTCACCTCTTTGGTACTAATTAACTTGTAGCAAGAAATTTGGGAAAAAAGGTCAAATTAAAGATGACCGTATTTTCCGCACTATAAGGCGCACCGGATTATAAGGCGCACCTTCAATGAATGGCCCATTTTAAAATTTTGTCCATATATAAGGCGTACCTGATTATAAGGCGCACTTTCGTCTTTTGAGAAAATTGGAGGTTTTTAGGTGCGCCTTATAGTGTGGAAAATACGGTAACACTTGAACACACAACATTTCTTTCGTCATTTATAGTCGAGTAGGACTGAATATTGTTTTGAAATGAGTGATTTTATCAAAACATTTCTGTTATTCCTGTATTCTGTCTCGATTTAGCACTTTGACACACACGCACAATCTTTTTTTCTCTACTTACTCCTCAGCCTGGATGGAATCCACTGGAGCCACGTAATTACTGGGGATATAACCACTGCCACCAGTGGTGAGCGAACGAGCGTCCCACCAGTCCCCTTCACTGGAAAAGTTTAGAACAAGAAGAGCAGAATGCTTTAGACTTTCTCAAGTCTCTTGAGTTGGCATACTTTGTGCCACTGTGCAGTATATCTCCTGATTCACAGACAGTTTGGAATTTATATGGTCTGGAACCACCCACATTGACTTACCACAGTACTCTTGTGTTTTCTTTTTCACTGCTTTCTGGTTTCCCGTTTTGGATTTCAGTACGGCCCAATTTGACGCGGTTGTGTTTTCCCATTTTTACCCCAGCCCTGCATCTGTTTTTTTTTTTTTTTATCCTTCACTTCGCTCAGCGATTAAATTCGAATTATTGCCCTCACCTTAGTTGTTGTGGTTTTTATATTTTGTGTTTTTTTTTACTTTTTAATCTTCTTTTAATCTTCCTTACCTTGTCTGGCACTTTAACGGACAGCGAAAGAATTTCATTGTACAAAGAAAAAGTGCTTTCCTTTTGTACACATGACAATAAACGCTTCGAACAAGCAAGATCAGCATCATCTAGTCACATTATTAAAAAAAAAAAAAAAATCAAGCTAATTGCTGCTTCATCTTTTGTGTTAATCCCTATTTTTCAATTTGAAAGTGGCATTTTTTTTTCTTATACTAATACTTGAATACTTTCTTAACTAACTAACCTTTTAGCTCACCAGCCATTGTGGCTACTACAAGAGCTAACAACAAAATGGCATCACCCGTTTTATTTATGCTGAATAAAGGTGTCAGAGGATTGCCTAAGATTTACTCGACAGCTTCAAGAGGGAAGCCTCGGGAGGGTCTCTAATAATCTGCATTCTGAAGGAGAACTGTCTGTATTTGTGTTGTGTAACATATTGAAATTTGTGTCTCTATGGAGCCTGGGAGGGAAACACTGGGAGGGGTGGACCCCCTGTCTATCCCATTTAGCAGAATTTGAAAAAGAAACCCATTCAAACCAACAATTTTATGCAGCATATCACTGAAAAGAAGTGAAATAAACAATGTAGCTCCCCTGTGTCTTTGAATCGATTCATATCCTCTCTCTCCCCGAGAGTCTTGTGATGAGAGAATAATTAAACAGAGGACCTTTGTGATTCAGATGAATCATTCATGCATTCATTCACTCCACCATGTGAGTGTCTTCATATGATTGTCTGTTGTGTGAACGATACGATTTAAATAAATTACAAACACTGTCAAAATGAGAGCTGTTCCCTAACGGGGTATGAAAATAAACTCGCAACATCAATAAATCTGAGTTTTTTTGGAAGGGATGAGCATAATCATAAAATCTTGTAAATAGAATCTGACTATTCTCATCATAACGATCGCGTTCAGGCTTTTTCATTGTTTGTCCAACAGGAGTCACTGTGGCTAAGGAATAAATATTTGAAGCTGGCTGGCATGAAAAAAAAAAGGGGGAGTAGAGTGGAGAGAGAAACTGAAGATGTGATGCAGCTCTTTGTGGGTTCCACTAAGAAGCAAAAGAGGGGGGGAATTAAAAAAGCAGTCTGAGACCTCATGACCGTGTTTTCTTGCTGCTGTTCACAAGTCAATGAATGGTTTCTTTTTTTTTTTTTGTCCAACAGGAGTCTCTAAAAAATAAATACTCGAGGCTGGATGGCATGGAAGACAGGAGAGCAGTAATATTTATATTTCCAATGAAAGAAAGCAGCACTTATTTTGGCTCTTATTCACTGCAGATACATTCTTCCCAAATAGAGACTCTCAGACAAGCGACTGTAGTGACTTACGTGCTGTTGATAATCTGGAACCTTTCTCCTTTTCTGAAACTGAGGTCATCTTCTGTCCGTGCTTCGTAGTCATATAGTGCCACAAAGAGGGTGACTCCTGCACAAAGAATTTTTAAAAACATAACATCAGTATCTTTTTGCAAGATGACCTTTCATTCCACCGTATTTTCCGGACTATAAGGCGCACCGGACTATAAGGCGCACCTTCAATGAAGGGCTCATTTTAAAACTTTGTCCTTATATAAGGCGCACCGGACTATAAGGCGCATCATGTCCGATTTTTAATCCAAATAAAATCATTCTCCATTTTATCTTTTTTATTTCAACTTCAGACGCAACAAATTACTTTATAATCACAAAATAATGATCCATAGTCTTTTTGATTCATGATTCATAGTCTTCAGCAGGCCACTTATGATTGATTTCATGACACAATGCTTCGGGCCAGTTTAAATTTAGGAATTTGGTCCATATATAAGGCGCAACGGAGTATAAGAAAGGCTTTTGAGAAAATTTGAGGTTCTTAGGTGTGCCTTATAGTCCGGAAAATACGGTAATTAAATAACAAATAAACAAACTAATTAATTAAATGAAGCAAAAAAATTACGTGAAAATAAAAAAAAAAAATTACAATTTGAAGTGATGACATTTGAAGTGTTAATAGAAGACAGTGGAAATCGATTGCACCGATGATTTTAGTGAAGCATATGCAACTATACAAAAGCCATGTTTTCTCATCTCTTTGTCTTCTTCTGCGGCGTGAGTAATAAGGAACAGAAGAAGGAAGGGGTAACCTCGCTTCAGTCCGTTATGAGATAACTGGCAGGCTACCCCGAGTGCAGCATCAATAAATACAAAGCTGGTGGAACAAAAGGGCAGGGAAGCAGATGATTGGATAACATAGGATGGCATTGCTGCTGACCAGCGGAAACTAAACTGCAGTAGAACAGTCATAACATTTCAGTGGAACCTGTCTCTTGAATTAAAGTAAGTTTTTTTATGGGCTAAAAATGGAGCACAGAATTATTGGTTTGTACATTTTTCGCATGCTCTCATCATAATGCACAGGGGTCAAACTCAAGGCCCGGGGGCCAAATCCGGCCTGCGACATTATTTTATGTGGCCCGTGAAGCCAATCATGTATGTTAACTTCATGTTTGTTGGAAATTGTCTTCACTTTTAATTTGTGTTACTGATCCCTCCGTTTGAATTAAATTGAAAATTAGTCGAACGATTTACTGGGTTTTGATTTCAAAACTAGTTATGCATAAATTTTTTGTATATATGTGGGAGTTGATCAAACACATGGGTTCACAGGCATAACGGCTGCGAGGGAAATCATAGCAACGTTTTGGCTCACGACAAAAATGAATTTGACACTCTTGGTATAATGTGCACAACCCCGAAATAGCACAATTTGTTGACTGTGCCAGAGCGCATTTTGAATAAACTGGAAATAATTTCCTGTCTGTTAAATCTTGAGTATGTCCGTTCCGGGTCTGTTAAATTGAATTTCCACCGTACCTGTATCTACATAATTCCTAATCACTTCTGAATTTTAAAGATAGCATTTTCGCTTCATAACTGTTACCTTTCCCTTATCTCCTAACATTAATTCAATCAAATGTCACGAGACGAGAGACACACACACCGACACAAAAAAAAAAATAACAACCTGTCCTAGTTAGATGTGTACATTAAAAATAACCTACTTCTCTCAGAGGAATACGCTCTGTGTTCCTCTTTAATGCGAGCAGGTTAACAAGTACAAACAAGGGTGGGGAAAAATAAATCTCACAAAGAACTGAGATTATAGTAATTGCGGGTTGTGTATAGTAGAAAGCAGTCATGCATATTTAAGACACTGTACTTAGATGTATGATTTAACAAATGTAACTGTTTCAAAAGTTCCCTGGATATGCATTGCCAAGGCCTCACTTCACTTTAGCTGGTTCTTTTTTACATCATTCACTTTTGTTTTTTATTACTGAAAGAATAAACAAGAGTAGTATTTACAATTGTACATTTTGCACCCTTGAGAACAGACTTGATAGTCTCCACTTTAATTTGATTATTTGATATTTGAATGGATCCCTTGTTTGGGGTTAAATTGTTTTATCTTGGAGATCAAATGGCTTTGATAAGCTGAAAATGTCACTAAAAAGTATTTGATCAAGCAGGCCTGTGTTTGTTAAATCTGTTTTCATGGCATCTGCACTTGACAAATGGAGCCTTTTAGAAAGTCTTGTAAATATTCTTTTGATCGTAAGAATTCACGTCATTTGACTTCAGACACCTCTGGGCAACATGTTTTTTAATAAATGAGGGCTTTTAATGGGAAGGGCTTGCTGCTTTTCATGAAATTGGCAAAAAGGGAAACGCTCGAATGTTTGAAGAATCACAAGACCCCGATTGCTTCACAGTGTGTGAGTGTTTCCAATAGGCCAGGGGTGTCAAACTTATTTTTGTCGCGGGCCGCATCATAGTCATGGTTTCCTTCGAAGCGCCATTGAAATTGCCAATCCAAATAAATGTCTGAATGTCTCAAATTATATATACCGTAATTTCCGGACTATAAGCCGCGACTTTTTTCCAAAATTTTGAACCCTGCGGTTTATAGTCAGGTGCGGGTTATATAAGATTTTTTTTGTGATTTTTGTGATGATTACTTTCTGTGTACTGTCTTTCTTTGTAAAAAACTCGTGTGCACGTGCGGCTTATAGTCCGGTGCGGCTTATGTAAGAAAAAAACTAAAATATCCCCGAATTTTAGCTGGTGCGGCTTATAGTCTGGTGCGGCTTATAGTCCGGAAATTACGGTAGTGTGCGGTACTCAACAAAATAGTGAATGACTAGTTTTCAAAACAGAGACTAAGAAAAACTGTTAGCATGTTTTAAAAATATGAATGGTAATAACAATTGCTAGCAACAAAGCTATTTTTTAAAAGTGAAAACAATTAGTAATTTTAATAGTGACAAATGAATTTGATGCACAATTAGTCTTCGCGGGCCACATAAAATGATGTGGCGGGCCGTATCTGGCCCCCCGGGCCTTGAGTTTGACACATGTGCCAATGGAGTAGCTAGGAAGTATAAATTGATTTATTGACTCATGTTAGCTTGTCTCTCAGTGAGCGACTTACATATAAGGTCGTAGAACGAGCTTGGTTGCATTGAAAGATATTACATCAGCAAAACATCAATTTGTGACGCTAACATAGTTTGAGTTCATCTATGATGTGCCTGATGGGTATTAGTAATCCATAGCAAGTTGCACTGCTGTTACTACAACAGTGAAGGGCAGCTTATATCCACATTTTCCCTGCAGGAAGGAGGATTTTTGAAAGATAAGCCTCTCCTTGTGTCACTGCCCATTGAGTGGATTTGGATTAAACACTGAAAGAACTAAAGCATGCTTTGAGAAAGTGGAGTCGTATAAATTGCGGGAAAATTTGGAGTTCAAGGTAGATACAGGGTTCAGCCAAACAAAGGATATCCTGAGTGGGAATATTCATTTCCTAGACAATGTTCTCTCCACACAAAACTCTGACAGGGCTGGGTTGCACTTAGGGTGGGGGTGTCAAACTGCTGAGGTTCGGAAGGGAATGCAGGAAGTAGTAGGAATTTTTGATGGATGTAAAGAAATTTGGAACAAAATGTGCTAGCTACCCTCTCTAGGACACCTTAGGTCACATGTGTGTCAAACTCAAGGCCTCGGGGCCAGATACGGCCCGCCACATCATTTTATGTGGCCCGCAAAGACAAATTGTGCATTAAATTCATATGTCAATATCAAAATGACTAATTGTTTTCACTTTTAAAAAATAGATCTATTGCTAGCAATTTTTATTACCATTCATATTTTTCATTTATGTTTGACACCCCTGCCTTAGGTTTTAGTGGACGATCAGGCTCCCTGGTGGTATAAAGACCATAATCGTTGCAAATAAAGAATAAGAAACACTTAGTATCCTACGGTTATACAAAATATGTTTCCATAGGGCCAGGTCAACAGGGTGGGATGCACTGGAACTTAAAACCATAAAATAACATGTTTTCATAGGATGGAATATATAGGGGCAGGAAAAGCAATGAAAACAGCAAGAGCCCTGACATATAACCCTGTGGAACACCAAAAGACAGAGGGGCAGGGCAGGACTCAAAGCTTTTCTCCAGGATTTTAGAAATAAAAGGCAGCTTGGAAATGGGTCAAACATTCGACAGCCAGGTTTCTTGAGAAGTAGTTGCACTATAGAATGTTTGAAATGCTTGAAGACCACACCAGACAAAAACTGTTGTTTATAATATCCAAAACCAATTCACCAGTATCGTATTTTCCGCACTATAAGGCGCACCTTCAATGAATGGCCCATTTTAAAACTATGTCCATATATAAGGTGCACCGGATTATAAGGCGCACCTTCAATGAATGGCCCATTTTAAAACTTTGTCCATATATAAGATATATACATTTGGCCCGCGGGCCGGACTTTGGACATGCCTGCTGTAGTGGCTCAATATTGGTCCATATATAAGGCGCACCTGATTATAAGGCGCACTGTCGGCTTTTGAGAAAATTGGAGGTTTTTAGGTGCTTATAGTGCGGAAAATACGGTACTCTGGAGAACCTCCTTAAATAAATCATGAGGAGCAAAGCCATAAGGAGAGCAGAATGGCCTAATCTGGTGAACCGCATCCTCTAAAACTGTCAAGGAAACCGCTTTAAAAGATTTTAACACCGCGGAACAAGGACAGGGGGGTTAAGTGCGGTGCTTGAAACAAGTCCTAGCTAGCGCACCTTGTCAATGGAAAAATTGCAGAAATCTATTGCACATTTCAGGGGACGAGTCAGTGCAGTTAGGCTATTGGGGTGTAAGTGCTGATTGGAAAACTCCAAGCAAGTCCTTATAAGACTACGTACAATAACTATTTATTATTTACTTTCTGAACATACTGTAAATAAGATCTTTCACTTTTATTCTTAGACTTATACTGTAAATAAGATCTTTCACTTTAATTTTAGACTTCCTTTATACTTTTTTAAATTTTTGTAATGTTTTGCACTAAAAAGGGACTAGCTGTCCAAATTTCGTTGTATAACTAAGTTGTAAAATGACAATAAAGGGCATTCTATTCTATTCTATTCTATTCTATTCTATTCTATTCTATTCTATTCTATTCTATTCTATTCTATTCTATTCTATAAGGACATTTGATAACCGAATATGCCTTACACGAGTAAACCATTAGCTCCCACTTTACCTGTCCCACCTCGGGTCCTGAGGGTTCCAGTGTTAGAGGAAGTGCTGACCCCACCAAAAACAGTCATCCCCTGTCCAACAGGTGTGTGAAAATTGTTGTAGTTGGGGATAGCCGTGACCCCAAAGCTGGGGTAGTGCTGTGGCGTGGGGTCAGCCCCATAGCGGTAGCCCGCATGGGAGATGCTTGTGTCTCTGTCGTCTGTGAGTTTGGTTGCTTCTTTATCCTTGCATTGCACACAGCCCATTATCTATAATCTGGAAGGACAGAAGGAAGAACAACAGATATTATAGGTTAATTTAGCGGAATGCAATTGACAGTCGATTTCTCATTGCCTGATATCTGTCATAAAACAGTTCCATCTTCTTTCTCGCACTGAGATGTATGACGGCTGATTTTGAGATATGATGGCCAATTTTCTTCATGATGGAGCATTTTTCGTCTGAGATGAAATTGCTCAATGTACAATAGGTTTAACACAGAAATGTATCCATGCTGGTCCACCTGTGTCAAACTCAAGGTCAGCGGGCCAGATACGGCCCGCCACATCATTTTATGTGGCCCGTGAAGACAAATTGAAGAATTGCAAATTGTCTTCACTTTTAATATTTTTTTTTTCCATATTTTACCAGTTTTTACTCGTCTGATTTGAAAATGAGTTATTTGTTAGTTTGTTTTGTAGCTTTTACTGTATATAATATGAGGTGCTCATACATTTATTAGGGTTGACAGTCATAATGGCCCTCCGAGAGAAGCTATGACATTTTTTTTCGTCTCGTTTGACACCCCCGTTATAAACGATTTCAAAAGATGTCGAGTTTGCCATTTTTCTAATAACAAGCTAGAAAAAAAAGCCTCAAACAAAAATAATGTAGGTTGGCTGTATGAACCACTGAAATAAGATCATACAAATGAACTCAACACTAAAGTGTCACTTGACACGGCTTTCACTCCACATGACATTCTCGCACTAAGTAACACCATACTTTGGAAAGTAGCCATCTTTTTTTTTATAACCTGACCACAGCTCAATCTCTCTTGATGAGTCATGAATATAGTGCATCTCCTTCATGGTCAGGAGACATAATGGTGTCAAGATTATTGGCTGGAGAGAAGCTCCATATTATAACAAGATGGTCAAAGCAGCCTCCAAACAAAGAAGTCTTTCCTACTTAATTAAATTTCAAATCTCTGTTTAGCTAATTATTACCAAGATTTCCCAAAAGTGTGATTTGATCCAACGTTTACTGACATTACTGTAATTTTACACGAGTGTTTTATTCCTGCCGCATTGGAATATATTATCATCCAAACCCCCATGTACTCTATTTTGCGACAGCCGCATTGACTCTTGTTTATATTCAGATGCAAATTTTCCTCTCACCGCCGTGCCCTCAAAAACATAACTCTGTAATTTAGCACGATACAAATAATATTGAATCACAAGCTGTTCTTCTCTTCTCACTGTTTTTTTGGTGGTACAAACCAGTTGTGTTGCTTTGTGATGCAGATACACTAAACTTCTAAATGTGAAACATTAAAATAAATAATTCAAAGCAAAGCTGCATGATCAATAAAAAGTTAACGATGAAGTAAAGAGTTGTAATATTGTATGTATGTGTGACCCTTGAAATACATGTTTATGTTTATTTTGGTCACATGACTGTTTATTTAGGGCTTAACATTTGATGAACAAAAATTACAAAATGTTCCTAATTTTTTTTTTTTTTTAAATTTGGTTTACAAAAAATTTGTAACGCTATAGCAACTGGAATGCTATTAAACCAGACAAACATATATAAAAAAAAATGTCACTTAATATTTACTTCCACCTTGTTCTGTCTGAATAACCACATTTTAAACTGCTGCAGAGGAAAAAAAATTAAAACTAAAAAACGGAATTCTTGAGGGGTAAAAATCTCAAGTGACAAAAAGTGTTTCATGTAGACAATGTCAAAACAATTCCCATTCGAGCAGATTTACAAAAACATCTTAAAACACTATAATTTGCATACCAGGCTAGTACCACACATGTGCACTAAGTTCTTGCGGTCTTATCCAACACTGTTTCTGAAATTAGATTGGCAGAACTGTCTCTCAGCTGGTAACAGAAAATGTACACTCATTTTAGGTCTTTGTTTTTAGCTACAAACTGCCAAGTGCAATTTGAACTTTCATGACAGGGTATCATCAAAAGCTACACTCTTCTCTGCCAATTAGTGCAGCAGCCTGACCGGGCAGCACATTGTAACTGATCTCTCTTTTCACCTAATTACAGATTGATTTATCAGAATACCCACTGGAACAGACACTTCCTGGAACGCCTGTCAGCGTAATCACAGGTTGTCACAGCAAGTGCAGGTGTATCATTTTTATTGTCGGTCATATCGGTGAAAAGGAGATATTTCTCGGATTTAGTGTTGCCTGCGTTCTCCTTTTAAATATTTTTAGGGTACTCTATTGGCAGGAAGGACTAGTAAGGAAACCATGTGGGTTGGCAGGAGCTTAGGAAGGACTTGGCTTGGGTGCTGGACGATGACCGGTTCAAGTTTAGCTACTGCCCCAAAATACTCCATAAACGGCTTTGCACATTGGCTTTGGCCAGTTCTCTCTACAGTTAGAACATAGCCAGAGAATTTCTGCACGCGGTGGAAAAATAGTAGAATTCCCCGTCAGTGGGACAAATTCTCTAAAGCAGTTCATAGGACAAAAAACAAAAAGTGCAGGATTATTCTCTAAAACCACTGATTCCAGTAAGAAAATAAAAAATAAAATAAAATAAAATGAATAAATATATACTATAGTTCAATGCACTTCCAATAGTGGACATTTATTTTTGGAAAGCAGCAAAAGCGTGAGAAGCCAAATCAACTCAAGCTCAAGTTTGTGCAGCTGTTCAAGAATAAGGTTTAATTTTAGACGTTTTGTAAAAAGTGACAGCAATCTCACGTGTTTATTAATTATCATAGTTGTATGCATTATTTGTTTCATGACCGTATAATAGCAGGCTGAAAAAAAACAGAGGATGTGCTATGAGTTTTGCATTAGGGTATTTTCGCACACGACTAAAAGCTACGCTAATTTTGTGGCGGGAAAAAAATGCTCCTTTAAGAGCCATGAATGGATACGATTATGAATGCCCTAACTCTTCATTACATCTTCTACAGACATCTTGAGAGGACAGGTTGCTTTTATTTGTGTTTTTAATCAACTTGGTGGAAGCTAAGACGCTGACTGGTGTTAAGCTAAACAGCTGTCTTGCTAGCCCCATACGACACGATTGTCAACAGACACTGTAATCTGTCGTGATGGGATGTGAAGCTGGCAGAGTTCCAGGCAGCAGGAGCAGGAACAACAGCAGCAGCAGCTCCAGCGCATCTGAATAGCTTACATCAGTCACCCAAACTAAGAACTTGCACAATTTTCCAGTTTTAACCTGTGGCTGGCAGGAGTAGAGTGAATCCGCTTCTGGAAAAGAACAAGTGGAATGAATTTTCTAAGCCAGATATAAGAGATGTCCAAAGTCCAAAGAGGAAAATTCATTAGATATGGATGTTGTATTTGGCCATTTAGCACTGGAAAATTGAGGTTAAAGCGGTTTTAATGTTATTATAATTTTGTTGTTTCAAATTGTTTAGGTAATTTGAAAAAAGATAATTAAAAAAAAAACAATGCAGAAACTATAATGTGTTCTCACTCGTGTCTTTCAGTTATTTTACTGTTTTTATTTTTATGATTTGGCTTTTTCAGGCACTTAACAAAAGTCTTTGCCAAGTTTGGTGGCTTCAACGTTTACATATTGTTTGATGAATTGTCAAAAGTGAATCTTAAAGCGAATCATCGTTGTCATCTGATTTATGACTTATTTTAGCTAGAAAAAAATGCAAACCAGCGTTTGGTAAATTAAGTCAAATTGAAGTAGACAATTAAACTTGTTTATAATAACTACTCATAGTTCATTTGCTTTTATTTTAGAGTGAGCATAGCCTAAAACCAAACATCTATGTGTAATAAAGATAATATTCTTCATGAGAATCCAGATTAATTCATAAGGAATCTTGAAAATAATAATAATGGCATATTAAATCACAATCATATTATTGAGTGAAGGGGTGCAATAACAGTGTTTTTTTTTTTTAATTGTTCAGTCTTACACCAAACCCTCATTTAATAATATAAATGCAGACAATTTATAAGCATTATTCAACTGCGGTCCAAAAGGTTCAACTAAATCTGTCTGGATTAACAGCAGCCGGAGACACAACATGGGAGGCACAGCAGCTGTGATGCGAGCCTCCCCCAATTCCTCCACCAAGCAAGCTCCACCACAATTAAAGAATGGTCTTCCTTTTCCAGGGAAATATCCGCAGCTGTGGACACGGAAATGGAAAATACAGTTGACCCAAAAAAAAAAAAAACCTTTCTAAGAATCATCCAGATGGGCATGAAACGGGAAACCGGACTATTTTTAGACGGCCTGAATGCTGACAACAGCTACAAGTGAAGGGTATAAGACCTTGGAAAATTTGGAGGGAAATGGAAAGCCTTTAATTTCATATACTCACTTTAATCTAGGAAGGGAACTTTTAATTTTCACTCAACTGCTGTAGCAGACCACACACGATCAGGAGTGTCAGACTGATGGAGCACACGAGCGGTGCTGCACTCTTAAAATGAAGGAAGCAGATTAGCATCAATTCAAACCCTGACCTTCTGGTCCCAAAGCCAAATCCTCGTCTCGCTGCCAGGCCATAAAAAAAAGACATATTATCAATTTACCATGATACTAAACTACAATAACGATTTGACTTAAAAGGAACCATACTTGATAACATCAGCTCAAAATCATCCACGGAAATGGTTTATTACAAATAATAAAAAATATAAATAAGTAAAATATGTTACATCAGTGTAGCCACATGTTAGATGTCATCATAATATTTTATTAGCCATCATATTTCTATCTTGATGATACTTCACTTAAGATTGCATCGCCGACATCCATCATAATTTAGCGCCAGTTTTTATCAAAATTAAGTAAATTAATTTGAATTATAATCGCTGGTAGATACAGGTCTTTGTCCTGCCTGATTCAGTCAGTCACAGTGGAGCAAGGCAAGACCTTCAGCGACACCATTGTGTCACAATGGCTCAATGTCAGAAACGGAAACAAATTAGCAGTATTATGAGCACGGGCAACACTGACAAGTTAATTTTAAAGGTAATGATGAAGGAGGTGTAATAAAGTATTATCATTTAATTTTTTATTTTAAGGTAATTTCTATTTAAGGAGTTACTGTATTGACCTCTGAATTTTCTAATGAAGTAGCATATAAATAATATATATACTATATAAGATAAATGATCTGTTTAATATTTAATTTCGACCAATTTGAAAAACAAAAAAGTTACAGTTGAAAGTTAATAAATGTGGATCAATTCTCATTGAAATATTTCAACATGAAAAGCAAATGAAGCGTTTTGTGTTGTGGTGTTAATGCATCGAGAGCTCAAGGGAATGGAGGAAAGATGGCTGACAGGTCAAGTCTCGGCCACAGCTGCATTAACACAAGGTCAGCTGTCAGCACACATCTGCAGGGGCTCACATCAAGCAGCTCAGTCAATTTTGCGCCTCTGGCTGACATGTTTGCATCCTTATAGGACATTTACAAAGATTTTTTTCCTTTTTTTTGCCATGAGAACAATGTTTTTGTCATAAACAGGTTTCTTATAATATATAAATAACATAATATTATTCCTAGCATGAATATACAAAAAGAGACTATTACAGTTTTTTTTTATTTTCATTCCAGAGGTCAACAGTTACCGTATTTTCCGCACTATAAGGCGCACCGGATTATAAGGCGCACCTTCAATGAATCGCCCATTTTAAAACTTTGTCCATATATAAAGCGCACCGGATTATAAGGCGCATGGAATAAAAAACTCAACGTTGCTCAAACGTTAATGCAATCACAATTTCGTGACACTCGAAATAGTGAAAACAATAATATATCAATAACTCAACGTTGCTCAAACGTTAATATCACACAACACAAAATAAACACGTAAAGCTTACTTTAATAAATTAGTCCTCATCCACGAATCCATATTAGTCCTCATCCACGAATCCATATTGGTCCATATATAAGGCGCACCGGATTATAAGGCGCACTGTCTGCTTTTGAGAAAATTGAAGGTTTTTAGTTGCGCCTTATAGTGCGGAAAATACGGTAAGTTGATCCAACATTGAAAATATATATATATATATATATATATATATATATATATATATATATATATATATATATATATATATATATATATATATATATTTATATATATATATATATATATATATATATATTTTGCTTTTAAATAATTCTAGCAATAAATCTTAGAATGCCACCGTGCACAGTGATTAATAATCTGGGGGTATTTTTTGGGGGCAGAGACACAAGGCGAAGAAGGCTACACTTAAATCTTGCTAGTAGCTTCCAAGCCTGCAAACTCAACCTTTAATTTGACCTGAAAATAACATACAACACCAAAGGTGAATACAAAGTTCAATCTCCACCTACATTACATTTGTGGGTGATGCATCTCTGCAGAGATGCTGAAGAGAAAGTAACACGATGCAATTATCATGTGACTGCTTGCAGGATGTGGTTAAAAATCTCCCAGACGATTTCAGTCGACCTCTCAGAGTGCATCAAGAATGTGTCACTTTACGGCCTCTCAATGCGATCATTTAGATTTGTTTGGTTCAACTGATGAAGTGTCTCTCACCAGTTGAACATTCATTCTATAAATAGGCCTTGAAAGCCTTCGCTGTCCTGCTCCTAATTTATGCTTTTCATCTCTCACTAATACGCCAAGATGAAGTCAAACGGGATTGTGACATGTCTTGGTAGAAAATCTTTCTGTAAAGTTTCATTTTTAATGATGTATGTGAACACAACTAAAAAAAATATCTTGCCTCAAACATTTTTGTTTTATTTTTTATTATAATTATTTTAAATATCTGGTCACAATTGCTATTAATGGAACATAAGCTGTTCAAATCAGTTTTTAATAATATAGCAGCAGTTTTAATGTAAAAAAAAAAAATGGAGGCTAACGTCAGGAGCAGGAATTACATCTAACCAGACAACGTCATCCATCTCCAACCCAATACAGTGATCTATCTTTCCAGACTCGTTGCTAGGTTACTAAATTCCTGAACATGGTGAGTACTATGGAATGTTTCTCAGTTGGCAGAAGTAGGGTGTTAAAATGGAGTGGAAATTGGATAGTATGAATTCACTAGTGTGTGAATGAGTAAGTTTGGCGGTGAGGAGAAAAGCTTCGAGAGGCAATATGATATAAGTCCATTTTAGAGAGATGGCCTTCAAAGATGAATAAGCGACTCTTACTATATGTATTTGTGCATTATATATGTGAAATATGGGCTCTTAGCAACAGTGTACGCAAGTGGTGGTTTAGTACAGCATGTTCTTTATAATGGAGGAATGGAGAAACTCGAAATTTCAAGATAGTGTATTGAAAATGTTCGAAGCTCATCCTGCTTTGTTTTCACACAGATTCTGTGAACAAGTGCTCATAAACTTATCTATCACCAATTAATCATTGAGGCGTTACGCCACAGGTGTCAAACTCAAGGCCCGGGGGCCAGAAACAGCCCGCTACATCATTTTATGTGGCCCGCGAAGACAAATTGTGCATCAAATTCGTGTGTCATTACTAGAATTGCAAATTGTCTTCACTTTTAATCATATCTTTTTTTTTTTTTTTTAATATTTGACCAGTTTGATACCCCTGCGTTACGCCGTTTTGTAGGAGTGTCCGAATGTCCAAGGAGCATAAATGTAGGGCACTCAAACTACCCACAATGCACTTGGAAAAGTAGTAAACAAACTCAAATTTTTAAAATAGACCATAATGTATTGCGAGCAGGAAAACAACTTGGCTCAGCGGCGAATTAAACTGCAATTAAACCATCAATTAAAATATTTAATTGATGTACAACGGAAATAAACTGTTTAAAATCTAAAAATTTTTTTATTCACCATAGTCGGAGATCTTCGTCTGCTGTAAAGTTAATGGCATTTTTTTCCCCCTGACAGAAGAATTAGCATGTACTCAACATTTTACAATTTTTTAAAGCATTTGAGAAGAGAATGCTTAGTACTGGTTTTCCTTTATTCAGCTTGGCATTTGCAGTTAATGACTTCAATTTATAATTGTCAGGTGGCAGCATGGTGGTGTGTGTGGTTCGTACTGCCGCGTCCACCCGAGTAGGAGCTTAAATCTTGATTGTGGTCTTTCTGCCACAATTAAGGGCTTAATTGAAGATACACTAGCCTTAGGTGTAAAAAGAAGAATCGCTGTCTGCCTTTATTTGTCAATCCTGTAATTGATTTGATCAGTGTAGGATGCTCTTTACCTCTAAGTCAGCCACGATAGGATCCAAATAACCTATACTAATTACTAAATAACCTATTATTTCACTCATATTGGGGGAAAAAAAATCAGCACTTCAGAAATGATTGTAATTTCACTTTTGTGCTAACGATTGCCAGTTTGAGGCTATCGAAGATTTGTGATATTACAAAGAGTATTCTTGAAAAAATGGTTTAAAATGAATAAAAATAATAAAAAGTAGGTTAGGTAGCTTCACATGAGTGCTAACTTGAAGTCTGTCCTCCCATAAATTAGGCAATAACACTGGCAAAAATGCTGAGCTTTGAGTATTTAATACAAATCAATCCGCAGTCCATGTGAGATTTGTTTTGAGGGATTGATTTTATTGTCCCATCCCCCACCCCCAGTTCCAGAAATATTCCGCAAACCACAGCTAACTGCAATTCTGTTTTGAGCTTCTGTGTGGCCAAATCCATAATAACCTCAGTTGAGTATTAAGTGAATGTTTCGCAGCGGCCTCTTGCAGCTCTGTCGACAATCAAACTGTCAAAACATTGTAGTCTGGCTGGCTGGGTGGGTGGTAACCACGGAATATAGCTGCAGTTCTGGCAGTTGGATTCCATAAACCCATAAAATGTGTGCTTGTTTTCGTCTCAGTGGCTTAAACTGTTCTTATTGGTAAACTAGGGTTGCACGGGGAGTGGGAAATTTAGAGTAAATTTTCAGTGCTTCCATGGGAAATTTAAGATGGGGAAATTCGGAAGTACGCTAATCCCTCGTTTATCGCGGATAATTGGTTCCAAAAACTACCCGCGATAAGTGAAATCCGCGAAGTACGGTCACCAACAAGAAGTACTGGGCAGGCTAACGAGTTAGCGGAAAGATGCTAAGTCGCGATCGTGCTAAAACAAACTTCTAAAGGAATGTAAACGAACATTTGGAGCAATACTACATTGTCCTAAAGGTTAGACACATGTTTCCTCAATTTAGATTTTTTATTTTGACTTTTAAATGTTTTTTTAATTTGGAAAAAGAAAATGTAGTGAAGCCGTGATAAACGAAACGCGATGTGGCGAGGGATCACTGTATTTGTATATTTTCCATGTGAATTATCAAAATTTTTGGAAGCTAGCTGGGAATTGAGGGTAATTTAAAGACATTTCATGTTAGCAATAGCGGTAGTTAAGAGCTAAGTTAAGGCTTATTTTTGATGGCTGATGATGTGTCATGCTGGGAGTCCAAGGGGCCTCTTTAAAGACTCGGATGGTACACTACATCCTGTGTGAGCTATGGCTGGCGCATGCCGCTACGCAGCCGTGATATTGAGCAGATCACTTAACTAAGCAGAGGAAGGAACAGGCAGATGAAAAGATGGAAAGTGCCACCAGATGTGTCAATAAAATGCTTCATTGGCGGCTCTCTTCTACCCGAGCATGCAGTTTGTGAGCAACCATCTGAACTTTGAGTGTGGTGTTGATCTGTGCAGGAAGTAGGCTCGATCTTTTGGTATTTTTTTTGCCATTAAAAATCCTTTCGACTATTTATTTCCTTGAATCTATCATTTGATTTTAGTCTTAGTCAAATGTAAACTGAAAGGAAATTGAACTCTGCTGTGGTATCGTATAATTCCAATTTCGATTGGGCGCCTTGTTTACATTGTCAGATAATTAATTGATTTCAAAATGCATGATGTAAATTCAAACCTAAAAATAATTCAGTCTTTAATTGAAAAGTATATCTGAATGATAATTAAAAGGAATTTTGCAATGGCTAGCTATTCCCAACACTACTGCTGACCAATAGGAGAACAGGGATACATCATGCATAGTTTTAGTGTAATGACTTTTGGCTCACAAATTATTGTTTTTATAGAGCAGTGGTGTCAAAATAATTTTTTTTCGCGGGCCGCATTGTAGTCATAGCTTCTTTCGGAGGGCCATTATGACTGTCAACCCAAATAAATGTATGAGCACCTCATATTATATACAGTAAAAGCTACAAAACAAACTGACAAATAACTAGTTTTCAAATCAGACGAGGATAAACTGGTCAAATATTTAAAAAATATATTACTAATAGTGCAATTCTAGTAATGACACACGAATTTGATGCACAATTTGTCTTCGCGGGCCACATAAAATGATGTGGCGGGCCGTATCCGGCCCCCGGGCCTTGAGTTTGACACCTGTTATAGAGGTATTTTTTTAAATTTATAAATTTTCAATGCCATTCTAACACTGATTTGTTACCAAATTATAATGACTCCTGTTTTATGCTCTTCAGAAATGATAGCAGGTGTGGGCAGGTCAAGCCCAAAACTGATTGCAACCAGCACTGCAGCATTCTAAACAAGCTCCACTCAAACATATCATTCAGCAGCTGTGCACAAATTCAACTCTCCCTTCAAAAGCGCATCCACTCCACCGGAAAACGTGATTGGTGTTGCTCAATATGTGAGCAAGGGAGACAGATTTAAAGCCACTTGACTGTTTGCAGCAGGTCAGACAGACGCAATGTACTGTGAAATCAGGGACCATCAAATCAACAGGTCACAGACAGAGTGAATTTGAAACTGAAAAAGAAACATACAACCACAATAAAATATATATATATATATATATATATATATATATATATATATATATATATATATATATATATATATATATATATATGGGCATAACATGGTGGCATGTTCCAAATAAAACTCAAGCCATGTGTATATGAGTAGCATGTGAATATAAAATGCAGTAATCCCTCGTTTATCGCGGATAATTGGTTCCAAAAACCACCTGCGATAAGTGAAATCCGCGAAGTACGGTCACCAACAAGAAGTACTGGGCAGGCTAACGAGTTAGCGGAAAGATGCTAATTCGCAATCATGCTAACACGTGAAAACGGACTTCTAAAGGAATGTAAACGAACATTTGGAGCAATACTACTTTGTCCTAAAGGTTAGACACATGTTTCCTCAATTTAAAAATTTTATTTTGACTTTTAAATGTTATTTTTAATTTGGAAAAAAAATCCGCGATGTACTGAAGCCGCGATAAACGAAACGTGAAGTAGCGAGGGATCACTGTACACTTGTTTCACAATTTTCACAAACTGGCTAATGAACTTCATACTTCATGATGTAACGTGATCTGAGAACTAGACTATCATTAAATCCACTCGGAAAATTAAAATGCTAATGTAACAATTGAAGAATTAACCCGCCTTAGACCGCCACCGTTTTTTAGTATTAAAATAAGCTGCCGGTTGCATAGAACAGAAAACCGTTATCACGGCAGCGGAGTTAAGGCTAAGGGAAGGGATTTCACATCTTGTACTGGCTGACCTCAAAGTTACCTCAGCTGCAATTTATGGGCTGACCTAACTGCTGCACTGCGGATTAAAGATGGAAGAATTTGAACTACTTTAAGGTCAGGTTGCACACTGTCTGAGGATAGAAGGCGAGCATTTTAGCGCATCTAACTGCCATGTGGATGGGTTTCAAAATAAATAAAATGTTATTTTATTAGAATACAAGTATACAGTATATACAAGTAAATTATTATAATTAATGTAATCACTGCATAGGTGTCAAACTCGAAGCCCCCGGGCCAGATTTGGCCAGCTACATTATTTCATGGTTTACAAAAAAAGACAAAGCAATGACTTCATGTGTTTGTTCACAAATGTGCGTGAGAAAAGACAAAGTCACTGAAGTGCGAACAATCGTACCTCTGTTTTTCTCCGTATCAGGATCTTTATTTTCTCCACATTGCTTTGTTCACCACCAAAACAGAGGCCCTGTTGGGACAAAGAAACCGTCAATTATTCATTTTCCAATTTAATAATACATGACTATCGAGTCAATGTGCCATGCGGTGTCAAAAGTAGGTCTTGGTGAATTATATCGGAATGCACCAAGGCCTAGGCTTTGGATGCCATAAATATGTTTTAACATTTTTATTAAAAATGATAAAACCTCAAACTAGAGATCAAGGTTAGTCAACACTGATAAAGATATGGTGGATAAAAAAATCAGCAAGGATTTTAACTGAAGGTTGCCAACATACACAAGCAAAGGCCGCTACTGTGACATTCATTTGTCTGATAATTTTGTAAATAAATATCGTAAGGGAATAGGAAAATAAATTCATGACGAGGTACATGGGAATTTTATATTTCCAGCATGAGTGGATTATGTAAACAGCGGAATTACACAATGGAACTATTATATGGCAGGGGTTAAATGCATAGCCTTTATTTACATGAAATGTGCTGTCATGGCTGCCAAATGTCTCAGAGCACATTAGCGCCTCATTTGACTTTAAGGCTCAGGTCTGCTAATCTAATTTAACCTGTCGTTGTTGTTTTGCTGATTGCTAACGTGAGGCGGAAATGAGACTGAAGAAAGCCTCAATGTCAAACTTGTATTTATTCACCAACAATACAGAATATATTCTATAGTATAAAAGAAATTGTGTCCAAACTACTTCATCATCCCAATTTTTTTTTTACAAGAATAAAGTTTGAATATTTTTTGTTTGATTATATATATATATATATATATATATATATATATATATATATATATATATATATATATATATGTATATATATATATAATTTATTTGTTTTATTTGTTATTATAATTACTGAAGATTGTAGAGTTGCTCGTGAAGAAAGAAATCTACTTTTGGAGCTGCAGCTTTTTTTCAGGTTGCTGGTGTCTATGCTATCCCAAAATACTCGTTCCGGCCTCAGTGTGAGTGAAACATGTGATTTGTGTCTTCTTTACCAGCATCAAATTGCCATTTGGCCGCCACTCATGTCGTCGTCTGCACTCTTTACTTCCTCTCCATTGATCTCTCTTACTGGCCAACGCAATAACGGCGACAACATCCCAGAGGGGTGTCCTCTGAGTTTTTGAGAGTAGGCCCCAGGAGGGGGAGATGAACCCCTTTCATCAGTGCCCTGGCTAATAAAACATAATAGCTCTCAGGCTGCAGGGGAAAGTCACTCAGCCACACAGAGCTGTCACATGACTGGCCAAGATACAACAGACTCAGTCATTCTGCTACTGTCGCTCAGCTACAGGGACAAATGTGTGAGCTAATTCACTGGCCGGAAAGACAGCAGCATCCATACAAAATGAGAAACATTCAATGGTGCTGAGATGCCACTGAAGCAAAGTCAGGCACTTTGATAGAGCCAGAGTTTATTTATCTATATTACAGGTGTCAAAGTCAAGGCCCGGGGGCCAGATAAGGCCCGTCACATCATTTTATGTGGCCCGCGAAGACAAATTGTGCATCAAATTCGTGTCATTACTTGAATTGCAAATTGTCTACACTTTTAATAATATCATTTTAATATTTGACCAGTTTTTACTCGTCTGATTTGAAAATGAGTTATTTGTCAGTTTGTTTTGTAGCTTTTACTGTATATAATATGAGGTGCTCATATATTTATTTGGGTTGACAGTCATAATGGCCCTCTGAAAGAAACTATGATTACAATGCGACCCACGAAAAAAATGAGTTTGACACCCCTGATATATGTACATATATTCTATGACATATAAAAACATCAGATTGTGCCACTTGGTGCTCAGCTGTAAGCATTTTTCAAACTAAATCATCATTTTTTTTAATGTAATCGACAATTGTACATCTCTGCCCAAATGTGTCCTATTTGTTATTCAACAACAAATAACAAAACGCCAATGCTTAGTTTTATATTTGGGATTTGTCACTCAAGTCTACATTTTAACAAACAACATGCAAATCAGTTGAAATTGATGGAAAAACAAGCAATTGTGAAACTGAGAGAAGCTCGAGCGTAAAATGAGTAACAGGCGTTGGAACATTGTGAGCTGTAAAAAAGAAAAAAAAAAAGACTATAAAACAACTGTTAGTGACATAAGCCACAATTTCCTTAGGGCAGGAATGAAAGCATCCCAATCTGCTGTTTACAGAATAAAAGTCAACAGATACAACCATACAAGATGCAAACTACGCAAAAATAGAAAAGTCAGGCTATAATTTTGACACAAACACCAAACCTACAACAATTCAGTGCAGATGCTCTAAGCCAGTAGAAAAAAGTCACATGTACATGTAATAAAAATGTCACAGTAAATCAGCACGTGAACAACTGTCGGACATTATTCTGACGAGAACAAAATAGTATTTTGTGTGACTTTCGAGCCCTAATAAAAAAAAAAAGTCATTGTTGTTAATGCTAGCTTACTACTTAAAGCTAGCCCATAAACTCACCTTCACATAAATTCTGGTGGATGTGATTTGATTGACAGGTCAGGGCAAGCCGACCTCAGAGAGAGGCTGCTGCTGAAGAGTGGATTAAATTGTCAATTATTCTCAGTCACTGAACATGAGGCCTTCTCCTGCACTCCATGGGGCAGGATTTAGCAAATGATTGAAAAGCAGACTTAATAATGTACACTTGCAAACAATGGCTGGTTCTCGAAATGTGAAATGGCTAAAGATGCTCTGCCTACGAACATAGGTGAGTGCTACCTTTGCTAACAGATTAAAATGTCCGTCCCTCAATGAAATAAGTCCTTAACAACTTGCTGTAAATGTAAAACTAGGTTGCGATATTTTGTCATCCAGCAGTTCTACCGCAATGTTTTTTTTACCACATTTCCCGGACTATAAGGCGCACCGGACTATTAGGCGCACCTTCAATGAATGGCCCATTTGAAAACTTTGTTCTTATATAAGGCGCACCGGACTATAAGGCACACCATTAATGCATCATGTCAGATTTTTAATCCAAATCATTCTCCATTTTATCTTTTTTATTTCAACTTCAGACGCAACAAATGACTTTAAAATCACAAAATAATGATCCATAATCTTTTTGATTCATGATTCATAGTCTTCAGCGGGCCACTTGTGATTGATTTCATGACACACTTCGGGCCAGTTTAAATTTAGGAATTTGGTCCATATATAAGGTGCACAGGACTATAAGGCGCACTGTCGGCTTTTGAGAAAATTTTAGGTTTTTAGGTACGCCTTAGAGTCTGGAAAATACGGTACTCAAAATTATTTTTCTATTATTTTTCTTTTCATTACTGATGTTGTAGTTACAAGACAAGTGATGTAATAATGAAATAATATAAATAAATCAATATAAATAATTACATTAAAAATAATAAATAAATAACTTTTTTTATAACCAAAAGAGTATTAGCCATAAGATTGTACTATGAGAAAAAATAGAATTCAGAATTCAACCTAGCACAACATTGCACAAATGCCATGACATGGTTAGCAAAAAATGGCAGCGAGAGAAACTTCTGTATGACCATTTGATTCATGTTAACATTGTAAATACAATGCAATCATCTCCTTTGTCAGCATCTCGCGGTTGCACGAGCAATGCAGAGAAATGACACGGCAGATTCGAGCACAATGCGAAGGGTAACGCAAAGGGCAGGCAGGAAAGCAGGCAGCAGAGTTAAGGAGCCTGTGCACTGCAGTGAAAATATATGTATGAGAAGCGGCTCTTATCATACATAGTCTGACGTCTGAGAAGAAGTTAATATGTGAGATGATGCTCGGAAAATACCTTAACGGTTTTAAACAACATCCCCTTCCTGTGGGCTGAGAAGACATCAGTTGCATGCGTAAAGCAAAATGCAGCCGTATTCAAATTCATAGAAGCTGAAGAACTTGGCAGCTTCTTTGCAATGCAGAATTATTAAAAGAGTGAATAAAAGGGGGCTTTGTAGGCTAAAATATACGGCCTTTGTTCCACAACAAATCTCACAAATCACAACAGGTTATTTATGTTTAAAACCATGCAACCATTTACACATGTACAGAAAGCACTTTTGTTTTCCAGTCCAATACAAGATAGAGAAATTGTACACCCGCTTGATTGTTACTTGTGTGTGGCAGGCACAGACTGACCATGTACTGTGATAAAGCACTCACATTTCCAACAATTAGGATTAAATCCACCCATTGCACTTTTATTATTTGTTATTTTAAGAAGAATCATGTATAACTAAGGAAACTAATAAGGTTGAAAATTATGCTTTTAATGCAATATTTGTTGTGCAACCTTTTTAGTCGATTGAATTGTATGTCTATAGCTCATAGGTGTCAAACTCAAGGCCCGGGGGCCAGATACGGCCCACCACATTATTTTATGTGGCCCGCAAAGACAAATGGTGTCAATACTAAAATTACAAATTGTCTTCACTTTTAAAAACAGGCAATTTTTATTACATTCATTTTCTTTAAAATGATTTTAACAGTTTTTACTAGTCTGTGATTTCAAAACTAGTTATTCATCAGTTTGTTGTGCAACCTATACTGAGTATAAGGCGTCGACGGTTATAATAGCCATTTCGAAGGAAACTATGACTACAATGTGGCCTGTGACAAAAATGAGTTTGACACCCGTGCGTAGCTTAGCATCTGTTGTGATTTGACTCATTCGTCATGTGCAAACTCCCCCTGCACTCTCGGACTTGCGCACTATATGTGCCAAATACACGATAGAAAATAAAACCTTTCAAGTGGCTAGTTGTGGTCCTTACCGCATCACAACCACCAAGCTCCGCCCTGGTTACCATGGTGACAAAATCTATACTTAACATTGGTCCACCATAATTGGATGGGGTTATTTGCTATAGATATGTCTTCCCATTTAAAACAAAAGTCCACAAGGCAAAATTGATATTTTGACAAAAGCATGTCTTAGTTAGGGCAGACAATTAAAACTAAAATTAAAAAAAGAACAAAATATGTATTTTGAGAGTTTTATGCACATAACTGCTTGTGAAACTAACAGCACATCATGACTCTACAAAACTGCTCCACACACCCGCCTGTGGTTAAAACCTGTTATAAGAACCCCCAATTTCCAACCTCGACTTCAGCTGCAGTACAAACTTTCCATAGTTAGTAGCCTTAAAGATTTCAATGTATTCAGATTTTAAATATAGACCAATGCACATGAGTGCACTATTGAACCTCGGACTAGGGGCTAAATGGACTTAAGAGCAGAATGGAATTGAAAGATTAAAAAAAAAACAAGAAGGAGAAAATGTGGCAGATTAAAAATGGAAAAACCTCGACCAAGAAATATAAGAGAAAGCCAAAGCGCCATGCCTTTCCTGCGCTCCAGATGTAAATGAGCAACTGTGATTCCTTTCAGAGGAAATGAAACCGCAACTTCATTTCAACCAGCAATAACAGACTTGACATGTCAGAGAGCAGAGTGCAAATGGTAGCAATGAGGTCTGCATCCAAAAGATTTGCGTGATATGATCTGCCTGATCCACTCGTGCCATCAGAACCTGATAAACAACTCGCGCTAATTGAAATCCTGCAAAGGAACAGCCCGAGATGGGCATCTCTAGACGGGCTGTCAAGATTCTACTTTCACCCTTCACTTCCTGACTTGAAACATGTTAGAACATCCCGTGTGGTGTCAAAGCCTCTGAAAAACATCTTTTATCGCGTCCATGCTGAGTGTCGACACACTCCCGCTGATGGCACCATGCAACAAAAATTAAGCTTGTCAATTTCAAATGGAAAAATTGACAAAGAAATTCACATGGGAGCTACACCAATGCATCGGTATACAAATAAAATTCTTTGTTTAAGAGAAGCTACTCTTTGGGATCATCTATTTGTAACTCTGTGACAGAATCAATTATCTGACACATCATGACCTCACTGCTTGTCACGGAAATTAAATCAATTGATCAACTTGATGAAAGAGTTGTGGTTTGATTGGAAATTGTGATTTATCTTTATAGAATTCATGGAACGTGAACGTTGAGGGGGTGGGGGGAAGCAATATGTCACGGTCATCTTATCACCACAGGCTCAAAGCATTCACAGAATTTCAGATTGCATTGATTTTGATCGCAGTGATACTCACTAAGGGGCATATTTGCATAATTACTCAATTAATTTCACACACAATTTATATCACATCTCAACATTTCTCTGATAATATAACTCCTGAAGATGTCCAAATTGGACACATGTAAGAATACATTCATTCAGATTCCAAGCCTGATCGAAATAAAAACACGTCATCTTCTATATATTATATTCTAATATTCTAATCGGATCAAGCCGAAAGGTTTCTTCATTTGATTGTTTGAAATTTATAACCTGGAAAAGTTTGTCATGAAAATATTTCATTCGATAATTATTAGCATTATTGTTAGCCTTAAGGCGAGGAAGTTAAAGTAAGTTGCTGTGTAGCTGTTAGCTTAGCATGTTTTAAAAAAAAAAGTGAATTTCTGGCTTGGTAAGGAGTAAAATGATATCAAAATTTGAATACAGTGATCCCTCGCTACTTCGCGTTTCGTTTACCGCGGCTTCACTACATCGCGGATTTTTTTTCCAAATTAAAAAAACATTTAAAAGTCAAAATAAAACTTCTAAATTGAGGAAACGTGTCTAACCTTTAGGACAATGCAGTATTGCTCCAAATATTCGTTTACATTCCTTTAGAAGTCCGTTTTCACGTGTTAGCGCGATCGCGAATTAGCATCGTTCCGCTAAATCGTTAGCCTACCCAGTACTTCTTGTTGGTGACGGTACTTCGCGGATTTCACTTATCGTGGGTAGTTTTTGGAACCAATTATCGAAAAACGAGGGATTACTGTACCGCCTTTTGGGTTCTGTCGCTAATGTAGGCACAATAAACAGAGGAAAATAAGAAATCTATAAGAAAATAAACAGCAAGAAAGAAAAGAGACTAACTGTTATATAGGAGTGACACAAGGGGCAACATTGTTGTGATATGACTCTGACCTTTGGAAGAAGATGCAGGACACCAAGTACTGAAAACAGTGGCTCACTGTGTTCCCTGTTTTAAACACATGAGTTTCGAGCATCTGACATAACAACGTGACGATATAAACCATTGGACCTTCACCATTCTTACATCAATCATTTCTCAATATTTCCGATTAGGACTTTTGAGAGAAATTTGAATTCTTGTGTAGCATGGATTAGTTGTTATATAAAGTTGAAGAACGTTGAGGATTACGGGTTTAGCAGGAAGCTTTTGGCACTTGTGGCTAAATAATGTTCATAAAGCTAAGATGAAGATGCTCTTTTGTCACTCCGTAAGAATCATAAATCCACACAAAACAGACTTCTTAATAATATATTATTTTCCCCTGCCTAGTTTCTAGCCTTCATAGATAAAATCTAACAACTCACAATGATGATCATATCATGTTTAAGCATGGGAAATATTTAAATCAAGGCAAAAAACAACCACATTGAAATGAATGAGTCATTAAAAGGTCAATGGAAAGAGAACTAATTCTGAAGGTTGTTAAACAAGAGTTGAGTCACAATGAGTCAGTTCTAGCTAATAATGTTTTTTCTACAGTTTTTTTCTACAGATTAAAACTTATTCTTTGCCTCTATCAAGACATGCTAAAAACAACACAATATATGCTTCACAAAGTAAAAAAGTGGCTGAAACTATATAAGCAGATAATCCTACTACATTCCCAAGCCTTAAAAATTAAATGTGCGAACACAATTATGTACAGGAAAACAGAGCATTTTTCCAAACAAACTACAAACCAACTTAATGCGATTAGACTTTCATCAAACTTTCATTTTCTTGCCTCGTTTGCATTCAGTAAAACTAGAAAGCATCCCACAACAGTGCGATGCAAGCGAGGTTGTGTCCTTCACATGACTCCACTAAGCATCAATAGGGGATGCTGATGGTGCTGAAGAAGGCTTTTGAAGGTGGGAGGCATGGTAAACAACGGCGCACAGCGTCAAAATGCAAAAAATGGTTTATGAAAAACAATCGATTGGTCCTTTCTGGTGCAAATATCGTTTAATCTCCATCTACGCGACTAATTAAGTTCCTTTGCTGGAGCTTCATCCCACTTTGAACGACCAAACCTAAACTGCTGTGTATTTATAACTCAACACACATATCACGTTTAAAAGAACCTTTTTGCAAAACATTTTTTAATAGTAAAGCAAGAGCTAGTTGCGATCTCAGGTTGTGAAGAATAATTAAAAATTTGACAGTTAGTAATTTATTCGCTAATCGTCCGGGACTCATCGACCACGAGGTGGAATAAATAAAACGATGGATCTTACCCGTTTTAAGTGCACTTAATAATCCGGAGCACTATTATTCCATTGGTGTTCTGGTGGAATCAGAGAAGTGATATAAAGGCTGCGGCTGTTGTGGCCATCAAATCGGAGCTCGCCTTGTTGTCGCCACTGTGTGTGATGGCGTTAGCTCTGCAGGGCCACAATGAAACTACTGCTGCCTTCAGTGACTATGGGAAAAAATATAATTTAATGCAGAAGCGTTAACCACAGGCACTAATGACCGGTACGTAATGTTTTGAGGGATGGACGCATATATGGGTTTATTTTTTAATATTTTACACACATTTTAGTTGTCTTTTGATTGCTATCAAAATAGCGGCATAAATCGAGGTTTACCTCAAACACAAAGTGTAAAGAATATTGTTTTTGTAAACTGAATCGTGTCAATATTCGTTGTAATATAGCGCAAAAGTGATAATTATCTCAAGTTGTAATGTTTTTTATGTTACTACTTGCTTTTAATTCAACTTAGGGTCCCGTGAGCGCGTTTTCATTTCTCACACGTTGGGTATTACCAACTGTACGTGAATGTGCCAATTAAGTTGATTGACAGTACGATTGGCGTATCAGACTGCGGTGAGACCTAAAGGCCAGCCTCCGCACTGGAAAATGAAGTCAGACTGATTTGAACGGATTTGACAAAAAACGTTCATAAATTTTCATTACTCGCTGTAAAACACTCTTTAATTCAGTCTTTTAACATTATTTGAAAAATTCTTGAATTTTACATTAAAACTTAAGTATTGAAATTGTGAAGGAATATTACATATATGAAATTACTCGATTTATAAAAATACTATTTGAAAAGAATTTAGATTCTTCAAAGTGGACACCTTTTGCCCTGATAACAGCTTTACACACCTTGGTATTGTCTCAGTCTGAATTAAGCTTTATGACCGAAAATTACTTTCAGTTAACAACTGTGTATTATAAAGCGTTAATAGCTTGAATTTATTGACCTCTTTAATGTGTTTTAGACTATTTGAATTTGAAGGCGTTTCCAAACTTTTTCCGCAGATTGATACTGTGTTAGTCTGTGTTAGTCTGTACTATACTGCCCCCAAGTGGTTTAGACATGTACACCAGAAGGAGAAGCACGTTCACTGGCGTTAAAGCAAAAAAATGTGACCAAAAATGTTTAATTGATCAATTCTTGTTTAGAATGTCACTACTGTATGTTTTTATATAGTACAATGCTATAGAGGGCTATTTGTCTAACTAAAAATACAATACAAACTTTAAAAAAAATATATAGACATGGGAGTTCCATTTGATATATAAAATTGGCATGAATGATGAGCATATTTTGGCTGTGTACAACATTATGTGAGTCTGAGATGAAAAATTAAAAATAAATACTGTGAGTAAAATAACGGGTCTGCATTTCATTCCCTCAAATTGGTACGACTACAACAGCTGTACAACTATTTTGATATTTTAGATGGTTGTTTTGTTCTTCATCATATTAAGTTGTTACGGAGTTTTCTTTTTTTTCTGCTTTACCCATAATCTTTTGGTGACGTGTACCAGGTTATCTACTTCCACTCCGATACGCTAGATGGCGACATTACCTCTTCTTCTTGCGCGTCTTGGCAAACCACGGCGAAGAAGAAAAAAAAAACAATCGAAGAAGAGCGGCACGAATTTGTTGATACTTTCCACCATGGCTGAATCCGAGTATGTAACAATTATATTTACATCGCAGTCCATCTGTCTTTGATTGTTCATAAATTACTTTGGATTTAACTTGGTTTGATAAATACTTTTTTATCTGTTCTATTAGTGTTGATATTTCGACGATGGCTTTGTCAGAAAATTTGTTTTCAATTCTACATTTCACGTGTTGTTCCTGTGTCAAGCCTCCGATGTTTTCCAATTTCGGGCGAAATGTCAACATGTGCAAAATACAGCAACTATTTGTTTTATTAAATGTATGATTTGAAAGTTAGTTACTAGTAATTGGTGACTCTGCTATTCTGCTAGCTATACTAATACTACACTACTGTACTCAAACGTTGGAAACAACACTGGCAGATGTTAATCAGCGATTTTGATTGGAAATGTATGTGATCAAATGTAATTGTTTTTCTGGTTCTTCTTTTAGTTCAAAGAAAGTTATCAAGTTGGTACCAGAGTTTCTCTTGAAAAAGAGGAAAGCGTACCAGGCCATTAAAGCCACACAAGCCAAACTTGCACTCCAACAAAAGAGAAAGGTGAGCGTGTTTTGGTTTTGTAACGGTGTCTTTTAGAATTTGTTTACATTTACAACAAAGAAAAGTCGACAAAAAGTGTTGTTACCAAAATTTCTTTTTTGTTTGAAATGTAAAAAAAAAATGTTGCATTAACTTCCTCTGATCAACCAATCAGTATGCTGCATTGTATGGATCAGCTATTTTGTCATCTGTTGCAAATATGAAAAATGAATTGCTAAATACAATCTCATTGATTGATTGTACATTTATTGATCCCGGGGTTGGGGAAATTCCACCACAGTTCAACAATGGTGATAGTTCCCCCCATAAAGGAGAGAATAAGTCTGTATTATCACTTACACAGGTAATAACAGTTAATATATTTGATATTGTTTCAGGACTCTAAAGGTGCGCCGATAAAGTTCAAGCGCTTGGAAGACATGGTGAAGGACAGCCATAGGAAACATCGTGATGATACTCGCATCCGTCGAATGGCGACGAAACCACGTGGCCCGTCGCCTCCTGAAAAGTACAAATTAGCCATTGCTGTCCGCATTCGAGAGTGAGTATTACAACAGTAGCCCCATTTTCTACTTTTACACACATAAATTCTCATTGTTATCTTCTCATTAGTATTAAAGGTATCAGTCCTCAAGTAATGAAGGTTATCCACATGTTGAGGGTGAGAAAAATCTTCAACGGAACCTTTATCAAAATCAACAAGGCCACTCTCGACATGTTGAAAATTGCTGAGCCCTATGTGGCCTGGGGGTGAGTCTTACGTCACTGCAATTTATAAATGTTTGTTTTATTTTCATGTCACAACACTGATTTCCCAAATAGGTATCCAAATTTAAAGTCCGTGCGTGAGCTTATTCTCAAGAGGGGCCGGTCTAAAGTGGGCACAAGGCCGGTTCCTTTAACAGACAACACCTTCATTGAAGAACACTTGGGTATGTTTTCTCCACGCCTCAGTCTTCACTTTAAATATGAAAATAGCAAAACTAAGATAATGAAATGTAGGCACTGTGCAGAGATGAACTGACTGCCCTTTGGCTTGATTTTTAGGTAAATATGGAATTATCTGTTTGGAGGATTTGATTCATGAAGTTTACTCGGTTGGCAAGGCCTTCCGGGTAGTCAACAACTTCCTGATGCCTTTCAAGCTGTCGGTGGCCCGTCATGCCACCAGGGACAAAGCGGGTCTCCTCAAGGACCTTGGAAATCCAGGATTTCGTGGCACAGACATTAACACCCTCGTCAGGCGACTGAACTGAGGGAAAAGACACAAAATGGACATTCTACAGCAGTTTAAAAGAGGATTACTGATTGAGGGACAAATACCAACCATCACAATGTTGACCTCATTATTTAATGAGCGAGGCTGTTCTATATTGCTGTTGTGTCGTATTTGAAAATATGCCACTGGTGGGCGCTGTTCTGCTTGGAAGTGGTACTCATCTGTAGACTTGTAAAATACTTTTTGAAATTATGAATATGCATTGCTTTGAGCTGTTATTGTACATTCTCTCAAGGGCGCCAGTTAACTCGCAGCCCGTTCGTAAACCACAAGATTGGTTTCATAATTAATGAAACAATGAAGTGTGATTTTTGAAACATGTTTATAATAAAAATGTATAATATGATGGGCTGGTAGCCTTTAAACAAGGTGAACTCGTGTTAATGTTAATCACTAGTGTCACGGCGAAACATGCGTCATCAGTTTGAGGGGGCTACAAGTGGCAACCACTGCAGCTTGCTTGCAGCGGGTGGGCGTTTTTGCAAAAAATAAAAATACTCCGGTCAAAGTGAATTGAAATGGACATCCAGGTGAGACCAAAAGGTGAGTAATGTGTGTTGTCTCCATCGTTGTCACGACATATTGCTGTCAACAAATGCGATACGTCGCTTGCAACGACCATGGACGTATTATCTCGTCCTTAATGCAGTACAGAACAGTATTGTCGTTTCTCCAGCCTATAATGCTGTCTTCGGCTACGCTACGGAGACAGTCGTGGTGAACCAATGCGAAGGTTATTAAGAAACAAAAAACGGAATATTAATAAAACCTGTTAACTTAGAAATACAATTAACTGAAGACACTATTCGTGACGTTAGCAAACTAAGTTGCTAGTTTACTATATGTAAGTGAACGCAGCATTCATCGCGTCAAGGAGAGTAGGCGGTACATAACGTACGACCGCACTAACCTACCGGACCAGATTCTGACATTGTATTGTATTTTACCGTCTTATAAAGGTAAGATAGTCACATTGCTTCATTGAATTGTTAGTTTAATTGTAATTGGATAGACATTAAAGACTCGGGATTGAATTCGTGTGGTATGCATTGCGGTTTAGCAAAGTTTGGTGTGGGTGATAGCACCACGTTGTCGCGCTGTCAAATTGGATTTTATGACCGCTGTTTCTTTACTGATGATTCCACTCACTACCGCTGGTCAAATTAAACTAGTAGTCAACACAAAAAAAAAATCTAGTGTGTGACCTATAACCTTTCTACTGGGTGGACCTTAATGAACAGCAAGGCAAGCGCGTGCAGATTAATTAGCCTATGATAGCATCTGTTTTTGGCCACTTGGAATATAACAGTAACACGTGATTAGCATTATTAACAGCGTGACTAGTCGCGTTTACGAGAAAGTGGTAGTCAGCACTAAACACTGCAACTAGCAAACTGCATCGCTGGAGACTGAGATGCCTGGTGGGTCAAAGAAATGACATTTTCCAGTCGTCTGGGTAATGTAGTTCAAAAATATTGTAGTTGGACAAACACTTGTACTAGGTAGAAGTATAAATAACTGACGAGCATATGTGAAATTTTAGTCAATTCAAAAATTGAAATGTTTTTGCTTATTGTTTTCAGTGAACTCGGAAATTTAAAGGGACTGTATTATTCAAAAACTAATTTCTTGTGTATGCATTGCGTTCTCCGTCTATGACTTGGGATATTTTCAAATAATTACAGTGTATTACAGTGTCTTTTTTGCTTTGCTGATTTGTATCTTGTCCCATGTATCTATATTTTGACAAAGATTCTACATGAATGTTTGGCAAACTTAATGTGGAGATGATGGTTTTTTTTTTTTATTTGTCCTTTGAATGCACTGCGAGAACTGACTCATTTGCATGTGAAAGGAACTCCTTATCAAAACAGTCAAAATTGCTCAAGGCAACAAAAAATATGTTGTGTAAAGTGTTGTGTAATTCTTGATCAACAAGCAAATTATGGTGATACACTTGGAAACACAACTGGTCGAATCAGATATTTTGAATGTCATTAAGCAAATGCTCAGATGATTTACAAGGTGAAAGTGAGATGTTCTGACCTCCCTTGCTTATCTGCTATTATCACTTGTTTGGTATAATAATCACAAGTCACGTGGCTCCACCAAGGACTATTTTCCTTTCAGAATAGTCTCAACAAGAGTCATAAATGCCATTGTCTGACAGGTCATGTCAGAAACGTGTCTAATAATGTGTTTGTGTTGTCATTGGCCGACCTTCCATTTTTCCAACAGAAAACTATTGCGATACATTAATTCATTTTAGAGTTGAACTGAAGTAGGGGACATGTTTGGATGGAGGCGCTTGCAGGATTACAGGGAAACCATTATTTGGCCATTACACACGATCATTCCTGCAATTTTGCAGCGTCAATATTGACAGAAGGTCTATCAATCTGTCACCGATGACGCATCTCTGTCACTCTGTTAATCTTAATTGTTGCTACTGTAATATTGTCAAGTACCAGTTTTGCAGCTCCGCTATGTTGCTTTCAGTTCTATGTGATTCTCGTGTGAGTGTTGAAATACATGCTCAGCAGTACTTGTTAAACCCCAGCTGATATTGTATCGCCATTGTCCCTCTGTTGCTAAGCAACCCCATGCTGCTGCGTGACCTCTTTGTAATGATTTATTTTCATAGGAATTTTAATTTCATTTCACTATAAATAGAGGTTTCCATGATTGAAAATGAAATGTATTTACAGAAAATACGACATTTCCAAATATGTGCTTTTACTTTGAAAAACTGTGATGATCATTTATCCACATTTTCTGACATCCTGTGCACCACCGGTAATCATTAGCGTGCACCCTGCATGTGATGATTACATGTGGAGTGACTGGCAGAACATTGGTTTCCCGGGAAGGCAGACATTTAGACTGGAATGTAAGCAAATTTTCCCTGACATTTAGATTGGGTTTATGAACAAGCAACTTCTGTACTCAGCAAAACAGGATAAAACAATTCCTTAAGAGCTTAAAAAAAAAAAAAAAAGACACTGGCCGGCGAAAAATCCGTCTTTTGTCAGGAGGAAAAGGGTTTATGTGCCCTATTTTTATATTTGGCCTCTCGAATAACTGTCAGCTTGAATAGGAACGATGCATCACCGCACATCGCTGAGGTATTTTGCCGAATAGCGCGATAGCTGTGAACGTAAAAACGAGATAGCAGTGAACAGCAATTAACAATGCAGTACAATAGTACTGGAGACTCGGCACTTTGAAATGACATTATTTCTGAAGATTACTGGAGATTGCCAAATAAAAGCATTTTTGTTGTTAATCGTATTGCTATGGGTCTAATTAAGCATCTCGGTGGTTTATGTTAAAAAAAAACAAAATAAGATAGTTTAAAACAGTTCACGTCACACTAGTCTTTATCATTGTGGCCATCCAAGCTGTTTTCTGCAGATAGGCCCCCAACCTCAGGTTGAAGTCCCGTCGTCCCCGCCCCTCCCTGTGCGTATAAAGAATACCAACGAGGCATGGGGTGGTTGCAGTTGGCTATGTGAATTTACCGGCTTGTGACGTACGAAGTCAGTGTGCCCCCATGAAAGCGATTCTCCCCCGTTGTGTTTTCACGCTATGAAATCCGTACAAAGATGAGGTTACATTTTTACAAAAAACACAACGAGGGATTAGGTTTTGTTTGCTTTAAGGTATGTGTTACAAAATTGGGAAAAGATCACACGGGTGTTGAATTTGAGTTTTCCGCTGTTATATTTTGTCTTTCAGGGTAAAGAAGATTAAAGTCTGAGACAAAAGGGCAGCTTCCATTTAGAATATTATTATTGGTCTTAATTTGCTATTTATTATCATGATATTGTTTTTAATAAAACAATCTGTTCCAGAATCTAGCTGTGGTAGCATCCTAATAATTAACATCATAAAACTTTTTTGCAAGATTTTTTTTAGATTTTGAACTGTCTTAACTCTCCTGTACTTTTGATTATATTATTTGATTATACTGGCTTTTACGTAATATATTAAAGCTTCTGGGATTTTCCCTTTTGAAGATCACGGCTGAGTCATGGGCAGGGAAACTTTTTTTTCACACGCCTTTGCGTGTAAGTCGAATTAGTTGATGTACTAAGTATCTCAAACTTTTTCTTCCTTGTCTCCCTCCAGCTCTCTGGGTATCACCATGGGTGATGTACAATCTTTAGCATTGTGATCACACCCAAAGGCCTCTTAGACGACCTCCAGTCCCCAGACTCAACAAATCCGGCCTACTTCCAGAGTCACCATGGGGGGAGTAGTCCAGATGCACTTCACCACGGTGGACTACGTCATCTTTGCATTATTGTTGGTGGCCTCAGCCGGTATCGGCTTGTATTATGCATTTTCAGGTGGACGCCAGCGTACAACACAGGTGGGCTTTTTTATTTGAAGTTTTGCAAAAAGATTTTAGTCTAATCCGAAACAATTTTTGTTGTCCTTCAGGAGTTCCTGATGGCTGACCGCTCAATGAGCTTGCTGCCTGTGTCGCTGTCACTTCTCGCAACTTTCCAGTCCGCTGTGGCAATCCTGGGTGCACCATCTGAAGTCTACACGTTCGGGACACAGTACTGGTTCCTGGGCTGCTCGTACTTCTTGGGACTTCTCATCCCAGCTCATGTTTTCATACCTGTCTTCTACAGGCTGCGGCTTTCCAGCGCATATGAGGTACTCAGGGCGGAAAACCGTGTTTCTAGTTGGAAACTACTAAAAGATGTCAGAGTTGACAAACTAAATATTAATCGAAAAGGAAGAGCCATGTTTTTGTGATTAATCTTCTATTTCAACAAGATGGATTTAGTTGAGAAATCATTTTACTTTTATTAATATATAGGAAGGACACTAAGAACTTTATAAAGTTTGTGAAAATACTTTATTTATTTGAGGGAACTGACTATTATTTCACAAAATGTTCCTTTATCAAATGAAAGTGTTAAACAGCATTTCTTTTGTGCATTTTTTTTTTTATGAATCACAATTTGCAGTGAGGTAAATAAAAATTACAGTCCACATGGCTTATTTATCAGTAGTTTATACAGTATAATGTGCTTAATGTCGTCTTCCTTCTTGTCTTTGTTTCCCCCCCCCTTCAAATCTTCCCTTTCTCTTGTGTTTGTCTTATGATAATCTCAGAGGTCGGCTTTCTTATCTGTCCTCTTATCGGTCTTATCATTGACATTTTAACAATCAGCGATAATAAACTCAATACTGAAGACTGTGCCGATTTTTTTTTTTTTTTTTTTTTTTTTTCCCCTCCTCAAAATCAAGGACACCTATCAGTCATTTTCTAGTCAGTAGTGTACTGTGACCAAAAACATGATCTGGTTATCAATAACCATATATGACTCTGAGATTATATGTAACAGACATTTTCTGTATTTTTTTTGTTTTCTTTTTTTTTCTTTTAACAGTATCTGGAGCTGCGCTTCAACAAGACAGTCCGTATATGTGGAACTGTGACCTTCATCTTTCAAATGGTATTTTTATCTTTGGACATGTATTTTTGGTATAATTGTTATGTTTAGTGATTAAAAGTTAAAAGGTGAACAGTTAAGATTTTTTGGATGAAAGTGTTCTGCATATGAGAAACAGATCAGCCGTTTATTGGTAATTTATAATAATTTTCTTACAGAAGCCCGATCAAAACATTAGTTTTAAAGCTATATTTGTTCAGCATGTACCAATTATCTGCATATACTAATGTTTTAAAATGGTTTATTTTATAGGTTGTTTATATGGGAGTGGTCCTTTATGCTCCAGCCTTGGCACTCAATGCAGGTGAGAAAAAAAGAAAAAAGTATTTTTCATGTAACCAAAGTACATGTTTGAACAACAGCTGTAATTTATAATAAATAACGTGTCTAGTTTTGACATTTATTTTAGGACTTTGAAAATAATACATTACACCAATCCTTGTAAGAATAGGATTCAGTAAAAACTATTTTTTTTTCTCCTGGAGAAAAGCTGAGCTAGGAAAAGAAAACTCGGATCAAGTCAAATGACTTGAAATGAAATGGCAGGACAGTACAATTATGAATGGATAATGAAAATATAAATTAATTTGACCTTAGACATCCATTTTAATTTATTGACTATGTTCTGTATGTATTTTCTGTGTCCTTTCTGCCCTCGGTTTTGCAAAATGCTTTGTCTAAAAAGAATTTCAAGAGAACCAATTGTCCATCATATATATATAATATATATATATATAATATAATAGTCTTGTTGTATTTGCTTACAGTCACTGGTTTTGATTTATGGGGAGCTGTGCTTGCCATGGGACTGGTGTGCACTCTCTATACATGTCTGGTGAGTCCGAAATTCATTTGCTCCATTTTCTCATTTTGTTCATTCTTTTCCTTTCGGACTAAAGTACAGTGTAACTGTTTTTAATGACTTTGCCCTTCACCATAAAGCCAACAGGATAAAACACATAGTAATCATTGACTTGACCTTTTTTCTCCTCAAATTGTTGATCAAAACCTACATTTTACAAGCTGTAAGATTTTGCTCTATCAGCATGATAGTATGTGTTGGTAGAACTTCAAGGCTCTGTTAAATTCAAGGTTTGTATGGATTGATAAGAGTTCTTATTTATTTTTTTATCTTATTGTGTCCCTCAGGGGGGCCTCAAGGCGGTGATGTGGACCGATGTCTTCCAGACAGTAGTAATGTTTGCAGGGCAGCTGGCGGTTATTATTGTAGGTGCACATCAGGCAGGGGGCATGGCGGAGGTCTGGAGGAAAGCAGTGAACGGCAGCCGCATTGCAGGACTTGAGTGAGTAATATTCCCCAGCCCAATTTGACTTTCATGCAAATCGACATTTAAACCCATGCATTTGGTTGTAGTCTAAACCCAGATCCTTTGGAGCGCCACACCTTCTGGACATTGGGTGTGGGTGGAGTCTTCCTGATGCTGGCCTTATATGGGGTCAACCAGGCCCAAGTCCAGAGATACCTCAGTTCACGCACTGAGAAAGAGGCCATAATGTGAGTGTGTATTTTTGTTTTAATAGTACACAACTTTAAGTAATCATTTTCTTCTTGTCCATTCTAGGTCGTGCTATGTTGTTTTCCCATGCCAGCAGATCGTTCTGTGTTTAGGTTGTCTGATGGGGCTGGTTATGTTTGCTCGCTATGGAGAAGACAGCCCTCTCGATAAGGGCTACGTCAAAGCAAATGATCAGGTAAACATTAATTGTGTTATGGTTTATCATATCAGTGGTTGCTGAGGAGAAATGCATCTTCATCTTTTTGCCAGATGGTGTTATACTTTGTGATGGATGTATTCAAGGATCTGCCTGGCCTCGCAGGACTTTTTGTGGCCTGCCTCTTTAGTGGAGCGCTCAGGTAAATAATAGTACAAATATCTTCTCAGCTTATAGTTTTAGATTCATTTGTGATTTTCGGTCATTTTGAGATGGTGAGTAGTTTTGCTTATACCGTCGAAGCAAAATTTTGATTTACATATCAAATAGGGCTTTCTATTTGATGATCTTTGAAATGGTGATGGTTTGCTCGGCTCTTCTATTTGAATTACGGTCAAAGGGAAGATTGGAAAAACAGTTTAGTTTCCCTGAATAGGCAAAAAAAAAAAAGACATTTTTAAAAATATTTTGTTTTCCCCTCCAGCACCATCTCGTCAGCCTTCAATTCCCTGGCAACAGTAACGATGGAGGACCTCATTAAACCTCATTTCCCCAACATGACTGAGTCGAAAGCCACACTGCTATCCAAAGGACTTGGTAAAGAAGTATTTTTATTTTTATTATTATTATTATTATGTATATTTATGATTTGTGGTTGTCTCTCACAGCGCTGGCCTATGGCTTGATATGTCTGGCCATGGCTTACCTCGCCTCCATAATGGGATCTGTGTTGCAGGTAACAAAACATTCATATATTCTTTATCCTCTGTGAAGAGTGGAGATGGCTTTTCTGTACAGATGTATATTTGTTTGTCCTCTTCCCCCCTCAGGCAGCCTTAAGCATATTTGGGATGGTTGGTGGACCGCTTCTGGGCTTATTTTGCTTGGGAATGTTCTTCCCTTGGGCAAACTCCATTGTAAGTGTGAATTTTTATCTCATCAATACTGTTAAATAATGTGATATGCAGACGCCCTCTTTTTTGTTTGATGTTCCCAGGGGGCATTAGTTGGCTTAGCAGCAGGTCTCGCCATGGCCTTCTGGATTGGCATTGGCAGTATTGTCACCCGTATGCCTGCAAGTGTGCCACCACTCAGTACCGTCACACCGCCGCCTTTTGATAACATAACCACGACAGTCATGACTTCACTGGTCAATGCTACGATAACAAAAGCTAGGTACAGTCATACATCTTCTCCTCCTTGCATGGAGCTTGACAAAAAAATATGCCAGTCTGACTTTTTTTTTTTTTTTTCTCCCACCTCTCAGGCCAACAGGTTTGGACGCACTGTATTCTTTGTCCTACATGTGGTACAGTGCTCACAATTCTACCACTGTGGTTGTAGTGGGACTTCTCGTCAGCCTGCTTACAGGTACATTACAGTATTTTCCGGACTATAAGGCGCACCGGACTATAAGGCGCACCATTAATGCAATCACAATATAATAACTTGAAATAGTGAAAACTAACAATATATCAATAATGTTAATATCACACAACACACAAAATAAACATGTAAGGCTTACTTTAATAAGTACAAAACAAAACAGTCAGATAGATCAGTAAACTTTAAAAGCTAAAGTTCCATCCATCTATCATTCTCTATTTGGTCCATATATAAGGCGCACTGGACTATAAGGCGCACTGTCGGCTTTTGAGAAAATTTGAGGTTTTTAGGTGCGCCTTATAGTCCGGAAAATACGGTAAGTTAAATGTGGTTGACCTGTTTATTTGTTTTCAAAAATTAATTTGCTCAATCTACCAATTTTAGGACCAATGAACGAGAAGCAGTTGACCCCAGGGACCGTGTACCCAGTCTTGGGGAATCTGCTTTTCTTTCTGCCGCAACGCTACAAGGAAAAACTTTGCTGCGTCACTCCTCTACCGCTAAAGGTGACCATGCCAATTGGTTTTCTTGAAACGCATCCATTTATGTTTTTATATGAATGATGTCATCTTTGTTGATAGAAGGAAAACACAAAAAGTGGTCACAGAAATAACTTGAATCAGGCAAAAGTTATTTAAGGAGCGTTGATTAAAAAAATAAAAATAAAATGAACACGGGTGGCCATTTTCCTTTTCTTGTTTTAATTCGTCCTGTCTTTCTCGACCAGTCCAACGAAATCAACACGCAGCCTTACGAGAGGGCCAAGAAAGGTGCCAACGGAGCATCTTACTGCAAAGAGGACACGATCAGAGAAGATAAAGAAATGGAGAGTGACAGCGTGCAGACAGAAGATGAGGAAAGCAGGGCGGCTTTGCCAGTGTGCAAGATGACCCCTCATTGCCTTGAGGAAACGGCCCTCTGAGACTTGTCTTCATCTCACGCAGTTAGTAACTTTTTCCTCATGAGGAATACACAATCCATGACAATGGCTACGTTTACATGGACACAACTTCTTCAATCCGATGGTTTGGATTAAAATTATCATCGGATTCACTGTTTTCATGAACACTAAAAATATGCCGGTTGACCAAATATGCCGGAAATAATAGTAGAAGAAAGCGTGTCAACAAAACATCACTCCATCCATTTCTACGTTAGCATGATTTCAGTATATT
Source organism: Syngnathus floridae (assembly GCF_059516105.1). Classification (NCBI taxonomy): domain Eukaryota; kingdom Metazoa; phylum Chordata; class Actinopteri; order Syngnathiformes; family Syngnathidae; genus Syngnathus; species Syngnathus floridae. The sequence continues at coordinate 5,269,474 of NC_142431.1, forward strand.
TCTCATTTTGCACCGTTTCGTCGAGTTAATACTTCGGAATGGAGCTCCAATTTATACTCCAGATTGTATTTTTGTATTTGCTTATGTTCATCCGTAAAACACGAGGCCAGCTGTACATGTGATAATGAACTTGCGTCACAGACATGCTAGTTCCGAAATGTTTTTTTGCGCGCCGATCAGATTATCAATTAATATAATTCACCCCGTTCATTGGAATAGTCTTGTTCCAATCAGAATATTCCAAATGTATGCATTTTTATTCCAGTCAATCTTTTAATCCAAATCAATGTGTCTATGTAAACATAGCCAATGAGAAGTGGTTGGGTATTGCAATAATTATGCGCTCTGATTACTGTCACGGAAGAGTTCCCTTTTTTTGTTTTTCATTTTGGAAAAAAAAAGAACTCTAAAGCGGTATCTTCCGGAAGTTGACAGTCCCCAGAAAGGATTCCCTTTCTGATTGCTCCTTGTGTATTGTCAAAGAAGCACTAGTAGCTGTTCTGACTTGACTTGAGGTTGCAAGCAGAGAAATGTCATATTTTCTGTTTAGCTCGAGAACAGCAAACTCTTTACAAGAGAAATATTATACGAGAGTAGAAAATGATAAAACAAAGCCTCCGTTCTCGTTCCGTGCAGTGTGATCTTGGTTTACAATAAGTGACGCTTAGCAACTAATGTAGACGTACGATGTTTCATACCTCGTGTTCCGATCAGTACAGGGATGATCTGAGTTAAATCAGATGAATACATTTCATCTTAAGCTAAAACATTTTTGTTTCCAAACAGTGTTGTGGGAGAAACTTTTCTTGATAGTGGCGTTTCATTTGTCTTATTTCAAACCACCCTCTGTCGTAAAGTCTTCATCTGCAACCGGGAAATTAATCGTTAGTATTAATATTTATGTACGGACGTACCTACACAGGGCATTGTGGGAGAAATGATGGATTTTTGTAAAAAAATTATTCATACGGAACAGTAAAGACACTAATGAGTAGTTTAAACTTGCTATACTGAAAGATTACATAGATATTAATTATTTTTTTATCAAAATGTCAGCATTATTATTGATCAACAATTTATCGCAGTTGCTTCTCGGTTACAAGCGAGAGAAATTTTCTCCTTTCTCCTCCGTGGACTTCTCATAATGGTTCTTTCAAGCTGCTTTACTTCAAACATTAAGCCAAACATTGGACGTGCACATTTGAACAATACCGCTCTGATTTATTTCAAATATAGACACTCGCAAAGTTTAAAGTGCCTCCTTTGTTAATCACACTCGGTTGTCCTGATTTTATGAGAATGGGAATCGGAATCGAATTTCAGGTTAGTTTTAACTCAACGGCCCCCCGAATGAAAACCTGTTCAAATGTTTTGTAAACTGTCATTGCCAGTATGTGACTAATTGTACTCGTCTCAATTTTTTTTTTCATCTCTTCTGTCATGTTTTTTGGAATCAAAGAATTCTTGCTCATCCTATGATAATCTCATCCATCCATTGTCTTTGTTTGAAGTGAGAGTTTTATCGAGATGTGATAAACTCCACAGCCATTTTTTAGTCACATGGCTTCGAATGATTTCTTTTAAGACTCCAATCTGGAAAGAGAAATGGAAAAGTTCATTTTTAACATAATTTGAACCAAAAGAGAAGATTCAACGTCTGGGTTGCCTTACACACTCTCCTGTTGCGATGAAAATGTTTTTTTAAAGCACAGTCCAGACAATCAAGGGGACGAAACCAGAGGAGAAGCAGCTGAGCTTGCTGGTTGGACCGTTTGTAGCCACACAAATGTTTTTGTCTTCCTGAAATACCTCAATTTATCCACTGCATATAGAATACAAGGCTTGCCTATTTGATTTGTAATGGAGTATCTATTTTATATTTGTATATTTTTATAATTTCACAATAGGCCTCCACACATTTCATGAATTGAAATGTGAAATTCTATATGCAATAAAACTTATTTGTATTTTTTTTTTGGTGAATAACAGACCGAATTGGGAATGTAGCAGTCCATTAAAACAACAATTGTTTTAAGGATTGTTGTTTTTACAGTGCCACATCCCACATTCAGGAATCTGTGTTCACATTTTAATATAATTATTTAAATAAATCCTGTGTATGTGATGAATCTTTTTTTTTTTAATTTTTTTTTATTATTATTGCGGATCCTTCATAGTACCTGAAATTACTTGAAGTGTATGTGCCTGTAATGTCACCTTAATGATATGCAGATAAATTCCCCTTGACACTGTGAGAAAAGTGAACTGGAGCACTGAAATTTGCTGATATTTCTATTTTAAGATTTCGTGATACGCTATTGAAAAGCTTTAAGCACAATAAAGACATTCAGTCTAAGTTCAGGTCGTCAGCTACAGAAACATTTTACTGCTCAATATGGTACAAGATTAATTTTCAATTACAGGCAAGGCTGCACAAAAATACCACTTTGTGCAAGAAAAGCATGACACTTAGTAATTTCTGCCTTTAATAAATATTGTTCATAACAATATTTATTGTTCTGTGTATACCATTTCACAAGAGTTCTAACTGATGCATTCCAAAAAAAAAAAAAATCCTTCCTGATGTTGGGCTGATTCCTCAGCTTTGGGTGTGCCTTTATTTTATTGTAACATCTCATTTGTTTTATGTGAGATCTTGAATAATCTAAAAATCAGAAAATACTTGTGTCTGATGAGGAACAATAAGAGTGGAAAAAATGGTGTAGCCTGTTGATTCAATGGCGACTTTAAATCTTGATTTACGTTTCACTCTTCATTGGATGTACGTACATACTTGTACAATTTTTATTTACTTGAATTGAGAGATTAAAGTGATTTTAAAGTCCTCACCTTCCTGTTGTCTGATCACTTTGGAGTTATTTCTAGATACAATAACTGTATTTCATATTTACGGTGTCCCACAGGGGTCAGTGCTGGGCCCCAAGTTTTTCATTTTATACATAAATGACTTATGTAAAATAACTGATATTGAAATTGGTTTTGAGGATGGGGAATTGGGAATCAAAATGGCAATAGCAGCTCTTCAGCTGGCCCAAATTCAAATCTGCTCAAAATCCAGCAACATTAGTTTTTGTAAAATCCAAATAAGTAAAAGCCAGACTTCTAGTGACTGGTTTATTGAGTATCCATTTTTCAAAAGGATTTAGGAGAATTTCATTTCTTCTCCAGTTGCTTTTTCTCTTCTTCAATGTGTCATCCTTTTGATTTTATTATTTTGACCCGCTGAATTACTAGTCTGTCGTCGTTATCCTATTTCAGTCATTTCCCTCACAAGTCTCGAGTGTATCCTCCCCTCTTCTTCCTTTCTTCTCCCAAGTCACCCTCCTTGTTCATCCTCTCCCACTGCTTCTGGCCATTTGGAGCAACGAGTCCAGCCAAAACAGGGAGTGTGGCTACAGAGCTTCATAAATCCAGCCTGCCATCAGTATTCTGGCCACAATGAGCAAAACATAGTAAAAATGTGGTTATTATCTACAAACATGAGCGGATGAGGGGGGTGGATAGATGATTTGGGCACATGTTGTCTTCAGCAGTTGGATGGATTGATGAAAAAATACACTTTAAAGGTATAAGGCTGCAGATGGAGGTGCTCAAATGGACCACCACGAGCTTTGTAAGTTTTAAGGACTGAAGCTTTTGCAAAGAACAGGTTTCCATCTGTGAAGGTTCTAATTTTTTTTTAAGTGAAAGAAACAAGTTTTGATGTGTAAATTAAATTAAAAAAATAATATAATGCTATGTAAAACATTTCCAATCTAGATATTTTTGAATATACTATATAATATTTTATATTGAAACCTTTTTTTTTGTAAATATCTTCTATTTTTGAATTTGACAACTGCAACCTGCTCCAAAAAAATGCCTGGTAACGTTAGCATGCTAAGAAAAACATTTGTTTGAAACGTTCTACAGACAAACAGGTTAATTGGAAACAGTTGAGCATCATGACTGGGTAGAAGAGCAACTCCAAAGTTTCCACTGATCTTCAGCTTCAGGTAAGAAATGTATCAACAAGAATATGGACTTTGGGGATTTCATTTGGTGTTCCATAAGATTCAAAGAATCTGGGAAAGTCTGTACGTTTGTTTGTTTGTTTGTTTGTTTGATTGATTGATTGATTGATTGATTGATTGATATCTTTATTTTGAACATATCCAAAACAAAAAAAGAGATACAAAAAACAAATAACACTTTAAAGTGCCATATATAAGTCCATACAACAAACAATAAACCAACAAACTCTGTACGTTTGATTGATTGATTGATTGAAATCTTTATTTCAAACACATCCAAAACAAAAATAAGAGATAAAAAAAAAACACTTTAAAGTGCCATATATAACTCCGTACAACAAACAAACAATAAACCAACAAACGTTAATGGCAAGGTCCAAAAACCACCATTGAAAGTTCCTGACCTCCGACCCCTGCACTAAAAGCATCATTGTATAAAGAATATTGGGCTCACAAACAATTCACCCATCTACATTTTGGAAGATTTATACTGTTTGTTAAACAAAGTGTTCTACTTTAATATTCAAGTCTCCATCCAGGCACTCCAAATTAGTCATCAGTACATACTGGAAATAGGTGATGATGTCCCCCAGGCCTCACCCCCTTTCCCAACAGATTTATGGAAGTAGCCTTGAATGCTGCTCGGAGCCCATCATGTTCTGGGGAGATGAGTTCAGTCAGTCCGGGCTTTGGTCCACCCCGCTCACTTATCAACGTGACTTATGAGTTGGTTTGGACTTCAATGCTTGAGCAAGCAGAGTGTAATCATAAAAGCACATACTAAATCATTAGTGTAAATTCATAAAGAATTTCAGACACCACCAAGTTTCTTTTTGTTTGAATCTTTAGTCGTGAAAATGTGCTATTATCTGTCAAGTTAATAGCTTAAGGGAGGGAGGACAGGGAGAATGAGTCTTTCTGTTTTGACTACTTGGATTAAGTATACATTATGTTACGCACTTACATACTACATGAGATCATTCCATAAAATGTTTCCATTTTCTTTTTTTCATTGAGCAAATCTCAGGCAATTCCTCCAGAAATTGCAATGTCTAAATATTGACCAATTATATTTATCTAGATTTTTAAAAAAACAGTATTGTCTGCATTTGATGATATTACGCTTGATGTTGTTTTCCCTCAAGCATTGTGGTTTTTTAAAAAAAAATCAAAATAGAGGTACAAGATGGGACATGGCTGATTTATTTTATTTTATTTATTCATTTCCAAGATTATTTTTCTCATGTAATATTGTCATGGCGTACAAATAACAAATAACTTGCTGCTTGCTATGATGTCATAATCATTCACTTTAAGCATATCAAGATGAGAATTTGTCAATTTTTTTTCCCTTACAATTATTACACAAGTCACTTCTGACTGACTTTTACAAAAAGATGTTAGCCAATATTTAAAGTAACATGCAGTTTTAACGATTTAGACTATGGACAACATCAACAAAAAATATTTTCATTGCCCATAATCTATGCCATGAGAAAATAAAATATCAACTTTACATTTAGGAAAGACTATTGCGGGCAGTGAATTTCCACATCATCAAAATGTTCGAAAGATTTGAAACATTTGACTTGATGTCTCGTATGTTTCTAACATTCCTTGTCTCCTATTGTACGATCAGGCAGGTATGCATCTTGTCCAGACGTAGGCCTCTGATTGGCTTGGACCCCAGAAAAGACCTCCCCAACACTGCCACAGTAGAGCAGGGAACGCATTGGCCATTTCTGGAGAAACATAATCATTATATTTTCATTTTTCCATAACGTAACAGTTTTATTCAACTTCTTTGTTGAACTTAAGATCAGCTCTGCCGCCATAACCAGGCTCACTGTGATTTGAAGTGAATGATGTGTTCAGAAGCAGTTCTGAAATTTATGTGACGACGTTTAAAAAAAGGATTTTAATTGTTTTAATGCAATTGTGTGTATAGAAGGGGAATATACGTATTTGGTGTTGCCTGATTTGTCAGCCCTTTTAAGGTGCTTCTTAATCTACTGCACTCGGCTACTACCCCCGCTCACCCATAATAAAAAATTTGTACAATGTCAAATGCTTATTTTAGGCTCAGAATACGGCGTCAACATAAATGGTCTTGTCGATGAAGCTCAAACTGAGCGACCACTGGTAGTATGTTCGTTTGCTCTATTGCCTAATTGTTTTGAAGATTAGACCGATTGATCACACCTATTTTCAATGAATCTGGGACCACAGAATTTTTAATGGAAAAATCAACATTTTGTGCCATTATCATTGTCTTATGCTATAATGTGTCAATTTGTAAAAAAATCCAAAATTATTTGATTAATTGGTAAGGTCTTATTTATTTATTTATTTATTTATTTATTTATTTATTTATTTATTTATTTATTTATTTATTTAGAAAATCATCTCCATCAATCATTTAATGCAAAAAAAAAAAAGCTGATTTCTTTTAATTGATTCTATTGTCTGACAAATCTTTTGATACTCCATACGTACAGAATCAGGAAAGAAAATACACAGGGTCAACATGCATACTATTGTCACTCAGGTTTACCTTAACTGGGTGGAGGTAACCACCTGGTCTCGGTGGTAAGGTGTGCTCGGTCAAAGTTCCTCCCTGGTCCAGGGTTTGTGTCAGGTAAGCTATATAGTTGGTTGCCAGAACCAGAACATCCAGCTTGGATAACTTGGTGTCACGAGGGACTGAAGGCAGAGCAGCCTAGGAGAGAGTTTGCACATGAAAAAAAAAAATTCAGTTTGTGACATAATTTGATGCTTCAATTAAGAATCTTTTCACACATAACTAAAACTGAAATCTAAGTTCTATTTGGCTACAAAACTTGGCATTATAGTTAATATGGGTGTGCATCTCTCCAATAAAAAAACAGTTACAAATTACATTGGGTGCAATATGATTAAACGACGATACATATTTTAAGTGGAACGATTTGATTTGATTTGATTTGATTCGATTCTATGCACTCATATTTTGAATCAAAACCAATTTCGTTAATCGTGATTTAAATTGTTCTACGATGGGGTTTGCAATACAAGCGCAGTTTCGCGTTACCATGACAACCAAGGGTAGAGCAACAGAGTTGGGATGAAGGTAGTGGCAAGCCAGAGTCTGAAAAAAAGGTAACAGTAAAAACATTCCTTGGCCATTAAATGGGGAAATATTCTAATTTTGTTGGCTGTTGCCTATCCAAGATTTTTTTTTTTTCCTGCTAATCCGATTGTGAATGACACATTCAAAACAACAACATTGAGTACCTGCAGGCTGTGGAAGGCCTGACGCAGGTTGCGTACGCGGCTTCTCTCTCGTGCTGCATTTTCTGGGGAGTGATGATTGCGTGGTGTGCTGATCGAGATCTTTTCATCACTCGTGTTTGATCTGGGCCCGCAAGCAGATGGCACCTGAAAGGTACACACTCCATATTTTTAAAAATTGAAAGCGGAAATATTCACTAAAAGCTCTGTCGGTGCATGATCATGTTTTTTGATATGATTTTAGATTGTTTTCTCAATCATACAGATAACTGTAAAAATCTGCTGATTTTGGGGGAATTTGTTTTGGAGGTATGCTTGGATGTTATTATTTTCATCTTGTGTCTTAAAGTGTTAAGTATGTAAAAGAACAACAAAACAGTCTAATTTTTTGTGCAATTTTTAAAATATCCAATGTCAACTGATTAAATTAATCGGACGAGGCCCTAATAAAAAGTATTGTAACAAGAACAAGTTGCATTTGATATCAGAGCAATTTCATTATAAATTGATATCGAAATCGATAAATACGTCTTTAGGTCAGCGGGGAATAACTTCTTTTCTAAAACAGATTTTTTTTTTTCCCTTACCAGATAACACAACTCCCGGTTGCTGCGAAAGCTGTTCCTGCGTCTTTGCAGGCATGCTGGACTTCTGCTGGTGGAGGCTCGCTGGGTCTCAGGTTCTGCTGGTTGGTGGCTCACGGTGACCGACATGAGACTCTCCAAAGGATTTCCTGCCATGAGCTCTTGGGATGATATAGATGAGTGCAGATTGTCCTGAAGCTTCACCAAATGGAATTGTGTCGACTACGCCCATTGGCTGGACATTAATTGATTCCCTGGGTTTGATGTTATCTATTTCTGCACTTTGGATCATCTGATTTCAAGAAATTTCAAGATTATAATTTTGTCTCCAGAATCTTAACAATAACAAGAGGTGAGAAGTCCACAAGGAAAAGTCATGAGCGCATCAGCATCAATCCGGAGCGTTCCTCCAAGTGGGTCCTCCAATTTTTCCTGCTGCAGCTCTGTCTTGTAGTCCACAAGCAAACTTCTCAGTGCATCAGCATCCATCCAGAGCATTCCAAAAAATGAGACCCCCCTCCGGCCCCCGCCCGCTTTGCGCTGTCTCACTTGTTCCCTTATCAAGTGAGGTAATGTGGGGAACTTGATGTGGTCCTTATCTTGGCCGCCCGGTCGTCCTGATCCTCCCTGGTTGTTTGGCTGCCAAGAGGAGCATGCAGGCGGGCAGTAAGGCCAGGGGGAGTACAGGACAAGAAGGGGGTCCTGAGCCAGGGCACTCTGGGGGGCTTGGGAAACTCAAAATTGTGGTAACAGCTGGACTAGGGTGGGACAGACAAGGGTCAGGGGCAGTGCGACATTAACAAGCATGAGACAAGAGGTCGAGCAGTTCTGGTATTTTGGTCTGTTTATGACATAAATAAAAAAATATATAAAAATAAATGATGCACGCACACATGCACGAGATTGAGATTGCAATTTGATATGCGATTATTTGGTAATTTTTTAAATGGACGCAAGCAATAAATGGATCTATTATATTAAACAATATCACATTTATTATACATTATTTTTTTTGTCTTGTAGGTTATGTTATTGCTAAAACAAAGGCATTTTTTTTACAATAGCTACTTGCATTTTGTCTTGGGAACCTTTTTTTTTTAATGATTTTTTGAAGCAGCCATCTACACATTTTCAATACCACTTGTCCTAATTAAGGAGGTGCGTGTGCTGGTATCATGAAAAATCAACTTTTTTAGCTTTTAAATACATTTTATTGTGCACTTGGAGTCTCACAGATTTTAGAAAAAATTATCTATCCCTCCAGATGTTCCAGAGATACTTTTTGCAGAGATTCTGTTTGGGGGATATTTTTACTCCGTTCAGTTTGACCCATTTTCTATTACGTATTTGTATCTGTGACGTCACAGTATTTGGGGCGGCACTACCCAATAAGTAAAGGGTGTGGCCAAATCCGCCATGTTTATTACTCGGAGAGAATTTTGTAGTCCAAACAACTCAAGGATTTTTCATTTCATTGAGTGTTCAGTTCTTTCAATCTATGGAAACGACCAACACAGTAAATCGGTAAGCTTAAGACGACACAAAAATAATAAACTGTATTTCACTTTCATATTATTGCGTGTCTATGATGCCCTCGTTTTCATAGCATTAGCATAGCATCAGTCTTTCTGCTAATTACCGCGCTGTGCGTCTATTTTCACTTCTTGTGGGCATTTTTTTGAGTAGTTGTATGAATGTGCTGTATTATTTTTTTGGAAACACAATAATGTGTTAAATGCATTTGTTAGCTTCTCGCTAACGCTAACATTAGCTTACTGATGAACGTGTTCATAAATATTGTGAGGGGATTTATTTTGTTATATATGTATGGACAAGTCTATATATTATAAACTCCAAGACCAAGCAAACTCTGGGTAAAAAGAAATTGTATCAATTATAAATGAATTAAGTAAAAAGAGGACATTATTCTTCAAGTTTACAGCCAACAAGTCAATCAACCCAAGTTAATTGAAAAGCTTAAATTGTGACATAAAGTCAGGACAGTATGTTGTTAATATCAAGTATTAGTAGACATTAAAAAATTCAACTTTTAGGTATGCGTTGCATGACGCATCATGACTGATGTGATATTCGTTGGAGGAATGCCTGATGCCTTTTCTGCGCTGTCAACACAATAACACCAAGTGCCCGCTGACCTTCCATCTGCAGCTGCTGGCCCACAAGGCTGATGGGAGGCTCAGAGGAAGGTAGAAACCATAAACACCAGCAGGGGGGAGAGTAAACACACGCTGGACGTTTTCACTTTCAAACTGTTTGAATTCATTTACATACAGTTTAGTCAGAGGGGTTAGCACAAAATATTATTGCTTTCTACTTACACTGCAAAATGAATGGAATTTGATTAATATTAGCCATGTTTTCAACAAGCGAGACAGTTCAGTTCACCACTGTATGGTTGTGGTTACTAAACCCTGTCATTAGTGTTATAGTAAGTTTATTTATGGATATTTTGGGCAAATAATGCATACTAAACTGAAAGGCAAAACAAATACAGTAATCCCTCGTTTATCGCGGATAATTGGTTCCAAAAACCACCCGCGATAAGTGAAATCCGCGAAGTACGGTCATCAACAAGAAGTACTGGGCAAGCTAACGAGTTAGCAAAAAAATGCTAATTCACGATCGTGCTAACACGCGAAAACGGACTTCTAAAAGAATGTAAACGAACATTTGGAGCAATACTATATTGTCCTAAAGGTTAGACACATGTTTCCTCAATTTAGAAGTTTTATTTTGACTTTTAAATGTTTTTTTAATTTGGAAAAAAAATCCGCGATGTAATGAAGCCGCGATAAACGAAACGCGAAGTAGCGAGGGATCACTGTAAAACCTCCATGTTGACCTCATATTCAGCCCTACTGTGATTTCATCTCCACTTTCTTAATGAATTTATTTATGTCCTCAACCATCAGCTGGGGTTCTTCCATGGCTGCAAAATGACCCCCACGGGCCATTTGCGAGTAGGTGAGGAGGTTATGGAATTTCTGTTGGACCCACAGCTTTGGAGTGTGCATCAGCTCGTTGGGGAAACATGCATATCCAGTCGGCACCGTCACCGGTATCCTGGAAACAGTGGATCATGGGTGAGTTATATCTACAGTTGTATTCCAAATAGTTATAATCATTCCTCAAATAGTGAAGGGGTACACCAACTTAACTCACTTGGTGTGGGGAGAGCCAAGGCGGGAAAAGTTTTCCTTATAAAACCTCATTGAGGGAATGATGCAGCCAGACGTCCAGTAGATCATTACGTTAGTCAGCAGGTCATCCAAGGAGAACTTCCTTCATGGCACACAAAGATGCACATCACAGACTGCCATTTTGTGAATTTGTTAATAATTGCACATCTCTTAAACATCAAGCAAACTAAAGTGCCTCTATTGAGCTGGTCTCAAATACCAAGTAAACGCACCAATTTATTAGGCACACCATAAGTCAAAGAGTATTAGAGCACTCGTGGTGCTGTGACATTCCGATTATCGGATTAACCGTGTTTATTCATAAAATGTGTACTCTGTTTAACGCAATTATTATACCTGGTGAGTCCTCCGTCCTCCAGGTTTCGAAAGTCATGACTTGTCCATGTTGAGAACTTCTCCAGAATGTATGCAGCCAAGCCGACCGGGGAATCATTCAGTCCTCGACCTAAGGGGAAAAAAATACTTTGACCAGAAGTAGACACAAAATCCTGACTAGTCTGCACCGAAAAATAGAAATGAGTAATTTAGCACAATGTTGTCTAACGGTAGTTGTTGGTTCTCACCTGCCGTGTCAGGTTTGGTGGCCTGGATGTGCATGTAGCCAGTCTCCTTGATGGACTCCACAAACAATTTTTGCACGCAGGGGTAGAGACGCTCAAGGTCCGTACTGGTAAAGCCGAACAACTTGGGGAAGTGGCGGCCGAGCAAGATCGATAAAGTTATGCTCAGTCCAGGTTTGGAAGGTGGAGCAAAGTTTACATGCAAGCCTTTGACGATCCTGAAGAATATGAAGAACGCTTTAGATTATTTGCAGGGTTACCTTGTGCTCCCTGCTCAGAAGTCATTCATCAACCTAGTAAACATTTAAATTGGCAACTATGAAGTAATAATTGAGCTTTACTCAGCATAATAGCCCCCCAAAAAAAAGACGAATCAACTTTTTGGAAATCTTCCTGTAGTACACCTGAGGATTTCTCATGGTATGCGAATGTTTTGAAGCAAACAGTGCCATCTAGTGGACAGGGTGATGTACTGCATAAACACCACTGTGAACAACCTCACAAATATTGTTTATGTCGGTTTTTTTTTTTGGGATTAACAACTCTAATACAACTCCATCTGGCTGTCAGAGTGGGTTTTCATACTTGGGTTCCAACTGAGCCATGTTGGTGGTGACAAGCCATCCCCAGTCTCCTCCGTGAGCGTAGAACTGCTGAAAGCCCAGACGCCTCATCAGTTTGTGGAAGACGCGAGCAGCACACACTGAAGTAAATCCTGTTCAAATGCATAGATTGAGGAATTGTCAGTTGTCAGACAGAATTGAATATTGCCTCAATGTTCAAGCTAACAATTGTTTGCTAGTTTGCCAGATGCACCTTACCTTTCTTATGTGGTGCTTCTGAGTAGCCATAGCCGGGTATGGATGGGCATACCACCTCAAAAACAAGGGCCTGAGGGTCTGATGGCTCTGTTAGCAGTGGGATTGCCCCATAAAATTCATAGAAAGACCCAGGCCAGCCATGAACCATTATGAGAGGAATCGGATCGGTCCCCTCTGGCACCCGTTTGGGTTTCACATGGACATAGTGAACGTCAATGCCTAGATTGGATTTGGAAGGAGAAGTCAGGACGACAAGACAAGTGGGCTTGTGTCAGTGACAGAAACAAACCTTCAATGTTGGTTTTAAAGTGAGGATATTGATTAAGTCTGTCCACTTGTCTTCTCCAGTCAAAGTCATTCCTCCAATAAGAAACGACTTTGCTCAGGTATTCCGAATTGAAACCGTAATGGAACTGGCTGTCCTCCAGTGAGGGAACTGGGCGCGTTTGGTCTATTCTTCTGTGTAGGTCCTGAATGAAAATAACATGAATACAAACTGTTAAAGAAAAAAACATTTTGCATTTTCCGATAATGAGGAGGAGATTTGATGTTACCTCCAATTCTGCATCGCTGGTGGTCACTTTAAAAGGGTGGATGGTAGTGTCCTGCTCACCATCAGGTTCTGGACCGACCCCCCACCAGCCATCCTCTGTCTTCAAAACATGGCTTCTTCTTCGAAGCACCAGCAGGAGGACGGCTCCTCCAACCACCAGACCAATCAGAACCTCTATCAACATGATTACTGAGTAGAGAAAAAGGACAAATGGAATTTAACTAAAATAAGAAAGCACCACTGAAATTAAGACACTTCTTTTTATTTATTAAATAATAAGATTGACACTCCTGGAACAGATATGTACAGACACTGGACTCTCCCCGTACTAATTGACAGTTAATTGAAAACTCACCCATTTATTTTTCAAGGCCCCATTCAAAACCAAGCAATAGAAATTTCAAACACCAAACAGTGCTGTAATAATTTTTTTGTCGACTCTTTCAAGAATCCAATAATCGCATTTACTTATTTGCCTGGAAGGCCACAAAATTTCAGTTAGCACCCGCTATGTACTTCCCCACTCTGACATAATCCTGATTTCGAGATTAACTAAATACCTCTCTATTTCATCATACTGGGACAAAGTGGAATTGCCCAGCAAAGATGATAGAATTCCATTTTGATTGATGCTACAGTTTCAGTCATCATAATATATTGTATATTTAACAATCTGTTGACAAGTCTGCTTGCCCTGGCGCTAATATTTGCATAATGCCAAATAAAGCAATTAGCAAAATATTAGAATACTCTCACAATGTGGCAGCACGTGGGATTAACATAATCACATCTTTTTTTAATTGTGCATAATGTTTTGGAGAGCGAGAGGACTGAAATAATGGAGGAGGGCGTGTGCTACAATAGTTGGGAGCAGGCTATTTGTATGAGAGCTTAACACGCAGCTCGCGAGCCAAGAGTTAACGGAAAAATGTGGGAGCTGTGAGTCAGACAAATATGCGTGTTGCGTTGGGCCCAGCACAGAGGATTATGAGAAGAACAGCCGCTTGGGAAATATGCGCGCTTGGCCAAAAAGGACATTGTAAACACGACAATGCACCCACGACTGACATAACAATTTAGTGTATTCATAAAACGCAAAAATATTTACAAGCAAAAAAAAATAAAAAGGGGAGGGGCTAATACGAACATACGACACGACGATATAAAATAGTTTTCGCAAAACAACCAGTACGGATTTAATTATTAACAAGAAAAACGTTTCAATTACTGTCCTGAACTTCAAACCAAGGATTACAGAAGAGCGATTTAAGATTTTTTTTTAAGAATATAATCTTGTAACACTGTTAGCGATCATAATTTTTAATGACATAGTTCGCTTTATGGAAGTGAACCCGAAGTAAAGGTTACCTGGTTTTTTTTCCTGCTGCAATGCGTGCTGGGCTCTTCCACTTGTGACCACGGACACTGTGGTCGCCCTCTGTCCCGATTTAACACAAAAATTTCAAGTGAACCTTTGGAGTTGCGTCCACATTCCAGAAGTGCATGATGGGAAACGTAGTTGTTTGTCAGTAAAACGGAAAAACGCATTCAGGAAGAGTAAACAGAAAAACACGGTAAAAGCTTCGATTTAAATTATGAATGCTAAAATATGAATTTGCAACTCAACTTTAAAAAAAATTCAAAATGTTATCTTTTTTTGACTTCAAATTATATAATGTCAAATTAAAGTGTTTTAATTTTATACCTCAGACTTGCTCAATAAATCGGCTCAAATTTGGGCATAATTGTAGTTTCAAGATAAATTGATTGAATTTATGCTCTTTGAGCTGTCCACTGTTAACGGCAATCGAATGATTGAACACTCCTAATATGAAGTTAGCTGCCATGCAAGCTTACATAGCCATATTTGCATCCAAAATCAAATAAAGGCACACGTTATACATGAGTAAATAAACATTTATTGAATATATAACTGTTGTCAGCAAATGTTAGGAAAGATGTTGAGGTTTGTAAGAAAATCAGGTCTCGTTTCAAGTCATGTCCATATAATAATTTGGATCTGGGTCCAAATAAAATTTTAGCCACTTAATTTACTCTAAATTAGACTTGAAAACCTTCAGGGGTCATCCCAAATTAAAATAACTGAAAGCTCCTCTAACGAAATGAAGGTGCCAACGTTGCTCAATGAGCAAACCATTTTTTCAGCCCGTACCTCGCATTTTGCCCATCTACACTTTCACAGACAATCACAAAAATGTGATCTAATGCCTTGCAGGATAATAACTAGAACCATGTTAAAATCCTAAACTCAATGTACAGATAGCATGTAGAAATCACATTTCTGCTTGAATTGAATGAGCTCATCTAGCTCGTTAAATCCTCCTCGTCACACTTTTCTATTACTCTCCCATCAATTCCACTCAGGTCGGTGCTGTGCTCCCAGCAACCACAGTTAACTTAGTCCGGGCAGCAATACTCCTTCTCAACTATGTTAGTCTGTCTCCATATTGCCGCTGTGCGTTTCTTTAGACACCATCAGTCTCATCAATTTCCCATGCAGCTTCTCAATCTTCTTCACATCCTGAGCCTGGTCCGTCTTGTACTGTATACACTGAGGAGGGACAGACAGAGACAATGGTTACATAACTATTCTGATAATCTATACGAGAATTAATAATTAAGTTTCGGTGGCCAGCTTTATTCCACCGACTGTACATTGGGTGGCAGGGCAGGATTTAAAAAAAAAAAAAAAAAAAAGTTCTCATTGCTCACTTTATGCCACCCAAAATACAATGGAAAATGTCAATATTTAGCTTTTTTATCTGTTAATTTTGATGAATAAATATGAATGAATAACTGCTTGTGACACCACACTTACCACGGAATCGTCCGTCACTTTAATGCAAATTTTGCCGTCACAGTGCCTGTACTTGATTACCACTCTGGCCTAAAAAGAGGGGACAAACAAATTTCATCAAAAATGAATCCAACATCTGTTTTCTCTTCCTCAGGGCTAACGGAAGGCTAAAATGCTAGGTGGCTAGCCTGGTGGCTCCTACTAAAGAAGCAGTTTACCTTCATGGGATCCGTCAGATAGAGTTTTTCGGCCGCACGAGCAAACTCCTCCCAAGTCTGAAAGTAAGGCATTATATTGGATGAGGTGAAAAACCGTATTATATCAAACAATTTGAGTGAGACGGGGTGAGAGCTATGCTAACTTCTGAACACCACATCAGCAGCGACCTGAAAGCAACGTGTGACGCGATAAGTAGTTCCGGGTTGCTCTTTAAAAACAAATTTAAGTTTTTGTTTCGAGTGAACAAACTAAAAATTACATTAAATAAAACAATCATCATTACATTTTGAGAATTTTCGGTAAATACAACGTTTATACAATAAATTCTAGCTGCTGCCACAAAAAACCTGTGCAATCTAAAACTGTCCGCTAGAGAGAGCCATTGCATTACATAGCTCTGAGAGAAAAAAACGTGTACACTAAAGTACTGTATAATTCAGATTATATATATAATATGTTAATATATATAATATATATATAATATGTTAATATATATAATATATATATATTATATGCTATATTATATATATGATATATATTAAAAAAAGAAAACAGTCAAATAATCAGGACAAAACCTTTCCATTAACACCTGTACGGACTTTGATATTCATATGCTTAAATGTAAATCATCATTTTAAAATTACTATTTAAATGACATTGTTGTAGTACTACATTACAAGTACTACAAGGTGCATCTGAAGAGACCACATCCAATGCGATATTGATGAAAACTGTGGTCCAGCACTCAGGAGCTGGTGGACTATTTTGTCCATTTTGTATGAGATATTTCCAGCCATGTTTTTTTTTTCCTATACGTTTGAGCATTTATGATATTCAGAATTTATAAATCTGGAGTACGATCATAACTGTTCAATTATGAGTTGCGTGTAAAAGAGGACAGCGGTGTTGGAGTTGTGATCACAGTTTACATGTTTACAGTGTCGCAAGTATGAAATGCATTTAGCGACTGAGAATGTATTTTTAGGTTATGTAAAGAAAGAGCAGATGAGCTGTATGAATTCAGTTTAACTCCGAGACCAATGTTTAAGGTTTCCTCCAAACGGTTCAAATTATGTACAGTACAATCAACACAAGAGCCACAGCGGCTCCGTTTGGTTGTCAGAGGCAACCTGGACGTGCTCCGTCTCGCGACTGCGTCATATGCTGCCTTCAAATACAATGGGAAATCGAGAACATTCCCAAAGGGGCGAATTCCCGACAAAGTAGACAACCGTCACTCGTATGCGCACCCGTGCACACGCACGCAAACTCACTCACTCACTCACTCACTCACTCACTCACTCACTCACTCACTCACTCACTCACTCACTCACTCACTCACTCACTCACTCACTCACTCACTCACTCACTCACTCACTCACAGTTTATTTGCAACATTTTTTTACAGTGCAGGTATAAAAAAATGTTAAAAATAACGAATACATTGTTTTAGTCCAAAATAAATTTTGAGTTGTGTATTATTAGCAAATGCATTTGAATGGCATTTCAAACATTGTGTCGTAAGTGAAGACGCACTCGGAAAGTTTACGGCGTGTCCCTGAACGCAGCACTTGTTACAGGGAAGACTGAGCTGCAGCCGACTGGTATCTGAGCGGCTCGGCGCCGCATCACATCTATTCGTCACGAAACCCCGAGGTCCACTGCGATTTTTTTTATACCCCCCTCCTCACTTTACTTTCAGTGAGCCGTCATCAGAAGTGGAAGAGCAAAACATTAGACCATGTAGGATTTGACTGCTAGGGGCACTGATTTTTATTTTTTTTCATTTTATTTATGTGTACTTTTTATCGGCTGGTCCATAAACTAAAAGCACACGCCGCTTCTCATTCACTTCTTCGCCTTGCACAGTTTGCACGCCTGAACTTTGGAGGAAACTACCAAGTTACACGTCGTTGAAATACCAGCCTATCTGCAAAATAGTCGACGTGACAACACTTCCAACATGAGGTAAGAAGCTCCAGATTTTGTTAAACACTGCCGTTCGATAACATGATGGAAGTTGTAAGAACAACGCAAACTAGCGTGGATTTGATGCAACGTCGCGGCTCCCTAAAGTTTGCATGAATTTGAATTTCCAGAATATCCACCTAGTCCGGTTGGCTGTTTTCGTTACGAAATACTGTCAACTTTGTGAACGCCGACTGCCTACAGTATCGGTAACTTGCTTGTACAGCATTTTGGGGTTGGAATGGCGTGTGTGCTGTTTTCTGCTGCTACTCCCACACAACACAGGAGGGATTATGATGGGGTGCTGTGTATTTGATGCAACATTAGATGGACACCCCAACACAACCAAATGGTGTGAATTAACTTCATCTAAGCATTTTTCTGTACACTAGCCAATATGTCCACTTAAAACGAAATGTTCACTGAATGTAAAATACATATGGCAAAGCTAGAAAGACAAGGGCTCACGCACATGGCAGGGTGTCATAATAATACCGCGACAATATTGTATGCGTAAACCCAAGCCCGTATCTTACCCAGCAGCGAAGGTTGGCGAGTGTTTCCGCATGGCCAGAATGTTGAGTTCGTTCAAGGTCGCAAACGGTCCCAAAGATGTTCGCCAACCGTTTTAATAGTCATCTTCTGCTTTTAACTTTAAGAGTTATTAAACATGTTCAGATTTTTATGAGAGAAAAAATCTGAACTGACAAAAACCGCAACGTTTTGCATCTGTTTGCAACTTTTTAGTAACCCTGAAAAAACGCTCAGTGAGATAGATGATAGAAGATAACCAATACAGTAATCCCTCGTTTATCGCGAATAATTGGTTCGAAAACCCACCCGTGATAAGGGAAATCCGCGAAGTACGATCACCAACAAGAAGTACTGGGCAGGCTAACGAGTTAGCGGAAAGATGCTAATTCGCGATCGTGCTAACACGCGAAAACGGACTTCTAAAGGAATGTAAACGAACATTTGGAGCAATACTACATTGTCCTAAAGGTTAGACACGTTTCCTCAATTTTAGAAGTTTTATTTTGACTTTTGAATGTTTTTTTTTTAATTTTGAAAAAAAATCTGCGATGTAATGAAGCCACGATAAACGAAACGCGAAGTAGCGAGGGATCACTGTATACCGTTTGGCACTCACATAGTTAGAAGTGAAAATGGGAGTGTCCTTGAAACATATCAGGTGTTCATTTCGAGGCAAATTAAGTTGGATGACACAGATGCCCAGTTTTTTTTCTGCAAACAAGAATAACATAATACTGGCTGTCTTTCCAAAGGGCAACAATGATCCCAAGCTGCATGAATGCATCTGCTCCATTTCATTTCATTCCCTAACAACTTCAGTGCAAGTGTGTGGTTTCTATTTATTTTTATCCGGGATAAACCCATTGCGAATTTGTGTTAAAGGATTCATGCAGTAGGTGGCTCGGTGGCGCACTGGGTAGCACATCCGCCTCACAGTTAGGAGGGTGCGGGTTCGATTCCACCTCCGACCCTCCCTGTGTGGAGTTTGCATGTTCTCCCCGGGCCCGCGTGGGTTTTCTCCGGGCACTCCGGTTTCCTCCCACATTCCAAAAACATGCTTGGTAGGCCGATTGGAGACTCCAAATTGTCCCTAGGTGTGAGTGTGAGTGCGATTGGTTGTCTGTCTCTGTGTGCCCTGCGATTGGCTGGCAACCAGTTCAGGGTGTCCCCCGCCTGCTGCCCGATGACGGCTGGGATAGGCTCCAGCACGCCCGCGACCCCCGTGGGGACTATGCGGTTCAGAAGATGGATGGATGGATGGATTCATGCAGAGTGGATGAGGCTTCTTCTTTTTTATTTTTTATTTTTCGTTTCAAAGAAAGCCCCTAATTGAATCCAGCTGTAGGCCAAAGCGAAGTGAACAAAAGCTTTAGTTGTTACCAAAGAGCAGCTTGCTGTCCATGTTCCAGCATGAAAACAATTTCACTGTCTTTTCTGATTGTTTCCATCCTCTTTATATCATTTTTGATAGATGAGATATTATAGCATGTATCTTTTGGAAGTGGATCTGCTGACAGCATTGAAAACTGATGACAGCAGAGAACTGGCTTGTAAACATTTTCCCCTCCTTTCTTATTTAAAGGGGCAGTTCTGCATCCAAAGGGGTTGGTATTTTTGTGTGTCTGCCTGGTGTGTAACATGTCTGTATGAATGGCAGTCTCAGCTGCCCACAGCTGACTCATGCAAGACACCGAGCGGCAGATGGGCAGCACAGCCCCACTTAACATTTGTATAAACGCTCTCTGCGTCCACTTCAGTTGAGTTACTGTTTCAAAATGTCGAGTGAATGATATTCACTCCTTCTTTGATTATTACTGTTGCCTTCTTGTGCTGAGCAGCCAGAAAAGATACAGTTCAGTTTCTCATATCATTTTTTTTAAATTTCAGCTTTGCAGCCATTCATTCATTCATTCATTCATTCATTCATTCATTCATTCATTCATTCATTCATTCGTTCATTCGTTCATTCGTTCGTTCGTTCGTTCGTTCATTCATGTTTTTTATTTTTGGCACAAACTGTACCCTATTTTAAACTTGGTTTATGAATTCTATGATTGCTTGTGCATTTGTCTTAAGTTCTACTGATTTTATTCAACCATACAGAAGGCCGGGGTTTATTTTTTTTAAAAAAAGAGCTTTTGGGAAAGCAGATATTTGAACACAAAAAATCGAGAAAGGCAGGTGGAGAGATAATATAAATTATAATTGTTACAGCATTCTTCCAAGTCAAGAGTTACTCGTCTGCTTCATTTATGTCTACATGCATGACTATTACACTGTGCTGCCTCCTGGTGGCCAAGTTGGGTACAACAGAAGGATCACTACAATGAAATGAATTGCAAAAATCGAGAAAGGCAGGTGGAGAGATAATATAAATTATAATTGTTACAGCATTCTTCTAAGTCAAGAGTTACTCGTCTGCTTCATTTATGGCTACGTGTATGACTATTACACTGTGCTGCCTCCTGGTGGCCAAGTTGGGTACAACAGAAGGATCACTACAATGAAATGAATTGCAGCATTAAATCATCACGCCAAAAAACACAGATATGAAGATTCGCTTTGCCAGCGTGCTGTTACAGCAAAGCTGTCTTCGTAGTGGTCCTGTTTGGAGGGACAAAGTTCCCATCAATGGCAATGTATTGATCAACACATTGCATTTGACAGAACTTGGTCCGAAATAATGTGCTGAAAGAAACGGTGGTGGTCAGATGATTTGCCTGCAATGTGTCAAGTCGCACATAATGCTGATGTCGGCTTATTGTGGCAAGGAAGATAAGCGGCATCGTCAGGGTTACTGGACTGTGAAGAGTCATGGTAACAAGCCCTGACAACTGTGGACAGGCGACGTGCCTCCCAGGCGCTGCAGTTGACACCACAGATAAAAAACAGAAGCTGAGACCTGTTTACTTGCAGCGGCGGAACTCATGAGTTTGAGTTGGCCTGCGACCAGTTGGATCTGAACGAGGCCTTAATGAACCTGAGGCCAATTTGGAATGTAAATAAATTAATTCAATTGAGTTTCTTCAGCCATGACATAATTAGCTGGGCTGGGTGAAGATCCAGAGCCACTTTCAAGTGATGGCCAGTCACAGGACTACATTAAAATACAGTGATCCCTCGCTACTTCGCGGTTCATTTATCGTAGCTTCACTACATCGCGGATTTATTTTCCAAATCAAAAAAACATTTAAAAGTCAAAATAAAACTTCTAAATTGAGGAAACGTGTCTAACCTTTAAGACAATGTGGTATTGCTCCAAATGTTCGTTTACATTCCTTTAGAAGTCCGTTTTCGCGTGTTAGCACGATCGTGAATTAGCATCTTTCCGCTAACTCGTTAGCCTGCCCAGTACTTCTTGTTGGTGACCGTACTTCGCGGATTTCATTTATCGCGGGTGGTTTTTGGAACCAATTATCTTCGATGAATGAGGGATTACTGTACTATAATATCGAGCCAAAAATTAGGCATTATATGTTATAATTTTAACACAGATTAGGATTAGCTAGTCACGTTAGCCCTCATTGTTATGAAATTTTAATCTGCACGTTCATGATAAAATTTGAATTACAAGATGGATATACAGTAATATTATGGATGAAGGCTGTTGCTGGGCGTCAGCAATTTACTTTGAAGTTCTCAGAAAGATTTAAATCACCACCATCTGCTCTTCACACCACGCCATCTCTTATATATATTCTTCCTGACAATCCATTCCTAATCCCCCCACAGTCCCTACTGCCCTTTTTCCCCCTCAAATTGACAGATTTCCTCTGAGGTAGGATTTGTAAAAAAAAAGTATTATATTTTTGTCCCAGATAAATCTTATGTCTAGTGTTATTTGTCTGCTGGCTGTTCTTCAAATTCTGCCCCATCGCTCCCTGAGGCTTGTTTTTGTATAATTTTTCCATGTGGAAGACGCTGCTTCAGTCACTTAAACCACACTCGGTCCTTTTATTTTTATAATCTGGATTGCATCCCTAGAAAGTTTCCCTCACGGGTTCATTTTATTTAGATTCAATATATTTTTGTCAGTGTGACATTGCAAGGCAAGCATCCGGCTATCTATTAAGATGATGGAACATGTCTGCATTTTTATTGTTATCAGTAAAAGTTATTTTTGCCTTTCTCAAAATAAGTGCATCAATGTGTTTGCAGCAGATAGCAACAGACGTTTACAAAGCTCGAAATATTTCCCATAGTTTATGTGTGATTGATGGAAGGATTGTTTGTCTAACCTGTAAGATGCTGTCCTGCGCTTTTGGTAAGTTCCTGCCACTGACATCACTTATTGGGAATGAGAGGATGGAATGCTGTGAACTTGCAGTTGGGTGTCTAGACGAAGGCCAGCGGTAGCTTGGAAACATAAAAGTTGCAGAGGCTCGCCATATGAAGTGACAGACAGTCGAAGTAGTTTGTCAGGTTGTAAACGTTATCATCTGCTAATATGATATAATGGTTAAATTGTATGTGGTCGTTGTTAAATATGTGAGCTGTTTGTGTCCATGCTAGCAAACCGAGACAATGGTTAGCAATGTGACACTGTGTTTTTTTTTTTGCCTAGCATTAATTAATTAATTAATTAATTTTTTCTTCTTTTTTTTTTTTTTTTTTAAATTTACCCTATAAAAGCTTGCCTAATATGGATTTTACCATGCGTTGTAAATTGTAGCTATGATGTTTCCTAAAAAAAAAAAACGAATCAACTTATTGAGGTCGCATTTAATATAAAATGAGAATACTTGCATAAAAAAAATAAACAAAAATTTACCATTTGTGACTTTACAATTGTCAAAAAATAATTCTCCACGCTAAATTAACAAATTTTTTTGACTGTTACACAACTTCAGGCTTACTCCTTTTGAATTGTATTTCAATGTACCGTATTTTCCGCACTGTAAGGCCACTTAAAAACCTCAAAAGCCTCAGTGCGCCTTATAATCTGGTGCGGTTTATAGTGTGGAAAATACGGTAACTGGTGTTCCCTGGATTATATATATATATATGGACCAATATGGATTCGTGGATGAGGACTAATTTATTAAAGAATGCTTTAGGTGTTTATTTTGTGTGTTGTGTAATATTAACATTTGAGCAATGTTGAGTTATTGATATATTGTTATTGTTTTCACTATTTCGAGTGTTTCTATATTGTGATTGCATTAACGTTTGAACAACGTTGAGTTATTTATTCTATGCGCCTTATAATCCGGTGCACCTTATATATGGACAAAGTTTTAAAATGGGCCATTCATTGAAGGTGCGCCTTATAATGCGGAAAACACGGTAAATTGTAGTCAAATGTCAAACTAAATGAACTTAACTTTTGAGTTTTCACACAATCGGTATTTTATAATGCTCAAACACAATGACAACAAAAATAGAGAACTCAAGGAGTATAAAATAAGTGATGCAAAACGACAAGCCTTCTTATTCTATTGTTAATTCAAGACTGGCTGTCTCAGAAAATCGTTTTCAAATTGATTTTAGTCCAAATAAGGCATGCGCCACTGTCCTGTTGTAGTGTCGAAAAGAACCGTGTGCGCTTGTTGAATAATTCATTTTGCTTGGCTAAGGGAGCATTTTGCACCCAGCTCACGCCAACTATGGGTTTACTTGAATTTCCTGCATAGATTTGGTTTTTCATCGCCGGTTTGTGGAAGGAGAGGAGGATTTATTCAGTTGTGAAAACTGATTTATCTTTGTTTTCCAGTTGGCTAACAGATAATAGTGCACATCACCGCCTCCTAGACAAGAGCGGAACTGCTCGTAAGCCACTATCCTTCCGATTTAAAAAAAATCCTGATCGACTTTTAAATTCAAGGATCTAGTTCTCATCAAGGAAATGAGACCCTAATGAAACTTTCAGAAGTCTTCGGTACAATGCTTTCTCTCTGTCTGCTGGCAGCTTTTTCAGCAGCAGCTGTGAAACTGTGAACTGCCAGGTTAGCACACTTTGACACTTGAGAAGGTGTACGCACAGTCGGGTGTTTGTTAGTTGTTCGTTTTTCCAGTGGACTCAGCCCTTCTCTAATTACTCGACTCATTTTTCTCCCCTTCCTCCTGTTTTATTCTGTTCTAATCATTTTGACCGTAGGCCTTAAAGGGACATAAACCTACAGGATTATTCATATTTGTCTTTTTGACTGCCAATAATTAAAAAGCATGTATTTTCTTATTTAATGGTTTATTTTTTGAAACACAACTAAGCCTGTCTGAATCCAGTGTTTGAATTACAGTTGTTTTATAAACTATGTAGAACATCGGTGTCAAACTTAAGGCCCGGGGGCCAGATACGGCCCATAACATCATTTTATGTGGCCCATGAAGACAAATGTTCTCTTTGCGAATATTTTCTTTATTACCATTCATCTTTTTAAAATATTTGAACAGTTTTCAATTGTCTCTGATTTCAAAAGTAGTTATTCATCAGTTTGTCGTGTAGCCTAGTCGTGACAGTCATAATGAAGAAAACTATGACTACGGTACGGCCCGCAAAAAAATGAGTTTGACACCCCTGATTTGGATAATGTTTTAAGGATTACTTTCAAAAGCGTCAAGTTTTCACCATATCGTATTTATAACCAAATCTCGAGGCGTCAATTTGGAAGGTTACCGTGATGTGTTCTTGTGTGTGGCGTTTATCTGAATCAGGGTTTGGCACGTGTATGTGTGAGCAGTAAAACAGGTGGCTGCTCTGTTTGTCCATCTGTCTGCTCGTGACCCCAGCAGCTGTCTATGCCTGTTGTTTTTACTCAGGTCGAACCTCACAAACTACCTTCTGTAGTCTCTCCGTACATCTTACGTCAATTCCTACAATTTTGCCCTTCACTTATGCGGTGTTCCCTTCCAGCTTTTGTTCATGTCACATAAAGCATATTTGCATATTTCATAGGAGTGACTAATGAACAGCTTGAAGCATGAATACCCAACATGTTTTTTTTTGGGAAGAAATGTTCCCTATTTGTAGTAATTGAATATGTTGTTTTGTTTTTGTTGGCGAGGGATAGCAGTAGTACAGTGATCCCTCGCTACTTCACGTTTCGTTTATCGCGGCTTCACTACATCGCGGATTTTTTTTCCAAATTAAAAATAACACTTAAAAGTCAAAATAAAACTTCTCAATTGAGGACACATGCGTCTAACCTTTAGGATAACGTATTATTGCTCCAAATGTTCGTTTACATTACTTTAGAAGTCCGTTTTCGCGTGTTAGCATGATTAGCATCTTTCCGCTAACTCTTTAGCCTGCCCAGTAATTCTTGTTGGTGACCATACTTCACGGATTTCACTTATCGCAGGTGGTTTTTGGAACCAATTATCCGCGATAAATGAGGGATTACTGTATTTCAAAACTACATTGCCCATTGTTCACAACGGTTCAGCCTTAGTCTGTGCTGTAGTAAGCACAATTAAAATAAAAAAATTAATCCCATTACTAAAATTGCAAATTGTCTTCACTTTTTTAAAAATAGAGATATTGCTAGTTTTATTACCATTCAACTTTTTGAGCTATTTAAACAGTTTTTACTAGTCTCTGATTTCAAAACTAGTTATTCATCAGTTTGTATTGTATATAGAAGACATTGATCGTCATAATGGGAAACTATGACTACAATATGGCCCGTGACAAAAATGAGTTTGACACCCCTGCTGTACACCTTATCACTTTTTTTTTCTGATCCCCTTGAGCTTTATTGTCTCTTTCCCCATGTTTCTTTGTGTTCTGTCCCCATTTCTTTCTTTCTCTTTTTTTCTTTTTGCATTAGTATTCCCATCAAATCACAGAGATTTAATGCGTCTGAGTCATTCGGCACTTGGTGAGATAAAGTGTAGCTTGTTCTATTCAGCTGCTGTCGCTCTTCTCCTCTAGAATACACAAGCAGGTTTTAGCTGTTTAATTGCTCTTTAAATTTTCTCTTAACGGCTGCTGAGATTGATGCAGGGAGAAGTCCTTATTTGATTCTTCATTGTCTTTTCACCACATAAAAAAACTTTTAAGTAGGGATTTAATCCCCAAACCATTTCAGATGCTTACTACTGAAAACTGATTTTAAAATTGTTCTCATTGTTTGACAACAAGTTTTTTTGAGGTGGAAATTCTGTGTTGGAGTAGAGCTTTTTTTTTTTTTTTTTTAATAACCGTTAATGATCATTGGCTATTATTATCTGAATTCATAAGAGAGCATCTCACAATGTCTGGCCAAATAATCAATTTTGAGGAAATCAAAACCGTGAAGGTTTATCAAACCATTAACATTGCACATATTGTTTTTGTCATTGTCAAATAAGGAAAATTGCATAACAGTGATTCTCAGAAAGGTATGACATCCTTCAGTGGTTAAAAAAAATTTAAAAGTGATGCAAGATTCACGAAGAGTATTACAGACAAAAATGAGAAACTTAACTGAGTTGAGTAACTAATTTCATTATCGTATAAATGTAATATATTACTGTACCGCATTACTCCCAACCGTTCCTAAATTACCCCCGCCGAGATTCTATTTCCATAAGCCCAGCTTCAAGCATATGGCGGAAAAGCAGAGGCAGCATATAAAAAGCAAAACCTTCTTTAGAGTAATTCAAAGGCTGTAAGATACAGCTGCTTTATTAGCTTCCCCCGCGGGGCACGATAAGTGTGCCCTTGTCCTCCTCAATCAACCTGTAAGCTTCCCAAACCTGTATTCAGAAATAACTATTCTTGGCTGACCTTAACTTTGAGCCATAAGGTTAAAAAGATAATTCCTCTGAGGAGATAAGAGAGAAAACAACCTATCATTGTACATTATGATAGCCTGCCAGATTTATCAAGTTGACATGACTATGCCAAATATTGAAATTACAATCATGCCTCAGGCTGCCGAGCATTCCCCTATCATTAAGATAGTTCCAATCTTATTCTAGATCATTGGTGTCAAACCTAAGGCCCGGGGGGGGGGGGGGGCAGATACGGCCCGCCATATCATTTTATGTGGCCCAGAAAGACAAAAATTGCAATTTGTCTTTGTTTTGTAGTTTTGACAGTCATAATGGGCCTCCGAAGGAAACTATGACTACAATGCGGCCCGCGACAAAAATGAGTTTGACACCCCTGTTCTGTCTCAAACCACTTAGCAAGTTGAAGGTATTATCAATTGTTTCCTTTTGGTTCTAAAAGATGCTGTCATCTGGATGGAATGAACAGACCTTGCTCTAGTGGCTCCCGACAAATCCCCCGGATAATCCTGGCTGATGATGCATGCAGGTCACAATATCTATTTTTGGTGAAGAGGAGAGATACATTCGAAGAATTTCACAACACCCAGCAGCCCCCCCGTCCCCTCCCCCAGCTATTCCAGTTTTAGCCCGGGGATCCGGTGAGGTGTGGGTGGGTGGGTACCCTCCCACTGTCGGTCGATCTAAACCCTGGTCACTTGCCCCCCCTCTAAAGTCAGTCTGCCAAGTAGTCTGTTGAGACAGTGGAGACTTCAACAATCTGAACAAATCCTTCCAACAACAGAATTTCCTCGTAGGCGGAGGTGCTGGATTCACGCATTGTTGTTGCCAAGATGACTCGTGACTCGTAAGTTTCTGGTTGCTCAGTTGGAGTTATTAATGGATGTCGGGGATCAAATGATAGTCTCGGCTCACGTTGTCCAATCAAGGATATAAATGAAGCACTTCCTTATACAGTCGTGTAGAATTGGGGTTTGGAGTTCACAGTTTGTTAAAGGCTCGAGGAGAACAATCTTGCTGTGTCATGGCTGACAATCTGGCTGCACTTTTGTTCGTTGCTTTGGGCCGCCTCTTTCCCTCTCAGACAACTTTAAGTGCCATCAACTATTCATTCATTATTTGGAATCCCTGTCTTTAAGAGTTCTCCTCACCAGATGGGAAGCCTTTATATTTATAGAACAGCTGTGACTGCTCGAGACCTCCGAGTCTAATCAGGGGAAGATTCTTCTTTTTGCTACACGATAGGAATCATCACACCATGTGGTGACGGGATGCTTTTCTCCTTCATTACCTCTGAAGTTGCTGTCATTTCCTAAAGGAGTTGAAAGGGAAAACACACGAGAAAAAAGCTCTTTGCAGATGTGTTTCCTCAGGTTATGGTGGAAGGGTATGTTCTTGGCAGCCATGAAGCTCTCCGCGAGGGGAGCATCTGTGCTTCAGTCGCAAATGATGCGTTTGATCTTCCTCAACGTCTGTGAATCATGTATTTCGAATTTGTGATGTCAGGATTGCTCAATTTATGAAATATCGTGATTACATGTGTTCAACACGCTTCATGGGCGAGCAGAAGTGTCCATCAAACAATACAGTCATAATCAAGTCCAGATAAGTTGAAGGCAGAATTTGAACAAATCAATTTGTTTTAGTTGATTTTGATGGGGGGAAAAAAATCAATAGATGACAGTTTTTCCTTCTTTTAAAAATTCTGTACTGTGCTTCTGCCAACATGGTGTCAGACTTGCCTTATGTGGCAAATTCACCCGGCAACAATGACCTAATTGTACAGGCGAGGCTGCAGAACCAGTGGAGGTCATATGACAACAACACAGAGCTATGCTGCTGATCATGAATAGAAAACTGAAATGTACTGCATGCACTAAGTTCCTGATTATTTATAACCTTATAAGAGTCTTTGTGGATTGTTCACACTAGAGCTACTTTTGAATTGAACAATCATAATACAATTATAGAAAATCTAAAAGTGGAGATCTGAGACCCATAAATCCACTTGGATGGATTATACGGACTCAACCTGACTGGAATTGTTTAATCTTCAATGCTGACCGTTGCCAACTACTAATCATCTGTGCTTTTAAAATAATTAGTCATGGGTGAATTACTAGCTGTTTGCATTGGAAGGTAACTTAAGGTCATTCATGTTTTATAGGTCAGAGAAGCAAGATCATTAACACTTTTATTTGGTTGTTGCTTAGTTAGGATCCAACCATAAAGTTTTATGGCTTTAGGCAATTACACAAAAAAAGTCAAGGTCAGTTTAAGTCTAGTGGTTGACAAAATAATTGAATTGAAAAGTAAAAGGTCTTATCACTGCATTCAAGCAAATTAATTTGATTTTTTTTCAAGACAAATTGACGAAACAACGGTTGCTTTCTGTTCTCGATATTCTGGTAAATGTTCTTGTAAAAAAAAAAATCAAGAGACACCACCTGTTGTATAAATATAATAGGTCTGTTTGCCATTTGATATGGAATTTATTTATTTGGGTTTGTGGTGAGGATGAATAATTCCATAGTCATCCTCAACCTTTGTTGTCCGGCCTATGAGTATTTGCTTCAGTATTTTCCTTGCAGTCCTGTCATTGTGAATCTGTGTACGTGTCAGAGTGTGTTTGTTCGTACCCTCTCCGGTGTTTACATTATTCCGTGCCCTACCCCGAATACCCAGCACATGAATATGCTTCCAAATAGTTGCCGATATTTCAATCGTGGTCTATTCAACTGTCAACAATTAAAAGCCATCCTGGACCTTTGCTTGCATCACGGTTTTGTTTTTTCAAAGTTCACGTCACAAAGAGTCAAATCAAGTATAACTGCTCACGTCCTCAAAATCATTTTTGCCCTTCTGCCATCCACAACAAAGCAGACAATTCAGCATATTGTGGAGACATTAGCTAAACTCAGTGCCAAGTTAGTCGATCCTAAATTCTCATTTTCATATTCAAAGAGTGTGTATCTGTTAAATCCAATGTTTAGAAAAGCCCACAGCTACTCTGTGCAAAAAATATGATGGTGCCAGCAGTTTCTTTTCAATTTCACTCTAGAGCAAATTCCCAAGCAAGCGTAATTGTCGGCATAGCAACCAATAAAAGCCTGTAAGATTTGCAGCATCTTCAATAAACATTTGGCTGAAAAACCTTGTCGACAACTAATGATTAAATTCGCATAATTCTTCCCGGTGATATTTTTACAGTAACGATTGTAGCCAGTCAGATTGAATTATGAAATAAATGCAAAGAATTATATTGCAGGCAAAAATAAGCTTACAATGTGTCAACTTTATCATTCTCGTCTGTGTCACCCAGTACATGTTTATTACATATACGTTATTACATTCTCAATCTTCCTAACTTACTTAACACATTTATCTCTCTGTGAGCGAGCGAGAGAGAGGGAGCCGAGTTAGGTGGGCGTCTAGCGGGTTAGAAATAGCGCATACAGAGAATCATGCTGATAAGCTTGCAAGCGAAGATAGGAAAGGGGAGGAAGAGAGGGAGCCATGAACAAATCAAAGACGCTGGATTAAGTGGGATGCAAGCAATGTGAGTTAGCGGAGGAGCGAGACAGCCACCGTTGAACATTCCGGAGCCGAGCCGGACTGGGCTATAATGCTTCGGCCATGGGGTGTTTCCCGCAATAGCAGCTTTCACGGAGCCCCGTGAGCGCAGGAGCCTGTTGCCTGGATACCTGACTGGTGTTGCGGCTGCAGCGAGAAAACCAGGACTGAATGAGCTGTGTTTGTTGGCTGCCATGGGAAAAGCACCGACGCCTCGCTCCCTTTCTCACTTACTGGCTGACTTGCTGACATGGCACGTATGAATAAGTAAGGAATCCCCTCGACACTGTGGCTTTTTCCCTAGATTCTGTCGGAGGTGCTGAGTGGAACTAAGGTATGCCCAAGAGGACAATTATTTGGTAGAGAGAAGGAAAATTGTCTTGGGATACCAATTGGAAATATACAAAGAAAGGGAAGATCGGGGCCAGGAAAAGGTTTGTAGTCTTTTAGAAAAAGAAGCTGGTAGGGCTGGTGGAAGCTTTAGAGAAGAGAAGTGGAAGGTATCGGGGAACAAACCTGGAGTCATGCAGGTTCAGGCTTCAGGTTGCAAATCCTCCATTTTCGTCCTCAATGAAAGATGTGTGCTGGCATCCAAAATGGAAATCCATCGGTAGGTAGTTTTTCTCAAAGCTGGTTTTCAGATGACTGGTTTTGTTATTCTTTCATGTTGCTATTGTCGTGCTCGATTTAGTTGACGAGAGGGACTTTGTTCAAAATTATTTGACTGCAATCTGGGTTTGTTGACATTTTCTGCCATTCACTTTTTTCTCGATTGTAGCATTTGTTTTAGTTTGAAGTGCTCAGTTTGTTAGTCTCGCTCGCTCTCGTTGGTTTGGACAACATAAATAAATTGCTTTATGTCTGAAACGCATACCTCAAAATTGTGAGCTATATAAAATGCCAAAACAATATGGAATGACATAATTCTTTGACAATTTTTTTCACAGGAGCAATTAAAAACCGTATTCTATAAAATGTTTCCTCCTTCTCGACAAAGGACGACAATGATTGTCTCGTTTTGTAACCAATCTGTAACCAATCAAAGAAGCAGCAATAAATAAAAACAAATCATGTCATTTTTACACTAAAGTGGTTTACCCAGATGGCAAGAAGTATTTTCCAAAAACAAATCCAGTTTTTTTTAATCCATATGTAAGGTTGTACTCTGAGCTTCCCAAGGATTTCCCTTCCCTTCTGTGTCATGGCGCCAGTACCCCGAAGGCTTGCTTCGGATATAGCTTACCTTACAATGCCAACTTCCACATTTAGCGGCTGCAACATAAGACACTTCATAATTATTTAAGAAGATACAGTTTCATAACATGACAGAAACAAATCCATCGTGTTTGGCCGATATACACGGAATTATTAGCGGCACTGGGAAAAAAAAGTCTTAGTCAGTGGAAGTGGATGCTAGCTGTAAATTCATCTTATCCATGCATCTGAAAAGTAGAAAATACTTTTTTTTGCTTTTTAATCCTTTTTTCGATGCTGTCAGTCCTGAAAGCGTTTTTCTTTTTTTTTGTTCTTTTTTTTCCCTGTTTTTTGTTCTTTTTTTTTTATATAAACGACATGTGTGTTTATTTTTGTATGCATGTTTGCCAGAACGAGAAGTTTGTTTGCCAGCACGGTTGTAAGGTACATTCATTAAAACGTCACCTCAAATGTAACACCTAACATAAGCGAACGTTCTCAGCCATGCCACTGTTTACACCTGTGTGGGATGGAAAATGGTGGTTTCATGAATGATCGATTTGAGCTACTTTTAGGGATAGAGGTCAGTGATGTATGGTGGAGTCAAGACGTGGAGGGAGGAATTTGTAAGTACCGTGACAAGTTTGAAGACGGAGACTTTTGGGAAGTTGTTGTGAAAAGTGTGAAAGATTATGGCAACGCGATTGTGCTACAATGATGGTTGCTTTAATAACTATAGAGGGTACATAAAATTTCATTCAGTAGTTTTATGAAAGCCAATGTGTCCTGTTTTGCTTCTTTTTCTGTTTGATGAATTTCACAGCATGCTCAGAAATTCTACGGTGCTTGCGACAATTGAAATGTGAAACGTTCATACTAATTCTCTGCAATGTGTGTTTATTTGTCATCTGTAAATCCTTTCATATGATGTGCAAAAATGATGATGTGTTTCCCCCAGTTTATTTACAAAATAAATTGAGTGAATTAATAATGAATATAAAAATAATCTAATGACAAGAAATAAAATGTTGGAATGTGTGGTAGGTTTGGTATGCGGTATTCGATAGTGGCATTTACGTTCAATAAAAAAAAATGGTAAAAGATAAATAATGAAAAATAAAAAAGAATATTAAAATAAATGTATGTATATAAATAAATAAATTACATTTAAACAATGGTAAAAAAATGAATGAAAAACTAAAAAGAATAATAAAATAAATGTATGTAAATAAATAGATAAATACATTTCCGGTGCAACATTAGGTAGCTCACCATTTGATTTGTTTATGAACCTCGAAAGGAAGTTGACATCATTTCATTTTTATTCCTACGGTTTCAATAAGGCTATGCAGTTGTTCATTTGAAGGCACTAATTGTTCGTTCCTGATAGTTATACATGTGGAGTGCAGGCTAATACAGTCCAGACCTGCTCTCTTGTCAATGCGCTCCCTGTGCGTGTATGAATGGTAACGTAATGAACCATCTTGTTAAATGTGCCAGTCCCCCAATTTAACAGACAGCCCGCACTCTGAACCCCGGTAACACCCTTAAAAGACCTACGACGAGAAAAACAGCCTTACTTGTTGTTGTATATTTTTTTTCAAAAAAGATAATCTTTCATGATGCAGTTGCAATCTAAAACATAACTATTTTGCTTGGCTAGGTTGCTTGTTATAGCAAAGAGTATGAAAATAAAATTTTGCCATTTATGACCATACTGTATATCATAATGCAGTGATGAAAGATTTCAAGCTGTATTTTGATCTGATAATATTCACAACCCTGTAATTCAAAAATCTATTTGTCTATACTATAAATTTGTGGGATGGCTTTGACGCTCTGGACCATAGATGTCAAACACAAGGCCCAGGGGTCGGATACGGCCCACCACATCATTTTATGTGGCCCGAAAAGACAAATTGTGCAAATTGTGTCAATACTGAAATTACAAATTGTCTTTACTTTAAGACCTCATCTTGCTGTCCTTATCTGAATCGTTGACCCAACATTTTTAAAACCTTCTAAGCAATGTGAAGCTTGGATATCACAATTTTTTGCAACATATTATTTCATTCACCTTACTGTTTTATATTTTTTCACTATACCGCTTTACATTACCTTTACATTTTCTCACACCACTAAGGGCTAAACCATACTTTTTATGACTCGACAAAATGTTGCATTAGTCAGTGAAAGGTCACACAGATTTATTGCGGAGATTCTGATATTTCTCTAAGGGAGGCCATTACATCAGTGTTACTTTCCATGGGAAAGGGGAGTCATTCAATGTAATAAAACTCTGGAAAACCACATGTGGATCTTTCCTCTAGGGAGCTACCTCTTCATTGAGCTAATGGTTTCTGTAAGTAACTAATTACAATTAATTGAATCCAGGAATTGCGTGTATTCTACTCGTTAAACAAGCCTGGTGCTTAACTAGATCAGTCCAGGTAATTAGCAGACTATAATGCTTTCTCCCGCAATGACGTAAATTAGATGATTAATTAACAAGACAGCAGCCATGTCTAGCTAACACAAATTATTGTTTTGGTCGGTAAAATCCCCCATGGACCCCACAGCCCTCTAAAAAACACATAACTGGTAATGTCTATGATAAATGCCACATGGGTGGTTCTCAGAAAGTAGGGACCAGAGTGCAACATGATAATCAAAAATTAAACATGCTTAAAACCAGGTAAAAATGATATATGGCTTTAAAAATTTCTTGCAGTGTACTATAAATAAATTAAGATTTAGATAGTTTGTCCGGAAGAGATTGTTAAATGTCGTGGTCTACTCTATTGTTCCATATTGGAGCACCAAGCAAGCAAAGTAAAAGAATGAACGAATAATTTCTATACTTAAACAGCTTCACTATCTACAAAAATATTCAATTGAAAAACTGGTACATATTATCAATTGGACAAAATTAATTCTGAATAGTAAACAATGGCCATCATGTTAGTTACTTTCATGGCATGATGGACGGCATCCATCCGTCCATTTTTACCCCTCTCTCTGATTTTATTTTTTATTTACAAATGCAAAACCCTTTAAAGTTGCTGGCATTAGGAGCAACTTTTCCTCTTAGAAATTACTATGCCTGTTCATCTCACTGGAAGGCCTGGGCATTGTCCCGCCACACTTAGTCATTCCCACACCATCGCCGTGCATTATGCACAGATAATCTTAGCAACTATATTTAGCACTTGTGATAATAGCTGCTTTGTCACACCTGAGGCGTTTTTCCCGCTATCACGCCACGTGTCGGTTCTTTCCTGCTCTGTCTTTTTTTTTCTCTGTCCATATGGTTGAGATCAGGGTATTTTCTCACGGCTTCATCAGAAAATGTTTCAATGGATTAAAAAAAGGAGTAACCTTGGTGTCCTTTGTGAGAAAATCAATATACAGTGGATATTAAAAGTAAGCGCAGTGTGTTAAGTGTTACCAGACTATACGTATGAGGCTTTTTGCAACAAACGTGCCTTTTTGGGCTCTCCCTCAAAGTGATTTTGGAAGTCCACTCAATGCCAGCGATATGTGAAAATGATTTTTTTTTCTTGGTTGCACCATCGCTAAAGTTGCACAACATTTTATGATTGTGTTAATTCTGAACACACCCCAGGTTATGAGGGTGTGCACACTTGTGCAATCAAATTAACTCTGTTTATTTTCACTTCCCCTCTCAGATTTTTTTGCCCTATGCTATGTCACAAAAACAGAGAAAACATTTTGAAATTATTATGCTCTGATTTTTCCTTGGCATATAATCAATTTTTTTTTTTTAAATTTTATATTCACTGTATAACAGTTTTTGCCAAATTTCCTCATCATATTGATTAGAATTTTTCTTGGCGCTTCAGCCAAAACAATTTCTGGCGTAGTCTTAATCATTTAAAGTGCTATCAATAAAAAAAAAAAATTCTTCAACATTGAAACGGTCAGAGGTATATTAAGGATAAAGGAGCTCAAGGCTCATTTGAAAGATGTGCAGCTGGGTTTGGATACGGGCAATGAGTTTCAGAACTGCAAGAGCCGCAGGGAGTTAACTGGAAATGGTTCAGCCACAAAAGAGGAAGGATGCAGATGTATCCAAGACCCTCCCTATTGCTCCTCTGTTCTTACACTCCTTCGTCTTAGCAAAAATCCAACTGCATATCTACTCAGGCCGTGCAATTAATCGAAATTCAATTACGATTATGAAACCATAGAGTAGGTACCGCCCCGGCTCGTCCTGGTACATGACATAATTGGGTAGAAGTCTCTGAAGTGGATCTGCACCTCTTTGAAGTCGAAAAGTCATTCTCCGACCCTCATTAACATTAATGAAGTAGAGGAACTTATTCTCATCTTCCATTACCATTCGCATTTACTATTCTGGTCTGATAGTGTCTTTCTGCGTGAGCTCCTCTATTCCATCACTGACCTCTTCGTGCACAAATTGGAACATACCATTGTCGCAATGGAGATTTCTAGACCATAAATATGAAATAATCAGTACTTGCACATATCAAAACTTTGATAAATGTGGAAAGTCTTGTACAGGGAAGTACATAACATTTCGTGGTGCTGGGGTTTAGATAATGGAATGCAAATCAGCTTTGGTCTCTTCATCCCTAATTTTCCACATATCTATATCAGCAAATTTTATATAATTATTCCCACTCAGATATAATTGGCTGAAGTGCCCTTTTGATTGCAGTATAATCAAAACCTAACTGTAGTGGAATCTTATTCCGTAATCAGATTTAAGTGGGTATACAATCATCTGGAGCAGCTTGTGGGAATTTATAAACAGTATATAATATGAGGTAATAGAGTGTATTTTTGTGCTCTTGGATTGATAGAAAAATCCGATTGCTACTCAATTTAGTTAAAAATAGAAGGAATCTTTGTCCCAGAGATTGTGTAGCCTGGCAAGGTGAGGAGTCGGGGCAAACCTGAGCAAACAGAAAGTAGACAAGACTTTAGACCAGGTAAAAGCAGGTCTAAGTTGTGGCGCAGATAACATTTGCAGACATTTCTTTATATTCTTTTTGACTTTTGAAATGACGTTTTCTGCTTTTGTGTCTCGTTTTTCTTTAGTGAACAGAGTATCTGCCAGGCACGAGCTGCAGTTATGGTGTACGACGATGCCAATAAGAAGTGGGTGCCAGCGGGAGGCTCGACTGGCTTCAGCAGAGTCCACATTTACCACCACACAGGAAACAATGCCTTCCGTGTCGTGGGCCGCAAGATCCAAGATCATCAGGTTAGTGCGTATCTGTTGATAAAGGTTACACAGACCAGATGGAAAATCAAGACGTTCACAATTAGAGTATGTTTGGTGTTATAAAATTAAAAAATAGTCAAAAGGAAGTGTGACGTAACTACATTTCATCATACCCATTCAAAAAAATATCCGGGACTATTTTTGGGTTGTGACACATTAAGTGTTTCTTTCCAGTTATTGTAGGATCTGGGTTCATAAAAATCAGCTTACCAAATATGGGTTTTTTTTTCTTCCTGTATGACTCCACAGCTTGGGAATTCTGTGGTAAGCACAAACGCTGAGTTGCGTTGTATAGTTTCCTAATTAATAAAGACTTTTGGGAACATTTCAAGTATTATGTTTCCATTTACTCAAATGTTTTCCTCCTCTGTTGAAACACTGTGGAAACAGGGGGTGCAAGAAAAAAAGGATTTCAGATGAGATTATCCAACGAAATTCTTCAAAATGCGTATATCAGGAAAAAACACAAATCTCTCTACTTCCTGTCTCAACTATTTTTTGTAGTCCAGTAAGAAGGAGATGTGAGGGCTTCCCAAAGTTACAAAACTCAGATTTTTTTCATCAACAATCCCACTTGCAGAGTTTTTTCAAATATTAAACTCACGATATATGAAGGTATTTTTGCCAATGCCTCTGCTACAATCAACAACAAATTTATAATATTTCTGACTGTCCAATTATTGCTTTGTCCATCAACAATAAAATATCCATTCTGAAATTTGCTTTGGGTGTGGAAACATTAATGGAAAAGGGCACTACTAAAATCTTTTATATTTAAAAAAAATATTTTTAAAAATAATGAATGGTACTAATAATTTCTAGCATTTTTTTAAAAGTGAAGACAATTTGTGATTTTAGTATTGATACATGAAGTCGTTCGCGGGCCACATAAAATGATGTGTAGGCCGCATCTGGCCCCCGGGCCTTGAGTTTGACACCTATGATCGAAGTCAATGTAAACAGTAGATGTTTCGAAACCTGTCAGTTCTGCTGTTGTTGTTTTTTTCCATTAGTTTTTCAAAACCTCGACGGACCTTGGGGGCCTTGTTGAATTATCCTCACCGTTGTTGGGAAATGTTTTGAAGTCCCTCACTCATTAGTCTGAACACAAGATGACACAGAGATTAAAGGATTTGACACAGAGATTAAATGATTTTACTGCACTGCACATCTTTCTGGGTATTAAAGCTTTATCTGATCAAAAGAGACAAAATCATTCGTGTGTGTGTGTGTGTACATCATCCGAGCATTTGACGATGCCAAACTAATACAACTATAAATAACAGTTCTCAACTGTGAGTATATAGAAGTGGAAAACTCACAGGAGTACCTTGAGGCAAATTGGGCATAAACTTCTTTATTAAACCCGCCAATTTCTACCCTACTTGCCCACAATTTCAGATCTGTTGTCTCCTTCCATCTCCAGGTGGTGATAAATTGTGCCATTCCCAAGGGGCTGAAGTACAACCAGGCCACACAGACCTTTCACCAGTGGCGGGATGCTCGACAGGTCTATGGCCTTAACTTTGGTAGCAAGGAGGACGCCAATGTATTTGCCAGTGCCATGATGCATGCCCTGGAGGTGCTGAACTCCCAGGAGACAGGTAGCTTCCAAATTATGTGTCTATCAGCTGTATGGTCCTGGTGGTAGATATCGTAATGTTCGGACTATAAGCCGCACCGGACTATAAGCCGCTCAGGCTAAAACTCATGATTCCGGGTTAAAAATTTGCTTATAGTCCGAAATTTACGGTATTTATTATTGTTGCGATTATTCCAAAGCACACTTTTTAATGGTCCAGTGATTGTGACATCACTTTCTGAAGCCTTCTAGTGTCATTGGTTAAATATCTATCAGCACTCAGCTTCACATTAAGCCTTAGCCATTTGACCTTAATTGTTTTACAGATAGATGACCTTTAAGAGAAAATGTTACTTTATTATTCACCAGCTCAGATCAAGGTTTTATGACGGTTTAACCTTGCAATGAATTATTTCCATTTCCACAATTTTTATGGGAAGACTTGGATGAAAAAATAAAAATGCAGTTACCGTATTTTCCGCTCGATAGGGTGCACCTAAAAACCTCCAATTTTCTCAAAAGCCAACAGTGCGCCTTACAGTCAGGTACGCCTTATACATGGACCAATATTGAGCCACTACAGCAGGCGTGTCCAAAGTCCGGCTCGCGGGCCAAATGTATATATCTTATATATGGACAAAGTTTTAAAATGGGCCATTCATTGAAGGTGTGCTTTATAATCCGGTGTGCCTTATATATGGACAAAGTTTTAAAATGGGCCATTCATTGAAGGTGCGCTTTATAATCCGGTGCGCTTTATAGTGCAGAAAATACGGTAACCAATATTAAGGAATTGACTGTGGGGACTTGGAAGGTTTAATTGTGTTCTACATTTCTCCTCCACAATGACATTGGAAAAATAGAATGTTCTGACGTTCTGGTGTCACACCAAACTCGACAAGCTCGAGTTCGAACTGGCTCCTATATTTACTCGCAAGTGTACTGGATATGGTGTTCAAGTCTAAAAAAATTAAATATAGGCTATGTCTGTACTGTGTAACTAGTTCTGTAATATTCAGAGGTGGGCACGTTACCAATTTTTGCCGGACCATCCGTGACCTGGGCACCCTTCCATCCTTGTCCTGGCCGAATTCCATGTTAGTGTGCCAAAATGGGCTGTCAGACGGACTGAGAGTTTAGTCGGCACTTGACCCAGATGTGGACTTTTACAGGGACGCAAACCTACTACTTTTCAGCCCGTCCTTTTTTGAAACTTTTTCGTCCATCGTCCAGGACGGACAGACTGTTACGACCCTGATACGGAATGGTAATATTATATGTCATATTTAAAAATATTCACAACATTGGATGACCTCATGGTAAGAGAGTGCTGATCAGACATTGCACATTTGAAGTAGTTATATTCATAGCTGTTCTCATTTATGCTACAAATATTCCCTGACTGTAACCTTGGTGTTGCACATTGGCCTTGGTTTATGACTCATGCACTTATTACGTACTCTCATCCTCTGGCAGCATATAGTGTATTTGTTGGCATGCTGGACTAGATAAAGAGACAGGAGAGTGAAAGGGGGAGATCTTGTGACACGGCTGAGTGCAGATCTTTAAATATGTCCTCGTGTTCTGCTTTGAGCTCTGATTGATCATCTGCCGATACGTCCCTTTTTCGGGGGGCCTATAATTCAACAAAGTAGATGATGTACGGTAATTGCAAGCACAGAGGCTGCTCCACATGATCCGCCGTGCCCATCAACCACTCCTCTTTATTATGTCCATCAACCCTTTCTACAGCGAGTCTCTCATCACATTATAATCCCGTCTTCTAATTGACCTCTGAGTGATCCCTCGTTATAGTAATATGCCTCATTATATTGCATTATGCTCTGTTGTGTGTGAGTGTGTGTGTTCATATGTATGTAACCTGTCGACCGACGTGACTAATATATTCAGATAGTTCTCATATACTGCAGGGTAGGTTAACTTTTTTGCTGGATAGTCACGTCGGAAGCGTTGCCTCATTAATATACATTTTAACAGAGAGGGAAAGAGAAACTGAATTAATGAACTAACTGACTGACAGCATCTTGATTAAAAAAAATATGCATTCGAGGGTCTAACTGTAACCATGGTGTAATATTTATTTAGAGGATATTTTTGTACTAAAACAGTGGTGGCAAATTCATTTATGTCGTGGGCCGCATCGTGGTCATAGCTTCCCTTGTAAGAAACGTAATACATCTAATAAAAAATTCATTCAACTTTCATAAAATTTTTAATTTGTTATTTTAATCTTTAACTTTTCTGTTAGTGCAATTGACAACTGATTCTCATTTGCAATATCAACCTATCTGCAAAGGATATAGTAAAGGATATAGTTATATATTTACAAGTTAATTCACAATAGTAATGGTTCGTGGAATGTCGGTGCGAATGGTCGACCCCTATACAGGACTGTCTCAAAAAATTAATGCATTAATGGTGCGTTTACAGTCCGGTGCGCCTTATATATGGACAAAGTTTTAAAATGGGCCATTTATTGAAGGTGCGCCTTATAGTCTGGTGCGCCTTATAGTCCGGAAAATACGGTAGTTTTGAAATCAGAGTAAAAACTGTTGAAATATTTGAAAAAGATGAATGGTAATAAAAATTGCTAGCAATGTCTCTATTTTTTTAAGAGTGAAGACGATTTGTAATTTTAGCATTGACACTGGCATTGAAAGTTTTTTTTTTTTTCCACTATGTTAATCTTGGCTAAATGGATTTGGGCAATTGCATGCATCAATTCTTGCGAGTCCATCTTCCCGGAAATGTGTTTAACATCTAAGGCAGAAAGAATTAATTGGATCACAGTGGGTTTTACATAATAGAGCAGTCAATGTTTTGTAGGCTGAGTGGTGCTCTGAGCATGTGCAGTTCTTTATTTAGATGTAAACCACACTATCACCCTCAACAGCAGCATTTTAAATAGTGCTGTTTCAAATCGTCAATTCCGTTGACTCGGGCATTTGAAGACCGATGTAGCACAAGTGTGTCTCCATGTCGAAATCTGACGAGTTACCAACTAGAGGGTCATCATTTATTTTAGGTACCTTCATGGTCTCTGACAGCAGTACACTCCATTTAGCAATCAATCTTTTTGTGGAGGGGAGGGGTTGAAATCTGAGTCAGCTGTTTGTGCATAGATTTCCAGAGAAGCCTCTTCAAGCCCATAGAAACAGCCTACTACTTTTATTTTACGGGTCATGTGCTTGAAAGCACGGAGTAAACATTTTTAGAGGTTAGATCATGATAGCATGTGAGTAAACTTGTATTAGAGGAATCCCACACCCCCTCTGGCTGCCCTCTTTATTTTTTTTTTCTTGAGCAGAAAGTCTCAGGCTTCAATACCCCTAAGTGGCAGACTACACACGACACCATTGCCGGACAAGAGCGTATAAGGAGTGGAAGAAGGAAGAAAATTCAAAAGGTTTTAGAAAGAAATAGAGGAAAGAAGTCAGTTATAAAGAAGAAAAGT
This sequence comes from Syngnathus floridae, assembly GCF_059516105.1. NCBI lineage: Eukaryota > Metazoa > Chordata > Actinopteri > Syngnathiformes > Syngnathidae > Syngnathus > Syngnathus floridae. The sequence continues at coordinate 5,311,867 of NC_142431.1, forward strand.
AGATAGTGACGTTATCTGATAGGTAGCAAGGAAATGAAGTGAAGAGATGGAGTGAGACAAGTCAAGAGGTCGACCAAATTTCATTTTATTTAACGTAACGTTCGGAATAGACAATCGCTATCGTCATGCCTGCTGTCGCAAGAGTTCAGAGATTCTCTGAAGACCATCAAAAGATTAGTTGTGCTCAAATCTACCTCAGAAGTGAGTAAAAGTAGATTGGAGTGTTTGCTTTGCTTGTGAATAGACTTAATGTCAATGATGAATGAGTGACAATAGGCTTAAAGTGGCTTTAATGCAGTACATTTTTAATCTTAACATTTTTTTGAAAGTGTGAGAGACAAGGACAAAATGTCGCGTGTGCTTCCTGCTTTTTTTAGGATGGCATTTATATATTTTAAAGCTTTACGGAGAATACAAAAGCATGCGCGGCTATATTTATGTCCACAAGAGGTCGACATCCTCACGTTCTACACTGAAGTATCTGTGACGTTGCATGTGTGTGTCTTTAAATGGCGGCGGGCCTGTTGAATGAAGCTAATGTCCATGAAAATGTCGATTTGGCTGGCTATTAGCTAGCTAAAAGTTAGCCACTCCGGTGTTCAATGACAGTCACATGCTTGTGTTTACTCGACTATATTTCGTTAATTTCGTCAATAATGAGAGAGATTGCACAAGCAGCTGTTTATATATTCCCACTGTCTGAACCACCTTTTAAATGGATTACAATTCATTTTAATTGGCGGTGGTAGGCTATATCAAATTAGCTAACAACAAGCTTCAAGATGTCGCCTGATTAGCTCATTATGATTCTATTTCAAGTCATATTGCACATATCTAAGTGTAAGAACACATTGGGGAGAAAAAAAACACTCTTAACAAACCTCAGACAACAGAATAATCGCTTATAAAATAAATAATAATAATAATAAATATAATAATCACCTGATTGGCTCATTATGATTCTATTTCAAGTCATATTGCACATACTTAAGGTTAAGAACATATTGGGGAGAAAAACCTCAGACAACAGAATAATCGCTTATAAAATAAATAATAATAATAAATATAATAATAAAATGTAATTAATTAACAAGAACTATATTTGTATTTTACTTATAAATTTAATGCAATAGGGAGAAAACTCCCTGGATCTACTAAACTCTTATTTTAAATTTCATGTAATATTTAGAGAAGGTCTAAAATTATCTGTCCATCCATCCAACCATTTCTGTGCAACTTGTCCTAATTATAGTTACTGGTGAGCTGGAGACTATCCCAGCTGATAAAAGGTGAGACGGGGGGGGGGTGCACCATGGACTGGTTGCCAGTCAGTTGCGGTACAACTATTCACACTCATGTTCACATCTTTTTAGACACGTCTTCAATTACTTTTTGGAATGTGAAAAGAAGCCAAAGGAAGTCCTGAGGTGTGACGACCGATATTTCATTTATTTACCACATAGTCTAATCCTTGAAAATTGCGAATATTTTGACCTAGCTATTGTTTATCCCCTTGTGAACTTAACTCCTCTGCCCTAATACCGCAGTAAGCCGCCAAGTGTTTACATGAATCACGATTGGTCTTTGCACTTGTCTGGCATCTGTAACTTGAAGTCTATGTTTGCGGACTGTGTCACCTACTGTGATGGTTCTCACGTCATGTGGATATTCTCGTAGATATTCTCTCACCAGGCAGATGGAACTAAAGTGTGTCCTATACGGTGTTGTTATAGCTTTGCAATATGATAGATGTGTGTATTGGGATCCTAACGCATTCCTCGACACCCTGACTCCTTTGAGACCAAAAATAATGTTGTGGAATATAGGACATTGTAGGAGAACAACAACATATGGCTGTAAATGGACTTTATAATATTAATATTTAAATGTCTTTATTATACAAACTTGGTATTTGAGGTGTGTGTATACATCCAACTGTAGAGTGCTGGTGAGATGATTGCAATAAATGTAATTAGCTGTTTTGTTTAAAGATGATCTGATAGCCCATGCAGGTCAGTTTTTCTAAATTTGTTTTTTGCAATAAGGTTTGGATCCCCACAAGTCATCAATTTGAGTTTTATATTCTGAAGTTTTCATTGGCTCTCAAGATCATTCAAATATTTGTTTGAACTGCATTCCGTTGAAGATCAAAGACCACCCAGAAAGTTATTAAAAAATGTTTTTTTTTCCAACTTCAATATCGGTTTGGCTCATGCATAATAGCAAGGCTATTTAAAATCAAACAGAATCACTGAACACAAGGTTTCCAATAAATCTGATGGAAAGAGTTAGAAACCAGACCAAGGAGGAGGAGGTCTAGATGTGCCAAGGAGGCCATTTTCCAATATAATCGTTATTGATAGATCTTAAAAAAAAACTTTTATACTAGGAAAGTTGCAGAGAAGTCCTCAGATAGGCGCATTGAGGCTGTTTTGGATTTGATGATGCTATGAGGTAAATATGATATTGTAATCCAGCTGTCTTGACTTGGCAGTCTAAATAAACCTGCATGTTTAACTTTGACAGCGTGAGGACATGTGGAATTTCCTTTGTATGGAGAACTCTTCGCAAGGGCCGAACTAGTTACATCTGTGTACGTACGTGTTGAGTTACTAGGCTTCACTTCCTGCCAATGTCAGATGTTTATATGTTCACATTGAGAATACCGTTAGGATCAAAACTGAAAAAACTCTTAACTTTAATACCGTATTTTCCGCACTATAAGGCGCACCGGATTATAAGGGGCACCTTCAATGAATGGCCCATTTTAAAACTTTGTTCATATAGAAGGCGCACCGGATTGATTATAAGGCGCATAGAATAAGTAACTCAACCTTGCTCAAACGTGAATGCAATCACAATATAGTAACACTCGAAATACTGAAAACAATATATCAATAACTCAACATTGCTCAAACGTTAATATCACACAACAGACAAAATAAACACGTAAAGCTTACTTTAATAAATTAGTCCTCATCCACAAATTCATATTGGTCCATATATAAGGCGCACCGGATTATAAGGCGAAAATTTTGAGAAAATTTGAGGTTTTTAGTTGCGCCTTATAGTGCGGAAAATACGGTATTTGTGTGAGAATAAATGTTAAATAATATGTGACTGAAATTTTACAATGCCCTCCTTATTAATCAATGAAATGGTTAATGTCTGTTTGTTCAATATTCCAAGCGTAATAGTTCAAATTGATGACACAAACACATTCTATACCAGGAACATTAGTGATGTATCCTTCCCGTTATAAATCCACTGTATGAATGATAAATTGCATCCAGGAAGTCCCACCCCCTACTTTCTCTCTCACCCCATTTTCTTTTGGCCACCCTGTGTTTATCATCCACATCTTCTGCAGCTTTCTTCTTTACTGACGTGTAAAGCCGTCCATCTTTCTCCTCTCCTTTTGCTTCCATCATCTGTACTCTATTGGAGAAGAAGCAGAGAGTAACCACACCCAGCATTTGTGCGTCATCATTAATAGTCTACAAACAGGGAATGGAAGCATCTGACCGCACAGCATGCACACCCTTGCCAGTTTTCTGCAAAGACTTGATCATCTCTGAAGAGATTTTTTTTTTGGGGGTAGCAGGGAACCTGAGGTCATGCAGAGTTGAGCCACACGGGAAATTGACGGCTCAGCTATGGTTTTGTATGTGAGCTCCCAGGAATGTTCTGGAGCTGCTGGGCAAGTGAGTGGAGCTAGCAGCAACGGGATGGAATTTGTACTGAGACAGAGAAATGGGTCAGAGAAGACCCCACATGGACTGTGGAGCTATGTTTGCTGCCAGAAGAGGCCCACACTATTGCTGTCTTCATGTACGTAAATAACACAAATAGATATTTGAGATATCACGGCTAGTTGTGGAAACAGCATTTGTTATTTCAATTCTGTTTTTCCATCCTAATGATTTCCATTACCACTTTGCATTTGGAGAGATTGTAAAAACATCGGCTGTCCACCGATTCAGTTTTGCTTTGGTTCTGTGATGCGCTGGGATGTGTCATTAGTGCACAAATATTATTAGGACAGACAGTAATACAATTACAAACATGGAGGATGATGTTCCTGCCAGAGGGAGAAAATGCTACTTTCAGTCTCCATGGACATATGGCCAATGTTTCTGTTTATTTCTTTTTTAAATCATTGATTCACATGTTTTTAATCATAAATTGGAATATGCTTTTATCTCAGAGTTGCTCATTATCAAAATATTAATTATTGCTCTGGTCTCCTGAGTGAAAGCACAATAATGCAAATATCTTAAGTGATTCATAATAAAGCATTCCTTCTCGCTCAGTAGTCTTCGAAATAGGGACAGTTTGCTTTAGCTTGTTGTCATTAGCACATTTTTATCTGTTCTGTCTTATAGACCAGAGGTGTCAAACAGATTTTTTTCGCGGGCCGCATTGTAGTCATAGCTTCTTTCGGAGGGCCATTATGTCTGTCAACCAAAATAAATGTATAAGCACCTCATATTATATACAGTTAAAGCTACAAAACAAACTGACAAATAACTCGTTTTCAAATCAGACGAGTAAAAACTGGTCAAATATTGAAAAAAATATATATTAAAAGTGAAGACAATTTGCAATTCTAGTAATGACACACGAATTTGATGCACAATTTGTCTTCGCGGGCCACATAAAATGGTGTGGCGGGCCGTATCTGGCCCCCGGGCCTCGAGTTTGACACCCGTGTTATAGACGGTCAGGACTAATTTCAATACCTTCTACGGCTTCCTTTTAATCATAACACCTCCTGTTGTTGTATTTGTGTGTTTATTTAGGAAACAGTGTATGAGAAAGCTCCATGTGGGTCCATCTGCTTCTGCTTAGGTTTTGCAAAAAGGTTAGCTCATTAGCAAGTGTAAATTAGGCAGCATTGTCACAGTGGGCCTGTCTCTTGCCAAATGCTTCTAGCTCAATGTGAGGGTTGCCCTTATTTTATGTTGGTTTATGTGCTTCTTAACGACAGTAATTAAATCGAACAAATTATGGATTTACGGACTTTGTTTGGTATTTCCCTTCTATGCCGCACCTTCATGCCCTCCTGGTAGTATTACTTTAAGATTATCGATAGCAGGGGTGTCAACCTCATTTTTGTTTGTTGTAGTTAAGTTTTCCCTCGTGGGGTCATTAATGACTTAAATAGAAATAAATGGCTCATATTATCACATACACACAACAGAATCCAATGATAAAAAGTTCAACAATTTTCAAATTTATTTTGAAAGTGGGATTGTGACAAAAAATATTGTCACTCTTATTAAAAAGAAAACCATTTTCATGCTTTGTTATTTTAATAAACACTGAGTTGACATGATTTGTCTTTGCGGGCCACATAAAATAATGTGTCGGGCCAGAACTGGCCCCCGGGCCTTGAGTTTGATACTTGTGATCTTTAGAATCACTCTGAGCCAGATCTGGTGAATAAGGAGGTTGTGCGATGTTCTCAACCAGGAATTGTTGAGTCACCTCTTGCCACAGGACTTCTTTTTAGAATGATTGATTATGTTTTGGGTTTGAAATACTGTATATTGTGAGGAACAGTTCTCACATCTTGAATACCTCTATTAATCAGTGTTTTTGCCATCTGTAGGTTCAACATTGCCCAGGCAGTCACCAAATGTTCAGAATGGCCCCACACCAGAGGAACTTGACCATCGAAGAAGGTACTGCACACACCTTAGATATTGTTTCACTTCCTTTTTGATGTTTTACCGTACCTGCTTATTGAAATTCATACTGGACCACGGTCTCTCCAAGAGAAAGGCTCGAACGTATAAAACTCATTCACTGCCAGCCCAGTTAAAATGGATTTTGACATCTATAGCCGTCTATGGCAGCGAACGTGTTAAAAACCATCATTCCGAAAATTAAATTTTGTATGGCCCAGCTACCATAAAAAAGTGAAGTGCTGAAATATGAATGCTCATCTCTTCCGTACACAAGTAATCAGACTCTCCGACCATATGCGACCTATGACACTTGGCCCAATATTGCCCTATTCATTAGTCATCGAATGATGTCATCGTCTCGATAAAAGGTTATAAGACGTCTGGTTTCCCCCAAGCAAGCTTAATCATAAGTAATACTATGACATGTCTCTAATGCATTCTCCAGGTGTGAGTCAATGGTTTAGCTTTTTTTTTTTTTTTAGATCAACTGCCAGGAAGTTAAAATATGTGTGTCTCGTGATCCTGGCTGCTTTCCATCGCTTCTTTTTGTCATCCACATAAACATTTGTTGCTGATGTCATCTGCTGTCTACTGATGGACACTTTAATAATCCGCCATAGTGGTTGAGAAAGTTAAGAAAGGTGAAAAAGGAGGAAAACATAGAATGGTGATATTCTGCCTTTGCTTCTCTAAAAGGGAAAAGAAGTTGGAAGCAACAAACATTTTCAGCCACAGACAGCAGACTATATAAACGCATATTGTTCGTATTTATTTTCTGACTCACAAAGTACATCTGTGAAAAATTATAGTCCCAACCATCCCCCCCCCCCCTTTTTTTGGCAAAATAGTCTTGCTTTTAGTTCATTAAGACAAAGTAGACCACTAGATTAATTGTAGGAGTTTTCAAGTCAGTGGTGGGTGGGTGGGGGTAAGTTCTACTGTCTATTTTGATGTGTATTTTGAGAATGTGTTGTATAAATCCCTCGTTTATTGCGTTCCAGACCACCCTGGCAATTGATAAAACCTGCTAAAACCACAGAATTTTTTTGCCTTTATCCCCGGCGGCGGTTGTGTTGAAACAGCCTCGATTAAGATTAGTCCTCCATTTTGTCTCGAATCCTTCAAAATAATCTTCTTCTTCCCCGTCGTCCACAAACATATTTTTTAACCACAAATCCAGATCTAATGGTTCCCCTAGTTGCAAGTCGTCAATTGTGTCGTTAATTGGCTATGAGATCGAGAATTAGGAAAACAAAGAGAGAAGTGCGTAACAGCGCTCTCTAGTGGTTAAAACGTGTAATGCGCTCCCATTTTAAATAGATTAATAAAACAATTGAGAGAGGACCGGAATTTGTTTCCATCTTCCCTCTGTTATGGATGACAAATCTCTAACTAGTGGTGGTAGCCTATATCCAATTACCAAATAATATTTACTCCAATGGAGACACTAACTGTACTGTTTAATACAAAATTAATCCTGCACAAAATGCTTGTTTGTATTGAGAATAATTTTGTTTGGAAATTCATTGGACACACTTCAGAAGCGACAGACGGAGAGAACTGAGCAAAAACAACAGTATGAGGTTTGCGAGGAATAAAAAAGAAAAAAAAATGGCAGTTCCGCAACTCCCATCACCCAGCTCCCACCACACATTGCTGTAATCCTCCTTTTCAAGACAGAAAATGCTCATGACATGCTCCAATGGTGACTGAGTGTCTAACGGACATATTTATCTCATGTATGAGCACATTAATGACAGGCTGGAAGTGGAAAGATAAACCACTTGCATAGAATTGCGGGGCGCTACACTCAGATTAAAAAGACATGAGCTGCAAATAATGGGCTGCGGTATAAATAGCTACACAGTATGTGGGAGTGTGTCGGGGGTGAGCAAGCCTTTTGGTGAAGGAGTGTGTGTAAATGTGCTGAATGAAAGAGAAGATGAAGACTTGATTTCAAAGATATATTGATTTTTCATATGAAACTGTATTTTCATTCAACTGCTGGGACATGTTGCTACTAATGGAGCAGTGTCTGTAACACATGTTGATTTTGGCAAATATTCTCAAAAGGCAAGTCACACTTGGACATGAACGCAGACACTATTACTCGAACTACAAAGTGTTTGCTCTTGGCTTGGATTGCATTTAGGGTGTTTTGTTAGTAGGGCACACACCACATGGAAATCACGAGAGTACACTGACGAGATCTTTGGAGTGAACTGGGTCCATATGGTCCATCTGCAGTCATATCCATTCGGTTGACTTTTCATGCTTCTCTGAGCCAACCAGGCGAGCCACCCAGTCCAGCTGGCGAACAGATTCTGCCAAGCTTCAGTGTCGTGGAAGATTTAGCACATTTGTTACTTGTTGAAAAGTGGTAAACAAGACTTTGACATAAGGCTCGACAATGGAAAACTCCAGGAAAGTATACGACGCATCAAATTAGCATGATCTCTTTTTTAGCTAATGTTAGCAAGACAATATTAAAGTCGATTAAGTCTAGAACCTTTAAATCTACAAGTGTTTTCTGATTCTGCGCTATAAATTAGATTCTAATTTATAGCGTAGTATCAGAAAACACTTGTAGGTTTAAAGGTTCTAGACTTAAACTTTATTTATATTTATTAAAATTTAATTGCAGTTCTAATTATTAGAACTAAATAAAGGTAAATAAAAGGCCATTTAACATTTTTAGAACATCGTACAAGTGCCATATTAAATTACTGAACAAATCTCACGTTAGCTTCTAAGTAATAACTGAAAGTGCCTGCTTTTTTTTTTATTCTTTTTTTATATTTTTAGGTGTCATGTTCCTTGATACTGATGACAAAATAATTTGCATCTGGTTTTCCCGGTTTGCGTCAGTGTGTTCTCCGCAGCAACTGATGCATGTTACCCAACATGGGAAAACCCCCGGGGAATATTTTTTTACAAAGCAAAACTAACTTTGAGCTCATCATTGCTTTGCAGTTCTGTTTCTCGTTCAAGCTTATTAGTTTCACATTTAAGGATTTAGCAAATTTACATTTTGCCTTTACTTACTGTGTTTACGTTTTAGGTTCATAGGCATCTTCCCATGGCTTTAATTAATTGTAAATTAATCGTTGCGCCTTAAATGCACTGGGTTCCTAGAATCAATGTCATTCCAAAGAAAAAATTGCAATTTGAGTTGAATTTATGATAATTAATGACAACTTTACAGTATGTATACGGTACAATTAACTTTTGCGGGATAAATTGTGATCGTCTAAGGGGTTTGTAGTACTAAGAGGAAAGAAACATGTATGATAGTTGCATGTATGTATACATAGCAATTCAGCCCTCGCCACCCACGCTCCCTTGGCAACGGTTTCCTCGGCAACTCTTGTCAGGGGGGCGAATAAGACGCCAGTTAAACAGAGCAGAGGGCTTTTCACAGCGTTAAACCCTCTGATGTTTCCCACCAAGTTGGAAAAGGGCGATATTTGGTCATTTTTTTAATTTTCCACATAGACAAAAGTTTCAAGATGCAACCTCTAGGTCAGTCGGGGTGGGGCAAGAACGTCAAAACAAATAATGATAGAAGATATTGATGATGTCAGTCATTTTTTTTTATACTTCCAGCTTCGTATTCCAGTGGCTTTGAGTCATAAGTGGATTTTTTTTTCTTTTTTGGTTCTTTCTGCCAGTCTTAATGAAACTGTGTTCTACTTGTAAACATTTGGCAGTGGGAGATGCTGCTCTCACTGTTCAAGAATGCGAGTGTAATGTTAGGACTTGGAATAGCTTCCACTGTCACATGGTATCTGCCAAACAGCCAACATGTACAGGAAACCAAAGGTGTCATTGTAATGAACGACAGCCTTTTTTTTTTTTTTGGTACTATGAGTCATTAGCGTCTAAAACGCTGATTTCCTGTTATATTAAGTTAGCATAGTCGGAATCTTCTGTTGAGATTAGAATGTGGTTAAAGCTAACAGATTTGTTGACCTTTTGATGTTACGTTTGGTAAACGCTGATGTGTTTTGAAAAAGATTGCCAAAAAGATTTTTGGTGAGTACAAAGGAACAACAGAATAGCTGAGGCGGCCTTTTTAATGGGGACAATTCAAGCGATTCCACTTCATCAATGTGTTGAATAAAAATAGGGCATAAAACAAAGCCTACAGTTTTTGTTCAAGTTTTTTTTCTTCTTGACAATATTTCGCAACGTTTCCTTCCCCTCTAGCAATTTTTTGGGGTAACAAAAAAAAATCTGTTTTATATTAATAATCACTGCCAATGTTGAAAATAGTTTTTAATTATGATCTTGACTGATATTTTTTAATAGTAGCTAAACATGGATTGCAATAATCCCGCCTCATTTCTGACATTACTTCAAATCCGGCTAAGTAAGCAGGATATTTGTTGTACTTTGTTCAAATAAAGTGATATGAGAAATAAGAAGATAAAGTGATTGAAATTAGTTTTGGTTCCCACAGTATTTTGCATCATAAACTCTTAGTTGCTTAACTGTTTATTTTGTGTGGGCGTTTGATGGTGGGCATCACAATATGGATTAAGAGTCCATGAAAAGATGAAAACAAAAAAGATCACACAATTCCACGCTGAGAAGTAAAAACATATGTGAGAGATAAATAGACTGATAAGTCATGCCTGGTAATTTATGGAATATGTAAACTGGATTAAAAATGGAATCCTCTCTAAGTGTAAACATAAACAACAGAATTTAACTATCAAGCATATTTTGTGCCGTACATGAATAAAATCAAATATAAAACTTTATTTTGAAAGAGTACAATGTGCCCATTTGAACTAACTAAGATTTTAAGATGTTAATTTGAGACAGCGTGTGCAGTAGTGTAGCGATCAACCCAAAATTCACCAATTGGTGGAAACTTGGGTTTAGTTTCCTGAGAGAGAGAAAAACTGTGGAACACAGCTGGCAATTGATAGAACTATTATTAGATTGAAGGCCATGATGGATGGATGGACAGATGGGCGGACGGATGCACGCTTTAAAGGAAAAAGGAAACTGGTCCGTTGCGCTAAAAATGTTAGGGAGTGAGGAAATAATGTATATGACGCCATTAGCAAAACAGATGGAAAAAAGGGAACAACTGTGTTAAAATAAAGCAATATTTATGCTCATGGTTTTATTTTTTTTCCCCTGTGAGTCAGATTTCAGTGAAATCAGTATGAGTGAACATATTGAGATGACGATTTCCCGCTTTATAAATCACGCAGCAGGTTTGAGTGTTGTCAAGAAGCATTGCCTTATGTGACCCAGCTTCAAACAAAAGCGCTCTCAAAAAAACAACATTTAAGAATTATTGGCTTGCATCTGGCTGAAATTATCTCTAATAAAACTTGATGTTCATCAAGATGTGATAAAACCAGATTAACAGAAAAATTAATTTCCAAGTTTGTCACAATGTTTTGTTTCCAAAATTCCTCTCGAACATTGCACAGGCCTGATTTTCAACTCCAGTAAACTTTTGATTTAGGTTATGGTTAGTCCAACCTCTTCTGAAGTCGTAGCCTACTCGTTATACTGTTAATCTGTTAGTGTACAAGTCAACTGGTGCGGCGGCAGTTTAGTTCACAAAAATCATTTTTACAGTTTCACCAAATTAGACAGAACCAGTAGAAAGTCTGTTTTTGCCTCAAGCCTGTGTCAAACATGTTGCGGTCACACGCACACCAAACTGCTGCCTTCTACTGACACCTAGCGGACAATCCGTGAACTTTACACAATAAATATACTCAGATGCAAAGCGACTTACATGGCTTGCATCCTGCTTGTCATGTTCTTATTTAGGCTAATTTAGCATTTTAAACATTTTAAAAAATATACTGTATTGTTCTTCTACCCAGAAAAATAATCAGTTTTTATTTTATATCTTTTTTTCCTGTTGGTCAGCAAAGGATAGTATTGAGTCAATGGGAGACTTCAACTTACTATGTACCAAAATTTTAGATTGCATAACATGGCTGTGATGCCTCGTAGCAAATGTTATATAATAATATTGAGCGTTATGTAATGTCATCATCAGTAGTTGGCTTGTGGGTCAGAAGGGTCAAGAGCTGGCCCGCACTTGTGAGCTTTTTTTAAATCGTTCTGTTTTCAGCAGATATTTTGAAAGTTTTATTTGTTTTGTAAGTTATGAAAACGTATGGAAGTTTTTACTCTGCATTCTGGTTTGAGTCTATGGATTATTGAATTTGAATTCACGTGTATTGTCTCTTTGATTTTTTTTGTCTTTCCTTCATCCAGGCAGCTCCAGGAGCTGCAGCGACAGAAAGAGGTGGAAAAAGAACGCCAGGAACGCGAATGTCAAGAACGTGAACGTCAGGAACGAGAGCGCCTGGAGCGAGAGATGCAAGAGCGGGAACGTCAGGAACACGAACGTCAAGAACGAGAGCGTCAGGAACGGGAGCTTCGAGAAAGGGAGGCGCAGGCCGAGAGGGAGCGACTAGAGCGTGAACGTCAGGAGCAGCAGGAGCGCGCCGAGCGTGAGCGGATGGAGAGGGAGAAGGTGGAGAGAGAGCGGCAGGAGAAGGAGCAGCAAGAGCAGTTGGACAGAGAGCAGCAAGACTGGGAAAGAGGGAGACGCATCTCTAATGCTGGTGAGTGATGCACCTTGCTTTTAGATAAGTCTTTACCGTAATGATATTAATATTTTCCCTAATCCTTTTCAATTTGAAGTTGTTTGCATGGCAGCTTTTATGCTTCTGTTCACTCGTAAATCTTCACTAACCCCCAAGTCCAGAACTGCAATCTAGTATATTTTGTATGATAAATCAGTTAATATCTGCCAATTTACAATTTGCTCAAGATTGATCATATTGAGAGATGATGACACTCGCCAGCGGCATGGATAAAGTGCCAATATTGGGCTTTTAATGTTTTCTTTGAATATGGTTTTACATAATACAGTCCATAGTTTGTTTTAGTTTATCACTTGTTATGAAGTCGATGCACAATTTGTCTTCGCGGGCTACATAAAATGATGTGACGGGCCGTATCTGGCCCACGGGCCTTGGGTTTGACACCGATGGCTTAGATGACCCTTGTGGTTTTTGCTGTTTTAGGTAGCAAAGTATACCTGTGGTGTGTGGATGTGGTTAATAAAAGTACTATTACAAATTATTGAATATTCAGAACTTTTAAGTGGAGTAATCCCTCGTTTATCGCGGATAATTGGTTCCAAAAACCACCCGCGATAAGTGAAATCCGCGAAGTACGGTTACCAACAAGAATTACTGGGCAGGCTAACGAGTTAGCGGAAAGATGCTAATTCGCAATCGTGCTAACACGCGAAAACGGACTTCTAAAGGAATGTAAACGAACATTTGGAGCAATACTACATTGTCCTAAAGGTTAGACACGTTTCCTCAATTTAGAAGTTTTATTTTGACTTTTAAATGTTTCTTTTAATTTGGAAAAAAAATCCGCAATGTAGTGAAGCCGCAATAAACGAAACGCGAAGTAGCGAGGGATCTGTATTACAAATTCTTTGACAAAAATGTTGACACAGTGAGTGGATTACAGTGGAGCTGCAGGAAATACTACAGCGCTGACCCAGTGCTCATAAGTGCTGATGAAATTTGTCAGCGTATGATTTGCCATAAGAAGAGAATTTCAATTCACTACTGGGTCAGATAGGATGGCATCTTTTTGGAACGCTTGATTGCAATGTTCACCCTATTAGCATATGCACGCATGGCCACACATGAAGGCTGACACAGTTCAGCGGTGTTACTCACAAGCTAAAAATACATCAGGGAAAATGCTGGTAAGACCCTCGGGGGTGTTTGTGTGTTAGTAGGAATGCTTGCAAAAGCCTTTAGATAAGGGGGTGGAGTGAGGATGCAAAGTTACACTGTTTTTTACAGGTTATAGTCTAATATGGTTTGCTATTTACTACTCGGTTCCTAACTTTATCACGCTTCAATTTTGATCATGTGTTGTGCACGAAGTACATGAGGTATTCCATTATCAATATTTTCTTTCACCGATTGCGTTGGTCCAGAAAGGTCAGACATCATCATTTACAATGAATTGAATATTTGTTTAGTGCACATTTGTAAATGTGGTTAGAGTATGTAAATGAAAATGTGAGGTAAACATACCACCTTTGCTTGAAGAGATATTTTTGACAAAAGTTGTCGGAAGAGTCGACATTAATTTTCCATTTGTGAAATTTGAGTTTTGCAACATTTTTATCCGTCTCAGGGGGCGGCCATTTTGTTTCAGAAAACTGGTGAGGTGTCATGAGTTGTAACCTAAGACCTGGCAAATGTAATATCATTTTCAGTCAACAGCAAATTGCAAAATGGCCGCCCCCTGAGATGGATAACAGGTAAATCTTGCCTGTTAAATTCATATTTCAGAGCATAACAATTGACGAGTCAAAGACTTTTTGAAGTGAATGTTAATAAGGAAGATATGGGACAATATTTATATGACAAAGAGAAAAAGAATCATCTCACTGAATAGGAAAATTGTGTGTGGGGGGGGTGGATGATGAGGAAGTAATGTGTGTGTTTGCGTGGAGTCGAAATCATAGTGACCACTGAATCTAGTCAGCGAGGATAAAACGGTGAATGTAGCTAGGCATGAGACGTCAGAGCATTTAGCTGGGAGAAAGGTGGAATGGAAAAGGGTTGACAGTTTTTGGAGTAAATTAAGTTTATTTGTGTCCCTCGGCTTGGCTTGTTTGTCTCTGACTTTGTGCTCTTAAGAAATCTATCAAAGCTTTATTTACTCTGTTTTCTACAACACTATCTCAGCATCTGTCCACTAACAAAGCTGCATCACCTCAGCTAAATGAAATTACATTAAATAACCTGGAATCAAACTGTGGTTTAGCTGTGCCCTTTTTTTTTTCTTGCTTCACCTGCTCCATTCTCTTCCCCCCTCCCCCCCACACCCTCCTTCCATCTCTCTCTCCTGACCTGTCGTCCTTCTGTTGTGTGCACGATGGCTGCCTCCTTCCTGCGTCGGTGCCTTCCCTTCTGTTCTGTCTGAATTGTCCATCACCATGTATTATCCGTGCAACTAGCATTCGAAAGCACGCTGTACAGCCCCACCCCTCAGGAGTATAACAGAACATCATCCACACCGACATCTCCATCCACACTGACCTATCCAGCTGCAGGGGCCCTTTTATCCTCTTCCGCAACACCCCCCACACCACCTTTGAGGCACTCGGCCTCCCGTTTTGCCACCTCGCTTGGCTCTGCCTTCCACCCGGTCCTTCCCCACTACGCCACCGTCCCAAGGAGACAGCAGGCGTTTGCCCAAGCACCACCCCCGGCTCCCGCCCCGGTCCCCAACCCTGCCAACGCGCCCAAGTCTGTGGTGTGTTCAGCATACAACTTCACTCCCTTGCCGCCATCACCCCCGGTCATGATAAGCAGTCCGCCGGGGAAGGCCGCTGGCCCACGACCACTCATCCCCATCGCGGCCCCATCCCCGCTCACCCAGAAGCCTCCTTCACCATCTCCTAATGGCCCGCCTATGTTTCCCGCACCTTCCCCGGTCACCATTTTACCACACAGCCAGCCTATAGGCATCGCTGGCCCGACCCCTCCACTTCCGCCCACCCCGCCACCATTCGCCTCTCCAGCAGCAGCCCATTCTTCTTCGTGCGTCTCGTCTCCCCCCTCCTCATCCCATGCTCCTGGTTTGCCCTCTCCCTCCACAGCGCCCTCTGCTGCTGCAGTTGCTTCCACTGAGCACCTCACGCTCCCTCTGGGCTTGGGCCCAACGGGGCCAGGAGATTCAGACGCAAGCCAGGAAACTCACCAACTGCATTCAGGGTCCTCAGATCAGCCCCAGGGTAAGGCTTCTAGTCCACTTTCTACCGCCTTTCTGTCTTTCACTGCCTTTGACTCACACACTAACAATAATTCATCCTAATCTCTGACGTTTCACCATTCTTTCTGGAAAATGATCGTATGTGACTATTATCGTGTTCCGAAGTGACTTTTTCCATACCGGACCTCTATGTAGAGCCATGGCTGCTGTCTTTCTTCTTTGTCAGTCTTCCCAAGAGCTCTTTGTGTGTCTGTGTCTGCTTAAAAGTAAAGATCCAGCTTGTTGAAAGTTCACAGAAAGTGCAACGTGTCTGGTCTTTGAGCATCATAACTGTCATCGTAGCAAAATACAAATCACTTCTACCTTTTTTTTTTTTTTTTGTTCTCAACATCTGTTCGGTCAATATACTGCCCTGTACAGTTTGTCCTCCTACAACTTCTAGCTTATGTAATTATATAACATTTTACAAAAAAATTCAAAAGTTTGTCTGGCTTTTGTTTATGACGAGAGATGAGATTGGACATTTTATGTGTTGGAGTGATGAAATATTGATCTTACTCTACATATCGAACAGTACTGCCTGCATTACGACATAGGGCAACTAACATTTGGAATTGACACACTAACATGGCATGTAGAAAAAACTTTTCAAATTTCTCTCGCATGACACCCTTAAAGGACTATATGAAGTTTTTTTTGCATATAAACAGTGCTTAAAACGTATCGTTCAATGTAAACTAAAGGTCAACAGTGTGTTCCTCAAGCTCTCCTCTTTGTTTCTCCTCCCCCATCTTACCCACGAACAGACATTGTGCAGCCTGCGGGGTTGACCACACCAACCCCTCCCCCACCTCCACCCTTGCCACCCGGCTCTACTGTGACATCTGTGGCCGCCACCCCGGCCGCTACCCCAACCACACCGTCCGGACATCCACCCCCACCGCCGCCTCCTCCTTTGCCTCCTACATTGACCCCGGCTGTTACCCCTTCTTCCCCGCCCGGACCTCCTCCTCCTCCTCTCGGGGGCTTGACACCGCCCCCGGCACCTCCTCTTCCCCCTGGCCTCTTCTCTCCTGCGGATGAGCGCCCTGTCTCAGGCCTGGCTGCCGCCCTCGCAGGAGCTAAACTTCGCAAAGTGTCAAGGGTGAGCAATAGTTCACAACAATTACCGTATTTTCTGCACTATAAGGTGCACCGGTTTATAAGGCGCATCTTCAATGTATAGCCCATTTTAAAACTTTGTCTACATATAAGGCGCACCGGATTATAAGGCGCACCTTCATTGAATGGCCCATTTTAAAACTTTGTCCATATATAAGATATATACATTTGGCCCGCGGGCCGGACTTTGGACACACCTGCTGTACTGGCTCAATATTGGTCCATATATAAGGTGCACCTGATTATAAGGCGCACTGTCGGCTTTTGAGAAAATTGGAGGTTTTTAGGTGCGCCTTATAGTGCAGAAAATACGGTAGTATGTATTTATTCATGTATTGTGTAGGCCATAAGTGTCAAACTCTGTTATTGTATGTATTTTGTTTCTAGAGTGATGATGCAGGGGCAGCTCTGGCAGCAGCCTTGTTGGGGACTGCAGGGGCCAAATCAGAGTCCAGAGGCAATGGCCCTCTACCTGGAGGAGGTGGGCTCATGGAGGAGATGAGCGCCTTATTGGCTAGAAGGTACTACAAGAATTGTTTTTATAATTTCAAATTTTTTATGCTTTGGGTCAATTGTGTGTTTGTGGCATTGTATTGGAAATAACAAATGAAAGAAACCATCTTGTCTTTTATAGAAGAAGAATTGCTGAGAAGGGGTCTTCACCTGAACCTGACCAGAAATCGGTAAGTCTAATCATCTCTTTTTCTAATTGTATGCTATGACTTTTGTGTGGATCATCTGACTCTCTTGTCTTTCCATCAGGAGGAGAATGAAATAACAACGACCCCTAAAGTGTCAGCATGTAGCACGCCAGGTGAGAGTCCAACAGGCTCTCTGTCTCTCAAATGATATGCTAATTGGTTGTTTTTTTTCATACAGACATGCCCAGAAAGCCATGGGAAAGAACAAACAATACTATGAATGGTAGCAAGTCACCAGTTATTGGAAGGTACTGTATTCACTTGATTCTAATAATTCATTTATACTCAAGCAAATATCTATTTTTCCCAGTCTTTTGCTCTTTAAGTAGATATGGTCTAAAAAAAATGCTTCAGAACCAGAATAAATAAGTCCCTTTTAGTCCAATGGCATGTTGGGGTTTCCCGGTGCTTGCTAACATCACTAAAGCTTATGTTGGCTTAATGCGCTCATGTCATGAGATGACACAATGAGGCCAATTATCTGATGTTTATTTTTTTTATTTTTTTTATTTTTTTTTTTTGACACCCCCCCTTGCAGTATGCAAAAGCAAATAGGTCATGATTTTTTTATTTTTACTACATAATGCTGCTCCAGACATGGTTGCGGACACACAGGTAGATACTAAGGTGTTCTTTGTTAAGCCAGTGTCTCTGCTGCTCACACAGACGAGATTCTCCGTGGAGAAATCCCATGGCAGCAGACTCCGCCAACAGGTAGACTGAGGACCTGTGAGCGTTTGAGAACCTTCATTTTTTCTTAAAAGTCCTTCCCCTGTTTTGTCATGGAATTGGTATTAATGGAAAACAGTTAATCCTTTCATACAAGCATTTGGAATGAATTCAGATTTATTTGTGGTTACATGACCAAACTACAGTGCAGCTCTGCTTATCACTTGTTTGAAAAATGACATTGTGTGCATTGTTTCTAATCCACTGCCAGTGTGATATAGATTTTCTTTGCATGCTGCTCTGCTTGCTTCCCTCTCAAATGAAAACAGGGAAATCCATATGTGCGTCACATATTTCTGCACACCCTTCCCTCTAAATATAGACGAACGTCCAGTGCAATGTAGACTGCACAGTAATTATCATTGTACGACCCAGCAGGCATTCAGAGATAAGGGCTTGTCATTATGTATTAGTGCACGCCTGTGTGGATGTAAGTATCAACTTCCACATTGGAACCTTTTTTTATTATTTTGATTTGAAAAGGATTTAATATTTATAAGTGATGATGCTGTGGGAACATTGTAAATTCCAGCCAATCAAAATGCATGGAAGCTTTCATAAGAGTGAAAAATCCATTTTTGGAACCAAGCTTGCCCAACATGTGTGATAAAAATACGCATACTATTGTGTTTTACAATAATACTTAATCATATATTATTTCATATGTGAATGAAATAGTGACGCTTGCAGTAAAAAAAATACATGAGCACCTTTCAATATATAGAACCCCCATTTTTTTGTGTTGTTACGCCCACATCCACTTTTTGTAGCACACCATCTTTTTATGGATGGAAAAGGAATACGAAACTTTTTTTTTTTTTTTTTTTTGCAATGGAGTTCTGGTCAAATTTGGAAGCATCACCCAGTGTATAATGGCCCTTATTAATTATTGATTATTTATTTTTAATTTTTTATTATTTTTTTTGTTAGTTATTTTTTTTATGGTATCACAGATGGATACTTTGTGAATTATTTCGGGAGACTATTTTGATAGGAATGTTTAGACGAGACAACAATTTGTTTTTATTTTCCTGCCAAGGTCTGTTGAAATAGTGTCACATCAGATGCACTTATTTAATAGCCTAATTTAATGTGACATTTATTATACTAAGTACACACTGCTAATTTGATTTGCATACAAATACTGTGCTGATTTCTGACCTCCTTGTTTCTATCTTAGTTGAGCTCTCTGTTTAGTTTAACTCTACCATACTTCTCTTTCAGACCTAAATCTACTCCAACACCTACCGCATCCTTAAGTGCCAACGGAGTGCCAACAGAAGCTGTTGACTATGACAGATTGAAACAGGTTAGCGAACTGAAGGTTAATGACAATTCAAGAATATCCCAATAGTGTTTGACATTGATCACACTTGGAGTTTATGGAAATGCAAATGGCTTCTGTTTTGTGCCTGTAGGACATTATGGATGAGATGAGGAAAGAGCTGTCAAAGCTAAAAGAAGAACTCATTGATGGTAAATTGTGCTTTTACTGTTTTTGTCTTTTACGCTGAACTTTAATAGCAAAATAAAATGTTGCAATTTTGTTTTATATCAGGAGGGCAGGAGAATTTTTTTTTTTTTTAAGGCAAAGTACTTAACTGGCATACGGCTCATTTTTGTATTGTTCTTCGTGTCTCCAGCAATCAGGGAGGAACTGGGCAGGTCCAGTACAGCATAGATGATCCTTTTTCCCACTTCTACAAATCCAATTCTACGTAAACCCAATTTGGGTCACTCTAAGACTACAGACCGCCCAGAACAAGATATCCACCTAGTAGCGGCGATGACAATGAAGAAAGCAACCACGAATACCTGAGAGAGTACCTGAGGCAGAGCATCATCATCCTGAGTGATGTTTAACTCTCATAGATGGAACTCCTCCTTCTCCTCACACTTTCCTCAACCCTCCCGCTGAGGGCATCGCACCCTGGAGGACTCAGCAGTCTGAAAGAAAAGCGCATGTCTTTATGCAAAAAAAAAAAAGTGTCGATTTTTATCCTTAAATGAGGAAATGTACGGAGAAAAAAAAAAAGAACTTTTCAAAGATACTGTAAAGTTCATTTGGTGCGGAAGTGAATCAGAAATCATTCTGGTGATTTTTCTATCAAAAGGCATGTTTTATGAAGAAACAAGAAAAAAAGTAGGGATGGAAAATCTCCCTCCCACCCCTCTTCCCATAATGCCATAGCAGTAGCGTGCGTGCGAGTAAATGAACAAGTGCGAATGAATGCGAATGGGGGCGATCCGCCACTGCTGGACGCCGTCAAGCTCGTCTTCCTCAAATGGCTATTTTAACCTAAATATGTACAAAAGAGAAGAAATTATTTAGAAAACCATGTATCTGTTTCGAGCCTATTGGTCAAAGGCCATATCAAGTAGCTTCACGATCATCATAGTCAGGTTACATCTTTTCTTTCTGTTGCTTGGTGAGGGAAGCTGCATGTCAGATAGCAGGCATGATAGCTTTCTAGCTAGCAAAAAGTGCTATTTTGCTAACACCCATCATGCTAGTCAAGCATGGACACTGTAGATGGACTTTATGTCCCTCCTCTTTGTTTTGTTTAATATTTTTTTTCCTTTATAAAGGGTAATAAAAAAAAATCTGCCAAGAAAATTAAGTCACTCCCACAAGTTAATTACGAGCAATAAGTGTAGCATCTATTGTAAAGCCCCTTCAATTATGTTTCTGTATGGCCTATCAGAGCTCGCTTTGGAAAGGAAATTACTGTGTGGTTTGTTTGCTAACTGAAAAGCATGATTTCATGGATCTCTCTGTAACATCCTGTCATATTGTATCCTTTGTGTCATAATGATCTGTTATTTTTAATTTTTTCCACAAAACTAGAGTGCATAATCTTGTGTGGGGTGTCTTCAAAGATGTCAATGTGCCATTCAGTCTTTTCACCTGTGCTTGCATTATTTTATTTGCCTTAAAGTAAAAAAAAAAAAAAAAATCAGACTTCATTTTTATTTTCACTCTAAGCTTATATTTGAGGAATTAATGGGAGATCCAAAGCCATGGTCCAAAATAGCTTATGGAAATGTTTATACTAATTTTAGTCAACAAGCATTCAATTTAATTCTTACAAGTCTGTGAAAAAGAATTTAG
The DNA here is from genome assembly GCF_059516105.1 of Syngnathus floridae. NCBI lineage: Eukaryota > Metazoa > Chordata > Actinopteri > Syngnathiformes > Syngnathidae > Syngnathus > Syngnathus floridae. The sequence goes on from NC_142431.1 coordinate 5,333,070, forward strand.
AGTAGATGTTCAACAAATTGCACAACACGGTTGCAAAACTTCCCAAGAAATTATTAGGCGATGCAATATACATTACATACAGCTAAAATATAAATTTGTCACACAATGGGGAAAGATAATCTGATTTATTTGTTGAATTGGTAACATTTAGCTGTAGGTGACAAAAGACTGGACAATGTGGTGTTAATGGATATTTATATACTTTTTTGTTTTTTTTTACATCCAAAATAACAGTTTATATCAAATGTCCGAAATTTTACTTGAGAAAATATTTCCTCAAAAATGTCTGATAACATCAGAAATATGAGTAACAAACCAACTGTAATGTTATCATTGTAATTTGTTTTTTAACTTTTGTGTCATTTTAGTTTAACTCTATATTTGGTCTTGGAATAATTTGGTCTTAATTTGGATATTGAAACATGCAACAATTTGTTTGAGGGTTTAAGTGGAACATTTAAAATCAATCAGCATCACAGAAACAATCTTTTTATGCACCCTATCCTTCCAAAACATACAAGTGTGAATTCTATTTGAATACATCATCCTCAGTTTCATTATAAACATACAACCAAGATTCTAATGCACTTTAGTACAAAGCAAGACACACTCAAACACAACTGCAGTGTGGCTATATTTCACCAAAGGACTCAACAATCAATCAATTAAGTCACCTTGCTTATTTTTTCAATCATCCTCGTCAGGAGAATTTTAATAACAGAATCATATCTTAAATGCATTGTAAAAATCCACTTTTTGGACTAGTTAAATCATACAATCTTTCTGTTGAATCCATGTGGTTTGTGCCTTGTTCCGAAGTTGCATTTAATAGATGACTAGTAATAATATTTGTCCATTAAATACATATATTGTGTATTTCTATAGTGTATATTTTCCATTGAGGAGAGAGTTTAATGACCTTGGTACTGTTCCTCACGAGGAAACATCTGTGCAACAAGATCTGCTTAGTTGTTTCCACTAAGTTGAGGCTTTTTATTTTTATTTCTTACCGCTATGAAGTACAATCAAATGTCGGCCTATGAGGATTAAGGGGAGATCTTAATATTTTGTTGCCAGTCAAATGTGTTCAAAAAAATTGATTTTTTTGCCTAATTTGGAATCGGGATTAGGAATGCCTCTGTCCATACGGTCTTGTCAGTTTGATCATGCAAACACTTGTTTGGTTATAATGTGAGGGAAAGAAATTGTAGAGTTTGAAAGAACTTTTGAAAGCTTGAAGCCACAGCATGTTTCAAAAGTTGTGTTTCCAGACTTTTTCTTTTAACATCCACATTGTGTACTATACTGTGTTCATGTTAATTAGTCTTTTCTTACATGCTAACATTTTGTTTTGTTTGAGCAAGTTAAATAAAATTGCAATACAAGACACGAAAGTCATTTTTTATCCATTTGTCATGATTATACATAATTATTACCATTCATTTTAATTTGTGGTTCTGCGTGAAGTTTGTTTCCCCCTTTTTTTTGTTTTCCTGCTATTTTGCAACCAGATGATTGACCAACACTAGCTCTTCTACATTTGTAGTCTTACAGAACTTGAGGAATTTCATTTTGAATTGCTTCCCCGGTGCAAGTACATCTGAGCCACGGCGTCCTACATTCAACCTCAGCGAAGAACAGGAAGAGGAAGAGCATATAACACCCAAAATTGCACAGTGTGAAATTTCTACGGGCTTTTTTAATGTCCTTGATACTACTCAGACATATTTGTTTTAATTTTATCATAAAATCAAGATGATGTTGACAGTGTTATTATAACTGGTGGAGGATTCTAGCAACACAATAAAAATGATTGACAAAATGACTCATTTAAGAACACTCGGACACAACTTGTTAATCATTTGTGAATGTTAAAATTGTGGGATTAAAAGGTTAAAGTTCATTTTATTGCCATCTGTAATGCATGCCTTCGGCAGTAATGAAAGTCAGTGCAAGTATGAAAGGAAGCTTCCTGCAGTTTATTGGTTGTTGAAGGCATGACACACCCAAATCTGGCTCAGCGTTTGCAGCTCGTTTGAGGTTTTGTTTGACTTGCAGCAATGTTAGGCTAAACTTTAAAACAGGAAAACACCATAATCTGTTATTTGATTGGGTAACTAAAAAAAAACAACCTAAAAGCATTCATGCATGCAAAACAAAATGTACATGTAGCAGTGTACATTGTACAGTTTACTGTGTTTTCAATTATAGACATAATATAAAACAGAAAATAAGACAAGTTTATTTTTACAGTTTACACACGCCATAAAAATAACGGTACAGTCTTCCTTCGGTGCAGTGCTTTTTTTTTACGTGTGTGTGCGCGCGTCCTAACGCAAACTCGTGACAACCAATGAGATACCGCAGAGCTGTTTGAAATGAAGGGAAACTAGCCAATCAGACGCCTTCGCGCCTTCCTGGTCACCAGTGGCTGTTGCCAAGAGGGAGGGAGATGCAAGCCTACGTCAGACGTTAGAGGACTCGCAATTTCTAAATATTAAGATTGATTTGTTAAGTCGTAACTTTGTTGGGGGGGAGTTTTTAACTAGTTTTCGCCTTGTTTGGATTTATCGCTGCAAGTGGTAAGTGCAACTATCCTTCACTTACATTTGTGATGCTTAAAATGAAATCGCTTCCTCTTTAGGTTGGCTTTAGCTACAGCTAGCTATGAGCTGAGGCTATCTGAGGTTTTGTTACTCCGACTAGTTTCTCGACTTAGTTTCGCCGGTTTTTTTTTTTAAAGCTGTGCATGAAACCCAGCTTAACTTAATATCCCCCCCCGAGACATATCATATCATTATCATCATCTATTTGATTCATCGCGCCGTTCTGTTCGGTTCGTCATCATCGTCATCATCATTGCGTTGTTCCAACTTTATAACGTCACACTAGACACTATCAATTCACGATAAAACGCTTTAATTTTGAAAGCGACCGCGCGTTGCGAGCGATTTGGTATTTGTTTTGTTTCTGCTCCACGCGTTGTAAGGTCTTTTGACGTTTTATTTTATTTTATTTTCACGGCAAGAATGGGTGGGTTCTCGCACTGTGTGTGCGTGTCAACTATCATGATTATTGCTAAAATCAAAATTTCCATGTGACATATGCCATAAATAATATTTTCGTCAACAAACGCCATAGTAATTTTAACAATAGATAAGCAAACTATTATCCTTGACTTCAGAGTTCACAAATACATCCATCTATTGTACATTTAAAATGTGATAAGATGATTAAATATTTTAATGGTTTCACAGTCAAACACAGGTGTCAAACACAAGGCCCGTGGGCCAGATACAGCCCGCCACATCATTTTATGTGGCCTGCAAAAGTATATCTCCAATCTGATCCACATGCTGCATTTCAAAGGGGCTACCAGGTCGAGTTTTGTGTTTTCAGCAGAGGGGATGTGACTGTTTAAAGCCTCATCCCACACTACCCAACCCCACCCACTCAACACACACACACACAGACCCTGGCCTCTGAGCCATCTGATGGGAAACTGCATTCCAAATTCACCAGTGGCATCCCATATGGACCAGGACACGAGCCAGTAGTACGATCCCAGGAACTAACTTAGGGTGTGTCCTGTCATTCTCTGAATTCAAAGTTTGTTTTCCCCTGCCTGAGTCTAGTAATCCTGCTCAGCTAACCAGCCAGTGAGTATTTGTATTAAATCAGCTTTATTGTTGTTGGTCAAAGTGTTAAAAAGTACTGGTTATTTATTTGCGTTAATTATTTGGTTTAATTTTATTAAAGACCTCAGTGTGTATTACCTTTACACGGTTTACAAGTAAATATTAAATGTCAAGCGCAGTGTTTGACCATAAAACCATTCCCATTGTAATAGAAGTAATATTACTTTATATTGTCATTTTATGTTCCAAGTGAAAGTATGTTTTCTTCACATTGGTATAAAGGACAGTGACAGTCAAAGTGTTGTTTACTAGAAATGGCTGGATGGTCCTTCCACCAATGACGCATGGCTCTGGTTAAATGTAGCAGGGACAGACATGTCAGCAGTTCTCCATTAGCGTTGGTTTTCAATACATTGAGCCTCCCTGGTCACTAATGATGCTGACATATACAGGACTGTCTCAGAAAATTAGAATATTGTGATAAAGTTTTTTATTTTCTGTAATGCAATTTAAAAAAAAAAAAAGAAAGTCATACATTCTGGATTCATTACAAATCAACTGAAATATTGCAAGTCTTTTATTAATTAAATTTTTGTTTTTTAATTGCATTACAGAAAATAAAGAACTTTATCACAATATTCTAATTTTCTGAGACACTCCTGTATATACCAAAGTGGTTGAAAGTTGTTTGAAATACTGCTTATATCCTTATTTTTAACATTGCCCTCCCTTTTCCATCCTTTGTCTTTTTTTATTTCTTGCTGTAGAAGACAATGCCGAGTCTGAAGTACCAAAAAGGGGACATGGTGATGGGCCGCTGGCCTGGTAGCAGCCTGTATTATGAAGTTAAGGTCTTAGGTTTTGATCTTGAAAGTCATCTGTACACAGTCATCTACAAGGATGGGACTGAGCTTGAGCTGAAGGAGCAGGACATTAGGGTAAGACCAGAACTTTAGTAGATTTAAAACATTTACACACCTCTGTCCCAATACTATTATGATAACAAAAAGAATTACAAAAGTTTTCCATTATTATTTGACCCTATATCATGTGCAAGTAAAAAAAGAAATAAATCTGCATTTCTTTTCAATGTTGAAATAATTACTATTGTTTCCAGAATCCTTATCGTCTCCAGCAACGGCCCCGCTCTCGTTCCCGATCACCTGGCCGCCGTCGCAGCCGATCTCCGGCGAGGACGACACGGCGCTCTTCCTCCCGTACGGCGGCCGCTACTGCGGCAGGAACGGAGAGCACGCCACCGTCAAGCCGGGATTCAAAGTTGAAGGAAACGGTTGAAATTCGACTCAGTCCTCTGGTAAGAGGCCAAGCCGCTTTATTCCTTTCTAGGTTAAATAAATAATATATACATTAAAAAAAATTGCTTAAAATTATCTTAAAGCTGTTTTCAGTCTTTAGCCAGTTACACAGATTTTTCCTGTGATTCCGATTTCTGACCACACCACTGTCACGCTTCCATTTTGTCTTTTTTTTGTCTCCCTCCATTGTTTGACAGCAGCAACCCACAATGGCTGCTGAGAGCAATAGCAACAATAAGCATGAACACAAAGAGGAAAGTAACACTGCAAACAAAGTCAATGAGGTGAGTTTAATGTAATCACAAAAGGAGTGTTTTTGACAGTTTAATGATCATCGTGTTGTATTCCCTTAAATTTAGTTGCTGTTCTCCACGTTGGCCTATCCCTGTTGCAGATAGACTTACACCCAAAATGACTGAATTATTAAACTACTGCAATTAAATTGATATTTAGATGGAAATAAAAGACACTGAAATGTCTTTATTGTACTTTATGGTTAAAAATGTCTTGCGAATGAGGGTAATAATAATACACTTTATTTATAAGGGGCCTTTCAAGTCACATAGACAATTATCATCACAAGCCCTGATGTTCCAGGGAGCGCTCCTTTTCTGCATGTGAATGGGCTTTGAGTTAAGGCAGAGCTAATGGAATGTCATGATGCAAGCACGTTCGGGGGGGGCCATGTCGAGTTAGGCTCCCCTCACAAGATCCATTCAGCCGGTCACAAGGCATACCGCCATGTGCTCTTGATTTACTTTCTGTTGTCATAATGTGGAAAAAAAGTTGAGTCCACAGGTGAGGATGGCACATTGTTTTGTAAATTAATTTAAAATGCTGGACTGCAATAGCAGCTCTGTTTTGTACAGTACAAGTGCTTAGTATTGCTCATCAAATTAATCCTGGCTTTTTATCTTCCTAAGGCTGAAGCAAATACGGAGCCAGAAACTGAAAAGAACCAGAATCGTTACAACCTGCGCCGCAGGAAGAATGATCGCGAGACTAAACCACAACAGCTGCTGGAAAATACCAAAGTGGCTACAGCTCCTGCAGCGACGGTCTCTAGACTTTCCACCCAACTTGACTTTGGAGGCAAGATTGGTAGGTTCTTGGATGCACTGAGAAATCTTTACTTTTTTTTTTTATATACTAATCTCCAGGTAAATTTGAAGTCGCAGTGTTTTGTTTTGCAAAACATACAGAGAATGAAGAGGGCCATCTCTTGACCTTTCATCTACCATCTGCTAGTTTCGAAAAGTTACACAGCCCCTTTCATCTCGTTTGGTTACAGTTAATTGTTTTCAAGTAATTATTTTTTTTTTTAATCTATTTTAATTTAAGATTCATTTTCGTCATGCAGTACAATTTATTACCACTAGAGAGCGCCAACTCATGTGGTTATATTAAACTGTGTATAATGTTACTGTGGTTTCTAACTTTTTTTACACACACCATTGAAGACACTAAATGCAGATTTTTGATCTACATACTATATTGAAATCCTAATCCAAACATTGGCAATTTAAAATGTTCTACTTATTTCAGCAAAACATGCCAAGCCACATATGTTCAACATCATGACTTTGTATTGAGAGTGTAGACATTAAACAAGACACTTCTTTGTTGTATGTTCAATTCAATATAAATTGAAAATAATTTGTAAATCATTCTATGGTATTCACAATTGGTGATGTTTTTTAAAAAAATTGCTTTTCTCATTTTGCAGGGGCATACTTCTGGTTGCTCTTCTTGCCGTCCTGGGTTCTTTTTGTGATTCTCCAAGTCAACTTGGAGGATCCCAGCTTGGTCAACTTCCCACCCCCTGTACCACCTCTTGAGACTTTTTGGGATGCTCAGGCTCTGGGCTTTGTTGTCCTGTGGATCTTATTTCAGGTCCTCCTTTACATCCTGCCTGTGGGGAAGGTTAGTAAACAGCTGTTACAAATACAAATTAAAAAAAACAAAATAGGTGCATTAAACCAAATTATTTCCCGCTCATAACACATTCTCATAAAAGTCATACTGAGCTCACAGAAAAAGAATAAATTGCTTTTACATCAGTAAAGTCATAAAGTTTTCTCGTAAACACTATATTAGGTAGATTAATTCTGTAGCCAAATGACGTGAAGCTGTGTTGCCTTATGTGCGTTAAATGAGTGACTTTTTTTTTTTCTCTGCAGCTAAGCGAAGGGATGCCGCTGAGATCTGGTGAGAGGCTCAAGTACAGAACCAACGGTAAGCTTCTGGGTGGTCCTGATGTAATATTGGACACTTACTCATGTGTCTTTTTCTGTTCCCCGATCAGGTTTCTTTGCCATTGCGATGAGTGCTGCAGTTGTTGCAGCAGCCGTCCATCAGGGAATCGACCTCACCTACATCCACAGCCACTTCTTACAAATTGCTGTAGCGACCTTCCTCATCTCCGTCCTGCTGAGCGTCTACTTGTATATCCGTTCCCGTTACGCTCCGCCAGACCAACATGCACTTGGGGGAAGCTCCGGTAAGGCCAAGATGAAGAAAACTGGACACGTCCTATCTGTCTGCCTTATTAATTCATTTTCTTCATTCATTTCCAGGCAATGTGATTTATGACTTCTTCAAGGGACATGAGCTCAATCCCCGCATTAAAAATTTTGATTTGAAATTCTTCTGTGAGATGCGTCCAGGACTGATCGGCTGGGTGAGTGGACATGGAAGTCTTTTAATACATTTGGAGTATTGCAACAATTAAATTGCCATTTTTTGCAGATTTAATTTAGCGGATGTCCTACTGACCGAGCATTTGCTTTTTAGTGCTTGATCAACTTTGCATTCGCGCTGACAGAGATGCAACAACAAGGTTTGGCCACTCCATCCTATGCCATGATTTTGGTGAATGCCTTCCAGCTGATCTATGTAGTGGATGGTCTCTGGAATGAGGTACACAAAATAAAGATTTTCAATATTTGAGTCTTTCTAGAAACTGAAATGGCTGATCATAACATAAGTTGAATGTAATGTGTCAAACACACATTTCAGGAGGCCATCTTGACCACCATGGATTTGATGCATGATGGCTTTGGCTTCATGCTGGCCTTTGGAGATCTAGTGTGGGTGCCTTTCACTTATACCCTGCAGGCCTATTATCTGGTCAGTCACCCAAATGAACTGAGCCTCCCAGCCGTCGCTGCCATCATCTTGCTCAAACGTGAGACAAAAGCTCAACTCGTCAGTTTCATAAGTTTAGTATTGCAGGAATCAGCCTAATAATTAAACTTTCTCCATTGTATTTCTCTCTTTCAGTTATTGGCTTCTACATATTCAGAAAATCCAACTCTGAGAAAAATGCTTTCAGGAGAAACCCAACAGACCCCCAACTGTCATGTGAGTGTTGAAGGTTGCTGTCGGAATGTTGTGGGCCATGCTAGTCTTGGGAAATTAGCATAATTTTTAGGATTACTCTAAATAATAATAAAGGTGCAACATTGTCAGACATACCTTTTCTCTGGAAAACTATTTCCGTGACTGTCATGTGTCACTATATTATACTGCCCCCGGTGGCCAGGTCGCACACACCAAAAGGAGCCATACAGTCGCATTGAATGAATTATGACTCACAAACTGTTAAATTGTTTACACACTATTCCATTTTTATCTCTTTGTGCTATTTTAAAAAAAAAAAAAAAAAAAAACAGACCTGAGGACCATTCCCACAGCGACAGGAAAAAGTCTGCTGGTGTCTGGTTGGTGGGGGGTCGTCCGTCACCCCAACTACTTAGGAGACCTCATAATGGCTCTGGCCTGGTCAATACCCTGCGGTAAGATATTTTTCACAAATATATGGATTTGTTTTTTTTCTGGTCAAACATACACCCAAAATAACTTGTGCAATATTGTAGGCTTTCGTCACCTGTTGCCGTGGTACTACATGATCTACTTCATCATCCTGCTGGTGCACCGAGACTCTCGGGACATGAGCAATTGCAGGAGGAAGTACGGCTCGGCCTGGGACGAATACTGCCGAACGGTCCGCTATCGGATCATCCCACGTGTCTACTGAGGGGAGTGGTGATGGACACTTTTTGAGCCGGTATTACTGCCACAGAATTTCTCACACACCAATCATTACTATCATGATTTGCATTGTCATTCAAAAAAATGAATTTAAAGAAGCGGTATCATGCTATTATAAGCATTCCACAGATAATTATAGGCGTGTTTGTATGTTATTATATATTACCTTTTGCGTAATGGTGATTAAATTTTTTAATTAATAGGAATTATTCTGGTGGCTATTCATCTGACCTGGAAGGAAAAAAACAAAACCCGTCTTCGCATTTCTCACACTTTGGTAGGCTGACTTGAGGTGCGTTCAATGACTGCTCTCAAAGTAGGACATCTAAAAATAACATTAAAAAAATCATTTATTGCACCAAACAACAATAAGTAGGACTTGAGCAGTCTGCAGAGGGTATGTATAAACATTTAATAATTTATTTGATGCATCAAAATTGGAACAGCAGCTTGGCTACTCAAGTTGCAGGGACAGCTGGGTACGGGGGTAGCTCCTCACTTTGTGATGTCACAATGTGATGACCCAGTCGTTTTCTTGGATCAACTGGGACTGGTGCTTAGAGAGTGAGCAGAAATGCCCCAAGATCACTTTAGGTGGTTTTGGTGAGGAATTAGCATTTTAACATGTATAAATGGTCCAAAAAAAAGATTTAGCATAATATGGCTCCTTTAAACATCTTGATTGGGGATCTTTTACGCGTCAGTATATTTTAACAAAATTTTTACCCAAAAAATCAATATGGACTTATGTCGTCATGAAGTATTCGCAAACAGAATCGGGAGAAAAATGTAATATTATGCAATGCAAAAAAACTGTCTGCAAAGAAAGTCTTGGTAGGATGTATATATTTTTGTATATACGCATTTGTTTTTATACTTTTGGTAAAACAAAACCACTTGTTTTATTTTTAGCTCCAATTAGGATTTGACTTTTAATGATTGTATTGTCCTTCCTTGTGATGGACGGGATCTAAATAAGGTGTACACTGCAAGTACAACTTCTATTTTCCTCAGGACCCACAAGTATTCTTCTATGAATTTGTATTGCAGAGGTTTACCTGTACAGTCTCAAATTTTGTATAGATGCCTAGTGTTTGACTTAAGAGGGTTTTTTTTTTTTTTTAATTCCTTGCATAATGGATTTGATAGGATTTTGAAACTCAAGGTGACTTGCCCAATGTGTTGGATGGGCCAAGCTTTAATGCCATGTCATTAATGCCACATTTATACTGTGATAACATACAGACATGAATTATATCGTCATTGTCTGCAAGCTCAGTATTTGCGTGATCAGAAAAAGAAGTAGCAATGTTTGAACTGAAAGAATTGTAAATATTTTTGCTTTATTCATGGGAGAACAAAACATGATAGGAATTTTTCTTTATAGATATTTAATGTTGCTTTTTTTGTATTGTAATTTGGGCCATTGTAGTATTATTTACAAACAAATCTGCCATATTTCATCTTAATAACACAAAAGTACCTCCGCAAAATGACTGATTTAAGTGTATCTGTATACACGTTGCAGCCCAAATAAAGATTTTATTTTCATTTCCTCCTAGTTTTTTTTTTTTTTTTTTTAACATTCATTGACGCACTTAAGCTTGCATTTGGTCTTCAAATGGTGACTTCTGACATAAGTTCAGTAAAATAATTCCCTTGCTGAATTTCCGAATGATCAAGTAGCAGTTACCAAATTGGACTTCAATATTTTTTTTATTGTCATACATGAAATAAATTGTATTGACATGACAGGAAAAAAACAAATTTCACAATTGAATTCCGACAGATGTTGACAAACATAAATGGACATTTCTGGGCGATCACTGGGAGACAATTCCGTCATTTTCATTTTTATTTGATTTCCGTCCAGAAAATGGCCGTCGGTTCTTCTGAACTTGAAGCTGAAAATACATTAAGTTTGGAGGTCAAATTGAACCTTTGGATATTAAACAGTTCTCTTCAGTTTGCAGAATGTGTGGAGGTTTGGAACACACTGACTTAAAGCTCTGATCTAAACAAATATTGCAACCATTTGGGTTTCATATTGGGACATTATATATCCAAACCACTAGTAAGCACATGATGATAATGCACTTTACCTTTGCTCCCTCCAGTAAGTGTGGCTCTTTCTGCAGTGCGTTGTTCAGTCCCTCCTCGGTGCTGAATCCCACCCAACAGAATCCTCTGTGGAACCCAGTGTCTTTATCCTGTTACAAAATAGGTCGTGTAGGAAATAAAAAAAGGATAAAATAGACTTGAGATGTCCTACAGGTGACTCGTCTATGGGGCTACTTACAAATAAAAGTAGACACTTTTTAACTTGTCCAAACTGGCCAAAGTACTCCTTCATCTCCTCTGAAACACAAGTCAATACATACGAGTAGCCCATGTTAGCTAGAAGTAGAGGTGACAAAAGGTGATAAACACATTAAACGTTCAGTGAACGGACACACACTTACAACTACCACATAACAGAAATCTTATTTTTATATTTAAAATAAAAACAACTCACTGCCAGCAACCGTCCATGGAACTTTGGATACAAAAAGCTCAAACACTTTCTTAGCCGGCGCCGCCATGTTTTCACCTGAATCGACACTTTGACCTAGGAAGTAATGTGCAACTTCCGGTTAGACATTGGTTAGTTTTTTTTTTTTGTTAAAAATTAAAGAATTCAAGCATCAAATTAGTCTGTTTAGTGTTTTAGTCTTTGGAGTGTGATCGGCATGTTTTGTTTAAGAAATGCTCTGTAGCAGATACGTGTGAGTCCTGATCATTGCACCTCCCGACCACCAGGCGGCAGTCCCTGCACCGACGTCTGACGTAGGACTAAACATGGCCAAGATGGCGGCGTCCGTGGTGGAAACCGGAGAGGATGCTTTTAGAAAAATATTTAAGTTGTACAAGCGCAGAACCCCTCCGCCGGATTTCAACGATGTTATTGATTTTTCCAAATGTGTGACAAATGACAAGGTGAAGCAAATGCCAATACAGCCTGAAAACTGCTTTTCTCACGCGAAGCATGTGTCTACTAACACTATACCTTGAAGACTTATTAATCAAAATAAAATAAGGAACTGCCTGAATTTATCTTATTAAACATTATTTTTACACTAATTTGTAGTCCTGCAATGGTAAACGTCATTGCAGACATTTTCTTCGTCACCAATATGTCTACAGTAAATTGAAATGTGAGATTCATAATTGTCATATTCCTTGCATACATGAAGAATTTATTTTTAGAAAAAGCGGAATATTAGACTGAATTCTGAGTGTATATGTGGCAGATATTTCCAGTGAAACTAGATTCAGCTGCTGTGTGTGATAGTGATGCTGCCAAGGTTGGATTACATCCTGTCCAAGACTGGAAAGCTTTCAACCTGCAGGGCTACCCAGGTAATGACTATTACATAAAGATCATGACAATGTTTGCTTATTGTTTTGTATTGTTTTTCAGGGTTCATCTTCATCACTAACCCGTTTCGTCGCGGCTCCCAGCCCTTCTGGGTTCGACAATGTTTGAAGACTTACCCTCAGAAGCCAAACGTCTGCAACCTGGACATGCACATGTCTCCCACTGACACTCAGGATATCTGGACCAAGAGTGTACCCAACCTCAGGTGAGGCAAGTTTACCTGTCTATATCTCCATCTATCTAAAAGTAATGCTGCACACGTGTTTAAAGTAGTTTATTGTTGTCATTTTATAAAAAATTAAATTCTTGCATTTCCAAGTAATAAATATATAGCTTTTGGACCACAATGACACATTTTCGAGTAGCATGATTATGACAGCATGTTTAAATATCCTCCAGTTGTCCTTCTGTTGGAAAGAGAGAGCCTAGAACTCTTCTGGAGAGGCTGCGTTGGGTCACCTTGGGTTATCATTACAACTGGAATAGCAAGGTAACCCAAGTTGTGAACGTGGATGATTTATTTGTTCATTAAATAATTATCAATTTATTCTACACATTCAAGTTTGATGTAGAATAACAATAATTATACTGAAGCCGCTTTCTGTGTGGAATGACTTGTTGGTTCTCCATAGACTTACTCTGCAAATCACTACACTCCATTCCCAAGTGAGCTCCACCTTCTGTCTTCCCAAATAGCAACTGCCTGCGGCTTCACAGGCTTCAATGCTGAAGCTGGAATTCTCAATTACTACAGGTCGGATTCCTCTTTAGGAATCCACGTGGATGAATCCGAATTAGATCATAGCCGCCCACTGTTGTCTTTCAGGTATGGGAGTGGAGGTAAATGAAAACAAGATAGTGTTTTATTTGTAGTAAAGTAAAATGATTCACATGTTTCTTTATCAGTTTTGGCCAGTCCGCGATTTTCCTCCTGGGTGGCACTCACAGACAAGACACCCCCACCGCCATGTACATGCACAGCGGCGATGTGATGATCATGTCAGGGCAGAGCCGTCTCCTCTACCACGCCGTACCTCGCATTGTTCCGGCCAACCTGGAAGTGGCAGCTCTCGAGCCCGGGCAATGCAGCTGGGAGGGCGGTGCCGTTGTGGAGCAAGTGTCCGAGGAGGACTGGACTGTATGCTCTAGGTACATCCATAGCTCCAGGATTAATATGACAGTCAGACAGGTTCTGGGGCAGGGGCAGAGCTTCCCTGAGATACCTCCTCTTCCAGGACACATAGAAGAGCACCAAGAAGATAGAACGAAGAGGAAACGTTATAGTGACTCACCCTATACTGAAGAGACATGATAAATATATTGTTACGCTTGCTTCTGGGGAAAAAAAATGATTATTTTTGTAATATATTGCAGGGATTGTGCAATTGAATCAGAATTACACAAAGTGAAGTCAGTGCAATTCAGATAATGTATTTTATGAGTGTGCTCCAAACAAAATTTCTAAAATTTTTGTGCAGCCATTTTAAAGACCTATAAAAGCAAAGGGGTTCTTAAAAATTAAATGCATTTCGACCATCAAACAATTTCAGTTTTTACGATTATAATTAATTGTTTTGTTTAGGGTGTGTGGGATTAAAATACTCGGGCGTTGCACATTTTGACTTTAGTGAACACATAGACGCGCAATAACCAATGCTTCGGGTTACTTTTGACACTTTGGATCATAAGTAATCGATCGACAATCTATTACTTTGCCCTGAGCTCACACAGACTGCCCAGACCTGAGTAGTCGCTTCGGATGGCTGATGATGAGCGACTTCCTGGTCAGCAGTGACTTTCATCCAAAAAATATAACGTCATATAATTCTTGTCTTTGATTTTCATATCATTACGTCACCGGGATTTTAATATTATTTAATGATTTAAAAGCGGTTCCATAAAGATTTGTCATCGTCAAAGCAAGCTTACGTTGTGTAGCTAGTGACCTAGCATCAACGTTTGCTGTGTTTTCGCCATGTCCGCTTCTGCTGGATGTTCTCCGGTGGGCCACAACTCGGCCCTCAGCTCCAGTATGTCAATGTTTCGCTGGCTAGAAGTGCTTGAGAAGGAGTTTGACAAAGCTTTTGTGGACGTGGACCTACTGCTTGGGGAAATAGACCCAGACCAAGTGGACATTACGTACGAGGGTCGGCAGAAGATGACCAGCCTTAGCTCGTGCTTTGCTCAGTTGTGCCACAAATCCCAGACTGTTTTCCAACTTAACCATAAACTGGAGGTTAGTATTTGACCTTTCGTCTATTCACTTTTACCAGTATCTTTTTTTTAAAATCAATTTTTAGGACGTCACAGTCGCACTGAGGTTGAAAGTTTGTTTTCAACATTCAGAGCAGATTATCTCCGTATTATAAATCGAGATTTACTTATTTTAGCTTTATCGTCCATGGTTCTGACAACATAATGCTAATGAATTTGAGTTGAAAATATATAAAATAATTTTTACACACTGGTGTTTTGACCATAGCGACGGAAAATAATGTGAAAACGCATCAGAGATATCAATGTATTCAAATTAGGCCAACTCGTATAGTGGCGATACAAAATGGCTGTCCATCACCTTCTCCATCTTTCCAGGCCCAGCTTTTAGATCTTCGCTCTGAGCTAAGCGATGCCAAGGCAGAGCGGGCGGTTGTGGAGAGAGAAGTCCATGACCAATTACTGCAGCTTCATGCTCTCCAACTACAGCTCCATGCAAAGGAAGGCCAAGTTCCAGACTCCGAATCCATCAAAGACAGACTCGTAAGTCGATGGGAGAAAACTTTCGGTGTCCTCATTTTTAAGTTGATCATTATAAAAAGCACTTTAACAGCCATCACAAGATTTACTTGCACATCTTTTGGCACTCTACTCGATTGGGCTTCTCACACCCTTTTAACTTTTTCTTTTCTTCTGCATTATGAAATCTGATGCTTTCTTCACTGCTGATAAGATCCTAAATTTTATGATTGTATTGAATAGCATTAACTACCTCTGGTGCTGGTATCATTCATTTCTTTAATCGGTGACTTCTTTCTTTTCTTCTGCTGCCTCTTTTCTGCTAAAGCCTGCCCCAACAATGGAACACATGGTAAGTTTGTCTTTGTCGTTTTAGTCGTAGTAGCAGAAACAGATCGCCGTTTTACAAATATTGTCAGTATTAAAGATTGAATTTTGAATATTTTCTGCTTGTGGTGTTAACATGGGATGTCTCCATTGCAGCAACATGAATTGGAGGCCAGCAAGAAGGAGAAATTTGCAGAAGCAAAGCTTGAGGCTGACATGAGACTATATAAGAAAGAAAATGAGGCGCTCCGTCGACACATGGCAGTACTTCAGGCTGAAGTTTACGGTGCTCGACTGGCTGCCAAATATTTGGACAAGGAACTTGCTGGCAGGTATTGAATTTAATTTGAATACTTTCAAAGCACTGCTTCTAGAACAATATTTATTGCTTATTGTTTTAGTAGCCTTACCTTACCTTGGTCTCCATGTCTTGGAGGTTTACATCGAGAAAATTATTGTTTTCCTCCTAGGGTGCAGCAAATCCAGTTACTGGGCCGTGACATGAAAGGCCCGGCACACGACAAGCTGTGGAACCAACTAGAGGCCGAGATCCACCTTCACCGCCATAAAACCGTCATCCGAGCATGCAAGGGGCGCAACGATCCCAAGAAACCGCTTCCCTCACCTGTTGGGCACGTGGGTGTCAAAATAAAAACCTGATGTGAAAACTTTCATGTTCCTGGAGCTCATTTCTTTGCTATTGTTGTAGGAGCCAGACTTGTTGAAGAAAACCCAGGGAGTGGGTCCCATCAGGAAAGTGTCACTTGTCAAAGAAGATCATGAGGGTCTGGGCATCTCCATCACGGTGAGCACTCAAAGCCACACTTGATTTGTATTAATTTAAAATAAAATTAATAATAAAGTAACATTAGTACTTGGATGGCCTCGGAGAACGTGAATTTTTCCACTGGGTTTTTGTGTCTTCTCAGGGAGGAAAAGAGCATGGTGTTCCTATTCTCATCTCAGAGATCCATCCAACCCAGCCAGCCGACAGATGTGGAGGCTTGCATGTTGGAGACGCCATTTTGGCTGTCAACAGCATCAATCTGCGTGATGCTAAACACAAGGAAGCTGTCACTATCCTCTCCCAACAAGTACTTTATACGCACAATTAACATGCTCGCACATCGGGAGGTTTTCATTGTCTTCTTCGTTCGTACCAGTCAGGACAAATCGAGTTTGAAGTAGTGTACGTGGCTCCAGAGGTGGACAGCGATGATGAGAACGTGGAGTACGAAGACGACAACGGACATCGCTACAGACTCTATCTGGATGAGCTCGAGGAAAACAGTACAGCGCCACCTAGAGGCAACTCGACAGCACCATCATTACAGGGTATACATTCACCGATTAGCCCGAACATTATGACACAATCCGATGAAATCCAATGCCAAAGTCCTCTCTCGGCTCATCAGTACGGCAGTAATTGTTCTACGCAAAGGATAATGAACATGTTAAATCACAACTCATTAGCATTAAGCTAGCACGGCTTTTCTTTGCAAAGTTGTTTAGCAATTAAAAATTCACCAGTCATAATTTTTTTCTCTAGTTGTTAAAAAGCTTGAATTCCTTTTTTTTTGAAGAAGAATTGATTGCTATTTGCCAAATGACTCCTGCTACTGTACAATATTTGAAATAATTTTTGAAATTCTGTGTTTTATACCTTCCAGCAGGTCTAGCTAGTATGTTGCTGAACAACGGGACAGAAAATGGAGACACTGGAATCTCCAGTGAAGCACCATCAGAGGAAACTCCCTCCAAGCCTCCCAACAATCATGGCTCCTCTTAAGACCACTCAGCCGCACCAATCAAAGTTTTATTGTGCAAGTTCTTTTTCGATTACTGAATCAAGTGTGTGACAAGCAGTTAGTTTGTTTCCCTGTTTTTTTCTGTACAGTTTCAAGTTTTTACTTTGGAGTGGGCTCGTGGCAATGATTTGAAGGAAGGAATTGTTGTTACTTACAGTTACTTACACCAACTGGGTTCCAGGCTATAAATTTTGGACCCGATTATCCGGCACGTAAACTCAGCAAATATTGTTTTGCGTTGTCTTTGTACACGTGCAAGAGCAATGCAGAGTGAAGGTGATGCAACCGTCCTAAAAGGACTTGGTGGTTACTGTGTGTTGATGGACAGATTTGTTTTGTAAGGTTTCCATGATGGTTATCCACACCACCTTCTTTCCGCAAAGTCCTAAAAAATATTTTGAGTTCCCCCAGAAATACACCTTCAAATACCTTCTTTTGCCAAACCTAACAGTGCCACCGTGCCTGTTAAAATCCTATTTATATGGTAGTGACTATGGTTCAAATCTATTATGGTTTTTAATATTACACTACTCTTTTTTTCTATTCTAACTGCCTCCTCAACTTTGGTGGTGTAATCAATTTTTAATGCAAGTCTTACACTATTGTGGGTATACGGTGGAAGTAAAAGTCTACACATCCTTATGCAAAAAGCTGGTTTTTGTGACATAATAATTTCAAAACTTTGATGCTACCCTATCATATATCCCAGACAAATTAAGATGATGAGAGGGGGTTCGTTGTCATCTAAACCAAACACCAATTCCTGCAGCTCCTTGAATGTCTTTTCATCAGTTTTGAAGGGATTATCAGTTCTTGGTAATGTTTGTTCTCCACTTGCGGTCTTAACTGTTTCATGATATATTCAATTTGACGTTATTTCTTCTCTACTCTTTTAATATCTTTGGAAGTTGTGATAAAGCGCTGTGTGAAACATGGCTTGTAACATCTAACATGACAGGAAAAGCCAACTAGAACACTTGAAACATATTTGAGGGGCAACCAAACACTTAAAATAATGGGAGATGTTTTTTTCTGACTTATTTGGCATGGGTGTATGTATGTGTATATATTTATTTATATATATATATTTATTTATTTATATATATATATATATATATATATATATTTATATTATTTATATTTATATATTATATATATATTATATATTCATATATTATATATATATATTTATATATTTTATTTATATATATATATTATATATATAATATATACACACACATACATACACACACAGACACGTACATATACATAGAGAAAACTCTGTTTTAACAGGGATGTGTAAACTTTTTATTTCCACTGTATTTACAAAATAATCACTTTCTTTTGTGTAAGTGACTTGTACTCACTGTCACCAACATTGACAGCCCAGAAAGACTTGGTGTGCTTTTACCACTTGAAGTGGAAAACTTAGTAAACCAAAACTCACTGACCTAAACATGTTTGTGTCATTTGTTTTGCTTTTGTTAAATTCCTCTTGTTTGTACGGAAGCTTTCCACTTGTATGCATTGTTATTGATAAATGTATTTCGAGCAGTTATTTCAGCCTTTAAATAAAGTTTGCTTCGTATCTTAATCTATTTCTAATCTATAGTCACTTGGACACTCCATTAGGTACACCGCCATTTTCAAGTGTACCTAATAACAGGCCACTTTATTAGGGAAATATCATGGTCAAAGTTCACAGGTGTCAAGCTCTAGTCCTCCGGGCCGCGTTCCAATATGTTTTCCAAGTTACCCTCGTTAAACACACCTGCGTGAAAAGTTTTAGCATTTTCACGTTCAAAAGGAGCTAAAAGTTTTCACGCAGGTGCACTTAACGAGGGAATCACGCGGACACTCCATTAGGTACACCGGCATTTTCAAGTGTACCAAATAGCAGGCCACTTTATTAGGAAAATATCATGGTCAAAGTTCACAGGTGTCAAGCTCTAGTCCTCGGGGCCGCGTTCCAATATGTTTTCCAAGTTACCCTCGTTAAACACACCTGCGTGAAAAGTTTTAGCATTTTCACGTTCAAAAGGAGCTAAAAGTTTTCACGCAGGTGCACTTAACGAGGGAATCACGCGGACACTCCATTAGGTACACCGCCATTTTCAAGTGTACCAAATAGCAGGCCACTTTATTAGGAAAATATCATGGTCAAAATTCACAGGTGTCAAGCTCTAGTCCTCGGGGCCGCGTTCCAATATGTTTTCCAAGTTACCCTCGTTAAACACACCTGCGTGAAAAGTTTTAGCATTTTCACGTTCAAAAGGAGCTAAAAGTTTTCACGCAGGTGCACTTAACGAGGGAATCACGCGGACACTCCATTAGGTACACCGCCATTTTCAAGTGTACCAAATAGCAGGCCACTTTATTAGGGAAATATTATGGTCAAAGGTCACAGGTGTCAAGCTCAAGTCCTTGGGGCCGCATTCCAACATGTTCTCCAAGATTACCTCGTTAAGTGCACCTGCGTGAAAAGTTTTAGCCACTTTCACGTTCAAAAGGAGCTAAAACTTTTCACGCAGGTGTGTTTAACGAGGGTAACTTGGAAAACATATTGGAACCCGGCCCCTCGAGAACTGGAGGTCGACACCCCTGGTTTAAATGAAAAGTGCCACACCCGCCCTCACCCCCATCTCCTGATTGGCTGTTTGTTCTGTGATGTTACTTGGACACTCCATTAGGTACACCGCCATTTTCAGTACCTAATAACAGGCCACTTTATTAGGGAAATATCATGGTCAAAGGTCACAGGTGTCAAGCTCTAGTCCTCGGGGCCGCATTCCAACGTTTTCCAAGATTCCCTCGTTAAGTGCACCTGCGTGAAAAGTTTTAGCTCCTGCAGAAGGTGAAAATGCTAAATCTTTTCACGCAGGTGTGTTTAACGAGGGTAACTTGGAAAACATATTGGAACGCGGCCCCCGAGGACTGGAGGTCGACACCCCTGGTTTAACTGAAAGTGAAAAGTGCCACACCCGCCCTCACCTCCTGATTGGCTGTTTCATATGTGACCGTTGGTGAACGGGAAATGCAATTTACTGACTCGTTCGTGAACGGGAAGCTACGTCATTTTTCTTCTTCGTTTTGTTTTACGGCGACGTGGCACCAGCTTCAATGCTCATTACCGACACCCACGCTGTGAGACAAGTTACGCCATTGCATGTTGATTGAAGTCATGAACTGAAAAAAACCCCGAATAATTTTAGGAAGTGATTCGTTCACTCACGTTCACTGAAAAGATTCGTTCTTTTGAACGAATCGTTCACTCACGAGCCAACACGAATCCAATGCTCTATCATTATAACATACATTGAAGATGATGATATAGAATGTTAAAAAAAATATATATACCCCAAAAAGTAATAAAACAACTGACTTTAAGAATAACATCAAGTTTTCACTTTTTCCCTTTGGTATATTAATTCAAAAAAAAAAAGGCTTAATATGGATCAAACATGACATCCAATACATAAACCAATATCTGTTTTCTGGTTTGATAAGCAGCTAAACATAAATCATTTGCTTAAGTTAACTGTTCATGATGCATAACAAAACTATTACATTTATACACAATCTAATATCTGGACGGAAGCAATTATGGAAAGATTATGCATGGTGTAGTGATATTAAAATTAATCCTGAGCCATGCTTTCCTGTACATTGTTGTTAAATACATTATTTTGTTTCTATAAATACAAGCAAGAAATATAAAACTATACAAAAATAATTCATTAATATATTGTCACATTAAGTACATTTTTGGACTATACAAGAATAACATTGGAAAACAAGGGAAGACGTAATGGCCATATCTCTGTCCCGTTTGTCTCTCAAGCTGCCATAATTCTGAGCAAGCACATTTTAAGAAAACAAATTCATGTGTGTTGAAAAGGAAAACTACATTGCAACAACATAACATTGGAACAAAGTCATATTTGTTTGAGAATAAAGTTGTAATATTAAGAAGATTAGGTCTTAATTATAACAAGTGCCAAAATTCCCACAAACCTGAAGCTTAAAACCGCTTAACTGTTCATACTGGTTGAAATGTAGACTTTGTAACTTCACATATCAAAGTTTGAAAACGCGCTTAATAATTTTGCATAGCTGTGGTGAACTCTGTTCGCCACTTTTCCATTACTCCTCCTGGTTTGTCCCTTTGAAGCCACTTTCACCAATCTTTTCCTGGAAATGACTGCATCGATGTCGTGAGTCAGAAGTGGGTCATTCACACAGCCGATGCGAGTTTCCGTGTTAGCATAATTGGACGTGGAAAGAAAGGGAAAAGCGGCATTCCAGTTGGCCGGCGTAAAAGCTGGTGGCATCTCAGCTGTCGACCACATAGTGGCTGTGGCAGTCGGCAATGTTTTTCCTCAGTTCGTCGATGCCCCTCCTCAGCTGGCTGACTTCAAGCAGCTTCAACGGGATGACTTCCTCCTGCGCATCGCTGCACTCGCTCTCCTCTGCAGACAGACTCAATGCTGCACAGAAATGACAGACATTATGCAATTGAGCTTAGCACAAGACAATAAAACTAGGCTAGGAGTTCATAGGAAGTGACATCAGAAAAGATGAACTTTCGCTCTCCTTTCTCCGAATCAACACCTTTATCATCTTTGAGCAATCTGTATAAAAAAAGGTGTGATTTTACCAAAAGTGATAGTCAGATTAGTCATAAACCGCAAGTTTGGTGTGTCCAGTTATTTCATTAGTCAGAGGTGCTAACATGAGCTGCCCTTCACGTCAACCTGTTTGTGTCAATTTAAAAGAAACAAACATGATCCGTTTTATTCTTTAGGGTCAACTAGGACTGAAAACAAACGTCAAAAGTTTTAATCATTCAGTCAGCCTATATTATAGCTTGGTGTGACTACAGCTGCACAATGTTCCAACATATTCAGAAATTTAACAACCATCAAACAGATTTTGGTGCTGTTGTGAAAAATGTTGTCCACATACATGTCATGCCCAACAGCAGGGACAAGTTGAGTTCTTTTCCTTGAGCTCTCTGCACCAGGATGCTGCGAAGAGCCTGAAGGTCCAGAAGACACAAGGACAGCTCCTTCAAGAGTCGCCCCATTTGTGGAATCTCCACAGTGTTGTCCTGTAGGCAGTTATTCATTCGTTAACACACATTGTACACGTTTAAGAGATCTTCTCAAAATTCGTTAGCAAAACTATTTGTACACATCTTTTCTAGGCCAAGACATGAAATAAATAAATTACCTGTGACAGGGTTGTAGAGTCAAAGGATGAACCTTCTTGGTTGTCTGGAGGACTTAACTGTTGAGAAAGATTTCTTCCTTTCTGAAGTCTTGAACTGGTCACCTATCAACATACAGCAGGCAGTGAGAGTATAATAATTAATAAGGGTATGTATCTCTCCAATATTTTTTTTTTTTTTAAATCCGACTTGGGTCACTTTAATGTGCCAGATATTAGGCGGAGAAGACAGGATGGATAGACTTTGATTAGCATACCTTCACTTGTGTGTTGAGCCTCTCAATCTGTTTTTTCTGATGCTCAATGAGCTAAGCGGAGACACAGAGAAGATGTTAATGACCACATTCGCTACATCTACTTCAACACAAATGCTCTCCACTCCAAACTCCACCTTGCTGCTGTGATCTTGTTTCTCCAGGAGTTGAGAATTTTCCACCTCAAGATGCTTCAGGTCCAACCTCACTCCATCCTCCAAACATCTCTGCACCTTCTGCTGCAACCTTAAGTCAACAAAAATGCCAGTGACAGGTGTTAGTAGAGAGGCGAGGAAAGCTTGAAATATTTAAGCATGATAAAAGCCTAGAAGAAACCTCAAACTAAGTTACTAGCAGTAACTAGTACTGAATCGTACCCGTGTACAGAAGCAATCAGCTCCTTCTCTCTCCTGGCTTGCATCTCAAGCTTGATGTCTTTTTCCTTCAACAGAGTATAGCTGTCTTGCAATTTTTTCTGCAAGTGACACACCGTTTTCTCCAGATTCTGAGCTCTCAACTGCACCTCTTCCAGCTGAACACACACAAAAAAAAAACCACACACACAATGTGCAATTGTGAAATTCAGCAGTCGATTTTTATGATTTTTTTTTAAGTGACAGATCATGACAGAAGTGATTTTATATTGTTGGACTACCATTATTATGCTTTTTTTTTTTTTTTTTAATTACTGACCTGTTAGATTTTGAATTAAAAATAGAAATAGTTTAGTTTTTTTTTAATTTAGAAAGAACTGCCCCAAAAAAATACCTGGAGTGCCTGGACTTGTACTTCGCCCAGAGTTGGCAGGTCAGCCAGGTACTTCTCTAGAGTTTCGATGCGTTGCTGTTTTTCTTGGTTCTGTTCGCTCTCCCGCTGACATTTTTTCTTCAGACTGCAGATGTAGCGATCCCTTGTCTTGATCTGATCACAGAAGCATTTGTTTTAAAAACACGATAAGGCATAACTGGATAGTCAATCTCATTTCTTTGCAAAACAATAAAACACAGCCTGTGATTCTTCTTGTTTTTCACTTTTTTTTTTTAAATGTGTGATTCTCACTACCTTATCTTCCAGTTTCTTGAGGTCTTCAGTATATTTTTGAGTAGCTTGCTTGTACAGTTCAGTAAGATGAAGTACTTCCAGTTCGGACACTGCCAGCTTCCTGCTGAGTTCTTCATCGCAACAAAGTCGATCAGACGGTACTTCCTTCACTGACTTCTATTGGGCAAGGACAAGCGTTACCCCAGAGCATATTCCGATTATAGTGAGGAAGTATTTATGATAGATGGTACCTTCATTTTCAGAATTTGAGGGTCTTCAAACCACCTCTGACTATGTAGCACCTGCTGTGCTTTCAGCTCATTTTCTCGAATGCGGGCATGGAGTTGCAGGATCTGTTGCTTCTGTCTGAAAAGAAAAAAATTTTCAACTCTCTCTGGTGCCTATTAAGCCTAAGAGTGGAAAGTGGGTCACGACTTACCTATCTATCTCAAGTTCTTTTTGTCTCAGCATTCCCTCTTTAACCTTCACTAAAGTGTTGGCAAAATGGGATGTCCCATGCAGCGTCTGCAAATGCACAATGTTTTCATTAAATTAATAAAATAAAATAAAAAAAGAGAATGTGCTGCACTGTCACTCTTACCTGGTTCATGCCTTGTTCGCGAGATGCTCCATCTCCACCACAGATCTTTGTTTCACTACCAACCATCTGGCCATTCTCTCCTCCATGCTCTACTTTGGAGCTGTATTCCATCTGCTCTGTCAACCACATTTGTGTGCGGACAGCTGGCTGAATTGGGGAGTCTCTGTCAACTGGGTGACCAAGAGCTGAGTCTGCTAGCTTTGATAAACTGAGGCCATAAACTTGACTACCTCCAAGAGCCATCTTAGCTTCTGCTAAACTACTATGGTTCATGTCCAAACTGCTGTGTTTACTCGGTGAGGATAGAGATGAGGACAGTGATAAATCAGTTTCCAAAGCAGATCTACTACTATGTTTGCTCCAGTAGTACGGACCTGCACCAGGAGAGCGTTGTAATAAGCTGTGACAGAGCAAGGAGGAAGATAGAGGTAAATACAGGTCCCTATTTAAACCACGGGGTTCTTTTCTGTAGCCATAGAGCAGACCCCTGTCCAGGGAGCCATGTGTATCTGTACTGTGTTGATGGACTGACGTCTTCTTGGAGTTCTTATCAACACCAGATGACAACTTAGTGAGAGAGGACCACCTCCTGATGGGCTGCTGATCCTGCATGTCAACGGTAATTTGTGCACCAAGGGGAGACGTGGTAGGAGGAGTCAGCTGGCAAGATTTGGTCCTATGAGCGGTGCTGCTGGGTGAGGTTGTCATTCTCAGACCGGCATATGATGATGTGGATGGTGATGGCTTGGCGTGGACAACCGGGGAGCTCCCGCCGAACCCATCCTCATGACTAGAGTGACGTCGGGACAACGGCTGGAGAGATGAAGGTGTGGTGCTTGAGCAGGAGTCATCTTCGGGAGGTACAAGGGAAAGAGACAATTAATTTGGGCCCAAGTTTGCTTAACTCATTCACTGCTGGCCCAGGTAAAATGGATCTTTGACGTCTATATCTGTTAATGGTAAGCTTGAAAAGAAGAACAAAAAAAATCTACCTTCCACGCTATCAGAGCAGTAGGTACCAATGCCGGTGTCGCCACTGTCGGACACAGCGCTGTGTCTACGTCCAAAGATGCTGTTCCCAGGTCCAGGCTGCTTGCTGTGCCAGGATGATTCGTGCATAGGGACCCACCCAGGAGAGCCACCACTACTTGAACCTTAAAGCGACATTAGAAACAATTTAGCAACGGTCCCTCTTCTTTGTCGAGAACTGTTTGATGAATGGAATCATTCATAGTTTCAAATATTAGGTGTGTGCAGGTGTGTAGTATAACTTTTTTTCTTTTTTTTTATGATTGATAAAGCTAAACTTTTGTACAGATTCATACTAGTAATTTGAATAAAAACAGTTGATCACCTGAGAAACTCCAGGTAAATTAAATCAAGTCTAACAATACTATTTATATGATATTTTATTTCCAAAAGTACCTATGCACATTAGTAAAAAAAAATTTGCACAGATATATATAATTGTTATTTTACAAATTATTGATCCATTTAGGGTTAAAAATGGCCAGCTTTCTTTGTCAATGTAATGTTAGTTGCTCAACCAAAATGCTGTTTTTGTTATTTCCCTGAAACCACCCATAGTAAAGAAATTTCCTAACCCCACAAACTTATCTGAATACAAAGATTAAATGGATAAATGTACATGATAGTGAGCTTATTAGTGGATATAAAAAGTCTACACACCCCTGTTCAATGCCAGGTCTTTGTGATATAAAAACTGAGACAAAGATAAATGTTTTGGACTAAATATCTTATTTCAAACCATTTCCACCAATAATGTGAACTGCTGTACAATTTAATTGAAAATAAAATGAAATATTTTTGAGGGGAGAAGAAAAAACATGGTATATAGAACTAGCTTCTCTGCGCCACGCGACGTTTTCGTACATTCTTGCTGCCCACCAAGTGACGTAAATTCTAGTCGACCGCAGTTCATCCTTTTAAATCAACAAACGCCGTATATCGGCCACTATACGTCTACCTACAAGAAAGTCACTATATTTTGACATATTTAGTCGCATAACAATAATAAATCTCACCTGTTTTATTTGAATCGTATCCATCGTCAAGATCACCTCTGTTCCACATTGGCAGTGGTAAGACGCTTTACATAACAGCAGTCGGAAAACAGCTTCGTGGTCGGAAAGGAAAAAGCCTCAATGGAATAAAAGGAAGCCAGTAAGGGATTTAAACGCGACTACGATGGTATTGGTGACATTTTAGTGTGAAACAGTGCCTGTAAAACCCTAATTGTATGTCTTGTCTCAAGACAGTTCTCAAGTAACGGTCTCTGTTACTTACACACGATGACATCCGGTGTGGAAGTGACGTCATCAACTCTCCCTTTAAAAAAAAAAAATCTTAGAAGCGGAATTCAAATAATTTTCCTGTTTGGTATTAGCCTACAAACAACTCTTGGGTGATTAGGGTTTTTTGGTAATATAAAATACAATTCATATTGTAATTTAGTTTATTTGTGGTTCATTTGTAGATGTATAGAAAGTATATAAAAAAGTGGTTGTCATACAATACATAACATGGCAACAACATGCTCAAGACTTGCAGGCAACAATTTTGCACTTCCATCACAGCTCAAGAATTTAGAAAAATGTCACACACAGAAATAACATTGTATAAACTTAAAATACAAAGAGCCAGGAATAATAAAAGTGCAGGGCTGTATTTGTGTTGTGACCTGCATAGGGCATCTCATTATCATCTCAAAATAGTTCATTATACATTATTATATTCACGTTATAGTGTGGGACCTCAATGGGAGCCGGCTTATTTGTTTGGATTTTTAAACATTGGGCAAAATTATTGGCTAAGAAATGAGCTCCTCTTTCATTTTTGCCTGATCTTCACTATCATCAGATGAAACATTTCAGCAATGTTGAGCAGTACAGAGATGACCGCCGTCACCAACATAAAAATGATGAACACATTTTTTTCTGTTGGACGACTAATGAAGCAATTTGTGTCAGTCCGACAACTTCCACCTTGGAACGTAATCTTATCAGGTATGAGAATGGAACCGTAGATGAAGTACTGGCCCACGATGAAGCCCACCTCCAGCAAGATCTTGAACATAAGCTGCATCATGTAGCTGACCAACAGGAAACCTTTAAGATGCACCTTGCCATTTTCATCTGAATATTTGGGAGATTTGATTATCCTGTTGGGGTCACGATTGTGTCGCCTCATCTTATTCTCTTTGCGAATAACAAGCAGGACGTGACCCAGATAGATGAATGTAGGTGTTGAGACAGTTAGGATTTGGAGCACCCAGAAACGTGTGTGAGATATGGGGAAGGACTTATCATAGCAAGCATTCTTGCAGCCAGGGCTATGGGTGTTACAGTCCATATTTGCTTGTTCATCTCCCCATATTTTGTCCACTCCAGCTGCTAGAATGAAGATTCTGAAGACGAACAAAACGCTCATCCAGACCTTGCCAAATATAGTCGAATGTGATTCGACCTTGTCCAACAGCTCTGATAAGAAGGACCACTCGCCCATGATGGCAGCCGATCTTTCACAGGTCTGTGGAAGAAGATGCAAACAGTTATAACGTGTTTTTTTCTGGCTGTTCAGTGCTGATGCTAGCAATGTTAACAAGTGATCAACAAAATTGCAGCGGTAATGTGAGACGTAATACATTTTTGATATAGGCTCCAGCACGCCCTAAAAATAATAATAATAATAATAATAATACCCATAAACACATATATGCCGCACCCACGTTCCAAAAAAGAAAATAAATGTTCACCAGATAAAATGCTCTTTACACTACCTTCAAACTTGTTTCAGATGATTTTTGATCAACACATTCATATTCCAAAAAGTTGTAAAACGCTAAAATGTATTCCTTGTCATCTGTTTTATCATTTAAAAGGTTGATAAATGAATTTACATTGTATTTAAATGAAGATTTTTTATTAAAAGTTATATCGGGTCCTACCTACTCAACGTTCCTGCTTCCTTCTCTTCTTGTAATCCCACTATGATGGTTTCACTTCTCTCTTAAAGCGGAGCTTAATTTTGCAGCAACATCAAGTTTATCAAACAAACTCCCTCATGCGTGACGATGACTCAGCAGAACATGACACAATTTCTTCACAATTCATCTTATTTACTAGAATATTGCAACAGCTTGCTTTTACAATTTGTATGAATAAACTCCCCCCCCCCCCCCCCCCGTTGAACCGCCTTGAAGATAACCTCTTGAAACTTACGGAACTCTCAGCTGCTACAAAGTATTAAGACAACTCCAGGTAAAATGTTTGTGTCTCAAGAGGAACAGGATTTTTTTTCCCAGAAGCAGAACAATCAGCTGTCGTCCATTGACGACTCAAAGTTCGAGGCTTGGAAAAGAAAACGTTCATTTATTGCGCATGAGAAACATTTTGATAAAGATTTTTGCGAGGACATGATGCGGCCCCCCGACCTTGAGTTTGACACCGGTGCTTTAGGGAGTCAACTGAGATTTATTGGACACCTGTTCAGTTGAGTCAGGTTTAATGGTTTCCGAGCACACGTTAAATCATGTACACATTTTCAATAATATTAAATTTTGGGGGACTGAGATGACAATTCCAGAAAGATGTTGGTGTTCCTCTCCAGGTTTTTTTTTTGTAACAAATTCTCATCATCAAAATCCATAATAAAAGGGTGTAACTATGTCTCGGTGTGAGCTATGTCCAGTGGGAGGTATGTTTACCGAGAGAATAATGCAAGTTGCGCAGTTTGACAGGAAACTGGACTGATGAAATTCTTCAAAACAATCACGAGTTAGACACATCGAAAAAAGAAGCTGTGGGCGTTATGCTGATGTGAGTCAATCAAACCAAACCCACTTCACTTGGTTGTATTTAAGTCTTGTCCTCGATATTAAACCAATTGATATTGTGTTTTCTTTTCTACACATTTATTTTTCTACTAAGTGGGAGTGTGTCAGGCAAGTATATTTTTTTTATGTTTAAATATTTGTTTGGTTTAAATCAAATACAGTAGAGTATCATGCTTCCTCAAATCGGGCGAGATTGTGTTTTAAATTGTGCTTTGAGATTTCTGCATTTGTATTCGACAAAATGAACTGTATGCTACAAATATGGATCATATCTAGTACATATGCAGATTAAGACACTTATACCTCTAAAAAAACATGTTGACATATACATGGTTGAAACATATGGCAGATAAAACTTCGCATAACAGGCCTGTATAATTATCAATTTCATCATACTTTCGGTTTGTTATCCAAAATATGAGAAACAAACATACAGTTGATGATAATGTTTTTCTAATGCTAAAAAATAAGCATTTATTTATTTATATATTACTTTCATTTTATTTCATTTATTTATTTATTGCTCTTGTTTATTTAGTTGTGTTTTTTATTACTTTCATTTATTTATTTATTTAAATACAACAGTGGCTTACTCATCATATTCTTGGGAGAAAGTTTGGAATTGATTTACTATTTGACACCAGTATGTGTTTCTCTTTTTCAGATGTTAGTTATTTGCCATGGGTGACTGGGCGTACCTGTCCAAACTTCTCCACAAGGTCCAAGCTCATTCCACTGTTGTCGGAAAGATCTGGATGAGTGTCCTCTTTGTGTTCAGGATCTTCGTGTTGAGCGCCGCTGCAGAAAATGTTTGGGGTGACGAATTGTCTGAGTTCTACTGTGACTCTCTCGAACCAGGATGTAAAAACTCCTGCTATAACTGGATGTTCCCAATGTCTTACGTGCATTACTGGGTACTGCAAATCACTTTTGTGTCAACCCCCACACTGGTCTACCTTGGCCATGCTGTCTTCATCATCCACAAGGAGAAGAAAATGATAGAGCTGGAGCAGAGCAAAATCAATGGAAACAAACCAAAGACACCTAAATACACTGATGAAAGAGGGAAGGTGAAAATTAAAGGACTCTTATTTTCCACATACATGACCCAGCTTGTATTTAAAATAATCCTGGAAGTTGGGTTCACCATCGGACAGTTTTATGTCTTTGGCCCTCTAAAAGTTGTCTCGGATTTCCATTGTAAGAATTCACCACCTTGTGCTCATGAGACCGGATCCAGGTGTTATATTTCTCGTCCTACAGAGAAGACCATCTTTATCTACTTTATGCTTGTGGTTTCTGGTATTTCAGTACTTCTCAATATTGTTGAGATTGTGTACCTGCTGTGTAATAAAAGGCATAGCGCAAAGAAACACCATGCAGCTCAAGCTCAGGTGCTCATGGCGACGCCGTGTGCACCAACCAAGCCACCATGGGGAAGCATGAGGAACCAATATGGAGGCTTAGGCTACCCTCTGTTGCCTCTCCATCCTCAGGTCACCACGTGCTTAAGCAACGATGATAGTCACATCCACTCAGAGTGAAAACGAGATTTTTTTTTTCTACTATTGCCTTCAAAGGTTCATGTCAACTTTTTTTTACATTTGAAATAAAATTACATTGAATGTCACATTAAGGTGCAAGCTTTATTTTAAAGGCCAAATCTTTCATGTGAACTGATGTAAACAGATGCAAGCTACTCTTGTAGAAAGTCCTAAAACTTTGTTATTTCTTATTCACTGTTCCACTTTTACTTGGCTCTGTAATTTGAGATTGAAGTGCTTGTCAGTTATATTGTCCCTGAATATTTCACTTTGAATTATTGAGCAATTTTTGATGTCGATGCCTCTACTTTAAATCTTTGTAACAAAAAAAGCACCTCTCGGTGAGCCGTGCATTTAGGAGAAATAGAATATATAATAAATAATAGAAAAACATATCAAATGTATACAACATTAATAATAATAAATGAAGATGATAATAATAATAATCATAATAATAGTAAAAAAAAAAAAACCTTGACCTCGGTGTCATGGCCATGTCTGATAACAGGTAAAATTTCAATTTTCAATCAATGGGAGCTGACCCATTTGTTTGGATTTTGAAACAATTGGCAAATTTACTGGCAAAGAAATGAGCCAATGCTCCTCTTTCATCTTTGCCTGATCTTTAATATCTGATGAAACATTTCAGCACTGTTGAGCATTCCAGAGATGACAGCCATCGCCAACATAAAAAATGATAAACATTATTTTCAGTTTGACAGCTGATGTATCAGTTTGTGTCAGTCTGACAACTTCTGCCTTGGAACGTAATCTTATCAGGCATGAGAAAAGAGCCGTAGATGAAGTACTGGCCACCTCAAGCAAGATCTTGAATAGAAGTTGCATCATGTAGTTGACCAACAGGAGGCCTTTGATCTGCAAGTTAGGTGAACTTTATTAATTTTATTAAGATGCACTTTACAATAAAGGAGGCTCAAAGATACTTGCTACCTGGGATACATTTTAAGGGATCTTATGAATGTTACCCATTTAGAGTCAAAAGTTACTCATAATGGCTTGTAATCTTTTTCATCAAACTGAAATTTTATGATTTTACATTCATTCCTGCACATCCATTTTCTGTTCTGCTTATTCTTTGTTTGCTGATGTGAACCAAAAACATTTCATTTGATTTTATGGCCTAGATATCAACTCAATTGAAATTGTGTTTTCTTTTCTAAAAATTTAGCGGAAGTGTGTCAAACAAAAATCAATAATAATAATAATAATAATAAATAAAAAAAAATAATAATAATAATAATAATAATAAAATACAGCTGGTGTCTGCATCAATAAATTAAATTACAATTAGGAATAAATGCATCCCTCTATGTCTTGTTCAGTGAATAATTTTCTAACATTTCTATCAGCGTATTTTGTTGACATTTAAATCAACATGTGTCGTCATATTCCAATACAATCACGAGGTCCGCAGAGCAAACTCTCAATCGCGCTATAGAATCAAAGTATCAAAGAGTTTATGGCTATGGAAAGTTTTTATTTGGATCGCTGCGTATGCGTCAGTGCTGTTTGAGGTAAAAGATACATTTTAAACGCGCCCCCATTTGCTAATGGAGCGCGAGAGAGGCTTCGGGTTTGACGTGAAGGTCAGGTGACTCCCTCTTTGACGGGACACTTGTAAAGGAAGTTTATAAATTAAGCTCACTTTCCCGTCCGTTTCCAAACTTGGATGTCAACCTTTCTGAGGAGCGAGTTCCAATTAATCCCGTGTCTCTAATTCACTCTCTGGTGAGTTTGAAACTTCTAATGCTGTATTTTTATTATACGATTGCCTCTAAATTTCGTGTGCTTTATTAACATAACTTTGATTTTGGTTAACTTTTTTCTTCTGTTACAAAAACGTTCACTCACTAACTGATTCTCTTTTAGAATTTTGGAATGAATGATGTGTTTGAACTAAAGGCTAGTCAGTTTATAGCTGTTAAATGTATTTATTTATTGTTTGTATCCGTCTCATATTTTCAGTGTAACTGACTGGAAGCAGCCCACGGTGCGCCCTGCCCACTATTTGGATTATATTGGAGCAGGTGGGTCACCAACCTTTTTCAAATTTGTTGTGTTTTATTAGAGACACATTTTTGACAAAAGGAAAAAAAAAATCCTTTACTCATGTTTTTATTTTGAATAATCGTTGAAATTCATTAACGTGATGAAACTGATTATATTAATGATTTCTCACAATAGTTACAAAATAGTTTTGTGTGTTTGCGCTTGTTTGATCATCAACACGGTATATTTTGAAATATTGTAGCAAAATTTCAATCCAAGTACGTAGCAAGTATTTGTGGTACTAAAGTGATCCTCTGTATTTTATTATTTCAGCCACTAGTATTTTATTAATTTAGCCACTAGATGGCAATATTTACCAGCAAATCGCAATAAAAAAAGTTGACAGAAACGAGAGAAACTATTTTGATACATTAATAGAAGCAAACAAAAAAGAGCAAACAATCGACAGGCTTGGAGTGAAACAATACGTTTTATATTCGTTTGCTGAAACGAGATGGAATATGTTTTATAACAGAAGCATTTATGGTAAAATCCAGAAAAAATACATTTCGTCAACATTCAAATCAACAGGTGTCGATGCCGGCTCCGATTTTTTTTTTTTAAATCATTATTAATTTTATGCATGCGTATTTGCATCCGAACATATTCTAAAGACGTAAGATGTGCGCAAAAAAAAAAAAAAAAAAAACTGCAGCCAACTTTTTTTTCTCTCTCCTGGCAATATGCTTGATGTTAAAGATACATTAAATTGACAAAACCACATTTTCCTAAAAGTTGTTTACTAAACTAAACACGTATTAGTTCTTTCCACTTTCTTGGCTGCTTTGAACTCTTTCATCTTGGCCTGCCTAACGTTTTTTTTTGTCCTCATGGAGAACGAAAGGGGGTTAGGGTTTGACGTCAAGGTCAGGTGACTCCCTCTTCTGACGGGACACTTATAAGGGAAGTTTGATGAGTTAGGCTCAGTTTCCCATCTGTTCCCAAACTTGGATGTTGACCTTTGGGGAGTGAGTTCCAATTAACGTAACGGAAAGGGTCCCAACGGGCTCTCTATTTTCCTTTCTGTAACTTTCCAGGTGAGTTTAAAGCTCCAAATGTTATATTTACAACATTTATTACAAGTTAACCTCTAAATATTGTGTTTGGACACAAACAGAGCTGTGCTTTTGCAGCATTGTAATTTGATTAACTGTTTATAATAATACTTTAAATATGCCCCACAATGTTTTCTTGTAAGAAAAAAAACTTTTTTTTTTTTTTGTGGCATTTTGGACCCATGATCCTGTTTGCAGAACCTTGAAGTGAATGATGTGATTTAATTAAAAGCGTATTTCCCAGTCAGCCCAGTTAGTTTACAGCCGTTAAACAACCTCAAAAAGATTGTTCAGCTGCTGCAGGAATAGCAGGAAACCTCAAATTGGGACTTGTTTTTCCATTCATATCCTGTGTCTTCTGCACGGGCCATTGTGTTGGATTTGTCTGTGCTGTCTGAATCATTTACCACCAAAGCCACTCATGCAGAAAGTGGCGGGAATTCCTGTCTAATAACTACAAAATTATTTATTGTCTTTAATATCACTTGGCATGATTGACTATTCCTATTTCAGTCTCTGACTAACCCTAAAAGAACTTATGACCCCCTCACAACCATCCAGGTTGTTGGATAAGGTGCATTGTTTTGCCCGGTAATAAGGAAACGTGGCGGTAATTTATAGCATGAAATATGTCTTAAGGTTAACATCCCTTCTAAGAAGGGTAGATTTATGGACAACTGGAAAACATTCAATTTTGAATTCAACATTCAGTCAAAAAAACAAGTTTTCTTAATACACAGTACAAATTATTAATATTTTTTTCTGTTTTCATTAGTCTTCCCTCAAAGCACTATTGAGTGTGGGTTTGAGTGGTGAAAAAAAATTTCACAGGTGTCACTCAGTTTAAAAATGAATGAAAATACGCCCAGTTAGGTTTGCTAAAATATTACATCACTGGAAGCATCGCAGCAATGAGCAAGGAGATGCATCCTAATCTTAAACGTCATTAGGTATTGATTGAAACTCCTGAGTGTGGGTATGTCCTGCCTGTGATCAGTCCATGATGTTCTTCTCAAATGAGATCCAAATTCCATGTGAGCCTGTTTAGGTTATAAAAATAAATTGTATAGATGGCACTTGCCAGTTGTGTCACAATGCTTAGCACCGCTAAGCTGTCAACAGGACAGTGTGAGCACTTTGGAAAGAAACTCCCAGCAGGGCTTTCCGGTCTGCTACACACACACACTTTACTTTTTTTTTTTTTTTTGGGATGGTCATTGAAGCTCCATGTCTGCAACAACTTATTTGTGCTTTTTCACACTACATTTGAAAGAGGTAAATCACATTCAATAAACGTACAAAAACAAAGAAAACAGAAGCGATATAAATAGTTTTTAAAAATAGCAAAAGCAGTTTGTTTACAAGCATGTTAACTTGACATGGGCACAATGGGAGTGTTGAAAAGGAGAGCAGTAGGGAAATACTTAAGCTAAAATCCCCTCATGTGACTGAAATGGTTTTAATCAAGAGCTCCAACCAGTTTGATCTGGAATAATCCAAAGTGAACACCTTCTATCCTTTTTTTCCACAAATATTATCTTAATGTCATGATTCATGGATATCTCTGATTCAAGGTTTTGCTAAACTTTCTGTATTTATATAATGACTCATTTAATGAGTCACATTGGGTGGTAAGATTGTGACATACTTTCTCAAGATTACAAGATTGTGTCTGAAACGTGTTTCCTGTGTCTGCTCCCAGCAACTGAATTAACTTGTGTGCTTGTTTCACAAGGACCAATAAACCTCCAACAATATACAGAAGCCACTAACACTTCATGTTGCCACTACCAAAGAAAATAAAGTCTTCAAAGTAGTTAGAATAATGATCTAGTAAAAATGGGAGTTGTCTTGTTTTAAATTCCATCTACACCCAACAGTTCTTACTCATCTTTTGGGGGTGAAAATAGTGATTTATGCCCATATTTTTTATTTTATTTTTTCACATTATTCCCTCAACAGCTCTTTTTTGAACCGGGTTCAAAAACAGTAACAAAAAAACAAAGCCAAGGATCAGCAAAATATGCAGAAATAATCATTTGATGCAATAGGTGTCAAACACAAGGCCCGGGGGTCCAGATACGGCCCACCACACCATTTTACATGGCCCTCAAAGACTCATCTTTGATTTCAAAACTAGTTATTCATCAGTTTGTTGTATAGCCTACACTATAAGGCGTTGACAATTATAATCAAGTTAAACTAAGCGTTCTTTACAATGGGAGCTTTAATCAGTGAGATAATTTAATTTGATAATTCTTACATATTGATGTAATGTCTTTTTTTTCCCCAGCGTAGGCTACTTGAGGATGGGCGATTGGAGCGCTCTTGGCCGTTTGTTGGATAAGGTCCAGGCCTACTCCACAGCCGGGGGGAAGGTGTGGCTCTCTGTCCTCTTCATCTTCAGAATCCTGGTCCTGGGCACGGCAGTAGAATCCGCCTGGGGAGATGAGCAATCTGCTTTCAAATGTAACACCCAACAACCTGGTTGCGAGAACGTCTGCTATGACAAATCCTTCCCCATCTCCCACGTCAGATTCTGGGTCCTCCAGATTATCTTCGTGTCAACCCCGACCCTTCTTTATCTGGCTCATGTCTTTTACCTGAACAGGAAGGAACAGAAATTGAACAGGAAAGAGGAAGAGCTGAAAGTTGTACAGAATGACGGAGGAGATGTTGACCTCCCGCTGAAGAAAATCGAAATGAAAAAGCACAAGTACGGCATTGACGAGCATGGCAAAGTAAAGATGAAGGGGGCGCTGCTGAGAACCTACATCGTCAGCATTTTTTTCAAGTCCCTCTTTGAGGTGGGCTTTCTTGTGATCCAGTGGTACATATACGGCTTCAGCCTGGCGGCGGTCTACACTTGCGAGAGAGATCCATGCCCGCATAGGGTGGACTGTTTCCTGTCACGTCCCACGGAAAAGACCGTCTTCATTATCTTCATGCTCGTGGTTTCTCTGGTGTCCTTGCTTCTCAACGTCATTGAGCTCTTCTATGTGTTTTTCAAGAGGATCAAAGATCGTGTGAAGGGCCAACAGCCACCCACTATCTATGCTAGTGGGGGCACTTTGAGCCCGACCCCCAAGGATCTCTCAACGACCAAGTATGCTTACTATAATGGCTGCTCTTCCCCGACTGCCCCACTCTCACCCATGTCCCCTCCAGGTTACAAATTGGCCACAGGAGAGAGGGGTACAGGGTCTTGTCGTAATTTTAACAAGCAGGCCCATGAACAGAACTGGGCTAACTATTCCACGGAGCAGAACCGCCTTGGCCAGATTGGAGGAGGAGGGAGCACTATTTCAAACTCCCATGCACAAGCCTTTGACTTCCCCGACGATACCCACGAGCATAAGAAACTGCCATTATCAGCCGGACACGAAATGCAGCCTCTGCCCTTGATGGACGCTCGGCCCTGCAGCCGGGCCAGCAGTCGGATGAGTAGCCGGGCCAGGCCAGATGACCTGGACGTTTGAACCTGGCCGGCAGCCTGAGAATCAGGAAACGATCACTTAGGTTTGAACAAGAGCTGGGCCTAACCTCAGTTACAGTTTTTGTCGTAGAGACTCTTGGGCTACGTTGACACTGCTCAATGTCCATCGCCGGAAATGTCCACTTTATGATTGAAGTTTCAAGTGGGATTGAATTAAAGCCAAACTTTAAAACAACTGTCACTCAAATCAAGTTTGCAGATTCACAGATGATGTCAGTTACATATCTGATTTAAATCCAAATATGCCCAGGTCGCATTTGACAAAAAAAAATAAATCGGAATTCTTCACTGCAAGAAACAACCAGATACACATGGGCAAAAAAAAAATCGTAATTGAGCTCCAGTGTGAACGTAGCCCAAGTTCGTCAAGAGACATTCAAACCTGTATGTAACACTGATAAAAGGTACAAGTTGCAAATAGTTTTTGAGGACTTTCCATTTACCTATAGGACCTATCACCTAACCTAGCCTTAACAAAGCACACCCTTAGAAGTAGGGGAAAGGCAGAGGTGATCCTGAGATGCAGTCACTCAAGAACAGTTGAACAGAGCAATTTGTTTGATTTTATGTTCATGAACAGAGCGATTTGTTTGATTTTATGTTCAATAAACACTATGTGATCATTTTATATAGGGTCAGCCATGTTTCCACCAAGCAGGACAGTTCAGTTTGATTCACTGCAGTATGCTCTAGTAGAGGCGGCCATTTTGTGGATGAAGGTCTTTGTAATTGTCCCTAAACGGGTCAAGTACCAACCGTTTTGGCACACACAAAAGCTTGCCAATTCAGTTTTTATAAAGTCATGTTAGTTATTCCTCATATATTCATTGTCATTCCCAAAACTTGCAATATTTCTGGTGGTGCATGAAGTACACATTAAACAGCATAATAAACAATTTCAGGATACCAGGTTGGATACAAGGTGGTTATTTACTACCAAGCATTTCATGTACCGTATTTTCCGCACTATAAGGCGTACCTAAAAACTTCAATTTTTCTCAAAAGCCGACAGTGCGCCTTATAGATGGACCAATATTGAGCCACTACAGCAGGCATGTCCAAATATATGGATTTATATATGGACAAAGTTTTAAAATGGGCCATTCATTGAAGGTGCGCCTTAAAATCTGGCGCGCCTTATATATGGACAAAGTTTTAAATTGGGCCATTTATTGAAGGTGCGCCATATCATCCGGTGCACCTTATAGTGCGGAATATATGGTAGTTCTAATTTAGGTAGTTGAACAAACAGTTTTGCTTGGTGGACTCGCATTTCTAAGAATTCTAAGATGACCATTTTATTACTGGAAATTGATAAGGCCACAAAATGTTTTCCAATTATGAGATAAGAGTTGAAATGTGAACATTTAAAACAAAGCCCGCTGTGTCTTTCCAATGACACATTTTTTTAATGTTAGTCACTTTGCAAAAAAGGTAAAACAAGGCTTTGGGGAGTTTGCTGAGTATTTATTGCTTGGGTTATGATGGAAATCCACTACTCCAATTAAGAATTGACTACTATTCAGTACATCTTATATAATTTTCATTTTTTTTAAACTCCCTACAACGTGGATATTTATTGGCCGTTTCTACAGTCACAGTCACAAAACATCCAGACTGATGTAGTCAGTCTGGATGTTTTTTTCCTGATAAACTTTGAATTTATGTGATGTTTCATTCTGTGGGTTTATTTGTATGTTTTTTTTTTTTTTAAAGGAGCGTGTTAGTGGCAAAATTGATGCGTCAGGCTGTCGTAACACAGCAATGTATTGGTTGGTGAAATCATTGCTGCCTTTTTCATATTTGTGGGAAGTTGGGAGACAACCGAAAGATTTTTTTTTCTTACTCATTTGAGTGAATGATCTCGTTAGCGTATTTGTTTCCAATTCGATGTCAGCGTTGCTGCTTGAGAAATAGTTACTTAGTACTGTAAATCATGCTAACTGTCACAATGAAAATGTGAGTTTTTAGAAGACTTCTTCTAGATCTGGACTAATATTTAGTCAGTTATATTAAAATACATGCCAATGTAGCTCCTCAACTACAAAACATTAGAATCAATCTCAATTTGTGCTTTGAAAATGAGTCGTTGTGTTGGTACTTACATGGATCTTTCAGCTACAATGGCATTTGCACTGTGATCTAGTAGGTGATAACTCTGTTAATATGATGCACCCACAACGTGAGAAGAGTTCTGATACTGTATACATGTTGCTAATTTATTTTGTAACAAAATAAAAACACTAAGGTGCGTGATATGAAGCATCCAACTGCTGGTTTAATTGTTATGGGCCAAATGTTAATATTTCACTGACAAAGCGGGAAAAATAGTCATTTGTTATTTGTTATAGTAGTTCCAACAGTGCTAATCTATGTACAGTGCAAAGTGCATGATAGCAAAGCAAACATTCATTGTATCTGTGAAAACTATTTTAACCAATAAATGTTTCTTCATTCTTAATAATCTGACTGGTTTATTGATTATTTTGCTGTCTAAAACTTATTCTAGTTGACAGGATGGTCATGAAGTTAATCTCAATCACATCCAATAATTTGTTGTATACATTTTGTACTGGGTATGTATAAAAATAATAATAATGAATTATATGAATTGATTTCTACAATGATCTAAAGGGACATCAGTGAATGATGAATTACGACCACACGTAATGGGAATCGGGTTACATCACTCGCGCCACAACTTAGAACTGGTTTCACCTGGTCTAAAGTGAACTCTTCCGTAACCAAATCGTCAGGTATGGCGGGAACGTGGAATGGAAACCATCCTCGGAACACCGAGCGAGGGGCAGTACAATCTGCCAAATTCCCGAAAAGTACACCTGTGCTTGGCTAGGAAAATATATAGGATCCATGCATGTAAGCGCTTCTTTTAATTGGGTCAACCACGCCATTCTTTCAAACAGAATAAAATATTTGGCTATCTATTCTATTGCTGCACATAAATAAGTTTCATCCTACATGATACTACATTTCAAAGTTTGTTTACTTTCATCTGGAGTCTGCTTTTTTTTGGGACCCACATTCACAGCTGGCTGTTTGTTCCAGAAAATGGATTTGTGGAATTCAAGAAAGCAGAATGAGAACATCATTTTTCATCATACTTTGCATGTCATCAGCATTTTAAATTCATTTTGTGTCTCCTGTTGTGTAAAAACATACTTTTGGGAATGCATGAACAAAACCTGAAGTCAGGGTCAGGTATGCATTTTTAAATTGAAGTGAAACTGCAGACTGGTCTTTCATTTGACGTCATTGACTTAATTTCTTTCCGTTCACTGGCACATACTTTATGCTAGTCTGCTCTTGTTCCATTTCATTAAATAGAACAACATACTGTCAACAGCAGTTAACGCTTTGTTCTATTTATGATATATTTCACATGCCTACTTTGAAAATACTTTATTCCTTTGTGTTGACGCTCTTCCTCCATTACAAATGTAATGTTGCGCCATAATGTAGAAGAATATGCACTAAATATTAACAATACAAAATTTATCCCGACATATGTAGTAACCACATCTCTCAACAATTTGTTTTTTTTCTGTCTTAGTTAACTACTGACATTAATAGAGAATTGCATCATGTCCTTAAAACAGAGAAAACCATCCAACTAATGCTGGCATGGTTGCCGAACACCACATAAACCAAATCATGATCCACAAAAAAGGAGTGCAATAAGGTTCCAGGTATTCAGCGCTGAGCTTTACTCGAGCTTTGATAAAAGCTTCCGAGAGATGTAGTTAAATTTCATAACAAGAAAGGACACAGCTCTTTTTCACTTTTCCAAGTTTCCCATTTAATCTTTCCATCGCACTAAATCAAACCACATGTTGTACAGACTGTAGCCACAGCATGAAGACCACATGTGTCAGAGTTAAAAACGTAGGGGAGCAAATGGGAATTGTAAACTTCCATTAATAATATCTTCAGATTGGTTTACAGTGAATTTGACACACAGACACCAGAACTAGACATGTTAATTTTGATCTTTCATTCAGGAAAGAAACATCACCTCTTTAACCATGTAAAAATGTATAAAATGGTAAAAATGTTTTGTTTCATTTGAAACATTTAAAAAAAAAAAAAAAAGTATAGTCAGTGTGATACAGCAAATAAGGAACCAACTAATTCCATCATTCTCACAGATATTCCCAGAAACAAATTGGAAGCTCTCCAAGCTCTCCAATAAATCAAAGACTGAGTACTAATGTTGATTTCTGCACAGTCATCCCAACGAGGTCGCCAAGCAATAGATATGTTCCAGGAAGTCTCGGTGTCAGCCCAAAATAGTCTTTCCGGGGTTAAAATATCACATTAAAATGTGATGCTTTAGTGAAGTTCATGAATGAAACAAAATAAATTTTAAGAAATGATGTGGCGGGCTGTATCTGGCCCCCGGGCCTGGAGTTTGACACCTATGGCCTCGACAGTTTCAAATTTCTTTGCAGACTGGATTAATGTGAGGTGGGAATTTCTGTGGACAGCTACCAAGACAAAATGAGGATGGGAAAATCTAGTCACAGGGAAATATTGATTATTTGATATTAAGCGTAATGTAAAGGTTTTATCATTTATACTACCGCACTACAAAAAAGATTTAAGGACCATTGCTATGGAGGATGTTTGAGATAATTCGCTTCCCCATTTTTGTTGCACCTTCAATTGCGTGACAGCTGCGGAAAACGTAAAATCATGACAAAGAATCCGAATGAGAGAAGTATTGTAATAAATTAGATGAGATGTTACGCCACCTTGTGACATAAGCCAGTTGGCATTTAGTCATGACCAGTAGCGGCTGCCATGGTCTCATTTCTTTGTTGTCACATTGAATTTTTGTCTTCACTGACCATGTTGCGCAATTAATTATCTGATTACGGGATGATTTTTTGCAGTGTAAAAGTGGGCAACTTTTTATGAATGCCCGCTTGATTGAGTCTCTGATGCAACTTATTGAAGGCACAAGATCGAGGGGACGTTAGCTGAAATATATTTGATTCTGTCTTTTTTATTTAAAAAAAAAACAGCGCTGGACTGCCTAAAAAAGTCATGACTAACTGCAAGACTGTAATTCTGTGTTAAATGTTCAGTACGTGCCTATATGTGAATTTTCTATATCTTCCAAAGGTCACTTTTACAAATCAGTGTGCTTTACCACCTCTGCCTGAAAGGAGACTATTTATCTCAATGGTTTTATCATTTTCCGCCACTCACATTTCTACATTTGGTCATGTTTGACAAATACTGAAAAATGATAGTGTTTATTTGATAACCATACAAATGTAGCTTTGTTTGCAGCTTGGAAAGAACATGCTAACAATATTTGAATGTTTCATTTTTAGGGCAAATGTCAGCAGAATATTTGAATGTGCACCACATTTGAGAGGTCACTGCATTTGCGAACCAATCATTTTGCATTTTCTTTTTTTTTTTTTTGACGCAATAGACAGGGCTGATGAATTTTGTGTTGTTTGTAAACTGATTCGCCAAATAGTTTGGGAGTTTTCAATTTTGGTTGTTTTAATATAATTTTGAGGTTTTTTTTATTCTGTTTTTATATCATTTTTAGTTTTTTATTCAGTTAGTTATCATTTCTACTTTATTGTCAGCATAATATACATAGTACACCTCCTCACACAGTATTTATTGCACGACAAAAAGCTGCTCCATGTATCTGCACAGAGCAGAATGAGTCAAATATCCAGGTGCAAACGTTAGTAAATCTTAATCTCGGACAAGAGAACCGCAACCATGCAATTTATTCTGAAAATAAACTTAATCAAGGTTGAACTGGCAAGTTTATGTGACTTTTGAATTTGTGAGCGTTATTGCAAAAAAAAAGCGTGAACTGCATGCTCCATGGATTACAAATCTGGACTCAGCAAGAGGCTGGGACATCTATCAGCGAAAGAAAGGCTTTCAGTAGGAGGCACGGGAGGCCTCCTGCATACTGTCTCCTCAGTAACCATCTCCAAACACACCAGACTTAGCAAGGAAAGGCAATTGAACTTAGAATATGTGTGCTCATTTGTTTTGTTTGTGTGCGTGCCAATATCAGTGTTAATGTGTACACATTATTATTATCAACTTTATTATTAAGACTTCACATGCCATATTAAAATTTTCTTTGAATTTCCTTGACTCTGTATTTATTGTATTTTATATTATTTATTATAATTTATAATGTGTTTCAAAACTAGGCTTGGCCAATTGCAAAGTCACTCTGTTTTTATAGAAAACACACAATGACACCGCGAGCTGTGTTTGTAATTCCGAGTTGAGTCTCCAGAGGAAATGAGCAAGTGGTACACTGGCAACTAAATACTTGGGGTGAAAAGCAGAAAGAGACACTTCAGGAGGAAAATTCCTTGAGCTGCGTGAGTGGTTACTTCTTCAATAACAGAAGATGTGTTCCAAGAAACATGGCACAGAAAGACTGAATGTTAACGGAGCAAGTTTAACACGCATTTAACAT
Organism: Syngnathus floridae; assembly: GCF_059516105.1. Lineage (NCBI taxonomy): Eukaryota > Metazoa > Chordata > Actinopteri > Syngnathiformes > Syngnathidae > Syngnathus > Syngnathus floridae. The sequence goes on from NC_142431.1 coordinate 5,377,001, forward strand.
TTGGTCGTGAAGCAACTAATTCTTTGGCTGAAATAAGTGACGCATGGAGAGAATGATGTTTATGCGTAGTCTGAGAAAGCACAATTGAAGTTTCCATGTGGTTGCCAAGAGTGTCCACAAAGAGAAAAACAATAGTTACACTAAGATGTTCCACCTTAATTGCTCCACTATTTTTTCACTTCATGGCATGGTGTGTATTTTGCCATAATAACCAGAAATTAATAAATTAAAATCTGAAACGATTAACCAATCAGGAGTCAAACAAGGCCTGCTTTGATTGGCTGTTTGCTATCCAATCCTAACTAGTAGGTGAGAAGCTTGGTTATCTTTGTAAATGTTTTGTTGAGAAAGAAGAAAAAAGGAACGTGTTGTCACAATTAAATGGAGAATCGTTTCATCTCTAGTGTCTGGCAACGTAAATGGTTTTGAGATATTCCGTTTTTGTCAGGTGCCGCATGTGATAGATGTCAAATTTATTTTGGTTGCAATATTTCTATAATAAAGAAACAATTCCACATTTGCTCATGTTATGACCTTGTGTGTCCAAATACTTTTGTCCATATGGTGTAGCTCTTTTTTTTAATCTTATTTGGTGAGACAGAGAAAACAACATAGCTTTGAACAAGGTTAAGAGTTGAGTTGTATGGCGTCAATGACTGAGACTGTTGAAAAGTGATTGTTTAGAGCTGAGGCAATTTAGTTTCCTAGTTATCATGATTCTCGGTCTTAAATACCTTGTGAACTTCTTTGGAGTTTCCAGGCAATGCAGTCAGCATGAAGCAGAAACAACGACATTATCCCTTATATAGTTTAAGTGTTTTTGGCTGTTGACTGTGTTCCTCCACAACACACGCATGCACACTTCAAAGTCTCAAAGGTTTTAGCATCTTATCTAAACCTCTGTTTTGAATTCAACAAAGAGGCAAAAACAGTCTTGCCTCTTGTGTTCCCTAAACCGACCCAAATCATTTGATTAATTTAGCATCGAAAGAGTCAATATTGACAAAAATGTATATTTTCCTTCACAATAAAAGTGTAATAATTATTCAATAAAACTTAATTCACACGTTACTGAAACAATAAATATTTGAGTTTTTTGTAAGTCAAATCAAACATTTTCAATACTTACGTTGCTAAAGTTACTCAACTTAAATAAATCATTGCAATTTGTTTCCTCAAACCTTTTGAGTTGAATTCGTTGTGTTGTTTTCATCCTTGGCCAGGAGGTCGAATGCAGATCTGGACCAGTGCAAAATCTGTAATAATAATAATTCATTAGATGTGTCCGGAAAGCATCATTGACAACAAAAGTGAATGTCATGGTTGCTTCAGTACCTGGCAAATGTTCTTGGCACGTTTGACATTTCCAGTCCAGATGTTGGTTCAATGCTTTCTAACAAGAAAGAAATACATTATTTAAACAAGTGAAGATAAATACACATTTTATATCATTGCAACAAAAATCAAATGCCCACTATTCCCAAGCAAGACAACAAAAACAGCCTTCATGAGATACAAGTCTTTACTTCACATTTTTCCACTTTACTGGCTTGAAGAGAAACAAATTGCACCTCATTTGGGTGAGCCGGGTATTTTTAACTGCTTTTGGCTGGCAGAGCTGCAACACAATCAATTGCACGCTCGACAACAGTACTGACTCGGCAGAAAATACTCGTTCATGTGCACGGCAACGTCCGCACACGCTGAGTACAGCATCCAGTGGTTTTTACGCAAGAAACCTGCACCTCTTGCTCTGTGTGGCCTCGCTTGACTCTGCCCAACAAGACTGAGTCAGCGAGATGCTACACAGCTGTAAACTGAAAGACTGAGCATGGGATGGCAAGCTAACGCACAGATGCATTTTTGTTCGAATTCTTCTTAAAAAAAAAAAAAATAATAATCTTCTCGCAGCTGTAGCTGAAACTTTCACAATATCCCTTATTTGTGGTGAGAAAGCTCAAAAGTAACTTTGATTCCACTTCTAAGAGTGTGTGGGCTTTCAAAGAACTGCTCCATCTGTTTGGTGTGTGTGTGTGCATGCGTGTGTGAGAGTGTGATCATGTCCTATTTCTTCTAATAGTGGATGGATGGATAATGGGCAAAAATTAGGATTTAGTTTTTATGCACACATCTTCGACAAAGACTACCGTATCTTCCGGACTATAAGGCGCACCGGACTATAAAGCGCACCTTCAATAAATGGCCCATTTTAAAACTTTGTCCTTATATAAGGCGCACCGGACTATAAGGCGCATCATGTCAGATTTTTAATCCAAATCAAATCATTCTCCATTTCATCGTTATCTCAACTTCAGACACGACAAATTATTTTATAATTACAAAATAATGAACCATAGTCTTTTTGGTTCATGATTCATAGTCTTCAGCGGGACACTTATGATTGATTTCATGACACAATGCTTCAGGCCAGTTTAAATTTAGGAATTTGGTCCATATATAAGGTGCACCGGACTATAAGGTGAGCTTTTGAGAAAAGTTTAGGTTTTTAGGTGCGCCTTATAGTCTGGAAAACACGGTAATTTCACAAATTATGCTCATTTTCAGGTCTACAAAGACTGAATATTAAGTTACTAACAGTGCTCGGATTTGACGACTCACTGTTACTATGCGCTTTGCTTTTAAAAGCCCCGAGGCCTCGCAACTCGGTCAATACAACACGCCTCGGAACAGCTGCGGTATCAAGAAGTATTCATTGTGGTTATTTGCTAATACAAAGTCAGCCATAGGTCTGGACTTGTGTTGAACCTGCCTGATCTGGTATTATCGGAACAATTCGGAGATGCCATTCCAAAGATGCAGTTATTCTAGTAAATTTTACACTTTCTTACACAATAGATGGCTTATTCATGCAGACAGTCTCTCTCTGTCTCGCTCTCTCAGTCTCTCTCAGCATCATTTCAGTATACCAAATTTTGCCATTTACTGCAAAGCAACTGTTACTGATTGAAGTGTACATAAAAAGTGGAAATCATCCACATTAGTCTTTTCACTGAGGCAGTTTACTCTGTTGTTCACCGCATTCAGGCCTCCAGCAGTGTTGGGCTGAGGTCTTTGAGTGCAAACTTATGTTTCCTCTCTCTTACATGATTACATCCACATTCCCACACACATTTAAGCCGACCTCTGGCTTTCCTGCAGAGACATTGTGCTGACAAATCATTTACAACTTTATTCTTGTTTAAAGTATTTTGCCGTTATTGGGTTGGATTCATGTTGTGAAGCTGTCCATTAAATATGTACAGTCAATCTTGTATCTCTTGACACCAGGGTTTTTTGTCGAGGGCCGCATCATAGTCATGGTTTCCTTCGAAGGGCCATTGAAATTGCCAACCCAAATAAATGTCTCAATGTCTCAAATTATATATAGTGTACGGTACTCCACAAACTAGTGAATGACTAGATGAATAACTAGTTTTCAAAACAGAGACTAAGAAAAACTAACATATTTTAAAATTATGAATGGTCATAAAAATTGCTAGCTATTGATCTAATTTTTACAAGTGAAAACAATTAGTAATTTAAATATTGACATATGAATTTGCACAATTTGTCTTCGCGGGCCACATAAAATGATGTGGCGGGCCGTATCTGGCCCGCGGGCCTTGAGTTTGTGCTTTAAATGTTTCGATGTTTCCAATTAAATACTTCACCTGTCGAAGCATTTGCAAGAATATTTGGAAAATATGAATCAATAACATGAATCTCATTGTACATTAAATATATTGTCCTTGTAGTATTGGTTGAAAATGATTTACAATTGTGTTCTGTTTTTATGATTTTCACACTGTAATTAATTCTGAGTGCCGTTAGTTCTCCAGTTTCTCTTCCGTTTCCAGTTTGTTGTTTGTTCTTTTTATTCGGACATTATTATGATCCTTTTCCTGATGCGAAACTATCAGCGTACAAACGTTGTCCTTTGTTTACGTAATACACAAAGCTCTTCAGTTTCCTGCCTTTTGCAGTTTATTGTGTTTCAGTCCGCCACCTGCCTCTAAATAAAAGCATCCCCCATGTTTAAAAAATAAGAACGGTCACTAGGAGTGTAGGGATGATTTCTTGGTCAATGCCAATTAAAATTCTCCATTCGTATTTTAAAACATTGTTATTTTAATGTGTTGTCCAAATGAAAAATCTGATAATTGTTTCGAACCAAACGAGGGTCTTCCTGTTCTCCCTGAGAGGAGTTTAAGTGTTTTGCTAAACACCATTAGTTTCCCAGTTTGAACACAAAGAAACAAGACCAGCTGACCAGCAGACTTCAAGACTTGGTCTGAAGAAAACAAAACAAAACAAAATTGGCACACAGTCCAAAGCCTTGTGCTGGCAGGGTTTGAATAATGAGGAGCTATTCACCAACGCTGTGGATTGTACAGCCCAACTTTCCGCTGTTTTTTTTCCCCACAACAGAGAAACTTTTCAAGAGGTATTTAACTTGTGATTCTGACCACTAGATTCTTCTTCCGTACTGATCAAGGCAAAAAGACTTCTTCCACAGTCCTCTCAAAGTGAGCAAAACAATACCATCCATCAGATCAAACAGTACCGACCAGCAAAATCAACATCTGAAGCTCATATATTTGATCAAAAAATAAAACTCGTTTGTCGTGTCGTCTGTCTTGTCTCGACAAAAAATTTCGAAACTATCTGTGCTAAATCCAGTTTGAATGGTTGCTTGCTCCAAGAGAAGCTTATCCATGTTTATATCTCCAGTAGACTTGATTATTGTAAAAGTCTTCAGGCTGGACATTTGTAGAAGAGCCCTGACATAGCTGAACCTCCATTTTGACCACAACAAAGACTCTGGTCAATTAGAGGAGCTCGGAGTTTAAAACAAACATTTGGCTGTTATACTGGACACAAATAGAATAAACCACCCACAGAACTTAGAACGAAAAGTTTGTACTTTTACAGAATCCAGAAGAATTCAAGGGAAGACTGTTGGATAGGGCTTGAGGAGCGTCACTGGAAACACACCGTTAATGAGTGAAGGTATTTAGAAAGATATTGTCATCAGAGTGCAAAGGGATATCATGACCATGTCACAGTGACACGTACACATGACCCAGGATAAACCCTCAAGTCATTCAACATTCTCGGAAGCAATCTTCCACAGGGAGATAAACACGTCATTCTGATAAATAAACATGTACACAAAAGAGTGAAAGTGTGGCTCTTGACCAAATAGCACATTATTCTTTCTTACTCTCTCTGGAGCACAAAACAGTCAGAGACTTAAAAAAGCTATTATAAAACAAACACTAGTCTTTTTTTTATTTCATTAAGAGACACTGAAATAATTAATTTCCTATTAAAGACGACCCCCATCAACCTGATTCAATAACCATACCGTATTTCCGCACTATAAGGCGCACCTAAAAACCTCCAATTTTCTCAAAAGCCGACAGTGCGCCTTATAATCAGGTGCGCCTTATATATGGACCAACATTGAGCCACTACAGCAGGCGAGTCCAAAGTCCGGCCCGCAGGCCAAATGTATATATCTTATATATGCCTTATAATCCGGTGCGCCTTATATGTGGACACAGTTTTGAAATGGGCCATTCATTGAAGGTGCGCTTTATAATCCGGTGCGCCTTATAGTGCGGAAAATACGGTACTTGTCATTGATTGGTTTTGACTTCCACTGTGGAAAAAGCTTTACAAAATCAATTAGGTAGACAAGAAGTGATATTCCTAGTGATCTGAAAGAAAAAAAAAATCCAAAAAAGGATGCAGGATGTGACATCCATTCCTCTTCATGCCAAATGAGTTAGACGCAATGCACACACAATGTCAACATACGAAGTATTCCCAGAGAACCCTGACAGGAAATGGACATATGACCATTAACCCATACATGCTGTATGTTTACACAGGCTGATAGCTCCGTCCTCCTCCACAACAAATCGAGTGGAACTTTATAATTAAAGGCGCAAAGTGACATTAAAACGTGCTTGAAAGTGCTTAATGTTGCGCAAAACTCCAAAAGATTAGTTTTGGATTATATAAGCCTTCGCTTGTCACATGTGTTGTCACCAAGATTGGTGACAACATATTTTCAAAGATCCACCCATCCAATTATCATAATTTGAACTGTGGCTGTTAATTGCTAACAAAACATAAAAGGTGATGCAATGTTAATGTCATTTTTTTTGGAGGCAATGCTGTTGGTTGTCTTGATTCCAAGAATGATTTCATGTGACTACAAAAACCGCAAAAGTAATTGTTTAATCTTTGCTTTGGGGATTTTTTTTCTAAATGTTATTCATCACTTCCAAGAATATTAGCCCGTGTGGTCATCGACAATTTTCAGTCCAAACAGGTTGTCTACAGAGAGTAATAATTCAATGTGTCTTGACTGTTTGGATTTAAAATTGGATTTAAGCCTTTTAAACAAACAACCTGTCATTAGAAAAGATCTTGGAAAATTTAAATCAAGTTAAGGTTTCACAGTAGAGTGTCAAACTAGGATCAGGGCTTCAAAGTACGGTTTCAAACTAAGGTTAAGGTTTAGAACTAGGGTTTAAAACTTTTTGTTTTTGAAGTAGGGTTTGAAACAAGGGTCAGGGTCTCAAAGTAGGGTTTCAAATTAGGGTCAGGATTTCAAAGTACGGTTTCAAACTAGGGTTTCATTTTAGGGTTGGGGTTTCAAACTAGGGCTAGGGTCCTAAAGTAGGGTTTCAAATTAGGGTCAGGTTTTTGAAGTATAGTTGCAAGCTAATGTTTCATTTTAGGGTGGGGGTTTCAAACTAGGGCAAGGGTCTTGAAGAAGGGTTTCAAGCAAGGCTTAAGGTTCCAAAGTAGGGTTTCAAACTAGGGTCAGGGTTTCGAAATGGGGTTTCAAACTAGGGTCAGGGTTTCGAAGTATGTTTTCAAAACGGGGTTAAGGTTTTAAACTAGGGTTCAAACTAGGTTTAGGGTTTCGAAGTAGGAAGTAGTAACTGGGAAACTTGGGAAACTGTTGACAGTTCACTTAAAATCTGACCGCATGCATTGAACTTTCAAAGAAAACAATGAATGATGGTTCGTGGCATTGAAATAAACGGATTGTTAAAAACATGACACTCATTTGACAAATAATTTCCTGGAATCTAACAACTGAGGGTGCACGCCTTGGGTGTGTTTAGAGTAGACCTTATGATGCTGGTGGAGACTCCTCAAGTGTGTTTTTAGGGCAGGTGACTATGGAGCATGAGAGTGGAGCAAAAAATAATAATTTGTCAGTGTCAGATTATTGTTTCATGGGTTTGAAGTGAACAACTCCTATTATTGTTGCTACGGGAGGTTGAGGTGGATTGGGTCCGATTGAAGCCTGTTTTTGGAGATGATAGTGATCATACGGTGTTTCAGCTTCCTGGAAACCTGAGTGTAACGAGAGATGAGATGTATTCTAGCATGAAGGAGACCACCAAGACAGATTATCTGTTTTAACTAGTTAATGACGGTTGTGGTTGTTTGCTAAGAAAGAGGTGTTTGCGTTTGTTGCTATTTGTTAAATTGCCTGTATTACGCTTTGCCTTGCCTATGAGAAAAATAAATGCCGTCATGGGTAGCTAATCGGTGTAATTGCCATCTCGACTACCTTTACACACACAAATAAACATGGCTACAATCAAATTGTGCCCTCTGTTGTTGCATGGTTGTATGCAGACAGGCTTCATTAACTGAGAACAGAGAGTAGAACAATCACATGTTGTTTCCAAGCAGAAATTTAGGATTTAAGGAAATCCATAAAAATAGACAAGTCCAAATTTGCTACTGTAGGACGTCATCCAAACTGTAAACACAATAGAAATAGTGTGTGCATTTTGACAGAAGACGTAAAACGACATTCTTGAGGTCAGAGAGGCAAATAACACAATGACAAAATGAAATAACTTTCACTTAACATAGGTGGTGATCTCTGACACCACCATTCAAACAATTACAATGTCCTGTCTCAATGGACAGCTTAATACTCAACCACACCTTGACTCATGTCACCTTAATGACTCACATGATGAATAGCTTACTACATGACCTCAGTCATTCTTAAAGTATTAAAACCACCCAAATGGCATTAAACATCAGTCAGAGGCTCTAAAAAAGCTTTTTGGATGTCTTCAAGTAAAGCCCAGTATCCCTTATAAGGCGACCCCTCGCTACTTCGCGTTTCGTTTATCGCGGCTTCACTACATCACGGATTTTTTTTCCAAATTAAAAGAACATTTAAAAGTCAAAATAAAACGTCTAAATTGAGGAAACATGTGTCTAACCTTTAGGACAATGTAGTATTGCTCCAAATGTTCGTTTACATTCCTTTAGAAGTCTGATTTCGCGTGTTAGCACGATCGCGAATTAGCATCGTTCCGCTAACTCGTTAGGCTGCCCAGTACTTCTTGTTGGTGACCGAACTTTGCGGATTTCACTTATCGCGAAAAAAAATTCCACCTTTCCTAATATTGTAATGCTCAGGGTTTTTTTTTTTGTCAGTCAATCAAACTACTAAAAATGGTTTCCAATATTGAACATAAAATGAAATGTCCTCAATAGTAACGCGAGACACATACGTGCAATGTTGTTTAGTCGTGTGGAACAAACAGCCTGAATGGTTGACCAACATCAGAGCATTCCTGGCTTTCCTCCAGACAGTAACAGAGAACTTCTCCTCTGACCTCCTGCGTGACATCCCAGAAGGACATCCTGAAGACGAACAATGGCAGAGAACAAAACTAGTCGCCGGTTCCCAAGCCCCCACTCCCACTGGCATGAAGATATTCTGGTAACTCTAGACTGACCTCCTCTGATGGTGTTTTGCCAAAAAGGTAGTTTCATTTATGTGTGCCAAAAACATCAATACCAAAAAAACAAAAAAACATCTGTACCACTGTAGCACTGAGATCTCTGGATTTTTTTCACTCATTGATTTTCTTTCAAGGAATGAATTACAGTGATCCCTCGCTACTTCACGTTTTGTTTATCGCGGCTTCACTACATCGCAGATTTTTTTTTTCAAATTAAAAAAACATTTAAAAGTCAAAATACAATTTATAAAGTGAGGAAACGTGTCTAACCTTTGGGACAATGTAGCATTGGTCCAAATGTTCGTTTACATTCCTTTAGAAGTCCGTTTTTGCGTGTTAGCGCGATGGCGAATTAGCATCTTTCCGCTAACTCGTTAGCCTACCCATTACTTCTTGTTGATGACCGTATTTCGCGGATTTCACTTATCACAAGTGCTTTTTTGAACCAATTATCCTCGATAAATGAGGGATTACTGTACTCTACTGTCCAATTCTTCCCAGAACATTAAAGTACTTGTTGAACTGTTCCCTATTTTGCAGTTCAACACCTGTTGCTGCTCTCTCCCTCACAGAGATCTGGATTTGATGTACTCTCCCTCCTATTTATTTGACTTAACACATCTGCTAAACAGCAATGTTCAAGAAAGATCACACATTGTTGGTGCAGCCTTATCTATACCTCCCAGCAGCTTTCAGAGGGGCCTCTAATATGACAATAATAACAGTAAGGTGACTCCCTTCACTTTGACTTGGAAAAACAGCACAGTTAACGTTAGGCTTGTGCCCCCATGCTGCTGCGCCCACTGAGACAGCAGGTGCTGAGATGTGAAGTCCTCATTCAAAACTAAAAAGATGTGGGAACAGACAACCAATACAGAAAAGTAAAGAAAATGGCCATTCATTAGAAATACTACCAAAATAACTTTTTTTTATGAGCTTTTACATCACAGGTGTCAAACTCAAGGCCCGGGGGCCAGATACGGCCCGCCACATCATTTTACGTGGCCCCCGAAGACAAATTGTGCATCAAATTCGTGTGTCATTACTAGAATTGCAAATTATCTTCACTTTTAATATCTTTTTTTTTAAATATTTGATCAGTTTTTACTCATCTGATTTGAAAACGAGTTATTTGTCAGTTTGTTTTGTAGCTTTTACTGTATATAATATGAGGTGCTCATACATTTATTTGGGTTGACAGTCATAATGGCCCTCCAAAAGAAGTTATGACTACAATGCGGCCCGCGAAAAAAATCAGTTTGACACCCCTGTATCTTACAGTTTAGCACATAGGTGTCAAACTCAAGGCCTGGGGGCCAGATACAGCCCGCCACATCATTTTATGTGGCCCGAGAAGACAAATTTTGCATCGACTTTGTGTCATTACTAAAATTACAAATTGTCTTCACTTTTTAAAAATAGACATATCACAATTTTTACCACCATTAATCTTTTTAAGCTATACAGTTTTCAATAGACTCTGATACCAAAACTGGTTATAGAAGACGTTGACAGTCATAATGGCCCTCCGAGGTAAACTACAACTTCAATGCGACCCGCGACTAAAATGAGTTTGACACCCCTTAGTGCAAAAAGGTGTCAAACTCATTCTTTGTTGCGGGCCACATCGGAGTTATGGATTCCCACGTGGGGCCATTAATGACTTAAATAGAAATTAATATGTGTGGATATTATCCCATACATACAACAGAATTTTTCAATTAATTTTGAAATTGGATTTATAGCGGAAAAATGTTGCAATATCTCATTGTTATTAAAAGGAAAGACAATTTATAATTTTGGTATTTTAACAAGAAACATTGAGTTGACACTTTTAATTTTGTGGGCCACATAAAATGATGTGGCGGGCCGAATGTGGCCCCCGGGCCACTAAGGCTGAGTGGGCTTACAATATAAGAAATGATTTCTTAACTGCTTTAAAACAAAGTGGCTACACTCCCATCTTCCTTGTGTGTCATCTGCATTGTGGCAAACAATACTGGGAAGCAAATATCGTACATGAGTCGAAAGGCGGCAGGAAGGATAGAAGTTAATTTGCTTCCTCACTCGTCATGGTCTCCATGCTCAGATGGAGAGAGAGAGGCTGGCACTAACACACTAGCTTCCTCATGTTTTCTCATCCGTAGGGTGGGAACGTACATGATGTCTACAAAAACACACAACCACACCACAAACGTGTGCTATTTAATGATTTCGAAAGTGGCAATTCCCACCAATATGACGCCTGCTAATGTTTCATTTGTTGTGTGTGTCACACTATGTGGTATTTGTGTTTGACTTCAATATTCCCTCACTATCTTTATTCGACTTAGTTCCAAGATTCCAGCCTCTCACACAATGACCACTGGGCCAACTGTTGCTAACAGACAAACCAATTTAACTTTTTTCCACAACGTTGTCTCGTTTTCCATTTTGTGACATTGTTAACTTTGTGATTATCAGTCACAAACTTTTTGTGATTATCAGTCACAAATGTTTTAAATTTAATGGGTTTGGATTGAGAGGGAAAAATCCTGAGCCAATACTTTATAGAACCTCATTTCATTGCAATTACAAGAGTTCATGAAGTAATGCTCACGAGTTCATGAGGTTCATGGAGATTCAGTTTGACCTAGAAAACTGATCAACATTTGTGTTCATTTTATGACATGGTTTGACGCAAATGCTCGGCGTGTAGTCATTCCCAAACTTAAAGAGTTGGACGGGGCGCCGTATAAAAACCTGAAAATCATCTAAATTCCACCACACAACCTGGAATCAGTAATTCCCAAATACTTTACATGCAGAAACATCATTGTTGTTTACTTAAATAAAATGATCACAACTTTTTATGGACCCAACTAACCAAACCGCAGTTTTTGAAATTTATATTTGATTACTCATGTTGTGGTATTAATGATTATTACTATGACTATTGGTGACTAATTTTAATAACTGCCTGTCACCCCTTTTGGTGTTGCAGGAGTATTTTGACTGAGTGCAGAAGAATGTGCTGATCGACCAAGGCTACAGGGATTCATCATAATAACAGTCACATTCCTCTTGGCTACTGACCAGTAAGGAATGGAATGCAATTAGCACCTATTAGAGAGAGCTGCCTAGAGGAGGCTTGTCAGGCTCACTGGCATGACCCTAACTAAATGCTCAGAACTTACCAGGACACTCAAACATACCCACAGCTTTGCTACATCATTGGGTTACTCCTCCAATGTAGTAATTGTCAGTTAATGACTCAGCTTTACTGGTTCTAGTCATGTTTGACTAATTTCATAAATGGTTATGTATCGGGACAGAATTGTTGATGCAATCCTGTCTCTATAATTTTATTTTAACTTTGACAGGACCTTGACCTTGAGATGGGCACGTCAATGATCAAATGGGGCCAACATTTTACTGTTGATGGTTCTTGTGTACTTTTGTTGAGATTGGACGCTGTTCACATCCCAGCATACATTGCGACATCCAGTACTGAACTTTTATCTATTTTCAGGTCGTTAAATTATCATTTAAAGGTATTTATGTTACCATAGTTTGTTGATTAAATTTGTCTTTCTTTCATGGAGGTTAAACGTCAGGAATGCTATCAATTTACATTTGCCATCTAGTGGTGAACATTGTAATTACAACTGAAAACTGAAGTGATAGAAGGATTTTTGAGGGGATTGTCCGCTATATGCAACCCAGCCTTTTTATACATGATTGTTAAAATATAACTTGACTGAATAGTAAATGTTTTATGATGGCCATTAAGACCCAGGAATATTTATGTACTACTATTTTGGGTATTTTAAATGGCAATGGCTGTGTCATAGTCAGAACACCATTTAGTAAAGATGCTGCTGAAAAACATGCGCAGTTTGTGGAGTCACTGACTTCCCATCATCTGCCTTCTATTATGGAATCAGAATAAATGTAGTTGGTAATGGAATTTTCCCTAAATAATCATGTGCTTTTCAGTACAAATGTTCATTAGCTTTAACAGTCTGTTGAATGTTAATTTAATTCCTACCAAATTTGCCAATGAAGTAAAACTGAAAAAAGTATATTCTTTGCCACAACAGCAACAAAACTAAGTTGATAAAAAAAAAATGGAAGTGTTTACTAAATGAAGCTACAGCAAGCATATTGGTTTGGATAATTTAAAATTAGAAGCATTCTTGTTCCAGTTCAGAACAGTTCAGAATTCCAGAAAATTTTAAGTTCAACGGAAAATAGATATGTTCCATCAAATGAACAAGATGCATTTTAAGTGATCAAGACTTTAAAAGCACACTTTTGACATATGCAGTTAAACTAACAACGCAGCTACATTCGTTTCACAGTATTGTATGCACACAAACAGACACACACACACACACACACACAATATACACCGGCATATCTGAATGCAGAATGAGTAGTAAATGTGACAGTGCACAGAGTTGTTAAAGAAATTAGTTAATCTTCAAGCAGGGGTTACTCAGTCACCTGTAAAGACATTAAATGATGCTCAAAACAAAGAGGATAAGGATTAGTTAGTGTCAGGCTGGCAAGCAATGGAAAGCTGATGTTGTGTGTCTATGTATGTCTAGCTTGTTACTGTAACACAGAGAGTTTCAGATTAGGCTAGCTAATAGAATACAGGAACGGGAAACAAGTTTGACCTCCTTTTGGGAATTTCGAAAGGAGCTATTCCGGCAATCCCTTTGAGACGAACATTGTGATATTTAAATAAATACCTCGTGTCATTCATCTTCTTAGACTTATCCGAGGTTAGGTCACATGGGGGAAGCGGCCTAAGCAATACTTCCATCTACCTAGCTACTTGGTCAAGCTTTTCCAGGGGGATCACGACGTTAACAAAAACAACAATGGCAGTTATTTTTAAAATGATTTTGTTTGCAACTTGTTATCTTATTTTAAAATAACATTAACTATAATTTAACTTACTTCACATTTGAGTTGGAGTAAGTTTAGAGTCGTAGGCTTGATTAATTATTGTGTAAATTGAAAAAAAAAATCAGTGTGTGACAGTAGTAATAAAAAAACAACTTTTTATAAAACCTGAAAGACTCAAGTGACTCTCAACCACTGTCTCACTTGAGTGACTCAGAGTAACTCAAGTATATAAAATGAACCTAGTTCATAGCAACACTACATGATTTTTTATTTTACAATTTGCTCAGAAGGAGAGAAAAAAGATCCAACCGTTATGTCCAGCAAATGTAAAAGGAAGTTTGTGCTTTGGCTTTATTTAATTGGCAATGTAATGTTTACCATTAGCCTTGTGGACCTCCGTGACCAAACACCAAATAGCCCAGCTGATGTTACGCAACCATCGGCAACAAAAGCACCATGGAACTTTTATTTTGGATGTGCCTGGGAAAACGTGAAAAGAACACAGAGAAGTCCATGCAGCCTCTTTAGGCCCCTTACTGACAGAGACCCAGCCAAAGTTGGAATGAAAAGCTCAAATTGCCTCATGTTTAGAACACCAAAGAGCCTTCAAACCCTTTTAAATCTCACAATCTTTCTGTTCACTTTTATGAAAAGGTAACACTGTAGACTTATTTGATTTAGAATAAAAAAAATTATTCACTATGTTTGTTTATTCTTTGGGGAAAAGCTCAATTGAGCAATAATTTGATATAAACATTTATTGCTAGCAAGGTCTTCTCTGCTAGCCTTAAATCGACCTAGTTGACAAACTGCAGGAAGACTAATAATGCTGAAAGAAATAGTTCCACAACCTTATTTTGTCAATTTAGAGCACGGGTGTCAAACTCAAGGCCCGGGGGCCAGATACGGCCCGCCACATCATTTTATGTGGCCCGCGAAGACAAATTGTGCATCAAATTCGTGTGCCGTTACTAGAATTGCAAATTGTCTTCACTTTTAACATCTATTTTTTAATATTTGGCCAGTTTTTACTCGTCTGATATAAAAACTAATTATTTGTCATTTTGTTTTGTAGCTTTTACTGCATATAATATGAGGTGCTCATACATTTATTTGGGTTGACGGTCATAATGGCCCTCCGAAAGAAGCTGACTACATTGCGGCCCGCGAAAAAAATGAGTTTGACACCCCTGCATTAGAGAATGACATTATTCAAAAATCAATGAAAAACATCATTAGTCATCCTTCACAGTTGTTATTATTATTTTATCATCGTGTCAGCTACTGTTTCCATTGCTGATGACACATCACTGACTTCCATATTGTGATTTATATATCCTGGTAGTATTTGGTCTTCAGTCCAAGCAATTTCTCCGTTCTCCTTTCCACCCGTGCTTAATTTGGCTTTAAACGTGGGCAGCAGGATGTTAAATGCCGCAGTAGACCATCAGTGACAGAACTGTTTCAACATTCCTCTGACTCAATACCACAACTTGCAGTCAACTGACACGGAAAAGTATTTTGATTCATCCAAGAAAAACAAAAATAATATTGTGAAACCTTTAACCATAATTGCTTGCTTGTATTTCCTCTCCAAATGCCACTGCATAATTTAGTTTTGAATCATGCCAGAAAATCTGCTATAGTGCTAATAGCTACATTTTTTTTCGAAATTCGTTGCACGGCAGCAGTTTTCAATTTTGTTAATAAAGTTAACGCTCAAACTTTTGAATGCATCTAAAACTGAAATTTCAACAAAAGAAACTTTTTGAGACCCAGATCGCTTTTACTTTTTGCGGCCTCTGGCCTTTCGTGACAGATAACAGTTGGCAACAATCACCACCCATGTGGTTTTAGAAAATTCCATTCAGCCACAGGATATAATCAATGGTGTCTAGACTTCAGATTCATTCTTTTTAAGCTGACGTCAGTGTCTTAAGAACGTGGCACATTAGCGACCAATGTACCTCCAAGGTTTCTGTTGGCGTAAACCTCCATTCATCCTTTCTCTCAGTATCAAATGCTTACAATACGTTTTATTATTATTGTCCGAAAAAATATGTTTGCATAGGATTGGACTGACTTTTCTTTTGCCAAACCCCAAATAAGCAGTCTCACCCATGGGCAAATTTGGACTGCTCAATCGGCCTACTCTGCATGTTTTTGGAATGTGCGAGGAAACCGGAGTACTTGGAGAAAACCCACACAGGCACGGGGGGAACATGCAAACTCCACACAGGGATGGCCGGAAGTGATACCAAACCGTGCCGCCCCATAATTCATAATTTGAGAAATAATAGTTATCTAATAATATGCAAAAGGGTCAAACTGCATGTCATGTCTAAACTTTCACTTGTCATGTCCAATGTGTTTATGGGTGTAGTCTTCACTTTGAGGCAGGAAGCAAGTGATGTCCAAATCCGCTTCACATCAACCCCCTCTGGGTATGGCTATACAGTAGGGAAAAATAAAAAAAACACTGTACCGTATGTCCGTTGGAAAAAACGTGTTTGTGTGCGTTCATCTTCAGCTCTTCCTGTCAATTCCCATGGTGAGAAGTTGCTGTTGTCCCCTAGTGTGACAAGAGAGAGGGAGGGAGAGATGGATTTAAGAATTTTTTTTGTTGAACTTTCAGCTGCAGAAGAACTAAAATTATCAATGAATTTCCTGTCACTATTCCGTGTGTGTTTGACTGTGCATTATTCTGGTAAATGTCATGTTTATGTACATGCGCTCATGACAGAGTGCTAGATTTAAGCCTTTGATTGACTGCAGCCGAAACTTGCACATATGGGGTGGTTAAAGCAAATGCTTGTGGTTAATAAACACTGTAGCAGGCAGTTAAATGGATCATAAACAAATGTCAAATGTTGCAAAGCCAGTAACGGAAGACAAACTGTGTTATTAACCCAAATATGTAGCGAAGTCCAAACATGTTATGGTTTGTCACTAACCTAAGATAATGTAGTGGTAAAGTCAAGTATGATAGAAAAACACTTCTCGGACACAATATTAAGCAATAAAATCAAAAAGAGGTGAGGTGAGGGTGTGTTTTGAAAATACATGCGGGATGACAATTTGGTAGCAAAAAGTCAGTGTAAATTTAAACCTGCTCGGACCGTGTGTAAATTGTGGCGCAGCTGATCCAACACGATTTTGGTAATGATGATCGACTTCGCGGAGACTTAAATTGTTGTACAATATAAATGCAACATTTGAATTAATTATGATTCTTGAGACGTTGCCAAGTGGCCTCATTAGATCAAGATTATTTGGTCTTTTGTTCTGTTTTGAATAATACACGATGTTGGTGAAAACAACTAAGCAAACACACAGCTCGGAATAAAAGTGATGAGAGACATGAGCATGTGGAAAACCTGAGTCTTTTGAGTCTTCTCACGCAACTACTGCTGACCATCTGGACGCTCATTACAAAGAATAATATGAATATTTTCCATGCTCCTTTGCTTTACAGGTATGTGGCATATGTTGGTTAGGCACGCAGGATGCAAAAATAATTCCAATTGACCAACTGAAAACCAATGCTAGTCGCTTTGTGGTCATTTTGACCATCAAAAAGCGACGTGATAAATGATCTCACCGGAGTTTGATCTGAACATCTGCACATTTTTTTCCATCAGCGTCATGCAAACATTTACATATTTGACGGTTTAAAACATAACAGAAAGATGCCGAGTAGTTGTCATCAAAGAACTTTGCTTTACCACGCGAGTGTTTCGATGTTTGGTTTTCCTGTTTTTTTAGTCAAGCCAAGATTCCAAACAACATTTTGACAATATCAGTGGAATAAAAAAACAGGTCGAACTTTGCGTTTGTATCATTAAAATGCAACTGTACATCATGACAGGAAATATTTCTGTATTTGCCACCTGACAAGCTATGTTATATTACGCAACATGACCATATCTGTATTCACAGCCATAAAGTTGCAGTCGGAAAAAGCTTCTATAGTTTGTTACTGAGATCCATTGTGAACACTGACAAGCTGGGGACATTTATTGAATGTGATGTTAAGAAGAAAATAAAAGACACACACACACCAACACATGGACACACTCAATTTCTCACCAAGGAAAACAGTGCTTTGCTGTTTTAATGGCGCGGACCACTGAGCCCCTCTTTGCTCTCGGTTCTCGCATCAAAAGCTGGCAGCGGTTCAGATCTTCTCTTTTCGTGCCAACTGCTGCCACACACTCTCTCTCTCTCTCTCTGTCTCTCTCTCTCTTCAAGCGGGCTTCAATATTCAGAAGCCACTAATGGGTATCTTCTGGCAAAGCAATTGTCGCTTGATGCTTATTTAATGTACAGTACGTATATATCTACCGTATTGGCCCGAATATAAGACGGTGTTTTTTGCATTGAAATAAGACTGAAAAAGTAGGGGTCGTCTTACATTCGGGGTGTAGACATTATACCCATTTATATCTTTAAAGCGAATGCTGAATTTAACGCCCCAGGTCAAAGCGAACCCCTGTCACGAAGAATAAAAATAAAAATAGCGGTAGCACGAAGAAGAAAAAGAAAAAATTGCGGTAAGACAGAAAAGAAAATAAGAGAAGAGATAACAGAAAATGGAAAACCCAGAAGCCATTCATTTACAAATGTTAATTCACTTTAGTTTACATATTTAAATGTTCAGATATTAAGATGTGATAGACAGTTTTTGCATGATTTGAATGAGGCTTTTTCTTTCCAATATATTGTTATAATATTTTGTTTCCGATGTACTGTAATTATTTTCTGTACAAAAATTAAATTTGGTGTTCAAAAAGTCTGTTTTCAAACTTGAGTCTTGAAAAAGAGGGGGTCGTCTTATAATCAGGGTCGTCTTATATTCGGGCCAATACGGTATGTATGAAGCTACAGTATAACTCAGTTTAGATGACCCTTTTCCATTTCATAAGGAAAGAAGGAAATATGTCGAAATGCCGATATAACACTCAACTATGCAACCCTTCTTATCCTTACATAAGGAAACAAGTAAATATGTCGAAATGCCAATACAACAACCAACCACGCAACCCTTCTTATCCTTACAATGCTTAACGAAACACACTCAGAAAGTCTTTCTAAAGAAACCGTGTGACCTTGTCACATGAAAAACAGACCAATTGCATTGGCGGCAGCTTGTTTCCAATTTCCACCCTAATTGGACCACTGCAGTATTAAATTAAATATGACATGAGAAGAACTAATCCACAGGTGTCAAACTCAAGGCTCAGGGGCCAGATACGGCCCGCAAAGACGAATCGTGGATCGACTTGATGTGTCAATACTAAAATATGTGCTAGCTATAGAAAATGGAAGGATTATATCATACCGAGTGGTATAATAAAATCTAAAACCTAAGTATCCAAAATGCTTCTTTCTTTGCAGGGCAAACAAAATGAAGCCATTATTACAAAGCCATTGATCAAGCCTAGATCTTGATGACTCGTCGATCTTAACACACAAGCATCTGCTATCCAGAGGTACTCCGATTTTTTTTTTTTTCCACCAAATGTTTGAACACATTTGCATCTGGCCCGGATGGTGTGAATTGTCCTTCATCTTAATCTGTAGTCGTTTCAAACACTAAATCGGACAAGAGTTACTTTACTGAGCGTTGTTTCCAAAAACTGGAGGACTGCATCATTAAACTGCTGGGTGTAATAAATTCAGAGATTAATTACAAAGCTGATTGGTCTGAGATTACCTGTTTCTGTTTTATTGGACTATTCACTGCAGTGCACACGCTCACATTGCCTGAAAATCAGAAACAGGTTTTTTTTCCTCTCTCTTTGGACTATAAACAAGGCAAAAGAAGCATTAACAGACGTGGGCAAATGAGAGTTCGCCATCAGGACACATAACTAGTGATTTTATAGAAGGGCATTCAATTGAACTAAACTCAAACCTATTTTTTTTTCAGCTCAAGAACCAAATAATAAATATTTCCTGAATATACTAATTAAATAAATCTGGTGTTATGTTTCATATCTGCCGAAACTCATCACGGCACCATCTTGACTAAATTTATGGCAAATCTCATTGGGGAAATATTTACAACAACACATCAAAACTATCCTGTGAGTTTATAACGATGCTATTTCCTGGGAACATGCAGACAAGTGTAAAACACACCTGCTCTAGCAAATCCAAGGACATTGAAGGGATCAGGGTATTTCCTGAAACATTGACTGCCACGTTACACGGACACCAGTGATTTAATGTAAGTCTCATGACAATTTATGCAAAGGAAAAAAAATCTCTCTAGGAAATAAATCCTCAAATCCTTGGGAATTAAGACATCCTGTGAATTTTCATCATGCATGATGTGAGAAAAAGGCACAGGGGGCACTTGTGGTGTGAAAGAGCATAATCACTATTTACATCTGGGAATTAGGGTTGGATAGGACCTAGTACAGCCTGGTATTGAACTTTGTACCAGCCAACACAGCAGCCCATGGACAACCCAATTTCTCCCCCTGGGATTCTATCCATCACTGGCACTCATGTGCCCTGCTTGACCTGACTGAACACAATGAAATCAAAGCAGCCTTTTGATTTGGTTGACATTTTTAACCTTAATGCTCCCATGGGAATACAACCTATTTAAATGTAGTAGCAAATTCTGAGGATTTAGTCAGTCTAATTAGCAAGAGAAATGTCAGGTGAAGAGCACTATTTAAAAGACAATGCTGAATTATTTAAAAAAAACATTTTTTAAAAAAGGTCTATCAAACAGAATTGAACTGATAAGGTCAAATATAGATCTCTTCTCTGATGCTGCTTGAACCGAGTGATGACAAATGTTTGTTTTGTTTTTCTTAGATAATATTTCCTACTGCAAATTCCTCTTTTACTTAATCACTGTTTGATAAATCATTTAAATCAGGGGTGTCAAACTTTTTTTTTCACGGGCTGCATTGTAGTCATAACTTCTTTCGGAGGGCCATTATGACTGTCAACCCAAATAAATGTATGAGCACCTCATATACATTAAAAGCTACAAAACAAACTGACAAATAACTCATTTTCAAATCAGACGAGTAAAAACTTGTCAAATATTCTTAAAAAAAGATATTAAAAGTGAAGACAATTTGCAATTCTAGTAATGACACACAAATTTGATGCACAATTTGTCTTCGCAGGCCACATAAAATGATGTGGCGGGCCGTATCTGGCCCCCGGGCCTTGAGTTTGACACCTGTGATTTAAATCATTTACCAAATCTTGAGCTCTCATTGTAATGCATATTTGTGAAACATGTTCAAATGTTTTTTATTGATAGACGACAGAGAGAGCGAGATGAGAATTTTGTTCATTGTTTTCTCTCTTTGCCGACGCAAACATGCTCAGCTTCCAATGACATCACCAGCCTTCCTAAGGATTTAATTAAGATTATGTAATGTCAGGATGTCACTTCAAAAGTGTACAAGTCAAGTAAGTGCGTGTATGTGTGCGAGCGAGAGCAAGAGAGAGAGAAAATCGTGACGATAAGTGCCAATGAATACCCCTTTGTCCAAATGATGTTGTGTTCCATGGGTGCCAAGTGTCTGTTAAGAGGGCCTCCCAACCTCATTTGAAGCCTCACTAGCTTTCTGCTGTGGAGGTCCACACACGCACGTATACACACTCACAAGCACAAACAGACCTCACTCATTTATAAGTTAATTCTTCACAAGGACAAATTAAAAAAAAAAAAAAATTTTGAAATTTTTCCAAATTGAAACTAAAGTAAAACAGTTCCTCGGCGAGAAGAATTGTTCATTTAATGCATCTAAAACCAAGTATGGCATTTGAGTTCAGGAACACCCAGTGGATCAAGCAATATCCTGCCAAGAATGGCCAGGGTGCCAGTGTTCAAAGTATCAGCCAGGAGGTGGCACCCAAACAAATAATGACAAAGACTGCATTTCTTCAGCAGCAAAAGATCCAGCTTAGCAACAGCTTTGTCTGGCTAAACTCAAACAGCTCAAACACACACAAGAACAAATATGCAGGAATACGCGTCATCGGGATTTCAAGACATTTAACGTATCGCGTGCACAGAAAAAAAAAAAGATTGAGCGAGTGAGTACTTTTATTTTACTAAATCAAAGAGGGAATAGGTATTAAATGGATGAAAATTAAATGCAAATAGAGTTGTCCTATAAAGGACCCTTGCAATCCCTCGGTCGGCCATGTTGGAGCACATACAACAAGCCTTTAAAACACAGGTATCAAACTCAAGGCCCGGGGGCCCAGACACGGCCCGCCAAATCATTTTATGTGGCCCGCGAAGACAAATTGTGCATCAAATTCATGTGTCATTACTAGAATTGAAAATTGTCTTCACCTTTAATATCTTTTTTTTTTAAATATTTGACCAGTTTTTACTGGTCTGATTTGAAAACAAGTTATTTGTCAGTTTGTTTTGTAGCTTTTACTGTATATAATATGAGGTGCTCATACATTTATTTGGGTTAACAGTCATAATGGCCCTCCGAAAGAAGCTATGACTACAATGCGGTCCGCGAAAAAAAGTTTGACACCCCTGCTCTAAAATATAAGCGATTGTGGTAAGAGTAAATTAGTATCAAACTGTATCTTCCGATACCTGTTTTGACCACCTTACGATTTTAAACGGCCTTAATGTCTCTCAGAGTTAAATATTGAATTTCTACGTTTTGCTTGGTTGCTGCTTGTATGCGTCCTCTCAAGGGGGTAAAACACTAAGTTAAATCTACAGGGGGGTTGTTGGTTTTATTGAAGTTGTCTGGGGCCTTTGTTGCGTGACGGCCTCAGGAAATGAAAGTGTTGTTATAAAGGCAATATTTCTGAGGGGCACAACTGAGCCTAAACACTTTGTTTGGAATCTGAGGGGAGTATTGCTCCCAGCATAGAAACGACTCTAAAACCATGCAAGGAATCAAATTGAAATAAAGAATGTTAAACTGAGTTATTGGATTTTTATCCTGCAAATTCTAAGCGTCTATTTGTTGTTTTTTTAAGCTTAAAGAACCGAAGCCTGAAGTAGTTTTCTCAAGTACTTGCTTAAAAGTATGTTTAGATTAGATTTAGGGAAAAAAACATATTTTGGTTTGCATTGGTTAACTGGGACTATCCTTTTTTTTGCCTTCCTCACTTTTTCAATTTTATAATCACTTCCCTTTAAATACAAAACAAATATGATGCGTGTTATTATAACATATACATATTGATGGCATCAAATAAACACAAATACCAATAATGTCCAACACACAATACAAGCAGGAACAAATCTTAAAAAAAAAAAAAAAATTAAAAAGTTAAATTGTAAAGAATTTGGGGATTTTTATGAAATTGTGCTTATTCGATATGATTTGACTGAAAAGCCATCAATCAAAACGCAAAATGCAAAACACTAATTGGCTTTTGGCTTGCGAATGGCTGCATAATATAACGTAAACTCTTAAATAAAACAAAAGCTAAGAATTGGCCAAGAAAACAACATCATCTAGTAAATCAAGATAAGCAAGACCTGTCGCTGTGTGTTTAATGTTGTGTATTGTCATTTCACAGGGCACAGATACTATTTTCATGCTCATCACATACTTATCGACGATTAAGACTCATAACTTTACGGTCATAAATATACTGTTGCATATATAATGTATTCGTCAAACAGGTGTGCAGCTGAAGGCCATGCTGATATGTAACAGATGAAAATGACAAACGTATCTTTTGTTGAGGTTACTGCTGTGTTGGAGGGAACGGCTGACAGGTGCAGTGTCGAGATTGTATTTGTGTGTGTCTACTGTATGTGGGAGGGAGTGCCTGAGACTGTCAAGTTGAGCAGAGTTCATGATTGTTCATTAAAGAAACATCGCACTAGCATGCAACAAGTACACTTGCAAATTAATTGACCTACATATGTTGCCTTCCATCTATCATGACCGAAACAGTATCAAGAAAAGTTGAGACAGTTTACCTTAAGCTTCATAAGTGTTGCTGTACCATTTTGCATTTTGCAAATTGCTTCCTTAAAGCAATTTAACACTGTTATATAGTAGATGCTATCTATCAGCCCATTTATGGCGATTCCTATTATATGTTTTTAGCTGAGGTTTACCGTATTTTCCGCACTATAAGGCGCATCGGATTATAAGGCGCACCTTCAATGAATGGCCCATTTTAAAACTTTGTCCATATATAAGGCGCACCGGATTATAAGGCGCACCTTCAATGAATGGCCCATTTTAAAACTTTATCCATATATAATGCGCACTGGATTATAAGGCGCACCTTCAATGAATGGCCCATTTTAAAACTTTGTCCATATATAAGATATATACATTTGGCCCACGGGCTGGACTTTGGACACGCCTGCTGTAGTGGCTCAATATTGGTCCATATATAAGGCGCACCTGATTATAAGGCGCACTGTCGGCTTTTGAGAAAATTGGAGGTTTTTAGGTGCGCCTTAAAGTGCGGAAAATACAGTACTTGCGCTGCAAACTTTTTGATTGATTAAAAGATGTCAACAGCAGAAGACTTGTCCATCCAATCATACATTACACGTAACAGAATAAATCCCCTCACAATATCTATGAACGTTTTGTAAACAAGCACTGCAGTCAAGTTAAGCAGTGAGCTAATGCTAGCGAGAAGCTAACAAATGCATTTAACACATTATTGTGTTCCCAGAGAAAATAAAACAGCACCTTTGATACAATTCATCTGATACAACTACTCAAAATACATCACTCTCAGCTCTCAATGGAAAAAAAAACTGCAAAAACAATAGCTGACAGTAACAATCAGTCTTGAAGTTCTTCTTTTCTGTGAACAACTTTGTTTGGTGTACAAACGCTCCATTCTCTGATGCAAATAAATGGAAATTTACAGGTTTGGCACTTAAATCCTAAGATTGCTGAACACGTGTAATGTGGCTAAACCTGCGTCAATAAACGGGGGAAAGAATTTAACTGGGACTAGTTAAATGAATCACTGTTCTGTTTCACACAATCAACATTTCTATTTAAAGTGAATTTAATCACCCCCTTAATTTAACTTTCATTTTAATTGTCACCATGTGTTGAGGCGTTCAAATCAGAGCAACAAATACCTCGAAGAATGTCACATTGGGATCTTGTTTGGGGCTCAGTATTAATGGTATCAAGTGTTTGTACATTGTCACGGTCTGTTTTCGTCAATGCTTAGTCCCAGTAATCACACGATAAACAACCTTTGATTCCCCATCCTGTGTTAGAACAAATGGTACGAATTAAAATGTTTGTTATGTTCTTATATGCATGAGACTACTGGGAGTGGCAAAAACAAAACAAAAAACCACTTTGCTACTGGCACGATTGAATAGTCAGCAACTATATCAACAATTCTCTCTTTACCCGCAAAATACGTAACAAAAATGCATCAAACGAAAACCGAAGCGGAGCCTGTTCCGTAAATTATTTTAGATTTCAAAATCTGACTTTCATTTGTATTTGTTATGCTAAATTCAAATGATTGCAGAGACGGATTGTTTCAATTCTATAAAAACAACCACAATATTGTAAAATGAATACCAAACTGAAATTGAGCATTATCTTCGGAAGAGCACCATTTTAGAATGTTTTTTGATTGTGCAGATGTACCTAATAAAGTGGCTAGCAAGTGTATTTCCTGAGCCCTCTGTGAATCCCAGAGGAAAACCACTGAGAGGAGGCCATAGGTCACTGACGGAAAGTCAGCATGCTGCCAGAGAAAGTTCAAGACAAACATGACCATCTGACGGCAGAGAACCTTTGAACAGACACATATACATCCAGCTGTTACCACTTCACAAAATTCCTTACAGTCACATGGTGACAAGTGAAATAGTAATTTGTTTTATTTAAAGTGGTTTACAAGACTCCAATCAGGCTGCCGCTTGCACGAGGCATTTAAAGGGAATGATGGGAGTCGCTTCAATTGGCGGCAAATTATATCAACTGCCCACAATGCTGCAAAATTCCTTTTTTTGGATTTTTTTTTTTAATGCACCCACTTTAACTGGTCTGCGAAAATACTAAAACATGGGCTAGCTCGCCCCTGTCAAGGTTTAGACCGCGCTGGGCATGAAAATTGAGTCCTACAAGTTTCTATCAAACTTTATCAATGCATTACATTTCCCTATATTGTACAGTATATTGGTTGTAGTATGTTCATCTTGTTTTCAATTGTCAATTATTTTACTGGTTCTTTTATCACAAACAAAATATTTTAGGTTTCATTACCTGACATGTTTCGGCTATCACTTCCGCCGTCTGTGACTCTGATGAAAGCGGAAGAGATAGCCGAAAGATGTCAGGTAATGAAACCTAAATAATTTGTTTGTGATAAAAGAACCAGTAAAATAATGTACAGTATATTAATCACCATAATTCACATGCTTCAGTCAGTTTCGCAAAATTACAAATATATTGTGTACATGTGACTGATTGCTTTACTCAAGAAAATTAAATGTTTTTATATAATCAGATATTATTATTCAAATTGAATTTACAGAATACAGGCAACATGTACTATTTTCTGCCATTATGTCTAGTTTTACATCACAAACAACATTTTCCATGTTTTTAGTGCAATAAAGGATGTGTTGATGTTCTCATCTTATCAGAGCAGATGGAACAGGTTATCTTTGTGATACAGCTGAGTTAACCTTGGTAACACTCAACTCCTTCCATGTATTGTTCTCTTGTTGCTTTTTGTCTGCTCTTTAAAATACAGCCGTTGAGTATTTAACACGCTTTTGATATCAACAAGGCGGTCGACTTCCGTCATGGTGCCACTTGAATTCCAACGCTTTGAACATGCAGCTTGTTCATCCCCATATTTCCTCTCAACGCTCAATGCGGATTAACAAAGTACCAAATGAGGCAGACCAAAGGCTGGCCCCCTCTGACACACACTCAAATACACACATGGCAGCAAACAGACCCTCTCTTATCTACTCCACAAATGTTAGTCCAGGGACAATCTGAGTATTTATAGCCTCAGTAACTCAATGCTGCTTCATTAAAAGTCACAATCCTATACTATAGGGGCCTCTGCCAGAACCATAGAAGCAGGACCAGCATTGTTGTGTATTTCTAATTTGAACTCCCTTAGCAGCTTTTTCTGGTCCATTGATAATGTTAGTCTAAAACTAAATAAAAACACATTGCAAACATTACTGTCTCCAGTGCATGTAGGTGTGTGTGCATTATCTGCACACGGGGGATGAGGCATAACTAGTAACCACAAAGTTGTTCCACAATTGGACTTGTGAAGGCCACAGAGTTGAGCCAAGACAAAGAGTCTTCAAGAATTGCACCCATGGGGGGTGAGAGAGGAGGCTTGCTGTAATTCTACGGTCTGAAAGTAAAGCTGCTCTAATAACATGCCAGGAGAAGCCAGGAGGAAAAATGCTGGCTGATCAAGCCAAACACTCAGAGTGGGAAATAAAGTGTGGAATCGAAGACTTATCTTGTGTGATTGTGCAGACGAGTTAGCAAAAAAACAGGGATTTATATTAAAAAAAAAAAAAAAAAATTGCATAAAGTAATTAGGGATCACTTTTGTGTGGGACACAAGATATTTATTCCTATTTATGAGGGTCTTGCAATTGGCTGGCGACCAGTACAGTACAGTGTGTACCCCGCTTCTCGCCCAATTAACTGCTTGGCTAGTCCTCAGTTTACCGCCGACACTAATGAGGGCAAGCAGTATAAAAAAAATGAATGGATGGGTGGTTTTTATGAAATTCTTTGCTCAAATGTTGTAGTTTAAAATTGATTTCTTCATCAACAATGTGTATTTATTTATTTATTTTCAAGTTTTGCCAAGAGTGGTTGGAGGTATAAATGTGTAAAAATCTCCCAAATGACAGGGAGCCAATCAGTCAAACAATCAATATGATATGATTCACCAAATTAACTTAAATTACAAATTCTGTCAATAAACATCTGTCCTCTGATAAGTGGAACTCATTATGTATTCAATAACACAAAACACATTGGTCAAATGTAGACATTAATATTCATCCTTACCGTAATACTAGCGATTCCATTGCTGGATGGTAAACTAAATGCCTATTTTTAAAGGGAAGTAAACCCCAAATTTTTCTTTATATGTTCTGTGCAGCCAGATAGTCAAAATACAATGTTCTAATTAATATTTTGTTTGTGGAATATGAATCAAAATGGCACCTGCTTTTAACTATCTCACGGGGCGGCCATTTTGGCTCTTGATGTCAACTGAAAATGACATCACAGTTCCGAGGTCACAACCAATCAAAGCAACAATCTCAAATTATCTCTTATGATGATAAATGTGTGCAAATAAATAGAAATGTTTTCATTCATCCACCATCTGTTAATTAGACTGACCTCATTTCCATGTACTGTATGTTGATGGCAAAGTAGTGACTTCAGCCTCGGTTAATGATATCCGGTCTTGTAATTCCCCACCTGCTCTGTTGCAACCTTGCATCACTCCCTGCTCAACAAACACAAAATTGAAGGCACATGCATACAAAATCACATAATTTCCGATTACTTACCACGTCTTTGTTGAACAAATCCCACCCTAAATCTTAGCCATGTGCTATCAGTTAAGGCTAACAAGCAAGTAGCAACATCAAAAGGGGGGGAAATATATTTGTTTTAATATTGTGGGAATGAAGTTCGACAAAAAATGGAGGGAAAAACTAAAAATAAGAAATGTAATAAGATGAAAGGACAAGATGAACATTGGTTAGGGAGGTTGGCCATAGTCCAATAGCAAGTAAAGAAGCTCGTGACAACTGTCTTCTTCACGTGTGTTGGGTAAAAGGAACTCATGACCAGTTGATCTACCTTTAGTCAAAACGCAAGAAAAATCTCACAAACACATGAAGGAAAATGTGTTCCGGTTTGATGAAATAAAGCATAGGTGTCAAACCCAAGGCCCGGGGGCCAGGTACGGCCCGCCAAATCATTTTCCGTGGCCCGCGAAGACAAATTGTACATCGACTTCATGTGTCAAATTGTCTTCACTTCTATAAAAATAAATAAATAAATGAAAATAGGAAAATTGCTAGATTTGTTACTTTTTACTTCTATTCAATGTGGGCAGAGCATAGACCAAAAAAAAAAAAAAAAAAAGGAAAAACTGACGCACAAGCACTTATCAAATAATACTGGTAGATGATTGTTTCAACCTGTCTTAAGTATTTAAAAACATTTAGTACATTCAGTTTGGCACAAATGTTCACATTTTCTAGGGCTTCAAAGACTCCATTTAGTTACTTAATTCTCTGAAAAACAACTTCCTGTGTGTCTGGGACATTATTACTTATGTTAAGATGACATAATGATTGTGTGTTTGCAGGAGGGATTGAAAAAGGAACAAAAAGGCATACCTATTGAATTACACTTAATCAGACATTGTTTGAAGGTGCAGTAAATTTTATGCATTGGCACTTGTCAGTGTTTACTTTTGGCAGACTGCAACATATTTAATCATTAGGCTGAAAAATAAATCTGCTAGTGTCAGCAGTAATTGTCTTTTTTTTTGTCCTGCTTGACTTCAATCTGAATCAAGTAATGGGGAGAACAACAACTATAAAATGAATGTCCAATGTTTTAAATCCAGTGGAAAATGCATGTTCTTTCCAACAGTCCAGTATGAAGCCTCGAACCTGCTATGAAAACACACATGCCCAACAGAAGCGCGCATTTGCACACGCACACTGATTTGTCAGAATTGTGGTGAGTTGAACTCTAATTACCAAAGAGTAGGAACTTGCACGCAAAAACCATCTTGTGACTTCGGTAAACTCCATTTCAACATTGAATACATAACTTTTGAATTGCATCTGGAAGGGAGTGATTTGCAGCAATGGTTTGTTAAGTTTTAAGCTCAGCAGAAAATTGGGCCTGGCAGAAGATTGACAAGAAAAACAAACAGTAACAGGAAACCAAAGCCTATTAAATGTTGCTGTCCTGTTATGATATATATGCAACAGTAAATTGTATTATATATTTTATTATTGCAAACTATACATATATGAGTGTTTGCAATAATAAAATAAATAATAAAATATAGTGTACTCTTAATCCTGCTCCATAATCTCCCTTGTGTTAAAGAAAATCCCAATTACTGCCATTTTAAAGCAGCACATGACATCTTTTGATGTAACATTACTATCCAAATCCAATTAGGTCAGCACTGTCAACATTATTTTGCAGTGATGGTCCACACATTGGCTCCAAATTCACAATGTTTGTCTATACTGTACCTGTACTGTGTAAATACAAAAGTCAATTCTTTGTGAGAATACAGACCAAGATTTATGTTGCGAATTTATAGGGGGAAATAAAGATCGACGTCAAGTCACTGCTAATATACTTGAATTAACTAATAATTTGACTCAAGATTAGATGTAGGGCAATAAAATTGATTATTTATATGTAAATGTGTCCACAGGTTAAGTTCATAGTGAATAGTAATGAGTGTATAATAATTTTCATCCACTTTAATTAATCAAAAAAAGAGTCTTTCGATAGTTATTTGAAAAATATTTGGATAAATGGCTGACATGAGTGAAATAGCATTAAATAAATATGTTCACTGAGGACAGACAAGTTCAACAATAGAAACAAAGCAAGCAAGGAAAAAGACTTGAATAATCCTGGCAACAGAAATTGTGTTGAAGAGGGGATTAACAGTGGATAAACGTTTCCCCCTAGTGGCCATCTACGGCATAACGTCCCAAAATAAAAAGGCAACATCCATTATTTTCCTCTTAATTCAAATTTATGATGATACCTGCAGGATAATATTAAACTTTGGGTTTCTTTGCTACCTCTTTGTCCCAGTCGGTGTCAAGAATATCATCAATTGACTCACCAGAATCAAAGAGAGATGTGTTGAACACACTTTTCAAACCACCGAGAGCACTTGTCGGCGGGTCAGAATCAAAACATTTTCTCTTCATCTTGCCACAATTTTCTGTCTGCGCTGGGGTTGTGCGTTCCGTTGTGCCAGTGAAAGAGAATCTTGAAAGTTTAGCTAGAGTTGACGAGCTGACTGTTGATTTTGTAGCGCTTGAAGTATTGGTAGATTTTAAAGGTGTAGAACATTCTTTACTCTTGTCACCGTCTTGGTTCCTTACGTCATCTCTTTGTTTCGTTTCGCTGAGACTCACATGCTTTTCATTTTTTCTATATTCATTGTCTTTAAGAGCACTATTGGCCTTATCATAGCTCCTGACCTTCTGTTGAATGTCTTTGTCGGTTTTGTTTCGACGTTTTCTGCATTCAGGTGCAATCACAGCGGAATCGTCATTTTGGACTGATGATCTCATCTTCTTTGGTTTGAATATAAAGTCTGAAAACTTGAAAGGAGTAGTTTCATCTGAAGCTGCAATTTTGTCTTGTAGAAGAGTGTGAATAGTTTTCGTTGCTGTGTGACACTGAGGGTTACCCTGAATTCGGGAATCCAAGCCAGTTTGGGAAGTTGGATTTGAAACAGGGAGATCTTCACTTCCATTATTTACTTCACTTTCGTCAAGTCCTTGCTGTGATTTACGCTGAAGCTCTTTGACTCTTCTCTCTTGTAGATTTTCAGACACTTTCTGAATCACATGCCCTGAAGTCTGACCGTCTTGGTGGGATCCATGCAGATGATCCTGATCTTCAGGTTGTTTCTCTTCAATCGTTCCACCTTGCTCGGAATGTGTTTTTTCATTGCATTGAGTTGATGTGAATACTGGGGAGGTGATTTCATCTGATGATTGGGAAGCAGTTAAGGAGTAAAACCAATCTAAACCCTTCTCCTGCTCAGCACCCTTCAAGCAGGTCTTTGGTACGTCAGATGGTGTTTTGGTGAGAGTGTTTGTTTCTCCAATGTGATCATTGTGGTGATCAGTTGGCTGGTCAGAGCTAGAAGCCTTGATGCTGCTGCTCCCAAGCCTTGTGAGAGAGAAAAAAGTAGCTTCAAAACTCTCAAAATTATAACTGAGATTACACTTTCAATGTATTTTTTTTTTTTACTCACCTGTCCAATCTGTCCATCTCCTTTTGAATCAAGAGGGGCAGTTTCAGGCCTTCTAACAGTACCTGACATTGTGTCCGATACTGCTGACCAGGATCATTCGGGAATGAAGTAAGAACTGCATTAACACATCCTAGCAACCCGCCACCCTAAGAGAGTGCAGAAAACTTTTGAATTTTTGTTCAATAATAAAAACAAAAAAATAAAACTAGTCTAGTGTCAGTACTATGGATCTTATTGAATGGCTTTGTGCAGGTTTAGCTAGAGAAGGTTCAACTGAGTATATGTAGCTTCTCCACAAATTACACTGTAATGACCTCTTGTTATTTTGCAAATGTGTAAGAGTAAAAAAAAAAAAAAAGTAGAAAAAGAGGGATTATTTTTAATACCTGCATGGAACATTCCATCACAGAGACAGCCATAACAGCATCCTCTAGAGTTACAGTCTCTCTGTACATGAGACGAGCATGAGCTGTATGGATTCAGAAATTGGTCATCAACAGAGTTTAAACCAAATGGAAAAAAAAAACAGAGTTTGGAATCATTTTCAAAATGGTCACCTTCAGCCAGTCTGCTCAAACTCTCCAGCATGCGGATGGTTGTGCGTGCAGCATTGCGGCCTTCACTCTGCCTTTGCAGTTGATAGTACCTTGTTAAGATGGAGTTGGCTTCCTCTGAAACCTGTGGCCGTAAACGCTTTATTACACAGAAATAAGCCCTCATTTTCTC
This sequence comes from Syngnathus floridae, assembly GCF_059516105.1. Classification (NCBI taxonomy): domain Eukaryota; kingdom Metazoa; phylum Chordata; class Actinopteri; order Syngnathiformes; family Syngnathidae; genus Syngnathus; species Syngnathus floridae. The sequence goes on from NC_142431.1 coordinate 5,409,457, forward strand.
CATGGACCAGAGGGTGGGGGAGCTCTCAGAGGGCAGTCCTAAAAACAAAGAATTTAAAATGGAATCAATGGTATCCACAGTATTCCTCATGGGTAGAGTCTCTATTTGGTCTCTTGTCGATTTCTTACTTTACTAGGTTACCAGATATTCGATTGCACAGTTTTGTTCCAATTATTAAATTAGAGGTACTTTGCTGCCCTCTAGCGGATAATGATGGTATTATTGTAAAGATAATGAATAGTAGTCATATCTATTTGCAGGACCGGCTATGAAGAATAAATTACAATTTCTAATCCCCAAAAATATGATACAATCATTTATAAAATTAATTTTTGTCTATAAAATTAGAATTTCATAATTGTTTTCTTACCTGTACCCTCCAGAATGAAAGAAGAGATGACGCGGTCCCACTCTGGATTTCTGTTGTCCAACATAACCAGAACCAGGTCAAAGCGACTTAGCAAAGGGCTCGCTAGTGCGATGTTGACAGACAGTGATTCGTTTGGGTCGTACTGGCTTTTTGGATTGGTCGCAGCCAGAATAGTTGTCCGAGTGTTCAGCTTACAGACTATACTAAGGAAAACAATGTAGAGGAGCACGCAATCACACTTGGGTAATACTATTTTTTTAATATTTATCTTAAAATCAATGTCATACCCAGCCTTGGCGACACTAATGGACTGTTGCTCCATGGCTTCATGGATACTGATACGGTCGTGTTCCTTGATGCTGTTGAATTCATCGATACAGCATAAACCACCGTCTGAGAGGACGAGGGCTCCAGCCTCCAGATGCCAATCGCCTCCATCCTTCACTGCTGCAACTGTTAGTCCTAAAGCAATTGATAAGGATAGTAACTGATTGGCTATGTCAGCATCAGAATGTCAAAAGCCTGACAGGGAGGGGGGGGGGGGGGGGGCATACCTGCGCTTGTAGAACCAATTCCAGTAGTGAGCACAGAGCGTGGCATCATCTTGGCCGCGTATTTTAAGATTTGAGACTTGCCTGTACCAGGGTCACCCACGAGCAACATGTGACATTCACCTTAAGAGGAAAAATATACTTTAATGAGACACAAGTTGGAGTCCTTTTGGTTTATTTCTTCATCTACGGAACAGGAAAAAAATACCCCTGGTCTTGGTTCCGCAAGAATCTATTCTCTGCACCCCTCCAGCCAACACCATGGCAAGGGCCAGTTTAATCACATACATGCCAAATAGTTGAGGGCACAGACTCAACAAGATCTGGTTCCTGCCTACATATTGAGGAGAGAGAATACAAATGTTCAAGCAGAATTTAATATTGGAAGTGGGTAGAATTCTCACCAGCTATTGGATCACATTTGTAGTGCTCCCAGAATTCTTTGAATTCCTTTTGAGCATCCTCCAAAAGTAAAGAAGCAGCACCCTGCTGGTTGTTGACTTCGATGTTGTTGGCTTTGAGAACCAGCTCCACATCACAGCAATCACCATCAAAAAAAGGTTTCCAACGCTGGCACATCACCCCATAAACAGTCACATCATCTCCTGGGAAGACAAACATCAGATCATCTGACACTACAATAACTGGTGCAGTTTTGCAAACAAAAACTGAATTCATTTGGTAGTCAAAATTTCGGGATCCTACCTGACTTACACCTATCCACAAGGTCATCCTCCAGAACCACCACCATAGAACGAGGAATACTTCCCACTGACAACCTCTGCACCTATGATTGGGACGGTGATTAAAATGATTCCTTAAGCAATTCCACAGTACATCATTGACCTTACTTGCTCTTGTATTTTGATCTCCTGGTAATCCCTGCAGGCAGTAGGCTCAGAGCCTTCAGACAGACAAGTGAACTTGCATGAGTTACAGCCATTGGGATTGGGGCAGACCACCGGTGGGACGAAGGTATAGAATTGCTCAAAGTCTGCCTGCTGCACGAAAACATGGCGACACTTGGCGCACATGTAATCACGCTCGTGCTCAAGGACCTATGAAACAATAGACAGATACAAACATGGGTGTTTTTTGCACAATATGCTATCTGTATTATTTCTGCAGACAAATAATTTATCTGATCACATGGTACATTTATTCATTAAAACTACACATGAAGTCTTAGGTTCATTACTTTGGCAAAACTGGTGCGGATGACAGTCCCAGTGACGGACAAGAAATGCCCAACATCTCTCGATCGGGGAATTCTGTCCCTTGTGAGTTCTGGGCAAATTGGTAGACCTGGGTACACAAGAGAGATGATAAAGGTTTTTGGAGTTTGTCGACCTTGTGATGAAAATGTAAAACAGAATTATTGTATAATGATTAAATTTAAACTGATGTATAATGATTACTAATAATTATACACACTCGCTTCTAAATTATTTAACATGAGGGATTTTGTGTAAGTTAAAATATTTGAGTATAATAAAAGCAAATAATTATAAAATATGCAAAAGAAGATGGCTGGTTGGACTCATTTTCTCATCTCACCTGTGATACGCGCATGAAGGGTGTTTTTCATTCTCTGCTCTTCAGGAGGTAATCCATGCAAATGCTTAACAGAGGCATTCTTTGACAACTCAATGGCTGTTTTGTGCAAAACCTTGTCAAATATTGCCAAGACATCATTGGGATAGGCGTTCAAATAGTCACCAATCTGTGGGCAAATAACACAAAAATACAATGAAGATACGTTAAATAAATTAAATTAACTGTACTGCCAATGCGAATTCAGAACCCTCATTGTAATTTATTCAATGTGCCTTTTGGAGTGTCGTGCACTCCTATACAAAAATATTCTGCTGACTCAAGACATTTGTTTTGATTTGTTTATGTTATACAGTAATCCCTCATTTATCGCGGATAATTGATTCCAAAAACCACCCGCAATAAGTGAAATCCACGAAGTACGATCATCAACAAGAAGTACTGGGCAGGCTAACGAGTTAGCTGAAAGATGTTGATTCGCGATCTTGCTAACACGCGACAACGTACTTCTAAAGGAATGTAAATGAACATTTGGAGCAATACTACATTGTCGTAAAGGTTAGACACATGTTTCCTCAATTTAGAAGTTTTATTTTGACCTTCAAATGTTTTTATAATTTGGAGGGGGAAAAAATCCGCGATGTAGTGAAGCCGCGATAAACGAAACGCGAAGTAGCGAGGGATCACTGTCCTCAACAGCTCTAGTATAATCACCTCCATACTGGCTTCAAACAATGACATGGCATTGATAACAACAGGCTGATGACTGTCGTCATTGGAGGTTGCAGTTAGCTTGATAATGTCCCCGAGATGATACTCTGTTATATACGCTTCGAACATCTGGCTAATCAGAGTCTCCTGTTCTGCATTTATAGCCATGTTGAATGGAGATCCACCTGGAATGACAGACGAGGCAAATGTTGATTGTCATGACCACAAGTTTGGACGAAACGTGCAATGAAGTGTCAAAACTAAACGAAAAACATACCATCCCCTGCTTCGTAACAATAAATTTGTGGCGTAGTTTTCGATGTCTGTCGGAAAAAAAGCTTGCTTCAACAGCTAAGCAATGCTCCAACCTTTACGTCGCGGAGTACGAACTGCAGCATTTTTGATAGTAATTGATTTTTACTCCGATTTCTAACTACGCACCTGGTGGTGATGATCATAATAATGTTGGTAAATACAGTTAAATTAAGAAATAGGCCAGCATAGCCTCAATAAACACTTATTTTGAATAACGTCAAATTCCCCGCTTAAGATTCGCGCGTACTTTATAATAATACCCGAATCTTGTCTTTAAGGCAGGAAATGTTACCAAACAGTATATGAAGCAAATTATTATTTTAACTGTTGGTTATTTCTCTATGGAAATGTCAAACGTAAAGCGTTTAATTGATAAATAGAACGATTACAGTACAGGAGAAATTAGCAAATGAGGAAAAAACATGCACATAAGTTTACACGCAGGGAAAATCTTCCATTTCCACCGGAAAAGGAATTCACAATAGTGAAATATTGCACAACATGGGAAATTTTCAAAGTGTATTTTAAAGATTAAACAGCCATGAGCACATAGTGACCCATTAAAGCGGCTCACTAAAGTCAAAATAAAATAAAAGAAATCATACGCTACAGTCGACATCTCATGGGCTCGCTCCACGCGTGGAATCCCACGTGAGGTTTGTTACGTAAAACTCCTTTCTGACCAATCAGCCCCAAAGCACTTGAAACGGAAGTTGTAGGAGGCTCGTCCACAAAACGGTAAACATTCGCATCGCATCACCCAAAGCCTTCGAAAAAAAAAAAAAAACGAGAATACTTCGTCAAAACCGTCCAGGTTTCGAGATGAAACACAACTCAAACGTCCCGGCTTTCCTCACCAAGCTGTGGACGCTGGTCGAGGATGCAGACACGAATGAACTTATTTGCTGGAGTCAGGTAATGTGTGCCATTAGCCTGTTTGTCGGAGAAGCTAACACAAAACAGGTGCTCGCGACAATAGCGCACGGATCGTCGTATTGAATTGTTGTGACTGTTACCAAGTTAACAAGTGACGGGGCTTGTCAAATTTAAACGTTCTCTAAATTGAACGTGGGTTTTTATTTGACCAGCTAAACGTGTACGCGAACGGTTGAGAGTAGCTAGCAAGGGACATTATAGTGTCAAAGCTGTATGCTAAAAAAAGTAGCTGAGTCAACAGTCATTTTCGTTTTACATTAGGACGCATCAAAAATGTATCCATCAATTTTACAATGCCCAATTATTAATTTTGTTTTGAAGGAGGGCAATAGCTTCCTGGTGCTGGATGAGCAGCGGTTTGCCAAGGAAATTCTCCCAAAGTTCTTCAAGCACAACAACATGGCCAGCTTCATCAGGCAGCTCAATATGTGTAAGATACATTTTTATTGCATTCGTTTGAGTTAGCGACTCCAAACATCGCGAGAATTCAGGAAACACTTAACTTAAATACTATAGGTTTATTGTCAGTGGTTATTTCACTCTTGTACAAGAGGAAAAATAAAGAAACTATTTTAAAGATATTAGAGAAGTAGGAGTACATTATTGTTAGCAAAATTCCTTGCTTGTCATACAACTGTTATGATTAAAGTATGTAGTTCTGTGCAGAGCTCTCATGTGACATCATACAAGACAAACTTTGGAGGCTTCTTTTTCTTGAAGATGATGGTCAATTTAAAAATAACAAGTACTCCATAATCGGCCTTTGAATTCACAGGGTCTATTGTACAATGAATTCAATTCTGATCTACTTTATAATTGTTGCAGTCATTGAATTGTTTTAACCATGTGCCTGATCTTATATATTTGTTCTATCAAAATACATTTTATATTGTTCATTTTTGCTTAATGGTGACAAATAGGTTTTGTTTGTAATGACAGTCCTTACCCATAGTATGTTGCTGCACATCCTGATTCACCATGCACGATTGTAATTTATTCAGATGGATTCCGTAAAGTGATGCACATTGACCAAGGCATTGTCAAGCAGGAGAGAGATGGGCCTGTGGAGTTTCAGCATGCTTACTTCAAACATGGACAGGATGATCTGCTTGAGAACATCAAGAGAAAGGTGAATGTTATTGAATTTGTTATATGTTCACATTTGCAAACGGTGCAAATTAAAAAATATAAAATACATAAATCTCATTGATTTTGCACTGTATTGGTCTTTTTTTTTTTTCTGCTGCCACACATTTAAGCGCAATTACTTCTGTCATGTCATCAGCCAAATTGAGAAACTCTGCTAAAGATCACCTGAACCTGTCATTTTTGTGTGTTTTTCTTGGGGGGGTCTAAATCTATCAATCAGGTCTCAAACACGCGCCCCGAAGAAAATAAAATTCGACAAGAAGACTTGTCCAAAATTTTGGCGAGCTTTCAGAGTGTTCACAGCAAGCAAGAAAACATCGACGTCAGACTAGCAACACTGAAGAGGTAAGTGTAGCCTCCAGAAAGTTGGGTTGGGTTCAATCTTGCGGATTCCCCCCTCTAAGCAGACGTTTCTTTCACATTCATTTTCTTGTTTAGGGAGAATGAAGCTCTGTGGACAGAGATCTCTGATTTAAGGCAGAAGCATGCACACCAGCAGCAAGTCATCAAGAAGGTACTGTAAATTTGGGTCTTTACGTGGTCTTTCTTCTTAATGATGGTTTTGTTTCTTTTTCAGCTCGTACATTTCATTGTCACCTTGGTACAAAACAACCACCTGCTGAATTTAAAGCGCAAAAGGTGAGTGTTCAAGTATAGATGAATTGCAATATTTGATGACTCACTCACCTTTTTTTTTTTTTTTGTTGTTGGGCAGGCCCAGTCTCATGAACAGTAATGGAAAGAAGACCAAATATTTTCACGAGATCTACGATGACAAAGTTTGTGTAGAGGTCAGTGCCAGCAATTTAAGTACATAGTTTTCAGTCCCGATTGTATTGCTCAATAAGATAATCGAACAGACACAATAAGCATTTAGTACATTTCAGAAGTCAGTGTTTATCAGTCTATTTAAAAAAAAAAAAAAAAGACAAACGTGTTATTAATCCTCCATGTAATCGAGTGACCAGTGATTCTGTATAGTTGGAGTGGTTCTGTAACTGTTTTTAAATGAGGTTGATTTTTCTGACCTACTAGTCACCTGTCAGCAGTCGGAATAGTGTTAAGGCCTCTGACGCATTAGAGGACATCATCATCTGTGACTTCACGGAGAACGACGTCGAGAGAGCCACCGATATCACAGATGGGTCACCCAGAAACGAGCTTTGGTGAGTCAACTGACTTGACATATTTTAATGATTTGGTGACGTTTACTGCCAGTACAAAAAAAATATTGTTCAAATAATTGATTTCCTCAGTGACGTTGAAATAGTGGAAGTAGACTTAGACGACTGCCCGGTGCTGGAAGCTGAGGCGGAGGGCAACACAATCTGCATCGAAGATGTCAAAGAGCCTGACGTGGGACAACCGAAGAGCAGCACATTGGATAGCAACAGACCAACCAGCAGCGCTCTTCAGCTCAATAAATCGTCTGGTCTTAGTCTAGATGACCCCGTCATGATGATGGACGCCATACTAAAGGAAAATGGGGCCATCTCACAGAATATTAACCTCCTGGGCAAGTAAGTTTACAGTCATGTCTGCTATCTTTTTATGTTGACGTTGTTCTGACTTTAGGGTGGGCAGTTGAAGTTTTCATAAAATAAATTGTGAAGTTCTTTTTGAACACTTTCCTGATGCAGATTTGGATCAAAATGTATTTAATAACAAAAACAAACGATTATATTTTTTAATGTTTAATTATTGTTTTAATACACTTGGCCTGTTATTAATTCAATCTAAAAATATTTGATTGATGTAATACATACCAGCTGGTATATTCATCAATCAGTGAGCACATTTATTTTTACTTTGGAAATACTGGCATCATGCCTATGATACAGCTAATCACTGTGGTGATTTGTCCCCGTTGTCAGGCTTGAGCTAATGGACTATCTGGACAGCATTGACTGCAGTCTTGAGGATTTTCAGGCCATGCTTTATGGAAAACCGGGCATCGACGTAGATACTTTGGAGGTAAAACACATAAATACATACATTACCTGTACTTACATCTTCATGTAACATCCTAAACTATTTGGTTTCCTCTTGTTTCCAGGAGAGTACATCATCCAAACAGATCCCAGCCCAAACAAATAACGGCAAGCTGGTGGGAAACAACACAGGTGAGTGGGTTTCCTCACATTTGACCTCTAAGGTCACACATATGGGATAGTTGTTAGCTTACTTCATATTGTGCCTACTGACTCCTTGTTGTTTGCGTTCAGACAAGCAGTTGATTCAGTACACTTCCTGTCCGCTGTTGGCCTTCCTGGATGGCTGTACCACGCCTGCAGAAGTGGAGCTGGGCGGAGGAAGCAGCACCCAGCCAGAGCTCTCAACCGCCTATGTCGGGTCAGAACCGCCGTCGGAGCTGCTGGACAGCAGCGTCGAGTCAAAGTCGCCCGTCCGAAGCTCCCTCATCCGCCTGGAGCCTCTAACAGAGGCCGAAGCCAGCGAAGAGACCCTTTTCTACTTGTGCGACCCTCAGGCCATCTGCCCTGAGATGGATGGGGTGTAAGCATTGAGGCGACAATACTGTTTTGCATCCACTCTCGCTGCAGTTTGTGCCTTCAACGATAAGGCTTTTACACTGAACCGGTTATGAAAGGAAATTAAGCTACATTTTTATAATTACTGTACTTGTTACATGAGGCTTTGTTGCCATGTGAAAAAAAAAATTGCACTGCTACTTCTAAGAGTTGCATCAGCCGTTAAAATGTCACGTTCACTTCAGGATTAGTTTCCACCTGTCCATACATTCTTCACCATGACCACAAACTGGGCACAGTTCACAAACTGAGGGCATTTCTCTCTGGAGAAGTCTTGTGCTTTGTTAAAGGGAAATGTTTTCTGCCATTTGGTCAACATGTTTGTCGTTGGTCTGGATTGTTTATATGCCTGTTCTCATCTTATGCTTCAGTACGTAAAGTCTGGCACAAACTAGCTGGTGTAAAATGGCGCTTACATGTCCCTGCAGTCAGGTTCAAAGCTAAAAGAAAATACTGATATGCTTTCCTTAGCAAATAGACTGTAAATACTTCTATTTATTCTTGTTTGTTGTTTTCATTGTCTTTCCACTACATTTGTCCTAAAGCAACATTCCTGATGTTAAGCGTCACTGTCAGGCTTGCTTCTCGTTGAATTCCCTTGGACTTGTTTTCATAACATTCTTGACAACTAGAACAAAGCTAATATAATGAGCTTAGTAACTACAAAAGGAGATGGCAATGTGATTCTAATTAGAAAAACATTGGTCTTTGAATCAGTACACAGATGTGTAAAAGGTTTGTGTTGTTTGGGTTATTAGAGCAGCATATTAATTTAGATTTGGAGTTTCACTGTCATCAATTTAACAGTATTAAATGATGATGTTCATCTAACAATCGAAAACTGCTTAATAGGGCATCGTATGTGTGCAACATTAATTGTATTAAATTGGACCACTGTGAGGATGCATTAAACTGGTAAATTATGATCTTGTAATATATGTTAGTCATTGCAATATTAATGCTTTTATGAAATGCTCGATAACAAAATATAGTGTACCCATGATCCTTTTGTGTGTAAAATACTGTATATTCAGATATAAAGAGAAATTCTTTGTAATGGCAAAGAGGTGAAATTGAAACCTATCAAGTTGCATAGCACACAAGATTTATACCTAATGCTTTGGATGCCAATGAAAATAGTTTAAGACTATATATAATATAGCAGTGACTAAAAAATATTTTTAATAGAAATGTTGGATGGGTCCAAAAATGTTTTTATTGACTAGAAATACAAATTTGTCCTAGTTGTCAAGAATGAAATGGGAAACATTTCACATTTCACAACTCCCAGAGAATGTTGGTCATTGTTTGTATTTGGCCTCAAAGTTGATCAGCTGTCTGTTAAGGTCTTTGTTGTCCACTATTTTCAACATGGGATCAAAATGAAACTGATTTTAAGCTGACATGTCATGGTTATATATTGTCAATTGTTTTTATTTTATTTTTTTTAGCCGAAGTAGAGTTTACTTGCGCCGCACACTTTTTGATTGATTAAAAAGATGTGATTATTGATGATGATAAGACTTGTCCATACAACCATACATGACACGTAACGAAATAAATCCCTTTACAATATTAATGAACACGTCTTGTGAACAAGCACTGTAGACAAGTTAAGAAGCTAATGCTAACGCAAGAGTTAGCGAGAAGCTAACGAATGTATTTAACACATTACAGTATTCCCCAAGAATAAAACAGCACCTTTGATACAATTCATCTGATACAATTACTCAAAATACATCCACAAGAAGTCAAAACAAAGCGCTAAAATCAGAAAGACTGATGCTAATGCTATGACAACGAGGGCATCATAGACACGCAATAATATCGAAGTGAAATACAGTTTGTTACTTTTGTGTCATCGCAAGCTTACCGCTTAACTATGTCGGTCGTTTCCATAGACTGAAGGAACTGAACCCTCAATGAAATGGAAAATCATTTTGTTTGGACAGCAAAAGTCTCTCCGAGTAATAAAGATGGCGGATTTGTGTAATTGGCTGCACCCATTACCTTATTGGTAGTGCTGCCCCAAAGACTGACGTACTAGATATAAACATCTTACTTTCTCATAAACAACAAAACCTTTGCAGTCAAATTAAAGTCTGGTGAAACCTTAGTGTATAACAATACATCATTTTTCCATTTCAGTTTATTGTTTTATTAAATCAGTTACAATACACTTAACATTTCAAAAGTTGGATTTGGATCAAAGCAGAGGTTGTAGCCATAATACCTTACAAGTGCAGAGTGTGGAAATAAATGTTAACACGATAACTTCAAAAGTTGCAAGTCAAAAGGTAGCGCTAATTATATCTATCAAAATCAATAATCTATTGTGTGTGTGGAGGCAGGTAAGTGTTTACTATCACAGCAGCAGACCTGATTATTTCAACAAGTTTGTCAGTGTGTGACATGTTTGGATGATATACACTAGATGGACAAAAATATTTGAAAATATCTAAATAATCCAGGCAACATTCTTCACCAAACAGTATATAAAACAAAACAGAATTTTCGTCTAATTTTAACTGGTGCGGATTATAGTCAGCAAATTACAGTACTTTTTGGGATCACTTTGGAAATTGTTCTTTTTGTTTTGTTCCAGCATGACGAGAATGAGTTCACTTACAGATTTACCACATTTGTCCAAATAAGGATTACACCCCTCAAATTCTCAAGCAGATGTCACCTACGATTTTAAAATAAAACCATGCAACTGTTTTAATAGAAATAACTGGGAAACATACATTAATATATTTACAACAGGAACCACAACACATTGCTTTAGAGTCACAATAACAAGCAAAAGAGACTTGGCTGCAATTTGGAGATGGAACACACAAAAAATTAAAAGCAGAAATAAAATCCTATTTACTAAACAGCTTAATCACACCTACTTTTTATGGGCTTTGCAGTAACAGAACACAAGCTAAGCTGAGAACGGCTAATATGTGCAAGCGATGGGGACAATGAGTGTGTTTCACTCAAAGTCTCTGTTGACCAGGACTAGTGGGGCCACCAGCGTCCACACATAGAGAGCGATGCAGATCCAGCTAGAGGAGATCTTCACCCACACAGAGGGCCATTTGCTCGTCATGGCCTCGTAGTTGGAGTCAGGGCTGCAGGGAGAACACAATATACTGTAGAGTGAAATCGGTCTGAATTGGGTTTTGCAATATTCCAATTCCAATAATCTTTTACTTGGTTTTCATTAGCTACAATAACCTTGATCTGAATCTGTTTCTGTGAGTTTGTGAGTCCTAGCCATTCCAGCTACTTACCTGTACCAATTAGTGAGAGTCATCATGATGTAGAGTGAAGCCAGGAACAGCATGAAATGGAAGAAGGAATAAGAATAGGTGACTCCGTCCTTCTCATTGTCCACAGCCCGGTTGGCGCCATCGCCCTCCTCAAAGTTGTCAGCCTGAGGTCCGTCTTCGATCAGAGCTGACTCATCACTCGTGAGAGTCAGTTTGTTCACCTGGGCGTTGGATGAGTTACGGATACTGCAGGACGAAAGAGAGACGAGGACAGTCTACACAAAGAGACGAGGGGTGTGTCCATTTTAAGAGCTGAACTGCTTGCTCCCTCACCTGGAGTATAGGACACACATGAGGAAGAGGATCAATCCCACAAGGCCCTGGGCGTCCCACCACTGGACTGCATGGTCCTCACTTGCAGGGGTGGTGGTGTTCAACCCAATGATACCCAGAAGGCTCGGGTTGCACTTTCTATCTGTGAAACCAGAATTGGACATTGGTTTGAAAAATAGAGAAAACATGACTGATACTTGCTGATATTTGTTTAATTACATTTTAAAAGTTACATTCATTGTAACAGCCCTGATAGTTATCATACAAATTATGTTCCAGCTCTTACCAGGCTCGTTGGTCATTGCAGACCAGGTCAAGTACATAGTGTACAGAGTCACCAGAGAAGATTGCAGCAGGCCAGAGCGGGGTTGGGACTCCTTCAGTCACACACACAAAACAAACATTAGCAAAAAAAAAAGTAATTTTTATCATGTATCTGTATATCCTGTCAAAATGTGTGTGTGTGTGTGGTGAGGGGGGGTTGCTACCTGGATCTGAGGCAGGACGGAAATAACAGACACCCCAAGGCAGAGCAACATGTTGATGCTGACGAAGACCTTGTTCTCAGTGCATCCATCAGAGTGGGTGTAATAGATGTAGAAAAGGATAACGGCCACCAGGGACAACACGTAGTTGAGAGCAGTGGCAGACAGCAGGGCTGCAAATATAAGCAAAGAGCTTGATTGGTTTTTCTTTGTTTGTTTTTTTAGTCTTAATTATGTCACAACTATGAAATGTTAAATTAAGTATTTCTATTTGTTTGAGGTCCATACCTGCATACCAGCAGCGTGAATTACCCTCCTCCATCTTCTCCACCCAGGATTCATTCCAGGAATGGGCAAAGTCAATGAGCAAAACCAACTGGATGAGGATAAAGCAGAATGCACCCGCCATTCCGATGTAGAACCACACTGCAGGAAAAAAAAAAAGTTCGGATGAGGTTACTACAATCATTCCTGCAAGACTAGTTTCCCAGAACTTGTCATACAAATTTTCCAGATTTTGGAGCCAGACTAAGATGTACTATCCGGTCAGAGATAAATTTACTCAAAACTGTGGATAGAGCATAAACAGGTAAAATTACCGGTCGTAAAGGAACCCTCTGCGATAAAGAAAGCTCCAACGGTGATGGCAGCAGCTGCTGCAAACTTGAAGAACCAAAACCTGCAAAACAAATTTACAGAATTCCTCCAAATGTTCAAGATACTATTATACACAATAGAAATGTTGTTCTAATAAACTTGGTTTCCCCAATGCATTTCAATGGGCATCAATTAAAACACAGACTTTTGCTACATGCTTATTTTTCTCTGTCTGGTCTTACCCATTATGCAGTGCAGCTCGGGGGTCTTTGCTGCTCTTGACTTTGATCATTAGCAGAGAAAAGAGAAGGAAAAACATGGCCATGCCGAAACAAACGCGGTACACAGCCTTGTAGCCAACCAGCACGTCACAGTTCACATGACCCTTCATGCCGGGGATGGACGAACCCGTTCCTCCCTCACAAAATCCTGGAATCTAAAAGAAAGCATGAACAATCATTACATCGTATCGTGAATCGCATTGTCATTACAACTGCAATTTATAATCGTGTCAGTATTTTCTGCTGCTTGAAGGATCAATTTTAACGGTTTATCACGTTTTTTTTTTCTAGAAAAACACGCATTACCTTCTTCAAATGCTCCTCCATGCCAGGCATCAGCATGATGCAAGCAATTCCCACTCCCAGCAGAAGGAAGAAGGCGTATATGAGGCGAGTCACCGTTGAGTTATTTCCACTAGGACAACAGCGACACAGCAGACAGGGGGCGCTGCCGCACAGACACGGGATCTGGAGAAAATAGGTTATTAAATGAGAAATTATGAAAGATAATATTACGTCACGATACGGCTATAAATCGCTTGTCATGATGGCGAGTAGGCCTCTATATAGTCTAATGCCAGGCCGTTAATAAAATGTTGCAGACTTGTTTACATGGCCGCTGTGTCGCAATGGCTAACTTCGTATCAGCTTGCTTTGTTGACATCATTGCCGATGCGTGTTTACCGTTTACAACACACGACAAAATTAACAAATTCAGACAATTAAAACAGACCGCTTGTTATGTACGAACACAAACACTACAGGCCCCCGGTTGTCGTTACATTAATCGTTAGTTTCGGTTTTGTATTTCATGAACAGAAGACTCGACTAAAAACATCTTGTCTTACAATATAATTTCAACTTTACATTCGATATGGAACCAAAGTCAGCCCATTGTAAGCAATAACGACCTGCGTCACTGTAAAAATCACACGGCCTTTGCTTTTGTTACTGCACAGTCATGGCACCAAATGGGAACTGGAAATAAACTACGAATAAATACTGACACGCAAATTTATGTTATTTAAATGTATCATTTAACAATGTGTTACGTACCCAGCTCGCCATGGAGCACAAGCCCAGAACGGCTCCCATGATGGTCGATGTTTACTCTTTTCAACTCGGATTCGGAATGGCCGCGAGTCCCTAAATAGAAGATGGATGATTTTAACGTACGGTCGTTACTCTTCTTCACTGCTTTGTGTCGTTTCACGAGTATGTACATATATGGTACTGCCCCCTACAGGACCACAATAGCACTCTTTAGAGTTGGAGTGACGTTACCTCCTTGTGGTCAGACGTTTTTTTTTCACCATGGATGCGTTTTTAAATACACTATGAATTAATATAGTAAACAAATAAATGTATTTAAATCTATTTAGATTTTTTTATTTGAACATATGTATGACCATGCTTATGTGTTAAATTGTGTGTTTACATTCAGTGTTCAATCGGCATCGAAACCTCCATTGTAAATAAACAAAAAAAACGTATTTACTGTACGGTACAAAGTTTTATTTCCATTTCCGTCTGTAAATACTTAAGACCTCAAGCAATGGATAATGACCATGTAGTTCTGTTGGAGCAGATGGCTTCTCTGTAAAATGTACAAAATAATTAAACCAAACACATACAGAAACAGAAACACCGTTGAGCCACACTCATTAAGCAGGAAGAGTATGATTTTCAAAGAACAAAAAAGAAAGATAACAATACTGTTACAACTATGTACATAATAATTTACATTCACCACTGTAGAGGCTAAGTCTTTAGTTAATAACATTCAGTCTCTTCCAGGTACACGTTCAGTTGTGTACGATGATTTGTCAAAGGGATCTGAAGCTTCCTCTCCTTTAGTATGGCCCATAGAAGAACACCAATGTGATCATCCAGTTTTACCCGCTCAAAACTGTGGGCCAAAACATATGTACGTTTGCGTCCCACATATCCAACCAGTACTCTCCAACAGTCAACAATATTTTAGAAGAGTATCTTTACTCCCCTAAATTACACGTAAAGTAGGTTCCTCCCCTGACTCAGGGCTCAAGCTGGTGTATGCTACAGTTGGCTCTAAAACCCGATGACTGGACTGGAGGGGGTCTGTAGGACGATTGTTGCCTGTGTTCCTAAACTGCTTGTAGACTCGAGGGTCTTGAACCACATAGGTGGATGCAGACGAATAAACCACCAGGCCCAAAATAATCAAGAAGAATGACATCAAATAGAGACAAGAAAACTGCAACACACAAGAAAAACATCGTTTTAGAAAAATAACCTTATTATAAATATGTATTTTGAACATGGCTATCTACTGAGGTTGAGGTACCGTATTTTCCGCACTATAAGGTGCACCTAAAAACCACTACAGCAGGCGTGTCCAAAAATATGGATTTATATATGGACAAAGTTTTAAAATGGGCCATTCATTGAAGGTGCGCTTTATAATCCGGTGCGCCTTGTAGTGTGGAAAATACGGTAATCAGAAAATGGTCACCCTAAGAATTTTAATACAAGAAAATGTTACCATTTTTACCTTGTAATGAAAGAGGAAGAGGCCACACAAGAGACTGTACAGGTCAGCTGTGAGCAGAGAGAGATTTATCGAGGTGGCACTCGTCCTCTTCATTACCACTGGCATGAAGCTGTACAGGATGAACATGAAGGCACTGAAGCCCACATAGAGAAGACCTGTGACACAAACAGCGATTTGTTGCACATGACATTTACTTGCAGAAATTTGAAACTCCAATGTAGGTAAATATACAAAACTTGCCAATCTGCCAGTCCCAGGGAACCTTCAGCAGCTCCTTGTGTTCCATAATGGCCCTGCAACTCAACAGACGAACTTCTGAGGACTGATGTCATACATATATTATGTGCATCAGAATTTGTGGAGCAGAATTTCTGCGTCCTCATTTCATCTTCAGAAATGAAATGCGTACCGTATTTTCCGCACTATAAGGCGCACCGGATTATAAGGCGCACCTTCAATGAATGGCTCATTTTAAAACTTTGTCCATATATAAGGTGCACCGGATTATAAAGCGGATAGAATAAATAACTCAATGTTGCTCAAATGTTAATGCAATCACAATATAGTAACAATCGAAATAGTGAAAACAATAACAATATACCAATAACGTTGCTCAAACGTTAATATCACACAACACACAAAATAAACACGTAAAGCTTACTTAAATAAATTAGTCCTCATCCACGAATCCACCTTGGTCCATACTATATAAAGCGCACCGGATTATAATGCGCACTGTCAGCTTTTGAGATAACTGGAGGTTTTTAGGTGCGCCTTATAGTGCGGAAAATACGGTACATATGATTGGAATAATTTTCAGATTTACGTTTTAAACACAGATTTATTTATTACTCACAGTTGGATGCCGCTGAAAAATGACCCAAAGAGACCCATCATGCCCAGGAACTCCACACGGCTCAGGTTCTTCACTATGTACTCCTCACAGACGTTGGAGATCCCATACAAAGTTGCTCCACCCAAAACTAGCATATCACCAAACAACTTTTGTTCCCCTAAACAATAGAGTATGAAGAAAAGACATGAAAACTTATTTTATCCTTATGGAAAAACATAATAACTGACAAAGTCAAACAAAAGTGTCCACTGTGTTTGTGAGTGCGCTCACCGAAGCCCTTCTGCCGGCCAAGTAGGACGTCAGCTCCAACCATGCACCCAATACCCAGAAGACACAATAATGTGCCTACAATGTGGACGGCCTTGTATCTCACCAATAGAAAGAACCACGAAAGCAGTAGGACCACTGGGAGGACAAAGCAGTCTATCAGCTGAGAGGAGGAGAAAGAACAAAAATGAGATATAGCATTGCTAAAATAATAAATCAAAGATTTTGCACTATATTGTATCTCGATCTGGATGGGTGTAATAAACTTCATTAGGACCACATAATACAGCTAAAGTGTTTCCCCCCCTTAACGGCTACTTAAAAACCTCTTCAAGAAACACTGCACTTCTTATCACACAGTTATAAATCACATTGTCACCAAATGGATGCTCCTCCAAAGACAATGAGAACATTATTGAATTTTTCTACTTGGAAATCTGAGTCAGTAAGGTCAGCAAATGCCACATCAATATGATTCCTACAGTCAGCAAATACAAATACCTGTACACTGGACAGAGTGGTGTATTGGTAAGCTTTGAGTATCAGGTAGTTGGCCTCGATGTCAATCAAACCTAAAATCATGTACTTCCACCAACGCTGTTTCAAAATGGCCAGCAAGTTACCTTCACCTGGTGAGACGGAGACATACACACACGCATACACAAAGATGTGGAAGCTGTTTTCATTTATTTTCCAATACTGGGACAAGGGTCTGCATGTTCTGTGCGTACCTTGCCTAACTGCCAATGTGGTGGTGTAGACCAGAAACAACAAGATGTAGTTGAGAAAGCCCTGGAACACTGGTGTGTTGGCATGGAAGTCATCAGCCAGGTACTTGCTCGTCAGACCAATGGCACAAATTAACAAGGACAGGACCTGACCCAAGGCCAATGTCACAAATAGATCTCTGCAAGAAACAGGAGACAAATTGATAATGCAGATCATAAATTTGTATTACCGCACCAGCTAAAATTAGGGCAAAATCTCAATTTGTTTAGATATAAACTGCACCGGACTATAAGCCGCAGGTATTTTAATGATTCATTATTATTTGTAAGAGAATAACCACAAAGAGGATTGTAAGGAAAAATATTATTCTTTGCCTTTTATTAACAATGTTTATTGACAGAGATGAAGGAGCTCTGCAAACATACAAAAATCTCAGCAACGACGATAATTAATTTAATATGTACTGAACACTAGCAACACACAACTAATTATAAATATAATGGGACCACTTACAGAGGTAAAGTTGGCAATGCGGTATGAGCTCCACGTAGACATGACCCGGAAGAAAAATACTGAAAAGGGTGACGCAACAGGGTATCATCAAAAATAGCCCAGCGCCCTCTAGTGGCTGGAAGAAACCTCTACAGTAGATGCAACAGCTCTATTTCCTTTGAGCCAAACCGACTATGCATTTTTTGTCCCCCATAATTAGGGTTTGTGGAGTTCACTGGGGGCCCAGTGTCTTGTCAGTATGGACAATTTAGAGTCCCGTCCATAATTTAGGAATGTGGCTGTAAGATAGAGTATGATAATAACTTATGTAAGAATGTAGAAAAAAT
Source organism: Syngnathus floridae (assembly GCF_059516105.1). NCBI lineage: Eukaryota > Metazoa > Chordata > Actinopteri > Syngnathiformes > Syngnathidae > Syngnathus > Syngnathus floridae. The sequence continues at coordinate 5,427,772 of NC_142431.1, forward strand.
ATATAAGAACTTGAACTTGGAAGGATGCCTTGTGATTAAATTAGGTTACTGTTTTGCTCTAAGCACAGAATGTATAAGAATAATATAATCTCTGCACAGTCTAGATAAATTTATGTGTATTCCAAGTCACTTATTCTAAGACTTTTCACCTTAGGTATAAATAATAATTCATGTTAGGAGGTTTCGGTTTTTGTCTCCAATGAAATGGCTTGACACACACACTCAATGCCACGGGCCTGTTATGCTGATCTGAAACTTGCAGCCTGTCCAACCGCCTGAAGACAGACAAGATCGTCCAGGGACAAAAGAGCAGATGGTAAGAAAGTGGAGGGGAGTTGTGTTGCGTGTAGTCGTGCACGCGTGGGTTCACGAGGATGCTGAGGTTGTGTTCAGAAACAAGTTTGCATGTCATGAAATGAATCAGACAGTGGCTGTTTTTTTAAACAATCAAAAAGGTGCAGGTTGACGACCCGAACAAAACATGTGCAAACCTGTGCGTGAAATATATTTGAACATCTGCACGCGCGTGACGTGTACGCAACGTGTTTTAGTTAACATCTGTTGCACAAGCTGAACCTTTTTTGCAGGAAAACGACATGACAGGTGAATTTACAGGTTGAAACAAAAGGAGCGTCCGCAGTGATAAGCCGTCACTGTCAACGTGAAGTGGATGTGAAAGGATGCTAGCGCGGGCACGCCATACCTGCTCAAGACCTTCCTGATCCGCTGATACACGCTCGGTGCCGGGGTCCCCGTGCCCCTGGGAAGGCTCTCCACAGTGGACACGACGGAAATCATCGTTGCGAGAGGAGCGATCAGCGCATTACCGCTTCGTGGAGGATGGAAGAAGACGGGCAGTGGCCTCAAGAAGAAAGGAGGAGGAAAAAGAGCCTCCTATGCTCTGAGTTGGAGGTTGAAGAGCTCAGACGATGTCCAGGTGGACCACACCGGCTTCTAGGTTTCTAAGTGCCTCCTTTGAAACCGCAAAACGAGAGCCAGGACCTATGTGGACAGTAGAAGAAATTTGCCACTAGGGGTGCCCTTGTACTAGGTAGCGCCTGGAAGAGAGCTGTAACCGCCCCTGTCAAAAAAAAAAGAATGCAATACCGTATTTATTGTTTAATGTTATTGAGCATTTCTGACTGGTGCTATGCATATTTTTAAATCACAGAATACTCACCGAATATTCACATTAGATTTTTTTAAAATATTGGTATTTATATTGTCAGCATCTTCTGTAGGATTTGTTTTTAGGATTTACAAAGTCATTAAAAAAAAAACATTTCAATGGGCAACCATTATACTCAGATTTTCACTATTTACACATATTTTGTCCATAGTTAAAATTATATTTTTGTTATATGGCTGAAGTGTCGTGGGTCAAGCAAAAGCACACAAGCAATAAAAAAAAACAGTGCATTTCTTTATTTCAGAGGTCTGGTCAGTCAAGGTGAAGCCTTAAGTAAAAATTGCTTGAACCATACTTTAACACAATGACTTAGAGCATGAACACACAGAGCCACATGAACGTCTTAAATTTACACAATGAATCACTCTATCCCATAGCACCACTTCCTCTCATGTTTTGAATAATTTCCCTCTAAAATGAAGCTAGATTTCAACGGCGTGGCACAAAGCCTGGTTTCATATTCTGTTTCTGCAAAATGAAGTCCTCAGTGACAAACAGCAGCTGGAGATTGAATTCCAGCAGTGAGAGAGACACAGAGGACAGACAGTCTTCTCATCATGTTATGTGTCACAGAGGGCTATTTTCTCTTGGCTCAAAGAACATGCTGCAGAGGCCCTGGAATTTCAGTTTATTGTAGTAGCTGGTGGCAGGAAGTGAGCAATCGACTCTGACTCCTGGCTTTGTTCACTGTCGCAGCAATCCAGGAGAATCCCAGAATGTGGGACAGAGGGGGTTCAAGTCATGACGAAGGCATGAGAGGTCACAGTCTTACTCAAGCCTCCTTGTCTTGAAAGTGTGAACCCCTGAACTTGTCTTTTGTGATGAATTTGAGACCGGCCTGTACGTCACTGGCCCATGCGCTGCTGACATTCACCATAACGTTGTAGGACATCCCGTAAGTCCTCATAAGAGATGTTTCTGTGCGACGGCAGGGAGCTGAAAAAGGCGGATACTTAGAATCCAAGAAAATATATGCAGAAACAAGTATTTGCAATACAATATGGAATTACTGTGGATTCTATTTAAATACTAGAAACATGTCCATCAATTGGCTTTACATACAAATTAAGTTAATATATCATAATAAATATATGATGGATGCATCGTTTGATGAAAATAAATAAAATAAAAATGTGTCTTACATGAATTCAGTGAGTCTGATGTGCCAGGGCAGGAAGCCCAAAGTGCTGTTGACAGGACCAAACTTCACCACCAACTCTGGATCAGGAATATTCTTTGACTCTGGGAAATCAACATAGGGGGCTTGTCATACTTTATGTTGGGTTATGCTATTCATAAAATCAAAATCTAATGATAAGAAGTCTCAATTCCAATGAAACCGACACGCTGTGTATATCATAAATAAAAACAGTGCTTTGCAAATCATTATTCTGTATTAAATTGTATACAATACCAAGAATAATGTTCAAATAGATGAATGTTAATGGGTTTTTTTTCTCCAAAATTCTCTCATTTTGAATTTGACTTAGTTTTCATGGAAAACACAAAATTGTCTAGGTGACCCCAACGATAGTGTATGTATGATTTTTTTTTCGGGGGGCAACACAAGCGTATGTTGAATATTAAATATACATGACACTAGTTATACGATATGAAGCAGTTTATGAAAAGGGATTCCTTTAAGGTTATAAATAATAAAAGTTTACCTCTGAGCAGTGCGTCTAGCATAGAGACGGTGATATCTTTAGAGCTCCTCTCTTTGTTTTCCACAGAACGACAGAGTTGCTGTGCGGCTTGAACAATACTCTGCTTCCCATCTTCTGGTGCCAACACCTTCACTGTGGGCTTGCATGAAAGCACTGAAAACACACACAAACATTTTCCACTTGAAGGGATGACCACAACTTATTGTCAAGTGGAGTGCCAATTGATGTGATTGTCTTTTACCAAAGGTTATTCAGGGCACAAAAAAGCATGCAGACTGAATAAAGCTTCTGATACCTTCTTTGACCTCGCATTTTCATTGATTTAACTTTCCCCCAGAATATGTGGGGTAATAAAAGATTGTGTACACCATTGCGTAATGCAGTGTGTCACCATCAAGGGACTGGAGCAGGGACTTACCATTATTATGTTGTTTGTCGGTGCAATCGCTCAGGAACTCCACATTGTATTTGGAGCCCTCTGTTCCGAGGAGATGCTGTTGTTGTGTCAAAATCACCTCGAGTAGACGGTAGTTATTCTTCCTGAATATACCTGGCAAAAAAAAAAAAAAAAAAAACAAGAGTGTCAATATTTGATTGTGATTTTTTTACTTCAAGCAAGGCTACAAATCTCAGAACCTGAAAGAACCTTCCGTAATAGACCGTCTGTCAACATTTATGGTATTTAATCAAGAGGTTGATAATTTTATAATGACTTATTTTGAATTAACTACAAAGACATTTAAGTTCATGTTCTGTCATCTATTTTAAGAGATGTTTTACGTTTTTGCCATTGTATCTTTTCAGTACTGGTATCCGTCCACGTGAATTAAGAATGGTAAATTTTTGTTTGTGTCAAGTTTATTACAACATTTGGTGAGAAGAAATGCTTAAGAGGGAGTTTAGTGTCAACAACTGGTCAGCCACACATCACATAAGTAGCTCTTTAGGATACATTTACATAATAGTACACATTAAGTGTAAGTTGTTTACCGTGGTTATCATAGATGCTGACATAGGATATACCAACAGCCATACACCACACAACTACGTTGGCAATGTCCGTGTAGCTGGGCTCCTCTTCAGCTACTAACAGGCCGATGTGGCTCGGCAACTTCTCCAAAGACCTGCCGTCGGTCAGCCACCGGTGCCGGCTATTAGAAGTGCAGTTTCCGTTACCAGCAGTCCCATTAGCGTCGGGGTTATGATTTAACTTCCTCCGATGGTCCTGGAAGCCAGCCATGGCCATTGGAAGTAGCAATGTGGCCATCGCCCGCTCCCACAACAGCCCCTTCCAGTTCCGAAGCCGCACTCGGAACCAGGACACGAGTGCTCTGTTGCTGTGAAGAAGGAACAGCAAGAGCCGCCAGAATAGGCTGTACAACAGCGCCATTAATATCCTTTACTAATTCTAAAATTGTTAAGGATATTATAAGTGCGGTACAAGTCTATTTTGTCTACGTAAATTACTGGCTGACAAATCACTGCCGATGTCACCCCCCTGCCGCCATCTTGCTTTCTCGCTGTCAACCTCTGACCTCTGAACCCTCAGCGTGTTACACGTAATCCGCGGATTGGTTGAGACGCGCATGACGTCATTTTAAAAAAGGGGGCGTGTTTTCGGCACAAATTCAGTTTTCTGACCGCCGATTTTATTCGTCTCGTATCAATCAAGGAAATACAATATGAAACGAAGAAGACCAGTGACGCACTCAACGTAGTGTTATTTGCTTTAACCGGTTAAACATTAGAATGGGTTGAAAAAAAAAACTGTATTCCAAAAATATAATAATGGCGTCAAGAGCATTAAAGCGAGCCGGAATTTCTCCTGAGTTATGCGAACAACTTAAACGACATAAAATAGAAAACTGTCGGGTACGTTTCATTTGACTGTATTTGACCCATTCTCTTTGTATGCGCTTTCTTTGTAGTAATAGTAATAGTAGTAGTAATAGTAGTAGTAGCATGATGTGCATTAATGAAAACATACGTGTCTCACTCAGCATGTCATTGTTCCACAGGATCTTTTGACACACACTGCTTTTGAAGTGATGTATGCTGCAGGATTGAGTTACCAGAAAACTTTGGAGTTGTTGGAGACCGTGAGCAAGGTCATTGCTCCCCCACTCACCACGGTGAGTGCAAAAGCATACCCTAGAAGCCCCAGTTTATGTTAGTTACCAATAAGAGAGTGTTTTGGCACTCACACTCTTGGGCATTGATACAATTGCACTCACAAATCAACAGACTTTCTCCAAATATGAGGGGATGTCATTATTAATCTCAGTTTAAGGCAAATGGACTATGCATGAGGAGCTATCGTGTATGGAATTATCACACAATTCATAATCCCTAATGATATCGATGGTTACAAACTCCACTCATGGTAACAGTGAAATCAAAGCAGATTGAGAAAAACAAAATTATTTTTTTCTGACAGGTCTGGGAGATTTGGAAACGTCGTTCCGATTCTTGCTTCTCGACTTCAATACCTCTTCTGGACAAAGTGCTTCGAGGAGGTCTTCCATGTGGAACCATTACAGAGGTGCACCAAAGAAATAAACAGTATAAACAAATAGGAGTAAATTGAAAAAAAAAAAGATTGGATGATTATATTGTAGATGCTGATTACGATACTCTTTGCAGGTAACAGGACCGTCTGGCTGTGGGAAAACTCAATTTTGTTTGATGCTGAGCGTTGTGGCTACTCTGCCTAAAGAACTGGGTGGCTTGGACCGCAGTGTAATCTACATCGACACAGAGTCTGCGTTCTCTGCTGAAAGGTTACATATTGAGTCAGAGTATGAGTTAGCATGACAACTTATCTAGTGATCAAATTTACTGTGGGTGGTCTAAGGCTGGTGGAGATTGCACAGAATAAATTCCCAGACTACTTCAGCTCTAAGGAGAAAGTCCTGCAGATGGCAGGTAGGGTCCACATCTTCAGGGAGATGACCTGCCAGGATGTCCTCTGCAGGTACGTCATACCAGAGTGACTTTTATTTTGAGAAGTGAAACCATTCTCAATGTTGTTATTCATGTCAGTAGATTTAAAAAAAAAAAAATCACAACTAGTTTATTTATTACTATCTAATCTATTATTCTCATAATTCCCCCAACAGGAAATTCAATTTACAATGCTGTATATTTTGTGTTGCACAAAACACGGAGATTTACAGAATATCACATTCTAAACGCATCTATTTTAATTGCCAGACTGGAGAGATTGGAGGAGATCATCATCTCAACCAGAGCGGGCCTGATAATCCTCGATTCAGTCGCTTCAGTGGTTAGAAAGGAATTTGACACAACGTTACCTGGCAACCTGGTGCACCGTAGCAACCTGCTTGGAAAAGAAGCTTCCACCCTCAAATATTTGGCCCATCAATTCAACATACCCGTAAGTACTACACATTGTTCTGCAATGTTAACGGGGTGGTTTTTTTTCTTTATTTTCAAACAATGCATGTCAGTGATCCATCACGTTTTTTATCAGTCTCTGCAAATGTAATACCTTATAATAAACACTAGATGTCAGTAGTGTTTCGCAGTAGCATTAGTCCTAAATGCAATACAATTACGTAATTTTCTGAGTTGGTACTCAAAGAAAATAAGTAAATATTCATATCGCCCAACAGCTGCTGTTCTGAGAATGAGCTACAAAGCTTTTTATGAATAAATCAATAAAGATCCATTTATGGAAAGCTGTGATGAATGCTGTGATGAATTAAATCATATTCAACAATATGACATATTTGATCACTTTTAATAGATTTTGGAATTTGTTTTCTTTCCCCAGGTAGTCCTAACTAACCAGATCACAACTCACATAGGGCATCAAGGTGAGTCTGAGCAGGAACAGCAGGAACGTTTTTTAAAGTCTTTTCTTTCTTGTTTGTCAGGAGGACATTTATTTATTTATAAACCTAACCAATTTACCAACATAACTCACTTTCACACTAAATAAACTAATTCAAGAGGCAATGTGTATTTATTTGTCTTTTTCAGGTTCTGGTTCAGCTACTGAGGGGGATTCAGGCTTTGTGACTGCAGCTTTGGGAAACACATGGAGTCACATTGTCAACACGCGTTTTATCATTCAATATCTTGATGGATTTAAGAGACAGGTGGGATTTCAAATTATAATCCTATACCTTTTCTAATTAATTTTTGATTCTATGAGACCGTATTTCCATACAGTTATTGGTCGCCAAGTCACCTGTGGCTCCCTTTGCTGTGCTGAATTACACAATCGGGAAGGAAGGAATCTGTATCAATGGTGAGTTGTTTTTTTTCTGTGCTTGACAGCGTTTTCGATTGCTGAGATTTGTTCTCTGTGTTTTAGGAAATGATGAGACATTTTATGAAGGCACTGATCCCAGCCTCCAGGCTATCAGAGTGAGAACTGCGATCAACTTCGATACAATCTGAGTAGATGCTCCAAGTCTAGTAAAAGTTATGACCACAGTTATAATGCAATAGAAAAACAAACAATGCAAAACTGTCGTCTGGTTGTTCCACTCGCCAATCACTGATATAAAAAAAAAAAAAAAAGTCCTATGGAAATAAGTTGAGGATGAAGGAAGGATTGACTGGTTATGGTCAGGACAAAACAACTCATGGTGCTCAGATCATTAACAGGCTTCGACAGGCTGTTACTATGGTGCCCATTCCCATGACTTCAGTTCCCATGGTGGGGGGGGGGAGCCTTCAGGGTTTGTCAATTAGGTAACAATGGTGTCATTTGTGACCCTTCTTGTTTGTCTGGCTGCATATTTTTTTTGACCATTTGGAGTCACATACACTTCTCATTCAAGGGTGTTGTGTAGCTCATTCAAATAAAATATAAATTAAAACTTGGTGTGCCTAATATTATGATTCATTTAAATGATCAGTACATTTTTGAGGGTCAGCCAATGTTTGTATTATCAGGACAACCTTTGAACGTTCACAAACACACTCATATGTCCAATATAAACAAATTTTTATTGGTTTTAACTGCAATCTGTCATCACAAAATAAACCATTAAAGACACTACTGTAGTGAACAGCAGCAGCTGAATTCCAATGCTGTTAACCTCTTACCTATAGGAATACATTTTAGGTTTTTAGCATTCATACCATAAAAATAGGAAGGCACGAAAATTGGGAAACCTGGAATGTATTTTTTTTAGGCACTTCATGGGAAAGAGTGGTCAAAAATAACCTTTACATCATCATATACATTATCATTATCGAGACAAAAAGTGCTAGTACGTCTGTGCGGGAGTGAGGAGGGAAAAAAAAGGCAAGCTTGTTTTACTCTAAATATTAGCTGAGATGTTTCTCTAATCACCTGACTGACTGAGATGCATCACATGACATAAATCCTGATTCAAAATGACTGATATGAGGACAGGACTGTTGCAGAACCAGTCTACATTCTAGAGGCTTAGAACACTAAGCAGCATTTGCAAATGCAGGTGGTGAAGTAAACTGGATTAAAAAATAAAATAATCTCTAGCATTGGTCACTTTACCATCTATACAACCTCCGTTAGCAAAGATATTGTTCTCGACTGTAGATTCATGTCAAGAGGCACAAGAATGTTTTCCCAAATATTTAGTGCAAAATTCCAACTATGGTAATAGAGCATGAACACCACCTGCACAATGTGCTCATGACTGAGCAATGCATTTGTGCCTTCAGACCACCAAAAAAAAAAAAAAAAAAATCCACCTGGAGGCCAACACATGGGAGGAGCAAGAGATAAATAAATAAAAATGCTACCCTTTTGTGCACTTTGCTTTCAATTGAGATTAATTTTCCAAAACAAAGTAGAACAAAAACAAACGTCATTGCAGTGTAATATATTACTGTAGAAAAAAAAAAAAAGAAGAAAATTGATTTCACAATCTTACGATTATGGAAGATCATAATTTAACAAAAGAAAATATATACTATTATTCCGTCAACAGATAAATACAACGTAAAAATGCTTAAGATCAGAAATAAATAGAAATTGTTAAATAAGCAGTGACAACCAAAGCCTATACGCTTAGGGCTTTATGGAATAAACTAGACAATAATAATAATGATACTAATATAAATATACAATAGATATGAACATGGGGAATCAACCAAAGCACTTGGGCTGACAAAGACATCGACTAAGACAGGGTCTCTGTCTCCTAAATGAATGAGAGACCAGAAGCGATTGCTCAACATGTAGGAATGAAACTTCAATGACTACTAAGAGGCTGCACCTTCTGCTTAACATGGTGACACGCCCACCTCTTATTGACATCACGGGGGGCTCAGTGATAAAAAAAAATCATCAAAACATAAGCCATGGCAACTACTAGCGACGCCAAATCAAATTCCTCGGAAATCGACAGAAATGATGCTCGATGGTAGTCATTCACGATACATCGACAGGATTGCAGCCTCAGCATTTTTTTAAAGAAACAAGGTTTGGTGAGGAGGATTGTTGGCTTCAACACACGCACAAAGAAAGAAACAATATAATCTCCACTGATGTCCTCTTGTTCACTTAGCTGAGGTGATCCTTATAAATTAAACACTGAGCTTTAAGAGGGAGGTTTAAAAAGTCGTGGCAACAGGCAATGGCTGCCTGGAGAATGGCAACACTGCAACACATGCAGCTCACACGCTGCCCTCGCTCATTACTGCTGCTTCCAATGCAGAGTGTGCGTTTTACTGCTTTATAATCGGAGCTACATTCCACAATGGTTCACATTCATTTCAACATGGCACCAGCCAGGGGGGCATTGCGCATGGACACGATACTGGGTTAGTAATTGTTCATTTTGTTAAATCGATTCGACTGCAATTGAAAGGGGTACAAAAAAGGTGAAATTGTCAAAAGGCATCTGATTTTTGGATCCCAGTCGTTCTGTAAACAGAGCTGTGAAGTGAGGGGAGGAGGTGAGTGGTCTTCCTCCTCTTTACTCCATAAAGAAATCATCTTAATCATCAGAAACAGAAAGCCTGCTGAAGATGGGAAGCCGGCGGGATGCATCCAGGATGGTGGACTCGGAATCACTCTGACTGCCAAGACTGCTCTGGTAACCCTCCTGGTCAGACAAAGAGCTGAGAGGGCTAGGAGGGCCCTCTGAGGCTGGCTGGAAAAAGCATGGGATGGTGGGGGAGAGTGGGGCTGGAAGCTGAGGCTCGCAGGCAGAAGGGGGCCCCCAACTGGGGCCAAACAGGCTGCTAATCTCTTGCCTGGAGTCGGTGAACCGATTGCTGGACCACTCGGTCAGGTCTTCCGTGGAGCGAGTGGGAGGCGGGGTGACCGAGGTGGGGCTATCTTGTGAGCTGCTGGAGCTGGGGAAGCCCGCGAAGCTGAAACTGTGCTGGAGGCGAGGGCACCCCATTTTGTTGAAGACCGGGTGCGCCGGGGGCCCACGGCGTTCCTCGGGGTTGTGGATGAAGTGGCAGCGCGGGCCGTACGGACAGAATCCAACGGTGTGAAAAGTGCGACACAGATCAGTCTTGTACTTGGGGTGGCGGGTCAGGCTACGCAGCTCGTGCATGCCGTGGGCAAATTGGCACTTGTCTCCATATTTGCAGGAGCCGTTCTCCTCAAAGGGCCGGCACAACTCCGTCTTGTAACGGCTTGAATTGATATGGCTGCCAGCGCCGGCACACACCTGGTTGTAGTTCAACATCTTGGTCTGAGAGCGGAACGCCAAGACGGGGAAACAAGAGATTAGAAATGGCAGCATCGTCGAGGGCCTGACTTCCTAGTCCCTGCATGCCATCTGTGTTTGTTGTTGCAGGACTGACAGTCAACAAATAGTATTCGTTGGGGCTCCAGGCTGCCTCTTAATGGTTGCGTAAAGTATCAGACAGCATGAGTCAATACTTCATCCACTTACACAAATCCGACCGGTAGATTTATTGTTTGTTTTTTTGTCAATTAAATACAAACCTAATTCTATTGAAGTTGGGGCGTTGTGTTAAACATAATTAAAAATAAAAGTGATTTTCAAATCATGTTCAACCTATTTTATCATTGAATACATGCCAAAGAAAAAAATCATTAATATTCAAATTGATTAGCTTCATTATTTTAAGCAAATAAATCACTTTGAATTTTATTGCCCGAGAAAGTTGGGTTTGTGTTTGAGGGTAACATTTAAAAAAAAAAAAAAATTAAAAAGTGAGCGGAAAAAATCCGTATAAATGTCAACGAATTAAGGTGATAAATCACAATCAAATATCACCTTCAAATTGACAAAAAATGCAATTTATGCTCAAATCGCGGTGGCCATAAAAAAAAAATTGGCAATGCTACCTCGCCCACTATTGATGACTACAAATGACAGCAAAAACTAAATTGTTACGTCACACTGGCGTTGTTTAAACAGCTGGACACCGCCAGTCAATTAAGTTGCAACACTTGTGGCTCGTTTTAATTTCTCGGCCATAAAATAAAGTTTAACTTTGCACGACACTGACGAAAAAAATATTTAGCGCCAAAAACATTGTTCATGTCATCTGACGTGATATTGCAAACTTTGCGTAAAGATTACACACTGAAGCGATCAGCAGATATTAATGGTTGTGCTCACCCTATTGAAACGTAAAGCGTAACCGGGTGTAAAAAAAAATGTTTTGTCCGTTTCGAAACCGGACTTTCATTCTAGTTGACAGAAAAGTGTCAATGCTAACGTTAGCATGTTTGTTCTAAACTCGGTGCGCGCATAGCGGTCATTTACCTTGTCGGAAAATTCACTGTCGAAGAGAGGAGAAATGCTGGCCGCTGTCATCTTAGTAGATGTTTACGAGGAGGTGGTGGTTATTTGTAAAAGTCCAGGTTTGTGTGCTGGCTTCCCCACAGACAGCCCCTTTCCTGAAGCAGCCGCGCTGCGCAGTTCCTTTTCAGCAGGCAGCTACGGTCTCGGCGGCCTTCCGGCTGCGACGCTGCACGCAGCAGCCGGGGAAGAAACAGCGCCTCTAGAGGCCAAACCTTGAATGGTCTGATAAGCAGGGGCGTCAAAACTAAAGATAAAAATATCCAAATTTTCTCTCACGGAAATGATTCTGGTATAATACATTTGCCATTTAATTTCAAATCTGCTTATTAAAAGAGACTTCACACAAAAGTTATTTTGATTTGCCCATATATGCTCCTGCTAAATTTGTATTATTGTGCTTATTAAATCAGTTTTACCATGGTAAATGTACGTGTAGGTTAAACAGAATGAACAAATCAATTTTAATATATAATTCAATTTATTCATGCAGACAAACAGGGTTTAAAAGTGTTGCATAAAACATTAGCCATTTTGACGGACTTTAAAGGTCAAGGTTATATTATGATTATTATGATACTTGTGATTATTAATATTGTTATTATTGCTCCTAACTTTGCACGTATCACATGCTTCATTCAAAATTAAGTTTTCAATCCATATCGAAAAGAGAATTAAAATCAAACTAATACACGATACAGAGATATCCTGTCCTAATCCTCTTGCCACTCCATGTCCAGTCCTTCACCCTGAAACAAGTTTCCGCTATAATCAAAAAGGATTTCTTCACCGATACCAATGTCCTTTAGGGCCTTGAAGAGGATGATGTGCTTCTTCTGGCCATCCACAATCACTGTGCGTTGCTTGGCTTTGAGATTAGGCTGCTTCCTCGAATGATTAATTCGCCGGCCAAATGTTTCCCTTTCAGGGTGGCACTCGCAAAGGGAGGTATGCGCATCGATACATAGCTGCTTCCCACCAACCTTAAAAAAGAACAGCAAGCCGGGCTGGATGTTTTGCTCTTTCATCATGGTTTCCCCCTCCTCGGCTGTGATCAGCTTCCCGTGATAGTCGCAGACGATATCACCTTTGTAGAAGTGCTCCATTGTAGCCACACCTGTAAAAAAAAGACATGAAATCGTGAGTTCCATCCAAAAAAGTGACACTTGGATGAACTTACCCAGCCGTGTTCCTCCCAAGAAATTTGTGATCACCAGCCCTCTCCAGTCCTGGTGAGTAACATGTGTGCTGATTCTTGGGTCTGTCTCCAGCATCAATCTGGGGGATGGTTTCCAGTTCTTCACAATATCCATAGCCTTTGGACAATTCACTGTCCAGCCCTCCTTTTTCAACACCCTCTCCACTTGCCGCTTGGTTGGTTTCTTTAGAACAAAGTGAGCTGAAAAGATAGAAACGAGAGCAACTTTCAATCATTGTCCACAGTAAATAAATTGGGCAGTTTGAGTAACATCATGAATTAAATAAATGGTGCACAGTAAATATAAATATATAAAAATAAATATTTAATAGTAACTAAATTAAACAGAATTAAATAAATGGTGCACAGTAAATATAAATATATAAAAAACAGTCAATAAATTTAAAAATATATAAAATAAATAAATAAATATTAGATGAATAAATAAATATACTGAATTAAATAAATGGTGCACAGTAACTATAAATATATAAAAATAAACAGTCAGTAAATTTTAAAATATATAAAATAAATAAATATAAAAGAAATAAAATATATAACTAAATTAAATAGTGCACAGTAAATAGAAATATATAAATATAAACAGTAAATAAATTCAAAAATAAATATATAAATAAAAATAAATATATAAATAAAAATAAATATTGACTAAATAAATATTAAATAAAGAAATAAAAAAATAAAATAAAAAGTTTGAGTAAATGGTGCATTTATAGTGAATTGCAATTGAGAGTACTTACACTGAAGATGGTTCTGTCGTTTAGCGAATTGAAGAGCTCGCCACTTGTCATAGTGTTTCCTGCCTCCAGAAAAGCCGGCCTGGAGCCTAGCTTTTTTACACGGCGGCTGCCCATCTTTGGTCACCGGGAACACATGGAGGAAGGCGTTTAACTTTACATTCGCTATGTGCAACTTCTCCGCACTTGAAAGTCCATGGTGAACTCTGACACGCTCGGTGCCTCCCATCATTCTGTAGTGTTTGGAAATAAACACGTAAAAAATAAATGGTGACGAAATACCACACTGTAGTCGTAAACACATCTCGGAACATTTACCTTTCTCTCAATTCAGGCCCGGTCAATAACTCTATAATTTTCTGCAGGAACTCTTTGTATTGCTGCAGTTCATCTTGGATGGTCATGAACTGTGTTGTGAGATCCCGCCTAGTGTCCAGGTAATGAACAAAGCTGATCACATTTTCCAGGTCGTGAATGATGGTTGATGCAGGCCTGTCTGCGCGCCGCAGACTACTGATGAACTCCAGTGTCGGCTCATTCCCGGTCGGCTGCAGGTACCGAAGGAAGCGCGACACGTTGTCCACCTTTAAATGGAGATGAGAGACACATTACATATTCGAGCGTGTATAATAAAAGATCATTCAGAAAGATATGTACCGCTTGTTGCCAATTTGGAACACCCAGGGTATCACACAGGTACTTTTTAAAGTCAAGGAGGACAGCAGTCTCGCTAAATCGCTCCTTTTCAGTCTTCACAGATGTAGTGGTGATGGAAGGATCTCTGTTGAGCATTGGAGAAAAAAAATCAAAATTACACAAGAATGCATTATTATGTTCTTTTTTGGTTTTAATGGACTTACTTTTTCCATGAAGGATCACTGGTATCATTGTCGGAGTCAGAGTCAGAGGAGGAGCTTCTCCGTTCCTTTTTACATATAGTTGGTGGGCAGCACCATGCACCTGCCGAGTTGGATGTGCTTGGAGCATCAGTGGCTGTAGAGGTCGAGGCGGCATCTGAGGGTTCCAGGACCATGTCTGACTCATGTGGCTTGTTGAGGATGAAACAACCCTGCTCTATGAGCTTCTTCACAAGACGTATACGGCAGGGCCTGTGGGGGATGTTCTCGACGAGGTCCAGATAGTCCCAGCAACGGCCGTTCTGCAGCCATTGTTTGGTTGACGCCTTGGCTTGCTGCACCTCGACATCAATCTCCTGACGTGTGCTGTTTTTCATGCACTTGTTGGCCAAGTGAACATAAATGTTATCCTGTGGCTTGCAACACCGCAGACAGTAGATATAGTTGTGATTGGACATCCTAGAAAAAAGTAACAAAGTTGAGTAAATTCATCATAACATTTTTCTAAGTAAACTTTACTTGCCTCAAAATGAACCCCCCAGCAGCCAACGACACTGTCAGCATTTATTTCCATGCGCCCTGTGAGCGCTGAGGCGACGTCACCACCAGGGGGCAATATCGAGACTGCGCCCTACCTGCCTTTTGTGTCGTTCAGTGCCCAGGTACGACTTTCTATCAGTCCCCGACCACCAGCCCGCTTCGCCCTTGCCAAGTTTCACTGAGATCTACTAGAACTTTCCCTCCCACTCAATAAAAACAAGAGGACTGTGACGCTTTTGGTTTTCCTCTGTGCCGTCACAAAGTGCTGGTTGATCAAAATAAAAACGTTTTAATTTTAAGGACATTCTTTCATCACAAAGACGGCTAACATGTGAATCACGTCACAAAGACAATATTACGCAACAAATAATGTATGTATAAACTACGCTCCAATTGCATGCATGCACGGTCCTTAATGTCCACTACAATATATTAAATTTAGGTAAAAATGTTTCTGGAATCAGATTATTTTATTTTGAGCCACGTTATGATTTTGAGCCACATGATTACGTCATCATTTTGTAAATTCAACATGACATTTTGTGTAAACATCAATCTTTTTTAACTCTTGCACAAAAAGTTTAAAACGACATGTTAAATTGACTTCAAAACATATCTGCATTCAAATTATTTAATTTTGTGCCACCTTTGGACAATCAAGTCATCAAAACAAATTAGTTTTTTTCAATTCCAACTCTTACATTAAGAATACAGACATAATCCAGTGAAGAATGCATAAATTATGTGATAAGAAGAGATAAGAATCTTACTTTTTCTCAGCATTTCCAGCCATAGTAGAAAATGAAAACTCTAGGCGAAAAGTTTGATTCACCGGTGAAGTAACGATGAAACAAAATGCTCTGTGGCAGACTTTAGGACCAGCCCTCTTCACCCAGCAGGCCTGCAGTTAGGGTAGGGCTTATATGTGTGTTCTTTGTGACATATTAAAAATATGATGATGATGATGATCATCATCATCATCATCATATTTTCTGTTGCTTTTATTTTGTGATTAGTCGCTATGAGAAAGAATTTATGAAAGAAAAGTAATTGAAATGTTGAGCAGTTAAATTAACACAAACAGTCCTCTTTTGAAAAAAAATGCATTGATCCGTGTGATATAAATCATAAAATTCCATGATTGTGTTGAAAAAAAATAGCAATTTTTAAAACTACACTTGTTTACTTATTATTCTTACTTTTTCTTCTGTTTTCTGACGACTACACATTGTTGTCAAAACACTAGCTATCTCGGTATGCGTCTTCTGTCATTGCGTTTTCTCCCATTCATTTACAACGGCATGTCCGCCAGAGGGCGACATTTCCCCGTTAGCGCTCCAGCGGGCGATTATGTAAATCAATCCGAACGCCTGGAACTCTGCCCGGGCGTCGTTCAGCGACTGCCCTCGGCACTTTAGGTACCAGGGGTGGCCTAGGGAGCTCCAGGGGTGGCTTTCACACGTTTATCTAGTGCAGGGATGAGCAACTAGTACCATATGGTAAAATACAACCTAGCAACGTGACAGTATAATATACACAAAGCAAATATTGATTTGCAAAAGTATGTTTCATTCATGAACTATTCCGATTTTTTTTGCTGCAGAGAGAGCTCTGCAAAGTCAACTGCTGACCTGACCCGCAAAAACAATCAGTGACGCAGCCGCTACCCAGAATCCATTGCGGCATCATGGCGGACAACAGGGAGAAAGCGCTGCAAGATTACCGTAAAAAATTATTGGAACACAAGGAAGTAGACGGGCGGTTAAAAGAACGTAAGATCCAATTTAACATGTATCGACAAGTTAATGACAGTGTACGCGTTGTGTATTGCGCTTATATAAATTATAGTATCATACAACCAGTATGTGTTAGCTGGCTGGCTAGCTAGTGCTTTGTCATGCAGTGAGCATCGTAGTATATTTGAATGGAAGTCCACTATAATATCGAGATGCTAACGTGGAATAAACAAGCTCAGTTATGTTGAATTGGACGAAAACCGGTTGAATTACAAAAAATGAACATAAATGTAAATATCGTCACATAACCGTAATCGTGTCGTGTTTTGTCATGCATTTATACCACTGCTAACCGGCTAGCCAGCTGTTCTTGGAGGCGTTTTTAATTTTAGTTGTTGAAAAAAAAAGTCCTTTACCTGTTTATTTTGAAATTAAAACGCAGTTCTCCATCCTATTTGATTTTCAGTGAGAGAACAGCTTCGAGAACAAACTAAACAGTATGAAAAGTCAGAGAATGACCTCAAAGCTCTGCAGAGTGTTGGTCAGGTAAGAAGTTTTATTTGTAAATATTACCCTGCTAATAATTAATGTCTTGTATTGGTGGGACATAGTTTAATCGGGTAAAGACATTTTAGTCATAACCACATCAATGCTTCTATGTCTGCAGATTATTGGAGAAGTCCTCAAACAGCTGACAGAAGAGAAATGTAAGTTAAATTACATTTTTGTCATACTGTCATTCATGTCATGTTAATGTTTGTGTTTTGATTACAGTCATTGTCAAGGCCACAAATGGTCCTCGATATGTGGTTGGATGTCGCCGACAGGTAGGTACTCGTGTCGGGGGATTCACGATCATAAGTGTTCTCATTTGGTTTAATCACCCTCACCTCAATTTTAAAAATGTCGTTTATTTTCTTATTTATCCTAGTTGGACAAGTCACAATTGAAGCCAGGCACCAGAGTGGCTTTGGATATGACTACGCTGACTATAATGAGGTAGGCTCACTAGGCTGGATGTTTTACTTATTTGATTCTAATTTCAAATCCATCTGCTCTTATTGGCCGAAAAATATTGGAGATCCCAATTATTATTTACTGTTATATATTATTTATTATCAAATGTAGTAGCCGAGAGGTAAGAGCTGTTTGACAAATGAGGGATCCTTACACAAAATGGTATGGTGAGCTCATCATGTTTAAATATTTTTTTAGGTATCTGCCACGAGAGGTGGACCCTCTGGTGTACAATATGTCCCATGAAGACCCCGGTAGCGTCTCCTACTCTGAAATTGGTGGATTGTCGGAACAGATCCGTGAGCTGAGAGAGGTAAAAAAAACACTTGCCTCCTAATAAGCGTCAAAAGGTGTCGCAAAAGCGACATCACAAATAATGTTGCTTTGATTTTATGGCAGGTGATAGAGCTGCCCCTGACCAATCCCGAGCTTTTCCAGAGAGTTGGAATTATCCCCCCAAAAGGCTGCCTGCTCTATGGGCCTCCAGGTTAAAAGTCATGTTTTGTTATAATGAGTCATTGTATTTTTTTGGACAACATCGTTTTCATTTGGATGGATTATTGTTTGCCCCTGTAGGTACTGGGAAGACACTTCTGGCCAGGGCGGTTGCAAGTCAGCTGGACTGTAACTTTCTCAAGGTAAGTGGTCATATTAAGTTGCCTTGCCTTTCGTTCAGCTTCTCAGCTGATGTTACCCTGCAGGTGGTGTCCAGCTCCATCGTTGACAAATACATCGGTGAGAGCGCCAGGCTCATCAGAGAGATGTTCAACTATGCCAGGGACCATCAGCCTTGCATCATCTTCATGGATGAGATTGATGCCATTGGTGAGAGACACTGATTGTCTTCTGCAAGAGTGTTTTGGCCCGTGTCATAGTTGAATTTAGGTTCGTTTAAAATGTCAAATTTGAACCGGTTTATGTTGTTCCCGCTAGGCGGTCGACGTTTCTCTGAGGGAACCTCTGCCGACAGAGAGATCCAGAGGACTTTGATGGAGGTAAATACGGCACTGTAGTATCTCGAGATGTTTCATTAAATGAGTTTGTTGCTGTGCTACTTGACAGTTGCTGAACCAGATGGATGGATTCGATACACTACACAGAGTCAAGATGATCATGGCAACAAACAGACCTGACACTCTGGACCCTGCCCTGTTGCGACCCGGCCGGCTTGACCGCAAAATCCGTAAGATACCCTTCGAATTTTTTTTTTTTTTTTT
The DNA here is from genome assembly GCF_059516105.1 of Syngnathus floridae. NCBI lineage: Eukaryota > Metazoa > Chordata > Actinopteri > Syngnathiformes > Syngnathidae > Syngnathus > Syngnathus floridae. The sequence goes on from NC_142431.1 coordinate 5,446,710, forward strand.
GTACACTAATGCATGTCTACTCTACAGACATCGAGCTCCCCAATGAACAGGCTCGTCTGGACATTCTCAAAATCCACTCCAGTCCCATCACCAAGCATGGCGAAATAGGTTAGCAAAACATTACTTTTCCAATGTTTGTGTTTATATATGAGACAGAAGACAATCTTTGCCTTTCCGTACAGACTATGAAGCCATTGTGAAGCTGTCGGACGGTTTCAACGGAGCTGATTTAAGAAATGTTTGCACAGAAGCAGGTTAGACATTCAGCATGATTAGCTTGTTTGTTTACAAGAGCCCTCTCTATGAACATAACACCTTATCCATGTGGACTTAATATGTGCAGGTTTGTTTGCCATCCGCTCCGACAGAGAGTACGTCACACAAGAGGACTTCATGAAAGCTGTGCGAAAAGTGGCCGATTCAAAGAAGCTGGAGTCCAAGCTGGACTACAAGCCTGTATAGATATTACCGTTTTCGGATTTGCTGTTGTATACGTTTGGCCAGAAGAAAAATGTATTCATGTTTGTGGGAACAGCATTTGCATAAAATATATTGTCATCTACCAAAGTGATTTTTGCTCTTGTGGCCGCAGCACAAAACGATTTGTCACTTCTGGTGTTCAACACTTGTATAAAACAAACAAAAACTTCATATATGGCAATAAACCGTTCTGTTTACATCTCTTATTTTTTTTCCTCTCCCATAGATTTTAATGGATAATTTTGCATTTATCTGACAGTTTAAAGTTAACATCTTCATTGTTTTCAGTGCAAATAAATGTTTTTGTCCAACTATAGTAAATACAACACAACCAGGCATCAAACTTGTGAATGCGCAAGATAAATAGTATTTTTGTGTCAACTCACTACTGACAATATAACGAATTAAACAGATCTCCAACCTGGAATAAAAAAATGGGAGTTGAATAAGATTTGACTGGTTAATAAATAATGCATCATACTGTTTATACATTCAACTATAAGGTGTCACCCTTTTTCCATACATGATCACGGGGTTGCTCAATTACTGAATTGTCAGAAGGGGCTGACTAATTCAGACATAAATGAACGTAACACTGCTGGAGGAAGCAGAATGCGAACTAATTTACAGCTGTGTATTCACTACACAAATAGCACAAAATATGAAAGTCTCAATACCAATAAACGTCTATTAAGTTCTATCATATAAATATTACAGCCTTAATTTACTATGTTTTCATCAGCATGTTCATATAAAAGCAATACCTAAATGATATCAAATAATTCCAATATAGTGACACTAATTTGTTTTGGGTTTACTTTGCATTATGTAATTCAGTGTTCAAATGGAGCAGAACCAAGAGTCAGGGCAAATGATTCCTGAATGAAAGCTCTACATATGGGACAGTGTGAAAAGTGTGAAAAACAACTGTCACACACACAAGCATGTCGACAAGGCAGCAACACTCGATTGATAGCTGCATTTTGACACACTACACAGTCTTTACCCTGTCTCTCTGACAAGCCTTTATCATCTTCCTCATCCTCTACCTCTTTTCCAGCCTCTTCTTCCTCCTCAGGCTCACTGGGACGGACAATCGGGTCGGTAGGATGACCAGATTCTCCACCGCTATTAGCTGACATAAAAAGAGCCTGCAAGGACGGATTGGACAATAATTTCAATTCAGATTGATCTTGAAAATTTAAAAGACTGAAACAAGCATTAGATTTAAAAGTTTGAAAACCTACTTTTAATTCATACATGTTCCCCTGTGAGGTGAGAAGGTATTGGAAGAGAATCCTTGCGGACAGGTTGTATTTATCATCAGGTACATGAATTACAGTGACACTGGCCACCTGAAAGAAGATGATTTGTTCTAATAAATTGGGTCCTTAAATGTATATTATTCGTGATATTCAAAGAACTCACAATATTATATGTGTCTCGAGCTTCTTGTTCCGCCAAGGTCAACACAGCCACGAGAGGATAGCGTTGTCTGGGCAATGGGCCAAAATCTGAGAGTGCCTGTTCTGGTGGAATACAAGTGAAGTGTTCTTCTCTGTCTTCACTGCTGATACTAGAAGGATTGTGTCAAAGAGCCAAACTATCACAGAAGCAGAAACCACTCACTAAGAAAATTGTCAAACACAGACAAAATCATCTGGAAATATTTGATTTCTTTTATCATGGGGCAGCAGTGAATTTGAGAAAGGATACTAGATGCTCTGGCAGTGATGATAGAAGCCGTATAACGCCTCCCGGAAATGCTGGGGGTTGCTCAACCTGGAGACACCCTGGTGGGCCTGCAATGCTCGCTGCAGGGCACTGACCTCACAACCCCAGAAGCAGCTCAAGATACACGGCTCCAAACAATACGGCTTCAACCACACACCATCTGTAGAATGTCATGTTAGAATGTCAAGTCAGACAAAACCATTAACACTAACCTGCCATTACCACGAGGGCTCAGTTAAATGAAGTAAACTTCCAAGACTGGACGGATCATTTAATGGCCAATGAAATTTACCGTATTTTCCGCACTATAAGGCGCACCGGATTATAAGGCGCACTTTCAATGAATGGCCCATTTTAAAACTTTGTCCATGTATAAAACGCACCGGATTATAAGGCGCACCTTCAATAAATGGCCCATTTTAAAACTTTGTCCATATATATGTCCATATATTTGGACACGCCTGCCGTAGTGGCTCAATATTGGTCCATATATAAGGCGCACTGGATTATAAGGCGCATTGTCGGCTTTTGAGAAAATTGGAGGTTTTTAGGTGCGCCTTATAGTGCGGAAAATACGGTAATAAACTTCACATGCTATTTGTCACCCACTATATGGGATTTTTTTTGCCTCCAAATCAAAACAAACTGAATGTGCCTCAATGTGGAGGTTCTACTGTATTTGTAATTGTAGGTTCTGTATGTCTTACTTGCAACAGATGCTGATCCAGAACCCATCTCGAGGGAAAAAGGATTTGTCACTTGAACCATTTGCTTTTCGGGAGTAGGTAGGATGGACTCGGTGTCATCAGAGCTACGCAAGATAACTGGGACATCAAAACCAACCCTGTATAAATTGAAGCAAAATAATGTTAAGTGACTCGCTATCTTGGGTTTAATCTGATTTTAGTATTTTGTAAACTATCAGATATTTTCACAAAGAATAGTTTTATATTCGATTAATGATATACATCCTGATAGTATAATAGTCCTTTGAATATTGTAAAAACATGTGGCTCAGAATACAACAATATCACCATACATGATATCTGAGTTATTTGATATGTCAAAAATTTTATCAACGATATATTACGATATGTGATGAAAGAAAATATACCCTTAAAAAGTAAAACGTTGAATTATGCATTTGTTCGATGCTCAAACTTCATACCATGTACAAAAAATATGTAAACCACTTGTGTCATATCGACGATTACTGTTTACAGTGTAAAATATCATAGCGAAGCGACTTACCATCCGAGGACCATGGCAGCGGTAACAACAAAACACAAAGAAACCACACTAATATAAAAGAGTGGCGAGTACTCATACAATGTAATTAAGAAACCTCCTGCCATTTTCTATAAATTAAACGCTAAAAGAAACGAATTCTCGAAAGTGGTAATACAGGAACATCTCACGACTGCCATGACAGCTTGAAGTTTAACTACGGTGGCTCTCGAGGTGAAAACCCAGAAACGTACAGAAACGCGTTTTGTTTTTTCTATTGCCACAAACGCGGCACTAAATTGAAACTTTTTTCAATTTCTTCATATCTATGAATTACTCTACAGGAACCAACTATGTATTTTCTGGAGCACATTCAACCATTAATTTGATACGAATTTAAAATCCAAAGGAAAAAATGTGGATAACTTGAAAATTAATTAAATTAAAACAATTACATAATTAGTTATACAATTGTTTGATCGACATTATTTATGTCTTTATGCTTTTTAAATTTGTATGTAATATATCCGTCGAAATCGACTTTACTTTGATAGGTTTAACCGGAACCTCTCATGTTAATTTCTGAAACCCCACTGCTGAGCTTGCCTTCGAAACTAGCATCGTTTATTCCATCAGAGGTAACTGTGATGCGCGACGAAAAAACAGAGGAATGAGTAGCCACAAAACAGGATATATTTTATTATTCTATTTAAAAGATTTAGATCGGTGTGTTGGAATCAGTTGCTATAATGTGATCGAATCGTCGTGGTCATAGGGAGGCGCACAGATGTTCCAAGCTGCGGAGAAAGAAACCTTTATGCAGGGATTATAGGGGCGCGCGTTGTGTTGTATTTATGTTGAACAATTTGAATCCAAACCATGAGCAGTATGAAGGACAAAGCGACTATGCGCCAGCAGAGCTCGGATAATAACTCAGTGAGCAGCAGTGAATGGGACATGGCAAATGATGTTTTCGTGTCCGGCTACGAGGAGAACCCGATGGGAGTGGAAACCCGCAACGGGGAGAGTGACCCAGGAGAACCTGGCTTGGATGGACACATTCCGCTTTTACCACAGGACGGCATAATACTGGGCCTGTCTGAAGAAGAATACTCGAGCCCATCGTATTTGGACATCGAGCCGAACTACACGGAAAGTGACGGCAATGTGTCAACCAAGAAACGCATACGTTCAAACAGCTCTCGGCACAGGGGTGAGATCGTCACGGAGCTGGGCCCGGAGGAGGTCAGGTGGTTTTACAAAGAGGACAAGCGGACGTGGAAACCTTTCGTTGGACATGACTCGTTAAAAATTGAGACCGCCTATGGAAGGTTCAGTGAGCAGAACCCTGATAAGGTTAAACGCCACAGTGAGCCCGTCGATACCGAGGGCAAAGACGCAACCACGTCCGGCGAGATCCAGCCAGACGAGAGCGTGGATGAGTGTGGTGTTCAAAATGAGTCGGCGGTCCGCCAACGGCCCTCGCTGTCCGACGAGACGAGGGACCTGGGCGAAAACAGAATTAACATGGAGGCAGTGTGTGTGAGAGGAGGCCTCTATGAGGTGGACATCAGAGAGAAGGAATGCTACCCTGTGTACTGGAACCGTAAGCGGCCAATGCTTTTATTTACTATAAGTCAGGGGTGTCAAACTCATTTTTTTCGCGGACCGCATTGTAGTCATAGCTTCTTTCGGAGGGCCATTATGATTATAAATTAATGTATGAGCACCTCATATTATATACAGTAAAAGCTACAAAATGAACTGACAATCATTTTCAAATCAGACGAGTAAAAACTGGTCAAATATAAAAAAAAAGATATTAAAAGTGAAGACAATTTACAATTCTAGTAATGACACACAAATTTGATGCACAATTTGAAAAAAGCTACAAAACAAACTGACAAATAACTCATTTTCAAATCAGATGAGTAAAAACTGGTCAAATATTAAAAAAAAAAAGATATTAAAAGTGAAGACAATTTGCAATTCTAGTAATGACACACGAATTTGATGCACAATTTGTCTTTGCGGGCCACATGAAATGATCTGGCGGGCCGTATCTGGCCCCCAGGCCTTAAGTTTGACACCTGTGATTTACATCATTATAGCACAAGCGTACTATTAACCCCTTTGGTGACTAGTAAGTACAGTAACCCCCAAGTATAATTCTCAACATGGGTAAAAGTTGCACGCACTCTCTAAATACGAATGACACGACTGTGATTTTAATTTTCCCCAGAGCAAGATCGCATTCCCGTGATGAGAGGTCAGTGGTTCATCGATGGAACTTGGCTTCCTTTAGAGGAAGATGAGAGTGATATGATTGAGCAAGAGCACCTTGCTCGTTTCCGCGGTCAACAAATGAGGGACACCTATGAAATGGAGGCAGTGACCACCACAGTAGACAGCAAAGATGGTAAAAAAAAAACATGCATATTGTGTATAGTGATTAAATATTCATTACTGTGTTATGTTCTGCTAGCTATTCACAGTTTGAAGCTGAGCCGCAGCCATGTTGACTGGCACAGTGTGGATTTGGTGTACCTATACAGCGACGCGACCACGTCCAAGATTGCACGAACTGTTACTCAGAAACTGGGCTTTTCTAAAGGTACATGGATAAACTGTAATCCATGTTCTTAGATGACCACAAAATGTCCTATTCCCAGCTTCCAGCAGCGGGACACGTCTCCACAGAGGGTACGTAGAGGAGGCAGCACCTGAGGACACTCCACCTGAAACCACTCACATCGTGTTTGTGGTGCACGGCATCGGTCAGAAAATGGACCAGGGTCGTATTATTAGAAACACTAGCATGTAAGACAAATGAGTCAGCACAATATGCAATCAAGGTGATTGTTTTCAGTAACACTCTTTGTTGGCAGGATGAGAGATGCTGCCAGAAAGATGGAGGAGAAGCACTTTCCTAATCGCACCACAGAGCATGTTGAATTCCTTCCTGTCGAATGGCGGTCGAAACTGGCTCTTGATGGAGGTATGATGCTAAAAGCTAATGTTAGCATTAGATTTATTTCTATATACTCTGTCAAGGTAAGATTTATATTCATTCACTATTTCATCTTTAATGATGAGGATATAGTATATACTACATGACCAAATGTACTTGCTCATTCATTTTATGTTAGCAGCAAAGAGGCTAAATTGCTAATGTAGCCACTGACATATTTAACTGTGCGGGAGGACCAGCGACTAGATTGGGCTACCAAAACATGGAGATACTGGGGATCGATCCCAGGACCTCATGCATGCTAAGCATGCGCTCTACCACTGAGCTACATCCCCATATGCTAGAAATAATCATACTTGTGTTTCCATCTGGTATTTCACGCACTGAATTGCTTCCAGATGGGATGTCTCATGTTTTAAATACAGTGTTACTTTTCGAGACATATAATATTGCACGGTGCGCTTTTGCAGACACGGTGGATACGATCACTCCAGATAAACTTAGAGGTCTTAGAGACATGTTGAACAGCAGCGCCATGGACATCATGTACTACACTAGTCCGCTTTACAGAGACGAGGTGAGACTTTTTTATGACTACCTGTAAATTTGTGCAGATTCGTCTCTGGGGAACGAATTACGGTTTAATATACGAAATGAGTTCTGTCAATAGTTGTGAAGACAATAAAAATAATTTTTTTGGGTGTGCTTGTTTGTATATGCAGATTACTCGTGGCCTGACACTGGAGCTGAACCGTCTTTACTCACTTTTCTGCTCGAGAAATCCAGATTTTGAAAAAAATGGAAAAGTGTCCATCGTGTCACACTCGTTAGGTTGTGTCATAACCTTTGACATCATGACTGGCTGGGACCCTGTGCGTTTTCATCATTCACAAGTGCCAGATCCAGAAGAAACAAAGGCCCGCTGGCCAAGTGATGAAGAGCGCCATCTTCAGGAGCAGCTCAGACTCACACGCCTCAGGTATTTGAAATGTATTTTTTACTGTGCATTTTACTAGAAACACTCAACACAATAACAACAGCACTGTTGTCAGTTTGTGACATTCTTTGTAACTGAACAATTAATATGTGTATTCAAAAAAAAAAAAAAAAAAATCTGTGCAGGTTGAGAGATTTGGAGGATCAATTCCAGGGTCTGCAGACCTTGTCTTGTGTTGCAATTCCAGCTTTAAAATTCAAGGTAATAAAATTCATCGGAAACTAATCAAATAATAGTTTTTATTAGTTTTACATTTTTTTATACTAAAATTTACTGTTTCTTGATCTTTTAGGTGGAAAATTTCTTCTGCATGGGCTCCCCACTGGCTGTATTCTTGGCATTACGAGGCATTCGTCCTGGTAGCAATGTCGTGCAGGACCATATCCTCCCCACCTCAATCTGCAAACGCCTTTTCAACGTATTTCATCCCACTGACCCAGTGGTGAGTACTTTATTACTAGTCCAGTTATAGATCCATAGATCCATTTCAGCTATGGAAGCCGCTCTGATTTGAATTATGTTTTACAATGTATTTTAAATACATACCATTTAATAAATAAGATGGGAAAACAATATCCAAATAATTCTTTCATTCCCTGCTCTTATAGGCATACAGATTGGAGCCTCTTATTTTAAAGCACTACAGTAACATTGCACCTGTTCAAATCCACTGGTAAGTCATCCTTTGGAGTGAATGGCTATTTTCCCTCTAATATGGCATAACTTTGATTAACTAGGCATCCCTAAACTAGATAAGTAGGAGAAAATAGATGGATGGTCATACATGCAATCAAATCTTTTCACAACCCGTGCTTCCTAAAAAAAAAAAAAAATCAGCGCCCTCCGGTGGCATTGATTGCAAAGACAGCTTGAGTGTATTTAACAGAACAAAAAATCTTTTGAAGAGAGTTGGACATATTTTTGTTAGTTTTCTTGGAAAAGCCATATTAAGCTAGAGGAGAAAAAACGTCAACATATTTATGTACATTAATTAAAGTTGATTTATGCGACTTTGATGTGGCAGGTACAACACCACCAGCCCCACGCCATATGATCACATTCGCCCCACACTGCTGAACCTCGCCAAGGAGACCACATCTATATCAGACTCAGAAAGCCTTCCCAGCCCTTGCACCTCCCCGCCCCAAGCACGACGACACTATGGAGAGTCCATCACTAATCTGGGCAAGGCCAGCATCATGGGTTAGATACTTTTTAAAATGTTCCCAGAAGACAATTAACTACCGTATTTTCCGGACTACAAGGCGCACCTAAAGACCTAAAATTTTCTCAAAAGCCGACAGTGCGCCTTATAGTCGGGTGCGCCTTATATATGGACCAAATTCCTAAATTTAAACTGTCCAGAAGCATTGTGTCATGAAATCAATCATAAGTGGCCCGCTGAAGACTATGAATCATGAATCAAAAAGACTATGGATCATTATTTTGTGATTATGAAGTAATTTGTTGCATCTGTAGTTGAAATAAAAAAGATAAAATGGAGAATGATTTGATTTGGATTAAAAATCTGACATGATGCATTAATGGTGCCCCTTATAGTCCGGTGCGCCTTATATAAGGACAAAGTTTTAAAATGTGCCAGTCATTGAAGGTGCGCCTTATAGTCCGGAAAATACGGTATTTTAACTGCAAATGAGGATCATCTCCAAACGTGCAAAACCATGTATGGTCTTCTCACCCTTCAGGTGCTGCAAGTATCGGAAAGGGAATCGGAGGAATCCTGTTTTCTCGCTTTTCTCGATCCAGTGGCCAGGTGGGTGGTGTAGAGGAAGAGCCCTCAGATTTTGAAGGTCGAGCCACAGAGGTGGATAACGCAGCGGGAGAGAAGCTCCCCGAAAGTGATGAGAAGGAGAAACAAGTAGAAGACGAAGGTGTGGAAATTGAGCAAGCAATGTCTCAATCCACTTCAGTGGTCTTGGACCAAACCACCTGTAAGTCCAAAAGTTCTTTGAATTTGATATTTGTTTCCAATCTACAGCAACAACAATTAATAAGTGATGTTTTTCTGTGTTTTAGTGGAGCTGGAAAGACGCATCGATTTTGAGCTGCGAGAGGGCTTGGTTGAGAGCCGCTATTGGTCAGCGGTGACGTCACATACAGCCTATTGGTGCTCTTATGATGTGGCGCTTTTTCTCCTTACTTTTATGTATAGACCCCAAGACCCGCCTGAGACTACTGAGGACAACACCGATCCCGCCTAAAAAAAAAAAAAAAAAAAAAATCCATGCACACCATAAGGCATGGTCACTCAATTCATTTTCCATTCACACAATTGGAAAAAAAAGCACTCCCTTTCTCACAACTAAAAAAATTATTCTATTTTATATACTGGTACTATTTCTAAAATGTGATTTTTTTTTACCCTTAATATTACTAAGTAAATCCATATTTATTTTATTTACATTTTATTTATACTTTTGAACATAAAAACTGAAATCTTTTAATTTATTTAAACCTTGGCTTATTTAAACAAGAGCATGAAACGATTTACCAAGTGAATTGAAACTGAATTGACATTGACAAATACTCATATCAGCACACAAACACGCACGGACACACACACTGTGCTCAAAGCCTTGTCCTCTAACCACATCCAGTAAGTTCCTGTGCACCATCTTGTGCAGAAACAACTTCTTTTACCATTTGTGCTGTTTTGTTCTTGAACTTGTTCAATGTTTTGTGTATTTGAATCCTCCTGTCGCCCCATAATTGCTCCTAACCATTGAGCAGTACAATGCTTTGCTGTTGTGATCATTTTCCTAACATAAAAGCATGGAGAGACAGTTACTTTTCAAAACTAGCTACTAAAATTATGCGCTAGTAGCATAAACTTAGAAAGATTCCACTTTGCCCTTTACAACAACACTATTGTTCGACCTGTGTGCGTGTCTATGTTTGGTCTTTGTGTACGTCAAAAGAGGCTGAATGGAGTCAATTGAAACAAAAAGTAAAATGACTCAGCCGTCAACCGTATTTAAATACATTTATATTTTTTTCTCCAGTTGTTACACTGTCAAAAAAATCGTATTTATATACATTAAAAATCATCCAATATGCCTTTATTGACCTTGCCATGTGAGCACAATAATAGCATCTTCCGTTCAGTCATGATGAGAGTAATTTTGTCATCATATTCTTAAATGTGACGTGGCCAAATATTTAGGAGTTGCCTACAATATGTTGATGACCTTGCAAAATCAAGCATTGTGTAAAACATTCAGTAATGTGGCAAACAGTAACGTTTAAACACATTAAAATGATAACTTTTGTTTAGCTAATTTTAGGTTGGTTTTCTTTACACTGACATAAATTTCAGGTCCAAATGTATTCATAGCATATTAGGCAATATTCTAAATGTATAGAAAAACTCAATAATATGCAAGTAACCAGGATCACATCCTTTTTTTTTTTTTTTTTTTTTTAATGTTCCAAAACATAATTTTTCATCAAAACCGTTTAGGAATATGAATAGCCTATAGAGTACTTTAGGGTACTAACAGTGCAAAAAAAAAAACCAACGTTGTGATTTATATGTATTTTCAAAATTAATTTCTAATAAAATTTCTTATGTTATGGCCAAAAATATATCCTTTGATCTAACATTTACAGAATAAAGTTTCTGCTATAGCTCTCAATGAGAAAATATATTTTTCCTGTTTCTAAATCATGTTTGCCAAATTTGGGCTTTTTATTCATTTTATTTATTATGTTTTTTATAAGTTCAGATGTCTTTTGTTGAATGCGGTATTACAATTTTGGACAGGTATTTGGATGTATGTTATTTATACTACAATGCCAAGGTTTCAACAATCCTGATTTTGGTGAACGTGCCATTTACACCAGATGTGTATAAATTTAATACTAGCAAAATTTCTAACTTCACTGATTTGCTCTATGTGTGTGTCTGTGCATGTTTATGTCTGTCCTTTTTTTTAAAATGATTTGAGATGTTTTGAAAAAAAAAACAATATGAAACTGGAAATGCAATTTTTTTTTTTTTTTTGGATCATTCAAAGCAATTCAATATGTGTATAGTACAATATTAACTCCTTGTATTTTGTATACAAGCCTGTGACTATTGGACGGTACACCAATTAAAACACACGACTGCCAAACTGAATAAGATAATCTTGTCATCAAATCAATGATAGAGTAACCAGGAAGTACAATTATTTTTCATTTGAGGTTTTACAGTCACAATGTGATGTAAGAATTGTACATATCAGTTATTTGCAAATTCCAATGCCATTCATTTTCCTTGTCAGTCGAGAAACTCCCAACTTCCCAATTTTTGGGGAAAAGTAGCAAAAATATTCATGAATTTGCATAATAATAATAAAAAAAAGAATATTTTGTTTAACTACATTTTATATTTAGTACACAACTGAAGTAGAATAGAATATTTAACTTCACAAAGATCCTAAAAATGCCCCACATGGAATTATAGCATAATTAAAAAACATATTTGAGACACTCAATCAACAGAAAAAAAATCCCAACTAGAGATTGACAGCATGATTAAGCACATGACGAATTTCATGAACATCTCATGATTTACGATTTAGTGATTTAAATACCATGAGTTATTTGGATCTTCAGCCGCCATAAAGTGCAGTGGGCCGTGGTTGTGTGTGTCTCAAACAGAGAACGTCTGTTCCTGGCTTCCAGTGTCAACTTCCTCTAATGGGACACACTGTGATTTGTGTGAGCCTTCACTGCAAGGCACACCGCTCGGTGTGCCACCAGGGTATAAATCCATGACAGCTCAACTATCTAGTAGTTAATCTAACAGGAAACTAACCTCACTTCTAACTAACAAGAAGAACGTTTTTTTGAGATTCAAGAGCAAAACCAGGAGAGGTAAGTCAAACTGATGTCAAAGTGAATTTGTGTTTTTATTATTAGTCGCTTAACTCGAAGAAAATTAATTCTGTATAACCTTTAGACATTTATTATTGTACGTAACACAGACTGCCAATATGTTATGCTCATAAGTCAATATACCTTTGCCTGATTTTCATCAATGCCTGACAAGTATCTCATGTCATTTCACCTCTAGTTCAGGTCAACGATGAATAGACAGTCTAGCATTAACAAAGAAGTCTTCATCCTTCATAATGAACGGATGCTGGTGGCAGCGGAGGTACAGCGGAGAAAAAAGAAGAGGATGTCTTTCCTTTCGCCAGGATCCAAAAAAAACTATGCAACATTCATCTGTGTTTCAGGTACAAATTTGACTTTTTTTTTCACTTTATGTAAGGTGTGCCATGACACAAATATTAATAGATTTCTCACAAACCTGTAAAAAAAATTAGCATCTCCTTTTGCAGAAAAAAAGTAGACTTTAAATTACTTTTATGAGTTATTCATAATTATAGTTATTCATAATTTTTTTATTATATATTATTTATATATTTATTTATAATTTTTTATGTACGACTTTGAATTTCATAAATAATGTAAGATTTTCAAAACAGTCTATTTATATTTAATATTTAGTGTCCTAATTTTCCTAATGTGCCATGATACAAATATGAATAGACTTCTCACACAAACCTGTAAAAAAATAGCATCTCCTTTGCAGAAAAAAAATAGTCATTTATATTATAGTCATTCATAATTTATTATTATATATTATTATTATTTATATATTTATTTATAATTTTTATGTACTATTTTGAATTTCATAAATAATGCAAGACTTTCAAAACAGTCTTTATACTTAATATTTAGTGTCCTAATTTTCCTGGTGTTGTGTATTACTCCAACTCCATCCATTTTCTTTTCTGCTTTTCCATATTAGTTTCAATTTTTCCACTCCCTTAATTAGTTCGCCAGCAGTAAATGATAGTTTATGCTCTCTGTGTAGTGACCAACACAAGGCCACAGCAGCTCCTCATTTCAAAGGTGAAGCAGTATAGTGGTTCCTTGGCCTTCACAAGGACATCACAGTGGGCGGTGGAGCAACTCCGACAGGTCAACGGCATTAACCCCAACAAGGTCACCACCTCATTTTGATTTCATGGAAAGAGTCAATAAAGATATGACTTTAAAGTTCATCAAGAGTAATTGCTTGCTCACATGTTATCTACTCTCCACTAGGACAGTCCCGAATTTGACCTGGTGTTTGTCAATGCTGTGGACCAGTGGGTGGCCAGCTCAGCAGCAGAAAAGTGCATCTTCATTCAGATTCTATATCGTGCCTGCCGGACCTACTGGGATGGAAAGGCAGGAAGCCTGGTCAAATCGAGCCGCCGGGGTTCTTACCAAGATGGGGGGGCTGGTCCCAGTGATTCGTTACGTCGGCGTTCATCTGGAACACTAACATCCCGACGAAAAAGCTTAGTTGCACCCAGACCACCAGAGTTCATCAACTGCTCGTCCAAACTCACAGGAGGTAATAGAATATGATATTACACGCCCTTGTGGAAATGTTTTAGTCCATCACTAACTTCATTGTTTTAATGGTCAATAAAACAATATAGAGAAAAATAAATATAGTACATAAATAAAAAGAAAGAAAGAAAGAAAGAAAGAAAGAAAGAAAGAAAGAAAGAAAGAGAAATAAATAGAAAGAAAGAAAGAAAGAAAGAAAGAAAGAGAAATAGAAAGAAAGAAAGAAAGAAAGAAAGAAAGAAAGAAAGAAAGAAAGAAAGAAAGAAAGAAAGAAAGAAAGAAAGAAAGATAACTGTTATTTCACCTCAGATTATTTTGTGGTCATTATAGAATTGATAAAATAGTCAAAATCGAAAATCCAAACTTACTCCATACCATTTTCACCTTCACCAGATATCTGGTGTTAACTGTGTGATTTATTTTTTATTTTTTCAAATGACAGAGTCCTCCGACATGAGTCTGTTCATCTACCGCTGCAAAGCCTTCTTGAATCATATGACGAAGAAGATGGTTGCGAGCCAAAGGCGCTCACAAAATAGAGGTAGTTGATTTTTACTACATTTTACTGTCAACTGGTTTTATCCAGAATTTGACTTTTGGGATGTTTTTTTTAATTTGTCTGTTGTCCATTGTTTATTCTGCACCCCTTTCCAGTTGAAAGGAATCTGTGTTCTATGGCTGGGCGGTCACATGAGTGGTGACTGTTGATTTCGGGGGAAACAATACGATGCAAAACAATAGCTGCTGGTTACGGGGAGCTCAGATCACTGAAGGTCAGATCACTGAACCCAGTGACAGAAGACGTGTAATTGATGGGAGAGGTGCCAGGCTGCAAAACAGCAGCAAGTCCCAGTTCATTTGTACAAGCCACTGTAAGCCCCCAGGAGAGCAATAATAATAATAATAATAATAATAATAATAATAATAATAATAATAATAATAATAATAATAATAATGATGATGGAAGGCTAATAATAATAATAATTATTATTATTCTCAGTCCTTGATTTCCCTCCCCATAGCAATTTTATTCATCGTGCATGCCGAAACAAATCTTGTAATTACATTCCTAGGCCACCAGGTGGTGCTACATCACCAGCATGACTCATGAAGTTTACTATCAACTGAGAAGAAGCAAAATACAGTCCTCAAAGAATTATAAATGCAATTCAACGGGAATAAAGATTGCTTTTAAAATGACAAACATGCACATTAAGAGAAGAATGCTGAAATTCAAGCTCAAAATATTTCACTATGCTAATTATTAAACCAAAAAAGAATATGTCTATCAAGTGTTCAAAAGTGTTATTATTAAAGCTATGCTGTACATTCATTTTAATATTAGGAAATTAAAAATGTGTTATATAGTACCTGTATGTTTGTCATAATTTAATGCAAATATGCAATGAATTTCTTACATTTTGTTTATACCAATTAAAACTTTTTATTATTATGCAGTCAATCAGTTAAAAGTGGCTCTGAGGGAGCGTGGGCACAAACTGACTCCAGCTGAAGACAAGACGGTAGGACTGGTCCACACAGCCCAGCAGCTTGCGGACATTGCTCACAAGGTAATTAAGGAGGCATTTTAATTCTAATTGCACAAAACTGATATAAAAAAGATAGAACATAAAAAAAAATGCAGAATTTACTTTAGCCCTTAAAGAATTCCGAGCAGGCTAACAGATAAAAACTAATGCTTGGTGTAATAATTTGAATACTGCAATACTGAATGTCATTTTCATTATTTTAATATGTATTTCAGATGGCCCTGAAACGTGCAAAATAGAATCTTACAGGATGGAGGAGATGAAAACCAAGTGGATGCAAACAGTTCCGAATTCCTTCACAAAACTGTATTTAAAGAAAACTAAGGATCTCCATGCAGCCACTTACTTGGTGTATTCAGAAATACATAATTAATCTTTGTATTTAAAACACAAGACGATGGTTCTCATATAATATACAGTATATAAAAAAATAATAAAATAAAAATAGTATGTAAATCTGTTGCCAGCCAACAGATGAATCTTGTTTTTATTAGTCGCGCTTTTATTAAAAACTTTGTACAAAGCAACTAACATACCTTGTCTGCATGTTGTTATCACAACTCATTGTTGTGTACTACTGTAAAATAATATTGTGTGTCCATTGTGTCTTTGTCTATGTTCCTAGAACATGAATCCAAGTCTTGTATGCTGCCAAGGTTCAGCGAGTCTTTGTGTCTTTGTAAGTTACAGTATGTCTCGTCTATGTGAATAAAGATTGTTCGTGTTATACCATAACCAAGTTGTTAGTTGTTTATATCACTAAATAATTGATCATAAACAACAGTACACAGGGAGAATGGTTCTGTAATACACTTTTATGCAAGTAAATTTTTATCTGATTATTCAATTAATCGATCGAATAATAAACTCAATTGAGACAGCCCTCGTATTTATGTGGATGTAATTGGTGGGGACTGTTCTAAATGGCTCAGGGATTACAATTAGTTATTATAATAATTAATATTTGCTCATCATGGGCGCTGGCAATCCATGATATGGTCATTGCTTCCCAAACAGACTTAGTATTGCCGGCTTATGAACTGTGAGAATGTCATTCAACCACTGGTGAGGAGCTTTGCGAGTTCAAGTGAAGTTCACTGAAGGCCCCAAAATCCCATCTAAAGGCTAATTTGGGTTTTAGAGCAAATAATGTCACCATCCACTCCGGGTGCCTTAATATTAAATATTGGCTAAGTGGTTCAGAAAATGGATGGATGGATATTTTCCTTTATGTGCCAGGCTATTTGACTTTTTGGCCAACCCTTTAATAATCGCCTTGCATGCACGGACATCTCAGCATTAGCCATGCCACCAAATAATGTTATGTGCATTGAAGCGGTCAGTTGCAGTAAAACACAGGTGTCAAACTCGAGGCCCGGGGGCCAGATACGGCCCGCCACATGATTTTATGTGGCCCGCGAAGACAAATTGTGCATTAAATTCGTGTCATTACTAGAATTGCAAATTGTCTTCACTTTTAATAATATATATTTTTTAAAAATATTTGATCAGTTTTTACTCGTCTGATTTGAAAACGAGTTCTTTGTCAGTTTGTTTTGTAGCTTTTACTGTATATAATATGAGGTGCTCATACATTTATTTGGGTTGACAGTCATAATGGCCCTCCGAAAGAAGCTATGACTACAATGCGGCCCGCGAAAAAAAATGAGTTTGATACCCCTGCAGTAAAAGCACCTACTGAGCATTTAGCAATGGTGTTAAACTCTGGCCCGAGGACCAAATTTGGCCCGTTGTGTAATTATATTTGACCCGCGAAGACAAAATTGTGCATCAACTTTGTGTCAATACTAAAATTACAAATTGTCTTTACTTAAAAAAAAAGATGTTTCTAGCAATTTTGATTACCATTCATCTTTTTAAAAATGTTCTTACTAGTCTGATAAAGGAATGAAACAATGACATATTTTAGTTCTTGACCGACGCAGCATCAATAACACTTATCTTGATGCTGCCACACAGACAACAGGTTGTCCTCATGCGTTCTATATTTAGAGACCCTGCGAGAAACTTAAAAAGATTACTGTCCCTGGAACCAAGTATAGTCTTCCTCAGCCTCAGCCACAAAGAAAGGACTAAATATAGCCAGCCTGCCTGTCTCTCGTGTGTCTAATAATCCTGTACACTTTCTTCACCAAATAAGGTAGTATCGCAACTACAGTGTGAATTTTGCCTCTATCTTTGGCTTCAGTAATGTAGCATAAATGTAATCTGTCTATACTTTATTGGTTTTTCTTGACACATAGCTGGCTGAGGCAAAATATTTTTTGCTAGTATGTTATTACTGTGTTTATTTATTCAATATCGCAGACACAAGCTACACTTAAGAATTAGATCTTAAAAATATATATATAAATAAAACAAAAATATATAATACATAAATACCAAGGCAGCTCATAAAAGTAAGATGTAAAATATATATAACAAAAATATATAAATAATATATAAATAAGAAGGCAGCTCATAATGTATTTTCAGTTAGTTATTTAGTTATTAAAAGTACTTTTACCATCAGATGTGCTTTCCCAATATCCAATGTCAACGTAAACTACGTAAGTAAATCGACAAAACTGTTTCTTTTTCCTGTTAACATCACACTACTCCCACTCGGTCTGGAAGAATTTGTGGAATATGATCATTCCTGCCACATTGCTAAATGATTAAAAATAAATGCTACTCATGCCTACCAAGCTGTTTGGAAAGGCTGTCAGTAACGATTTAGTAAAATCTCATTTATTTTATCTATTCTTTGTGTACATTCAATTGAAGCACTCCGTGTGATTAAAAAAATACCGTATTTTCCGGACTATAAGGCACACCTAAAAACCTAAATTTTTTTCAAAAGCCGACAGTGCGCCTTATAGTCCGGTGCGCCTTATATATGGACCAAATTCCTAAATTTAAACTGGCCTGAAGCATTGTGTCATGAAATCAATCATTAATGGCCCGCTGAAGACTATGAATCATGAATCAAAAAGAATACGGATCATTATTTTGTGATTCTAAAGTAATTTGTGTCGTCTGAAGTTGAAATGAAGATAAATTGGAGAATAATTTGATTTGGATTAAAAATCTGACATGATGCATTAATGGTGCGACTTATAGTCCAGTGTGCCTTATATACGGACAAAGTTTTAAAATGGGCCATTCATCGAAGGTGCGCCTTATGGTCCGGTGCACCTTATAGTCCGGAAAATACGGTAATTGAAAAGGTAGAGATAGCTTTAAAGAATGACACTATAGTAACACGCACGTACAGAAGCGTTCAGTGCGTGTGTCTTCTCACTAGTCTCACTATCGCAAGAAGAGGGCAGCGCTAAATGGATGATGGTTCAACAAGCGTGCGCCCCCGACCTCTCCCACTGACTGTCGGACGCACGTGTGAGTGACGCAGAGAAGTCTACTTAAAGCGGAATTAACGCCGAGTGCAACAACCCCCCGCGCTCACTCAAATTCAGTGGGCTCCTAACAAGCTAAGCCCGCACACGGTATATTGCTAGTGAGAGACCAAGCCTGCGTGGAGCAGCCGTTGTGGGGAAGTTGCGTCCACAGCACTCCCACGCACGCCGTGGTTGGAGCATGCTGTACCTCATGGATACTTTTTTGCGCTCATAGATTTGACTTTTTTATACATTTTCACAATCTGCGTCTGAGTTAGATTTGATCCGAATGAACAGTCATGGGAGAGTGGACCATATTGGAACGTCTCTTGGAGGCGGCAGTCCAGCAGCACTCGACTATGATCGGAAGGTAAGAGTTGAATCAAGAATCTCTGTTGCTGAACACATCAACTTTTTATGTCTAATTGATACTTTAAAGAAATCAGAGTGGATTGGGGGTTCAAATAAAAATGACAAATGAAAGTTTGCATCTACAGCACGAGTGTCAAACTCATTTTTGTCGTGGGCCACAATGTAGTCATAGTTTCCTTCAGAGGATCATTTTGACTGTCAACGCCTTATATTATACACAGTAAGAACTATTTAAATATTTTTTTAAATAAATGCTAACAAAGAATGGGTGCAATATCTGTATTTTTAAAAGTGAAAACAATTTGTAATTTTATATTGACACATGAAGTTGATGCACAATTTGTCTTCGCGGGTCACATAAAATGATGTGGCAGGCCGTGTCTGACCCCCGGGCCGTATGTTTGACACCTAGGAATTCTACAGGCTACAAGTGATGCGATTTCAGCAATGGACAGCACCTTAACAGTATCATGAACAGACAGGGACAAATCCATTGATAAGGAGTCAGACTCCTTTTCATCTCAGCATAGCCCGCCCAAATAGAAATAAGCGCTGTTCTATTAATAGCATTTGTTAGAAGCATTTCTTCAAACACTCCATATTTGAAAGCTGTGCTGCAAGTCGTAGAAGCATACATATAAAAGGCTTTAAATTGGAAAAGTCTCATTCTTTAATGATTAAGATGAACATAATTGGTGTCTGAAGAACTGATTGAGTGTACGCAAATTTGGTTCCCTAATTTGTTCATGTGGGTCCCTATTGGCAGTAATTGAGATGAAACAAATGTAATATATCATCAGATGGATTTTCATTTAGCAAGCATCATCATGAGGTACCGTATTTTCCGCACTGTAAGGCGCACCTAAAAACCTCCAATTTTCTCAAAAGCCGACAGTGCGCCTTATAATCAGGTGCGCCTTATATATGGACCAATATTGAGCCACTACAGCAGGTGTGTCCAAAGTCCGGTCCGCGGGCCAAATGTATATATCTTATATATATGGACAAAGGTTTAAAATGGGCCATTCATTGAAGGTGCGCTTTATGATCCGGCGCGCCTTATATATGGACAAAGTTTTAAAATGGACCATTCATTGAAGGTGCACCTTATAATCCGGTGCGCTTTATAGTGCGGAAAATACGGTATTGTTTTTATTTCCAGTGAGGTTTGAAGTTTTATCATTTTGAACAACAATGAGGAATTTCATCTTTTCAAACCCCATCATTCAACTGCTAGTTTTTGTTGTTAAGGTATCCAAGTAAATATCAGAGCTGTCACTATCGAATACTTCCAGAATTGATTTTTATATTGATTATTCCATCAATTAATCGAATCATTGGTTGACATTTTAGTTGTATAAAAGTGGATTACAAAATATTTTTTTTTGCATTTACTGCTGTTTATTATGTATTGTTTAGTGATTAAAACCAACTAATGTGAAAATGTGGTTGCACAAGTATGCACACCCTCCTCAGGATGTGCACCTTTTGAAACCATTTATTAAGAAAATCATTTCTAGAGGGGTACTAAAAATAAACAACTGACCACCTAAAATAATGAGATTGCACAAGTGTGCACACTTCTTGTGACTGAGGATGTCACCTATCACGTTCAGACTCAGAGGCAGCAAAACAACTTGTGGAGTGGGTGGCACGAACCTTATTTGGAGTGAACCAGAGGAACTGTTTTGTTTTTGCGCATTTGTTGAGCGTGTTTGTTGGTCATTATTCAAATCTCAAGTTAGTTTCACATGACCAGGCAAGTCGCCACAAGGTGGCGCATAATTTTGCTGGACAGCTGCTTTGCATCGAGTTTGTCAGGGAATTTGCGCCACCTTGTGGCTACTTAGTCATGTGATAGATACACCGTTAAAAACAAAGTTTCTGAAGATTTGAATAATGTCCAAGCATAGGTGTCAAACTCAAAGCCCGGGGGGCCAGATACGGCCCGCCATATCATTTTATATGGCCCACTAGGACAAATTTTGCAGCGATTTTGTGTCATTACTAAAATTACAAATTCATGGATGGAAATGATAAATGTAGAAAAAACATGACAATTATACAGAAAATGCTAAATGACTGTGTTTGTTTCCTCAGGATCCTGCTGACAGTGGTGGTGATTTTTCGTATTCTAATCGTGGCAATAGTTGGAGAGACAGTGTACAACGATGAGCAGTCCATGTTTGTATGTAACACCTTACAGCCAGGCTGTAACCAGGCTTGTTACGACAAAGCTTTCCCCATCTCTCACATCAGGTACTGGGTGTTCCAGATCATTATGGTCTGCTGCCCCAGCCTTTGCTTTATTACCTACTCTGTCCACCAGTCCGCCAAGCAGAAGGAGCGACGCTACTCCACAGTGTACCTTTCCCTGGACAAGGAGCAAGACTCTATGAAAAGAGACGACAGCAAGAAGATCAAGAACACTATTGTTAACGGGGGGCTACAGAACACAGAGAACACCAACAAGGAGGCGGAGCCTGATTGTCTTGAAGTCAAGGACATTCCCAATTCGGTCGTGCGAACTACTAAGTCCAAAATGAGAAGACAAGAAGGCATATCCAGGTTCTACATCATCCAGGTGGTGTTCCGAAATGCACTCGAGATAGGATTTCTCGTGGGTCAATATTTCCTTTATGGATTCAATGTGCCCGCTGTGTATGAGTGCGATCGATACCCTTGCATAAAAGATGTTGAGTGTTATGTTTCCAGGCCAACAGAGAAGACAGTGTTTTTAGTCTTCATGTTTGCAGTCAGTGGCATTTGTGTGGTGCTCAACTTAGCGGAGCTAAACCATCTAGGGTGGAGGAAGATCAAAGCTGCTGTCAGAGGAGTGAGAGCCAGGAGGAAGTCTATTTATGAAATCCGCAACAAAGACTTGCCAAGAATGAGTATGCCCAACTTTGGACGTACCCAGTCCAGTGACTCTGCATATGTATAAATATTTGTAACAGAAAAAGCTGCAGGGCAGTTGTGTAGAAACTACAGTACCGTATTTTCCGGACGACAAGTCGCATTGGACTATAAGGCGCACCTTCAATGAATGGCCCGTTTTAAAACTTTTTCCTTATATAAGGCGCACCATTAATGCATCATGTCAGATTTTTAATTCAAATCAAATCATTCTCCATTTTATCTTTTTTATTTCAACTTCAGACGCAACAAATTACTTTGTAATCACAAAATAATGATGCATAGTCTTTTTGATTCATGATTCATAGTCTTCAGCGGGCCACTTATGATTGATTTCATGACACAATGCTTCAGGCCAGTTTAAATTTAGGAATTCGGTCCATATATAAGGCGCACCGGACTATAAGGCCCACTGTCGGGTTTTGAGAAAATTTTAGGTTTTTAGGTGCGCCTTATAGTCCGGAAAATACGGTAACTTAAATATGAAATTATAAAAATGTTCTTTGAAAAGATAAATGGTGGCATTACTGCCATGGGAGCATGGTTCATGCAAATTCTAAGGACTTTTGTCTTGGACTGGACACTCTCATTAGATGGCTGACATATCTCATCAATATTTGTTTTGATTTGATGTACACTTATGGGGAAGTTTGTCTCTGGGAAAGAGATGGACATAAATGGCTGGACTGTAGATGCTGGTTTTATATTTGTTAAGTGCATCTTAGAAATAAAGACAGAGGGTATACTGTACACAGACTAAACTATGGATCTTTATATGTATATTGTGTTTTATATATATATATATATATATTTTTTTTTTTTCTTCCATTGTTTTCATTGTTTTGAATGTCTGCGTTTGCACCATCGGCCTTACCTGGAGGTCTCCTTCCATTTTTCTACTAACCAAAGCGCTCTCATTTATTTATTTATCTATTTATTTATTTATCTATTTATTTATTTATTTATTTAAATCAGTGCCATATATGTACAGTACATCATAAACACAGTATATTAAGGTAACTTCTGTAACGAAATACCAACTTATATACATTTAGACAACCACAAAATATTTTTTCAAAAAAAAGTCTGCATGTTATGCATGTTAGATTAACAAAAGTGTCCAAACGTGCGAATGTTAGCGCAATGATTGTTTGCCTATGTGCGTTTGCTTGTTTACGTGTGAAAACGGATGGAAGGAAAATGATAATGTCACAGGTTTTGAACACGTGTCGTGTATTTTAAACATCTGCAATAAAAATGAGCCCTATGAACAATTATAGTATGTTTAATTTTGGTGTATTGATTTGCAATGTGTCCGATTTATGTCTATCCATGACCTAATATCACTGTGTTTATAAACTGTCTCAATACCCGCAACACCGTTTTAGTTAGTTTAGTTTAGCTAATAGTTTAAAATGACTTCCTTTAACGAGGATGCCATCCATTGCATTTTGGCCAAGCGTAAAATTGTGATGTCGAAAAAAACATTGTTCAGCGAGCATCCTATTATTATTACAACTAAAATGGCTGCCATAAACAAAATAAGCGTAGGTTTAAATTACCCAATGAGATGTTTGGTAATCATTGTTGAAGCATTGTCGGATTTTGCTTTGTGAATTTTATTTTTTAGCCATACATTGTTACATCACTATAAAGTTGTCATCCAATCATTTCACTACTCATCTTGTTAACGTTAACACTCAGTGAGCCATCACAAATGAATTCCAAAGAGCATTTCTAGATTTAAATTTGAGCAGAAAAGTGGATTACTGCTTTCTAATGTTGTCTCACATAACGAAATATCAGTTTTGGCTCAAGAATTTGCGTTGGATTGACAAAAATGATCTACTTAATATGGAATAGTGGTATGTAAATCCTGACATTTGTTTGTCTTGGACACCAAATTACACACAATGAAGTCTGACCTTTTTGACATTAGTGTATTGCATGAGTGCATTAATATAGCTCCCTTAATCCAGATTAAAAATCCAGATGTCATGGGATAGTAGACTGCAAAAATTTTGGTATTGATGTACTCTATATGATTCTAACAGGGCATGCCAGATGTCTGGTTTGACGGGAGTAAATTTCACGAATCCGTGTCATAGTTATACAGTGATCCCTCGCTACTTCACGTTTCGTTTATCGCGGCTTCACTACATCGCGGATTTTTATCCCAAAATAAAAAAACATTTAAAAGTCAAAATAAAACTTCTAAATTGAGGAAACATGTGTCTAACCTTTAGGTCAATGTAGTATCGCTCCAAATGTTCGTTTACATTCCTTTAGAAATTCGTTTTCGCGTGTTAGCACGATCGCGAATTAGCATCTTTCCGCTAACTCGTTAGCCTGCCCAGTACTTCTTGTTGGTGACCGTACTTCGCGGATTTCACTTATCGCGGGTGGTTTTTGGAACCAATTATCCGTGATAAACGAGGGATTACTGTATATTTAGATTTAAACGCACTAGAAAAGTTCTCATTTCCAGCAGGCTTCCGTTAACACACAAGCATGCTCAAGCAAATCTATTACTTTTTTTTTAAAAGTCTTTTTAGTTTGACAGAGATTTTGATGAGCAAAACTTTGACATAGTAAAATTGCGATAATAATATATGCTCACAAAAACTTTTTTACGGTCACTGATGTTTGTATTTGAATACAAAGAAATGAATTTCATTTAGCTCGTTAATAAGAGATGACAGTAAGGTCAAGTTAATCACAATGTTTTCATTCGTAAGGTGATGGTTTTCGAAATACAAAAAATTGGCGTGACGAATGAAAGTGATTGCAGTTTTGGAAAATTTAGTGACAGTCGATTTTTTTTTT
Source organism: Syngnathus floridae (assembly GCF_059516105.1). Lineage (NCBI taxonomy): Eukaryota > Metazoa > Chordata > Actinopteri > Syngnathiformes > Syngnathidae > Syngnathus > Syngnathus floridae. Next base: position 5,471,598 of record NC_142431.1, read on the forward strand.
TTAATCTCTACATTGCGACAATTCTGGAAAAATAACTGATCAGCGAGTTCACCATCCTCCAGTGATTTTGCCAGTCAAGCAAGCAAGTCCATGAAGACTTCCCATCCCACCTATAAACATGACTTTGCTGACGTTGTTATAAGTGTCCCAGAGTTGTGCAGGGTCACACAATAAAATATTATCACTAAACTGCTAATCTCAGCAAATGTATTTTTCCACTCAACGTTATGAAAACGTATTTAGTAATTTATCAAACATAGTTGGACAACATTTACAGTATATAGCGAACTGTCAGTGATCCATCAGAGGCTAAAATGAATGGGCTCTTCTGCAACACACCAATGTGTCCCTGTGAACGTCCCTGACTGATGGTTCCGGGATAAGTCAGGGTCCTGCATGATCAGGTCCAATTGCACCTTAGGTGCTGGAGCATATATTGTATTTGTGTTCACAGAGGCGTTACATTGCACTTATGGCAGTTAGGAGCAGTTATGATAGGCTTGCTGAGCAAAGCTATTTGGACAATCCTTGATATCATAAATTATATGAGAAGAACATCATTTACTATTTTCTCCATTCGTTTTGAAGAATGGTGTCGGTGAGGTTGTCACCCATGTGTTGTGTATTTGTTCATCTGTTTGCCCAGCTTTGTCCTCATCTCACCATCACTACATGTGACATCACGAGTCACGCTATACTGTTGCTCTGGTTTGGAGGTCACTCGTAGATGTGACAGACTGTCACCAAGTGAAATATCTATTGTGACATGCCAGGGTGCAATGTGCTGACACCTGGATGTGCCCACCAAGCAACCCAAGATGCTCCAGGCCAACACATGGATTTTGGGAAAGAAGGGCATTGACACAAACACACACTTTACTGTACCAAATCTCGTTCAGATGTCGGTAACTTGTTGTTTGCCCACAATATGCTGATACAAAAATAACAAATAACAAAATGCTGCTTTTGGTGGAATTTTCGTTCTTGTTTTGTGTCTCAGTCCCTCGATGGAGACACCGTGAGGCATATTTGTGTTATTTAAATCAGAGAGTTGTATCTGGTCGATTTAATCACACAGCGGCCAGCAGCATGTGTGGATTATGGGATTTACAGCTGCCTCTCAGTCTCAGTGTTTTTCAGGTGAAGTAGGCCAGTGGTACGGGATACCCAGGATAAAGCTGGTCAAAGTCCAGAGTGAACCTTAAAAACTGCTGATATTTTTTTCATTTTTATAATAGATTTTATAATTATATATTATATTTTTAATTATAATATATATTATTTTTAATTATACATATAATTCTAATTCTAATTTTATAATTATATACTATATTTTTAATTATATGTATTATTTTTCAATTAATAAATATATAATTAAATAATTAAATAAAATATGTAATATATAGTAAATATATAATTAAATAAAAAATAAAGAAATAAAAATATATATATACGTATATATAATTTTAATTTTATATTAACTTTAAAAATGTAGGCTTATAAACTGTCTTTTTAATGAAAGTGAAACTTAGAATATATTAAAAGACATCATCATTTTTCTTTGTTTTATCATACCAACATGGAGCAGATGCAGATGTGAAAAAGTTGATAATGATATCTCCTGATTGTTGAGTTCAACAACAGACTGGCATGTCAGGACCATTGTCCGTCTGGAAGCATAAATGAGGATGAAAGAGCGCTCCATCTAGTTTGGCTTTTTTTGTTTGCATTTTGTCAGTCTTAAAGGTGCAGATGTAAGATTCAATATTCAAGACTGACTTATAACAAAAAGCAAGTCTGTGGTCCAAATATTCATTTGAGTGTTTTATTTAACAATGTCATCAACCAAATAAGCAGGTCTAGTTTCCTGTTAACAGTTTGCAGGTCATTTATTGTGGAGGGGATGCATGGATTGCCAGGTAATGAAGCAGAGCCTAACCTCCAGCCCACACGTCCTTGTTTGAGCAGCCCATTTCTCAACAAGCTGTCTCTCTGAAACCTTGTCCTGTCCATGAACTATCATCACTCAAATACCATCATACCTTCCTTGAATCATAACACACACACGGACGCCTGCACACACACCGTATTTTCCGGACTATAAGGCGCACCGGACTATAAGGCGCACCTTCAATGAATGGCCTATTTTAAAACTTTGTCCTTATATAAGGCGCACCGGACTATAAGGCGCACCATCAATGCATCATGTCAGATTTTTAATCCAAATCAAATCAAATCATTCTCCATTTTATCTTTTTTATTTCAACTTCAGACGCAACAAATTACTTTGTAATCACAAAATAATGATCCATAGTCTTTTTGAGTCATGATTCATAGTCTTCAGCGGGCCACTTATGATTGATTTCATGACACAATGCTTCGGGTCAGTTTAAATTTAGAAATTTGGTCGATATATAAGGCGCACCGGACTATAAGGCACACTGTCGGCTTTTGAGAAAATTTTAGGTTTTTAGGTGCGCCTTATAGTCCGGAAAATAAGGTACACACAATTATAGGACTACTGCTTTTAATGATTGTTGATTAAACCAAGACAGTAAAAGCGTCATAAATACAGTAACTTTTTTCCCCATTTGAACAATTCAAATTCAAAAGAAAAGAAAAATAATGACAATAGTGACTAACTGTCACAGTTGTCCTTCCTGTTCCACTTAACACCAACTTAACATGTATGATCATATCCTTTCACCCACTGTAGATGCGGCCTTAATCCTCTGATGTCACACAGACTTGACCCACATGTTTGATTCTTCTCACAATAACCTGATATTTCCACATTTTTCCTGACGTGGAGACTTCACAAGCAGAAGTTGAACCATGTTTTCATATGTCTTCATTAATGTATGTATACGTTTAATCTATGGTATTGATGAGCATTTCCTGTTGACATAATTGTGTCAAACGAGTAGAAGACTCCAGATGTTTACTGACAGATGTCGCTCTCATGCAACCATTAAATCTCTGCAACTATTAAATCTCTGCAATGCTTTGCTCTGGTTTACAGTAGGCCTCAAATGAGAAGGTTGATTAAATCATAAAGATACGCATGCATTCGCTATGCTTTTGATGATTTTGAGTTGGTAGCTAACGCATTCAGCGATGATGAGCTTTGGTGCGCGCTAGCTTTTTGGTGCGCGCTAGCTCCATGTAACTTTTAATTTGTAAAGGACTATTGTGATGTTTCGCTTTGTTGTTGTTTTTTTCCCCTCGGCAACAGTGAGGTCCCACCAAGATCACTGTCGCAACAATTTGACGCGATTGCCGATTCTCTTTGTTGTCAACTCTTGTCTCTGAGCAACTGAACAAACTAGTATACTACAATTATCAAATTTTCAACAAGCTCTAAACCAGGGTTGTCAAACTCATTTTTTTTCACGGGCCGCATTGTAGTCAATTTCTTTCGGAGTGCCATTATGACTGTCAACCCAAATAAATGTAAGAACACCTCATTTCAAATCAGACTGGTCAAATATTTCCCAAATCTTTTTTTAAAGTGAAGACAATTAGCAATTTTAGTAATGACACACAAATTTGATGCACAATTTGTCTTCGCGGGCCACATAAAATGATATGGCGGGCCGTATCTGGCCCCCGGGCCTTGAGTTTGACACCTGTGCTCTAAACGCTTTATATTGGGTACTTTTATTATTAATAAGATTAATCTTTGACTGTAAATTCGAGGCAGAGAATTGTTATAGCCACCTCAGACTCATGCAAATCTCAGGCGGCTAAACAAAGATGGCTAATCAAGACACAATATGCAAAAGATACATTTAAGTTTGGTTTGTACAATCCACAGGATGATGGCTTTCTACCACGATTGTGTTTATCCCTCTACTAGTAGTATCTGGCTACAGATGTTTCACGCAATCAAAGAAAGAGCCCCATAGGTCAGAGAGGTGCTCATGGGATTATGTTTTATGTCTACATGTAACCAGAGCGATGTCACAGATTAAATTACCCTGTAATCACCATCTGACCTATAAAATATGCAGTTGTGGTGACTAGAGGAACAGACTGACCTAGACTTTCATTGTTAAATCCTTCAAGTACTAAAAAAGGAATCTCAAGGATACAAAGGAATGCATTTTAGTATTAGCGCACACATAAAGTGTATTAATTGTCTACCTTACAGAACAGTATGCAGATGTTTTGCATTGGTACAAACTTAACTGTTTGTGGTCCCAAAGTTGCTGTAAAAATTAGTCTTGGCTTCCCTGTTTAAAGTGCTGCCCATGTGAATGTGATAAATTTGGAAAGCAAATTACATTTGGGTTTTTCTGATGGGTGTTTTTAATCAATTGAATGAATTAGAACCAGACAGAATCAATTAGATTTTATGGTCAGGTATTCCCTTTGCTTGTATAATGTTCAATCATGTCCTTCAGCTACTCCCATAATGAGCTTTTATTACTAGCCGTTTACACTATGAAGTATCCAAATCATCAATCTTATTTCCAAAACAAAATTTAGACCGTACATATTACAAAAATCATTAATTCATGGTGTTTTGACTCTTTAGCGTGGTCATGGAGACATTATAGTGTAATGAAAGAGTGCCCCCTTGTGGGAGAAAAACACAATTACACCACCCTGGAATAATATATTTAAAAATGAAGGCTTGTGTTCAACCACACATTAAAAAAAAAAAACACTTAAAACAAACAAACAAATAAATACATACATAAATAAGACGCTTTGTCATTTATACAATGATAATTGTTCACATGATGATCAAATAATGTTAATATTTAAATTGTCACATATACTAGAAACTATTTATTGAATTAATTAATTCTACAAATAACCATTATTGGTATATTTCCATAATGCGTAAATCAGTGGCAGCAATAATCCCTCGCAAAGCAAAAGTGACTTCAAAAACTGTATACGTACCAGATGGTCTATATAATATTTATCATGTTTATTTATTTATGTGTTATTGAAGATATCAGTCAGACATTTGCTGTAACTAGGGCAAGGAAATTAGAACTATTAACTACTATAATTACCACAACTCAGCTACTTAAAACTACCACCATAGCCTCATCCCCATTCATCATACATGTTGAAAATGTTATTTTTGAACTCTCTATTTTTTCATCAAGTTACAAATATTATGAAACCTCTTGCAATCATTCTACACACTTTTGTTGCATCCACTTTTTTCCCACTGCATTGTTACGCATGTTCCATGAATAAGAATCTCGCTGAGCGACAAGTACTGTTTATCAATATAAAATACAATAAAGCAGAATCTTAACAATTACTTTTTTGTCCACAACAAAATAATCCCAAAAGATTCTTCCAAACTTCCACTGCCAAGTTCCCATAGGATATGACAGGCTGTGGACCCATCAGTAATGCAAATGAGAAATTCCTTCATCCCTCATCATGCATGTGCATCAAAATCATTCTAACACACAGGGATCTGCATGTCTCTGTACTTGGCTGAGGGGCTAAGCTGCCTGGTTAAATCATTCAGAGGGGGCATGTTATCAGACTGCTGTCAGACCGCTCAGCAGTCTCCTCTGGCTGAAGCCTTCGTCCACTTAGATGGCAAAGCTTGGATTCAGCCCACTGTCTGCAGTGTGTGGAGGGAATGATGCCACATTATATCCAATTTGTCACAAGATGAGCTTGTCAATTTCATTCAGGATTTACATGTGTCAATGTCTGGCAAAATATTGTGCTTTTTTTTTGTTTCCATATCTGCGTTCCTGCTTCTTATCCACAATTCAGCTTGAATACAAGCTTGAAATAAACCAGGGTCATGTGATCATCCAATATAAAAATAAAATGCAACTAAAATCTTTTAATGTGACATGTTTTACAAAAATAATAAACCCCTGTAAATCGATTTATATTCCCATTTATACATTTCATAAACTAAATAAAAATAATTATTTTTTTCTTTTTATAACATTTGACTGAAACTAAAGAATACATAACGTCATTATGAAAAGAAAAAAAAATCAATCCTATTTTTGCAAAATCTCATGCCAACGTGTGAACCTACGGAAAGTTGTTTGTTTACATTCAACCAACAGCTACTACAGTCATTGCAAGTGATGTAATGGATACTATCAGAAGTGGGCATTGTCCGTCAGTCCCTGAGTTCCCATCAATGACCCACGTGGGCCCAGTCTGTCCCTCGTAGGCAAGAAGTCAATCAATCTTGAGAACATAATTTCCATGTCACACATAAGCGTAAAGAAAGAAAAAAGACCAGAGACACACACGCGCACAAAATGGTGATCAGTAAAATAAAAACAATCCGGGAAATGTTGTTGCGGTCTGTGGGACCAAAAAGTAAAGTTAACTCTATAAAAAAAATATGAGTTATCAATCGATTTACCTAAACAGCTACACCATTTTAAATAGTACATATCTGACATTGCGAAATATTTATTATACTTTATATTAGTCAGATAAAATAAATGTTTCACAAAGCTGTGATAACTGATGAACTATTGATAAAAAAACTTTGTAAGCATTTTTTATGATACACTTGTCTATCCAGCATCTCTCACTAGAGGGCAGTCGTGTGTTATTGGGGGGCATTTTGAATTGAACAGTGAGTCATAACAAAGGTGGGTCTTCCATTAAAATGGTCATGAAGAAAGGAGATCTTTTAATTTTATGGCCTTTTGCTATTACTTAATGGCAGTACTTTAGATTAAAAAAAAATGATTGTCATTCCCAACGAAAACTAAATCAGACGATGTTAAAGGTCCGAATTTCAGCACGGTTTTTGTGTAGCTATCTCCAGTCGCAAGTCTTCCACTGGCCAGACGATGCTTCCATGCTATCAAGTTGCTCTTGTCCATCCAATTAATTCTTACCCACGACCAGTCTCATCTCCTCTGACATGGCAGGACAGGGCCGGGCCGTGATGGATTTGACATTAACGGGAAATGAAGCTGGGGCGATGCGACGCCCCAGTCCAATAGTGGCATTTGTCACTGGCCTGGTCATGCAGATTGGTCCAGCCTAGCTCAATGACTAAGATTAATGATGACGGTGGCCCTGTCTTTGTCTCCCTGCGTGGCTTCCCTGAGCACTCCTCAGTCTCCAAATACGACCAGTCTCACATTAACCACACACAACATGCACCTTGCTATGTAAATCATACGCTCGTGTATGATTGGCTGACAGCAAGATTAAGTTAATTAATCCTGAATGACTTCAAGTGAACCATATCTTTAATATAGGTGTTCTATAGGGGAGGGGGGGGATGTTTTGTCTATTAGATTGGTTGTACAGTATTTTTGGTGGGGCCAGGTTTGTAATAAAGAAATGGAATAACCTTAAGCATCATGCACCAGTGCACAGAAAATGGCTTTTCCCTGACAGATGAGGTAGCCCGGGCAGGCTCAGATGGATAGGGGGGGGGGACTGGGCCGCTTGTATAAGACTTCAGGGATGCAGCACATTCCCCTGGTCATCCATCATTGGGTGACACATCCACTTACATCTGCACCACACATACATACAGATGTAATCCTCTGATTGATCAGCAATCTAGTGATTCGAACACAGTGCACGCTCAAGCCTGCAGTCTCTCCCTCGGACGTTCTCTTCTGTATGCTGTGTTTGAATGCAAGTGTGATTTAATAGGCATTAAGGTGAAAGATAATAGTTAAAGTTCAGGTGAATCATATTTTTCCGCAAATGTTCGATCACAGAGTCAAAAAACAAAAAATAGTGACTATTGAGAAGATTAGCAACTATTTGCTACGCCTTTGTCACTGTTTGGTAGCGATTAGGAAAGCAGAGATATATATATTAAATCTTTTTAATAAAGGAATGATATTTGCAAATGACCAAAAAGAGGAAAATGAAGGTGATTACTGTTAAACGTTTGGATTATAAGATGTTTTTGTTGTTTTTCTTTTGTTCTTTTGTAGTTTTAATGTTCTCACTTGGAACTAAGTGATGGATAGGGGTAGGACATGATAAGCTTAGGCTTCTTCCTACTCCTTTTCGAACAGTGATATATATTGTTTTTTTTTTTATTGTTTTTATTCTTTAAATCATGTTCAAAATAAAGATTCATTCATTCATTCATCCATTCATTAGAAATCCGGGTCCAGAAAGTAAACACCGTGCCACAGTATGGCTTTAGCCACCGATCTCGGCAGGTAAACCCCAAATACAAAAAAAATCTGTATTTATCAAACGTGCGGACACCTGTCGTACACACAATAAGTAATCACTGTGTTGATAAATTTCATTTGTTCTAAACTTTCTGGATACGAAGTTTGGATATTGAATGACTGATGGAATTTGTTTTGAATTCAATAATTTAAAAAAATAGCTTTGACGTGAACTCATTAACCCCCATATACCACAATTACGGCAAGAGTTGAATATGAAATATGAATCAAATGAGAAACATATCAATAAAATTGTAAATTTAAAATCTACCTACCTTGACATTGATGAATGCGAAGGTGGAGAAGAGGTGCGGGTGGGGGGGAGTGCCACCCCCCCTTCAACATTTCACTCCATACATTTTTTAAAAGTGCATGCACATCTGTGTGAAAGAAATATTTACAAATCACAAAAATGTAAAGGCAATATATAATAATAATATTTGAAAAAAAAAAGTTATACACTAAAACGTTTTAGTCTATAATTAGAAATTGCTTTCATGATGTTTATACATACAAATAATTTTGACAAACAAATAGATAAAAACAAACAAATACAGACCAATTTCTGTGACTTTGCATTGGTGATGCATGAACTGATGATCCCCCCCCCCCACTAGTTAGCGTCACATAACATAAACCAGTAACAAACCCTGCTAACTAACAAGCAGATAACTATAATAATGGCTTTGGATGATTTTTTTTTATCCTATTTCAGAGCAAGCACAATCCTTGGGAAATAAATTATTCTTTTTTATTTTTTCCAAAATGGTGAACCAACCCCTTGTTCAATTCATGCAGATCAGAACGGGGCACACACTACAGCTGCCACTGCATGGATGGAGGAGTCATTATCTTCTTTGCATATTTGTAAACCAGTCATGCATTTGCTGAGCACATCCCAGATGCTGTTGGAGTCATCTGCCCAGCACACACCCTGCTGTGAGGAACTCAACTTCCTCGCTTCTGTCATTCTCTCGCTCTCATTTTCCAGTGCCATGTGCAATGCAGAGACCGGGAGGATGACATTGTCTCGATTGGTCTGCAGGAGAAGGTACACAATGACGCCTGCCAAGAGGACCCAAGGGATGAGTCCTAATGTGGCTAGGGTGGTAGAGCAGAGAGTTCCCTTTGTCCCATGGGTTTAGGAATGTTGATTAAACATGTGCTCAGCCTTGGATATTGAGTAATTGGTTGAAGAGCAAATGTCAAGTGTTTGTTAATTTCAGTGTTATGCATTGGTTTATAGTGTGTGATCAGTGGAGGGCAGTGAGCTGAGGCTTTATGATGCATGACCTGGGCTTTGATTAACACACACCGTCATGATTTGTGTTTTTGTTTGTCTTTGTTTTGACAATGGAACTCTTTGCAATTAGTATTATTTTGCTTGTAATGTGCTCTAAATGTGAACCCTGTGATTGTTGTACGACTCCCAGACCAGACAGTCCAATCTAATGAGCATCATCTCCATCTCGGTTTGCTAACTGAGGCTTCCAGCTCCCCTTTGTGTGCCTGGACATGTGTCTAACTGAATGATGAATGACCCTGTTTCTCCTCATATAATTGGCTCCTTGCTGCTTGGCCTGAGACTGGCTGCATGTACGCTGGGCAGCCACCTCCATCTGTCAATCACCAACCTGCTGCTGCCTGCCTGTACCTCTGATAGCTATGCTAATGCACAGCCCCTGAGTCTCATTGGCTGAACCTTTGCTGGTCCAAGCTAATCCATTAAAGCTGTGACAGTAATAATCTCTCCCCAAACACAGGGTTCCCCGTGTGCTAAACGTTGTTTGACCGTTCCTGTCACATTGCTCTTTGCTAGGCACAGAGGTGAGGTGATGGATGAGTCCAAGCCGAGGTTATTCATTCATCACATTGGGCCTCTTGTGAGTGGGCGTCTTCTTTATTTCAACTGTTTGAGAGTAATTTTTGAGTACTTAAGAACTTAATTGGTTCCTCGATCGGGTTTGTAAGTAGAAGCAACGGTTTCTCTAGGAATCAATGTAAAAGCAAATAATGCGTGCCGGACTATGCCAATAGTCACACAACTAAAACAACTTATTTTTTGCTTTTTCAAACCTTTATGATAAAAAATAAATGTCACTATTCTTGACCTAACTTTGCTTGGGGGTGGCTCTTCTAATTTTCTAAAAATGCCCCCGAGAAGACACACAAAAGTCAGACTTATAAATTATTGTTTGCTTTCAGAAAGTACTCCTTGCTCACATTAATCTTTGGTGCAATTAGTGAGTTTTCCAACTGTGTGAATGGTCATTGAACACACCTCAGGCAGAAGAAGTGAATGAGAATTAAAAAAAATAAAAGTGACCTAGCTACTAGTTTTTGATTGATTAAAAAAAGTGAGATGATGATGAGATACAACAGAAGACTTGTCCATACGACCATGCATAACATATAACAAAATGAATCCCCTCACAATATTAATGTAACCAAAGCACTACAGTCAAGTTAAGGCTTAGCTAAGCAGTAAGCTAATGCGAACGCGATTGTTAGCGAGAAGCAAACGAATGCATTTTACACAATCCACAAGAATAAAACGGCAAATTTCATGCAATTTATCAGATACAATAACTCATAACACACCCACAAGAAGTGAAAACAAAGAGCGCACAGCGCTAAAATCAGAAAGACTGATGCTATGCTAATGTTACGAAAACGAGGGCATCATAGACACGCAATAATATGAAAGTGAAATACAGTTTGTTACTTTTGCGTCATCTCAAGCTTACCTATTTACTGTGTCCGTCGTTTCCATAGATTGAAGGAACTGAACCCTCAATGAAACGAAAACTCCTTGAGTTATTTGAACTACAAAAGTCTCTCCAAGTAATAAACATGGCGGATTTGCGTGAAACCGTTTGGCTGCACCCATTACCTTATTTGGTAGTGCCGCCCAAAAGACTGCGAAGATGCAAATAAATTTGAGATGCTTCAGTCCTATCTCGAACGGTTCGTAAGTGTATGCGTTCGTCAGTAGTACTTTCAATTAAAATGCAACTCATTTTTCTGGAGTTTCAATTGGGATTCTTTTTTTTTTTTTTTTTGGGGGGGGGGGGGGGGGGGGGGGAGTGTAAATCATCTACAGGTATTTTATAACTTTTTATATGACTTAATACATTCATTCATTTATTGTTCATTGTCATGGATTGTTCAATGACATGACTAATGTTCTCGCAAAATATTAGTGGTTGACAAATACTGCCAAGCATAGATGGCTTGTGCTGTAGGAATGTTTATTATTATGTAATTACAATGACTCCAAGTGATTGATGTGATCAACCTAACTAAATATACATTCTGAACAGACCCATTAACCTTAGTGGTTTATTTTCCTTTCTCATTCACAGCTGTTAGGAAAGTCCACTTACCATTATCGTTTTTCTCAGTCACCTTGGTACATATCTCGGATCGGAATTAAAAATTGCAAAGCTACTTCTTGAGTTTTCACAATCACTTGTGTACCAAAAAGCAGTTTCTCATTAAGTCATTTTCAAATGCTTCACATAAGTCTTCATGTGGAAAAAGGTTAAACAACTAAATAAATCTAATAACATGAGAAAAATAAGTAAAGAATACAAAAGGAGTTGATGTCATAAATAATTACCGTCTAAAATATTTAATTTTTAAGGGGGGAGTGGATGTCAAATATTTTTGTAGCATGTATCGTGCTCTTTATCAGATAAGATTGCTTTGGGCAAGTTTCTACTATGAAATGACCCTGTCAGGCCTCATTGCAGACAAAAGGGCAAAGGCTTTTTCAACCTGTCATGAATTCTTAGCAAAGAGTTAATTCCATCCAAAAAAAAAACTTGTTGTTGAGCCTAGTTTATTGAGGAAAAGTAATCCCTAACTAGTTCTGGGTTGAAATGGATGTTTCGTTTTATCAAAATAATACAATTTGGTTTTACAGGACTCTCTTAAATGTAATCTAATAAGAGCTTTGGATTTGGTAACACTTCACTTTTAATACTATCACACTGATGCTGCTTTCCCTCCATGATGGCTGGCTGACATGATGGAAAGTGCAGCTGTAATCTGAGGCCAAAAGAAAATGGATACAGTCTGAACATAAAAGTAATTTCCCAATTTTTCAAGATCACCACCCCTCTTTTTTTCTTTTTTGCACTTGACCGTTCTTTAAACTCACCAACAGCATGACCTCAGCTCTGAGCAAATTTTTCATCCTTCACATGTATTTGATTTATTTTAATTAGGCTGAAGAGAACTAAAGCGGAGTAAAGTGCATCGTAGCTTGAGACAGCTGTTTTTGAATAATTTTGATAAAAACATTGCGCTTAAACCAATAAAAAATCTTCCAATGAAAAAATGGCAAAACAGTTGGCATTTTTATTTTAGGCTGATGTAACTTAGTTAGTTTTAAAAACAAGTAATGGCTAAAGTAACCTAAGTTAGTTAAGTAAGTAAGTTACTTTTAAAATCAGACAATCAGTATACTTACTTTTTCAAGGTAACTACGGCAACACTACAGATTAAACTCAAATGAAGAAAGATTAACAGTCTCTGAATGTAAATATTTGAATTTTTCTTATACTTTCTCGACTGCCACTGAAAAATATACACAAAGTGACACATTTCTCCACCATGTGGAAAAAAAATAAGAGAAGGCCTCAGATTCAAGGACCAGTGAGTTCGGGGTCGGGTGATGTGCTAACTATAGCGTAGCTGGACAATAGTGCGGACAAAAATGTCAGGTGAAAAACCTGAGATGACATGTGTCACTTTAATTCTAAAACAGAGGCTAGTGTGGCAAGTTCTGTGTCCAGAGTGCCTGTCCGAATCCTACTCACTTTCTCTCTAATCTGAAGGAAACCATTTATGTCCAAAGCCAGATGCAGCTCCAGGGCGAGATGGAGCAGCCTGACAGAAATCACTGATTTACCGAATAAAAGCAAGGAAATAGGACACTTTAGGTCTGGGTCACTCTCTGAGACAACACTGACCAGTTGACAATGACAAAACAAGATATTTTAATTGAAAATATTTTAAACATGCCTTCTGAATTATATGGGACTAACTAGTAAATTGAATTTAAAATGATGAGCTGTCATATAACATTTTGATGGCAGTACATTTGATTCTTTTGTAAAGATATTGTTTTTTGGACCAAATACAGTAATCCCTCGTTTATCGCGGATAATTGGTTCCAAAAACCACCCGCGATAAGTGAAATCCGCGAAGTACGGTCACCAACAAGAAGTACTGGGCAGGCTAACGAGTTAACAGAAATATGCTAATTCGTGATCGTGCTAACACGCGAAAACGGACTTCTAAATGAATGCAAACGAACATTAAGAGGAACACTACATTGGTTAGACACGTTTCTTCAATTTAGAAGTTTTATTTTGACTTTTAAATGTTTTTTTTAATTTGGAAAAAAAATCTGCGATGTAGTGAAGCCGCGATAAACGAAACGCGAAGTACCGAGGGATCACTTTATCATCATAACATTAAAGCTTAAAGTAAAAGTAACAATTAAAATTAAAACATTACCCCAAAAAAAGCCTCCTGACCATTTTCTCACCTCTGACTTTTTACCTCCTGGGCCTCTTCCCACATATGAGTTCCCTTATTTCAAATTTAAACAATGTGCATCGGCCATTCATGTTGGAGGTAAACATCTCCCATGTTGATGAAGGCTAAAAGAATCGAATGAGTCATTTAGAAAGCACCGACATACATATATCAAATTATGTTTGACATAGGCAACCCAGAGGTTGGGTCACGACGTGTCTCCTATCATTAGCCTTTCTCCTTTTGCCTGCCACCAAATGTATGGTGAAGTGATCAAGGAGCATGTGGAACTTGACACTTTCCACATGAGTTGATTACTGCCATTAGTGTTGAGATTGACTTATTTGACTAGGCTATGGAAACTATTGAAGACCTAAAGCCAACATATTTTTATTTTCAAGCAAATATGCATTCTACATACATTGACTCCAATTCCAAAATGTATTATATATTTTGTATTAGTGAGAGAGAGAGAGAGAGAGAGAGAGAGAGAGAGAGAGAGAGAGAGAGAGAGAGAGGAATCCAGTCTAGACTGCCCCTAAATTGGTAGAATTTCGTTCTTATTGAATTTATTTACTCTTGAATACCCAAAGCCAACATGTTTTTAGATTCAAGCAAACATGCATTATCTACACACATTAACTCCAATTCCAAAATGTATTAGTATATAATTTGTATTAGAGAGAGAGAGAGAGAGAGAGAGAGAGAGACAGAGAGAGAGAGAGAGAGAGAGAGAGAGAGAGAGAGAGAGAGAGAGAGAGAGAGAGAGAGAGAGAGAGAGAGAGAGGAATCAAGTCTCGACTGCCCCTAAATTGGTAGAATTTTGTTCTTATTGAATTTTGTTACTCTTGAATACCCAAAGCCAACATGTTTTTAGATTCAAGCAAACATGCATTATCTACACACATTAACTCCAATTCCCAAATGTATTATATAATTTGAATTAGAGAGAGAGAGAGAGAGAGAGAGAGAGAGAGAGGAATCCAGTCTAGACTGCCCCAAAATTGGTAGAATTTTATACTTATTTATTTTCTCATCTAGCTTGTATCCTTTGTTTGACGTCACAACATTTTTTGTTATGTATTTCATCATTTTGCTGTCTTCAAGCTGCTTTGGAGCCACAATATAACAGAACCACCTGTTGCTTTGGCATATGCTTGACATACACAGTCTGCATGTTTTATGTTATTGAATTTTATAAATGTTTTTTTACTTTTTGCCATATTGTTTGCGAGCTCATTGTTTTTTAAAATACACCTTACCAAGCTTTACAGAGAGGGAAATTAGATTCCAATAATCTATAGTAGACCTGCATGCACAGGACAGTATCGAGGTGTACAGTCCATGTTTATATGGAGAATACGTTTTATATTAGTGTATTGTTTTGAACATAATGTAAAGATAGTTTCCTCTGGAATTAGTTGTCTTTTGTTCAATATTATCAGTCAGAATAAATGTATTAGTTACAGTATATTTCACTTGCTATAAAGATATTTTTACCATATATACTGGATCAAAAATTCCCTTCGAAAGTAGCCTCATGTTTATTTTACATACGTGCTGAGTCCCCATTATTTATATATTTTATTAGAAATAAAAACTGTACTACTACTTAATATGAACTAAATATTAATGGAGAAAAATGTGCACACCACTTCTAAAATATAGCTGTATTTATTTTTACATTTATATCAATCTGGACAAAAATAAACTGTGAAATGAAAATAAAAAGAATAAATATTTTTCAACCAATGTTAAATACCCTTGAGCTCATCGTTTGTATTCAGATGACTGCAACTCAATTGACAAAACTGCTCCCTTTTAGAGTTGGCCTTTTTGGGAATGAGGGAGTTCATTTTCAGTGCCCACAATGACGACTTTGGTTATGATTACTGACCATCAAAAGCAAATCATTAAAATGTCAGGAAGCCTCATTGTTTCCATCTCACCGAGAGATTTTGCTGACCACTATGACTCTGACACTGGAGGAGATCAACAATACCATAAGACTCAAATGCACCATAAACCAGAACTAATCTTTAATTGACCTCGTATTTATTTATTTATTTATTTATTTATTTATTTATTTATTAATAAAATGGCGGTATTAGGGACATTATTACTCATTGTACATTGCAGGCTTTCTTTTAAATGTACTGTCGTGCTACATAATTGCATAAGTGCATGAGCAATGATTCACCATTTCACCCCATCATCACTCAGTATGGCCTCATTTAATTCAATGATATTTATTAATAAATTTATGTTATTATTGTTATTTGTATTACATATATTGCATATATATTGCAATAGGTGTTTGTATTTTTGCAGGTGATGTAAATTGCTACCGTTGCCTTTTTTTTAATTCACATAATTGTTATTGTTTCCATTTTGCATTTCTGGCTGTATACGTATTTGCGTCATGCATGCAGTGATGTCTTTAATAAAGTAGAAAAATGGCTGTTGTTTTTTTTAGAATATTTTCAAGCGTTATTCCTATGCTGTTAATAAAAAAAGAACAATAAACAATTAAGCAGCATCACTGCGGCGCTATGGTGCAATTCAGTGTAAAATAGAGTTTGGAAATCATGTGATACATCGTTCTGCATTCGGCTTGCTGCAGCTCTGACCTATATTTCATACAGGCCGTCGCGCATTTCCGGCAGCTTTCACAACGCATTTATCTTGCGCGCAGTCTGCAGAAGCGAACCAATTAGGCCTGTTGGCGCTCATGGTGAGAGATGGCGAATATATGGAAAATCTTTGCACGCTGAATATAAATAATGCCTCTCTCTTTTGATAAATATACATCTTGTAAACATTAAAAATATTATACTGGAATTAATATGCCAATATACCGACATTATAGCCAAGATAATTTTAGAAATAACTTGTAATAAAAACAATATAAAGGAAACACATGCTTGCTTCGGTGATTTAGACGAATTATGCCACGTATAGGCTATTCGATATTTTTTTTGGGGGGGGGGGGTGAGGGAGGTTGGGTGTTGCATTGAAATTTCTTATTGAAACGCCATACATGCAAATCTAAACATAAAGACATGCACCCCGCTTATAGCAATAATTTTGGCCCGCAGCCTTCATTTATTTTTGTTCGAACTGAATAGTGGAAAATAAAGACCGTCCTCTACTATGAGTACTAAATAATAATAATAAAAATAAAATGATAATAATAATTCACTGTACTTCAAGGTTCAAATCACAATAGTTTGTGTTTCTTTGTTGAGGAACTCTAGTAAAAATAATTTAATCTTTAACTTATTAAATTCGTGGTATTTCTTTCGATTTTTGTTGATTAGAAATAATTATGCATCAATGGGCTGCATATTGTATAGCTACAGTTGCTCAATGGACGGTTCTGGCTTGTGCTCTCGTCGATACAAGCCTCTGAGGATCGTTGGCGTCTGACAGTGATAAATGAGCTCCTCTGTGCAGTTTATGCATTTATTTATTTATATTTCCCTCCTTTAATCCAGGCCATGGTACATACAACGCGCAACAAAAACCGGGACAAAAAAAAAAGCGTTGTTATTGCTTTGAAAACGAAGTAATTTATTCCGTTTCATAAAGAAGGTATATAAAAGGACTACCACAAATTTCGGCATTCTTTTTTTCCCCTTTATCCCATCTTTGACCATCAAATTAGAAACACACAGACACACTGATTTAAACAAACACGCAAGCACACGCGTGCACCGTGCAAACAAAGACGTGTCGTGAAAACCAGCTGCAGCTTCTTTCTTATTTTCCTGAATTTAGGAGTCGGCCCATCCATCATGGCTGTCACGATCAATCCAATAACAGCAGACAAGTGCAATTCCGTCTTCTATCGAACCGAAGCTGGATACGTGACCTGCTCCTTCAACTAATTTTGTTGCTTTTTTTTTTTTCTTCCAACGCCCACACACGACCTCCCCATCTTTCTCTTTTCATAACACACAGTGCTTTGTCCTTCTTTATTTTATCTCGATTTGGCTCTACAGTGAAGACTTCTGTTTTGGTGATAGAAAAATCATTAAAACAATATATAAAAAAAAAGATTGAACTCTTTATAAATTCCCTTTAGTTGCACACAGAGGAAAGCATGAAAAGAAAATGCAACAGAAACCAACATGAGTGTGACGTAATATCACTCAAGGTTGGCGATGTGTGGTGAGGTCACAATAACAATACTGTATTTTAAAAACCCCAAAAAAAAAAGCCGCAATGAAAAAGCACAAATCTATACAGCACAACAATTGAAATTATTATACATATTTTTCAAATCTATTCCAGTGTTTGCGTGTATGTGCGTGCGTTGTGTCTGTACACTGATGTTTAGAAAGGAGATGCAAATATGGAAGTAAAGCTTCACAGATTGGATTCATAAAGAAAAAAAAAAGTGTCATCCCTGTGGTCCGTCGTGTTATAAAAATAAATAAATAATTTAAAATGAAACTGCGGGGAAATGCGTGACTGCTTTTCTTCTAAATGTCTTATTTTGTTTTTTGTTTGTTTTATTTTTACATAGCAGCCACCCACCTCCCCGGGTCCTTTTGCGCTCCGGCGATTCCCGTTCTTCGAACTCAAGTCTCTTTTTCAACTGCATTAGGGAAAAAAAAGTAGCCTACAGGTGACGCTTTTACCCCGTGATCCTCAACACTCGTGTGCGTGCAAGCCACAGGGCAACAAAGTTGAAGTGGGGCGCGAGGGGTGGTCACGTGGAAATGCACCGGCTGCTTCCAAGCTCCTCAAAATGAAGATCCCTGAGCCAACCATGGAGGCCTGGAAAGACCAAGATAAGGTAGATGGGGTGGTAAGAAATAAAACTCACAATCAAACGAGCCTACGTGGACAAAATGTTCTCAGTACGTTCAAATAATGGCAAATAACATTGATAAATAAAATAAAATAAATGTATCATCAAGTATTTGCTTCAAAGTAGTAGAAGGATGATAGTCTTCTATCTTAGTAGATAAAATAACAGAAATGTCTTCAGTGGTATTTTTTGTAATGCCCCCTAAAAAGTAAAAAAAAAAAAAAAATTACTCTACACAGGAAATAATTCAGGCAACTATAAATATGTAAAGTCTAAATTTGAAAGAAACACAATCAACTAATAAAAGCCTTATATTTTTTTTGTTTTACCTTGTAAGGTGAAAAATACATCATGATAATATACTTATTGCAAGATAATCTATTTTAATTATTCAATTAATTAATCAATAATTTACATATCTCTGCTGAATATTATAATTATATGTAATGATGTAAGAATTGTTATAATGGTTGTCCAGTCATATATTTATGAAACATTGTCAGACAATAGTATGATAGTTGAGTCATAAGTCAGCACAACTTGTCAAAGAAAAACTTTCCCCTCACAAGACCCATTTCGATCTCCTATAGACAGCAGAAAAAAGTGATAAATGATTGTTTACACTTTTAAAATTCAGCTTTTGGCATTGTAATTTTTTTGCCCTTTTTCAGTCTCCTAATAAAAATATGTTTGATATAGGGCAAGCTTACATACCACATTCTGTACAGCCATCATTTAAGCAATTCATCATTTAACATTTCATTACAGAGTAACCTCCTCAATTTTTGGAAAGAACTTTTCAAATATCACAAGCATTGCATGTGCTGCATCCATAGCAGCGCATAGGTCAGTGCGCCAGGCCTATGCAGAAAACATAATGCAGACTCACTCATGTATTCCATGCTGGTTAAATATTATGGGTTTGGCTTTATTGTGCATGGAAAAGCGTAATATTTCTGCAGTCCTGAGGAAATTTACTGCTGCAGTCAGCATATGCTCTCACTGCAGATGAAATTGGGGGAGGCAAATACACCAGGCTTCATTGAACTACACAGTAACTAGCCACTCATCATTAAATGAGAAGTAATTAGATTAAATCACAGCCAAATACATGTACAGTATAGTGTTTATTCTAGTTGAAAAGCCATGTCGATCTTTCTTGCAATTTTTTTAACATAAAGCATCATGAATGATACCATTTGAACTTCATTAGCAACATTCGGGGGATTATGAGACAAGCAGCTGTGTTGGCGAATATTGGCCCACTGGATAAAAAATGAAGCAAATGCAGCCCCCTATTTACATATAAAGAGCTCTATTAATCAAGGTAAGTGTCATTACAGCGTGGCTCATTGAGCAGTGGAGTGTGGGTGTTAAATAAAATTCTCTGTGCTTGGATGCCTTCGGCAGGCAATATGTCTTGATTTGAGAAACTGTCAGCAGCAGTATGAAGCTGGTCGGGGGGCCGAAGAAAGAGGAAGAAAGGGGGTAGGGGTGGGATTAGCCTGATTCTTAATGAGAGGAAAGATGGAGAAAAAAAAGATGTGGAAAGGCAAAGAAAATATGGTTGCGAAGGAATGTGATGCAACTACCACTTCTATTTATAAATTACAAGGATCATCTAACAAACAATGCCGCCTTTGTAAAAGTCTTTGTAATGTAGTATATATACATATATACATGTATATATATATACACACAAATATATATATATATATTTATACATATATAAACATATATATATATATATACATATACATATTTTTTTCCTTTAAAAATATCATTATATGCCGCCTTTGTAAAAGTCTTTGGAATGTAGTATATACATATATATATATATATATATATATATATATACACACTTTTTTTTCAAAATATCATTATATGCAGCCTTTGTAAAAGTCTTTGTAATGTAGTATATATATTTTTATATATTTATATATATATATTTTTTTTGAAAAATAAATGTAATCTGTTCCAGCCCCCTACTTTTTTTAATGAGATAAATATCTCTCTACAGTATTGCACTACGACATACAATAATCACATACTTAAATAGAATATTTATATCGGATTAGGAATTTTGCATCATGCTTCACTGGACATTGTGCTGCTCCTCCTGTGCAGACCGATACCAATAAGGGGCAGGATAATGCATTCATAATTAATTCATACACAAAGAAGATGATCTCAAAGCGTACATGTAGAACTCAGGAGCTAAAAAAAAAAATTTCCAAATATATTTTTGGTTACACTGGTGGTTTTCAAGTAAGCTTATAAGGGCTCTACGAACCTATTTTTTTTAGATGCCCTGGGTACAGCCATGTTGCCTGAAAGAAGGGGAGCCAAAGGAGAGCCGTGACGCAGCGACGTTGACAACCCTCTTGGCTCTCGGCCACCTCCTCAATACAACACGATCTGAGTACAACGCGGCATTTTTTTGGTCAAATTCTGATGAATCTGAGTCATTCTCGAAATTTTCTCACAATACTGACCGTAGGTAAATTAATTAATATATCTGCCTAACCCTCGCAATGAAAAAATTTTTAAAAATATGAAATAAAACCCTTTTTTTTGCACCACGTTCATAAATCATCAGCATTTTTTTTCTTTGGAGAGAAATGGAAAATGAAATTTGCACTAATATACTTACTTCACCCTGTTGTTGAGGCTGGCCTCAGTGGTGTGGGCTTACATATAGTGCCACTGCCCGTCCATGCCCATGTTCATACCCATTCCCCCCATTGGACCTGGAACAAGTGTGTGTAAAGATGAGTGGCACATGAGCTCCATATCAATTGCATAAATGATAAGGGTGCATTGTCTCCATTCATTTTATAACGTGATTTTAAGGCGGGACATTTTTTTACCTCCGGGTCGGAGACCCATGTGCTGTTGTCCGTCAAGAACAAAACCTCCCATTGGTTGGCCGTCTGGACTGTAAGCTGTACCTTGACTCACTTGACAGAAGAACAGAAAGGGCATTAAATAAGTTTGAGGCTTCATTTCAGTTTGATACTACTAAAATTATTTTATGATCACCATATGATTTTTTTTTTTACCTGCTCTGTTGGACTGGTCAATCATAGGCTGAACTATTCTCCTCCTTGCATTGATGAACCTAGAAATCAAACATATGCAATATAAATAATATATATATAGTAATTATTTCCCCAGGTCATGAGAGAATTGAACAAAAACAAAACTAATTTACCACAACTGACCACAAAAAATGTCACAGCTTTTTATTTTAAATTATTAAATTTATTTAATATTTAAATTTATTTAAAAATCTTCTAAATGAATTATTTTTAATATGACTTAAGTCCTTTCATTCACTTAATATGGCATATTAAATTCCCAATTCTTCTCAGTTAAAACATTCAGGACATGGCAGTTTGAATCAAACTGGAAACCAATGCTGTGTCTCCAGGGACTTCACTAATACGCTTCACTACCACAGATACAATCTGGTGTATTAGAACCTTGTAACATATCTATAAAAAGAAAAAAAATCTATTGATTTAGGTTTAGCCTTGTAGCCACAGGCTATAATAAGACTAACTGGTCTGCCAATGCTTTTTCATGAACACATCCCTAAGGCTGCACGGTGAGTCGGAATGCATTGACATCCGCTTTGCAGCTTTCAACGCTAAATGTGCATTGCTGAAAGGTCATTTAGGCAGTCTTTACATTTGATAATATATGTATTTTGTTTTGTGAAAGTAACCTAATATTTAAAAAAAATGGTTTTAAAGGCACTCACCAGTTGTTGACTTGGAGAATGGTGAGGCCCGTGTCTTGTGCTAGTTGTTTCTTCTGTTCCTCCGAAGGATATGGGTGCTGTCGGGGGATAAGTGATTATCAAAATGTTAATATTGACAATCATGTGACTGTGCAAGTGTAAAAAAACAAACAAAAAAAACTTTGCCTGACCAATGTTTGGCCCTGTTAACACTTGAGGCTAAAAGTGCGTGGCTTTGTGTGACATTATTTGACATTATTTGGCATTGCTTGACAAACGATCGGGTGGGATGTAAAGGGGCACAATGGTGTCTTTTGTTTGGGGTCTTGGTAAGGCCAGGCCCCCCGTCACCCTGCGAACAACCCCTCCCCACCTCTCTCCATCTCTCCCGTGTGTGTGTGTGAGAGAGAGAGAGAGAGAGAGAGACAGACAGAGAGATGGAGGGAGGAGGGCGGCAGATGGCAGACAGAGGTGACCCATGTACTGGGAACAGGGTCGTGGGCCAGTCGCCATTCTGCTGCTGTCAGGCCATCAGCTGCCTCCTGTGGTCATCAGTGAAGGATGAGCTTCCAAGCACTTAATTTTCAACTTCTTTTCAGGTTAGGGGTTGAACCGATTCCTCAACAAGTCATATTTTCGACTCCACATCAACGTTGAAGTTGAATAGTGACGAATTAAGGAATTTTGACACCAATAGTGCTCGACATTGCTGAAGCAGAAATTGACTGAAATTTTGTGAGTGCAAAGTGCATTTATACAAGTAAGCTGCAATATTTCTTTCCACTTGCGGATGATGCAGTCAGCCGTGCATGTGATATGGGTAACCTTGCGTGTCACCCCCTTCGTCCAAATCAAGGCTGAGCAATTAAAATATTTTTCCTCGTTTACATCACTAAATCTAATCCGCAGGGTATGTGCAGCAAAATCATGCAATACAATCTTGAAATTTCAATTTTACTTACTCCAGTTTCCTCTTACATTCCAAAAACATGCATGGTAGTCCAATTGACCACTCGAAACTGTTCATAGTTGTGATTGTGAATGACATCGGTGTCAAACTCAAGGCTCGGGGGCAAGATATGGCCCACCACATCATTTTATGTGGCCCGCGAAGACAAATTGTGCATCGGCTTCAGGTGTCAATACTAAAATTACAAATTATCTTCACTTTTAAAAAATAGAAATACTGCTAGTAATTTTTATTACTATTCATCTTTTTCAAATATAAAATTCCAGCTTAGATTACCCCTCGCCCAAAAACTGCTGGGATAGGTTCCAGCACACCGGTGACCCTCGTGAGGATGAATAAATAAATATATTTTATAATATTGGAATAATAAAGCTCAAATGCTTAAAACAAAATAGTTTTTTTTTTTTCACGCATGCACAAGTCAATTTGGGCATTTGGGGGGGAAAAATTTTGCTCCAAGTATGTTTGAATGTATTTGTGAGTACGTTCGACCGTATTTTCGAGTACGTTCAAACATATTAAAATGCGTTCGAACATTCAAACATATTTGCCAGTCAATTCGGGTTTTTTTTTTACTCCACATTAGCAGCTCCACGCTTCCGTAAATATCTGGTCGCATAGCGCAGACCTCACCTGAATAGACATACAGCTCTCTTAAAAGACTCATTTTACTTTACTTTGTGTGAGGCCATCAGTGAATTCCAGCGTGTGATGACTAAATTCAAAGTTTAGCATTCATCTTTGAATGTGGTCAAATGTAAAGGTTGCATGGAAACCAACGGTTTGACCAGGCTAATGAGACGATAATGAATGATATAATGAATTGGAACCTTTACAGCTGCGTTCTTTATAG
The DNA here is from genome assembly GCF_059516105.1 of Syngnathus floridae. Lineage (NCBI taxonomy): Eukaryota > Metazoa > Chordata > Actinopteri > Syngnathiformes > Syngnathidae > Syngnathus > Syngnathus floridae. The sequence goes on from NC_142431.1 coordinate 5,495,712, forward strand.
CTACCTCAGAAGAGGGGGGGGATCTTTCAAGTCTCTTCAGAATGGGGTGACAAAAGCATGAGGCTACGACCGAGGAGCCCCCCTTACCCCGCGACGTGTGACAAAACATAATCCAGCTCCATTCACAACCTCAACAACTGATGAATGCTTGATCGCTTGGGTGTTGCAATGGGCCTTTCAGAAACCCAAAGTCTCCTTGCACACTTTTCATTGGCACATCCTGCCATGGCAAACACTTTTGCTTAACAAATTAGAGGATTGTGAACAGAAAAGGGATAATTCAATTATCTTCCTTTTTTTCATCACGAAATCTAAAGGTGGGCTTTGGAAAGGGAAGGGATTACGATGAGTACAGGATCTGTGTGGGCCTATTATAAACTAAACGACTAAGAGCTTATGACACATCTGACAGTGTGAAGTATAGAAAAAAAAAAATAAGAAGAAAGCATTGGCTCGATCTTTTGGACCTTGGACAAAAGGTAAAGCACTCCAAGTTCGCTTTTATTCTCTTTCTGATGTTGATATCTGTATAAACCAAGGAATAGTGGTACAAATTGGACCTTGACATGAAGGTCGGTTCTTCTATTTCACCAGGATCAAAGATGAACGATAAATAAAAACTGTGCAAATATTTTTTAAAACTCAATAGTAAGAAAAATTGCTAGAAATATCTGTATTGTTTAAAAGTGAAGACAATTTGTATCTTTAGTATTGACACATGAAGTTGCTGCACAATTTGTATTCGGGGGCCATGTCAAATGATGTGGCGGGCCGTATCTGGGCCCCCGGGCCTCGAGTTTGACACCGATGCTCTGGAGGAAATACTCCATGGCTTTCGTTTTAAGATTCTTTCGGCAAAAATTGTGTGTGTGTGTGTGTGAGTTTTGTGACAGAAGACCTGGAGTTTGCTTGAATCCTGCAATTGCTATTGGAAACTAAAAAGTAGGGAAAACCAAAATGTCTTACTGTAAGGTGCTGGAATAGCCACGCTCTCATTATATTTGTTGCCACTTTCGGGAAGATGCCTCTTTTCTTCTGCCTCTTCTTATCCTGGTCATCTTCATCTCCTGTGCCCGGTGATGCTAGGCTGTTGTCGAGGCCGTCTCCTATACGATTAAAAAAATATTAAATTTGGGCTCAGGATTTTACACAACCCTGCCAAAAAAAAAGGCAACAATTTTGTGTTGTATTCTCGTGTGAAATGGCACAGCACAAGATATTTCCTCTCACCTCTGTTTGACTCCCCCGGACATTGGATAATGAAGAGGAGTTTGGGGGTGTGGGATCTCAATAAGACCAAGAGCTATTAATACAATCTGAGTCACTGGCTTGACATGAAGTAATGACTGCAGGAGTTGTGTACCCAACGTGAAATAATGAACAGGCACTGTGCTACATGTAATGTTATTTATATGTGACCTCTATTTGAATTGAGACTAATGATTTCCTTCGAATAAAACACAATAACAAAAAGTGAGTATGAAATACAAACCCGATAACATCAAACTCTGTTTTGTTCAAACTTGGACGTGAGGTGCATGTTTGGGTGAAGGGGGGGTAGGAAATTTATTACCCTTGTGTTCAGCCAAATCCCATCCCCCAAGCATCCCATACAACGTCTGCGTCACGATCGTCTGCATCTCTGGATTCTGCCATTAGCAGCATCCTTGTTTGATTTCAGAAGAAAGCCGACGCGGATCAAGGCAGGAGGCTTCGGATTTCCGCCCCTGCTTGCGCATGGGGCACTCTGCTCCCTCTCTGCCATTAATTGTGCATCAGCCGAGATGATTTACTTTTAACAGTGGTGGTTATTTTTTCTTGCCCTCGGGGCAGAGTAGCCTTGAAAGCCTGCCTGGAGGGCATGTGAATAATGCATCTGAGAGACTCCTCCCCCGAGGCGGGACAGAAACCCTACTTTTCTTAAGATTTGCCCGAGCATGTCTTTTTGTTTTTAGGGATGCATCAATCAAGCGCATCTATATGAGCCATATTCATGAATAAATATTTCAGCTAATGAATATTGACATTAAAAAGGATGTGTTCCATGGATGGGGGGGAGGGAGGGGGTGGGTGGGAGTTTTGACGGATGGCATCCAGAGATGAGACAGCCTCTGTGTTGTTGTCTGTGTTTTCTTTACAAGTTTGTTTTTAAATAAGCTCTTTAAGTAAAACTTAAATATTGCCTTTTTAGTAAAAAAAAATATTTCTGCTTTGAAATAAAATACATTATTATTTAATAAATTATACTTTATCAATTCTAGCTTAGTCTACCTGTAGTTGGAGTGTTCTTTCGTAATGTTTTAAGTAAATAAGGCAAAGTGAGAGAAAACAAAAAGTACAGAAGGGGAAAAAAAAAAAAGCGCGCTAGGCTCAGACTAATTATCTCTACGTATGGCATGTCACACCCCCCCACTTCACCCTGGTCTACCTCCTCTTCTCTCCTCGCCTCATCCCTCTTTCTTGTGCAGCAGAGAGGGGAAAGCCGCAGGGCAGATCTTCTGCTACACTAATCGCTTCTGACTGCTCCCCGGCAACTCAGCCAATCTAAGCAGTGTGTGACGGTCCAGTCTCAAAGTCGTACACCCGTGCAATTCTGCCATGCCCCTGCTCTCACCCGCCCCCCCCCCCTCCCATTACTCTATCCCCCCCCCCCACCCCATCAGGGCGCACTCCACGCTGCCTGCCAGTGTCTGCACGCGTGACACCCACCGGAGGGTGGAGGTGGAGGGTTGGGCATTACTGCAGGGTTGGCTGGAGTATTGCCCCGGGGCGAAGAAGAAAAACATACACAAAAAGCAGCACCCTAAGATATGAAGAAGAATTTGCACTCTCCGTTCCGCCTTTACTGCTCTTTTCAACATTGTTATATATTAATGCTTTTTATTCCAACACTGCCTTTTCCTGCTCTTTTATTTATTTAACACACCTAACACCGCAAAATGTGCTTACTTGAATTCTGCAATGTGTTTTTATTTTTTCTTGATTGAAATCAAATCTCAGAATTGATCAAATGGAGCATGCAATGTGAAAAAGACAAAAGAGAATTTTTTTTTTAAATAGAATCCCTCACTACTAATTTGAAATACACCCATTTTACTAACTGGTGTATTTAAACGTAAGTGTGAGATAAAAAAAAGATATGTTTGTAAAACAGGCTAGATGAACTAAGAGAGTTAGAATTACCATTACGTGCCACAGTGTCATTAGCATTAACATTTTCTTAATGATAATAACACTCATGCAAAAAAGCTACAACATTAATTTATATTAGTTTGCGATGTCGAGGCAAGTCGATATTGTGCTTCATACGTCTAATTTTTTTATTGCTTTGAGCTTCGTGGATTTTAAAAAAAAATTTGGTCTATTTTTTTGCTCTTTTAAACACTGTTATGGTGTGACGAGCAGTCAGTGGATGGTGTGTGAAAAAGACAAAGTGGGGAGCACTTAGCAGAACTGATTGCTGTACCCCATTTGCATCAGTGATGCAAAGCCAGCATGCCTATCTAATGAGCTCAGCAGGTCCCTGATCCATCATCAGTGACACCACACAGCTCTTTCCCTTATTAGGCATGATGCACAGCTCCAAATGGAACAGTCTGGATTGTTTCCAAGTCTTGGGGAATACCTCTGCGTTGGGATCTGAACATGATGATTAAATTTAAAGTGGAGCACTTTTGCATTTGGTAATCAGAATGGCAGTGAAAGGTAATGTTTCAATATTTCTGCAAGCGTGGCAAACATCTTTTTTTTTTTGTTAAGAGTGGTACTTGACTTAGAATACAAATTCAAAATTTTCAGTGACCAAGGTCATAATAGACTCACCTAGCAAATAAATTGGTTGTTTTTATAAAGTGTAACCAAGCCAAAAGTCACGCACGCACAATCGGACATGCGTGTTGGTGCGCCTGTAAGGGGTGTGGCTAGTAAGTCACATCAGGAGCTGCATTGAGTCAGGTTGGCTTTTTATCAAGCCATTCAAGTGCTTCAGTTTGTGTTTGATTTTCCTGCTCAATGAATTTTTGATACTCGTAACCTGGGGCACAACCGTTTTGGAATGGATGGTTATCTATCATGATCCACTGAAGGATTATTGTATTTTATTCATTAATTTAATTTAATTTAATTTAATTTAATTTAATTTAATTTAATTTAATTTAATTTAATTTAATTTAATTTAATTGCATTTAATTGTATTTAATTGTATTTAATTGTATTTTATTTTATTTTATTGCTCTGCTTTTTGCCTTGTTTCATGTTGCAACACCCATACTGCTGCAAATAGGCCTTACTGCGGCTATGACACGATTTGGATTAAAGAGTTATAATACACAATACGTTTGAGTGTGTGCGTCATTTTGCTTTCCCTCCGTCCCACCTCCTTCATTCCCATGGAGTCTGCCCTTCTTTATAAAACACCCACAGACCCATGACAGATGCAACAAAGACACGATTCCGTATTGACAGTGAATCTGTGATGTCACTGGCATGTGAGCAACCATAGCATGAAACATTCCATCTTGCTGTGAGTCCGTCAGAAGAATTCTACACTTCCTGTTCCTTACAATACATTTTGAAATACAAATCTTTTTGACCAGTCTATCTCCCGCCTTTTGTTTTATCTCAGTCTTTGTGATGGACATTTAAAGCTTCTCCTTGTCCACCCCCAGACCTCTTCCAAACATTCCTCGGATAGCTCAGCCCCCTTAGCTGTGGTCAACAGCAGTAACCCTGGGGGTGGATGTATCAAAGGGACCCCCTTTACATATCACACAGCTTACAAGGAAACAACCTAATGCTGGGAGGCCACAGAGAAGTAGGCAGCCAGAAGCTCAACCACGAGTGGCTAGGATCATTTTCCTGTGGTTTTAAGCCAATTGAAACTACCACAGTGCTCCCAAATGACATTGGTTGGTTTTATCAGAACATATTGGAGTTAGTATTCACGCTGCAGTAATGTTAAGACAAGCGCTTGATGCAATAATTACATAAGAGTGCATTATTTATTTTTATTACAGAATATTTTACAGAATTAATAGAACCAGTGGCATTGAAAGGTTGTGCAAAGAAATAAAAAACTATAGTCACTTATGAATGATGATTTTCAATGACTTGAGATGAATTGAGATGCTAAAAAATATGGTGGCTAAATTTGTGGCTGCTCTGATGTTCCATGTAGCCTGCACTAGTTACTACGCTTTCCAAACAATGATGACATAAAATATTTTGGATGCACCACACATCCATCCTTAAATTTTTGTTGTGCATCATTTTGGTGGGGTTTTATTTATTATTTTTATTATATTATTTTCTATCAATTACTTGTTTATTTATTTATTTTAAAAATATTTTTATTTATTTATTATTATTTATTTATTATTTATTTCATTTCTGCATTTGCTTGCTCAATAACTGCCAATGCAGATTCAATTATGACTTAACCGTACATTTGGGAGCAAAAATCAGTAAGCTTAATGAAGTGATGTTGCTTTGTCCACCAAATTGGGGGGGGAGAGTTACACGTAATGAAGTCATGTCTCGAGTTTGGCATCCATTAAAGACACGGAACGGACTTCTGTAGTCTCAAAAGGCTTTTTAACTGCAGTTTGTGCTGGGTTTGATTCCTCTGTATCATAGTTAGAAAATAAAGCAGAAGCCCAGGGAGCCTCAGCAGGTAGCATACAAGCCAACCCTGCTGCAGCAACTGCAGCTCTGATCATTCCATTCTCCTCTCTGCCTTTGTTTCATATACATAAAATGCTCTGCCCTTACATCCCCACGGGGGATATTCTGCACCCCCATCCTCAATGTATTCTTTTCCAGGTCAAAAGGCCATGGACCTTGAGGTTTCCCCCACTGTTGTCTAAAAAAAAAAAAAAAAAGCCTAAAGCAAAGAAACTATTCACACCCAGGCTGACTTGACTTTTAGATAAGCGGGAAAAAAAAAAAATCAAAGAAACATGCTCCTGCAAAATTGATGCAGTAAGAAAGTTTTGTTTTTTTAAATGTGTGATGCAATATCAAAGTAAAAATCATGATCTGGTTCTGATTGTCTACTTAATCCTCTCAGTTTCTCTTGTCTTGCAAAGCATCCTCCGATTGTTCTTATCAATGCTCTGCCCATTGATGCCTGATGGGCAGAGGCTGGAAAGTTGCTTTAAAGTCCTTTCTATTTTTACTCCCGCCATAGGGCAGAACAACAAAAACAAACCATAAAATTCTTATAGCCTCCAATTACCACACTGGCAATCACACTAAGTGCTAAGATAGTATTAGGACAACACAAGGGCCACACTCGGAGAGAAAATGATGAGTTAAAAGATCTATTTATCACTTCTAAATGAGATGTACCCAGGATGCCATTGTCAGGGATCTTCACTAATGAAGCAACTTTTTGTTTGAATGCTGTCCCAGAGTTCTGATTTGTGAATTGCAGCCAAGGCTAAGCAGGCCGGACAAAAAAAAAATATATATATATATTTCTGTAGCTTTTTTAAAAGGCAAGCCTGTCATTGACAAGCAAATCTTAAAAAACTGAAGTTTGCACTCTGAGTCTCTTTTTGATGATACAATTTGCAGTCAAAAAACAATTTGCCACCTTATCTAACCATCAACCCATGTATAAAATTCGAAGGAAACACTTTTGTGAATACCGTCCTCCCTTATCTTACTATAAACCGTGGGTGTCAAACTCGAGGCCCGGGGGCCCAGATATGGCCCGCCATGTCATTTTATGTGGCCCGCAAAGACAAATTGTGCATCGACTTCATGTGTCCGTACTAAAATTACAAATTATCTTCACGTTTAAAAAAATAGAAAAATGGTGCGCAATATTAAATTAAAATATTTGAGCAGTTTTTACTAGTCTCTGATTCCAAAACACCCCTGCTATAAATATATGTACACATGTCATGAAATAATCCCACTGAGTCACCTAAATTTAAGAGGGGTCACGGAAAATACAATGCTTTGATATGGAGGAGACTTGTAGGCGGTCTTTCTTACCGAGTTCACTGGTGTTGTCTCCACTCTGAGAGACGTGTCCCCCACTGGACGGTCCTGGGGTTCCTACCGAGGGTGTGGAGTGGGCGTCATCCAAGTCTCTCCAGGATGCTGGGTTCTGAGAGGTCAGGGTAAGGTCCGCACACCGGGGGACAGGAGATAAGAAAATAAAAGTAAAGAAGAGAGGAGGGAAGGGGAGGGGGGGGGGGGGATAGATGAGGAAAGTCCAGTAGGTCCAGTAAGTGCTCCATTATGCACTTTTACAAAGACAGCAATTAGCATTGCAAGGCGGTAAATTAAACATCGCATGAGAGATCAATTACCATTCTGCCTGTGGTGGATTTGAAATCACACACCATAGAAAAAGTCGATTTCTAGAGAATATCTGGCAATCCTGCAGCATGTGAACCTTGTGACGCCCTTGTCGTTTCTGCGAGCGGTTTTAGGTAGGAGCTCTGTATTTATTGGGAGGCTTGGTCAGGGTACTCAGACGGCTATAAGCCCAAGCCAAACAGTAGATCTCCCTCTTCAGCCTCTTTGCGTCAGCTGTTTGCCTGATGGTGATCAGATGAAGAGCTCAGCAGATGACAACAAGAAGCACAAGGACAAAAGCGCAGTGCGAAGGGGGGGCCTCTCCACGATGGCCCCTCTTTTCTTACATGACCAAAAAATAATTGCAAATCCTCTGTAAACGCGGCTACTCAAACAAACGCCATGTGTTTCTATATTTATCAAGCTAATCAAGGGCTTTTTTTTCATATCCCATCTATTAAAAAGCAATCAAAAGGAGCACAGGATGCTTTATGTATTGAGTCAAATTTTAGGTGTCAAACTTAAGGCCCGGGGGCCAGATACGGCCCATCACATCATTTTATATGGCCCGCAAAGACAAATTTTGCATCAACTTCATCCGACAATGCTGAGATTACCAATAGAGACATTGCTACCAATTTTTATTACCATTCATCTTTTTCAAATATTTATACAGTTATTACTAGTCTCTCATTTCAAAACTAGTTATCATTAATTACATCCCTCCGAAAGAAACTACGATGCAGCCCACGACATAAATAAGTTTAAATTAAAGTTTTGAATACTAACTACAACCAGGTGCCCCTGTAACAATGCATCTTCTTCCCTCATTGCAGAGCTTGAGTTAAAGTTAACATACAGTACATATCACAATGAGTGTTATCAGTTGTCTGGGTTATCAGGTAAGACACACACCAGACTAGTTAGGATACAATTAGTACTTCTAATGGCTTTATGGTGCTTCAAGCCTTCATGTTTTATTGTGTGAACCAGTTAATTTAAATTTCATACAACAGAGTCACATATAGGACATATAGAGCATATTGTAAAATATAAATAAATGTTTTGACTATTTTGACTGAAGTAATTTTTTTTCATCCCTAAGAATTATGTGGTGTAAAAATTCAAAAATGTTTTTTTCTCTGGGTCTCAAGATGCTATTGATCTTGATGAGAAAAAACAATAAATCACATTAAAGAACATGAATATATGCAAGCTTTCTGATTTATTGTGTCCCACGAGTTGTACCATGACACCATAATGATGAATAAGACATTGAGGAGACATTTTTATGATCCAGTAAACTCACATGATCTGCAAGGTTGGTGGAAGATCCTGAGAGATCGTCAAAGTCCGACTTGCAGACATCTCGCTCCTCAATGACCAAGTCGATGGGCATTTTGCCTTTCAGACAACTGATATACCGATGGCAGAAGTTATCGCAAAGCTCGTGCACCTAGAGTAAAACCAAAGATCATTTTAAATACTGATTTTTATATTTTCACTCAACAGGTCAGACAAGAAAAATCAAAGTTATGAGAATACTGGGTATATAATTTACATGCACCAGAATAATACTGACCTTTTCTAATTCCAGCAGATGAAAACGCAGAACTTGAATAGCTTGAATCATCTGAAGGAAAAGAAACCATCAATCAACAGTGCCTGTGCACAAAGCCTTCGGGGGCTTTATAAAACGTTATGCGCGTTATGAGTACAACAATGATTTTAATAACTGCGCCCTAAAGGGATGTGATTGCTCCAGGCAAGCGCAGCAGCGTGAAAAGAAAGAAGGAAATGTTCTCACCAAGTTATCCAGCTCTGGATTCGATGAAAATAAAGGTTTCTCTGCGCGGATCTGAAATTAGAAAACGACGTGCAAATATTTTGTCAATATCATTGCAATTGATTGCAGCAATAATATTAATTACTAAAACCTGGAGTATTTTTATTTCTTACTTGTTTGGCAAAAACCGCGATGTCCTCATTGAAGGAGTCAGAAGAGCAGACGTCCCCGCCCGCAACTCCCGGTTCTCTTGGCGTACACGTCGCCAGCTCGCACTTCTCGAATACGAGCGCAAGAAGCGGGAATAAAGGGTGGCTGCAGCACAGTAACGTGAAACTCCCGTTAAAACAACAATCAAGCATGTTGGCCTTGTAGAGGAAAAAAAAAAGAACAAACTGATACGAATTAAATCAACCCTTTTGAACAAATATTTAAATGTAATTCAATATTTTTTTTGTTTTTTAATGAAAATGATTTTCATGTTTTGATTCTCGGAATTTTGTATTGGATTACTTAATAATGCTCGGAAACAAATGCTAATTGGGATAAATGATCAAATTAATGGACGTTATTTTCATATAATGCTGACATCAAACTGGAATTACTTGATAATATTTGTATTTTAAGGTGTTTCATACCAGCCAGCCTTTTATTGCGCACATTTCTTATTATTAAAGTGTTTTATTCTGTAAATAAATATACCCATAAATCTGGTCCTTGTCTCTTTTCAGCGCGTCGTTGACTGCACTGCCCATGCTGCCTGGCATGATGCTGTGCGGTGCGTGGGCTCCGTAGTGCTGCGTGGGATGCGGGGGTGGCCCGTGGTTCAGGTGGTGGACCTGGGGTAGGGGCCGCGGGGCGTGAGGGTCTCCGTACATGGATGTCGGGACTCCAACTCCATCCATCCCGCCTCCGTAATGAGCCAACTCATCGTACTTAGATGATAGACAAATTAATTTAAATGTTTTAATAATTAATAAGAAAAAATATATTGTGATGCTATAGGTTTCTTCGCTCATATATGACATGATGGAATTTGTTTTCACACAATTTAAAACTACATATTTAAAAAATTTAAATGAAATATTTTAAAAAAAAAAAAGAAAAGAAAAGTGTGTTACTTACCCTTTGCGCCATCGTTGAGCGCAATTTTCAAGCGTACAAGAAAAGTGACGCTGAAGAGCACGGATGACTTCAAAAAATCCAAGAGTCAGAAAAGTATATTCCTAGTTATAAAATATAGTCCCGTTGGCAAATCAGTAGAACGACAATCAATAGAACGTGATCAGAGGAAAGAAGTAATCATCATCTGTCCTCGCTACTAACGCTCAATTTGCAAACTTGATTCCTGTGGTTCGAGTGGATTAGGTCTCATCTGTGAGAATCAGTGCGTGTGTTTGATGTTCATCTGCGCATCAAGTCTTGGACAGAAAGTGCGCGGACTCCCTGCTAGTCTTTCCTTGGCTTTTGGGGGGATTGTGTTCTCTGTCCGTGCGCGCCGACACGCTCTCTGCTCGCAGATTGGCTGAGGAGCCACTTATATGAAGCGAGAACTGCAGTGTATGCTGATGACGGAATTTGGTGAAGGCTGGATTCAGCCATCCCACGGTTAACGTTGACAATTGCAAGTCCCGGTTATTGCCTTCACAATAAAAGCTCTACAATTGTAAACAGTTAATGCCATGACGTGTGTTCTGTATTGTGCAAATGAATAATACATTATGTATGATTTAAAACATGAATAAGCAAATTGTTTATTTCCTACCTGGCAACTAGACAATATGGGTGTCTCATGGACATTATGGATTATTCTTTTATTTAATTTCAATGATTGCCACTCCACTAAAGTAAAGAAAATACTGAAAGTGTTTTTAATGTAGCTGAAGGTTTATTATTTTTAGAACGTTTCAATGCCCCCACTTGCTTGTTTCAATTTATATGCTTTTATTTTCAAATGACACACTGTTTCCGGTCAGTGTACTTACGACTTGACTGTTGCCTCCAGGTTCGGCACTGAAACCTGGTGGAGGAGTTTTCCAACTTTCAAGTATGATTATTTTAGTGTATAGTGTGTATTCAGTAAAGATTCAGATTAATTTTATTTTATTATTTTATTTAAATAAATAGTACTTATAGCAAGTAATAATAATGATAATAATAATCGTGATCATTAGACAAATATTTCAAGACTGTTAAGGTTTTTAATAAAATTATCATCTACAGATGTTAAAAGTCATGTTCAGGCATCAAAGTATGAATGAACTAATTGGTTAAATTTTTTATATAAAATTACTGTTTATATCTTTACTTTATATCAACACGTATGCATATGAGCTTAAAATCATGCATGAACAATATTGTCTAAAGTAAAGTGAACATATTTAGGTTATTTTGTGAACTTTGAAAATTCATTGTCTTACAGAGGAATTTCAAGATAGTAGTATTCAGCTAGTTTACAGCATAAAATCCTACCAACCTTTTCTCTCCCAAATTTGTTAGGAAATGAATGGTCGAAGCATTTTCTCAGGCGAAATAATTCTTGCATGTACTTTATTTCAAACATAGAAACATATTCCACCCTATTCTTTGATATGCCGTGTGTGAATTATTAAAGGCATACATTTGAATTAGAAATACACTAACGATAAGGAAACAAGGAAAACATGTCCCATGCCCGGGGGCTACGTCGCTCCTCATTGCATATTATTTCCATGCCCATTCTGTTTCTTCCTCCCTATGTTCTCTTTCTGTTTACCTCATTTTACCTCGTCCCTCCCCACACAAACTCGGCCAGCCAATGAGATCTGAATGCATGCTGATTCAGAGTGTCAGGCCCTGTCATACATGTAATAAATTACCATTTAGTCAGGCAAATGTGCATCTTTTTCGACGCATCACCAGATAGGGGCCAGTGCACCACCATCCTTGACCTCTTCTTCCACCCCACCCATTGCAACGTCAACTTTCCTCCCCCCCTTCCCTACCATCCTCAGACAGTCTCGGTCGAGCTGCCTCTGTCACCCGTCATCCTGTACCCCAGTGAGAATCATTAGCATTGTCAGAACTGACTGAGAAAGGAGGGCAGCAGAGACCTGGGTGGATGGGGAGCAGGGGCAAGGGGTGGGGTGGTTGTTGTTGTTGGAAGTGGGTACATTTGCATCAATGTAGGAGAGATAGATTGTGTTATAGCATGCAGAATGAGAGATACTGTACTTTATGGAAAAATTTCAAAAATTTGGTTAGTTTTAACGTGGTATTGTGGTCTAGACGTACTGAACTGAATTACTGATTTTAGGGTGTTGCAAGGGGTGGCCACCCCTACCTAAAGTTTTGCCACCCAACCTGTAACCGCAATTAAAGAAACAACATTAAATATTTGATTTTTAATTAGAAATTCATGTGATGTGTTTTATAAAAAAAATAAAAATAAAAATAAAAAATCAGGTCTTCGTCCTGGTTAGTTTTGAGTCAGTGACAAAAATAGCTTATAGGCACACAAAATAGGAGGAAGTGTGTGTAAAATAATGATGGAAAAGTTGACATCGGAAGACACTTTGGTCAGGGGTGTCAAACTCTGGCCCGTAGGCCAAATTTGGCCCACAGTGTAACTGTGTATCGACTTTGTGTCAATACTAAAATTGCTAATTGTCTTCCCTTTTAAAAAATAGAGATGTTTCTAGCAATTTTGACTACCATTCATCTTTTTAAAAATTTGAACAGTTCCAATTTCAAAACTAGTTATTCATCAGTTTGTTGTGCAGCCTATACTTTATACAACATGAGATGTTCATACATTTATTTGTCTTGACAGTCATAATGGCCCTCCGAAGGAAACTATGACTACGATGCGACAAAAAAGACTTTGACACCCCTGAGTCAGAAGCTACAAAGTGATTGTCATCACTTTCTATCCGTTGATCAAAATAACAATGACGCTGAGAGCATGCATGTACCCATTGCTGCTCTGCTCTCTTATTATTGGATGACCCGTCATTCGAGATGAAGCAAGCCATGTAAGATGCAAGCGGCCGACTTCCTCATTGTTCTTTCCAATGTTCTCAAAGTGATCGTCATCCGTTGATCAACATAACTCAGTGTGTGTAACACTGATCTTATTTATGGCTCCAATTGTGGCCTGTGATCCCTTTGTCTTGCACTAATGGGTCACTGCTTTTTCGTGTGTGGGAGCTAAGATACACACAATGAGCCCATGAGTGTGTGTGTGTGTGTGTGTGTGTGTGTGTGTGTGTGTGTGTGTGTGTGTGTGTGTGTACGTGTGCTCCTCTAATGATCAGCCTGTCATTGTTGAGTGGTGCGCCAAGGTGGCAGACCAGACCAAATCCCCCTCAAGTCCACATTTTGTTTATCTATTTTGTGTGTATTCATGCGAATGTGTGACTTCATGCTCGAGACTGGTTGGTGTGTGTGTGTGTGTGTGTGTGTGTGTGTGTGTGTGTGTTCTCATCCCCCAGTCTGGGTGTCAGTATTAATGAGCCCAGATTTCATTTTCGATGAGCGATTATTTGACTGTTCATTTGGCTAAGATTTATGACGAGGTCCTATATCTGTAGCCCGCAGCGCTGCTCTAGTCTTTAATAATGGGAAATGAACACATTAATCACCCTGTAGCAGTCAGCCTCACAGAAAACACAGGAGCGATATGTAATCTCCAACACTGGACACAGGAGAATATCGTTGCCTATTTAAAAAATCCTTACCTAGCACAGTGTGGTAAGAAAAATTACTTCTTTAATTTAATGTGATTTTACATATTTAAAAAAATACGTGTAGACAAACTAACATTTTTGCACAAGCTTTGAAACCTGCGGCTTATAGTCCAATGCGTCTTATTTATGGATTTTTATGATATTGTAAAAAGATTCGTTTTGGTAATAGAGGTAATACAATAAAGCAGAGCTAACCCTAATGCTAACTCCAAGCTAATACTGCAGTGACATTAATCAGGTAAAATTGCATAGTGATGAGAGTTTAGCAACAAGTAATAAAATAACTTCAAGTGCATAACATCCAGTAATGTAGCAGTATGAGACTGCATGACATTCAGTGATGAATATAAAAATAAATATAATAAAATAAAGAAGACTGAGTCCCCGAGTGGCTATGCAAACTACTCACACTATGCTGCCCAATAGCATCCTATTTAAGAAAAACAAACTTAGTTTGCCTTTTACGAACTGTAGTTTAACAAATGATTCATAGTCCTTTTATATAAATTATTCCTTGAAATTACTCAAATCTTGTCTATTTCGCAACAACAAAAAAATCCACTTCTTTCATTACTTTTGGATCTGCTTTGTACTGTCACTAAAGATCTGGGTGGTCATTAACCATTCAATGTGTGTGCGTGTGTGTATATTGTATTCCCTTGGGCATTGTGGACAGAAGCCAGCCATCTCATTATGTTGCCATTGGATAATTTTAATTGTTAATTCCAAACAAAGACTCACTGGATGGTTTTTTGAACACATCCGTGGTGTGTGGATTTGCACTCTACGTTGAATATCCTCTTTTAAGCTTCTTTTTGTGTGTGTTGACGTAATGTCCATAAATCAACCAGATATGGATGCTCAATGATATCAGTGGCTTTATAAATTGCAATTATTATCTTTATTTGGTAGTCTTTTTTTTTTTTTTACTGTCCATCTGTTGATCCAGAGATATAGGGTTCAATTTAATGGAACGTAGTGGAAAGATATGTCATCAATTTGGGCCTATTCATTTTAATGTATTCTGACATGATGGCACAGACAGCATGAGGAGGCACTTAAACTTAACAGCCGGATGACATAGCAATGAACTAAATACCACATTTGAGACAAAGTGAAAGTCATATATTAACATTTAAAGTAGTTTTCAATGAAACTCAAAGATCAGTGTAATTGTATCAAAGAAAGTATCTACTCATTTTTGCAGCCTCTGGCACAGAGCTTGGCATAAATTCAATGAGGACGTCTAAACTGCCTATGAATGCAGTGATAATGGTAAATGAGGGAGATCTGGTGCAGTCGGAAAGGCAAACTGGGTGTTGGTATGTATTGCAATACTGCCATCTACATGCCAAATTTGGTGGCACACTATCTAACCCATTTTTCTTATTTCCCGTGAGTACTATTTCATTATATTCTAATTTTTAGTAGTTGTGGCCATTGTAACGGTTTATCTGAATTGTTTTTTTTTAAACCCACGTTTCCCCATTTATTTTTTTTAATGATTATTTTTGGTCTTTCCAGCAAGACCAATGATGGAAAAAGCTGGAATAAAGGAACAAAACTGTGAAATGGCCTGTGACTAAGTCGCCTGTGTGAAGTTGTGTGCGACTGTTAATGGACAAGTAAGCGCAAAAAGAAGCATTTTGATTCGAGATAAGCATTGGGAACGACTTTGTTTGCCATAAAAGCAATCTCTGCAGTTCGCTCGCTGTTTGCCTGTTCTTTGGCTATTAAAGATTTCCACTCACCAATAAGTGTCCCAAATGAGCATACGATGCCTCAAGAAATGAATCACAACTTCAAGGCGGTCCTTGGTTTACGACGCTGATCCGTTCCTACGCGGCAATGAAACCGAATTTCGGTGTAAGTCGGAACAGTAATAAAATGAAACAGTATAGTAATAAAAAAGAGAAAACAATTTCTTACCTTTATTACTGTAGTTTGCTTGCGTTGCAAGAGAGAGACGACGCAACAGTCCAGTCCGCGGTGTATTCGCACCAACTAGTTCCGAGTTACGAATCTTAAGACGCCTATACGACGCTTGCGACGCAAAACCGCTTAAGTCGAAAAAAGGCTTTAAATATGAGATGAATAAATAATATAAAACATAACATATGATACGCGTGTCGTAAATACGAAATGGCGTAACTTGAGGACGTCGTAAACCGAATTCCCCGGTGGCACAAGCCAATATTGAAAGACTGACTATGCAACACAACTCACACGACACAAACAGCCTTTTTGAATAGCAGGTTCAATCAGTGTACCTGGCGGCACATCTTTAACCAATCACAGATAACGCCACTCTCCCCCTTCACTGATTGGTCGGCTGAACACGAATGACACCAATCAGGGATCACCACCAATCAGATAATAAACAGCCACAAAAGATCATAGAATAGCAGGATCAATCAGTGCACCTTGATGAGGCGACTCTCCCCTGCACTGATTGGTCGGCTGAGCACGAGGGGCACCAATCAGGGATCACCACCAATCAGATCATAAACAGCCACAAAATATCATGGAGCATAGAGACTGAAGAAAAATTTGCAAAATGTTTTAATGTAACACCAACTTTGTTTGCAACAAGCAGCAGCTGTCAAATGAATTTATATAACTAAAAAAAGACAAAAAAGGGTATGATACACAGCAAAAATCCAAAACATCAATAAAAAGCTTTTGTTTTATTTGAATTAGTTTAACAAAAAATTCCTTCCCATAACAAAACAAATATATTTTTAAAAAATTGAACAATAAAAATGTTAAAAAATATCCACTACTGATATTTTTTATTTACATATACTCAGGACTTAGTCTAGCGCGCTAAAATATTATGTTGTTTATTTTTTAAGCCGTTCGGGAGTATAAAATCTCATTGAATATCTACCACATGCAACCTATTTTCAGTATTATTTAGTTTCATCATATTTATTTGTACAACAACAAACTGATGAATAAAAAGTTTTAAAATAAGAAACGAGTAAAAACGGTTCCAATAGTTAAAAAAAGATAAATGACAATAAAAAATCCTAGTAATACCTCTATTTTGTCAAATAAAGACAATTTATAATTTTAATATCGATACGTGACATCGATGCACAATTTGTCTTGGCGGGCCACATAAAATGATGTGGCGGGCCGTATCTGGCCCCCGAACCTTATGTTTGACACCTATAACACACAATACACATATAATAGGTTAATACAAACTATAATTCTGAATAGCACCAATGTAACATACTTCACTCTCAAGCAGCAGCAATAATATTTACAATCTGTCCTCCTCATTCCTTCCTTCTTCACATCCTCTATGTGCCCTTTGTTTTACCCACCCTATCCTCCCTTTTTTGAGCAGCAGTCATCGGGTAATAATCTCTCGACACATTTCTGCGACGATACTATGCGCACGATGCAGTGCAGTTGGCGCAGCGAGATCACGACGTACGTCCAATAAAATCCGCCAAAATGTAAGCGTACGTCTCCTCCTCGCTCGAGTCCATGCGCGTTGTTTATCTACTCCTGACTCCCCCGATGCTGATGCAGTGGCGGTGCGCCATAGGTAAAAGAAAGGAAGAGGAGCCGCATCTCAAAAGCCTTCCAGTCTACTACAGCAGACACTCTCGCCGTATAGGATGTGTTTTTATTCGCTGCCCTTCTCCATCCTTTCTCGGTTAAAGGCAACGCGGAAGACTGCAAAGGCTGCAAGATATTAAAGAAATATAGATTTATCTATAGAAGCCTGGACCTCCAAGATGAAATTTCCGAGTGAAAAACCAAGAAAACCAGGGAACAGCCCTTCACCAGGTTAGACTGTTTTTGTTTATCGTTATAGGGAGTCCACTAAACTGATTAGTTTTGCTTGAACTTTATTTTAACTTCATTCTATGAAATGTCTATTTTCAAATTGCTGCAGTATGCAGCTCTGCCTTAATACACGAATATTTTTCTACTCAGGTTTGGGAATGAAAAATGAATAGAAAAATACAGCAGTGAAGGTTCAGCCTGCATGGTGGAGTTTATGGTCAATAGCTGCGGCATATCACTTCCTTTTAATGAAACAGATATTTATATAATAAAGCAGAAAATTGGTGAGAAAACAATTGCCAATCCAATGGCTTCAGTGTGGCGCAGTGGAGAGATTTCCACTGCTGTTTTGTATTTAGCATTACCTCATCCACTATGGGTACATCCTCCTCAAATCTTGCATGAATGTCACGTCCTATCACAGCATCTTCATGTTCATCCAGGTGTGGCAGGTTCTGATATTGTAGAAATATATGATGAATTTCAACCTCTTTGAGAACTAGATGTCTTTTGGGAACATGTGAAAATTGTAGCCAGGCACATTGCAACCGAATGATTACATAACTCGAAGTAATCGAACAATCGTGGTAGGTGTCACTCATATGCGACAGAGTGGTCACAATAGAAATATCAAATTACACTGCTGTGATTTTGGAATAATTTTTGGAAATACACAATCACAATTCCACTGCATTTGTGACACAGTAAAGAGGTAAAGTGTGTTGTTGATAGGTGTGAGATTTGGCAACATGCTTCTTACACTACTGCATTTCTATGAGGAAACCAAAAGAGGTCAAATCAGTTAAATGCAATATTTTGGAAATAAAATTGGGAGATCTGAGAATCCCATGAATTTATTTATTTATTATTTTTATATATAATATAATATAATATAATATATATGAAATAATATATAATAATATATAGTTTATATATAATTTTATATATATTATTGTATATTTTTTATATTATAATTTTTTGACAGATAGATATATTGTTAGTAGGCCTTATGTTTGTTTTTTGTATTCTGATTTAATCCTCAAGAGGTGGTAACAAGTCACTGTATTTGAATAAAAAGATGCAACCCTCAGAAGGCTACACTTAACCATGCTGGCACCATTTTTTTTTTTTTTGTGGGAGTTATTCACCTGCTATGTGTAATGTGCTACAAATACAAGGCAGGGTAAGTTCAGGACACTACTCTGATATAAAAGGACAGTCATTTAGCTTCTTTTGTCAGTTAGCATTCAAGGCGGCCATGGGTAAGTGTTCGGAAAGTGAATTGTTGACACTATTAGTCTTGCTAAATATTTTTAGGGAAAATGTTGAGTTGGAGTATTTTGGCGCATAATTATTCTCATACATTTTTCTTATATCTGACCGAGTGGTGAAGGTTTGCAATCGTGTGCGCACGTAGCGAAGGTTTTCAATTTATTTTCAACTTTGGGAATATCTGCCGAATCTCTTTGCAACTATTTGAATTATTTTCAACATTGAACAAAACCTGGTAAAGACAAATTTGCTACGTTTGCTTACTCTTATAAATCTTTGCCGCTCAGTGAGATACGGGCTTTAGATGAGAACTTACAGGTTGTATAACAAGACAGTTATTGGATATTAAAGTTGTTAAAGGGTGCATTATATTGTTTTGTGGGAGGTCTAACAGAAAAACAGATAAAGAGTCGCGATAGTGGTCTTGATGCAAATGTCAGTTTTACCACAGTTAGTGAAACAGTTGGTGTCCTGCCAATTTATATACTATGCCAATCTGAAAATTCATCTGTTGCATATCAGAGTCAATTTTTTTTTCTTTTATGTTTCTTCAGCGGCAGTTCAGACCAATTTGGTCCCACCCAAAAAGATGCAGCCAGGTATGCTTCAATCCAGCCTGGTGCACGCCAGCGTGGCTACCATGCAGAACCCAATGGGCTGTTCTCTACCCCGACTCTCCATCTCCCGGCCCACGAGCATGGTAGCCAGCATGGAAGCAGTAGCAGAAGGTGCAGCTCCTTTTACCATGATGAAACTTAAGACGGTGCTGGCGGTTTTTGTGGTGGTGGTGGCCTACTTGGTGGCAGGAGGACTGGTGTTCCAAGCACTAGAGCAGCCATTTGAAAACAACCAGAAGATCACCATCACAGCAGAGAAAGCAGCATTCCTGCAAAAACATCCCTGTGTGTCTCCAGATGAGCTGGAGGCCATCATCAAAGTAAGACCAGACACCGATCGATACTCCAGTTTTACCTCAGCACGAGAGGGAGGAAATTAAAGCAAATGAAAGCTTAGCTTCTAATCGATCAGACCCCATTATCGTCAACACATCGTGCCGTCATTCTGTAATTCGATAAAACCACACGTTACCTTGAAAAGTACCCAAAAAAAAGGCTATTCGGGGATGAAACTACCTGAAAGCAACTTTAGTTTAAATTAAAATGATCATGGATTGGATAAGTAGATGAAAAGTGAATAAATAGTCCTTTAGTAAAGCGCTAACTTGAGAAAAAAAACTTCACTCTGTGTCATCATTTTATAATCCATTCATTCCTTATTCCAAGTATAGAACTGGAAAAGAAAAATTCAAGTCTGGTGTTTTGTTTTCTTTGAGCCAAAGTCTCGGAATAAAATTTGAAAAACATTCTCTAATTCGATAAAACCACACTTTAATTTGAAAAGTTTAAAAAAATGGCTATTCGAGGATGAAACTACCTGAAAGCAAAGTTAGTTTAAATTAAAATGATCATGGATTGCATGATTATTAATAAGTAGATGAAAAGTGAATAAATAGTCCTTTAGTAAAGCGCTAACTTGAGAAAAAAAACTTTTCACTCTGTGTCATCATTTTATAATCCATTCATTCCTTATTCCAAGTATAGAACTGGAAAAAAAAATCAGTGTTTTGTTTTCTCTGAGCCAAAGTCTCGGAATAAACAGTACAAAATAGCTTTGTAGCGTCATGTGGCCATAACAGCCACCGGCACATTGCTTCAAATCTACTATTCAAGTATTTATAAGCACCTTTTTTCACATATATAAAATTGCTGCCTCCTTTACAGTCATGGTTTATAATTCAAGATGATTTGTTGCATAAATTAACCTTTCTGTCTTGCTTGTTCTCTGTTTGGAAATGTCAAATCTGATCATTTCCACTTTGCATATTTCTGTTAATGCAGTCCTTAGAAAAGGCGAATCATTATATTGCACTTGAAAACGGGTTTATATCACTGCAGTAAATAATCTTACACCATATTACAGCATTTCCCTTGAGGAATAATATAAAAGCTGTACTTAAAATATTATTGTCTTGAGACTTACCTCAAAGACAAGTTTTTATTGCATTTTTATGAGGTGCTGATGTATTGTGATCTCATAATCCTATTCCCGACTATCCATCCATTTTCTGTACCACTGAGTCATAGGGAACTTGAGCATAGTTAGTCAACCACAACGTCAACCCACTATACGTTCTAAAATTGAATAAACTATTTATACTGACTCTTTCTTGACTTCTCTCCCCAGCACTCTGTTGATGCTGTGAATGCTGGAGTGAATCCTGTGGGTGATACCTCTTATAATTCTAGCCACTGGGATCTGGGTAGTGCCTTCTTCTTTGCTGGAACAGTTATCACAACCATAGGTACAATGAAATGTTCTAAAGCATAGGTCTCAAACTCAAGGCCCGGGGGCCAGATACGGCCCATCATCATTTTATGTGGCCCGTGAAGACAAATTTTGCATCGACTTTGTGTTATTGCTAAAATTACAAATTGTTTTCACTTTGAAAAAAAATAGAGATATTGCTTGCAATATTTACTACCATTTTAGAAATATTTGAACAGTTTTTACTAGTCTCTGATTTGTATATTTGGATAAAAATGTTTCTTCCTTTTTCGTAGGGTATGGTAACATCGCTCCAAGCACTGAGGGAGGAAAAATTTTCTGCATTCTATATGCAATATTTGGCATCCCACTCTTTGGATTCCTCTTAGCAGGGGTTGGTGACCAGCTAGGGACCATATTTGTCAAAAGTATTGCCAAAGTTGAGAAGATGTTCCGGGTAAGTTAAATGTAGTATACAATATATATATATATGTATATATATTTTTATATATATATATATATAGTATTGGTTTTTTTTACATACCCAAGTTTCAGATAAAGATATATAAAATAAGACTTAGAAAAATAATTTAAAAACATTATTATTGGACCTTTTTTTTATATATAGTATTTTTTTCTACACACCCAAGTTTTAGATGGTGGTATATAAAATAAGACTAAGAAAAATCATTTAAAAACATTATTATTGGACCATTTTTTTATTGTGTGTGTGTGTTTGTGTGTGTGTGATTTCTCCTGGAAAGAACAAACACAACCAAATCAGTCAAACTAAAATCAGAGTAGCATCTACCCTCCTCTTCATCTTGGCTGGCTGCATCCTGTTTGTGACCATCCCAGCTGTGATCTTCAAATACATCGAAGGTTGGACAGCTCTGGAATCGACATATTTTGTCGTCATCACTTTGACTACTGTTGGAATAGGAGACTATGTGGCAGGTGAAACATTTTCTGTTGTAACTAAAAAACCTAAATGAATGCTTATGTGTGAAATATTTTTGTTACATTTGTTTCTTTCAGGCGGAAATCGGAGGATTGAATACCGCAAGTGGTACAGACCACTTGTGTGGTTTTGGATCCTGGGTGGTCTGGCCTATTTTGCTGCAGTGCTCAACATGATTGGCGATTGGTTGAGGGTACTTTCCAAAAAGACCAAAGAAGAGGTATTCACTTAGATCTTTTAAATCAGTGGTGTCAAACTCATTTTTGTCGCGAGCCGGATTGCCGTCATAGTTTATGACACATGAAGTCGATGCACAATTTGTTTTTGCGGGCCACATAAAATGATGTGGTGGGACGTATCTGGCCCTCGGGCCTTGAGTTTGACACCTATGTTTTACATCATTCAGTATTTTGAATTGGTTTGGAATTAATTATTTTGCAACACGGGAAAGTAAACGGGTGACCTTCAGTTGAATATGTCTGCTGTATCGTCTTTCGTAACATGTCAAATGCACTAATAAATGAATAATAATAATTTGTGTATTGTTTTGCCAAGGTTGGGGGAATCAAGGCTCACGCAGCAGAGTGGAAAGCAAATGTGCGAGCAGAGCTAAGAGAGACAAGGCGGCGTATGAGTGTTGAGGTCAGCGACAAACTCCAACGAGCTGCCACGATCCGAAGTATGGAAAAACGACAACTTGGCTTGGATCAACGTGCGGTGTCCATGGATATGCTTTCACCAGAACGCAGAGCCATCTTCAACAGTCTAGACACCAACAGCTACAAAACCTCCTCCCACGAGAGTATTGACACTAAATTGAACAATCTTCGACTAAGGGGCACTGACCAGTGCGACCCTCAGTCCAACCACCAAACCACATCTGAGGACAATATTTTTAATCGTCTGAGTTCTGTCACCAAGTTGGCAAAACGCAATAGGAATAGAGACTTGAAGAAGAACATCACAGAAGAAACTCGTCGTCCTCATAGCGAAGCTTATGGTTGGATGACGGCCACCTTTGATTGTAGCACACCCGTTATGAACGAAGAGAAGAGCAGGGATGACGAACACGAAGAAACCGAAGACAAAGAGTGTAATACAAGCTTGTCTGAATTTCCGTTGTTTGTAGAAGCTTACAAGTCACATAATGGGCTTATTGTTGAGCAAACCAAAGAGAACAAAAATGATGAAACACTTGAAATGAAAGAGCTAGATATTCAGATGAGTCCATAAGAGTCTGTTTGGTGAAACAATATGTTTTAAAATGCCACCATTTGTGCCTTGGGTTTTCTCTTTTACCACTATGTGCTTAAGCAGGAATAATGCCTGCCTCTTTGTGCTACAGTATATGTATACTGTTCCGTCGACATGCAGTAATCACTGTGCCCTAACGATATGACTCATTAAATTGGCTTCACCAAGATCCAGTGTAATAATGCAAAATATGCTCATAGGTTGTGCATTTTTAATATGTCAAGTGATACCAGATCGCTTAAGTCAGCTCCCAACTACCGTGTCAAGGGATAACAATTTTAATTGTGTTTCTAACTTTATCCAGTTCTACCAAGTCACGTTAACATTTAGGGGTGTAGTATATATAAACATAATGTATGTTTATAAATGGATGGTTAATTACATTTTGCGTCCTCGCACCTATGGTTTTTGGAAAGATTGCCTTGAAACATTGTCTAATTATAAAATGAACTTGTCAGTTCATAGTTGAAATTTTATGAACTACAGTGATCCCTCGCTACTTCGCGTTTCGTCTATCACGGCTTCACTACATCGCAATTTTTTTTCCTAATTAAATAAACATTTAAAAGTCAAAATAAAACTTCTAAATTGAGGAAACATGTGTCTAACCTTTAGGACAATGTAGTATTGCTCCAAATGTTCGTTTACATTCCTTTAGAAGTCCGTTTTCACGTGTTAGCACGATCGCAAATTAGCATCTTTCCGCTAACTTGTTAGCCTGCCCAGTACCTCTTGTTGGTGGCCGTACTTCGCAGATTTCACTTATCGCGGGTGGTTTTTGGAACCAATTATCCGCGATAAACGAGGGATTACTGTATGTTTATGGATCCAAAAATGAAAAAATGTAGTTATTTTCTTTCTCCAATTAGATAAAGTTGCTTTGCGATATTACCCTTCTGACAGTTTGCCATTTTCTCATTATTTTCACCCATCCAGGTGCTATCGCCGTTCAATCTTAAATACAAGAGAAAATTGTCTTTTTCTTTAATGAATGAAAACAAAAACATGACTGCGGTCCAGAATGTATAAACACAAACAATCTCCTACAGGTGCCAGACTAAGTTTGGAAATGAAGCATGTACAAATGAAGTCTTCAATGTGCAACAGGAAACAGGAACACTTTGTTTTCAGTGCCTGACTCCTTCATAACTTAGCATTTGTACTGATCCAGTGTCAACTTTACCAGACCATGTACCAGAGGAACTTTGTTAGTTGTTGGGTGCTAAAGGGCAGTTTTACAGATTTCCGACGCTCTCACCCCCTTCCTACCTGTGCGTCTACCGTAATCACCTGCTCCCTCTTGTTAACCGTTGTGTATTTAAACCCTGCCCGCGTGTTTCTCCTTCTCGGTTCACCATGTTCATGTTATTGTAGTACTCTGTCCACGTTGCCACCTGACTGTGTAAGTCTGACTATTCTTCTCACCTGATTGTTATCTGTTGGCATGGCTCGCTACCTGTCGGCTGTTACCTGTTTATGTTATTGGTCCAAGTGGACGTCCGTCGCCGACCGAGCCTTATTCGAGCGGACATCTGCAGTTATTCCTGCTCCCCACTACCCCATTCCCTGTCAATAAACATTGGTCCAAGCAGTATTGGGTCGCCCTGCTCCAATCTGTGACACACAGACTATTAAATATGGTTTACATTTAGTTTATTACAGATGCATGCTAACCATCACACATTTATCCAGGCCAGAGAGACTGTATATAGTCTGTGTACAGTAATCCCTCGTTTATCGCAGATAATTGGTTCCAAAACCCACCCGCGATAAGTGAAATCCGCGAAGTGCGGTCACCAGCAAGAAGTACTGGGCAGGCTAACGAGTTAGCGGAAATATGGTACTTCGCGATCGTGCTAACACGCAAAAACGGAATTCTAAAGGAATGTAAACGAACATTTGGAGCAATACTACATTGTCCTAAAGGTTAGACACATGTTTTCTCAATTTAGAAGCTTTACTTTGACTTTTAAATGTTTTTTTAATTTGGAAATAAAATCCGTGATGTAGTGAAGCCGCGATAAACACAACGCGAAGTAGCGAGGGATTACTGTATATTATTGCCCGATATTGACACATTTATAGTTGGACTCGTGTAAAACACAGCTATTTAATACACAGTACAATCAGCACAAAATGGGAATTGGACACAAACCTGCAATGTAATTTTTCAACACGTTTAATACAAACAAATTTGTGTTGCCCAAACAGTGCCACTACAAGATAGGAAACATAATGCATTTTTAGTTAGCAAGGTTAGTATACCGTGTGAAATTGGACGCTATGTTCCAAATGTATACTTTGAGTGTTTCAGTTTGATTAATGGCATTAGTGTGGTTGTAACAAAAGCTTAAGTTGTTATATTTTTCCTCATTCTTGTTATTAATATGGCAGTTGGAAATTTTTTACTGTTGATTCACAGCCGGACAGGATCCTATGCTGACCGCTCCACTGACGAGAGATGCGTCACTGAAGCTTACACCACTGTTGTTGATCATCAGGTTCCTCATACAACCTACATAAGGTTCCTTGCTTACATGGCTGCCTGCAAGGGAGAGATCTGAAAGGTAGACAAATCTTTAAAAACTTGAAAAGATGAAAAAAGTACTAACATTGGGAGATAACTAACCTGGGGCTCCACCAATAAAAATCTTCCCGGCGATTGGAGAATGAAGATTAAGAGACCCATCCACACTGTGGACCTCTTGGTCTACTTGCAACTTGAGTTTGTTCATATCTTTCATCACTGTGATAAAGTTGGACAGGTAGTCATAAAAGAGGACAGGATCAATATGAAAAAAACGTGGAATTAAAAAATAAAATGAAATAAAATCTTATGCTTCCTTTCAGGCATGCATTTCCTTCACAAAATATGTTCAGCTTATGAATAAATTCTTAAATAAATTTTGACCACAACATAATACTCACCTGCAATTCTATGCCAGTGGCCAGCACACAGAGACTGTCTTGGAGAAATTGTTGCCAATAATTCATCCGTCCCATCAGTCAAAACAGCTACGACCTAAAATAATAAATTCTGGTCATTTCAATAATTCTAAGATTTCGAACAATGATATTTAAAATTTATTTTGAAATGTATTGTAGCATAATCAATTTGTGGCGTATACTTACTGCTCCTTGATAAATGTATATTGAAAAATAACCCTCTGCTATGGGCACATGGAGAAGTACACCTGATGTCACACGGGGTCGCACCTCCATTTCTAGCTGAAATCTAGGTCCCAAGTCAAGTATGTCTAAAAGATAGAAGTAGGCAGGAAAACGAAATTCTGTGAGGTTGACTTGACATAAAGATGTGTCAGGTCTCAAACTTAAGGCTCAAGGGCCAGATCTGGCACGCCATACTTTTTTATGTCAAGGGTTTAAATACTGGAGAGCAAAAAGTTACCCAAAACTATGAAGCCTCCTTGCTCTGCAAAGAATGTTCCTGCCTCAGTAGGTCTCTCAAAACATGGCGTGACCCCAAATGTTTCATCCGCTGATGACAACCGGTGTCCATTGAGCTGAATATTTCTCAAACAGCCAGAAAAGCTGTTTACTGAGTTACTCTAAAGAGAAAAAAAATATATACGTATATAAAAAATATATCTATTTATCTAGCATTTAAATATATATTGCATATCAGAAATAATTATTTCTTTCAGGTCCTTTTCAATAAATACCTTGATCACCATATTTTTTCATATTGGAGTAATGGATATGCAGTTAAAAAACATTTTTAAATCCATACCTGAATATTTTTTTGTGCTCGCTTTGGAGGTACGCCTCCAAAATAGAGAGGACTGCTGACATGCCAGGGCACAACTTTGCCCATAACTCTGTCCTCCATCACTGTTAGCCCATCGATGATCAATTTTCCCATATTTCCATTACGTATAAAAATCACCTTCAGAAAGGAAGCAGACGTTATTGTTACTGTACAATTTTATATATTATATGATATTGGATTATGTTATTTTTATTTACAATGATCATTGCAAAACTGAAAAAAAAAATATTACACAAAATAGCTCTGCTCTGGAATAACACGATGAACTTACATTATGCCACGCTCCATCATTGTAATTTCCGTTGCTCCAGATTTCCACTCGCTGATTACCTACATTGAAGGCATATACAAGTCTACCATTGGCCAGAAAGAGAGTCATAAAATTTTTCTCTCGGTTGTCAGATATATAAAAAATGAGGCCAAATGATGTGTTGGTCTTTAGGGATAAGGAAAAGTTGGACCTGGGAGAAAAACAGTGACACATTATATTTTTAGAGAAACCTTTTAAGATACTTACGAATCCTCCGAAGACTTACTTATGAGAAAAGGATTTGGGGAGCTGTTTGAAGTGCTGCCTACTGTTTGCAAAGCTCCCATATTGGTAGGCATGTTGTGTTGCTTGGTGACTTGCAAGATGGCAGGGAGCAATGTTCACTTCACTGTCACTTCTTAATTTGTGGATGGATTCATCCCTGTTAACCTGTGGCAAATTATACATTAGATTTTTGGGCTGTATTAGAAATTAATTCAAATATATCGGTTTACTGAAATTCTTTTAATTCTTTTTTTACCTTACGAGATTGCCTACGTTTGGCTACATATTCATCCCTGTTTCTTGAAAGAGCAGCAGGAGGCTTTTGCACTGGACAGTCTTGCAGGAAAGTTTGGACATTCTCGGTGTAGCGCTGGAAGTCTTCCGGCTCAATATCTCGGTCTTGCCTACATAAAGACCGAAAAATCAATATTTCAATCTGTTTTTGTTACTAATTGAAAAAAGCAATTTTAGCATTTCAGGCAATTCATATTTTAGCGATTTGCATGTAGGTCATGCATCTTATGTTAAGAAGTGATCTACCTGTTTATGTAGGCATAAGTAATGCAGCCTGTAAAGTTCTTTAAGATACCACTTGGTGATCCCCCAAAGTAGAAGTTCTTTGCTGTCGAATCAGAAGTGAGTCTTGTGGCTGATTGTGGCCGTTTCTTCTCCTGCTTGTCTTTATCGTCCACCAATAATAAATACCTCGGGTGAAAAGAAAACAGTTATTGAGTCTCAAGCAGTATTTAGCTGTAAACCCATTAAATAACTAAAAATGCAGCAGAATAAAATGAAGCGGAATAAAAATAGTATTTGACCACACCCATCAAAAAGTATAGCAATTCTTTGCATAAAAAAAAGTTTCATTAAAGTAAAATCAAATGCTTACTTGTGATTATTCACCGAGGCCAATAAAAAGTGTGTATTTCCATCATTGTAGTGTTTCTTATGTGATTTTACTCTTGTTCCACGTGTGTTCATCACCACTGCTCCGTTCTCAAGGGAAATGCTGAATTCGTCCGGCTAAAGCGGTAAAAATGCAAAAAAATTTGAAAATCTAATTATTACTATTAATGGCACCAGTAAGACATATTGATGAAGTAAATTAGATTTTTTTTTTTTTTTTTTTTAAATAGTGTGTTAATACCCCTTCATTGTGATAGAATAATAATCCACTGGCTTGAACGGTTCTAAAGTTGAGGCCTCCTTCAAAATTGTCAAATGGTGTCATCTTTGCTGAAGATCCCAAATAGCTCTCGCCCATGAAATAGGCTTTATGAGATGCCTGGAAAAAAAAAAAAAAAAAAAACATGTCACACAGTCTATTACTGAAAAAAATGACTAAACATAGCACTTACAAAGGACTCCTCGGGGCAGCCACTACTGATGCCAATGGTGCCAGGCTCCTCTAAGAGGTTAAAGTCTTTTTTCTGGAATAGGAAGCCTTTGACACAACCTTTGAGGCCAACCACAGCAGATAGCTCGGATCTGTCAAGAAAGACATATCACTGTATTTTTGTGACATCTACCTCAATCTTGCAAAAGTTTAAGTCACGGATCGGATGGAACAGGGTGACCATAACTTGACTGACCGGGACGTGAAACAAGAAGACAGCAGGACATGACAGCAGCAAGACAGTACGACAAAAGGAACCAAAAAGACATCAAGACAACAATGATCAGACGGGGCGTGAGGGGCAGACAGGACTTATATACACGACAGGTAACAAGAGGCAGGTTAGAATAATCAAACTAATCATGGGCACACAGGAGGGGAGGGGCGAGCACACAGACAGAAACCATGACAACAGACACATAGTGGAACGACTGGGGACGAGACGTGAAAGTTTTTTTGTTTTTGTTAAACCCATTTTTTGTTTCACACATTTTAACTGTCCAGCAAATGCATGAAAATGTTACAAATTGGCATTATTTTTTTTTAAATTTAGCTTGTTTTCTAATTACCGTATTTTCTGCACAATAAGGCGCACCTAAAAACCTCCTTTTTTGAAAAGCTGACAGTGCGCCTTATAATCTGGCGTGCCTTATATATGGACCAATATGGATTCGTAGATGAGGAATAATTTATTAAAGTAAGCTTTACGTGTTTATTTTGTGTGTAGTGTGATATTAACGTTTGAGCAACGTTGAGTTGTTGATATACTGTTATTGCTTTCACTATTTCGAGTGTTACTATATTGTGATTGCATTAACGTTTGAGCAAGGTTGATATATTTATTTTATGCGCTTTATAATCTGGTGTGCCTTATATATGGACAAAGTTTTAAAATGGGCCATTCATTGAAGGTGCGCCTTATAATCCGGTGCGCCTTATAGTGCGGAAAATACGGTCATGAGGTTTACGTACTGAAATTCACATTCTCTGTCTCGCATTAGACTGTATAAGCAAGCATGTTTATGGCTGCAGGATTTTTTTACTCACCTAGATAGGAGAATGTTTGAGGGTGCTCCACCTATGTAGATGTCTGAGAATGGCAAAGTAGTTTTTGGATTCTCCAAAGATTTAACATGACTCTTGTCCACCAGAAGGATAACTTTCTTTGACTGATGATAGATCACTGAGATCTGTACCATGAGTCAAAAACAGGGAACATATGAGTTGAAATTAAAATTACCCTATTTATCTTGCGCATATTATTAGACCAATTAAAAAAAGAAAAACATACCTCGTGGTATCTTGCATCATTTATTTTTAGCTTTGGTATATTATCCTCCAAAAGTTTCGGCCCATCATTGAATCCAAAATCATACATTAGGCGTAAAAATCCATTTTTTATTTCTAAAAGGAAAAATTTATCCTGGGAAAATAAAAAAAAAATATTTCAGTTATTTCAATATCAGGGTGTCCCCTGAGTATTCGTTCCTAAAGTTTGCACTTACAGCATTGACCATGATGAAAAGCACGCCATTGTTTGCGACAGTTCGCACTGAAATATCAAATCTTGTGACGTAACCAAACTTCCCCCTCCGTTCTATGTTATTGATCAGTGCATAGCCCTTTCCGTCAAATAAATAGCTTGCAATACGGCTCTGTGAAAAAGCCAGTTTGTACCTGCAATTACAAGAAAAAACTCAGTTTGTTATTGGATACAAAACTCCAACATTCACTAAGAATGCATTAAATTGAAAAAAATACCTGGAACATGGTGGTGAAGCAACCACGTCCATTTTGTGAGTGCTTTTGAAATTATATAAACTGATCACATCATTGTTCAGCGAGGCCAACTCGATGCAGCCCACAAAGGGAGCCAGAGTCAAAGGTGGAGGGAGCTGAAGTGAAACAATTCAAACAAGTAAATTATTCAATATCATGTTAATTTGTTTCTAGTTACAAATGAAATACCGTTGCATTCGGTGGGACACCCCCGATAAAGAACACCATGTCTTCTGGGTCAACGTCAAAAAGTGAGTCCGTTCCCGGAGCTTCGCCTTTCTGAATGAATTTCTGTTCATCTGTGGATCTCTGGCTGGGGATTACTAGGTAGATTTTCCCATGTCGACCCAACCTGCCAAGAAAGAAAATGAAACATAAAATCATATTACCACTGTGTTTTTAAATTTTAAAAAATGAAAATTAAATTTTGCTTGACAGTACCTCTCTACTTTGATGTAGTTGAATACAGCAGGCCATTGGCTGACAGGTTTTGAGCTCAGTGGTATTTCAATGTATTCACCACCAAGTTTATACATATACACAAGGTTGTCATTCTTGATGGCAAGTCCCATGTAGTCTTTCTTACCCTAAAAGCAAGATAAAAAAATATTGTAATATTACAAAAACTACATACCAAGCATTTCTTTCGTTTGTGCATCCACTATCAAATTACATTAGTATCGTTCCATGCTTACATTTTTGTCTCCCAGATATAAAATGAAGCGGTCCTCTATTGGGTCTGTGTCTGGGTCAACTCTCATAAATAAGCTGATGGACGTCACTGCCCTCAGATCATCCAAACTGGTATCAGCATGAATCTCCACTGATGACTGGCCATTGAACTTCATAGACACTTGAACCTAGAATGGAAAATGAAATTTTACCTTCTGTTTTAGTTTCAATTTACATAATCGGAGTCAAGGGCTCCTTTGTTTGGAATCACTTTTGGTGTCATACTTTCTTTACGAACCTTCTTTGCCACACTTCTGGCTTGGGCTATGAGTTCTCTGATTCTCATGACATTAGCAGTTATGTTATTAATAGGCTTCTTCTGCTCAACAACCTTAAGCTTATCCAAAAGTTCAGGAACAAGAAAATGGAGGTGATCCACTGTAAAGTACATAACACTGAGCACAACAAGAAGTGACTAGTTAAAATAGTTTAACAGTGTATAAGATAACATACCTGATTCTTTTGCAGAATCAATGGCTTGCTCATAGGCAACTGTAGAGTATTTATTTTCGTTCAGATTCTTAGCCCATTCCTCAACTTTGTTACTAATGGGCGTAATTGTCTCAAGCACTCCTGCTGATCGGTTGAGAGTTCCCTCAGCCACCTTGCGTGCATACTCCAGTCGCTCGTTAGTTCTGGCTAGAAAAGTTTCCAGAAGTTGTGGTAGATTAATTTATCTGTCCATATTGATAGAATTATGGTTGACATAGAGAAAACCCAAGACCTAACAAGTGAAGTACATTCTCACAGCAATATCAAATGAAGCCCATTTTACTGGACTTTCTTCTACCTGTTTGAATTTCAGAAATATCCTGCACAATTTCTTCAAGTTTTTTGGTGTTTTTATCCAAGGTCTCTCTTGTCTCCTCAATGTATTTCAGCTTATCAACCACCTCGGCTTCTACCTCTGGAATAAGAATGATGTGAATGTGGAAAAAAATCATACACACAATGTCGGGGTGTAACGTTTGAATGATGCCTACCT
Source organism: Syngnathus floridae (assembly GCF_059516105.1). Lineage (NCBI taxonomy): Eukaryota > Metazoa > Chordata > Actinopteri > Syngnathiformes > Syngnathidae > Syngnathus > Syngnathus floridae. The sequence continues at coordinate 5,528,372 of NC_142431.1, forward strand.
ATTTGTTCAGAACGCAATGAAACAGACTCCTTGAAAACATTGCCGCATTTTACCACTAGATCATCAAGCTGCATGTTGATCCCAGTGACGGACTGAAATATGGAGCAAAAAAATAAAGGTGATGAGCATGCAGCTTATGTTTGCTTTGGATTCTGTCAACTTACGTCATTTGCTGTTTGGGATATATTCAAGGTCGTAAGTGATGTGATATTGGCGTCGTTGATGTATTTAGCTATATTGATGTAGACATTGGCAGCAGTTATGGCTTTCTGCACAAATCCGTTGGTATCACTATCTCGCAGGTCCCTGGAACAAATAGGTTAGCATATGTTATTAGCGCCATCTTCACGGGCCACACAAAATTATATGGCGGGCCGTATCTGGCCCCCGGGCCTTGGGTTTGACACCCATGCTCGACTGAGACAATTTTCTTACGCTTCCAGTTCGGTGGCCTGTCGTTCAAGCTCTTCAGCATGCTCATCTGCCCTTCCAACCAATTCTGTGTCAGCAGATGTGAGGTCTTCCATCTTTTCCATCAGCTTTTGGCTGGCACCATCAATTGCAGCATGGTACTGTGTTACATTCTGTTTGGGAAAGAAAGAAACAAAGAAAACCACACAAGCACTTATTAGTATGCAGCAAGTTTTATGAAAAAAAAAAAAAAAGGCAATCCTACCTGGACCAACGTATCCATCTCATCCACATTCTCATGTGATTTAGAAATTATCTCTCTGGCTTTTTCCGTACTGTTCTGAATAGCTGTGAATTCTGTTACCATCTTCAGCAGCGTTTCCTGAAGGTAAAACACAGACAAAAAAAACATGGCAACATTTAAACGCCAACAATAGAAGTAGAAATTGGCTGTTACAAGAAATGGAAAAGTCAAAACTCGTCTGCTACATTACGGTGCGTTATTAAAGAAATCTCAATCGTGTGATGGCTCAACTAAAGAATCTGTCACAACCTGCTTGAACTCTGACTCACCTAGACAAGTCCATCAATATCTCTAGTTTTAAAACGTAAAGACAATTTTTCATTTTAGTAATGACACAAAGTCAAGGCAAGATTTTATCTTTGCGGGCCACATAAAATGATGTGGCGGGCCGTATCTGGCCCCCGGGCCTTAGGTTTGACACCTATGACAAAGGTACACGTTATCCTTTTCTATCTTATTAGCTTTGTGATTTGAGGAGGTATGCTTGCAAAGGGTAGGGACTACTACAAATGTACATATGCTTACTATATGAAATTAAATAGTGTGCAGGAAAAAAACCTGGAAGAGATCCAAGAAAAGCAGCATTCACTTGACTCTGAAGGTCATGGGAAATTACCTCATTCCTCTGGAATTTAAGGACATTGCCGTTGTTCATATCCCGCGCCTTCTCAATTGTACTCGTTGCATTATGGAGGAAGGACTGCGCATCGGACAGGTTGGCCGTAAAGCGAGACAAATTCGACTTCAGTGGGGTGAGATGACCTTGTGTAATCAGTGACTTCTTCTCCAACTGACGAATACGCCTTAACACTAAATACAGCCAAGAGGAGAATTGTATTACACTCAATAAATAATATTTCATTGTACTGCATAATAATTTACAAAATATGCTTGTTTTTATTTTTAGCTTTGTTTCTTAACTCAAATAAATAGACTTACAATCATGAGCTTCAGTTGACTCTTCAATGGTTAAAGGACCTTGTGTAGACATATCAAGACTCCTCATTTTGGTCACAACATTTATCGCTTCATCTGTGTCTCTCCTGACCAACTCGGGGTCCGCTTCCTGGTAAACACTGTACAGCTCCCATTCGTGGATCATTTCTGCAGACAAAAACAAAAATATCACAGTGTCAGATTAAATCTAAGGCTTGGTTTAAAAAAAACAATTATAAATGGATTTTGCATACAGATTATTAAACATTTTAAAAGTTAAATATAAACACAAATAAGACTATTTGATTATAAAACTGTCAATAAAGCAATGTTACCTTCAATGCGCATATTGAGGTCAGTGAGATTTTTGCTGAACTGTTTAGCTAGCATTAGAGTTTGCTGTGTTTCCTCATCAAGCTGGCTCCCCAGACTCTTCACTGTGCTTTCCTATCAATTTAAACATAAAGCAAAAAAAAACACAATCAATTTAGGCATTGTGCACTAAGCTAACCTTTTAACCTTATCAATTGTGACTCAAGGGAAATTACTGACCGATTTACTAAGTTTTTTTATGTACGATACGACCTCCAGTGTTGACTCTTCCACTTCCCCAGTCTCTGTTTTTATTTCAGACAGTTTGTTTCTCCAGGTATAAAACTGATTCTGAAACATACAAGGACATGCATATTGTCAACCATTCAAAATGTTTTTTTTGTTTTTGTTTTTTGGGGTGACAACAATCCCTCGTTTATCGCGGGTAATTGGTTCCAAAAACGACCCGCGATAAGTGAAATCCGCGAAGTACGATCACCAACAAGAAGTACTGGGCAGGCTAACGAGTTAGCGGAAATATGCTAATTCGAGATCGTGCTAACACGCAAAAACGGACTTCTAAAGGAATGTAAACGAACATTTTGAGCAATACTACATTGTCCTAAAGGTTAGACACACCTTTCCTCAATTTAGAAATGTTATTTTGACTTTTAAATGTTGTTTTATTTGGAAAAAAAAATCCGCGATGTAGTGAAGCCGCGATAAACGAAACGCGAAGTAGCGAGGGATCACTGTAATTATTTACCTGCAGGTGTTGAGCTGTATAGTTATAATATTTGACTCTGTCATTAACAGCAGCCCCAGTAGAAACGTTCAACACCCCAACCCTCAAATGGTCCAGTGTTTTGTTGGACAGCCGCAAGTCTCCAATAACATGCCAGATACATTCATCGCAACCTGCAAAGAATTTAGATGTGGTTGATCATGGTTGAAATTTTTTACGATGCTGATTTGTAGTTAACTCATCTTACTGATATTGCATAGGTTAACTGTTGCAGCCTCTGGTAGGCACTCTCCTGTGTGCATATCACAGTGACTGCTCTCACAGTCACACTCTGTAAAATAATATAAAAATGCATTACATATACATCGTTATGGCTTTTGGCTCAAAGACCGAAAAATGTTCTACAGCTGTTAGAGATGGAAGGGCGGGGGAAGGAATCCATAAAACTGACTGAGAAGTGAGTTGTTACCATACGTTACCATTGGAGAGGAGCCACGGATCATTTTTCAGTTAAATGAGCTTGAGAACAATTGCACAACTTACTCTTGCAGCCAGAGGGGCTATAATCCCAAAAGCCTGGGAGACACCTCTCACAGTAACGTCCTCCAGCACCCGGGCGGCACAGACAGCTGTGAGTGAGGGAATGGCAGGTGGGACGGAGAGAAGCTGGCCTGCATTCACATCTCTGACAGCCTTGGCAGCTGGAGAAACCCGAGTAACCCTCCTGAAAAAGTATTAGTAAGTACAAAAAACAATGTTAGGACCTAGTAACTCATCGGTGTCAAACCTAAGGCCCGGGGGCCAGATATGGCCCGTCATTTCATTTTATGAGGCCCGCAAAGACAAATTGTCAATACTAAACCCTAACCCTAACCCTATTGTTTTTTTCATCATCCAATTAACTCCAGAAATGAAATGATTTACCCTAATTGATTCATTCCCAGCTGCTTCAGGTTTGTCTTACCTCACAGCGGTCACAGAGTCTCCCAGTGACCCCTGGTTTACAGTGACACACTCCTGTCCTGTCATCACATGAGGATGTACCACATTTGTTGCACTCACACTCTGAGAGAGACATGGGAGACACAGTATTGTGTTAGAGGTTGTGTAACAAGCATTGTGAAAAGTTTATTTTTGGAACTGCAAAGTCTTGAAGAGAACCTTCACCTAATTAAAACCTGTTTGTGACATATTTACGTTGCTGAAATGAACTGTTTTATTCCAGTTGCCAAATGGGTCTACCTTCACTCAGGTTTATTATTGGAACATCACAAATTTAAATCAAAACATTTATTATGACCAAACCTCTGCAATCCTTGGCACCGATGGCATCGCCGTAGAAACCTTGAGCACACCTCTCGCAATTCGGCCCAGCGGTGTTACTCCAGCAGTGCTGGCAATGGCCGGTTATATTGTGGCACCAATTAAAAATTAGGTTTGGGTCAGAGTTGCCATTACAGTCACATCGCTTGCAGGAACCACCAATTTTCATTGGCATGCCATAATAACCCGGTGCACACCTGGATAAAGAAAAATGAAGTTATTACAATAAAGCAAAAATTTCTTTTATGCATAATTTCTGCAAAATGCAAAATACTCCTCACCTCTCACAGGTATGTCCAGCATAACCCTCTTTGCACTTGCATCTTTGAATGTTACCTTGCCTGTCGCAATGGACTGCAAAACTGGCCAAAAAAAAACAGAATTGTTTCAAATATTACGCTTAGCCATTGCTAAATATTTATATTGAGCAAAAATTACAGACATGCATACTTATTTGAGGGCACAGAGAGAGGGCAGGCACAGGGTTTGCAGCTATGGCGTCCAACCTGGCTAGGTGCTAGCATATAACCATCTTCACACATTTCACAGAAATCACCCACGCTGTGATCGCTGCAATTCTGAAATACAATAAAATAAAATGCATGTCTCCTTTAAAGTATTCTAATGTGCCTTCATTTAGTAAAATAAATTAACTTTGCGTCTTTGAAACAAATATGTTAACTTACATGGCAAATTCCCGTGATGTCCTCACAGTGATCCGCATGGCCTTTGCAGTTACAAGGCAAGCATTTGTTTTGTTCACTAAGGAAAAATCCCTTAGCACACACCTAAAGAGTGGAAAAGATTAACAATTAAAAAATATAGTGGATGAACAATGATTGTTTTGTAATGGGATCAGAGAGATAATTGCCCTCAGACACTGGCAGAGCTAGGCTAAATCTCGATTTAGGTTTTTGATATATATTTTTTCAATTAAATTAGACTTTGGGCTCCAAAATTTGGGAATCGCGTTAATCCCAAAAGCACCTTGAATAGAATTTTTTTTTTTTTAAGGTGTAATCAGCCGAAGGGGTCATTTGTTACGTTAATTTAGGTCAGGCATATTGTTGGGCAGCCGAAGGGGTCCATTTGAAAACCTTCTAATCATTAGCACAGCATATCTTTTTATTATGAGGAATCTCAACTCCAATTTCAGATCTTCCATTGTCCACCCAAACAAGAAACCTTTTGATTCTTCTAAAAAAAAAAAACTAACCTAGTGATAAATCACATTTGCGAAACAGTATCTGTTGTTTACCATTTCTTAAGTCACCTAAAGTGTTTGGACCCGGTTAAGGCCTTGGCTCTTTGACCACAGAATGACGTTTTAAACAGCTGCAGTGCTTACGCTGAAGAGAATGCATGGGAAGGGGGTTGAAGTGCTTATAGGAAATGCAACAGATGGTCAGGAAGCGTAGCTCTGCTCTAACGTGATCTAAATTTTAAGTTTGAGTTTTACGCTCTGCTTTAGCATTGTGTACATCTTTCTATAAATTGTAGTAGGGATTGGTCATTTGTTACACAAACATCTTTCTCTGACTGTTCTGATGCCAGCATTGTTTTTGGACTTGACATAACTGAGGTCTTTGTGTATGTTGTTGAACTTCCTACTGCTTTTTGTCATTTGATGTTCTTCTTCAGAAGTTTGTTCATTCCGGGCGAGTTCCGCCATATTGTTTTTCTTAATTATCTGTGTTTGTTCAATACTGCTGCTCATGTATACATTTTATGGAGTTTTTAGTATACTGTATATAAAGGCAATAATGTTAGATATAAAGATCACGTTTTTATTGTTTGGAAATATTAGACATCATTCTCTTGGTGTGACGTTATGTGAATTTGGTGAGCACAGTCATTATTCATTTCACATTGGTGTGTCCCTCCCACCATGTTCACTCTGCTGGATAACAAAGATGACATTCAGCAAGTCGCCGTCTTTTAGAGAAAGTCACAGTCTTTCAATTGTTCGAACTTCTTTTATAGTCTGTGTCGCTGTGATTCGGCTTCGGTATGCCATGAAGCTGAAAATAGTGTTAAACACAAAAACAAGTCAAGTTTCTGATTTTTTTAAAAAATTCTGTTTATCAAATGATAACAGTTTGATTATTAAATGTTATTTTGCATTAATAACCTCCTTCCTGTGATCTGTGGAGGGACACAAATACAAACTTATTCATGGTAACTCCCCTGGAATGTCCTTCAAATGGAAAAAAAAAAAATGTCGGGTCATGAGAATGTCACCCTAACTGCTCACAGTCAGTCCGTGGGAGTTGAGCCATGCAGTCAGAAGACTCGGAGACATATGAAAAGTGAATAAATCCTCATCATGCATGCTGTAAGGAATTCTTTTTCCATATTTGGGAAACAAAGTCACTCTAAAATTCCTGTTTAACTAATGCCTAATATAAAATATGGGTATTGGCATGAAAACAAAACAGTGTAACATTTCATGACAACCTACCGAAAAGAAAAAAGTAAAACTGTATTAGTCGGGGTGGGGCAAATGAGACATGGCAGTGGTGAAAGCACTAGAAGATATTGAGGCTTTCAAAGTTTAATCATGCAGGAATCTCCAAAGCAAAACTACACAATTGAAAGTAGTACTAAAATGTACATTTATCAATATCCATCCTGCATGAACTGTCTACACGATGAATACTGTGTCAAAAATCAATGCTGGCAAACACATGAAGTAAAATGTCTTACTTTCAATGATGTCTGTTGCTTTGTTCCAAATCTGACAGCAGACGATAAAGAGGCAATCCCGGTGAGAATGCCTAAAAGGCAGAGGTAGCAAATAGATTTAGGAGCCATAGCCTATTCTGTTTTGGCTTAGTTGGACTCCCTTCAATCTGTGTCTGTCCGTTAGACAGACAGTGGGAGAATTTCTGCGTAGCTCCGTTTTTCCACTGCTCCAATGTCTTGATTTGTCACTCTGCCTAGTTCTGGCCCAGGCTGAGTAGAATAAACAAAGTTGTGTGAACTGCCTCCCTTTCTCTCTCTCTCACATTGCCAGCGCTGAATCTTCTCACTTGGTAAAACTGCCCTCCCCCCACTGCCTGAGTCAGTGTGTCTAAATCACATGCAGATGGAAAGACAGGAAAAAGGACCGAGGCAGGGGAGAGCAAGAGAAGACACTTGGGAAGTTTCCTATGTTGACTATACATACTGTACAGATAGATAGATAGATAGATAGATAGATAGATAGATAGATAGATAGATAGATAGATAGATAGATAGATAGATAGATAGATAGATAGATAGATAGATAGATAGATAGATAGATAGATAGATAGATAGATAGATAGATAGATAGATAGATAGATAGATAGATAGATAGATAGATAGATCAATGGTGCCACAAAATCTTTCTATTTCCAATTTAATTGGATTATTTTGACTTGGCTCCGCAATCGGCTGGCGACCAGTTCAGGGTGTGGTCAACTTTTCACCTATAGTTAACTGGGATCCAGCCCCCCCCCCCCCCCCCCAGACCTCGTACATAATAAGCAGTGATGAGAATGGATGGGATTTATACTGACATCTATTGGTGGCATCTGTTAGCACACATCACTACACGTATACAGTGATACCTCGCTACTTCGCGTTCCGTTTATCGCGGCTTCACTGCATCGCGGATATTTTTTCCAAATTAAAAAACTGTTTAAAAGTCAAAAGAAAACTTCTAAATTGAGGAAATATGTGTCTAAACTTCTAAATTGAGGAAATATGTGTCTAACCTTTAGGACAATGTAGTATTGCTCCAAATGTTCGTTTGCATTTCTTTAGAAGTCCGTTTTCGCGTGTTAGCACGATCGCGAATTAACATCTCTCCGCTAACTTGTTAGCCTGCCCAGTACTTCTTGTTGGTGACCGTACTTCGCGGATTTCACTTATCGCGGGTGGTTTTATGAACCAATTATCCGCAATAAACGAGGATTACTGTATATTGTATTTATGGTTTTTATGAGTCGCGTGAGTGTGCGTGCGTGTGCGTGTGTTTGAATTCCTATGACTCAGGAGGGGAAATTTCCCGACTTTTCCAGTAGTACTTGAAGGCGACATTGCCTCATAGCAAGTGACACTCCCCAGATACTTCATCAGGTGTGATTGTACATTAAACCATGGACTCTGCTCACCAAGGACGAGTGCTGCGCTCCGATACATTTTTATAATTGCTTCGGAATATTAAATTGACTTATGGTGAATCATGAGAGAGACCCCGATTGGAATATGTACTCAAAATGAATTGCTATGATTGACTGCGAACATGGATATCCAAACGAGGTTTTCAGTTTGTTGGGAGAGTTGTCTCACATATTTTAAGAAACCTAGTCCAAGTGGAATTAAGAAAGATGACGAGAAAAAAGACGTAGTTGTTGTCTTTGAAAACCCTGGCGCTGTCCAAAGAACCCAACCCAAGCCAAATTTGATAAACCACAAAGTTAATATCGAGAATGGTTATGTCGCACTTTATAATTACTCTGCTCGTACCGTGGAGGACTTGAGCTTCAACGCAGGTGACCTTTTGAAAGTTCTGAATAAAAATACCCAAGACTGGTGGTTTGCAAAAGGGATCATTGGACTTTCGGCGTCGAAAGAAGGCTATATCCCCGCAAATTATGTGGCGCCGGTGGAGAGTATCAACGCAGAACCGTAAGTAGAGGTGGTGCCGCCCTAAGCAGTCATGTTCTCCATTTCCTGAATTGCAAAGTATAATCAGACTTTGTTTTATTCTTGTTTTTAATGTTAATGTATTATGTATAAACATAGTATGCCCGTACCATCGACTTTTTTGACCAATACTAAAGGTAATCTTTAAAAAACGCTTTTAATATTGACCTTTATTTTAGGCAATGTTATCAGACGAGTTGGTCATTATCAAAAGTTAATATTTTACTTGTCAAGATGTCGGGATCAGGTTTTCTTACGCGTCCCTTGGCATATTACTCCAAAAGAATACTCAAACATCATTACCTAAATAATATGACGTCAATTTTAAAAGTACAGATGCAAAGACAGGAATTTAAGTGACTGAAAGATCTGGGGCAGTTTTGATTGACGAAAAGGTGTGCACAGGTTTATCCTGTTTTGTTTACATGTTAAAGGTAGTTTTGGTCGCTCAAGGATTATGACGTCATGTCATGTTTCTTTGTCTAAACGAAGACCGAAAGTAAAAAAAGATTTGCAAAACATTTCTAACACATTACGTGTATCTAACTTTAAAACTGTTAATATTATACCACACTACACTTGATGATTGTTATTTAATGTGTCATAAATTGTCAGAGAACTATATACTACATACAATACTAAAATAAAATCCCCTCTATTTTTTCCGGACCTGCATGTAATATACAAAAGTATGCTTAAAGTGAAAAAACTCCCAGGTTGGCCTATAGATATGTTTAGATTTCATTTTCAACCTATCTAGGTGTTCGTAATTGTAACCTTATGAATGCAGTATGGAATACAATAAATCAATCAGCAAAATACTTTTATTTTGTGTAGTTCTATTGATAACTATTTTTATTTTGAATAGGCTATTTGCTACATTCAAACAATGCGTCTTTTCTTCTTCTTCTTCTTCTTCTTCTTCTTATTATTATTATTATTATTATTATTATTATCATCATTATTATTATTATTATTATTCCGGTACACATTCACTGTGAAATATTGGTGACTCAGTAAAAAATATTTATGTATCAAGCTGGTCCCCAATACATTTAAAACACAGATGTCAAACTCAAGTTGTTGGGAGCAAGAAAGATGAAATTATTCACAAACACAAGCACTTCAAGAGATTCTGCATTGATAATTGTCAAGAAAAAAAAAAAGACAACTGAGCAGCTATTTGAACCATTTATGTTTTGTCAACTTTACTTTTTCTGACATGTCTGAATAACTTATTTTCTGTTTTCACGTTAATGTGTAGCTGGTATTTTCCGGAGACAAAAAGGGCGGATGCAGAAAAGTTGTTGTCAACAGGACAGAATCAAGATGGAGCCTTCCTAATCAGAAACTGTGAAACCCAACCAGGGGAGCTCTCCCTCTCAGGTAAGAACCAAGTAATTGGACTAAGTTAACCCAGGAGACTTAAGATGTTTTGATCATGTTTTGTCATTCAGTGTTGGACCGTGGGAAGGTGAAGCATTACAAACTAAAAAAAACAGAAGAAGGTCTCTACTATGTCTCAAGGACCAAAGTATTTGACACGTTGAAGAAGTTAGTGCAGCACTATTCCATACAAGCAGATGGGCTATGTGTGTCTCTGGGACAACCATGTAAAAAGGTCAGAATACAAAATTTTAGCTAGTTAAGTGCGAATATTGAACACTGCATAATAAATTGAAAATGTCTGTATAGATTGAGGCTCCACAGACAAATGGTCTATCCTATAACACTGTGGACCAATGGGAGATTGACCGCAATTCCATCAAGCTCCTACATAAACTAGGAGCAGGTCAGTTTGGAGAGGTTTACGAGGGCCTATGGAATAACACAACAGCCGTTGCTGTGAAGACCCTAAAACCTGGTCAGTCACCAACAGTAGGCTTCAGAGAAAGATTGAGAAAACATTACTTCAGGTTTTGTATTTCTTATACTTTTGTCTCATATATATGTATATATTCAAGGTACCATGGATGCAGTTGATTTTCTCAGAGAAGCTCAAATCCTGAAGAAACTGAGGCATGCCAAGCTAATCCAACTTTATGCTGTCTGCACCATGGAAGAACCCTTCTATATAATCACTGAGCTGATGAAGAATGGCAGCTTGCTCGAATACCTCCAAAGTATGTTATTTTTAAAGATCATATTATATTTTTAACTTGGGCGTTCCAATGCTTGCCGGAGTCGTGCGCAATGTTCGGCGACTAGAATGTATATTAAGGCAATGCTCAGTCACATTTTCGACGAATCATTAATCGCAAGGGAGTGCGAGAGAGGAAGTCCGCCACCGTTTATACCCAAAGTGGTCTTAAAATGAATAAATATCATGAAGTCGGTTGTATGTCTTCTGTATATCTGGCTCCTTAAATTAATATCTTTGCTGAATTGAAAATCCAACATGAGGAAGAGGGTTGAATAAAATTCTGACAGAGGCAAAAATTCCCATATTTTTGGTGGAACTTAAACGCATCACAACATACGCTATGCTGGCAGGCTCCATGCTAATAATAATAATAATAATAATAATAATAATAATAATAATAATAATAATAATAATAATAATAATAATAATAATAATGTACAACTTCCACCCAATGACTTTTACTTTTGTCTAAATAATTTCAGAGGACAAGGGTATCAAACTACAGCTCACTGACCAGATTGAGATGGCTGCTCAGGTGGCATCTGGTATGGCTTTTCTGGAGTTGCAGAATTACATTCACAGAGATCTAGCTGCCAGGAATGTGCTGGTTGGAGAAAACAACATATGCAAGGTGGCCGATTTTGGTCTCGCCAGGGTCTTTCAGGTATGCGTATTGTCAAATAATCTAGTATTGATGTTTTTGGACTGTGTAAGAAATTTTTGTGAGTATTTTGATTTGTGCAATTCAGTTTGTGTTTTGTATCTAGAATGAAAACGTGTATGAGGCAAGAGAAGGTACCAAATTCCCAGTGAAATGGACTGCTCCTGAAGCCATCCAAAACAACTCATTCACAATCAAATCTGACGTTTGGTCATTTGGTATTCTGTTGTACGAGATCATGACATTTGGTAAAATGCCATACCCAGGTAAGAACAGGTTTAAAAAAAAAAAAAAAAGACACCATATCAACTTGTTTCCTTTTGTTTTGTCGGCTCTGACAATTTGTTCTTGTTTTTGTTCAGACATGTCAAACTACCAGGTTGTCCAACAAGTTCCCCAAGGCTACAGAATGCCACGTCCAACCAAATGCCCCCAAGTCATGTATGACATCATGATGACATGCTGGAATGAGAATGAACAGGACCGGCCCACATTTGAGACCTTGCAGTGGAAGTTGGAGGACTTCTTTGACCTGCGTGCGACTTCCTATGATGACACTGCAAAATATTAGCACAATGAGCTGAGAACTCAATAATACATTTAAAAGAAAATCACTTGAATCCATACATACATTGGATATGTATTTTGAAATTTCCTTAGTTAAATTTAGAACCTGATGGACTTTGGATGTAATACTGTGACACCCTGGGAGGTAGCTGTCGCTGTAGTCCTCCTGGTTTTGTGTTTTGACAGCCGAACGGGTTCTGCTTTCAGCAAAGAAGTAAATATAGTCTACAAATATCTCGATGAACCAGTTGTACTTGCAATTCAACTTAGCTGCATTCTTTCCACTTTCTGACCTGCTGTTCTTTTAACAATACATGACAATGAGTGAATCATACTTACAACATCTTACCTCAGCTGATTGCATGCGATCTTAATTCTTGAAGATTCATGTACAGTAACTGTAGTCTTTTTAAACATACAATTAGAAAACATGTTTCTTGTTGTCAACTTGTGTGTGTCTGGATATCAGTGGGTGTCATTCCTTTGCTGTACTCTTTTCCTAGTTTCACTCTATGGTATTGTATATGATTTGCAAATATAATTGTGTATCATTTTAACAAAGTAGAATAAAGGACCGCGTAGGTAATTTTGTACAGTTTAACAAAAGTTTAATATCATGAAGTGATTATATATTAAACTATTGTTTAGATAATCTTACTGAATTTTATGTTGAGTAAAATAAGTTAATTAAATAAAATTCTGAAATAGCTATGTTTCTCTATATTGATTTTTCTTAGGAAATGAAAGCTCTTTCGGATGCTCATGAATTCAAGAATGTCTTCTTTCTATATAATTAGACATAAGAATTGAAATTTTTTTTCACAAGTAAAACTAAAAATATAAAAAATATTTTTATGAGCATATTACAATGAAGAAAAACATATAGACACTGTGGATATGCTTTGTTGATTAAATAGTGATATGTTAAAAAGCCGTTTTCCTCTACACAGAACTTCCACAATCGACTAAATACTTTTTTGCCCCGCTGTTCCAGCTGCAACCAAAGGGTGGCAGTATTGCTGTTTAATACATACCAACCCGCCGTATCTCTCCAAAGACGAAGAAGACGCAGGCGCCCGCAAATGTGCTATTTACACTAAAGGTTGTGAAACAGAAAGAATATCATATTGAATGTAGTAAATCAGCCGATGCTGCTTTACTGTTGACTTTAGCAGTTTAGTGAGCTTTAAGACCATTTAATATCATTTCACCGTCAGTGACACTTGAGTCATCTTATTGTGTGTCACGGTTTTCATTGTGACTGATTCTGCACATTTCCTGAACGTAACACAGCTTCAGCTACGATGACAGAATTTTTCAGTTTGCTGGATAGTGATGTTATTGGTTTTGACTTAGACCATACTCTCTGCCGCTATCATCTGAAGGAGACCTCCAAGGTGAGTATGGTAAACGCATGCTCCGAGCTGCATTACATGACGCCGCACATCGCAGTGGAGAAGCTCTCCATTGCAGTGAAAGCGTTTGATTTGTAACTAGAATATGTATGCAAGTGCTTTGGATGTGTTTAAACTTTGAATCTATTTGCAGCCTACAAATGGCACGTCCTGATTTCCATCGACAATTTTGAAAAAAAAAAGTGGGGACACAATTAATTTGAAATGCATACATTAATTCAACGGTAAAATAGATAAATGACATTTTTTTATGTTTGATTTTTATGTCTAGATAGTGTATTTGCTGTGTCGCTATTTGTGTAATAGCGCACTTCCTGCACTGGTGTTTTTTTTTGTGTGTGTGTGTGTCGTGACATTCGCTCTCTAAATGAGGCCATTCTTCACAATTTTGAAAATATTGAATTTAAGGATATCATTTTTGAATTTAACACTGCTAGAACCTAACACTGCTACAAATAGTCAGTATACTGCTTTTATAAGTGTAATTTTACCATCCCTTCAAATTAACTATATATATATATATATATATATATATATATATATATATATATATATATATATATATATATATATATATATATATATATATATATATTGCTTCTGAATAATGTGATAATTATCTGTTTTTGCAGCTGATCTACGAGAGCTTTGCCAGGTATCTGGTGGAACATAAAGGCTACGATAAGGACCTATTAAACCTAACGCCTGCTACTTGGGATTTTTGGTAAGTTAGATGGAGAAGTGACAAAATTTTAATTTGGAACCTGGATAAACGTCTTAAATAAAAGTTGAGCAAGTGTGTCAACAGTTGTCAACATTGAATATATTGTTATTGTAGTTTTTTGCTAATTAATTTTCTGGTTGTTCTTTCACATTATACTTGAAATGAATTTTTCGTTGTTAAATGACAAAGTTCATTAATCATAATTAGATTTTTTTCACCCAGCACTACTGTTTGCGTAGTCCTCATTACTACTTTTTGTTCTTTTGCTGCACTACAAATTATTAATGATGCTATAAATGAGTTATTTATGTTTTGTGTTCAAATTTTCCAAATGTAAACAAACATTTTTATAATTTTATTTGAATGGGCATTTAATGGTTCATTTTGTGTCCAGTTTTAAGGGCCTTGTGGTAGACCTTGAAGATGGAAACTTAGTGAAGCTTTCCGAAGATGGAACAGTATTGAGGTATGCTTTTACTCAGTGAAACAACTTCCAAAAATATCTCATCATTTATATTAGACCTTTACAGGCTAGTTCTTTAAAATGACTTTTAACGTTGTTACCAAAATACTGCAATGCTTTCCTTGATTAGAGCAACACATGGAACAACTGACCTGAGCACAGAAGAGATCATTAAACATTATGGTCCAAAAAGGGAGTGGAAACACTTTAACTGCCTCAATACCTCTTTTGCAAGATCTGGTAATTTTCCACGACTTTACTTGTTGTGTTGCATAATCTGTTTAGTTAAATTGGCCTTATTTGCTATATTTCACTATATCATTTTTAGTTTTATTAATTCACAACTACTCTATTTTGGAATATGCAGCTAAATACTATTTATACGACAACTACTTTGATCTACCTGGTGCCCTCCTCTGTGGAAGAATTGTGGACATGTTGCACAAGGTAATATTTAATTAAAACTGTGTACTGTCTGTAGTTTCGTGTAATTGTTGAAATTATAGCGGGGAAAAATATAACATGTTTATATTTTGTGAACAGCGTGGTAATGAAGTGAATTCCGACTTTTGGAAAGACATGGTAGCTGCCATTGACTACAATTACAACACATCGGCATTTCGAGGTATGGGATTTATTCTAATTCAGCATATTTTTTTATATTATTGGAGCTTTAAACTTTCATTTATTTGTATTTATTTCCACTGTTTTTTAAGACAAGCAAACTCGGTATCGTAATTATTTCTTTTTGTCTTTTCAGAGGATGCAGGGACTTATTTCCCCAATGTTAAGAGGGACCCTGGCCGTTATTTGCAGACTTGCTCCGAGTCCGTAAAGACTTGGCTCAGTAGCATGAAGAATGCAGGGAAAGTCCTCCTCCTTATTACAAGCTCCCACAGTGACTACTGCAGGCTTATCTGTGAGCACATCCTTGGGTATGGCTTCTCTCATAAACATTCAAAGATCCCCACTTCAACAGAAAACACGCATTCTACCAACTCACTGTTGTTTCTTTCATGTTGCAGGAAGGACTTTGAAGAGCTTTTTGATATCATCATCACAAATGCCCTCAAGCCTGGTTTCTTCTCCTTAAAACCACAACAGAGGTCCTTCAAAAATCTTGGTGAGCGCTGTCACACAGTCACCAAATAAATGAATACCGTATTTTGCGGACTATAAACCTAAAAAACTAAAACTTTCTCAAAAGCCAACAGTGCGCCTTATAGTCCGGTGCACCTTATATATGGACCAAATTCCTAAATTTAAACTGGCCTGAAGCATTGTGTCATAAAATCAATCATAAGTGGCCCACTGAAGACTATGAATCATGAATCAAAAAGACTATGGATCATTATTTTGTGACTATAAAGTAATTTCTTGCGTCTGAAGTTGAAATAAAAATGATAAAATGGAGAATGATTTGATTTGGATTAAAAATCTGACATGATGCACCTTATAGTCCGGTGCGCCTTATATAAGGACAACGTTTTAAAATGGGCCATTCATTGAAGGTGCGCCTTATAGTCCGGAAAATACGGTGTATAAATACACACAGACCCGCACACATACACATGTGGATTAATTCTTCCTTCTATTCCAGTAAATGATGTCGAGGAAAGTGAAGATATGCCATCATTGGACAAACCTGGTTGGTACTCCCAAGGCAACTGGATGCACCTCCATGAATTGCTTAAAACCATGACAGGAAAAGCAGAGCCCAAGGTATTAACTCCACCTTGCATATTGCAGAAAGTGTTTTTAATGGCGATATACACAACAATGTGTTCAAAACTATTTTGGATGTTGAGTTGAAGTTACTAAAAGTGATTTTGAGTTTTGACATACACATTTAAATCAGTGAGTGTTGCCTGCAGCTCAATTTATGAAATTGGAATGTGACGTGTTTGGACTTGTTTGTTATCTCTTTGGCAGAGTGCAAACTGGTCATTTTTTTTTAAATAGCCGTCGTGTGCCTTAAATCACTTTCTCTGAAGGCAACTGTTCTTTCATGTTACCTTTTTTTGCTCACCTTGTAGGTTGTGTATTTTGGAGATAGCATGAGGTCGGATATGTTCCCTGCCAGCAGCTTTGGAAAGTGGGAAACAGTGATGATTGTGGAGGAAATGGAGGGGGAGGGTGTGCCCAAAAGTGATGCAGCAAAATCAAATGAGGCTCAGGTAGAGCCACAGGAGAAAAAGGGCAAGTTTGAGGTAAGGTTCATGTCATCGTCTGGAAATGAAGAATTAAATCAATTGAAAAATGGAATACGCTCTGCATTGTGTCTCAACAGGAAAGCATGAAGTCACCTTCTACAAAGTCCAACCAGTGGGGTTCCTACTTTGTTGATGTACATAGAAGTGGTGGCGAGGATGAGGAGATCCAGAAATTAACCTGGTGCTGCCACTGTATTCACAAATACAGCACGATGGCCATCCCGAGCGTTGAGCACATAGCAAGTAAGTCCGGCCGAAAAAGAAAAGCCACGAACCGTAATTGGTGTCAAACACGAGGCCCGGGGGCCAGATACGGCCCATCATATCATTTTATGCGGCCCGCGGTAGCCTGCACATATGATCATATTTTCAAATGTCTTTCTTCTTCATAGATCTCCCTTTGGATTACAAGTTTCCCAGGTTTTCTCCTGATAAGCCATGCACAAACGGATACTTCCCGAGGCCCCCCGATTCGTTGCTAAAGAGATGCAAAAGTCTCACCTGAAAAGCAAGTATAACAAAAAGACTTATCCTTTCTTTATCCCTGTGGTCTGCGCCTCCACGCCAGCGTGACGTTTCCCCCATTCAACCCCAAATCATTCGGAGAGCACAAATTAGCCTCATTACTGAATCGTTCAGAAAACTTGTTGAATGTAATGTCAGATACACTATCTGTAATCAGGCCTGTCTTTGGATATTGTTTTGTGGTTTAGATTATATAGTATGGATGTGTGTCTGAGTACAGTGGTACCTTGACTTACAAGTTCCACTTGTAATGCAAATCGTATATCAAATAGTCTTTCACCGTCGAGTAATGGTCTGCTAAAAACAAACCAGACACTGTAGATTCTTTGTCGGCCATGTTTGTTTACACTGAAATTATGTTTAATCGGGAGGTATTAAGAATTTTTTTGTCCGGCGTGAGAATATTCGTTTCGTGTCTGATGTTTTGCCTCTTGTTGTTTACGGTACATTCAAAACTGTGATACCCGTGACCTTTTTTCATTTTGTGTGGGGTCTCTCGTCCAAAGTTAGGGAAGACGGACGATAATTTCTATCTAGCCGTGTGAATCAGGTTTAAGGTGCAGTATTATTGATGGGTTTTTTTTTTTGCAGGGGCATAAAGAATGTAAGATTGTGAGAATTGTTGAATTTCCATCCGCATGTGTTGCTCCATTATTTGTGTCCATATTGTTTCAAGGCTTTGCTAGTTTTGGTAGTCTGTCTTGGGCATTTTGCATTTCCACTGTGTTAACATTTCGGTAGCAATATTTATTGTATGAACTGTCATTAGGCCTACAAACACACACATCAGAGCTTGCAAATAATTGGCCTAACATTGGCTCGTATCTCGAAAAATATGTCAAGGAACCACTGTATGTATGCAGTAGCCTAATTAGTTGTGAAAAATGTTATGTATTAAATAGGATAATTGTTTTCATTTCTTCTGTTAGATTATTTTAACGATTGTAAATGTCTGTATTAAATGGTAATACACCCAGATGTGAATACCTCAATGACATGTTCCCTTACGCACAGCACAGGGTGTTTGCAAGTGCTTTGTTTTGTGCCATCGCTCTTATTTTGGAGTATTCTTAAAAGTAATGTTTCGGTGTGTGAATTTTTCGTAAATTCTCAAAATGAGGTGTAAGTCTGTTGCCTTTGAAAGTTTTGTGGATGTAAATCTTAAGGTCATAAAGTGTCATTAAAAGGATGTACAATGGTGTTTCAATAAAAGGTATTGAATTAAAAAAGAAATATTATTGACTGTATCCTGTTCATTATATTATATTATGTTATATTATATTGTTATCTTTGTATAATAGGTGTGTATCATGTGAGATACAGTATTTCCACGCATTAGTTGTATCTGGTGCAACATTTTTTTTCATCAATTAATTTTGATAGTTGGTTGTAGAAGTTCTACTTCGCGGATCTTTGTTTTTTACGGGTGGCTCGCAGTTGCCTAAGTTTGAATGACATCTGCCCTCGTACTTAATTCCATTGCATAAGGCAAGGGTGTCAAACTTATTTTTCTCACGGCCCGTATCATAGTCATAGTTTGCTTAAAAGGGCCATTAAAACTGTCAACCCAAATAAATGTATGAACATCTCATATTGTATATTTAGTATAGGCTACACAACAATCTGATGAATAACTAGTTTTCAAAACAGAGACTAATAAAACGGTTCAAATATTTTGAAATTTGAAAATTAAATATTTAAAAATCAAAATTATGAATGGTAATAAAAAATTGCTAACAATATCCCCATTTTTTTATTAGTGAAAACAATTTGAAATTTTGGAATTGACATGAATTTGATTCACAATTTGTCTTCGCGGGCCACCTAAGATGACGTAGCGGGCCGTATCTCGCCCCCGGGCCTTGACTTTGACACCTGTGGCATAAGGTGTAATACTCAGGTAAACTCAAACATCTAATTTAGATCCACCTTCTGAAAACCTTTTCTGAAACCGCCACCACGTCAGACATTTTGAATCAGTACAAGAGTTTGTATCCGCTGGGTCGGGGGGCGCTGAAGAACCGAAGGTCTCCCCTTCCCCCGCCCCTTTTTTTTCAACTACACTTAGGAGCATTTTGTTCCTTCCTCGCCCTTACATTCCTTTGTACTGCTCTTAGTCCATAAACCTCCTTCTTCACCTTGACATCGCTGGATGAAATGATTTGAAATGACAAGAATAAACTTGATGAACATTTCCTCCGACAGGTAAGGTGAACGCAAACGCATTCCTTCAGAGCTTTAATTTGGAGGAACAAGGCTACTTTTGTATGATCGTTTAGGATATTATTGCCATTAGAGAGACGTGCTGGCGTTCATTCCAGTTTTCCACGGAGGACTCCAGAATCAACCATTTCGATTGTTAAGTTTTCTTGCAAACGTACAAAATGGGCCCCCTGGGTCGCGACGAACTATCCCACTTCCTTATGTGCATGGGAACATCAGTACATTAATATTACATTGTAAAAAGTAAATTAATAAATTCGTTGTCGCCATTGTACTTTCAACTGCTAAGATAAAACTGCAAAAAAATTATGACTAGCCTAGTAATAATTATTCAAAATGATTTTATGTGAATGTAGATGTTTGTTTTATTATCCGTATAATTAATTATTATTCAGCCACTCATCCATTTTATGAACTGCTTATCCTTACAGTTCATATTTATGCCAAAACAACTCACTGTTTAATTAAATGTATTTATGTAGTATGTTTTATTATTTTTTATATAAAATATATGTTAGCAAACTAAGGTTGTGGGGTATTTTTTTTTTTTTTTTTTACATTTTTAAATCATGAATTATTTGAAATATTTGTACATCACTGTTAGTGTGGGCAGCGTGGTGAATCACTGCCTCACAGTGCAGAGGTCATGGATTGGATTGCGGGCTTCCTGTATGCAATTTGTATGTTTTCCTAGTGCCTGCGTGGATTTTCTCCAGGTACTCCCTTAACATTCCAAAAACATGCATGGTAGTTGAACTCTAAATTGTGTGTGGGTCCAGCACACACAATTTATTTAACTATATTGTTTTTTTTTAACCAGGCAAATAGCTTAACTTATGATATGTGATGGAAAAACGAAGGGACGGAATACATCTAGGCATTAGAAAATTGTTTTTCAGTTTTCTGGTTTTCCAGCTGGCTATTGCCAAGAGCTCTGCTAAGCTCATGGAATTTACTCACTTGAAAACAGAGGGCTGACTAATAATTCTGTGAAGCACAGCAGTTTGCTTCTGCTGAACAGAGTCATGTTACTTCAGACTTATCTGGTCATACCTAGTTTGATCGATCAATATTTGTCTTCTGATGAATATGATAATCCATTTGGGGAACACAACATCTACAGACGGCCGGTTTGTGGCAAGTTTTGTGCTCAATAATGGGTTATTTCTGTTGGAAAGGCTCAGTTGTCAACAGCTGTATCACATTATTCTGAGAATGTGGGGTTTTTTTTGTGCAGAGTATGACTTCTTCCAATCTTTTCCCTCTCTCAGCTAAAATCCTTTGGCAATGTCGCAGCCCCCTCTCTGATGAGACGATGAGAACCCACACTCGTGGGGCCCCGACAGTCTTCCTCTTAAGTCTGCTCCTGCTGCTCAGGCTGCCTCCGACTGCAACGGACCCAAGTGGTGGAATCCCCTTCATGGGAGGCAACTACAATGGCCACCCAATGCTGTATTTCGATCGGGCAGACATAGAAGAGCTTCAGATGGCAGCCGGAAGCACTCATAGGGAGATGGCTAGAAGAATCCGCCAAGCTGGGGAAGCCATGCTTGAACACCCAGAAGAGTACCTGCCACCTTGGAGCCCGGTAGAATTCAGTGCCCGATGGAATGAGGTTTATGGAAACAACCTGGGTGTGCTGTCCATGTTCTGCTTGCTGTACCCACATAGAGCTGGAGCACTGGATCTTGTCAAAGACTACATGGAGAGGATGGCAGCTCAGCCTAGTTGGTACATTTTCATCATCTTTATTTATTTAATTTATTGGATTTGTGGTTTAATTTTTTTTTTTTTTTTTTTGGGTGTGTCAGTGTATTATGCTTTTAATCCAGGGGTGTCAAACTTATTTTTGTCGCGGGCTGCGTCATAGTTTGCTTCAAAGCGCCGTTAAAATTGTCAACCCAAATAAATGTAGGAACGTCTCATAATGTATATATGGTATAGGCTACACAACAAACTGATGAATAACTAGTTTTCAAAACAGACTAATAAAAACGATTCAAATATTTCGAAATGAAAAATTGAAATCAAATATTTAAAAATCTAAATTATTTAAAAAATTGCTCACAATATCTCTTTTTTAAAGTGAAAACAATTTGAAATTTTGAATTGACATGAATTTAATTCTTCACGAGCCATCTAAGATGACGTAGCAGGTCGTATCTGGCCCCCGGGCCTTGACGTTGACACTTGTGTTTTAGTCATTTATTTATTACACAGTGTATGAATGTCAAATGGAGTGCTTTTATCAACACCACTGTATTCAAAGCACTTCACAAAGTCTATTCACACACCCATTTATAGCCACACTGTGTTCTGACAGCGTGTCCCCGTCTGAATCTGATACGGCAAAAACGTTGTGTTGGGAAACTCCGACTGTTATTCAGATGTGCTGTTGGATTAGTCAATCGAGCCGTATAAGGCAGATAGTGAACAGATGTGTTCAGGGGGAGGGGGGGGGGCTCAGTCATAGACCGCAGTACAAACACAATGAAACGTCAACAAATAACTTTGTTAAAGGTTTTGTTAAAATGTGTCTTAAAACGTCATTTTTGTCGTAAGCCACAGTTTTCTTCAGAGGGCTATTATGACTGTCAACATCTAATATTATATACAGTATAAGCTGCACAACAAACTGATGAATAACTAGCTTTGAAATCAGAGACTAGTAAAATCTGTGATGAATAGTAATAGAAATTGCAAGCAATATCGGTAGTTTTTAAAAGTGAAGACAATTTGCAATTTTAGTATTGACACAAAAAATGGAAATGTGTTTCACAGCTGTTTGCAAAAGCCTGTTTCCATCAATGATAGGAAATGAAACTTACAGATGTGAATCATGTGATTATGAATAGTCGCTTGCAGTATAATGGAAGTCATAAATACTCCTTAACAAAGTGATTGATTGCTGTGTTGATGGAAAAAAATTCTCTTTTGTCCTGCAGGTTGGTAAAAGACGCCCCCTGGGATGAAGTTCCTGTGGCACACTCCTTGGTTGGGTTTGCCACAGCTTATGACTTCCTGTTTGAATACTTGAACAAGGATCAGCAGGAGCGATTTCTCCAGGTGATCGGCAAGATATCTCATCTTATGTATGAGAAATCCTATAGCCGTGGTTGGGGATTTCAATACCTACACAATCATCAGCCAACTAATTGTGTGGCTTTGCTCACAGGAAGCCTGGTTTATATGACTCAAGGTTAGTAAGAATGTGTTTATGTCTCTTTAGCATACAGGATTTAAAAGTGGCAAAAAAAAAACCTGACCTTACTACGGCTAATTCATAGGTGTCAAACACAAGGCTCGGGGGCCAGATACGGCCCGCCACATCATTTTATGTGGCCCGCGAAGACAAATTGTGCATCCACTTGATGTGTCAATACTAGAATTCAAAATTGTCTTTACTTTTAAAAAATAGAGATATTGCCAGCATTCTTAATTATTATTCCCTTTTTTTAAAATATTTGAACAGTTACTCGTCTCTGATTTCAAAATTAGTTATATTATATATTACAAATTACAAATTGTGCATCCACTTTGTGTCAATACTAGAATTCAAAATTGTCTTTACTTTTAAAAAATAGAGATATTGCCAGCAATTTTAATTATTATTCATTTTTTTAAATATTTGAACAGTTACTAACATATATATATATATAAAACGTTCTGCAAACTCTTATTCTCACACATATTTAATGTAGTTGGAAAAATAACAGGAAAAGTACTTCTCTGGGATTATCATAACTCTAAAATCTTGGATCTGTCTTGTCTTGTCTTGTCTAGTTTAATATTTACAGAAAACAAATACTGCCGAAAAGCAAAGCAAATATAACACTGTGTCGATATACATGCAAGACCCAATAGAAGGTGAAATTCACAGTTTAATGTTAGGCTCCAAAGGCTTTTTGTTCAAATAGCTTTTTGTTTTCAAGGTTATCTACAGGAGGCTTACCTGTGGACAAAGCAGGTCCTGTCCATCATGGAGAAATCTATGGTTCTTCTTCATGATGTCACAGACGGATCCCTGTATGAGGGAGTGGCCTATGGGACCTATACAACGCGTTCTCTGTTCCAGTACATGTTTCTGGTGCAGCGACATTTTTCCATTAGCCACTTTGATCACCCTTGGCTTCTAAAACATTTCAGTTTCCTATATAGGACCATCCTTCCTGGTAATTTCCACACCCTCATTCTCTTGCTTAGTTTTCAACCTGTGTTGTTGTATAATGCACATCAAACTTGTATAATCTCCATTTTATTTTATTTTAGGATTTCAGAGAACCGTTGCCATTGCTGATTCCAACTACAACTGGTTTTACGGACCAGAAAGTCAGTTGGTCTTCTTGGACCGTTTTGTAATGCGTAATGGAAGTGGGAACTGGCTGGCCAATCTGATTCATCAAAACAGAGTGACAGACGGAATTGGACAAGTTGGCAAAGGCCAGCGATGGTGTACTCTCCACACAGAATTTATCTGGTGAGCTTTGGAATGTGTGTGTGTGTGTGTGTGTGTGTGTGTCTTTACTTTTAAAAAATAGAGATATTGCCAGCAATTTTAATTATCATTCTTTTTTTTCTTATATTTGAACAATTACTAGTCTCTGATTTCAAAATTAGTTATTATATAATATATATATAAATTATATATATATAATTTATTTATTTATTTTTTATTTGTGTATATAATAATTTAAAAATATATATTATTTTTTATATGTAATTTTTAAAAATTATTATTATTTATTTATTTCAAATCCTCCTTTAACCTCTCATTTTCAATTGTATGTTTTTATTTTTTCCAGGTATGACCCAGGCCTTATTCCGAGGCCTCCATCAGATTTTGGAACTTCTCAGCTACATTATTTTGAAGACTGGGGTGTGGTGACCTATGGCAGTGCTTTACCTACTGGCACAAACCGCTCCTTTCTGTCTTTCAAATCAGGGAAGCTGGGGGGACGTGCAATTTTTGATATTGTTCACCAGAACAAATATAAAGAATGGATCAAAGGTTGGAGGAACTTCAATGCTGGCCATGAACACCCTGATCAGAACACCTTCACCTTTGTGCCCAATGGATTTCCATTCATCACTGAGGCACTGTATGGACCCAAATATACTTTGTTGAATAATGCAGTATTATTTGGTCCAGCCCTCACAGGAACTTGTTTTAAGCCATGGGCTGGCCAGGTAACAGAAGCCTGTGACTCAAAATGGCTGAAATACAAGATGGGGCCTGCTGCTGATGCTCATGGCAAAGTAGAAGCAGCCATGGAGAAACAAGGAATGGTTTTCATCCGCGGGGAAGGACATTCTGCTTATAATCCAGACCTGAAAATCCGAAGCTTCCAAAGAAATATTCTCCTCCTTCACCCACAACTTTTACTTCTGGTGGACCATATCTATTTGGAACCCGATAGTCCATCCAGGGCTATGAGCACGTTCTTTCACAATACTGAACTGCCATTCAAGGATATCAAAGAAGATGGAATTTATGGAGCATTTATATCTCATGGAATAGACAAATATAAAATGTTCTGGATGGATGACACAGGTCACAGTAAGAGAGGGATAGTAGGATACTGGGCTTATCCACGAGGGTATCCATATAACGGCTCTAATTATGTGAACGTGACAATTCCGTTAAGATATCCTCACACCCGAGTAGCTTACATTTTCTTTGGACCCGATGTGACTCTCATGAACTTCAACCTACGTGGTGATGACCAGAGAGTGGATATTCACCTGACCACTAAGGATCACACTTATACAGTTTATCTACTGACCGGAGAAGTTGTCAGTAAACCGATTTTTGCCATGGTGATGATGGACCAGAAGAAGATTGTGTTTGAGAAAAAATCTACTCCAACAGAAAGCTCACCCATGGAGGTTGAGGAATATGTCAATATGATGGAGGACAATCTCCAGCATGTCAAGCCAGTTTTTCAGCAGATGGAGCGTCACATTCTCGGAAAGGTATTAAATACCGACAGCTTTCGTAAGACGGCAGAACGCCTGCTCCAGTTCTCTGATAAAAAGAAAACAGAGGAGGTCATTGAGAAGATGTTCACATTGTCGAAGAAACAGGGAAAGGATAAGATGGGAAAGAAAATGAACCTCGGAGAGAAACTTTCCGAGACTCTACCTGACATTTTTACGCAGATTGAGTTAAGCGAAAAGAAAGTACGTCAGAGGACATCTAAGCGTGTATATGAGGACAGTCCAGAAGAGGGAGATACAGACTCGCAAGCTTTTATAGAATATGCGGACAGCCATAAAAACAAAAAGGGTGGCTTTGTGAAAGGCCGAAAATTCAAAGAAATACATATGTCGGTGACAGCTGGAAGTGAACGCACCTCTAGCACGGCCTCCTCAATAAGATTGTTTCTTCTCTTGAACACTGCCACTTTCTTTTTTCTACTAGCTGTTTTATTGACTCGCTTTCACAGGGGTCGAAGCATTTACACCCAGAGATGTTTTTATACCATCCTTATGATTGACTGCTTGATCTTACTGTACCTTTACTCATCCTGCTCTCAAATACAGTGTTAACACCATGTGATTGTTCTGCTTCAAATCTGATGCTCAACATATGTCAACTGTCTCTTCACTTGAAGGATAACGGGCATAATTCATGAATTGATTAAGAATTGGCGATTCTAAAATCTGAAAGTGTGTGGTCTAAAGAATAAAAGTGATGTCAACGAGGTGAAGTTACTTCCATGCAGAGCATCTCCTCAGGGCACCATTATTCTACTCAGTACAATGACATAGAAAGAAATCACTTTGACAATCATAGATAATAAAAAAAAAGATAAAACAATTGATCCCATGACTTCCAGCCTGCCTTGTCCCTCTCCTTCTCCTTTCCTGATTAGTGAAATACAGGACTGTCTCAGAAAATTAGACTATTGTGATAAAGTTTTTTATTTTTTGTAATGCAATAAAAAAAAGTCATACATTCTGGATTCATTACAAATCAGCTGAAATATTGCAAGCCTTTTATTAATTTAATTTTTGTTTTTTAATTGCATTACAGAAAATAAAGAACTTTATCACAATATTCTAATTTTCTGAGACAGTCCTGTATGTTTCAAAACAAGTGTGTATGAAATAGCATCCATCACTCCATTATCAGAACTACTTATCCTTAAGAGTCGCATATTATCATGTTATTTATCTTTTTATTCCTCCACGTGTCTGTTTGTTTATTTATTAATTCATTTGTTTGTTTATTCATTCATTCAATGTGAGACTCCCCCTAGGCGACTAAAAACCCCGAGCCACTAGATGGCGATAATAAACCATTCAATGTTGTTTGCCGTCCATTAGTGAAGACCAAACAAGACAGTTGGGTAAGATGGGTGCACGGGTCGTCCGAATGTTCCGAAATTTCAATTTAGAAAACAGGGTGGTGCGAGAAATCTCTAAAGAAAAGCTGCGATCTGCACCAAGGCACAAGCTCACAAACCCGACTGATCCCGGTGAAGGTAAGCGTATTGAGGTTTACTGGTTTGAGGTCGTCATGTTTTCTGTTCATGTGAAACTGAGAATGTGTCATTCGTTGTCAGCTGAGATTTCATCGGGTGCTGTCCACCAGAAGAACGACCCTTTATTGTTAAATTTGAAATCGGTGTATGTGGAGTCGAAAGATAAAGCTGCAAGTCCCGTTAAGGTCAGTACTATTACTTAAACGTGTTGGCAAAAGCTGAATAACTTTTCGACCTTCATAAAATACTTTCATACCTCTTAAACTACAAAGTTAAACTTGTGTTGTCAATATCACTGATGACCGATATAAGATGCGGATATACAGTACTTCATTGTCCTACAGGTTAGACTCATGTTTCCTCAATTTAGAAGTTTTATTTTGACTTTTAAATTGTTTTCATAATTTGGAAAAGAAAACACGATGTAGTGAAACCACGATAAACGAAACGCGAAGTAGCAAGGGATCACTGTATATACAGTTGATAAATGCATGCAACTTTTAATTATATAATTTTCCATATGTCCATTCATTCACATTGTCTTTCTGTTTTCAGTCACTAAAGGAAGTGTCTGTGGATGGACAAGCAAATACCCGTCCGATGAAGTTCACTCTTCCTGGCGATTCATATGGCCTAGCAAATGTGGAAAACATTCCTCACGGCAAACTGACCATCACAGAGGCTCTCAAGGCTCTTAGCAGTCATCAGAATCAGCCTCAAACATGGACATCACAGAGAATTTCAGAAGAATATTCTCTGAACTTGAAAGAGACTAAATCTTTGCTTGAGTTTTTCGTTCCCTTTCAAATTCAGATTATCCCACCGCAGATTTCAAATGTTAAACAATTGAAGGCCTCATAGGAGTGGATCATGAACAAAATTGATTTGGAACAAGTTTGTGTTCAACTAGGACATTGAACTTGAATATTTATTTGAATTATTTTGATTACCCTGTATACATCTTTTTCTGTAAAACACCTTGACACAGATGTGTCTTGTGAGACAAAAATTATGATTGAACAAAGTACTCTTGCAATAGTGTGCAAAAAATATATAACAGTATAACAGTCACATTGACATGAAATAAAAATAAACCTCTGGTGTCGAATAACTCAACTATAGTGTGGTATCGTAACATGGTGAAACTTGATTTTGTTTTCAGTTGGCGAGTGCTCACAACCTGAATCTATTTTTTTTTTTATTCACACAAAAATGAATGTAAATGTTGCAGGCAATTTTATTCTTTATTAAAACTGACAAAATAGAAAAAAGATCAAATTAGGGGGAAGGTAACAAAATACAAAAAAAAGTGTTTTTAAAATAATGAAAACTCAATGAAACTACATTTAATTTCAATACATATTAAAAACTGTTGTAATGTAAGCAGCAAAGACAATTAAAGTCTTCTAATGTTCCCTTTCAAATTAAGATGATCCCTTCCAAGACTGACAAATTTTATGACATGTTTGTGTTTAGTTCTCTGTTCACATTTAAGATCAATTCCATAGTTTCAGCAATTTATTTAATATACTGTATTTTATTGAGAAGCGTAGTAGGCGTAAGAGAAAGAAGGAGGGCGACAGAGAAGAATTACACATGTAGTGCAAGAAGAAGAAGAGGAGGAGGCAACCTCTGGGGAGCAGATCTTGAAGCTTGTGAAGAGGATGGACAATTGAAGTTGCGGAGGCCTTAACAAAAAAGGCTTTGCCACGGCTCGCGGAGATGTCTTCTGTAAAGTCTCGGCAAAACTGGTGCGGTTCATTTAAGCGATGGATGATCGTTTAGGTGTTTTAACATCTGCTTGCTGTTCGTTAGCTGGGAGTGGGAAGATGAGCTGCTGAAGAACCCCGACGCTTTGCACGTTTCTTCCTTGGCTTCGACATGGCAGAATTTATCAGGTCAGTGGAAGATCATTTATATGTGCAGGCTTAATTGGTTCCCACAGTCTTTTGATTTAATTACTTTGTTGTCTTGATCCCGCAAAAAAAAAAAAAAAAAAACGAAGTGGTACCTCTTAAATCGTGAAACTTCTGTTCTAGGTACGTGACATTTTTTAAATCAGCAAGACCATCTCGAATAAAAGAAGAAAACGGTGTTTTGTCAATATGTTAAGAATAAAAGAAGTTATAAGACAAAAATGACCGTTCGTTTTCATATCCAAAACAATGGAAGGACCTATTACTGATTGTGCGAAGCGGTGAGCGCCTGTTTAGTGTCAAGCATAGAAATAAAATCTAATAAAACAAAATAAAAATAAATCAAATCTATCCTTGCAGTGCTTATTTTGCAACGGATTCCCCGATCATTGCTCGCTCCTCTGTCTACTGCTTGATTTGACGCATCAGCCTGACTACGTCACAGAAGGAAGCGATCACAATTTCCCCATCGGAAATCATTGTATCGTTTAAAATGTATAAAAAAAAAACTATCAATTGGCACTAAAATTTACATGCACATCTCTACTTATGACTACTTCAACATATTAAAATGATTAGAATCTAATTCTAATTAGACTAGAATCTAATCTAATAAACTATTTTGGGCTTGTGGTTCCAAATGAAAACTGATTTTTTTAATTGAAATTGCTTTTTGTTAACTATGCATTTCTGTGTATGTTGTAGGGTCGCAACAATGAAGACATGTTGTCCTGAACTTGGACCACTTGCCTCCATAGTGTTATGTCCTCACCAGTGATGATGCCTGCTCCCCTTGAGGACGAGTTCACACCTCTGCTGCTCCTCCTCCTCTACTGGCAGGGGACACCAGTCTCTGCTGCCTCATTATGGGCCACCTGAAGCTTTCCGCAACGCTGAGAGACAACATCCTCATGGCGAACAATTCCCTTGGCTCCCAGGTGCCTCCAAATCCTAAGCCAACAACCGTGACCCCAGAGATCTTTAACGGCATTAGTCTATCCCTGCAGGTTTTCTTTTGCTTTGTTATGGTCGGAATTTTGCTCTTTGCTCTATTAGGGAACATGGTGGTGTGCCTGATGGTCTACCAGAGATCATCCATGCGCTCGGCTATTAACCTTCTCTTAGCGAGCCTTGCGTTTGCAGATATGATGCTTGCCATTCTCAACATGCCATTTACGCTAGTTACTGTCATGACTACTAACTGGATTTTTGGGGATGTTTTCTGTCGGATTTCAGCCATGTTCTTTTGGCTCTTTTTAATGGAAGGAGTGGCTGTTCTGCTTATAATAAGCATAGACCGCTTTCTCATTATTGTCCAGAAGCAAGATAAGCTGAGTCCACAGAGTGCCAAAGTACTTATACTAGTCACATGGGGAGTTGCTTTTTTTTTCTCCTTTCCTTTAGCGATTGGTTCCCCTCGCCTACAGATCCCCCCAAGGGCGCCTCAGTGTGTTTTTGGCTATAGCACTCAACCAGAATACCATGCTTATGTATTGATTTTAATGCTAGTCTTCTTCTTTATACCCTTCATGGTCATGTTATATACATTCATGGGAATTCTAAACACCATCCGCCACAACACAGCTCGCATCCACAGCCACCCGGACAGCACGTGCCTGAGCCAAGCCAGCAAACTAGGCTTGCTGAGTCTGCAGAAACCCTTTCAGATGAACATCGACGTGAGTTTTAAGACACGTGCCTTCGCCACCATCCTCATCCTCTTCTCTGCGTTTACAGTGTGCTGGGCACCGTTCACTGCCTACAGTCTCGTATCGACGTTCAATGATGACTTCTACAACAAAGACAGTTTTTTTCAAGTCAGCACATGGATGTTATGGTTGTGCTACTTAAAATCAGCTCTCAATCCTATTATTTACTACTGGAGAATCAAAAAATTCCGCGATGCTTGTCTTGATCTCATACCAAAGTACTTCAAATTTCTTCCTCAGCTGCCGGGCAACACAAAGAGGCGTATACAACCCAGCGCTGTTTATGTTTGCGAAGGGCATCGGACTGTGGTATAAGAAAATTCCACATAAATCAATGTTACTTGAGCTACATCTACACTAAACGGTACACTTTAGCCTAGCTAGCTAGCTAACGTGACCCATCGAATAGTTACTGCCGATGATTTGGCCACCTTGTGGTTGTCGAGTGTCGTTGCTAACTATTGTCCAGTTGTGTGTGTATTTTATTCAAAATTAAGCATAAATGAAAAACGAGAATAGCTACATAAATGGAAGTTCATGTGTAATAACTACACTGATTTACTGGCATAGTGTACTTTACAAGTGTGATGGTAGATGAAACTTGCTGCTGCCGTAAGCAGGAAGACGAGACAAAATGAAGATTAAATATGAAAATTAAATATTACAGTTTGAAAATCAGCCTACTATGGTGCCAAAATAGTATGTGAATAGTGTGGTGAACTGTAGTTATTGAATTGGGATTAGAAATGGTTAATTTATGTCCACACAAATGACATATTTGGAAAATTTCATATTGATGGCCTATTCAACATAGAGCATTTAGTACTTGAACGTTCCGATGAGTATCACTTCCACAATTCACTTTTGGCTTGTTGAATGACCACTGACAGGAAGCATGCCATGTTTTTTTTGCCTTATTACAGTTAATGTATATAATAACCTATACCCTCAGACTGCAGTAAAATGAAATACAGTAATCCCTCGTTTATCGCAGATAATTGGTTCCAAAAACCACCCGCGATAAGTGAAATCCGCGAAGTACGGTCACCAACAAGAAGTACTGGGCAGGCTAACGAGTTAGCGGAAAGAAGCTAATTCGCAATCATGCTAATACGCGAAAACCTCTAAAGGAATGTAAATGAACATTTGGAGCAATCCAACATTGTCCTAAAGGTTAGACACATATTTCCTCAGTTTTATTTTGACTTTTAAATGTTTTTTTAATTTTGAAAAAAAAATCTGTGATGTAGTGAAGCCGCGATAAAGGAAACGCGAAGTACCGAGGGATCACTGTACTTCTAATACGAATTGCGTGATGCATTTAATAAGTGTCGTACTTTGTTTTTGATATTTTATTATGAAGGCAGGCTGTTATTAGGTTTGAACTGGCCTTACATTTTGAAGTTCGGTGTCATATGAAACAAATAGCATTGAGTTTAACTGCATAGAACAGACTTTGTCTAAGGTGAATATTGCCGTTTTTATGGCTCTCTTTGGACCTCCTACACACTTTTCTTTTTTTAACTGCCTTTAGATGTGCCTGTTTAGTCTGAACGCTGCTCTATCTCATGGTGAGACTGTGCAATTGTACTGTACATTACTGTACTGTTGATTGTAATAAAGAAATTTACATTTCTACCTTGGTAAATTGTAAAAGAATCGGTTGTTCACTTCTGTCATCTTACAGTGTAAGGGGTGTCAAACTAATTTTTTTCATGGGCCGTATTGTAGTCAGTTTCTTTTGGAGGGCCATTATGACTGTCAACCCAAATAAATGTATGAGCGCCTCATATTGTATGCAGTAAAAGCTACAAAACAAACTGACAAATAACTCGTTTTCAAATCAGCCGAGTAAAAACTGGTCAAATATTAAAATGATATTATTAAAAGTGAAGACAATTTGCAATTCTAGTAATGACACAAGAATTTGATGCACAATTTGTCTTTGCGGGCCACATAAAATCATGAGGCGGGCCGTATCTGGCCCCCGGGCCTTGAGTTTGACACCTGTGTAAGACTTACACTCACAGGGATAATAAACTAGGGTTTATTTTGTTTTCTCCTCTAATTTCTACAATTTTGGTCTGATTCAACTCGTTGCAACTTTAAAATTCCAAAGTGCCAAAAAATCACTTTTTTTTATCCCATTTATCATCTATAGGCATTCAACATTCCACATTTTACATAAGGATTTTCACATTTTACATCGGTAAGGATTTTCAACGTTGTCAAGATTGCCACGTCCCACAAATTCTACATTTCCCCCTTAAAAGACCCACAAAATTTGAAGACAGAGAGACCGCGTCCTTGTTTGGCGAAATCCAAAACATCTCAATTTTGCCCACCCCACTTTTCTCCCTTACGCATTTTCTTTCCAAGGCTATAATTGGACAACTCCCCCATCTGTCTGCGACTGCTCTCACCATTTCCACTGTCTTCCTCCTTCCCCACAGCAGCAGCACGGCACTGTTTCTGTGAGGAACAACACAATTTGAAACATACAACACCGGTCGGCTCCGTATGGAAAGCACCGTCGGTGCTAAAGCGAATTACTGGCGGCTTTAGATTAACAACCAAGGCTGCAGCATGCTCTCCGTGTTCACCTCTTTGCCGTGGATTGCATTTTACCTTCATTTTTGTGTTTTAGTAAACCTCGGGGACGCACTAACGGCAAAGGAAGGTAAGTTTTAAGTTGTTACTTTTAATCGTCCGATTGCATTCATCGTCTGGCCGGAGAATCGGAAACGCGTCGCACACCATAATATATTATATTCTGTTCTTCCATGGATTTGATGAAAAATGCAGATGTTTAATTCAATCATAAGGTTGGTGTGTGGGAAGATTAACGCCGTCTGCTTCTGCACGGCTAATTTCCGGTGTTTTTTTTTTTAGTCACTGCAAATAATAGTCTAGATAAAAGTGAATAAGTTAACAGGTTATTCTAACAATCGTTATTGTCAATCAAGGTGATGTTAGCGAATCGATGGTTTTAGCATGCGTGTTGCAAGCGAGTGGTCCATTTAAGGGGGTTTTCCTCCGAGGAGTCTGTCTGCTGTATGGCATTCCTTTCTCGCCTTGGATTTTGAAAGGGACTCGCAGCAGGCTCGGGTTCATACAGGTATTAAGGCCATGAAAAGCTACATGTGATTATAATAAAATGACACGTACAAAATTAAGCAGTCGATCAAGGCAAGGCAGGATACGGGGATGGCTCGATTTTTTTCTTTTTTTCTCTCTCCTAGGCTAAAGAGAAGCTTCACCGTTAAATAGGGCTGCAGAGAAAATAAGTCACAAATATATTTTGAAATATCAAATAAATGCTGAAGGGACTCAACTCACTTGTTCATGCAACCTTAAAAATTTGGAGTTGTACATTATAGGGAAAAAAACGGATAGTTGTTTTTCACTCAAAAAAATGAGTTTTTGAGAATATTCCATTAGTTTCTTTTATATTTTTTAAAGTCATTCGTGTAGTAATGCACCGAAAGAGTGGCATGGCTCAGGTGGCCATTTCTCTTGAGTAAATTTATTGTTATTTATTTTCTTCAAAAATGAGTAAAGTTTTCACAAATCTCATTGTAATCTTAGAATTTCTGAGTGCAAAATCTAGTAAATATGTCTCAATTGTTTTTTTGTTTTTGTTTTTTTTTACAGCATAGCCTTTACTTGAAAAAAATTCTTATCTTCTGCATAGTGTACATACCTACCTCAATTGCTCCCAGTGATATGTAACCACCTGCTTCTTGGTCCTTTTAGTGGTTCTGTTGGACACCAAGGCACAGCAAACAGAACTGGAGTGGATTTCCTATCCTCCCAATGGGGTAAGTGTGCACATTCTGTCTTGTAACATTATGAATTGGTATTAAGAACGAGAAGTAATTTTTCGACATGCATTCTAAGCTTAGCTATTATTATTATTATTATATTACACCAACATTCCAAATGGGCACACATTTATTATTTTGTTATTGTCAAGTTATTGTTTACCAAGGTAAAAGCAGATGTTTGCAAATGATTTGCTTTGATTCACCACAAAAATAATAAGACTGTTTACATGTAGGATGACAAAAAACTGAAAAATAAATAAAAAAATATATAAAGAAGAAAATATTTTCTGTTGAATAATTTATTAATTGTTGCACCTCCATTATTTATTATTTTTTTTAGTGGGAAGAGATCAGCGGCTTGGATGAAAGCTACACACCCATTCGCACATACCAGGTCTGCAAAGTCATGGAGCCCAATCAGAATAACTGGCTTCGGACTAACTGGATCGCAAAGGGCAATGCGCAAAGAATTTTTGTGGAACTAAAATTTACCTTAAGGGATTGTAATAGTTTACCTGGTATGGTGGGAACGTGCAAGGAGACATTCAACTTGTATTACCAGGAAACCGATTCGGAGGTGGGTAAGAATATGCAAGAGACCCAATATGTTAAAATTGACACAATTGCAGCAGATGAAAGCTTCACTCAGGGCGATCTCGGTGAGAGGAAGATGAAACTCAACACTGAAGTGCGCATAATTGGCCCTCTATCCAGGCAGGGCTTTTACCTAGCCTTTCAAGATGTAGGGGCGTGCATTGCCCTGGTCTCTGTCAAAGTCTATTACAAGAAGTGCTGGTCCATCATCGAGAACCTGGCCATATTTCCAGACACCACGACAGGATCGGAATTCTCCTCCCTAGTGGAGGTCGAGGGAATATGTGTGAACGATGCGGAGGAAGAGGCTGATAACTCTCCCAAGATGCACTGCAGTGCTGAAGGGGAATGGCTTGTGCCTATTGGGAAATGCATATGCAAAGCAGGATTTCATCAGAAAGGAGACGCATGTGAACGTGAGTTGATTTTCTTTTCATAATCAGGCCGAGATGTAAGCACACAGTAAAATCCCCATGTTGTTCTGACTTTTCCTTGTTTTGTGTCTTTTGATTAACAGCGTGTGGGCGTGGGTACTACAAAAGTTCCTCCCAGGAGCTACTGTGTTCTCGGTGCCCCTTGCACAGCTTTACTGAGCACGAGGGCTCCCGACGCTGTGAATGTGATGACGGCTATTACAGAGCATTCACTGACCCTCCTTCATTCGCATGCACAAGTAAGTCTGCCCTGGTTGTTGTTCGGCATACGTAAAGGAAATGAACGTGGCTGAAAATACAGCATTAGGTTCCTAATGTAACAGCCATACGACCTTGCACTCTCCTTCTACATTGTAGAATCTACAATATGGTGTCAAGCCTAAGGCCCGGGGGCCAGATACAGCCCACCATATAATTTTATTTTGCCCGTGAAGACAAAATTTTGCATCGAATTAGTGTCATTACTAAAATTACATAAATTGTCTTAAAAAAATAAAAACATTGCTAGCAATTTTTATGACCATTCGTCTTTTTTAAATATTTGAAAAAAAATACTCTAAAATATATACTTTAATAATAATTATAATACCTTAATCTAAAATAATCTCACACTGATTTCTTGGGTGTCTACCCCTGATAGGACCTCCTTCGGCCCGCCATATGATTTTATTTGGCCTGCGAAGACAAAATTTTGCATCGAATTTGTGTCATAACTGAAATGATAAATTGTCTTAAAAAAATAAAAACATCGCTGCAATTTTTATTACCATTGGTCTTTTTTAAAATATTTGAAAAAAAATACTCTAAAATATATACTTTAATAATAATTATAATACTTTAATCTAAAATAATCTCACACTGACTTCTTGGATGTCTACTCCTGATAGGACCTCCTTCAAAAACATTGCTAGCAATTTTTATTACCATTCGTCTTTTTAAAATATTGGAAATAAAAATACTCTTAAATATATACTTTAATAATAATTATAATACTTTAATCTAAAATAATCTCACACTGACTTC